>NC_057352.1:15743903-17174528 GCF_016509475.1 Prionailurus bengalensis | reverse complement strand
GGTCGTGGGAGTCGGGCTCCATGCTCAGTGTGGAGCCTGCTTAGGATTTTCTCTCTCCCTGCCCCTCTCCCCCACTCACACACACTCTCTCTAAAAAATAAAAATTAATTAAAAAAAAAAGAAAGAACAAGAAGCAGGATATGGAAACACCAAGAGAAGGAAATCACCACAGGAGGTGAAGGAGGCCAGGGGAGAAAGGCAAGGATTTTTTGGTTTGGAAGTGGTGATGGTTTCTAGGGTTGGAGGCACTGACGGTGGTTGTAGGGACAAGGGAAAAGATCTGGGAAAGGGGAGAGGATGAGTCTTCAGATATCCCTGCTGGAGGGAGGCCTCCAAAGAGGTGGAAATGCAGGAACTCCAGGGTTGAGGGGGTCTTGTCAGGACACAGGGCCCTTCACAGTCCAGAGATGGTGAGGAAGGTAGGGGGAGCTGGGAACACTTCACACTGAGACTTGCTAGGGAATAAGATGTTTAACTGTGTGCTGCCAAACTCGTAAAAACAGTTAAGGGAATGACAGTAATTTAAATACTGGAGAGCTCATCTGTTCCCCAGTCTAGATCAAAGCTACAGATACCCTGGATCAAAATCAGGACTTCCATAAACGTAGAGGAAGCTTCCTGCCTGCCCCCTCTGAAAAGAAATAATATTTGTATTTTCAATTACTCTAACTGAAATTTAGCATTTTATTCCATTACATATGTGGGCCACAAAGCACAGAGGAGTTAAAACTTCCTGCAACCCTGGGGCACCTGGATGGCTCAGTTGGTTGAGCTTCTGATTCTTGATTATGGCTCAGGTCATTATCTAATAGTTCATGGGTTCAAGCCCCATGTCCAGGTTTGTACTGACGATGCAGAGCCTCCTTGGGATTCTCTCTCTGCCCCTCCCCCACTCGTGCGTGAGCATGTGCTTACTCTCTCAAAAAATACATTTTAAAAACTTAAAAAGAGGGGCGCCTGGTGGCTCAGTCTGTTGAGCGTCCGACTTCGGCTCAGGTCATGATCTCACAGTCTGTGGGTTCGAGCCCCGCGTCAGGCTCTGTGCTGACAGCTCAGAGCCTGGAGCCTGTTTCCAATCCTGTGTCTCCCTCTCTCTCTGCCCCTCCCCCAGTCTCACTTTGTCTCACTCTGTCTCTCAAAAATAAATAAATATTAGAAAAAAAAAAAAAAAAAAAACCTTAAAAACACTTCCTGCAACCTCAACACAGATTGTGGTCCCAAGTACTAATATGTACAACCTCTAGCATATTTTAACTGGAAAAAAAGGGGGTAGACAGAATGTGTAAGTATCTTGCCATTGTATCTACACGTAGAGAGAAAAACTGTGGTTTTCCACCCGAATCCCCCTGAAGGACCACGGTATTTCTCCCAGCTGCTAGAAGACTGGCTACTGCAGGCTTCAGACCTTTTGCAAACTGCACTTGGTCAAAGGGAGGTACCCCACCCAACCTTAAGTCCCCCACCACGGGGCAGAAAACCAATGACTGGTTGATTTCCGAATATAAAGGCCTCCTTGGCTCCATTCAGGACAAAGTTGGAGTTGGAGGGCCATCCCAATTTCAAAGCAACTTGTAAGATCAGCTGGTGCCCTTTAACTCCCTCTGCCTAATCCTGCTTCCTTCACTCTTTATAGGTGTTCCAAGAGTCTCCCTACTAAACTTCATGTGTGCAAACCTCCATCTCCAAGTCTGTTTTCTAAGAACCCAATCTGTGACAAAGTATATATGCTTGAAATGCACATATTTTTTCTAGTACAGTTTCCCAAGGGAAACTAGGTTACTTAAATGTCACACTTACCTGGTACTCAATCATTTTCTGTTCTTGGAAAAAGATTTGAATCCTGTGAAGACAGAGATTGGGGGGAGAAGGAGGAGAAAGAGAACAGAGCTGTGAGGGACCAGGCCCATCCTGGAACATGCAAAGTCCCTATGTAAATCTTGTATAAAAACCTATGCTTTAAATCACTGTGGTAGAAGAAAAAATATAGGGCCATTCAATTCAGAATGTGAATGCATAAAACAGACCCCCCCAGGAAGTAAAAGCTGTTACCAAGTAAGAAGTGAAAATTTATTTAAAAAGAAAATCCTTAAAACTTAAATACCTGGCTCCATGGAGCCACATTCATGCTCTGAATAAGATCACCTTTGCACATGGACAATACGTTTTCTCTTAAAGGCAAAATTCTTCGGTTTTACCTCTTATTTACTTTTAAAGTTTGCACTTAGTTCACCTACTAGTTTTTATGAAATCCTATATTTAGGATGCTTTTTCTATAATAATGTTATTATTTTTTTAAAGTATAAACTGAAAAAAGGCTTTTGTAACTTATTACAAAGAACTTAAAGCAAAATAAAATAACTGCATAACATTAGTAAAACTAATAGTTACTTAAACTATGGCACAAATGATTACTAAAAGCTAAACCTTGTTATTCATCCGGAATATGGAATATTATTAAGTGTTGTCGTTAAAAAATAATTTTCAGCGAATGAGAACAAACAACTGTTACTTTTTTTTTTTTACTTTTTTTTTTTAATGTTTATTTATTTTTGAGACAGAGAGACAGAGCATGAATGGGGGAGGGTCAGAGAGAGAGGGAGACACAGAATCCGAAGCAGGCTCCAGGCTCTGAGCTGTCAGCACAGAGCCCACCACGGGGCTCGCCCTCACGGACCATGAGATGATGACCTGAGCTGAAGTCGGACGCTCAACCGACTGAGCCACCCAGACGCCCCAAACAACTGTTACTTTTTAAAAAATTGTATTTATTTATTTTGAGAGACAGAGAAAGAGAGCAAGCGGGGAAGAGGCAGAGAGAAGGAGAGACAGAATCCCAAGCAGGCTCCATGTCAGTGCAGAGCCCAACGCGGGGCTCAAACTCACAAACTGTGAGTCAGGACCTGAACCAAGATCAAGAGTCAGATGCTTAACCAACTAAGGCACCCAGGCACCCCAACAATTGTTATTTTTAATTAAGGTGTTTAATTAAAGAGATAACTACGTGGCTTAAATTACAAAAGAAAAAGGGTAAATCATAGTTTAAGAGTATAAATATTTTACGATGTACTTGAATGTTTAATGTTAAAATCATCAATGGGATAACTCCTGATTTTAAAAATTATATCTTTTGTGGCTGTTCTCACTGAAGTAACTTGAGGTGTGTCATCCCAACTAGAAAAACCTGCTAGTACCCAGATTCTGATCTCTTCCACTAATTTCACCAAAAAGGAACTAAACCTCCTTGGGAAATGGCTGAGTCCACATCTGGAGCAAAGAACACAAAATGCATCTCTGTAATATTAAGTGCCAGAAAGCAAAGACACTTCTTCAGTGATGGGTCCTGGCAAAGGGACAGAGGAGCCAGCCTCACAGGCTCTAACCATGAGAGAAGGAGTGCTAGTTTCAAGGGGAAAAAATTCTTTCAAAATGAATACGTTCTCCTGGCTTTGTTTTACAGAAGTCTTTTCTCACTAATCTGACAAATCAATCATCTTTTGAAAAAGGAAAATAATTTTAAAGTGATGGAAACATTCTCTGTCATAATCTAGGTGGTGGGTACATGAGGGTACACATGGAAAACTTCTTAACATATAGTGCTAAATGAGTTAATGATTTACTTTTAGCAGACAATAAATATCCACTCTCTCTTAATTGTATCAAAATGCTCTGAAATATTGTACAGGTCAGACAACATAAGTCATGTAGCACAGTTAGTGTGAAAGAGGCATTTAGCTGTCCTATCAGTGATAGAAGGACTGAGCAGTGAGCTTATTATGCTTTTGGAAATATTTTTTTTTTCCTGAGGTATAATTTACACAAAATAAATGAATCCGGTTTAATTGTACAGTTCAATGAGTTTTGACAAATGTATTCACCCACATAACCACCACATTATCAGGATATGGAACATTTCCAGGAACATCCTGTTCACAAGATAGAATAATGAATTTGTCTTAATGATGCTAAGATTAACTACTTAGATTCCTGTCTCTAGAATAAAAAAAGTGATTTCCTTGAATGCTAAATAAAATATAGATACTTCTTTGCTTAAAAAATAATCAAGTTATACCAGTAAGTCAAAAAAATAGTTTTAAAAAAAGGAAGATCTACTGTTTGAATTTCATTTATATGACGGTCAGAAATAGGCAACCCTAACCTATGTCACCGCTTTGACTAGGCACTGCTTGGGAGGGGTGGGGGAAACCTTTGGGGTGCTGGAAATGTTCCCTATTATGATCTGGGTGGTAGGTACATGAGTGTGCACATGTGGAACGATTCATTAAGCTACACACTGTTCTCTATGCACATCTCAAGTTAAAAAAAAATTCCATTATTTAAAAAATATATGTGTAGAAAAACTTTTGGTATGAAATACAATAAAATGTTAGTGTTTCGATTTGGGTGGCAGGATGTTTCTTATTTTAATCTGTAACTGAAACACACACACAGGTACATACTTCATTATTTACAGATCATTATTCCACTGCTTTTTTTCATCATGAGGGAAGCCACAGGAGGGCTTTGAAAGCAGGAGAAGGTTCTCTGAGAGAACTGAACCGTCCACTAGGGACAGAGCTGGCAGGAAAGGCCCAAGGCCCAGCAAGCTGGGGCAGTTAATCCAGCTTTGGAGAACTACTCAATCCTCTAAAAGAGTATACTCCCTCCCTCACCTTCCTGGACTGAGCTACTCAGCTTTGGCCTGGTCTCCAAGGCTTCAAGGTTCCAGCTGAGTGGTGGTGAGGCAAACATGTCAGCGAATGGGTATCTGGAGGCCTGTGTTCTGTGGCCTGGGAAAGTCACTTCCTTCACTTTTAAATAAGATGGCAGCATCAATGGATGCAAAAACCATTGGCAAAAGCTGGGTGAAAAAATAGGGTATTTCTATAGTATCTAAATATCCCCCCCAAGATATTTATTAATTATAAAATGAGGGGGTACCTGGGTAGCTCAGTTGGTTAAGTATCTGACTCTTGATTTTGGCTCAGGTCATGATCTCACGGTTTGTGAGTTTGATGTTCCATGCTTTTAGCACGGAGCCTGCTTGGATTCTCTCTCTTCCCCGCACTCTCTCTCTCTGCCTCTCCCTGGCCTGTGCTCACTCTCTCTCTGTCAAAATAAGAATAAAGTGAACTTAAAAAAAACAGCAACTTTGCCTTGGAGAAACCTGGCAGATATCACCTTAACCTTAACCTTGTGATATTAACAAGTGATGAGACATAACATCATGTGCCCCCTGATATGATGCACTGTAACGGGCACAACATCCCTTCCGTGATATTCTGCCCAAAATGAATACTTGAATCTAATCACGAAGAAACAGACAAAATCATACTGAGTGACATTAATACAAAATAGCTGACCAATGCCCTTCAAAAATATTGAAACTTTATGAAAGACAAAGACTGAGGAACTGATCCCAATTAAAGGAGACTAAAGGGATGTGTCAAGTAAAAGTAGCAGGTGATCCCAAACTGGATTCTAGAATGAAAAAAGAAATGTTGCCATGAAATGGCATTATTGGTTCACATCTGAATATGGACTGTGGATTGGATAATGGTATCAAATGAGTGTTAACTGCCTGATTTTGAAAACTGCTAGTTATATAAGGAAAATGTTCTCATTCTTAGGAAATGTACACTGAAGTACTTTGGGGTAAAGGAGCACCATGTTTGTAACTTACTCTGAAAAACTTGAGAAAAAAAGCATAAAAATATATTTATAACATTATATTTAGAGAAAGAGAGGATGTGATTGTAAACATTTATCTAGGTGAACTTATATGAAGAACACATAAAAGCTGACAGTAATATTCCTGCAAATCTTCCAAGTAGAGTTTAATTAAAAAAAAAAATCTATAGCTATAGTAGGTCTGCTGCCACCAGAACTCTGAGAATCCAGGAACTTTTCTGCCCCTTGTCAGGATGGAGTGAATTCCCCATATTCCCAGAGGCCAGGTAAGGTGGCAAAAATGATAAGGGAGCAACCTAGAGTCCAGAAAGTGCCAGTAAGAGTAAGGGAATGGGTTGACCACATCCCATACTACAAGATGGCAGAATGCACTATGTTGGACCGAGGTCTCCTTCCCTTAAGAGAACACGCCTATCACACTTGACCTTCCCTGCTTTCCCCTTCACTTCGGTCTCTCTGAATCTTGGAACCAACCCTTTCCCTACCCTGAGCCATGGAGGGTCTCTGGAAGGAATGATGCCAAGTTGAGTCTTGCTCAGCTTCTGGCTAAGGGATGATGCTATTTCCTGCTACTTAGGAGTCTTTGCTCTGGCAAGAGGTCTCGGACCCTACGTTCCTCCTTCAGAAGAGATTCTTTTCCCAAGATCCCCTCTCTGGATCCAGAGGATCTTCTACCTGGCCTGCTAGTCCCTCACAGCTCCATCTCTCAACAGTAACTCACCCTCAGCTGTAGCCCCAGGCAGGGCCTTCTGTAGACTTGACCAAGGTCCTGTGGAGCCCTGCTGTCAGCGAAGTGGTGGGACCCACAGGTGTACAGGGGACTCAGGTAACCTGAAGATAAACAGACCTCAAGGTAAGAGTCATCCACCAGTCCCTCCTCAATACTCTCTGAGGCTCAAGAGGAAGAAGTCTGCGGAGGACTATGCAGGAGACATAGCTGAGTGATGGTTCTGCTGTGGGTGTGGGGTAGGGGGAACTTCTGGAAAGACTGTGAGCCTTGGAATCATCAGACAGAAGACTGAACCAAGCAATTCCTCTAACTGACTGGGGGGAATCTAGGCCAAATAATTTACCTGCCTGGGGCTCAGTTTATTTATCTGTGAAAACAGGAATGATAAATGATAAAAATAATTTTTATTTTAATGTTTATTTATTTTTGAAAGGGAGAGACAGAACGTGAGTGGAGGAGGGGCAGAGAGAGAGAGAAAGACACAGAATCTGAAGCAGGCTCCAGGCTCTGAGCTGTCAGCACAGAGCCCGACGCAGGGCTTGAACTCGTGAACTGCGAGACGTTGGACACTTAGCCAACTGAGCCACCCACGCACCCCAATAAAAATAATTTTTAAAAGCCCATCTGTAGAGGCTTTCTATAAGTTACCTCATTTAATACAAAATTCAGGTATGGTTGAAAGGGGCTGAATTATGACTAACACTTTTATCCTTATCACTTAGGAAATTCCAAGGGTTTCAGAAGATCTGTGCCAGAAATGCACTGAAAGACCAAAAATATATTTCTTCTTACAAATCATAGTATCACACAGACTAAAATAAGAAGGGCAGGAAACAGTAATTGGGTGCACATGGTGAAATTAAAGAGACGTTGTTTTCTAACTTCTTTCAACAATAAGGTAAAATTATTTAGAAATTTTGTTTTTCACTAAAAAGCAGATTATTTTTCGGGGCGCCTGGGTGGCTCAGTCAGTTAAGTGTCTGACTTTGGCTCAAGTCATGATCTTGTGGTTCACGGGCTCGAGCCCTGCATCAGGCTCTGTGCTGACAGCTCAGAGCCTGGAGCCTGCTTTGAATTCTGTTTCTTCTCTCTGCCTCTCCCCACTTGTGCTCTCTCTCTGTCTCTCAAAAATAAATAAATGTTTTAAAAAAAAAAAGGCAGATCATTTTTCTACTAAAGGGCTTGTCTGCATAGCCCTAGTACAGCAGACAAAGCCACAGTGCCACATGCTCCAAGGAAGGAAATGTGAAAAACAAGGTTCCCCTCCTCCCTCAGCCTCAAGTTCTCCCCCAAACTGAGCAACACTGGGGGAAGGCAAAGTCAATCACTGTCTTTCTTGATAAAGAGTCAATCTTGGTAAGTGGTACCAACATGGAGTCAGTCTCCCCACTGCATTGTCAATGAAGGGGGGCAGGTGGCTCCCCCTACAGTCCCCCAACAGAAGCACAGCAGTCATCTTTAGGGCTACCATCTCTTCCTTACCTACATGAATCTGTCTCACACATCTGTATCACCAGTCCCTAGCATTTGAACTCAAAAGCCATGTTTTACTATATATTTACCATCATTTGGATGCTCTCAGGCATCAATTTTAAATCAGATCAGAGATCTCTCGTGAACTCAGTATCTTTTCCCTCAACTAGCTCTTCTCAGGTCACAGCTTTATACTCTTCAAGTTCTATAACATGTTTTAAAACTTTGGTAGGCTGCCTCACATTACTTATTTTTCAGAAATATCCTTGGGGCACCTGGGTGGCTCAGTTGAGTGTCTGACTCTTGACTTTGACTCAGGTCATGATCCCAGGGTCCTGTGATCCAGTGCTGCATCAAGCTCCACTCTCAGCATGGAGCCTGCCTGGGATTCTTCCTCTCTCTCCCTCTGCCCCTCCCTCCAGCTCGGGCTCTCTCTCTCTCTCTCTCTCTCTCTCAAAATAAATAAAATGGAAAAAAAAAAACCACAAACAAACAAAAAAAAGAAATATCCTGGCTAAGGGTGCCTGACTGGCTTAGTCAGGAGAGCTTGAGACTCTTGATCTCAAAGTTGTGAGTTCAAACCCTACACTGGGCATGGAGCCTACTTAAAAAAAATATCCCGGCTATTCTCAAATGTATCATGTTCAGTATATAATGTAGAATTATTCTACTACACTAAAAAAAAAAAAAATTTCTCCTTGGATTTTGCTTGATGTCATACAATTTAAATTTGCCCATTCATATAAGAAAATGTACACAATTTTGAAAAATATTGAGCCTTTTTTTTTAACGTTTATTTATTTTTGAGACAGAGACAGAGCATGAACGGGGGAGGGGCAGAGAGAGAGGGAGATACAGAATCAGAAGCAGGCTCCAGGCTCTGAGCCACCAGCCCAGAGCCCGACGCGGGGCTCGAACTCACGGACCGTGAGATTGTGACCTGAGCTGAAGTCGGACGCTTAACCGACTGAGCCACCCAGGCGCCCCGTTGAGCCTTTCAATCCAAGATCAAGATTTCTCCATTTAATCAAGACTTCCCTTACATTTCAAAACATCTTTATACTTTGCTTCATGTAGGTACTCCAATTCTCTTTTTATATTTATTGCTAGGTAGCCAATTGTTTCAGGTTCCTATTCTAAATGGCATGTTTTCATCCTCATAATTACTAACTGAAACTGAAAAGTCATCAATTTATTTTCCTATACTCATTTTAAAACAGCCACCTTACTGAATTTCTTTTTAATATTTTTTTTTAAGTTTATTTTTGCAGACAGAGAGAGAGAGGGAGAGAGCAAGCATGAGTGGGGGAGGGACAGAGAGAGAGGGAGACACAGAATCCGAAGCAGGCTCCAGGCTCTAAGCTGCCAGCATAGAGCTCGACACAGGGCTCGAACTCACGGACTGCGAGATCATGACCTGAGCTGAAGTCGGATGCTCAACCGACTGAGCCACCCAGGTGCCCCACTGAACTTTCTTAATATCTGTAATAGTTTGGAATGAATCGTCTTGAGCTTTGTATGTGTGTTGGGGGGTGGGGGGAGGTATGTAATTATTTCATCCACAAATACTTAACAGTTTTTTTTTTTCTCTTTTCTAAATGTGTTATACCTCTTCCCTCACTCTTTGATTACTGCATTCACTATACTCTAAAAGGTAAAATTACATTAGGGACAGGCTGCTCACTTGAATGCCAGGAAATTGGATACTGACTTTCAATTTGACATAAAGAAGGTCTTATTGTGTTTAAAACATATCAAAACAGTCTTACTTTACTATTTAAAAAAAAAATCCAGGGGCGCCTGGGTGGCGCAGTCGGTTAAGCGTCCAACTTCAGCCAGGTCACGACCTCGCGGTCCGTGAGTTCGAGCCCCGCGTCGGGCTCTGGGCTGATGGCTCAGAGCCTGGAGCCTGTTTCTGATTCTGTGTCTCCCTCTCTCTCTGCCCCTTGCCCGTTCATGCTCTGTCTCTCTCTGTCCCAAAAATAAATAAACGTTGAAAAAATAATAATAAAATTAAAATAAAATAAAATAAAATAAAATAAAATAAAATAAAATAAAAATCCAGGGGTACCTGGATGGCTCAGTCAGTTGAGTGTCCAACTTCAGCTCAGGTCATGATCTCATGGTTTGTGGGTTCAAGCCCTGCATCAAGCTCTGTGCTGACAGCTCGGAGACCGGAGCCTGCTTCAGATCGGATTCTGTGTCTCCCTCTCTCTCTGCCCCTCCCCACTCGTGCTCTGGCGCTTTCTCTCTCTCTCAAAAATAAACATGAAAAGAAAAAAAATTTAAAGAAATCCAGAACAAATGTTGAACTTTATCAAATTCTTTTTTATTATCTATCATCTATGTATCATCATCTATCATTTTTTAGCATCTATCAGGACTGTATGGTATTTTTCCTTTGACTTACTAATATGGTAAAATTCATTAACAAATCCTTTAAACATCGAATTTACCTTGCATCTTTAGGATGAATTTCTTTGCTCTCAGAATGCATTATTATTTAAATGTATTGTTAATTTATTCTATTTTTGTTTTTTAGGATTTTGCATATATAGTCACAAAGTTGGTCTATGATTTTCTTTTGCAATGCCACCTTTTCCAGTTTTTGTAATCAATGCAACAATGATGTCTTTATAAAAAGAGGTGGTAATGCTTCCCTCCTTTATAAATTCTCTTGGAGAGTTTAACTATTTGAAAAATTATATGCTACTTGAAGTGACTTCAAGGCTCTATAAGAAATCTCCAACTGGACCATCCAAGTCTGATAGTTGACTTGTTTTTTGTTTATTTTTTGAGCAATAGGGGATGATGGGGCCCCTGGGTGGCTCAGTCAATTGTCCGACTGTTGGTTTCAGTTCAGGTCATGATCTCATGGTTCATGGGTTTGAGCTCTGCATTGGGCTCTGTGCTGACAGCTTGGAGCCTACTTGGGATTCTGTCTCCCTCTCTCTCTGCCCCTCCTCTGCTCACTCTCACTCTCTCTCAAAAATAAATAAACACTAAAAAAGAAATAGGGGATGGCAGGAAGTGGTGTGCAGGCATCTTTCTGAATATTTGAAACTTTAGCTATTGATCTTTTAGTTTTCTTTCTCTTTGTATTGAAGTTTTATACAGCCATATAGTCCTAGAAAATAATGTTCTGCATCCTAGCTTTGAAATATATTAGTTTTTACAAAAATACTTTTTAATAATATGATTATTCTATTTTTTGCATTCCTATTTGTTTACCTGTTCATTCCTCCTGATTTGATAAGGTTTGCTAATGGTTTATCTATATTATCAATTTTTTAAAAATTAGATTTATTAGTTTCCCCTTTTTTCTTTAACTCATTAATTTCCCCTTTTACAGTTATTGATTCCTTCTACTCCTCATATATACCTTCTAACTCTCTCAATTAAATGTTTAATTAAGACAGAAAATAAAGGGGCACCTGGGTGGCTCAGTCGGTTAAGTGTCCGACTTCAGCTCAGATCATGATCTTTTTTTTTTTTTTTTAATTTTTTTTTTTTTTTTCCAACATTTATTTATTTTTGGGACAGAGAGAGACAGAGCATGAATGGGGGAGGGGCAGAGAGAGAGGGAGACACAGAATCGGAAACAGGCTCCAGGCTCTGAGCCATCAGCCCAGAGCCTGACGCGGGGCTCGAACTCACGGACCGCGAGATCGTGACCTGGCTGAAGTCGGACGCTTAACCGACTGTGCCACCCAGGCGCCCCAGATCATGATCTTACAATTCATGGGTTCAAGCCCTCCATCAGGCTCTGTACTGACACCTCGGAGCCTGGTGCCTGCTTCTGATTCTGTATCTCCCTCTCTCTCTCTCTCTCTCTCTGCTCCTCCCCCACTTGTGGTCTTTCTCTCTCTCAAAAAAAAATTAAAAAAAAAAAAAAAAAAAACTATCCACAGTTTGGTATAAATCAATTGAAGACACTATCCCCCATTATCTTATCTGACCTTTTCAATCTTGATTTTTAAAAAATACAGTAAGATTTACTGTCACAGAATAAATGAAACCATGACTTAGATTTTATAATACATATGGATCATTTCATCAGGTTTTGACAATTCTATCGTATTTCTGACAGGACGTTTCTTTTCCTTCTCCAGCTCCCAATCCCTCATTGTGGGAGCATGATGGAAATCTACCTGGCCCAGAGTGGGACCCTAGCAGTTTCCTGTCTGTGTGGGTCATTTTGTCACATGAGCTGACAACTCTTTCTCTACAAGAAGTCAATCTCCCAAGATGTTTTCTTTGCGATTAAGAAGATCGGAGCTCTGGCTCATGGTATAACTCAACATTTCAACCAGCTTTGCAAGTTTCTGATGCACAGTTCATATTTTATTATATGTAACTAGGCCACACTATTATATTTTTACCGATAAATACATAGGGGAATAAGGAAAGCTTCAACTAATATATGTAGAAGTAACAGTACAATTAGAAAATTATCATATGACAACCACAATAATAGTAGATTCAGGCAAAAATCACTAATGGAGGGGCACCTGGGTGGCTCAGTCAGTTAAGTGTCAATCTCTTGATTTCTGCTCAGGTCATGATCTCACCATTGTGGCACTGGGCTCCGTGTTGGGCTCTGAGATGGCTGTGAAGACTGCTTAAGATTCTCTCTCCTTCTCCCTCCGCCCCTCCCCTACTCTCTTTCTCTCTTTCAAAAAAAAAAAAAAAATCATTAACAGATACTAATACTAAGTGAATGAAAATTTGAGATCATTTAACATGGTCTCAAAATATTTGAGGTGGTCATACCTTAACCAAGTGATCAAAGTTAACATTACCAGCAATGCGACACACCAACATCATGCCTCTCATGACACATGGCACAATGAGGACACAATATCATTTCTGTGGTATTCCTGTCAGAAATATACATGATTCGGGGTGCCTGGGTGGCTCAGTTGGTTAAGTGGCCAACTTCATTTCAAGTCATGATCTTGTGGTTTGTGAGTTCCAGCCCCATGCTGGGCTCTGTGCAGACAGCTCAGAGCCTGGATGGAGGCTGCTTCGGATTCTGTCTCTCCTCTCTGCCCCTTCCCTACTTATGCTCTGTCTCTCTCCCTCTCTCTCTCTCAAAAATAGACATTAAGAAAATCTTTAAAAAATATACATGATTTTTTTAAAGTTTATTTTGAGAGAGAGAGAGAGAGAGAAAGCGTGAGAGAGCAGGTGAGGGGCAAAGAGAGAGGGAGAGAGGCTCCATGCCAATGCGGGGCCTGAACTCACCACCCTGAGATTAGGACCTGAACTGAAACCAAGAGTCAGACGCTTAACAGACTGAGCCACCCAGATGCCCTGAATGTTCTAATTAGGGTTCAAAACAGATAACATTAATCAGTAACGTTAGAAGCTGGGAGAATGGTTTCCCCTTGGCAGGGTGTAACAGGGAAAGGGTATTATGGAAGCTTTCAGGGTGCTACAACATTGTTTTCTGACCTGAGTACATTACCCCAGGGCTTTCCCTTTGTGGTAATTCATTGAGCTGTATATTTATGTATATTTCTGTATGTATCTTATATCTCAGTAAAACGTTTAAAAAAAAGATGGGGCGCCTGGGTGGCATCTGATTCCTGACTTTGGCTTAGGTCATGATCCCAGAGTCATGGGATCCAGCCCCAGGTCAGGCTCTGGGCTGAGAGTTGAGCCTGCTTAAGATTCTCTCTCTCCCACACCTCTCTCTCTCTTCCCCTTTGCCCCTCTCCCTTGCTGGAGTGTGTATGCTCTCTCGCTCTCTCAAATAAAATAAGATAAAATAAAATAAAAACATTAAAAAAAAATTATTTGCTCTCCAACCTGGCACTAAATACAGTGTAGGTGTCAAAGGAAAATAGCACAAGAAAAAGAAAACACCCTAACTCCTTATCTAAGCTCATGACTTCTGCATCAAAACAACTACCTGTCTTTGATTCTGTGCAATTGAAAACAGAGACTATCTGCTCTAAAAACTAAAGCCTGATGTGAATGGCTTCTGACAGATATTTAACTGCCTTACCTTTCAGCTTCCTTTGTTTCAGAAAATGTTACAGTTATTGTGCTTTGTGTGAGGACTACATGAGAATTGGATATAATATTTTAAAAAACAAAATACTGTTTTGGCATTTTACCCCTTCATTAAGCTAATGGTCAAAATCTTATATCCGTTTTATTTGTAATCTTGTCTTGGCCTATCTTAATCAGCATTAGTTTGACTTTAATTTCAATGAAGAGCAGTTTCTAAAAGTAGCTTCAAGTTTTGATTTTGTGGTTTTATCTTTACTGAATTATTCTGCCAGGATATTATAAGGAACAGATTCAAGGAGGTCAAATGTGTCATGCCTAAAAAATACAGAACAAGGCAAGAAGATTCTTAGAACACAGTAACTTCCAGATCCAGTTTCTTTTCCTTATATTATTTATTTATTTTTCTTTTTTCCCCAACCTTACTGAGGTATGGGACATATAATATTGTAGAAGTTTAAATTTTTTTTTTCAACGTTTTTATTTATTTTTGGGACAGAGAGAGACAGAGCATGAACGGGGGAGGGGCAGAGAGAGAGGGAGACACAGAATCGGAAACAGGCTCCAGGCTCTGAGCCATCAGCCCAGAGCCTGACGCGGGGCTCGAACTCACGGACCGCGAGATCGTGACCTGGCTGAAGTCTGATGCTTAACCGACTGCGCCACCCAGGCGCCCCAATGTAGAAGTTTAAAGTGTACAATGCCATGACTTGATATATGTATATATTGCAAAATAATTGCCACAATAGTGTTAACACTTCCATCACCTCACATAATTAGTTTTTTTTTTTTTTTTGTATGTGTGTGTTAACAACATTTTTAAGTTAAGCCTAGATAAAAGTATTTTCCAAACACTCTCAAAGTTTGTTCCTTTGGCAAAATCTTTTACAAGATCAGTTTAGATACTTACTCAGTAAATTCTTTGTTTTTTAACCACAGTCAAAGACACATCCATCCTAGCTGCCATGGAGTCAGAATAGATTTCCAGAAACCAGACTCATTCTTGGGATGCTGTCACAGACGGATACATCATTACTGTTGCCAGAAAGGACCTTAAAGGAAACATTTAAAGAAATATGCACTAAATGCTTGGCAAAAGCAATAGAAGACACATCTTTAATAACATATTACTTTAGATAAGTTTAACACTTGGTCCTTTGAAAGCACTTTCTTTAACGCTGGGACAATAAAAAGGGGAAGGAGGTTTCAGAGTTTTTGATGTGGGCTTTTGGGAGAGACTGAACTGAACTGACTGCTCATCAGCTGGAGAGTGTCACAGGGGTGAAGTGTGCTCCCATTATGCAGGACTGCAGACTCAAATCCTTAACTCTCCCATCCCCAACCTCTAAATTTCCCAATCCTTCTTAACACCCATTAAGCTTCCTAATCACAGACATATATGGCGCCCCAATCTACAAC
The DNA here is from genome assembly GCF_016509475.1 of Prionailurus bengalensis. Taxonomy (NCBI): domain Eukaryota; kingdom Metazoa; phylum Chordata; class Mammalia; order Carnivora; family Felidae; genus Prionailurus; species Prionailurus bengalensis. The sequence continues at coordinate 17,159,200 of NC_057352.1, read as the reverse complement.
AAAGGATCTTGTAGTCACTGATATTCTCGGATGTCCAAAAATGACCATCAGAGACCGCTAGCCAGTGACTACAAAGCTCACTGATCCATTCTGATTGCCCAACAGAGAATTACACAGATCACCAATCACGAACCCACACTGATCTCCAATGATACCCCAATGACTGAATATCAATCGCTGACCCCCACAGACCCACCTCCCCCCCACAATTACTGACAGTCCCATTCGCTGACCCCCACTGATCCGTATGTTCTCCATTCCTTGATTTACAAAAGTTCAACCACTAATATCCTCAGATTCCTCCCATCGATGATCTAAAGGAAGTGTCAATCACTGATGGCCGAAAGCATTTCTCTAAACCTTGGTCCCCATTAACCCTTCTCATCAGTTAACCTCAAAGTTTCCACAATCATCACTTCCAGGTACCCAAACAGAACTCAGAACCTCCAATCACGGACCCTCTCAGGCTTCCGATCATTGCGCTCTAATGCTGTTCAAATAAATGTTTTTGAAGCACCCACTTGGCTCCAGACCCCTAAAGACCACTGTAAACTGATCCCCACTCACTGTGCCAATCAAGAAATCGAGAACCCTCCTTCATTGATTCCCACATACTTCTAATCCATCTTCACAGACACTGCCACTGACTCCCACAAACCTCCTCCCGCCCCACAGACCCCCACGAGGTTCACAAGTCCAATCACTTAACCTCTTCAGTACGCTCGTCACTGACCCTTACGGGCACCCATGACTGACCCATAAGGGCCACCGTAGTCGTCCGATCACTATCTTACAGAAGTCTTTAATTTTGACTGTTTCTCATACTGACCTTTCCCATTTTTCCTGGATCCGCGCCCATAACCCGAAATTGATCTTCGTACCACGCCGCCTCACCGCAGTATAATCTCTTCCCATCCCGAGTGGCCAGTGCGCAGACTCAGTCGCGACTCTGAGGCTGTCGGCCTCCACCTGGCAACCTTCCAAGCGAACAGGATTCTGGGTTTCTGAACTTTAACAGGAGGCCTGATGGCCGCTCCCTCTTGACACCTTGTTGGAGGCAGCCATGTTTAAATCTGTGCCGTACAGTAGTGATTAGGCCCTTTGTTAGACCAGAGGGTTAAGCTGTTTTAGGGCTGGGAGAAACAAGTGCTGCTGGGGCTGCAAACACAGACGTCCCGGCTGCTTTTAGCATCTCCGAAGCCCAAACCGGCTGTGACCAATATGGAGGCGACCTAACCTCCAAGCTGAGCTTTCTTTGTCTCCAGCAGGGCAGGCGCTGAGGTAAGATGGCCTCGTACATTTATACCGTTTCTTACGTGTAATGGGCGGGGCCGCCTTATAGGAGGAGCTCCCCCCAAAAAGGTGAAACTTCTCTTCCAACGGCTCTTGGAGTTGGAGAGCAGCTAAGACGCTCTTCCCTTGGGGACACTGAGGCCACCGGAGGAAGGGTCGAGAACTCCGGTGAGGGCGGAGCCATGGGAGAGGGCGAGTAGGAAGCTATTGGCTCTTACCGAAAGAAAATGTTGGAAGCAGGACTTTTTTTCTTTTTTTTTTTTTAGGATTTCAACTATTTTAAATAAATGATAATTAAGAATTTTAGCACTCTATGTTTTTGCTGCTGATATGAGAGATCCCATAGGAAATAAAAAAAATTTAGAGAGACATAATTCCCTGCCTTGTGTTAATGCTGGGCCAGATATACAGGGACTTTGTCTTAAGTAGTGTTACAAAATAAAAATTCAGGTGAGTAAATTTGAACATCTTGTTGAGTTTATTGAACGATTCATGAATCAGGCCACATCCCATCTAGCAAGTCAAAAGGAGCTCCCCGAAGTTGTACAAAATGGAAAGCTTTTATAGGAAGATGGGGCGGTGTGGGAAAGGGGCAAGAAAGTTATTAGCAAAAGAAAGGATTGTTCCAGGCAAGGTCACCTTCCTTTAGGTGGAAGAGCAGGGAGTCTTTTTAGGTGGATAACTGACCCATATGGATCACCAGGTTTGTCACTGAACACAAAGGGCACCTAGCTTGGGTGCATCAGCCAAACGATTGACCCATGTCTTTTGGTTTGAGCAAATGGATTTTACTATTTGCAGGTAGTACGGAGACAGAGATAGTCCACAAAGTTCTGTCTCTAACACAAACTTCAGGACCAATTTATACTGCTAGCGGGCAACCTTTTGGTAGGCTATTCTTGCAATTAAGAAGTGGTCACAGGAACTGAGAAAACCTTTATAAAAATTGTTCAAGCATAACTTAACAGGGGTTTGCTTAACTCCCAATTTCCCAGGAACATTTATGATTTTTTTTGTTCCCAGACATCTGCTCAATTGAATAACTTTGGTGGGTTTCCAGGAACAGGGAAGTTCTCAAGGACTCATAAAGCTGAAAAACAAACATGCTGAGAAACAGGATAGTTTATTTAATTTCTCACTGTGGTCCCTGATGAGCTAATCCCTAACTAACATAATTTCATTTTAGGGGGATGGAGAGGGCCCAAGTAACAGTTTACCTCATTGGTTCTAATCAGAAAATTCCTGATATACTGGTTAATGATGAAGTTTTGGGGTGATGATGGGGTCTGGACCCGAGGGCCAAGAAAGAATTCTTGAAGACATCTTTGGTGCAAAAAGGTGATTTTATTAAAGCATGGGACGGGACCCATGGGCACGAAGAGCTGTACAGGGGTTGTGACAAGTAACTCATTATATACCCTCAGGTTGGGAGGAGGTCAGGGATAGAGTATGTCTTTAAGGGATTTTGGAAGCAAGGTTTCCAGGACCTTGAGGGGCTAACTGTTGCTAGGGAAACACCATTTATCACTGTTTAATAAAACCTAAGTGATGAGACCCTTCAGATGCATATCGGGGACCATAAACCTGGAGCATGATTGCCAGCATATATCCTGGGTCAGTTGAGATAAAGGAAGTGGACAATGTTAAGCCGGGATCTCTTTTGCCCCCAGAAAAGAGTCATCCTTGAGGCAGCTGAGCTCGTAGAGGGAGGTCACTCTGCCTGTTTCAAGGACTTGTCAATGGGCTGTAGGCAGAAAGGGAATTTAATTTTTCATTCGCCTTAGTTTCCCCCATTACCATGGCAAGCACTTAAACCCCTTCCTTTGTTCTTGGGTGAACCAGGAGTGTCCAAGGAATATCACACAGATCCCACCTGGGGTGGGGGTGGGGGTGCTAGCTTGTACTTTATCCTTCAGCCTGCCTCATGCTCCTTCATCAATTAAGACTTAACGTTTCTACGGGAGGTTGAAACTACAGTTAAGTTAGGTAGTATTAAGCCCTGGTTTGGAGGCTTAGATAAATGACACGATTTGGGGCTTGTGGTTTTCTTTCTAACAGTGGCCTGCCCCGGATGCTGACCTGAGACAAGGATGTGAGTGTGGGCAGTTTTTTTGGCAGGTAGGGGCTAGGGAAGTGACAAAGGAGGAGTGGAACCCAATACAGAGTGTATCAAGGAGGGGATTATCCCTGTGAACAATGGGAGCTCAGTGCTGTGGGGAACTCTGGAAGACAGTGTAGATACAAGTTGTCTCGTTCAAGGGCCACTGAAGCTGAGATATTTGTACATCATTTCTCATTCCTCGTTTTTGGGTGCTACTACAAGGGCCTTAAAACTCTAGCACTTCTAGCCTGTCTCATGGGCAAGGTCTCAGGCAGAGTCTGTAGGAACTGTATGCAGAGTGTGTAAGCAGAGTTTCTGTTAGGCCCCATTTACTAATCATCTTCTTCTTCTTCTTAAGTTTATTTATTTACTTTGAGAGAGAGAGAGTGCAAGCAAGAGAGAGAGAATCCAAGCAGGCTCTGCACTGCCAGTGCAGAGACTGATGTGGGATTTGAACTCACGAACTGCAGGATCATGACTTGAGCTGAAGTCAGACACTTAACAGACTAAGCCACCCAGGTACCTCTTCTTTTCTTTTTAATGTTTATTTATTTATTTATTTTGAGAGAGAGAGAGAGAGAGAGAGAGAGAGAGAGAGAGAGAGAACACCAAGCAGAGAGAGAGGAGAGAGAATCCCAACAGACCCTGTGCTGTCAGCATGGAGCCCAATCTCAGATTATGACCTGAGCTGAAATCCAGAATCAGACTGGTTAGCCGACTGAGCCACCCAGGCACCCCTGTTTACTCAGGTTCTATATTTTGCCTGTGAATAAGCCAAAGAGGCTATGTTCCCACTTCAAGGGGGAAGCAAGAAAGCTAATCATTCTCTGGGTTTTGTCCTGCGCCCCAAACACCTGATGATATCCAATAAGAGCCAGATCCCAAACGTGTTCCAGGACATAGCTTCAAACAAACCTCTGCTGACCCTGGCATCAACACCCCCTACCGTTGGTGATTTACAGAATAACACCTATTGTTCATCAAACTCTTGCTTTGATTGGACCCTACCCTGGATTCCTGAAAGAAACTGAGTACTCTAAACCCCTTTCCAATGTAAACACTTAACCACAAGTGATGATGAGACTCATTCTCTTTTCCTTCCTGAGTCTCCCAGACGCTCTGTCTGCTATTCTCTGTTTGTCACTCACACTTTTCAGTAAACTCTGTCTTCACTTTCTCCAGCTCTCATTAGATTTCTCTCCTGCATAAAGCCAAGGACCCTCTTGGCTGGTCCTGTGGAACCGTCCTGAGTCCTCAGACCCAGCCTGCCTGCATCATACTGACAGCATTCATTTCATAGCACCCAAAGCAGTGCTCTACGTATCATAGACATTGGAATCTTTAGGAATGGTTACCTTGTCTTATGAAAATAGCTTTTTAAAAAAACATAATTCCAATTGGTCATCATACTAACTGGTGTAACAGCTGACCCCCAAAATGGCTACCTGTTGCCATTAACACCTTTGTGTAGTCCCCTTCCACATTGGACCAGGGCTGGTCTAGGAGGCTAATAAAATACAGTAGAAGTGATGGCACACCACTGCTAAGATTAAGTTATAAATGATACCTCTTCTGTCTTCAAGGTGTGGTCACTTGCTCTCTCTCTGTCTCTCTCTCTTGCTCTCTCTCTCAAATAATTTACTCTGGGAGAAGTTAGTTGTCATGTCATGAGGATGCTGACACAGCCTATGTAGAGGCCCATGTAGCAAGGAACTGAAATCTGCCAACAGCCAGGGAGGAACTGATACCCTCCCCATCCAAGTGGGTCATCTTGGGAGCAGATCCTGCAGCCCTGGTCAAACCTTGACATGCTGCAGGCCTTGCCAATAACAGACTGACTGCAACTGCATGAGAGACTCAGCACTCTAACCAGCAGCTCCCGTATTGTTGACTTTCAGAAACTGTGTGAGATACTAAATGCTTGTTTTAAGCTGTTGAGTTTGGGAGTAATTTGTTATACAGCAATAGATAACTGATGCTGTGGTAAAAATACTATAATTGATGTCTTTGGATTTCTTAAAGACGTCCTTAAACTTGTGAGATTTTTCTTTCAGATCAGAGAGGATTATTAGCATTTTCCTCTTGTCCTGCATGATGGAGCAATCATTGCTTTGCTGGAGCCAAGTTAGTGGAAGAAAGACTCTTGGAATAAGATTGCAAATTTAGATACAAAACTATTTCATGTCCTACAGGGCAATAAAAACCAAACCTTTAAGGTTATCTTTTCTGTAAAAAATCAATTTGCATCTGTAATAGACTAATAGATGAAATGCATCAATTTTTTGCAAGTGAATACCTAGCTATGCATATGCATAGTCTGAGTCCTAATTAGTAAAAAGCCAATTACACCTGTATTCCACTAAAGTAGTAGGATCTCAAACTGGTGCAATTTTATTTTATTTTTTAATTTTTTAAAACATTTTTATTTATTTTTGAGAGAGAGACAGAACATGAGTGGGGGATGGGCAGAGAGAGAGGGAGACACAGAATCCGAAGCAGGCTCCAGGCCCTGAGCTGTCAGCACAAAGCCCAACATGGGGCTCAAACCCACCAACTGTGAGATCATGACGTGAGCCAAAGTCAGACTCTTAACCTACTGAGCCACCCAGGCACCCTCAAACTGTGCAATTTTAATCCCCAGGGTACATTTGGCAATGTCTGGGGACAGTTTTGGTTGTCACCATCTGGGGGGGTGGGAGGGGAAGGATGGGCAGAATGCAACTGGCACATGGTGGGTAAAAGCCAGGGATGGATGCCCCCAACCATTCTACAATGCAGAAGACAACCTTCCACAACAAAGGATTATCTGGCCAAAAATGTGAACAGTGCTGAATTTAGAAAACCTTCACTAGAGTGGCTTATTAGACCTTGGGTCAACTTTTATTTAAAAAAAATTTTTTTTTAATGTTTATTTTTTAGAGAGAGACAGAGAGCGTGAGCGAGCACGAGTGGGGGAGGGGCAGAGAGCGATGGGGACACAGAATCCAAAGCAGGCTCCAGGCTCTGAGCTGTTAGCACAGAGCCTGGCATGGGACTCCAACTCACCAGCAGTGAGATCATGACCTGAGCCGAATTCGGACGCTTAACTGACGGAACCAGCCAAGTGTCCCAACCTTGGGTGGGTTTTTGGACCATGCTCTGGTATGACTTTGAAGAGTCACACAGGATGACATAGTAATGTTTCCTTATTTCCTAGTTTTTAAAAATAACTTTTCTTAATGCAAAATTGGCAAAATAGAAGTTAAATCTGGATAATGAGTACATAGTGATTAATCTTTTCTCTCTGTTTTTGTAAATATTTTTGTGAAAAAAAGAAAAAAACTGTAAATTCTTATCTTTAGCTTATGGTCAGTGCCATGTATGAGGGACCATGACTGAAGATCATGTTTAGATATAATGTTTAAGTCTAAAGATGTTCTTCTTTTACAACTTGGCCCCTATACTCTGCCTTTCTCTTAAGTCCAGTGCTTCTGAATTCTAGCTAAATCTTAAAGTCACTCAGAAACTTAAAAAATACCAATGATTGGGATCCATTCCCAGCAATCCTCATTTGCTTTTCCTGGGGCAAAGTTCTATTTTTCTTTCTTTTCAAGTTTACTAGATGTGGGAAATTATGGACTCACAACCTAAATCAATTAAGGAACCTCAAATTTGATTTGAGTTGGGCTGGCTAATACCTGGCAAGATGAATGAGAGTCCACACTGCAGGTGGGCATACCAATCTTATGCTTCTGCCTCCACAAATAACTTTTTAGGGATAATGACCAGCAAGCTGTCATAGATAACAAGTCATGCAAGGGAACAGAACCACATGAGCGAGACCTAGCAGAAAGAGTAGAGGGGTGCCTGGGTGGCTCAGTCGGTTAAGCATCTGAATTCAGCTCGGGTCATGATCTCATGGTCCGTGGGTTCAAACCTGTATTGGGCTGTGTGCTGACAGCTCAGAGCCTGGAGTCTCCTTTGGATTCTGTGTATTCCTCTCTCTGCACATCGCCTGCTCACGCTCTGTCTCTCTCTCTCTCTCTCTCAAAAATGACTAAACATTAAAAAAACAACAACCCCGTAGACAGTATGGTTGACCCTTGAACAGCGTATGTTTGACTGCATGGTCCACTGATCTGTGGATTTTTTTCCGATAAACACAGTGAAGTACTGCAAATGTATTTTCTCTTCGTTATAATGGTCTTAATAACATTTTCTTTTCTCTAGCTTACTTTATTCTAAAAATATAGTATTTAATACATATACAAAATATGTGTTGTTTGACTGTTTATGTTATTGTTAAGGCTTTCAGTCAATGGTATACCATTAGTAGTTAAGTTTTGGGGAATTAAGTTATATCCAGATTTTCAACTCTGATGGGGGGGTCAGCACCCCTAACACCCCCATATTGTTCAAGGGTCAACTGTGTAAGCAGATCCGTCTAAACAGAGTAGTTTTGGACTATCGATGTTGCTTTAGTTTAGCATGAGACAGACTGTGAGCAGGGGAGGGGCAGAAAGAGGGAGACACAGAATCCAGAGCAGGCTCCAGGCTCTGAGCTGTCAGCACAGAGATCAACACCAGGCTTGAACTCACAAACCATAAGATCATGACCTGAGCCAAGTTGGATGCTTAACCAACTGAGCCATGTAGATATCACCATAAGAGAAGATTTGATGAAAGTATAAAACAAAACCATGGAACCTTCCAGAGAAAAAAAAGGGCTATCAAAGGAGCAACCATTCCACCAAGAAAAAGCAAAGAGATAAGCAATTGGATATCATTTTAAAGTGAAAGAAAAATAGAATGCAGGTAACATCACTAGACAACAGGAATGAAAAGGCCAAGAGCTAAGAATGAATGATCCCATTGTATGTAAAGCATAGTGAAACCAAAAGTTATTTTGTACAAAGAAAATATCAACAGAGAAATTTATAACAATAGCATATATCCCAGAAGAAACATATATGTTGATGAGAAAAAATGATTTCAATGATAACAGAATTCTATGAATTTCATTTTGATTTTGTTTCTTCCTAGGACTTACACAAAATAAACATGCATCAGGATCCTCAAAGACAAGAAAAGATTGAGAAAACGTGGAAGGTGGCAAAGGCTAAGGAGAAATAACAACAATGTAAAGCAGATCCTGGATCAGAAAAAAAGACATTAGTGGGAAAATGGCAGAATTTCCATTAAGATCTGCAGCTCAGTTTATAATGTTGTACCACCGTGAAGTTCCTGTTCTCAATGTATCTACAATTAGTTATGTGGTTCCCTTTAGAGCAAGAGGGCTTGTGAGATGTTATAAAGACTGTACATGGCCTATTGTTGTACCTCTTCTATAATATGAAAGTGAGTTGACAGTGAGTATTCTTGTTATGTTTATATTCTTTGTTTTTGTTTTGTTTTGTTTTGCTTTATTTATTCATTCATTCATTCATTCATTCATTCATTCATTCATATCTCTGGCAGACTCCTTCAGGGACAATCACATTCACACATTCAATGAAGACTTGAGACAAGGATCCTACCGCACATCCTAGGCTCCCCTTGTCACCTCTTCAGACTGGTATGGAGGGAATGTGGCTGGTAGGTTGGGGGCAGGGATATGAAGGTCCAAGTCCCTAAGTGCTAGTGTCTACTGTAAATAGACACTCATAGGTATTGTGAGACCAGTACCTCCTTCAGACATTGAAAAAGGACCCCAATCCTGGCCTCAAACTCCAGGGGTTACCGACTCTTTGAGCACATTCCTAGAAATAGTGAAACCACCCCACCTCTTTTAGCTGTACTTGGGACTGGTCATGGAGAGTGCTGTCTCCTGACTTGGGCACCTTGGTGGGCCAGCACCTCCACAGGGCCAATTCTAAAACTTCTACCAAGGGGGGCCATGCCTCTTAGAGCACTTTCCTGGAAATGCTGCACCTGCCCTATCTTATATCACCAATTCCTTACCCCAATTCCTTTCAGATAACTGAACCTGGCTATTGAGGGTGCTACCTCCTGAGTTGGATGTAAATATGGGTGGGCTAGCAGGCACCTTACTTCTTCCACAGGAGCAAATATTCCAAGAGGCCTTCCTGGAGCCAGGACTCTTTCCAAAGTAGTTGTCCTCCTGGGAGAGTCTTGCCCCATGTGACAGGGACTGGCTGGACTTTCCTTTAAAAGATAGGTCAGCTATCTGGTGCCATTCTCCCTTTGCCCTGAATGTACGAACTAATGGAGGGGGCCACAGGAGGCCTTGGTCTGAATTCCTTGAGAACCTCTCCAAACAGGAAGGCATAGTTCTGTAAACTTAAAAGGCAGTTCCAGAAAAATAGAATGTTTGTCTTCCTAGAAGAAAGAAGATGCTCCAGGTGCTTTCTGGTTTTCCAAGAGTTCTCTGGTTTTTATCACAGACATGCCTTTTCCTTCCCCAGGCACACTCTGCCAGATAAGATTCTCAGGCCTTACCTTTCCCCAGAGTACAAGGTGCTGTCTGTCACTAAGGGTTCCTGATGGAAGACCCTACATAGTGTCCCTCTCCCACTTGCCTATTATCAACCTCTTCACTTAAAAAAATCCTCCTCAGCTTTCTGCCTGTACAAGAGTTTTCTTCCTCTTGCAGAGAAGTGGGAAAGCCATGATATTGGACAGTATTTAGTGGAGGAAGAATTGAAGACTATATAGAACCAGTTGAGAATTTATCCTCCATCTTCTCCAGTGACCTGGTTTCAAAAATTAGGCAAGGTAGGACCTGCTTTTCTTAGGTGTGATATGACCAGGATTTTGCTTTGCCAAGTCCCATTGATGGCTTTTGATGGTTAGTTTGGATTAGGAGGCAGGGCTTTATGGAGACAAGATAGTTAAAATTGTAGTGAGGACAAAGTATGAGTTGAAGTTTCCCCACCTGAGTTGGTTTCTGGGCAATGACAGCCTGATGTGCTTCATGGAAAGATACAGTATGGATAGCTTGCCTAACAGCCTGATGTCCGCACTTTGATTCTAGCTGAGATGGACTCCTAGCTGAGATCTATACCGCTATTGGACATGTGGGCTACTAACTTCAAAAAATTGTGTCAGGGGTTGTGCGCCCTGACAATGGTGATTGGGGGATGAAGTGGTTATAATCACTGTGGAAAGGAACACAATGGGAAAGAAATGTTTTCTTCCTGGCTCTGTGGCTTTTGCAAAGAGTTACCTGAAAGGCTTTCCAGGTTCTGCCCCTTCCCTGTGTTGGAGCTTCCATTATGGCAGCACTCTACCTCTATGTTTGTAAAAAATCATCATACACTTAAGGAGTAGCAGTGTGCTTTGTTTGAGTGAATTATGTTTGAATGAAATTCTGAGTGAAAGTTTACTGATACAGGGGAAGTACAAATATAAAGTCAGTCATAAGTGAAAGACACAGAAAAGCAGTGGTCAACTGGACAGGAAATGGAATCTCTTTTATGAGTTTAAAAACAAGAAAATAGGGGCGCCTGGGTGGCGCAGTCGGTTAAGCGTCCGACTTCAGCCAGGTCACGATCTCGCAGTCCGTGAGTTCGAGCCCCGCGTCGGGCTCTGGGCTGATGGCTCAGAGCCTGGAGCCTGTTTCCGATTCTGTGTCTCCCTCTCTCTCTGCCCCTCCCCCGTTCATGCTCTGTCTCTCTCTGTCCCAAAAATAAATAAACATTGAAAAAAAAATTTAAAAACAAGAAAATAAACCAAGGAAATGAGAAAAAGATGCTCACAACTGAAAACAACAAAAGAAATGGCCTGAGCAGACAGGTTTAAGAACAAGTGGACATAGGAGAAGGAAAAGTGAACTCCCTGGAATATAACACGGACTATAGAGGAGGAGAGAAAGGGTAATAATGCTGCCCATAGGTCTTCCAGAATCCAGGCTCTTTCTTCAGTGGCTATCCTCCTGACATATTCTTGACCTCAGTGTCAGGAACAGCCAGCCTCCCTTTGACAAAGCTGGCAAGTCCTATGGAGCTCCTGTCCCTCTGCCTTGTATCTGTAGTCTCAGAGGAGGGCTTCGTCTGAATTCCTGTAGTCTGGGGCATCTAGTCTCCTGATACCTTTCTTATTCTCTAGTCCCAAGACCAGTACCCCTGGAAACAATAGCTTGGCCTACCTGAAGGCTGAGGTCCAGAGAAGGGAGTGGGATTTGCCTACCCAGTGGGTTTCCCAATCCGTATGTGGCCACCTAGTGTGGCCACATTTATTTAGCAAGTCTTTCATGGCCCTTTGTCTTTACAAGGATTTTTCCTCCTCCTGGAGGGAAAGTCTCAAACTGTGATAGGAGACAGTATTTTGTGGAGGAAGAAAAGTAGGCCTGGTTGGTAGTTTTGATGTCCTCTCCAGACCCCTGTTGACAGACTGGGCCTGGTTGGAGCCACTTGTTTCAGTCAGGAATACAGTCCAGTGTGGCGGTTGGCTGTCTGGGGGTGCAGTGTTTGGGGTGAGAGACAGTGGTTTTTGAAGAGAGAAAGAATCCAACACCATACAAAGAATGACGTATGTTTGGAGATTGGCCTGCCTGACTTTGTTTTGGGTCAAGACACTATGTGTGAGTCTTAGAGCTGACTCTGGTTCAGGAGAGCTTGAGGGTAAGGTGCCTGGAGTGTGGACTTGGATCATGGCTGTGTCTGAGTCTCAGTTCAGGCATACACCACTAGAGGCCACCACTGACTGGAATCCTGCATGTCGGGACATCAGCACCTCCATGGTGATGATACCCACAAAAGGCTTCTAGCAGTTCTCTAGAGAACCCTGAGGAAAAAGAAGCAGTTTCTTCTAGTCCCCAGTGATTTTTCACTCATAGTTTCCTCAGAGACTTTCTGGGTTCCATCCCCTCCAGTGTTTGAGGTTCTGGTGACAGCAGCAAACCGCCTCCAAGGACATCTGCCAAATGTTGTCAGACACCAAATGGAAAGGCAGTGCATTTTGTTTGATGTGAATTATGCTCAAAGACAGTTCCTTGGTAGGGGCAGGGGAGGTAGGGACATATATTCAGTCACAGAAGAGAAATGCTCAGGCTGGACAGGAAATGAAATCTCTTCTAGGAGTTTAAAAACAACACAAAAACCAGGAGAAAAGAAAAAAAAAAGTTTTGCCCATGACATACAAAAAATGTAAGTGATGACCTCAGCAGAATAGTTTCAGAAGGAAAAATGAACCCACTGGAATATAACACGTCCCCTATAGGAGGAGGAGGGAATAATGGAAATTGCTGAGGAGCAAACACAGGCACAGAGAACAGAAAGATCAAGTTGAATAGGTGTAGAATTGGGATCCAGCAAGGGAAGATGGAGGAAGAAAGTGTATGTCTGAGGCAGTATTTGGATACTGCAAGACTGACAGTGACCCCAAGCCATGCTTGGGCAGCAAGAAGAAGCCCCGGAAGGCTCACAATCAAGAATTTCAAATCCAGGACCACAAGAAGAAACATGGCTGGTGCCAACCCCAAATCAGACAAGATTGCAGTGGGTGGGGAAAAAAAAGAAAAGAAAAAAAAAAAAAAAAAGAAAAGAAAAGAAAGCACATTCCAAGTAGCAACGCTCCTCTGGAAAACACCCCTCCCACCTCCACTTCTACTCCCCCAAACTCAAACGGGGACCGGCTTCCCAGTAAGGAGTGGAAGCCAGAAGATGAAATGCTGGTAGGCCAAAACAGCTAAACTGGAAGTGGATCAGTGGTAAATTTGCCATCAAGTCAGCCACGGAGTGGATCATACCCTTCTCATGTGACTTGCCTCCTGTGGATCATGGCACAATGGTTAGGTGATATACATGAATTTTGGGAAGGGGGGTGAGGTGGGGCCTTAAAGAGTGAAGAGCACCTTCTTTGACCTCTTTCCTCAAAGTCTGAAAGGCATTCCGGAGCAGGTCTTTTTGTATTCTTGTGTTTGGAAAGGTGCCTTTTAGGATGGAGAGGGGCTTCCTACAACTGCTGGTCTGAAGCCATTGCCAGGTCAGGCACACCTTAAGAAAACCAAGAACAAATGAGGAGGAAAAAAAATCACACTCAGCTACACAGCCAAACACAGCAAAAACAGCTACAAGGTCACTAGGAAGAATGGGGACTGTAAGCATCCCTAAGCCTAGATGACAAATCCCATCCCTCCACCCATACTGCGCAGCTCATTGGCTTCCGGCTGGCTCTGGCTCCTGCGAGGGAGCAACTGAAGCCTGCGAGGGAGCAAATTGGCCTGGAAGCACACAGGGGTAGTCCCATCTCAGGGTCAGAGGGCAGACCCCTTCCAGAATCATCCCAGGCACACTCGCAAGGGAAGGGATACCAACGCTACTGTTCTCATCCTGCTTGGTCAGTCTAGCTTGGCCCTCCCTCGCTCCCTCTCTTCTTTCCTCCCTCCCTCCCATCTTTCCATCCGCTGGACCCACTAGAAGACAGAGGACAGCCACAGCCTGTGCCTCAGTCTGTCCAACACTACCGCCAGAGGGCGCCCCCGCCCCCTACAGTTTCCGCCCTTCGTTTAGGAATGGTGGTGGTTCCGGGTGAAGCTGGCAATATCTGTTGCCCGCACTTGTGCAGTTGGAGGGCGGGCCTCAACCCCGAGTTGCTGGGCTCCTGGAGCGTTGTGGGCGGTGGGGAGGGGGTGAAAGAGGAGGGTGTAACCCGGGAGGTGGGGAGGGTGAGCCTGCTTTACTCTCCTCGGTTCCCCTAGATCATGGGCCTCTGGATCACAGCCGTAGCCACCACTACGGCCATGCCGGCCAGATTTGATGACCAGATACAGACACTACAGACTGCATACACTATGGACCGAAATCCAAATGGAGCGGATAGGAATGGGATCTGATGTGAGGCCAGGTGGGGTGGGGATGATATCTGGTGAGTGAGGTAATAAAGATCCCATAGCCTTGTCACCTGAAAATCCATTTTCCCTGAGACCTAGATGTGGGTGGAGGAGTCCCATGCCCTGGCACCACACATCGGAGCTTCTGCCTCTCCCAGTGCCTTTCAGGAATCCCTTTCTGCAGGTCTGCAACCCCACTGCCCCCCACCCCCTGGAAAAACACCCTCTTCCCTAGTGTACATAGGCCCAGCTGTGGAGGGGCTCCCTCCCTGGTGGGGCACACCAGTTACTTAGCACCTGCCTCCTTGGACAGGGGGGATGGTGCTTCCCAGAAGCATTCCAGGACCCAGGGCTCTTTCCTCAGTGGCTGGCCGCTGACGGATTCTTGAACCCCTCTGTCAAAGACAGTCAGCCTCCCCTTGACAAAGCAAATAAGTCCTGTGGTGCATCTGTAGACCCAGGGGAGGGCCTGAGTTACTTCTGGCCCTGGTGTCTAGTCTCCTGATGACTTTCTTGTCCCCTCGTGTATTTCTCCTAAGATGAGTGCCATAGAAAGCAGGAAAGCACAGCTTGGGCCTGCATGAATGCTGAGGTCCACAGAAGAGGGTGGGATTTGCCTGCCCAGTGAGTTCCCGTGGCCTACCTGGTGTGGCCATATTCATTTGGCAAGTCTTTCATGGCCTTCTGTCTTAACAGAGATTTTTCCTTGCAAGTTATTACACATGCTGTTTATTTTTCACTTGATTTTTGTTTTTCTTACATGTGCTTTCCTTCTCCATGTATGTTTTCCCTGATAGAGATGTTCATGGGCCTTTTATTTTCATTGATTGATGGCAGCCCATGGCAGTGAGAGAGCATTGGTAAATTCAGACCCTTCCCAATGCCCCTTTTCCTCCGACCTAGTATATACATAGGCATGTGGTAAGTCTTGGTTTGTCCACATTTTAGTGGAGTTTCTTTCTCTGTAGGAAATAGTAAACCTTTATTTTACATATTATCTGCTGGGGGAAGAATTAAGCTTAGATAGAATTAGATTCCATTTATAGTTGATCTTGAAAGATGTATTTTTAAAACAAAGCAAGGTAGAAGGCATTGGTTCTAGTCATTAGGTGAGCAGAACTTGCACTAAGAGAATATCAGGCATAGGTATTGACTATTTTTTAACATAGAATTTTATTTTATTTCACTTTTTTTTAACGTTTATTTATTAATGAGAGACAGACACAGAGCCTGAGCAGGGGAGGGGTAGAGAGAGGGGGAGACATAGAATCTGAAGTAGGCTCCAGGCTCTGAGCTGTCAGCACAGAGCCCGACACAGGGCTCAAGCTCACAAACTGTGAGATCATGACCTGAGCCAAAGTTAATTGCTTAAACAACTAAGCCACCCAGGCGCCCCCTATTTCACTTTTTAAAGTTTATTTATTTATTTTGAGAGAGACAGAGACAGCACAAGTGGGGAAGGGGCAGAGAGAGAGAGAGGGAGAGAGAATCCCAAGCAGGCTCTATGCTGCCAACATAGAGCCCGA
Source organism: Prionailurus bengalensis (assembly GCF_016509475.1). Lineage (NCBI taxonomy): Eukaryota > Metazoa > Chordata > Mammalia > Carnivora > Felidae > Prionailurus > Prionailurus bengalensis. The sequence continues at coordinate 17,143,509 of NC_057352.1, read as the reverse complement.
CATGGGGCTCGAACTCACGAAACTGTGAGATCATGACCTGAGCCAAAACCAAGTCAGAGGCTTGCCCAATTGAGCCACCCAGGCACTCCTGTAACAGAGGACTTTAGATTAAGAGAATATAGTAATGAGAACTGTGTTGAAGCCTTTGAAATCTAACTGTGTCAGTTTGTGTCAGATGAAACTCTTATGTGCCTTTGGGAGATAGCACAACTTGATGGTTAATAGTCTGACTCTGGAATTTTATTCTGGGTCTTAATTCTAACTTGGTCATTTGCCATCTGTGGGCACTTGGGCCATTCACTGAAATTCTCTATAGAACTGTTTTGTCATTTCTAGAATGGTGGTTTGGTAGTAAAGTGTTCAAGTTTACCTAGAAAGAGGTATTTTTTTTTTCTCCTTAGCTCCTACTTATTTTTACCTCTTTGGAATATTTTGCCTGGTAAATGTCTTTGTTTACGAGCGGCTTTGTGTTAGGCAGGGATTAACAAGGTTATTTGGAGTACAGGCCTTAGGCCAAGCCAAATAATAACAACTAATTTACATAGAGGCTTTGGGTCACACTAACAATGTGATTCAGGGTCTAGGCGTTTGGTCACATAACTGTCAACATCCAGAGGGTCTGTAAACATAGGCAATATTTTTATTTAGTAGGCAACATACAGACAATCATCTATGGAGTTTTAAGAAAGACTGATACCAATGCTCAAGTGAGCTTCTTTATATTTTTTAATTTATTTAATTTATTTAATTCAAGTTAGTTAACATACAGTGTAGTATTGGTTTCAGGAGTAGAACCCAGTGATTCATCACTTCCATATAACACCCAGTGCTCATCCCAACAAGTGCCCTCTTTAATGCCCACTGCCCATTTAGCCCTACCCCCTACCCACCTCCCCTCCAGCAACCCTCAGTTTGTTGCTATAATTAAGAGTGTCTTATGGTTTGCCTCCCTCTCTGTTTTTATCTTATTTTTCCTTCCCTTCCCCTGTGTTCATCTGTTGTGTTTCTTAAATTCCACATGTGAGTGAAATCATATGATATTTGTCTTTCTCTGACTGACTTATTTCGCTTAGCATACATAATACATTATAGTTCCATCCATGTTGTTGCAAATGCCAAGATTTCATTCTTTTTGATGGCCGAGTAATATTCCATTGTATATATCTACCACATCTTGTTTATCCATTTGTCAGTCAATGGACATTTGGGCTTTTTCCATAATTTGGCTATTGTTGATAATAACACTGCTAAAAACATTAGGGTGCATGTGCCCCTTCGAATCGGCAATTTTTTAAGTCTTTTGGATAGATACCTAGTAGTGCAATTGCTGGGTTGTAGGGTAGTTCTATTTTTAACTTTTTGAGGACTCTCCACACTGTTTTCCAGAGTGGCTGCACCAGTTTGCATTCCCACCAAAGGCATAACAGGATTCCCCTTTCTCCACATCCTCACCAATAGCTGTTGTTTCCTGAGTTGTTAATTTTAGCCATTCTGACCAGTATGAGGTGGTATCTCATTGTGGTTTTGATTTGTATTCCCTGATGATGAGTGATGTTGACCATCATTTCATGTATCTGTTAGCCCTCTGGATGTCTTCTTTGGAAAAGCGTTCATGTGTTCTGCCCATTTCTTCACTGGGTTATTTGGGGTTTTTTTTTTTTTTTGAGTGTTGAGTTTGATAATTCTAAATTTCTTCTTTAATTTCCTGGTTAACCCATTCATTCTTTAGTAGGATGTTCTTTAACCTCCAAGTATTTGGGGGCTTTCCGAATTTTTTTCTTATAGTTGATTTCAGTTTCATAGCATCTGAAAATGCTACGAAAATAGCATTTTGTTATCTGAAAATATGCATGGTATAATCTTGATCTTTTTGTACCTGTTGAGGGCTGATATGTGACCCAGTATGTGATCTATTCTGGAGAATGTTCCATATGCGTTCAAGAAGAATGTGTATTCTGCTCCCTTAGGATGAAATGTTCTGAATATATCTGTTAAGTCCATCTGGTCCAGTGTGTCATTCAAAGCCATTGTTTCCTTGTTGATTTTCTGCTTAGATGATCTGTCCATTGTTGTAAGTGGGGTATTAAAATCTCCTATTATGGTATTATCATCAATGAGTTTTCTTTATGTTTGTGATTAATTGATTCACATATTTGGGTGTTCCAAGTTGGGGCATAAATATTTACAATTGTTAGGTCTTCTTGATGGAAAGACCCCTTAATTATGATATAATGCCCTACTTCATCTCTTGTTACAGTCTATGTTTTTAAATCTGGTTTGTCTGATATAGTATGGCTATTCTGGCCTTCTTTTCATCCCCATTAGCATGAAAGATGGTTCTCTATCCCTTCACTTTCAATCTGTAGGTGTCTTTAAGTCTAAAATGAGTCTCTTGTAGGGGCGCCTGGTGGCTCAATCGTTAAGCGTCCAACTTTGGCTCAGGTCATGATCTCAAGGTTTGTGAGTTCAAACCCTACATCGGGCTCTGTGCTGACCGGTCAGAGCCTGGAGTCTGCTTTGGATTCTGTGTCTCCCTCTCTCTCTGCCCTTCCCCTGCTAATGCTCTGTCTCTCAAAAATAAATAAACATTAAATAAATAAATAAAATGAGTCTCTTGTAGGCAACATATAGATGAATCTTGTTTTTTTTATCCATTCTGATACCATATGTCTTTTGATTGGAACATTTAGTCTATTTACATTCAGAATGATTACTGAAAGACATGAATTTAGTGCCAGTGTGTTACCTGTAGAGTTGGTGTGTCTGGTAATGTTCTCTGGTTCTTTGTAGTCTTTGTTGCTTTGGTCTTTTTTTTTTTTTTCCACTCAGAGAGACAACCCCCCCCCCCCTTAAATTTCTTGTGGGGCTGGTTTAGTGGTTTAGTGGTTGAATGGTTTAGTGGTCACAAACTCCTTTAGTTTTGTTTGTCTGGGAAACTCTCCTATACTGAATGACAGCCTTGCTGGATAAAGAATTCTTGGCTGTATATTTTTCCTATTCAGCACATTGAGTATTTCCTGCCATTCCCTTCTGGCCTGCCAAGTTTCAGTGGACAGGTCTGCTGTTAACCTTATTATGTTCCATTCTTGTAGGTTAAGCACCTTTTGTCCCTAGCTGTTTTCAGAATTCTCTCTTTATTTTTGTATTTTGCAAGTTTCACTATGATATGTCATGGTGTTGAATTGTTTTTGTTGATTTTGAGGGGAGTTCTCTGTGCCTCTTGGATTTGAATGCCTGTTTCCTTCCCCAGATTAGAGAAGTTCTCAGCTATCATTTGTTCAAATAAACCTTCTGCCCCCTTTTCCCCTTTCTTCTTCTGGGACTCCCTATGATATGGATATTGTTTTGTTTCATGGAATCACTTAATTCTCTAAGTCTCCCCTCATGATCTAATAATTTCCTTTCCCTCTTTTTCAGCTTCATTATTTTCCATAATTTTATCTCTATATCACCTATTCTCTCCTCTGCTTCTTCAGTCCTCATTGTCACTGTATCCAGTTTGTTTTGTATCTCAGTTACAGCACTTTTTATTTCATCCTGACTAGTTCTTAGGTCTTTGATCTCTGCGGCAAGGATTTTTCTGGTGTCTTCTATGCTTTTTTCAAGCCCAGTTAGTAATCTAATGACTATTGTCCTAAATTATTGTTCGGATATATTGCTTGTGTCTATTTTGAGCAATTCTCTGGCTGTGATTTCCTCCTGATTTTTCTTTTGGGGAGAATTCTTCCATCTTGTCATTTTGGCTAAGTTTCTGTCTTTTGTGTGCTTTAAAATGTTTTGTGTTTCCTGAACCTGAGAGTACTGCTGTATTAAAAAGGGGTCATACCCTGTCCAGGGCCTGGCACTTCATGAAGTGTTTCTGGTGTATGTTGTGTATACTCTGTTGTTGCGTTTTGGCTGCTCTTTCCTACTGGTCAGTCCTCTGCAGAGTTCCTCCATGCTTCCTGTGGTGGAGTGTTTGGACCTTTAACTAGGTCCAAACCTTTGATTTGTTTGTTCAAGTAACCTTGATAAAAACGGGGGAGGGAGAAAAAGCCTGATCTCAAAAAAAAAAAAAAAAAAAGAAAAGAAAAGGAAAGGGTACAACAAACCAAACAGAGAATCAAAAAACTGTAAGGCTGATTCCAAAGAAAAAGAAAGGAAAAGAAAAGGAAAAAAAGAAGGAAGGAAAAAGAAAGAATTTTAAAAACTCTGATCCAAAAAAAGAGAAAAGGTAATAAAAAAAACAAAACGAGAAACTACGAGCCTGATTAAACTCATTAAATAGCAGCTCTCCATTCTGCCCTCCCCCCAATCTCTGGCAACCTCTATTCTAGTTGCAGTCTCTATAACAGATACCTCATTTAAGTGCAATTATACAGTATTTGTCTTTTTGTGACTGGCTTATTTCACTTAGCATGATGTCTGTAACTTTTCCCCATGTTGTATGTAGCACGTGTCAGAATTTCCTTCCTTTTTAAGGCTGAATAATTCTATTGTATGTGTATACCACATTTTGTTCTATTTACCTGGCAATAGACACTTGGACTGCTTCCACCTTTGGCTGTTGTAAATAATGCTGCTATGAAAATGGGTGTACAAAAATTTCTTTGAACACTCTCTTCAGTTATTTTGGATATATACCCAGAAGTGGAATGGCTGGACAATATGGTGATTCTATTTTTAATTTTTTGAAGAATCACCATACTGTTTTCCATTGCATCTGTACCATTTTACATTGCCAACAGTGCATAAGGATCCCAAAATCTAAATATCCTCACCAATACTTGTTATTTTGTTTTTCTTTTCTTTTTGATAGTAGCCATTCTAATAGGTGTAAGGTAGTATATCTCATCGTGATTTTGATTTGCATTTCCCTGGTCAGTGATATTGAGCATCTTTTTATATTCTTATTGACCATTTATATATCTTCTTTAGAGAAATGTCTATTCAAGTCCTTTGCTCATTTTAAAAGTGGGTTGTTTGGGGTTATTGTGGTTGAGTGGTAGGAGTTCTTCATATATTCTGGATATTAACCTCTTATCAGGTATATGATTTGCAAATATTTTCTCCCATTCTATGGGTTGCCTTTTCACTCTGTTGATTGTGTCCTTTGATGCACAGTTTAAACTTTTTATGTAATATAATTTATTTTTCCTCTTATTGCTTGTACTTTTGGTATCATATCCAAGAAATGATTTCCAGATTCAATGTCATGAACCCTTCCCCTATGTTGTCTTCTAATAATTTTATAGTTTTACACTCTTACACTTAGGTCTTTGATCCATATTGAATTAATAGTTTTATACTGTGTAAGGTAAGGGTCCAACTTCATTCTTTCACATGTGAATATTCAATTTTCCCAGTCCCAAATTAAATTCCCCAAATCCAATTTTCAATTGTTTGTTGAAAAGATTGTTGTTTCCCCCATGGAATGGTCTTGCAGCCTTGTCAAAGATCAACTATACTGCAAGGTAATTTTCTGGGCTTCTTATTCTTTTTTACTGGTCTGTATGTCCATCTTAATGTCAGTACGACACTGTTTTGATTACTGTAGCTTTGTAGTAGGTTTGAAATCAGGGTGAGACCTCTAACTTTGTTCTTTTTTTTTTCAAGAGTTTTTTGGGGGGCATTCAGGGTCCCTTAAGATTCCATATGAATTTTAGGATGGATTTTTCTATTTTTACAAAAAATGTTACTGGAATTTTGATAGTGATTGCATTGAAGCCACAAGGGCCAGTTCAACTACAACGCTGGTTCCAAAAAGGGAACCTGAGCCCAGGTAAGTACCTCCAGCCATTTATAGCATCATTATTGATAGGTTGAGACTGGCGCAAAATAGTATTCTGTATATGTCTGTTAGGTTCAGCTGGTTTATAGTGTTAATCAAGTCCTCTGTTTCCTTACTGACTTTCTATCTGGCTCTTCTATCATTACTGAAAGTGGGAACTGAAGTCTACTATTATTGTAGAGCTGTGTATTTCTTCAGTTCTATCAATGTTTGCTTCATAGATTTAGGACCTCTGATATTTGTTGTATATATGCTCATAATTGTATGTCATCTTAATTGACCCTTTTATCATTATATAATGTCTTTTTTTTGTCTCTCGTAAGAATTTTTGAGCTAAAGTCCACATTAGCATAGCTACTCCTGCTGTCTCTTGGCTACTATCTACCTGGAATATCTTTTCCTATACTTTCACTTTCAACTTATATATGTCCTTAGAGGTTTTCAATCTTTTATAGATGGCATATAGTTGAATATTGATTTTTATTTTTATTTTTTAATTTCTTAAAAGCTTATTTTGAGAGAGAGAGAGAGAGAGAGAGAATATCCCATGCAGCCTCCATGCTGTCAGCATGGACCCTGACCCAGGACTCAGTCTCACAAACCGTGAGATCATGACCTGAGCCAAAACCAAGAGTCAGTCTTTTATTTATTTTTTTTTTAATTTTTTTCAACGTTTTTAATTTATTTTTGGGACAGAGAGAGACAGAGCATGAACGGGGGAGGGGCAGAGAGAGAGGGAGACACAGAATCGGAAACAGGCTCCAGGCTCCGAGCCATCAGCCCAGAGCCTGACGCGGGGCTCGAACTCACGGACCGGGAGATCGTGACCTGGCCGAAGTTGGACGCCTAACCGACTGCGCCACCCAGGCGCCCCAAGAGTCAGTCTTTTAAATGACTAAGCCACCCAGGCACCCCTGAATCCTGAGTTTTAAAAACCCATCCTGTCAATCTGTATCTTTTGATTGGCAGTTTAATCAATTTACATTTAAACTAATGTAAGGACTTACTTTTGCCAAATTGTTATTTTGTCACAGACTTTGAGTCGGAGTTCCCTCTTGTCCAGCAAGAGAGTGGATGCAGAATTGAATACAAGAGAGGCTAATGTCCGGGAGGAGACGAGAGCCCCAAGTAAGGGTCCTTGCTCCATATTTATTAGGATCAGAAGGCTTACAAACATGATGGACATGCAGAAAGAGACAATAAAACACTAACCATTAATTCATGTGTGTGAGAGAAAGGGGGTTTCAAAGGTACATGGTGTTAGGGGTTTGGGTCAATACAAATCTAAGTCCCAGTGCTGAGCAGATGGCCGTTTACTGCAGCCACCAGGCACTGTGTCTGTTTATCTTAACTTGTCTAGGGGCTAACCCTGCTGCCTCAGGGTTAACAAGGCATTTTTCTTGCTAATTAGCTCTGGACGTTTTTACCCTGCTGCAGGGGCTTTCTGCTTCTACCTGTTCACAGACACTTCCATCTTGTGGAAGTGACTTTCCGCTCTATGCTTTCTACACTGGTGGCACTTTCTCCCTGTGCTGGCTTTCCACCCTAAGCCTTGTTAACCCATTGGTGAAAGCTCAGCGAATTCTTAAGCTTATTCCTCACATTATTTGTTTCTGTAGGTCTTAAAATTTTTTGTCTTTCATTTCCTCCATTCCTTCCTTTGAGTTTGGCTTTAAATGTAGAACACTGAAAGCAGCTGTTTTTGCACATCCTTGGGATACTCTTGGGAAACATGGTACTAAAGAATGTGAGTACAAGTCAAAAACTATTCAGGATTACCCATGTTTCCTTCCGCTTTAGAGGAGAGCTCAGAGGGGGGAAGAATCGCAGGCTCACTGGGAGGTGTAAACCACCACAAGCCCAGTCAGCAGTTGTGGTTTGAGGGATGAAAGTCATCTGACCAGGCTCCATGTTGCCCCAGAGCAGTTGTCCTCTGTGGTATCCTCAGCACATGGCATAGTACATGGCACACAATATGAATTCAATAAGAATTTGGTAGGTGAATAGAGAAATTCCACCAATGGCTCTGTCTGTAGGCTTCATCTAGTGACTAGCACACAGTAGGAGCTCAATAAATAGCAACTGCTATGGGCAGTTGAGATGGTAGAGTGGTTAAGTCTCTGATATTTGGAATAAAAGAAATCACAGCAACTCCACTTATGTGCTATTGGGGCTGAGTAGGTCACATAACCTCTCTGAGATTCAATTTCCTCATGTAGGATGAGAATTTACATCATGGGGTCCAGTGGGGGTTAAAGAAGCTAATCCATGAAGAGCCTAGTATATGCTGAGTGCCCAGCAAGTTATAGCTATTGAAATTAATATCATTACCAAAATGTTAAGTAACTCTGGTAAACACTGCTGTTTTCATTCCAGGATTTGCAAAACAAGGACTGAGCAGATCACCTCCACATTTCTTCCACGCTACAATTCTATGAATTGGAAGTGGTGAGATTTTGTTTTTTCTTTCTTTCTTTCTTTCTTTCTTTCTTTCTTTCTTTCTTTCTTTCTTTCTTTTCTTCTCTCTCTCTCCTTCCCTCTCTTTCTCTTTTGCAACAGGGGTTGGAATATAAATGTCACAGAGAATTTTGGAAGATAAAGTTTTGAAAAGCCATAGAAACGTTCAAAGAGAGGCCAGGAAGATGACCTGTATGTGTGCTAGGTCTTCCCAGAGAGTAAGATCAGATGAAGTTCCTTTAACAGTCACCCAGACTCCTGGGTGCCCACGTCCCTATCAGCTTTTGGAGAAGGACCATCTCCTCCCCAGGCCTCCCTGGGTCCTGGGTGATTTCTGGGTCCTGTGGACTTAGAGGCACATCTTTTATGTTCTGCTTCATCTGTCTCTGTATCAAGCTGAAAGCATTGCCTCCTGTTGCCTTCAACACTCGTGCTCAAGATGTTGGGGCAGCAGAGGGCTCTGTGCCAGGGAACACCCAAGGCACTCTCCAAAGCTCTGGGTCATATATCAGTTCTGTATGTCCATGTGACATCAAGTCCATAAGCTCCTGGGTCTGACCCTCTCTGTTCTAAGGTTAAATTCCAACCATGTAGCTCTGTGGGGACACACAACATGCTTTCCCTTCCCCTCTTCTCCACACCTCTTCTACCTTTCCTCACATCTTTGACCAAAAGCACCCTTTCTGCCAAAATTATTCAGAATAAATGAGTATTCTCCCCTCTCTTTGTCTGCCGAGGAGACTTCAGTAGGATCCATACCATAGAGTTGTGAGGGGTGAATGAGAGAAGCCATGTAAAGCATGAAGCCCAGGAATAGGAACAGTAAGCGTTTCAGAAGTGGAAATTGCTGTTACCATTATCATCAACAAGAAGTGCAAAAAGTCCATTTTCCTAAAAAAGAAATTGTATATTTATAGAAACCACATTGTTTGATTTATCATTTATGATCAGTTTTAAAGACATAAGAAGTTTTAATATTGGTGTCAAATGTGAATTTTCTTTATTAAAATATAAACAAAAATAAACCCCTGTGTCAGCTGAGAGAGGGGGATGTTTGTTATTCAGTGGGCCACAGAGGGACCTTGTTTTATTTCATGTTGTCATGGTCTCAGAGAAACCTTGTCTGATATGATGTCTGTGAGATTGTTTATGTCCAACAGGAGAAAAGAATGGCCTGGTAGTGAACATCAGCCCTGTTTCCAAATGTTGGGGGAATTCCTTTCTCACAACTTTTCATTCACATTCATGCAGCCGACATTTAGTGAGCACCTACTAGATGCCAGGCCACGCAGCAGTGATGGTGAATACAGGGGTAAACAATACTCTCTACACGTTAGACTTCCCAGCATGCAGGAAAAGAGCAGGGGAAAAGTTAGAAAAGGGGAAGAACAGGTGCAGCCATCTGAAGGGCCAGAGAAGATTCCCTGAAGAGGAAGTCATACCAAGTAGGAAAAGCACGGATGAGTCTGGAGGTGGGGGCAGCCTCTGGGGAAAACTAGTGCGTTTCTAACAGAAAGGGATAGTTTTAAGCGATGACGCTGCAGAGCTAGGCAAGAGCTAAACCTCTGGTAAACCTTAACAATGTTAAGGATTTTCAAGGTATGTGGCTTAAAAAAAAAAAAAAAAAGGAAAAGGAAAAGAAAAAGAACAAAAAGGCAAGTGTTTTGTAATTTTTAGTACAAACTTTGCTTTACTGTGCAGATCTTTAAAAATATTATGTAGGTGGTAGAGATATAGATATAGATACTGATATATCAGCATAGCAATATATCTAAAATATATTAATTTTTAAAAGTAAGTTTCTTAAGAGCATGTACAAAAGGCTACAATTAAAAAATATAAATATGGACACCACGAATGCCCAAACACAAGGTGACCCCAAATCTAAGGTACTTTTTCCAATGCAGTAATATTTCACAGTGAGCCAAGAAGATTTTGTTGGGATTGTCCTGATTGTATAAATTTTTAGGGAAATGAGATATGTAGTTATAATATGTATTAGTTTAGATGAATTATATATTTAAATTGAATGAATAATATATAAATTTTGGTCTTTTCCAATTTCATGTTTTGTTTTTTTTTTTCAACGTTTATTTATTTTTGGGACAGAGAGAGACAGAGCATGAATGGGGGAGGGGCAGAGAGAGAGGGAGACACAGAATCGGAAACAGGCTCCAGGCTCCGAGCCATCAGCCCAGAGCCTGACGCGGGGCTCGAACTCACGGACCGCGAGATCGTGACCTGGCTGAAGTCGGACGCTTAACCGACTGCGCCACCCAGGCGCCCCTCCAATTTCATGTTTTGAAAAAAATTTTTTTTAACTCTCTGCAAGTAGCAGTGTTTTTCTCATCCCCAAAGCAATTTTTTGATAATTTTTAAATGTTTATTTATATTTGAGAGAGAGTGCACATGCATGCACGAGTGGGGGAGGGGCAGAGAGATGGAGACAGAATCTGAAACAGGCTCCAGGCTTGGAGCTGTCAGCAGAGCCCGACAGGGAGCTCAAACTCACAAGATCATGACCTGAGCTAAAGGCAGACACTTAACCAATTGAGTCACCCAGGCACCTCCCCCAAAGCTATTTTTGAGGTTTGTAAGCCAGTTTTCCAGGGTCCATCATTTTCTCTTCTAAGTAGAATAAGAAGTGGAATCTGAACATTATTGACAATGATGCATTCATTGCATGCATTCATGTGACATTAATACATTTTTCTATTTATCCTGTAGATACGTATATATTTTAAGTAATGTCTACACTCAATGTGGGGCTCTAACTCATGACCCCAAGATCAAGAGTTGCAAGCTCCCCCAAATGAGCCAGCCAGGCACCCCTGTAGGTGTATATTTCTTATCTTCAAAATATCAAAATAGGATTTCCTATTTAAATAATTGTTAAAATACTTGTGTGCAATGCTATCCTGTCTATGCAAATGTACAGTCATCTTCCCAGGAATAACTGCCAAATCTGAACTAAGTTTCTCTGCCACTTGTTTGACTAATTTCTCTTCCTCCTCTTCCTCCTCCTTCTTTTAGAGAGAGTGAGTGGGGGGTTGGTGGGGAGAGGGGCAGAGGAGAGAGAAGGGGAATCTTAAGCAGGCTGTATGCTCAGTGCAGAGCCAGACCCAGGGCTCAATCCCACGACCCTGGGATCATGACCTGAGCTGAAATCAAGACTCAAACACTCAAACCGACTGAGACACCCAGGCACCCCTGTTTGACTGATTTCACAGGGAGACCTCTTTAGGCCTCCAAAGCTCAAATGAATGGAGATCCTTTAAGGTCAATGAATCTTCTCCAAACTGTCCTATTATCTTTAAAATAAAGTCCTTCAGATAACTGCACCCTCTCCCATGAAAGACTTTTTAAGGACTCACATGTAAGACTCCCCACTTTTTGCTATGGGGTAATGGGGTAGGGAGGACTCACCTAGTAATAAGAATGGAAGAACATACACCCAAATATAAATGATCAGGATCCCTTGGTGATAGGATTATATGGATGGTTCTTATTTTCTTCATTCTGTACATCTGTACTTTCTTTTTTTTTTTTTTTAATGTTTATTTATTTTGAGAGAGAGAGAGCAAGAGCACAAGCAGAGGAGAGGCAGAGAGAGGGGGAGAGAGAGAATCCCGAGCAGGCTCTGCACTGTCAGCACAGATCCTGATGTGGGGCTCAATCTCACAAACCATGAGATCATGAGCCAAAATCCAGAGTCAGATGCTCAACTGACTGAGCCACCCAGGCACCTCTGCACATCTCCATTTTCTAATTTTTCTACCATGAACATGGATTAGTCATATAATAAGGAACAAAACAAGCAATAAAAATTGTAGGTGCCTTTTGTTTGTTTTAAGAAATTGTTTTCTGGCCCCAGACCCTCAAGCTTAGCCCAAGTCTCTGCATCCCTTCACTCCAGGCAGGAAGCACCTCCACACCCTAGGAGCAGATGTTATTTACCTCCTGTAGGGATCAAGGTCTCCTCTTCATGCAGTAGGAAATGGGGAAAGGGAAGAGGCCAGCTCCAGGACACTTGAAAATTCCTAGGCTGAGTCTGAGGCCCACGGGAATTGCCCATCTCCCAGTCATTGTTCTTGTCAGCCTCAAACAGAGAAAATTCCACCTCTACAAGCTGAATTTCAATTTGCAAGTGTCAAGAGAGCAGGGAGAACTGCAGGAGGCTGGCTACTGAGCATAAGGCAGCCCAGGGCATGGGAACAATGTGCTGCAGGGAAGGTGCCCCTTCATCCTAGGGGGAGGAGGATAAATCCCTCTCTACCTTTACATGCTCTCCCTCCCCAGCTCTAGTCTTCTAGTTTTCTGGAGAAAGGCTAGACGGTGCCTTCTTCAAAAGAGTGGGCAGAAGCAGAGAGGATTTATTCAAGGGGTGCCCCGAATAAATTAAATTTATTCAATTTAAATATATATTCATGATTCCTGCAGAAATGGAACCTTCCCAGAACATAGGTGAGACCCGTGCAGACATGCTGGATACCCTCCCGGGGTAGAGCCCTCAGCCCCACTGAAGGGTACTGGAAGGAGGAAGTATAGGATACCCGGCGGGGAATCAAGTGGTTCCTGCAGGATCAGTGCCTCCACAATGACCAAGGTTTAGACCAAGACTTCAGGGTGCTAAAGGTGGTGAAGGTAAGCATTTGTGGACCCAGCGGGTTTCAAACCCAGCTCTTTCCCTTTGAACATTTGAGGCCTTGGGGGGTGGAACTGCTTCATCTCTTTAAGCCTCAGATTCCTTTTTACCACTTGTTATAGGAAATAAGTGTATTGTCATCATCATTGTTTTCATATTGGGGATCCAGTTCTATGAGTTCCAAGGAATTTGGTGGAACAGGTATAGCAGTATAGCAGGTCATTATAATAATTGTGCTTTTTGTGTGTGGTTTAATGCTTCTTTACCTCCAAAGTTATAAAGATATTCTCCTACATTTTCTTCTAAAACAGCTTGTTCTAAAATGGGGTTTCTTCTGGGAAAATAACTTATAACTCAACTTTCAAGATGTCATGCTAAATGAAAAATGTTTTAACTATAAGTCTAGATTTTTCTTTATTCTGCTAAAATGAAAATAATGTAACACTAACTTAAATTAAGTAAATCAGGCTTTAGCTGGAGGAAATAATGGCTGCCATGTGTGAGGCTGAAAAGGAAGGGCACACAGCTTTAAAAGATCTTAAAAAGCAGAAGCCAAAGGGGCGCCTGGGTGGCTCAGTCAGTTAAGCGTCCGACTTTGGCTCAGGTCATGATTTCGCTGTCCGTGAGTTTGAGCCCCGCGTCGGGCTCGGTGCTGACAGCTCAGAGCCTGGAGCCTGTTTCAGATTCTGTGTCTCCCTCTCTCTGACCCTCCCCCATTCATGCTCTGTCTCTCTCTGTCTCAAAAAAAAAAAAAAAAAAATCCAAAACAGACACAAGTAACCATCCTTGTCTTCAAGGATCACCAATTTCCTTCTAAGACACACATCATAATTGGAACAATGCAGTTATCGACCTGCCAGATACTCAATGCTACAGGGCCAGAAACAGGAAAAGTCAGTCTCAGTTAAATACAGGTCAAGAGCCAGATGCTGGAAAATGACAGCAAGTATTTAAGCAGGAAGCAGTGTGATGACTTTGGCATTTAGGATAAGTCAGGCAGTGGCATATTAGGTGGATTAGAAAGAAGCTAAATCCAGGTGCTGGGCTAGGAAGCCATGACAGTAAAACCAGGCCTCAGAAAGGCCTGGAATTGTTATGTAGGTAAAAGTTGGACAGAGAAAAAGAGAAATTCAGGGCTATTCTGAAGGGGAAAAAATAAAATCAGGGTGGGTTTTCATACTAGAGTTGAACACTCACTATAACCACTTCCCTAGTAAACCAGGGGATTTGGGGAAGAGAAGTGACATAGAGTCTGGGAACTCTCAAAATTCTTCCCATTATTCCCATTTCTTCCCTTCCCATTATTATATTCCTACTACTGAGTGGCATCCCCGGGCTTGGCCACACCTATGTAACCCCCAGAGCTGCATAGGAAGGGGCTGGTTTTGACCTAATTCACAGTTGAGGGAAACAAGAGAACTCCCTTCCTTTCCGGGCCAAAGTTGCTCACATTTGATTAAGAAACTGGGCTCACTTAGGCCTGAAAGTCAGAGCATCCAGTGTGGAGTCCAGTCCCAAACTGCCAGTGACCTAGGGGCAGTTCTGAGCTGGAATTTCCTAATTTTTGGCATGAGCTTTAGCATGAGGAACTTGGTCCAGCTCCAAAATACCAAGATTTAGGGAAGCAGACTTCTCAACAGCAACAACTAGAAGCCAGGAGTTAGCAGAATCATATCTTTATTATTTTTTTTAATGTTTATTTTTGAGAGGAAGCGAGTGTGCAAACAGGTGAAGGGCAGAGAGAGTGGGGGAAGGAGGATCCAAAGCAGGCTCTGTACTGTCAGCACAGAGCCCAATGAGGAGCTCAAACTCACCAACTGTGAGATCATGACCTGAGCTGAAGTGGGATGCTTAACCGACTAAGTCACCCAGGCTCCCCCCAGAATAATATATTTAAAGGGTTGAGGTTAAAAATCCAGAACTGGGCATCTAGGAAATGAGCCAAGAATGATGATAAAATAATTACAAATTAAAACAAGAGTTCACTACCAAGAGACATCATTAAATGAACCTCAAAAGAATATGCCTCAGGAAAAATGAAAATGATCCCAGAAGGGCAATTTAATGCGCAACAAAGAATGGTGAGCACACACAATGTGTGAATAAAATTCACAATGTGTGAATAAAAACTAACTTTTGGAAAATATTAATTAACACAATACTATCTAATTGGCAGTATCAAAAGGAAAACACAGAAATGGACTTCCACTCCAACCATGATGGAGGCACAAGGACCAGATTTACCTTTGCTGCTTCAACAAATGAAAAACTGGAAAAAATAAGTAAAACAACATTTGAAAACAGGCAAAGCAGGGGAAAAATCCCTGAGAGAAGGAGAAAAGGAGGGAAGTCCTGTGACTGTCCTAGTGTACTTCCTGTAGAGACTTTTGCAAGCCACAGCAGAGGAAAGGGTAAACTAAACAGTCTTCCTGAACTGAAAAGATAAGAGTTGAGAATTCAGGAAGGCCGAAGTGGCTAGAATTCCAAGAAATTATACAGTCGATAGAATTCATGGAAAAGGTTGTCAAATAGGCTACTCTAAATAAAACTTCACGTATTCAAGAAGACAGAAGGTGCTGTCAAATGTGCAAGGAAGCCTCCTGAAAGGGAGGAGGGGCACGGGAGGGTGCCAGTGAAGCTCTCAGAATGATGAGTGCCACTGGCTGCCCCAGCCGCCTGTGGGTGCTATCAGAACTCACAAGAGATTATGTATCCCACATGTATCCTGCTGGCTACGGTTCATCATCCGAGTAAGAATTGAAAAGTGTTGGGGCGCCTGGGTGGCGCAGTTGGTTGAGCGTCCGACATCAGCCAGGTCACGATCTCGCGGTCCGTGAGTTCGAGCCCCGCGTCAGGCTCTGGGCTGATGGCTCGGAGCCTGGAGGCTGTTTCCGATTCTGTGTCTCCCTCTCTCTCTGCCCCTCCCCCGTTCATGCTCTGTCTCTCTCTGTCCCAAAAATAAAAAAAAAAAATAAAAAAAAACAAAACGTTGAGAATTGAAAAGTGTTTCAGAACCAGGAAGAAAAGCCCCACTTTCATGCAGTGTCTCTCCACTCCCATCTAGTAAAAAGCTTAACACTAGCCCAGCTGTCAGTAGGGAATGTTTACATGGCTCAGCTCCAATACTGCAAAGCAGGTCAAGGAAGGATAGATTTGCTAGGAAATAAGTTGATAAAGCACAAGAGCATCCAAAACATTGTATCTTTTGATTTCCACCTCTGACAAAGAAGATTCAACCTGAAGGTTCACCAAAGAGAAACAGAGATCTCTATCAGCATCAATAAAAGGACAATGAAAATACAGCTCGTGAATAGAAGCCCAACTCTCTTCAGATTTTACCAGTAAGATGTCACATTTCCATTCCTCTGTTTCTCCACATTTAATTTCTAGACTTAGAAATATCATAATTTGGAAATTACAGTAAAGTATATATGCTGGTCTTAACTCCCTGGATGTGCTTTCATTATATTCACAGAATTGCTTATTTACAAGTAGTAGTCACCCCCTTGTCCATGGGACATACATTCCAAGACCCTCAGGGGATGCCTCAAAGTACATACATAGCAAACTCTATATGTGCTATGTTTTTCCTATACATACATACCTATGGTAAAGTTTAACTTACAAATTAGGCATAGTTAGAGATTAACAATAATAAATAATAATAAAATAGAACAATTATAATAACATACAGTATAAAATCGTGAATATGGTTTCTCTAAATATATTACTGTACTATGATAGCCTTCTTGTGATGTGACATGATAAATGCCTATGTGATGAGATGAAGTGAAGTGAATGACATAAGTACTATGACAAAGCACTAGGCTACTATTGATTGACTTTTTCATGGTATGTCAGGAGGATCATCTGCTTCCAGGCAGATGTGGTTGACCACAGATAACTGAAACAGTGAAAAGTGAAACTTTAGATGGGAGAGGGGAAGCTACTTATGTGAATACATACACATACAAGCACATGCACGCATGCACAAACACACTTAACCTTATTAGTTTTCAAAGAAATACAAATTGAAGCAACAGTTAAGAAAGCATGTTTTACCCATCTAATTGACAAAATGTAATTAGCATCCAATACTGCAGAGGGTGCAGAAAAAGAAGGTGAAATTCAAGACTGGTGGGGAAAGGAAGACTATATGGGATAATATTTATTTCTTTATAATATTTTCAACAGTAGAATGAGTGTTACTTTTGTAATTTTGGAAGAATTTTGTTAAAGTAAATTTTTAAGTTATACAAACAGAACTCTCAAAGCTCAAAAAATTAAAAAAAAAAACCCAATCCCATTAGAAAACATGCATAAGAGACAAGGGTACATTTAACTGAGGATATACACATGCCAAATAAGCACACATGAAAGGATGTTCAACATCATTAGCCATGAGAGATATGCAGATTAAAACCTCAGTGAGCTATCACTACTATCATTTCACTTTAGAATGGCTAAAATGAGTAACAATACCAAATGCTGGCAAGAATGCAGAGAAACTGAATCACTAATATATTGCTACTGGTAAAGTAAAATAGTACAGCCATTGCTATTACCATAAGTTTGGTGATTTCTTAAAAACTAAACATGGTGGGGCACTTGGGTGGCTCAGTCAGTTAAGCATCCAACTCTTGGTTTTTGGCTCAGGTCATGATCTCATGGTTTGTGGGTTCGAGCCCCATGTTGGGGTCTGCACTGACAGCACGGAGCCTGCTTCAGATTCTCTCTTTTCCTCTCTGTCCCTCCCCTGCTCTCTCTCACACATGTGCACTCTTTCTCTCTCTTAAAATGAATCAACTTTATATATTTAAAAAAAAAAACCACAACTAAACATGTAACTACCATATGACCCAGCAATTAAGGCTCTTTGGGTGTTTCCTCAACAGAAATCTAAACCATGTTTACATAAAAACTTGTACACAAATATTTGTAACAGCTGTATTTGTAACAGCCAAGGCCCAAAAACAACCCAGATTCCCTCAAAGAGTAAACTAACTGAAGCTGATCCATATCATGGAAAGCTATTCATATATAAAAAAGAAAGAAGGAAAATAATAGAAAAGAAAAAGAACTATTGCTATACACAACAACCTGGATGAGTATCCTGAGAATCATGCTGAATGGAAAAAAAAAAAAAAAAAAGCCAATCCTAAAAGATTACATTCTGTATAATCCCACCTATATAACATTCCTAAAATGACAATATTTTAGAAATAGACAGATTAGTGGTTGCA
Source organism: Prionailurus bengalensis (assembly GCF_016509475.1). NCBI lineage: Eukaryota > Metazoa > Chordata > Mammalia > Carnivora > Felidae > Prionailurus > Prionailurus bengalensis. Next base: position 17,125,394 of record NC_057352.1, on the reverse strand, counting down.
GGTATGGAAGAGGTAATGGTAACAGAGAAGAGTGGGTGTGGTTCTAAAAATGCAACATTAGTGATCCTTGCATGATGCAAATGTTCAGTATCTTCACTATCATCAGTGTCAATACCTGGGTATTGTGGTATTCTATTATGCGGTTTGCAAGATGTTAGAATTGGGGAAAGTTGGAAAAGTGGTACATGTGATCTCTCTGTATGAATTCTATCAAATGTATAATTGCTTGGAATTCTAGCCACTTTGGCCTTCCTGAATTGTCAGCTCTTTTCAGTTCATGGGAGACTATTTAGTTTACCCTTTCCTGTGCTGTGGCTTGCAAAAGTCTCTACTGGAAGTGCTCTAGGGCAACCACAAGACTTCCCTTTTCTCCTTCTCTCAGGGATTATTCTCCTGGTTCACCTGTTTTTAAATGTTGCTTTATTTATTTTTGCTAGTTTTTCATTTGTTAAAGGCAACAAAGGTAAATCTGGTCCTTAATACTCCATCATGGTTAGAGTGGAAGTCCACTTGTTTTTTCCTTTTAATACTGCCAATTAGATGGTATTATGTTAATTAATGCTTCTGTAAAGTTAGTTTTTATTCACATACATGTTTACCATTGTTGTGTTCACCACTCTTTGTTGCACACTAGATTGTCCTCCTGGGATCATTTTCATTCTTCCTGAAGTGTATCCTTTTGAGGTTCATTTAAGATATCTCTTGGTAGTAAACTCTTGTTTTAATTTGTAAATATTTTATCATCATTCTTGAAAGACTCACTTCCTAGATGCCCAGTTATGGGCTTTAACCCTCCACTCTTTAAAGATATGATTCGGTGGGAATGCAAGCTGGTGCAGCCACTCTGGAAAAGAGTATGGAGGTTCTTCAAAAAACTAAAATAGAACTACCCTACGACCCAGCAACTGCACTACTAGGTATTTATCCAAAGGATACAGGTGTGCTGTCTTGGAGGGACACATGCACCCCAGTGTTTATAGCAGCACTATCAACAATAGCCAAAGTATGGAAAGAGCCCAGATCTCCAACAATGGATGAATGGATAAAGAAGATGTGGTATATATATACAATGGAGTATTACTCAGCAATCAAAAAGAATGAAATCGGGGCGCCTGGGTGACTCAGTTGGTTGAGCACCTGACTTCAGCTCAGGTCATGATCTCATGGTTTGTGGGTTCGAGCCCCGCATCAGGCTTTGTGCTGACTGCTTCCTCAGAGCCTGGAGCCTTCTTCAGATTCTGTGTCTCCTTCTCTCTCTGTCCCTCCCCTGCTCATGCTTTGTCTCACTCTGTTTCTCAAAAATAAATAAATGTAAAAAAAAAAAAAAAGAAATCTTGCTATTTGCAACTACGTGGATGGAACTGGAGGGTATTATGCTAAGTGAAATTAGTCAGAGAAAGACAAAAATCATATGACTTCACTCATAGGAGGACCTTAAGAGACAAAACAGATGAACATAAGGGAAGGGAAACAAAACTAATATAAAAACAGGGAGGGGGACAAAACAGAAGAGACTCATAAATATGGAGAAAAAAGTGAGGGTTACTGGAGGGGGTGTGGGAGGGGGGATGGGCTAAATGGGTAAAGGGCACTAAGGAATCTACTTCTGAAATCATTGTTGCACTGTATGCTAATTTGGATGTAAATTTAAAAAATTAAATTAAATTTGAAAAAATGATAAAGATATGATTCTGTCTCTGGCTTCCGTTGTTGCTGTTGGGAGGTCTGCTGTTTTCTAACTGCTGTTTTCTAACTGCAATAATTTTGTAGGTACTCTGTTTTTAATGCTTTTAGCTTAGGTGCTTTTAATTTTGTCTTTTGTATTCTCAAGTTGTTCTTGTTGCTGTTTTTAATAATATATTTAAGTATGCATCTTTTTTGTCTCATTCATCTCACCTAGGATGTACTGTGCTTCCTAGATTTGTGGACTCATAGTTTTCTTCAATTCTGGAAACTTTGCATTCATGATCTCTTTAGATACTGCCTTTTTTCATTTGTTGTTTCCTTTTGACACTCCAATGAGAGCTATATGAGACCTTTTCATTCTGTCCTCCACCCCCATTTTTATTGAGGTGTAACTGAATATTAAAATGACGGCTTGGCATATGCATACACTATGAAATGTCACTACATTCAAGCTAATCTATGTATCCATTCTACATACTTGGATATGTGGTTTACAAATATTTTCTCCTAGACTATGTCTTGTCTTTTCAACCTTTAAATGTGGACTTTCACAAGCCAAATACTTTACTTTTAATGAAGTCCAAGTTTTCAGTTTTCCTTTTATGGATTATGCTTTTGGTATCAGGTCTAAGTACTCTACCTCAACCTCGAACCTAAAGATTTTGTCCTATGTTTCTTCCTACAAGTTTTATACTTTTAATGTTTAAGTCTGTGATCCTTTTTGAATTGATCTTCGTATAAGGTTCATTTTTAAATTTTTGCTCTTTAATACTTTCTTCCTCCTGCTTGCTTTGTTTATATTGCTTTTTTTCCCTTTCGGTTCTTGAAGTGGAAGCTTAACTAGATTATTGATTTGGGACTCTTCTTTTTTTCTAATGTATTCACTTAGTGCTAAAAAGTTCCCCATAGCACTGCTTTAGCTGTGTCCCACAAATTTTGATATGTTGTATTTTCATTCAACTTAATGTAATTTTCTAATTTCCCTTAAGGGTTCCTCTTTGACCCACAGTTTATTTAGAAGAGTGTTGTTTAGTTTCTAAGTGTTTGGAGATTTTCCTGCCTTCTGTTACTGATTTCTAGTTTGATTCCATTGTGGTCAGAGAATGTCCAAAAGAATTGGTTTCAAGTCTTTTTAAACATTTTTTAAAATGCTTATTTTGAGAGAGAGAGCAAGAGCACACATAAGCGAAGGAGGGGGAAAGAAAGAGAGGGAAAGAGAGAATTCCAGGCAGCCTCCAAGCTGTTAGCACAGAGCTCATTGTGGGGCTCAATCTCATGAACCATGAGATCATGACCTGAGGCAAAATCAAGAGTTGGATGCTTAACCAACTGGGCCACCACATGCCCCAATTCTTTTAAGTATTTTGAGGTTTACTTTATGGCCATGCATTTGCCATATCTTATTATATGCTCCATAAATATTTGTAAACAATGTGTTTTCGGCTGCTGTTGGAACAAATGTTCTTTTTTTTTTTCTTTTCAACGTTTATTTATTTTTGGGACAGAGAGAGAGAGCATGAACGGGGGAGGGGCAGAGAGAGAGGCAGACACAGAATCGGAAACAGGCTCCAGGCTCTGAGCCATCAGCCCAGAGCCTGACGCGGGGCTCGAACCCATGGACCGTGAGATCGTGACCTGGCTGAAGTCGGACGCTTAACCGACTGCGCCACCCAGGCGCCCCCAAATGTTCTATAAGTGTCAGTTAGACCCTGTTGGCTGCTGAGTCCTATATTCTGGTAAAGATGATAAACCTGGAGAGGTATGTACCTGGAAACAGTTTGGTTGAAAATTTGTGCACAAACTGTTTGCTCTCCCCCTTTACTTTTCCTCTTTTATGTAATCAAATACACTGCACACAGGGTTTGATCTCTGGATAAACTGACCTAGAAAGGATGTACAACTGCACAAAAGAAGACAGGATTGAGGCACAGGCTGCCTGAGTGAAAAATCAGGCCACTAAGGACCTTCCTTATCTTAGCCCCAAACACCAGTAACTCAGGAGACTGGACATGTTTTCTGCTCTAAACAGAGCAGAAAGAACAGAGAACAGAGCTCTCTGGCAGTCTTCCAGTAAAAAGGCTGGCTCTAATATCTTCCAGTTGAGAAACTTTACCTCTTGACTGGAGGCAAGGATTACCACACATTTCAGGAAAGGATCCCATGTAAATTAAACAATTCAAGGTTTTTTTTTGCAAAAAGAATTTGATTTGGACATAAAAGACAAAAATGGAGAAGAAAACTTTGAACAACTGTAATTACCCTGATAGAAAATTATACTGCATCCATATATAGTAAGAGAAACCTATGAAAAAGGAAAAATTAGGCACAACTCATGAATAGTCCTTCCAGCAAATACAAATCCCAGGAATTAAAAATCTAAAATAGGGGTGCCTGGGTGGCTCAGTTAGTTGAACGTCTGACTCTTGATTTCAGCTCAGGTCATGATCTCATGGTCATGAGATCAAGCCCCGTGTCTGACTGCACTGAGTGTGGAGCCTGCTTGGGAATCTTTCCCTCTCTCCCTCTGCCCCTCTCCACACCCCTGCATCTGTCTGTCTCTCTCTCAAAAATAAATAAACGTTTTTTAAAAACTTAAAAATGTTTGTCCAAAAACAAAAATATAAGAAATATTCTCAGATCTGGAGTCTAAAGACTAAAATTCTCACCTAGCATAAAAAATGTTTGAAAATCCATACCATAAGTTAGGACATTTCAGTACACTGGAGATATAAATAACAATAAGTATCTGAATGGGGAGGGGGACATAAAGTTACATATACAGGAATGGAAAGCAACTAGTATTAGATTTGACAACATAAGCTACCAGAAGACTCGAGGTGATGTTTCCAAATTTTGAATACTGGAGAAGTGTGAGAGTAGAATAAAGACATTTTCAAACATGAAAGAACTAAAAAATTTAACTCTAACACATGCATCTAAAGGAAGCTATTGAAAAAAGAACCTTAATAAACCTTAATGAAAATGAAAAATTAACTTGATTCCAGGAAACAGTAATCCGATTCAGGAAAACAATGACAGTGAGCTTCATGACAACTGTAGAGTCCAACTGGAGCCCCAGAATAGTAGACTGAGAGATTCTAATGGGATATTTGTTGTTGGTTTTTTAAAAAAGGTTCATTTAGTTATTTTGAGGGGGGGAGGGGCAGGGGGAGATTTCAAGCAGGCTCTGTGCTCTCAGCGGAGAGCCCGATGTGGGGCTTGATCTCACGAACTGTGAAATCATGATCTGACCCAAAATCAAGAGTCAGGTGCTTAACCAACTGAGCTACCCAGGCAACCCTCTAATTGGATATTTGAACAATTAAAAAAAATCATCTGTGGATATTTAACATAAATGTGGAACATCTATAAAAACTAAGAACAGGTACAAAGAAAACTAATGAAATCCTTAATAAACAAAAAAAGCTAGAAAATCTACCTGATTTTGAATAAAAAATAATTTACATAATTAGTATATAAGTACCACATATTGACTTTGAGATATAATTATATTTGGAGGTGGTCAAGGAGAAAGAAAAAGGTGTTAAGTTTTTTGCTTTAAATGAAATATTGATTATTACACTGACATTTTTATTAAAAAAGACATTTTTAACTGCTAAAAATAAGACTGATCTTTTTTTAATGTTTATTTATTTATTTTGAAAGAGCGAGAGAGAGACCAAGTGCATGAGTGAAAGAGGAGCAGACAGAGAATACCAAGCAGGCTTCATGCTGTCAGTGCAGAGCCCAACGTGGGGCTCAATCTCACAAACTGTGAGATTATGACCTGAGCCAAAATCAAGGTCAGACACTCAACTGACTGAGCCGCCCAGGCACCCCAAGACTGATCTTTTAACTAAAGGTGTTCAAAGAAACTTTTATTATCCAAGAGTGATTGAAAACATTGAATTCATCCAAGATTTCATCTAAGTGCAGTTAAAAACAAAAACAAAAAAACCCTCATATGCAGATGAATATTGCAAGTACATTTATAAGAGAAAATAAAGTGCCCTTCTTTTGTTTTATGAAGTCCTATTAATTTCAACTTCCTGATTATATACTCCTACAATCTTATACTCATAAATAATGATAATTTTACATGCTCATTTCCAGTATTTTTGTGCCTATAATTATTTTACTCACTTAAATGCCATAGCACCACATTCTTGAGAGCACACTTAGTGGCCAAGATGCTGACCATCAAAATCCCAGAACCTAGTAACACAGTGATCCATGCTGGGGAGGAAGGATTATCCTTTGCCCTTCAAGATTCTTCTGGCTGATCTAAGAGTTAAACCGACACACCATAAATTATCAGAAGATAAACAAAAGTTTAATAAAACGTATACTTCCTGTATACAAGGGAGAGACCTAGGAAAACTGCATGGCTCCCTGAAATGGCCAAAGCCATCACCTTAATTACCATCTTCAGTTAAAGACAAAAGATGTTGGGGTGGAGGGTCAGTTATGGGAGGTTACCAGGAAAAGCATATTAAATAAGGATAAGGTTGTTATGCAGATTTAAGTCCATGCCTTCTCCAGGGATAACATTCTAGAGATTTAGGTACCGTCTTCTTCTTGTTACAGTGAGGGAGACACCCTTAAAAATAGAGATTTCCCTTACAAATGTAAATGTTTCTTACAAAAAGGTAACTTGTACTCAGTTCCAGAGCTTCTGTGTTTGCAGTTCCTTAAAAAAATAATCAGCCTATAATAATCCTTATGCTAAAGAGACACATTTTCGGTGGCAAATTCTGCTCCCCTACACCCACAAACATGGTATCCATGCAAAGCAAGAACCAGAAGCACAGGCCTATCAAAACCGTGCCAGAAATAACACACAATGGGGCTTCTGGGAGGAAATATTTTACCTCTACTCATCTTAGGTTCTCTGCTAGGGCTCTGCAACAAAAAAGACAGATTAACAGAAGACATAAACAATTTATTAACGTGTGCACACGTCTTATGGGAGAAAACAAGAGTAACTCAAAAGTGGTGGCTTAGCACTCTAGCTTATACAGCATCTTTAACAAATAATATGACTGTAGAGAAATGACAGGATAAAGAAAAGCAGTTTTAGAATCCCAAGTGTGGAAGTCTGTGAAAGGAAACTAATGGGAGTAAAATCTATTTGCAGATTCCTTTGGTACCATCTATGGGCTAAGACTCTAGAGCTGTCTCAAACAACTCAACAAACTCAACAACAGGGTATAAAACTCAAACAGGGTATAAAATGAGAATTTATACCCTGCATTTAGGCAGAAATGGGGGAGGGCAGAGAGAGCTTTCCTGACTTTCATGCTTCTAAATTGCTTTCAGCTCAAAATAATTTTTTTTGTCCAAGAGGCATATATAGAGGTGACATACTCTGGTTACCTTCACAGCACAGCCATCTTCAAGGATACACACAATGTGAGGCACTTCATTGTTACAATAAAAGAAACCAGCTCCAGATGGAGTCATTTTACCCTTAGAGAGCAAACCAAGATTAACAATTTTAATTAATCAACAGTTGCAGCTCCAACCACTCCCATAAATGTGACCTTTAAACAGTCAACCTGAAATTTCCTGAACAGCACTAGTAATCTGCAAAATAAGACTCCTGCCTATTCTCTTCCCTCAAAAAGATGACCTGGCCTGAAACAACCCTTTCTTTTCTTTTGCTAATAATTTCCTTGCCCCATCATCCTGCCTGGAAATCCTTCCATTCTGTAAAATTCCTAGGAATGTCTATTTACTAGAAGGGATGCTGCCAACTCATGAAGAGTTAAATAAAGCCGATTAGATCTAGCCAATTGAATTTGTTTCTTAATGCTACAAACCACAGAGACTTCAGAGATCCCTAGTCAAGCACAATCATGCACACAGTGTTCTCTGTGGCGCTTTCTCAGTCTTACATCCAAAGAATGACATATGCGGGGAAATCGCTCCATGTAGGAAAAAACACAACCCAGTCTGCAATTACACTCTCAGGCACTTGGCGGTACCACGCCAGTCCCTCAGGAAGCTCCACGTGAACCACACACAGGGCACTGGGTATCACTCAGGGACCCCGTTACGAGCCTAGAGATCTGGATACCCAGGCCCAAGCCGGGCTCCTGGCTCCAACCTTTCTTACCTGCACCCCTTTCCCTTCCCCTACCCTCCAGCGATTGTGGCTCCAAGAGGCTCCCTGACCTCAGTAGAGGACAGGGTTCGCCCCCCAACCCACCCCAGCGCCTGCGTACTCGGAACGGAAACTGCAACTCCCCGGAGCCTCCACGCTCCTCTGGAGGGCGGTGCGGTGCTCGCGGTTCAAACCGAGGGCGGAGCCGACAACCGAAAGAGGAAAGCCAGAATACGTAGCTTTTGTGATTTTGGACTACTGTTCCAAAAAGGGAGCAGGCTCGGATTACCCTTGGTAGCACCGATCACTCACAGAGTCACCATTACGGGCCTGAGGAGTCCTGGCCCTGTAGAATTATGCTTCTCCATTCCGCAGGCCAGCCGCGGTAATCAGGCCCCATTTCCCCCCGCGAGCGCTTCTGAAGAGCCGAGGCCCTTCCCCCGCCCCCTGCGCGCTTGCGCACTCGTGCCGAGATAGACACTCTAGAAGCCCGACACAGTAGACTTGAGGGCTGGGCGGTCCTCAGAGCCAGTGGCGGCCGGAGTGCGCGGACTGCTTTTCTGAAGGACTAGATTCCGCGGACCCGACCCGCGGTGGGTCCTGGGGCCTCGGGCTACTGTGCGATTCTTACTGAGTGAGGGCTTGCAGTCAGAGACACGGACGGCTTGGGTTTAAATTCGTGCGCCAGTAGCGCCGCTGGGCCGGGTATGTGGGCGCGGCCTGTTCTGCAATGCGAGACCCTGCGGTCCTACTCACCTCGGTCGTCTCTACCACCCAGGCCTGGCTGTAAGAGGGAAGTCGGAGGTGGAGCCCCAGAATAAAGGTCCCCTGCAGAGCGCTGGAACCAGATTCAGGGCTGGCCTGTGGGGACGGAACGACCCCTTGGACCGAAGAAGACGCAGTGGGCCGTCCCAGGCGGTGAGCAGTAGCGACGACCAAGCTATTGGGTACCCAGAGCCGCGAACCCGGACTCGGGTGACCGCAAACCTTTCCTCGTTTGCCTCTGGTTTCTGTTTGTGCATGCCTGTGGCGATTGGCAAGGGGCAGAGCGGGTGGGTTTTGACGGACTAAGAAAAGACTGGGGTGTAATGAACACTTTGCTTCCCTAGCCCTGCCAGTCTCCAGAGAAGGCCTTCGAAGTGAAACGAATCGCTGCCGCGCCTCTAAAAGCCAGGTTCTGTGTGAGTTTGTGCTGATTCTTTGTTTCCGTGAAATGATTTGATTTTATGGACACTGGGCTTTTTAAATTTTCTTCCCTTGGAATGTGCTGCTTAAGAATGATCTATTCATTGATTGGTGCTTTAAGATTTCCCTACCTAGTTAATGGCAGAGGACCTAATTAATAGATAACACTTCTTAGTGCCCGTCTAATACAGTTCTACGTTTAGTTTAACCATATGCTATATATTCTGATTATGGAAATGCCCCTTTTGGAAGTGAAAGTTCATGCTTTGTTTTCGACTGTGATTTGTTAAGGAGTAGTTCAGGGTTTGTTTAGATATCTTCAATGATTGATTCCAGAGTAGGGGTGGGAATTTTTTTCCAAGAGACTCCGCCATTGGAGATTTTTGGTAACTGCCAGATGTGGTAGAGATTTGGTAGCATGAGTTTATTTTGCTTATTTTTGACAAATACAAAATGGTATATGTTTAACGCATAAATATATACATGTTTCAGTATATGTATACATTGTGGAATGGAATGATTACCACCGTCAGACTAACCTCCATCACCTCCCATAGTTACTTTTGTGTAAATAACTATGGTGAGTGGTGAGAGAATACTTAAGATCTACTCTTGTGGCAAATTTCAAACGTGTGTGGTGAGAATACTTAAGATCTACTCTTGTGGCAAATTTCAAGCCTATAATACATTACCATTATTTATAGTAACCATGTTGTACATTAGGTCTTCAGAGTTTACTTATGACTGAGAGTTTGTAGCATAAGTTTATTTAGGGCATGTTATTCGATAGACTGAGGTGTATAAGGTATTTAAGAATTTTGAAACTAGGGGTGCGCCTGGGTGGCTCAGTCGGTTAAGCATGGGACTTGGGCTCAGGTCATGATCTTGCGGTCAGAGTGTTCCAGTCCAGTGGCAGGCTCTGTACTGACACCTCGGAGCCTAGAGCCTGCTTTGGATTCTTTGTCTCTCTCGCTGCCCCTCCCCTGCTGGCTCTCTGCCTCTCTCAAAATAAATAAACATTAAAAATATATAAAAAATAAAAGGATTTTGAACCTAGGTTAAGAGAATTTGAATCCTGCCTACCACTTAAATCTGAGGGAGTTTGAGCAATATTTCTGTGTCTCAGTTTCTTCATCCATTAAATCAGAATTATAATAGTATTTATGTCACAGAGTGGTTTTGAAGATTACCTGAATTAGTACCTGTAAAGCTCTTAGAGGAGTACCCGCACATTAGAAGATATGCTTAACTAATATTAGCTATTGGTATTTAATGATGATTGTTAGTCATTCTCTATCAGTTTTCTGTATTCCCAAGAGTAATGAAAATGTGAGCTTAATTAGGATGGATGCTTGCTAGCAGGAAAATGAATCACATGCTCAAATGGACCAAAAGAGGAGTTCTTAACATGAAGTCTTTGGACTGTGTGTATGGGTTTTCAGGCCAACAAAAATCTAAGATTATGTACAGGATTGTTGTATATACTTGTTGGTAATTTGGTGGGGAGGAAGTCTGTCATTTCATGATACTAATCAAAGTTGTATAAGACCCAACAAGGTTGATTCTTACTGGTGTAGAATCGAAGTTTGGGATAACTGGGAATGACTTTGTTATAATCTTTTATAAAAGTAGCATCCAGCAATATGGAAATGGTTAAGTAACTCACACTCCATCCATGTGATGCGATGTTATACGATACTAAAAATTCTATTTATTAGTAATTTAGTTAGTCATTAGAAAAATATATATGTATATAATGTAACATTGAGAAGTATTTATTCTGAATAAAAATCTTTAAGAAATTAAGTTATATATGTATCTTGAACACTAAGATAACAATTTATAAGATACATTACAAGGGTTTAATAACTAGTGTATTAACTGGAGCTCAGTAGAGCTAAGCTCAAATATTTGAGCAGATGCTATGAAATAAGCATTTTTTCCCCTGTCTTTAGTTTGCAAAAGCATTGTGATCCTTCACAAGGATCTCAGGTGTTGACGAAATACAATATTGAAGAATTGGTAGCGTGGAGGCTCATGGTTCATGGGTTCTAGCTCCTCATTGGGCTCTGGACTGACAGTGTAGAGCCTGCTTGGGATTCTCTCTCTCTCTCATTTCCCTGTTTTTACCACTTACATAGGCCAATTTAATCACAAATTTTTAAAAACATTTTATTTTTCTAAGTAATCTCTATATCTAGTGTAGGGTTGGAACCCACAGCCCCGAGATCAAGAGTCACTCACTCTGTGGACTGAGCCAGCCAGACACCCCTAATCACAGTTTTCTTAATGACTATAAGGTATCCCATTCTCCCAAATCATTAAAAAATTATTTTTAGTGAGAATAGCTTTTTATAAATTTTTATTTATTTATTTTTAGCTTTGAAAAATACTTTGTGTGTGTGAGAGAGAGAGAGAGAGAGAGAGAGAGAGAGCGCATGAGTAGGGGAGGGGCAGAGAGAGGGAGGAGGAGAAAGGAGGCTTTGTGCTGTCAATGCAGAGCCCCAAACAAACCATGAGATCATGACCTGAGCCAAAATCAAGAGTCAGACACTTAATCCACTGAGCCACCCAGGCGCTCCAATGAGAGTAGCTTTTTAAAACGATATTTCTGATGGAATTAATGCAGGCTTGTGAAATAAAATTATCCATGGTCCCAACATCCAGAAATAATCACTATTAATATTTAGAGCATATTTTCCCAAAATATTTCTACAAGCATGTATTTTTGTGTACGATTTTATTTCTGAATAATGGTATAACCCTAATTAAAAATTTAAAAGAAATCAAGACCTCTAGTTCTTAGTTTAATTTTTTAAAGTTTATTTATTTATTTTGAGAGAGACAGAGACACAGTGCTAGTGAGGGAGGGGCAGAGAGAGAGGGAGAGGGAGAATCCCAAGCAGGCTCCCTGCTGTCAGCACAGAACCCTGTTGTGGAACTTGGTCTCACAAACCGTGAGATCATGACCTGAACCAAAACTAAGAGTTGGGCCCTTAACTGACTGAGCCACCCAGGAGTCTCCCTCTAGTTCTTAGTTTAAAAGAGACATTCAGTGTCCTCATGGATTTTTGAATCATGGATCTATGGGGAAAGGTAAAATCCCAGTAGTCCCCTTCTTGTTTGAGAAATCTTCCAAGCAATTACAATTCTTAAGATAGAAATGGAAATTAAATTGAGAGACTTAATTAAAATTAATTTTAAAATGTCAGAATTGAAATACAGAGATTTTTCCCCCATCTATTGATATCTGTTTCATATTGATGATTTAAAATAACTAATCATATTGGGGCGCTTGGGTTACTCAGTTGGTTAAGCGTCCGACTTTGGCTCAAGTCATGATCTCATGGTTCGCGAGTTCGAGCCATGTCAGGCCCTGTGCTAACAGCTCAGAGCCTGCAGCCTGCTTTGGATTCTATGTCTCCCTCTCTCTCTGCCCCTCCCTACCTGGTGCTCTGTCTCTCAAAAATAAATAAATGTTAAAAAATAATAAAAATTAAATAAATAAAATAACTAATCATATCTTGTTTTGTAAACTGATTTTTTTTCTTTCAGTATATCTTGAAAATACTTTCTATTCCTTAACTGTTTTCTAAAACTTAGCATTTAATGATTACTTTAGTATTCCATTTTATGAATGTTTTATAAATTATTTAAGAAATCAGTTATTGGGTGGTAATGTTCAAACTGCCCGAGCAATTCTTTCAACAGGCTTTCTATGTGCTATTACTTACCCAACTTTTCACTTCATGGTCATTTCAGAGACAGGAACACTTTTTACCAAGTGGGATATAGGTGACACTCTGTGAATTGTTTGGCTGAATTTCTGAAGGATTCTTTACAGTATGAAGTAGACCATAAAATTTAATTTTACCTGCCATTTCCTTCTTGGCCTTTGTCCCCCACATCACTATGGAGAGGAAGGTGATGTTAGGGCTCCAGGAAACTGAGTCTATAGGTTTCTGGAGATTGGGTTATTGATAAGATTGCCCTCTTTTTTTTTTTTTTTTTGTCATTTACTAAGACATATGTAAACTGATGGAGACTCATGTCCTGCATGACTGTGATCTCTATCAGTTAACCATTTGTTTTCTTCCCTTTCCTTTGTTCTTGGGCAGCCAGAAGGGTCTGAGGAATATCACACATATCCCACCTGGGGGGGGGGGGGTTTGTGAGGTATTAGCTTGCCTTATGCTCCCTCATCATATACATGTATGTTTATGTAAGTAGTTTTCCTGCCAAATATACAATTATACTATAAAACTATTTCCTAACCTACCTTCTACCAGCAATTTGTAGTTACCATCTTTCCATTATATCAAATAAGAATTTTACCTTCATTTTTAGTATTTTTTTAATTAAAATTTATTTTACTTTTTTAAAGTTTACTTACTTATTTTTTTAGTAATTTCTACACCCAACATGGGGCTTGAACTCATGACCCTGAGATCAAGAGTTGCACACTCTTCACTGAGCTAACCTGGCACCCTCATTTTTCATGGGTTTTTAGTGCCATTGTGTGAATGCACAATAATTTATTTAACCTGCTAAAAGATATTTAGGTTCTTTCCAGCTTTTTTGGTCCCTTTATAAACACTTCCCATACATCATTCTACATCATACCTTAAGTGTCCATTTCCCCACAACTTTAGTAGTAAGTAGTATAATCAATTTTTCAAATCTAGTCCAATTCCTTTAATTTGGATTTCCTTAGTTATTAGTTAGTTTTAACGAATGAGTTATTTCTACTTTCTAGAGAATTAGCCATGGTCAGGTTTCACAAGTTCACTTTTCCCCAGCCTGGGTTCCAAGAGAGATGGGTTGATAAATGAGATCATGCAGGTAGTATTGATGATTCTGAACAGATATGTAGTGACTGGTGAGCTCTGAGGGCCTGCGAATGGTAGTTCATCCTCCCCCTGGGAAGGGATCCCAGTGTGCAAGTATAGTTTTGTCATGATAAAGACCGCTAGCATGGGCTATGCAAGTTTTTCTCAAATTGTGACATTTGGACGAGCAACATCAAGTATCACTTGGGAACTTGTTACAACTGCAAATTCTCAAGCCCAAGCCCAAACACCTACTAAATTCCAAACTCTAAGAGTGAGGCCCTGCAAACTGTGTTTTAATAAGCCCTCCAGGGGAATCTGATGCACACAAAGTTTGAATACCAAACTTTGTTGCTCATTGTGATAACCTGGCAGAAATTTTATAAAATCTGAGGGGAATTTAAAAATCCTGATTCCCAGGTCACACTCTGTACTAATTAAATAAAAATGAGAGATGTGAGCCAGACATCAGTATATTTTAAAGACCTGCAGGTAATTCCAATGTCTAGCAAAGTTTAGGAAATTCTTGTCCATAGTATTTCCTATGTTTAGGTTTAGGGAGCCCAGCCACATTCCTGAGTCTTAGAAAGAAGTTCTGGGTTAGATGATGTAACCACTTCTTGGCTGGGAAGGTGGGAATGGAGGGAAATGGATCTGCTCAGGACAGTCCTAGACAATCCATTCTCAGGTCCAGATCAGCCTCCCTGGGGCAGGAGACTAACTGGAAACACTCCTGCTAAAGTATATGAATATGTGCTTCCATTGCAAGAGAGTCTCTGCTCTGTGTCTGTCCTTGTGCAACTGATTTTCCTGTGGATTTGAGGACATCTGTTTGTCTAAACTACATCCTACCTCTTATAACTCGTCTGTGTGTTGCTGGGGGGAGAGGGTTGTAGGAAGGGAGTAGTAGTATGACTTTTTAAAATTTGGGAGCTCTGAGGCAATTTTGTTCTTATTGCTTCACCTTCTTCCCCCAGCTCTAGCTTCTATGGACTCAGCTTCTCCAGCAAGTGACCTTTGAGGAAAACTAACCAGTTCTTGCAACTCTAAAATCATGGCTCATGTAAGTTGGTGTTTCTATTTAAAGTACGGTAATTTTTTTCAGGTTATGTGAACATTCTCATTAGATATCCTGAAACTTCTTAACAGAGCCCCACCCAACAGCTTTTTCCTAGTCTTCCATTCTAGCAAGGGATGGAATCAGGCAGCCCAAGCCCCTTCTGTTTGCCTCTCTCTTCTCCATCCATGTCCATGTGTATATTGACCAAATTATTCAGCATCTCCTAAATGTTCAGTCTTTGCCTAGAGCAGAGATAAAATAGAAGTGAAGTCCATAGAGGAAATTGTTTGATCTGCGACTCAGTACTGGAGATCACTTTAGAGCAGCTCCATCTAAAGGAATTATAATATGAGTTACCTATGTAATTTAAAATTGTCTAGTAGTCACATATTAAAAGTATAGAATTAGTGTCGTTTTAAAAATTTTAGAGATATACAAAGAGAGAGCGCACACTAGTTGGGGATAAGGACAGAGGGAGAAAGCGAGAATCTTAAGCAGGTTCTATGCTCAGAGTGGAGCCTGATGTGGGGCTCGATCCCACAACCCTGGGATCATGACTTCAGCTGAAACCAAGAGTTGGACACTCAACTGACTGAGCCACCCAGGCACCCCAAAGAATTAGTGCCTTAAATGCAGTAGGCAGCATAACATCTCATAAAGAGTATAGAATAATATGCAAGGCACTTATGTCATCTTGAACTTTTTAGTAGTCTCATTAAAAAAAAGTAAAAAGTAACATGTACAGTTAATGTTTTATTTAATTCAGTACATATAGTCAAAATGTTATCATTTAAAGTGTAATCAGTATGGAAATTATATTTTACATTTTTTTCTTTCTAAAGTCTTTAATATCAGGTATGTATTTTATAATTATAGCACATCTAAATTTGGACTAGCCACAATTTAAGTGCTCAATAACTACATGTATCCACGTTAGAATACTGGACATTGCAGCTTCAGAGATTTTGTATAACTTAAATTTTAAATATGACTTAATACATTTAAAAGTATAGAAACGTGAATATAATCATTACTAAGTCTAACACAAATGGACTATTGTTTAGTAAATTAAAAATATTCAGTAAAGTATTTGTTATAACAAAAAATGCTAATGATACAATGATGAAGAGAGGTCTGGAAGAAATTTTTAGTTTTATACAAACTCTACTTTTTAAATTTATTTTTTTATGTTTTTGAGAGAGAGAGAGTGCAAGTGGGGGAGAAGGGCAGAGGGAAGAAAGAGAGAGACAGAGAGAAAGAATCTTAAGCAGGCTCCATGCTGAGCATGGCTCAAAGCAGGGCTCAACACGGGCTCTATTCTACGACCCTGGAATCTTGACTTGAGTCGAAATCAAGAGTCAGACACTCAAGCGACTGAGCCACTCAGGCACCCCCAAACTCTACTTTTTAAAAATAGAAATTTTATGGTTCATTTGGAAGGGGAAAAAAATCCATCAATTTTTTTTCTAATCCTTAAAGGAAAAGGAGTTAAAATGAAACACATTTATTGAGAATTTTTTTAGGCCCATTTAAGCCCATTGCAAGCAGTGTTTTTATGATCACTATTCCAGTTAATTGGGAAATTCTGATTAATCTATGTGAACATATCTAGAAGTAAATAAAATTAAGTATCCCACAGTGCTTAATTAAGGGAATTATCCCCCTTCCCACAGGAAGTTTTGTCTCTAGCAGTGGTTGGCAAACTACAGCTCATGAGCCAGATTCGTCCCTTGGCCTGTTTTTATTTTTATTTTTAAAAATTTTTAAAAAATTCTTTAATGTTTATTTACATTAAATGTAGCATGAGTAGGGGAAGGGCAGAGGGGAGGGAGACACAGAATCTGAAGCAGTCTCCAGGCTCTGAACTGTCAGCACAAAGCCTGATGCAGGGCTCAAACACATGAACCACAGGATCATGACCTGAGCCGAAGTCAGACCGACTTAACCGACTGAGCCACCCATGTGCCCCCCTTGGCCTGTTTTCATACAGCCTTTGAGCTAATTATGTTTTGAAGGAATTGTTTTAAAAAAGAAGGGAAAAGGAAAGGATGTGGAACAGACCATATGTGGCATGCAAAGCTTAAAATATTGGCCCTTTACAGAAATAAATAATTTTAGAAATAATACATGGGTTTGTCATTTCAGCATTTGGTGATGTTCAGAGATGTGGCTGTAGACTTTTCTCAGGAAGAGTGGGAATGCCTGAACTCATATCAGAGGAATTTGTACAGAGATGTGATATTAGAGAACTATAGCAACTTGGTGTCAGTGGGTAAGCTTATCTGTGTCATATAATTTAGAAATTCATAGGACTGAATTTCACGGCTGTCTTTCTAGAAGCTAGCTGAATATTTTCTTTGTATTTAGGAATAGGCACCTGCAGCCATTAAGCATTTAAATAGCTCCTTCAGCTTCCCCGATAATTTAGTGACCTTTATGTCTTTCTTTGCCTTCTCCATAATTACTTCTCTTTAATGACAGCTAGATATAAATTCTGAGACACTTATAGAAAAACCAGTTATCAAAGAAATCTGGTTTCTTATTGCTATAAATGGTCTATTATCTGTTACTTCACCTGAATGTGAGTAGGAAAACCAGAGGTATCTGGCTCCGCATATCTATTTAAAAAGCTTATACAACATATGTGTTGCTGGGTTGAATCAAGTTTATTAAAACTCAAGTGGACCATTGAATTTACCACAACAGACATATTACCTTTTAAGTGATTTATGTGTAAAAGTTTAAAATACATGAATTTTGCATTTGATATTGGATGAATATTCTGGCAAGAAACTAATTATTTTCCTCTTAGCAAAAGAACAAAAAATAGCAAAAATATCTAATAAAAGTCCCTAATAAGTATGCATAGCGTGTACTGTGTACTAAACACTCATCCAAACACTTTACATTTATTAAATCAAACCTCACAACAGTCCTTTGGCTAGATACAGTATTTCCTTTTTACAACAGAAAAATAAGGCCATAGTGACCCAGGTAGCAGAGCCAGGATTTGAAAACCAGTGTTCTCAAATCGTTATTTCTTCTTTAAAAAAAAAAAAATCATTCCTTCCTCTTAAGAGACAGAGTTTGTATGAGTTTAAATAAGACAATGTTCCTACTTCTGTTCTTGTTATTCCTTGTGATCCTGAAGTAACACTATTATGAATGTTTTTTTCAATCCCATTACTCTATTTCATTCTGCAGGCTTGATCAAATAAATTCTTTATTACATACCCTTATGTTTTTTTCAAGCAGGGTGTACCATTTCTAAGCCAGATGTGATTACCCTACTAGAGCAAGGGAAAGAACCCTGGATGGTTGTGAGGGATGAGAGAAGAAGAAGGAGCCTAGGTGAGTAAGTGCTAATCAGGCAGAGATACATGGTTATGGCATGGCATGGCATGGCCTACTGGTTGGGAAGGAAACACACACCATAGATACTGGTAATGAAGAAAAGACCTGAAACCTGGGAAGAAAACTTAGATCTCAGCATGAGCCACCAAGGAAATTTCATCTGTACTATGGCTTGCTACTTGTTTCTTCACTTCTATTTCCCTGTCATTTCAGTGGGGGAAAGCTTTCTTCCATAATGACAACCTTTTTTTTAAATAAGGAAAATTTTTTAAATGTTTATTTATTTATTTTGAGAGAGTGGGAAAGGGAGAGAGCATGGGCAGGAGAGGGGCAGAGAGACAGGGAGAGTGAAAATCCCAAGCAGGCTCCATGCTTAGCCCTGAGCATGGTGGGTTCCATCTCACGAATGTGAAATGACGGCCTCAGCTGGTATCAAGAGTTGGGTGCTTAATGGAATGAGCCACCCAGGTACCCCTGTAATGACAACCATTTTACCTGTACTTTGGATCTAATTTGTTTCCAATCCATTTTTTGTATATGTATTTCTTCATTGCTCTTTTCATAAAGTTTACATTGTAGTAGGGAAGTCATACAATAAACAAACAAATGGGTTACCAAATATCATAAGTGATTAAGTATTATGAAGAAAAGTATCTTATGTGGATCCTGAGAAACTTAACAGAAGACCATGGGGGAGGGCAAGGAAAAAAAAAAGAGAGGGAGCCAAACCATAAGAGACACTTAAAAATTGAGAACGATCTGAGGGTTGATGGGGGGTGGGAGGGAGGGGAGGGTGGGTGATGGGTATTGAGGAGGGCACCTGTTGGGATGAGCACTGGGTGTTGTATGGAAACCAGTTGGACAATAAATTTCATATTAAAAAAAAAGAAAGGTAGGGTAAGAATATGGAGAATTATGATGGGTGAGTTGGGTAACTTTAAATAGGGTGGTCAGAGAACAGGAAGTAGTTTGAAGAGGCTCTAGCTGGTCAAAGATGGAACTATTTGACTATACACATAACTGCAATATGTTATAATACATAAAATATGCTTAATTCCATACATTCTTAGTGTTACTAGTAGTAAATTGTTCACCATTGGAAACTACTAGAGATTTTAGAAAATATAAATATAAAGGAAAAGAAGTATTCTGCATTCCTTATAAGAACTGTACCAATAGGTATTAGATGGATGTTTTTCTTAAAAGTATTCAGTGAATAAATGAAAGATGACAGAATTAGAGTATTACTATTTTGGAACCCATAATGAACAACTGAATCTAGGCATTGAACATCAATACTGATAATGTCACAGAAATAGAGAAAATCAGACATACTTCTTCTTTTTTTTTTTTTTTTAAATTTTTTTTTTCAACGTTTATTTATTTTTGGGACAGAGAGAGACAGAGCATGAATGGGGGAGGGGCAGAGAGAGAGGGAGACACAGAATCGGAAACAGGCTCCAGGCTCTGAACCATCAGCCCAGAGCCTGACGCAGGGCTCGAACTCATGGACCGCGAGATCGTGACCTGGCTGAAGTCGGACGCTTAACCGACTGCGCCACCCAGGCGCCCCTGGACATACTTCTTCTAATGAAAGGACACAATATCACCTATGAAGTAACTTTGCCAATAAAATTGGTCCTAAGTCTGATCAAGTTTCTAAAGCCAACTACCAATTTATGGGAAGAAGATAGAGGAACATGTTCTACTGCCCCATAGGAATATAGTCCGCAAAATTAAGAAATGGGAAACACTATGGGGTCAAAACCGTTTCTTCAACAAATAAATTACAAGGGAAATTGAAAGATTGCAGGAGAACCAACCTATAGATTAAAAGACATGTAAAAGACCTGTCAACCAGTTGTATTCTGTGGACTTTTTGGGGGGATAAATTTACTATTTTTAAATTACTTAAAATTTTATCTTTGAGACAGTTGGAAGTATGAACACTCATTTTTGATATTCTTAAAGAATTAGTGTCCATTTTTTTAGGTTTGGATAATGGTATTATTAGAAATAAATCCTGTAAGTAGAAAAAATGAATATATGGTATTTGTGTCAAATAATATGAGAAGAGTAGATTGGGGTGTGCATTGGCCTGGGTTGGTCAGGGGTTGATGGTTGTTCAGGCTGGGTCATAGATGTGTAGACATTTATTAAACTATTCTACTTTTGTGTATGTTAAAGGTGCTCTGTGGTAAACTTTTAAAGTTTTTGGGAAATAAAAAGAAAATGAGAGATGAGACCGTGTTAAAAATATATACAACTCTTTGAAGGAATTCTGCCATAAAAGTAGACACATAGGATACAGGAAATGTCTTCTACGATGTGAGGTATTAGAACATATTAAATGTTGAAGGGAATGATTTCAAAGAAATGAAAATTGATGGAGTAGAAAGATAGATAATATTGTACGGAATGGCCTTCAGTAGATGGTAAAGAATAGGAGCCAATTTATGAAGAAAACCCATGCTTATGACAATGGTACAGACACAGGTTGGTTGAATAATGTGAAGGGGAGAATACGTATTTTTCTTTCAGTTGCTTCTGATTCCTTGTTTAATTAAGCAGTAAGATTATCAGCAGAATGTGAGTATTATTTAGTATTTTATTAGGATTCATTATGGATTATTTAGTATTTAGTAAGTATTGATTCTCAGAAGTACAATTCTGTGGTCATAGGGTTTTAATATTTACAGACTTCTTGATACATTAACCCTGGTGTTAATATAACCAATACTGCCTCTGTCATAAATATTCTGTATTCCATATTATCTTGTATCAGTAACAACAAAGAAAGGTAATGAAAGACATCATACCTCAGAAAACAAATTAATTCTGTGACCAGGTAACATGATCCTCGTTTTCTTTTTAATTTAAGCTGATACTCTGCAAAAGGAAAGAACATTTCTCCTTTCATATTGATCTAAGATGGGCTAACACTGTGTTTTCATATTAGCATTGTTTACTAAAGTTCTTGATTCAGTAGAATCCAAAGTAGTGTTTGGTTTATTAATTTTAAATAGTTAAATATTTTACATATATCTTAAAAATCAAAACATTAAAATTCCTTACCATAGGCCAGTCTTTGGATGTTTAGTTTGGCCTTTGGTTTCATTGTAGGTCTAGCCAATTTTTTCTTGTTTAGATCATATATATATTACATAGGCTATTATTTCTAGTTTCAATTTAAAGTAGAACAAGAACCTAAAATATTCAGCTTTGTTTTTATAGAAATGATTGTCTTAGTAGCTTGCAAGGATAAGAACTGGCATAAACAAATATGGCTGACTTTTTGTTTACAGAAATCATAAGATTACAGTTCAGTGTTCATACTATAGCGTAGTCTCCTAGGTGAGAATTTTCAACATGCCAGGGTCTTAATCTGGCATGTCTTATAACGGGTGGGGGCATATATGAGAGTCTCAGGTTCACTATATCCACTTTCAGAATTTTTTTTTAATGAAAACCTTTAAATTTATAGGATTGTGTGTGTGTGTGTGTGTGTGTGTGTGTGTGTGTGTGTGTTTTAGATTTTATTAAGTAATCTCTATACCTAATGTGGGGCTTGAACTTACAGCCCTGAGATAAGTGTTGCATGCTCCAACAACTGAGCCAGCCAGGCACCTCTATAGGATAAATTTTATAACTTGTTCTACTTTGTGGTGTGTGTGTGTGTGTGTGTGTGTGTGTGTGTGTGTGTGTGAGAGAGAGAGAGAGAGAGAGAGAGAGAATATGGACATTTTGTCTTAAGTTCGTGTATATTTATATATATTTTGTGTACTGTCTGCTCATCTCCTTTATTCTATTTTTCCATTCCATTGTTTAATGTTTCTTATGTCAATTTGTGTGAGCATTTATGCTGTGAACACTTTCTCATTTTCTTACAAATATTTTGGCTTACTTTTATTTTAACTATGACTTTCCTGTTTTTAAATTTTTTTATGACTTTCCTTTTCCATTGCTGGTTTTTACTTTTTAAATTTATTTATAAATTTTTTATAAATTTTATAAATTTTTTATAAATTTTATAAATTTATAAATTATTTATAAATTACCATTTATAACATTTGTCATACCTTTATAGCCTCCTACTTATTTACTACTGTTACTTAGCTAATTACTAGTCATTTACTATGTCATTTATATCTTATTTATCTTAATGAAGACTTAAATTGACTTTTTCCTAAAGATTTTTACAAAGTTGCCATAATTTTTTATTGCTTTTTTGGGGTAGGGAGATGGAGACAGAGAGAAGGGGAAGAGGGAAAGCGGGAGAATGGAAGGAACTAAGGGGAGAGGGAGGGAGGAAAACACACAGATTTCATAGTGATATATATTTTTTTTAATTTTATGTTTTATTTATTTTTTAGAGAGAGACAGAGTATGTGTCGGGGAGGGGCAGAGAGAGAGGGAGACACAAAACCCAAAGCAGACTCCAGGCTCTGAGCTGTCAGCACAGAGCCTGACGCAGGGCTCAAACTCATGAACCGTGAGATCATTACCTGAACCAAAGTCAGACGCTTAACCTACTAAGCCACCCAGGTGCCCCCCGATAGTGATATTTTCTGTCATCATTTACCTGTCTCTGCTTATATTTTATCTACACTATTTAAATCATTGTTACTTTTTAATGTTTTCGGTAATCCTTTTCTAAGCAAACTTACTGAAACATAAATGTATACCAAAAAAAAAAAAAAAATCCAGAAATCATAAGGAAACAGCTTACTGAATTTTCACGAAGTGATCACACCCATCTGACCGGCAGCAAAATAGAGATTTGCTGGGATATTAGAAGCTCCCTCCTGGGGTGCCTGGCTGGCTCAGTT
This sequence comes from Prionailurus bengalensis, assembly GCF_016509475.1. Taxonomy (NCBI): domain Eukaryota; kingdom Metazoa; phylum Chordata; class Mammalia; order Carnivora; family Felidae; genus Prionailurus; species Prionailurus bengalensis. Next base: position 17,102,345 of record NC_057352.1, on the reverse strand, counting down.
GGAAGAGCATGTGATTCTTGATCTCAAGGTCCTGAGTTTGAGCCCCACATTCTGTGTAGAGAGTTCTTAAATAAATAAAAAACTCAAACAAAAAAAAGAGAGAAAGAGAGAGAAGTAGCGGCTCCCTCCTAACTCCTTCCAGTCATTCCTCCCCACTGAAATTAACCACTATCCTGACTGTTAGCAACTCCATAGATTAATTTTACTTTTTTTGAAACTTATAAAAATGGAACCATACAGTATATGTTCTTTTATGTCTGGCTTTTTTACTCACCATTATGTTTGTGAGATTGATCCATGTTGTTGCATGTACTTGTATATTATTCATTCTCCTTGGTATACAGTATTGTGTTGTTTCAGTATGTTTTAATTTGCATAGCCATTCTGATGGATTCTTTCCAGTTTGGGCATATTAAAACTAATGTTCCTGTATTCTCAGTTTTTAAAAATACCATTTTCATTTTGAAAAGTAGTGAACTCTTAATTGGAATTTTTTTGAGGAAATACACATTTGAGAAAAACATCTCTTTGCTCAGAATTTTATTAGCATGCTTGTATGGTATAAAACTGTTCTTATGCCTGAAAAATCACGAAAATACTCTCTAGGTAGAATCTAAATGGCATTGGCTTTGAGGACTCTGGGGAGAGTATAGGGAAGGGCATGAAGGAACTAAACAGGCTGTTTGTAACATAGATGTGTGTAGATATATAAACTGAAATAAAGATGAGCTTCTTGTTACCTTGTGAAAACAGGCAAAGTTTACTCATGACTACGCAAGGTAGAAAATCAGATGTAGTGGAGATACCTAAGTGAAAGTAGACAATTGGGAAGATGATCGGATGTGAAGACATCACCATTTTTCATTTATATATTTGACTGAGATAGCTTAGATGTGCTTTTGTTTCCTATCTCTATAGGAAGTAATAAAAAATATTTAATCTGTAATAAGGTATAAGATTAGAGGCAAGGGAACATAGGCAATAACTGTTAACCAATTATGAGATTTCATAATTAATAGTTACTATATGCTATGAGTTTGTTATTCAATGATAAATGAAAGGTTGCTTCTGCCCTTGGGAAGGTTTAAGGTAAGAAAATAAAGAGAATTTAAAAATGGGAAAAGTAATGAATATGTAACAACAAAATCAAAAAAGTGTTAAGAGGCATGGAACAAGTTACTGGGATAGAAAATAAAGTATATAAATTAGATGAAGTCAGCATGGGTCTGATTTTTTTTTTTTAACATTTATTCATTTTTGAAAGGCAGAGAGAGACAGAGCACAAATGGGGGTGGGGCAGAGAGAGAGGGAGACACAGAAACAGAAGCAGGCTCCAGGCTCTGAGCTGTCAGCACAGAGCCCAACGCAGGGTTCAAACTCACGGACTGCGAGATCATGACCTGAGCTGAAGTCGGTCGCCTAACCGACTGAGCCACCCAGGTGCCCCAGAATGGGTCTGATTTTTAACATGGTATCTAAAGGATGAAAGGAACCCAACTATGTAGAAAATGCAAGTTGAAATTCCTATGAATTTAAATTGTCAGTGAAAAGCTCTAAGAAATGGAAAGATTGTGACATATTCTAGGAACTGAAAGGAGGCTAGTGGGATAGGAATATAGGGAGCAAACCAGGCAGTGGCTTGAGATGATATCTTATTGTAAACAAAGGCCATGTTATTCATGGTAAGATGTTTGTGCATTATTCTAATTAAAAAGTAATCATTAAAAAATTTAAAGATTCTCAAACTTTGATGAGGTTTTTAGCTCGTTTACTTGAAACTGAGCTTTATTTTCTATTATAAAGTTTTTTTATATGCTTGTTCACTTTTTCTAGACTAAGAAGATAGCATGTATTTATCTTGTTTTCTTTCAGATTTAGAATCCAGATATGACACTAAAAAGTTATTTCAAGAAAAGGATATTTGTGAAATGAATTTATCTCAGTGGGAGATAATGGGAAGAATTAGAAGTTGTGGCCTTGAAAACTCCTTTATCAGAAAAGACTATAAATATGAGAAGTTTGAGGGACAAGAACACCTTCAAGAGGGATATTTCCGGCAAGTGAAAAAAACCACCTCTGAAAAAATGCCCACTTACAGAAAACTCACTTCTCTTACTCTGTATCAGAGTATCCATAATAGAGAGAAACCCTATGAATGTGGGGATTGCGGGAAGGCCTTTAGAGTACGCCAACAACTTACTTTCCATCAGAGAATTCACACTGGCGAAAAACCCTATGAATGTAAAGAATGTGGAAAAGCCTTTAGACAGTGTGCCCACCTTAGTCGACATCAGAGAATTCATACTTCTGACAAACTCCTTGAATGTAAAAAATGTGGAAAGATCTTTACATGTGGTGCAGATCTTCGAGTACATCAGAGAACTCATATTGGTGAGAAGCCCTATGAATGTAAGGAATGTGGGAAGGCCTTTAGAGTAAGAGGACAACTTAATCTTCATCAAAGGATTCATACTGGTGAGAAACCCTATGAATGTAAGGAATGTGGGAAGACCTTTAGACAGTATGCACACCTTACACGACATCAGAGACTTAATATTGCTGAGAAGTGTTATGAATGTAAGGACTGTGGACAGGCTTTTTTGTGTAGTACAGGCCTTAGAGTACATCACAAACTTCATACTGGTGAAAAACCCTATGAATGTAAGGAATGTGGAAAGGCCTTCAGGGTGCGGCAACAACTCACTCTCCATCAGAGAATTCATACTGGTGAGAAACCCTATGATTGTAAAGAATGTGGAAAGACCTTTAGTCGTGGCTATCATCTCACTCTCCATCAGAGAATTCATACTGGTGAGAAACCTTACGAATGTAAGGAATGTCGGAAGTTCTTCCGTCGTTACTCAGAACTTATTTCACATCAGGGTATTCATATTGGAGAGAAACCCTATGATTGTAAGGAATGTGGGAAGACCTTTAGACTGTTCTCACAACTTACCCAACATCAGAGTATTCATTTTGGTGAGAAACCTTATAAATGTAAGGAATGTGAGAAGACTTTTAGACTGCTATCACAACTTACTCAACATCAGAGTATTCATACTGGTGAGAAACCCTATGACTGTAAGGAATGTGGAAAGGCCTTTAGACTTCATTCATCACTTATTCAACATCAGAGAATTCATTCTGGTGAAAAACCATACAAATGTAAGGAATGTAAAAAGGCATTTAGACAACATTCACATCTTACTTACCATCAGCGAATTCATAATGTAACTAAATAATTTAGGAAAGCCTTCCACTGTGAATTTTGTGTTAAGGGGCATTAGAAAATAAATTCTAGGGGAAAAGTTTTTGAATATAGGAATCCCTTTTGCTTCGTGCTTACAGCTAACCTAAATAGTTAGGTTTTCTTTGAAGGAAAGGATAAATTTCATGAATTTTTAGAAGCCTTTTCTCATCATTAAAAACTATGTTAAACTTTGGGAAATGTGTTCTAGAAAGAAACTTTTTAAAAGGAGTGAATATAGAAGAGCTTTTAATCTTACCTATCATTGCCTCTTTTTCCCATCTGTATAATATATCTATGAAGGTTGCTAGGGCACTATCTCATTCCAAAAACTGATAATTGAAAGGAAAATCATTTAGCCTGCATTACCTGTTGAACTGTATTTTAGAGTAACTAGAAGTTGATGAGCTAAAGTTCTTTATTAGAGAATTTTGCAGCACATAATGAAATAATGGATCTAGGTACAATTCTCAGTGGAGGTTAAGACCAGTAGATACCCACTGATCAATTTTAATCTCAAAATTAAGAGATTAGGGGGCACATTTTGTGCCCCCTAATAAGTTACAGTAAGACATACACATGTTGCCAAAAAATATTGAACTGAATCTAAGCATCAAGATCGAACTCCCAGTTTAGGGAAGAATCACAGAACACAAGAACATGACACAAGAAGAAGCAATGAAACGAATTTAAAATGTGGGTAATTCCACAAGAGAAATGACCTGCCTTCAAATTCAATAAAATAGCATTGAAAAAAGGGAGGTGGAACTCTTAAATATTAAGAGTCTGAAGAAATGTATATCAATCAAATGCAGTGAACTAGATCACAAGTTGAACAAATATGTAAAAAGGACATTTTTATGACAGTTGGGGAAATGGGAATATTGACAGATAATACTAAGAAATTATGTTTTTGTTAGGTAGCATTGTAGTTATATAAGAATGTTAGAGATAAGTTTATACACATAAGATGGTATGATGTCTGGAACTTTTTAAAAGTGCTCATGTGGGGCACCTGGGTGGCTCAGTCGGTTGAGCAACCAACTTTGGCTCAGGTCATGATCTCACAGTTCATGAGTTCGAGCCCCATGTCGGGCTCTTTGCTGACAGCTCGGAGCCTGGAGCCTGCTTCAGATTCTGTGTCTCCCTCTCTCTCTGCTCCTCCTCTGCTCGTGCTCTCTCAATAATAAATAAACGTTAAAAAAAATTTAAAAAAAAGTGCTCATGCAAAAGAAAAGGATAAGCTTGTTAAAGTGATGGTAAGTCTTGAGTACATAGTTTTTGTTTATTTTGTTCTTGCTATTTTCTTTACTTTTATGTATTTGAGTTTTTCTATAAAATTATTTTGAAGATAAAATTAGCTCTGGAATTTTAACCAAATTGAAGTAAATGATTTTTTTAAATGACTGCATATCAAAATTTCTGGGTGTTGTCGAAGTTCTGCACATTGGGATATTAAATACGTTGTACTGTATTTGGGAAATACAGATGGAAGATCCAAATTTTATCTAGTTCACCTATTGCTACCTCTGTTACCATGCCTGTCCCACAGTACTTCATATGTTTAAAGAATGAGTTTAAAAAGCAGTTACTACAACTAAATGTGGAAATTAATGGACTAGACCTTCATTGTCAAATAAGATAGTTGCCAGCAACATGTTGAGCACTCAAAATTGAGCACTTGAATTGTGGCTAGTTCAAACTAAAATGGTGTTAGGTGTAAAATACACATGAGGTTTTGAAGATTTGGTTTTTAAAAGAATGTAATGTATATTGTTTCTCACAGTGTTTCTCTGCTGTGATATTCAGTGGGATATTCAGAACCCAATTTAAGTGTCTTTCTGCTTCCAAGTGGCATGTTTGCATACTGAGATCTTGGTTTTACCCTGAATCATCCTTTGTTTTCCTCCCCTTCATGAAAGGTAGCCTGTGTTTATAGGTGAATAGTTTTCTCAGACTGTTTTTAGCCTGTAGGTGTCTTGGGATCCCAAGGCCCTTTCACTTTGTACTATTTCTGTCCCATTAGGTTCAAGCTTGCAGTGCTTCAAGTAGTACCATTGTCTTAAAAAACATATTTTCTTTTTTTTTTAATTTTACAAAATTATTATTTTGAGAGCATGCACACAAGCAGGGGACGGGCAGAGAGAGAAGGAGAGAGAATAACAAGCACGCTCTGTGCTATCAGCATGGAGACCATCACCAGGCTCCATCTCAACACTAAGATCATGACCTGAGCTGAAATCAAGATGTGGTGTCAATCTTCAACTGAGCCACCCAGGCACCCCTAAAAACTGTATTTTCTATGAATTTTATTAGGGTTCACTCAAAGAATCAACAGGCTCTTCTCTATTAGGTTCCCTATGAGGCTGCTGTAGAAAAATGAGTTTGAAATTGTTAGAAGCCCTAGTATTTCACAGGAAAGATAAAAGTTGGGTTCATCATTATTTGGAGGACATATTTTCAGGACAGCACTATATATTTGATTCCCACCCCCACCCCAGGCCCATTATAACTTTGAAAACCCTTTGCTCTCTGGAAACACTGCCATGGAACCCTCTGTGTTTCCTTGAAATTTATTTGAAATATGCAGCAATTGATAGGAGTAAAATGTGATTTTTCTCTTTTGCTATGTTATGATGGATTACATTTATGAATTTTCAAATATCGATCAAGGCTTACATCACTGGAATAAGCTCCATTTGTTTGTAGTGTACATTTTGTATGTAGTACATAAATACATTGCTGGATTTGCTGAGATTGCTATGATGTGCTAATATTTTGAGGATTTTTTTTTTTTTTAGGATCTTTGTATCTATATTCATGAGAAATACTAGTTTGTAGTTTTCTTGCATTCTACTGTCTTTGCCTCATTTTGCTATCAAGGTGATTATGGCCTCATAAAATGAGTTTCACAGAATTGCTTCCTTTTCATTTCTGGTAGAGGTAGTGTTGAATTGTTAATTATTCTTCAAATGTTTGGTAGGATTCTCCAGTGAAGCCATTTGGGCCTTGAAATTCATGTGTTCACATCCTAACCCCCAATATAATGACATTAGGAAGTGGAGCCTTTTGGAGGAAATTAAGTTACAATGGTGGATCCCTCCTGATTGAGATTAGTCCCCTTGTAAAAGGGATCCCAGAGAGCTCTCTTACATTTTTGTGCCATCTGAGGATACAAGAAAATGGCAGTCTTTACTCTGGAAGACAGTTCTTGCCAGAAACTAACCATGCTGGCACACTGATGTCAGACTTCAGCCTCAAGGATTGTGAGAAATAAATTGCTGTTGTTTATAAACCACCCCGTCTATTGTACTGTGTTATAGCAGACTGAAATGAATGAGACAGATATTGGTACCAGAAGTGGGGTGCTAATGTAACAAATAGCTAAAAATGTAGAAGTGGCTTTGGAATTGAATAATAGGTAAAAGCTGGAAGAGTTTTTAGATGCATGCAAAAAATAGAGACATTAATGGTGATTTTGGTGATATCTCAGAAAAGAGCTGAAGAGAAAACTTCAACCTTAGAGAATACATTATCGACAGAATGTTTGTAGAAATGAATGGTAAAGGCAGTACAGATGAAGCCTCAGGTGGAAGTGAGGAACATATTGGAAACTGGAGGAAGGCAGTTCTTTTTATAAAGTGACAAGGAACTTGGTGAAATTGCATTCCATTCTAGTGTTTTGTGGAAAGTAGAACTTGTGAACAATAATGAAGTTGAAGGTGTGGCTTGGCTCCTGGCTGATTACAAAAAAAATGCAAGTAGAGAGAAATTACTTAACAATGGAATTTTTCAAACGAGATTTGGGAAATTCTCAGCTGAATAGTTAAGTAATGTTACAGTGAGAGTATTGATTGGGAAAGAATGGGATCCTGTAAGATGGTATGGGGACAAGTGGGAAGGCTCTGACGTAGCTGTGACATTGAGCTCCTATATTGAGTCTTCTTCCCAGTAGAAGCAGCCTCATCAGCAGAGGTGGCCTTTCCATCCCTAGTGGCAGTGGCATCCCCACCCACAGTGACATCAGCCTTTCCATTTCCATCTGATGGAATTAACTATGCATTGCTTGAGGAAACTAATGACCTCCCTTGAGGTAGTGGCCATGCAAGACAATGCTACTTCTCAGAAACCCCCACAACCACCCCCTTTTGTTTCTAGACCTATCACTAGACTCTGTCCCAGCAGACTCCTAAAAGTGCAGTGCAAAGTGTGACCCATGAGGAGGGGTGCTACAGTCCAAAAGAACTACCTGAGTTTTCTAACTTAGAAATCCAGGGAACAAGTGTGGAAATGGATACTAAGTGTGTGGCATTGTAGTGGAAGGAACATGATTGGAAATTTGGACAATGAAATCTGGGGGAGAGGTAGGTGGGTAGACCTCTCTGAATTAGGGCAAAAAAATTGAAGATACGTGTGTCCCATGTAAATGAGTGACCTCAGCAAAGGAGGATTTTAATAATCAAGTGGACAGGATGGCCCTTTCTGTGGTTAATAGTTTCTTTCCCCAGCCACCCTTGTCATCCAGTGGACCCATGAACAAAGTGGCCATGGTGGCAGGGATGGAGGTAATGCATGTGATCAGCAACATGGACTTCCACTCACCAAGGCTGACCTGGCTATGACCATTGCTGAGTGCTCAATCTGCCAGAAGCAGAGACAATACTGAGCCCCCCAACATAACCCTATTCCTTGAGGTGTTCAGCTAGCTACTGGAAGCAGGTTGGTTACCTTCGATCACTTCCATCATAGAAGAGGCAGCGTTTTGACCTTACTGGACTAGAAACTTAACTCAATATGGATTTACTTGCCCTGCATGCCAAGCTTCTGATAAAACTACCATCCATGGACTTAGAGAATGCCTTATCCACTGTCATAGTATTCCTCCTGGCATTACTTCTCATCAGTTACTACTAATTTGATGATAGACTGGTGCTTGGCATGTAATTTTTATATCATCCTGACTTGTGAAGGGGAATAATTAACTGAGGCTGGAAAATTTTTCAATTTTTACACTCTTATTTAGTGAATAATTTCTTCCCTTATTGTGTCCTGTTGTCTGCTTCTGAAATACGTGTGTGTGTGTGTGTGTGTGTGTGTATGTATATGTATAATATATATTTGTATATATGTAAATATAGCATTGCAGAGACAGGAAAATGGCATAGAATATCCATTATAATTTTTTTATTGTTGCTGTTTTAATGTCCTTTAATATATATTAGTATTGTATCCTTCTAAACATTTTTACCTTTGCTCTTTATAAATAACTTTCTATAAAAATTGAGAAAATATACAGAAACATAATGAAAAAAAAATCAAGATCACTTCTATTTTCCTTTCTACCAAAGAAAATCTGTTAAGCTGCAAGGTGTTATACTGTATCCTATTCAGACAGGGTACTTAAAAAGGAAAATAAAAATTGAAATCTTTACAATGTTAGATCTTCCATGCATTAAAACTAATTTAACTCTGTTAGCATAGAGCTGTCAGCACAGAGCCTGATGCGGGGCTCAAACTCAGGAACTGTGAGATCACGACCTGAGCCAGAGTCGGACACTTAACCAACTGAGCCACCCAGGCGCCCCTAGTCGTTACACTTTTAGATAAAGAGCTTACAAATTCCTTGCTTTGTTCAATCATAGATGCATTATACATTTTGTTGATTTCATGACTGGAAATGTTTTGTTACAGTATCTAATTGATCATTATTGATATATAAGAAAGCTATTGATTTTTGTATGAAGATTGCAACCTTGTCACCTTATTTCTGTTGTTTGGTTATTTTGTCTTTTTGTTGGATTATAGCTTCCAGGAATACATTCAGAGAAGGTTTCTTAAATGCCTAATTTATTTCATTGATGCTTAAATGAGAGTTTGGCACAGTCTGGAAATTGGTACGAATTGTTTTTCTCTCTGAATTTGATGATTTACTCTATTGTCTTCCTACATGAGTATAATCTGTGAAAGTATAATGTTAATGTATTTCTTATTCTTATGTATGTAAACTGTTTTTGAAATCTTTCTTGAAACTTTCAGTATTTTTTAAAACTTATTTTTGGTATTTCAGGTATTACTATTTTACTTAATTTTTTCAAAGCCATCACTTTTAGAACCAGTTATTTTATTTACCATTTTAAAGGAAAGAAAACACTGAATTAAACTATGCTATGTCACTGATATTAAGATGCATTCTGGTCTCACAGATGTTAAAATCAAAATGTGTACCAGAATTAATGATAATTGGAATTTTATTAACTTGCTAGGGCTCTCTCAAATTGAGTACTTAACATCCTTCTTGGTTTTGAGGTTACTTTCATTGATTACTAGTTCAAACATTACCTCTCCTCAATTATTTCTATTATCTTCTGGGGCTTCTTTTAAATGGATGGTGGAATTTCTACTTCAATCTTTTATATCAAGTTTTATTCTAATACTTTGCATCACTTTGTTACATTCGGTTCCTCTGACCTGTATAGTAATGAAATCTGGCTTCCTAATTCACAATTCAGCTGTATGCATTCTGTTTTTCAGTCCATTAAGTTTTTTTTTTTAACTTTTTTACTTGAAAATAATTATAGGTACACAGGAATCTACAGAAATGGTACATTTTACCAAGTTTCCATCAGTGGTCACATCTTACATAAAGTACAATATCAAAACATAGAATTTGGCATTAATATGACATATATATGTAGTTACATGTCATCATGAGTATAAGTATAGATTCATGTAATCACTACTGCACTAAAGATACAGAACTATTCCAATACAAAGATCTCTCTTATGCTGCCCCTTTATAATCACACCTGCACTTCACCTACCATCACTAATCCCTGGAAATCATTAATCTGTTTTAGATCTCTATAATTTTTTGTTGAAGTTACATAAATAGAATCATACAGTATGTGACCTTTTGAGACTGGCTTTCAGAACTCAATGTTTTTGAGATCAAAGTTGTCACATCTATCAATAGTTTGTTCCTTTTTATTTTATTTTTTTATTTTTACATTTTATTTATTTTTGAGAAACAGAGTGAGACAAAGCGTGAACGGGGGAGGGGCAGAGAGAGAAGGAGACAGAATCTGAAGCAGGCTCCAGGCTCTGAGCAAGCAGTCAGCACAGAGCCTGATGCGGGGCTTGAACCCACAAACTGAGAGATCATGACCTGAGCCGAAGTCGGACGCTCAACCGACTGAGCCACCCAGGCGCCCCAGTTTGTTCCTTTTTAAATGCTGATAGCTCAGAGCCTGGAGCCTGCTTTGGATTCTGTGTCTCTGTCTCTCTGCCCCTCTCCAGCTCACGCTCTGTCCCTCTCACTGCCTCTCAAAAATAAACATTTAAACATTTTTTTAAAAAAAGAATGAAATCTTGCCATTTGCAACAACGATGAAACTAGAGTGTATTATGCTAAGCAAAACAAATCAGAGAAAGACAAATATGATTTCACTCATGTGGAATTTAAAAAACAAAACAGATGAACACAGGGGAAGGGAAAAAAAGTAAAAAGAGAGAGGGAAGTAAACCATAAGAGACTTAAATACAGAGAACAAACAGGTTTGCTGGGGTGGGAGGGTGGGCTAAATAGGTGATGAGCATTAAGGAGAGCACTTGTTGGGATGAGCCCTAGGTGTTATAGAGAAGTGATGAATCACTGGGTTCTACTCCTGAAACCAATACTACACTGTATGTTAACTAACTTTAAATAAATTTAAGGGGCGGCTAGGTGGCTCAGTCAGTTAAGCGTCTGACTTCAGCTCAGGTCATGATCTCGTGATTTGTGAGTTCAAGCCCCGTATAGGGCTCTGTGCTGACAACTCAGAGCCTGGAACCTGCTTCAGGTTCTGTGTCTCCCTCTCTCTGTCTCTGCCCCTCCCCGCCCACACTCCATCTGCCTCTCTCTCTCTCTCAAAAATAAACATTAAGAAGTATTTTTAATAAATTTTTAAAATACTACAGTTAAGGGGCGCCTGGGTGGCGCAGTCGGTTGAGCGTCCGACTTCAGCCAGGTCATGATCTCGTGGTCTGTGAGTTCGAGCCCCGCGTCGGGCTCTGGGCTGATGGCTCAGAGCCTGGAGCCTGTTTCCGATTCTGTGTCTCCCTCTCTCTCTGCCCCTCCCCCGCTCATGCTCTGTCTCTCTCTGTCCCAAAAATAAATAAATGTTGAAAAAAAATTAAAAAAAATACTACAGTTAATACAAAAACTATAGGCTAATATTCCTGATGAATATAGATGCAAATATTCTTAGCAAAATATTAACAAACGAAATTCAACAGCATGTTGAAAGGATCATACACCACTATCAAGTGGGATTTCTCCTTGGGATGCAAGAATGGATGAGCCTAAATGTCCATCAACTGATGAATGGATAAAGAAATTATGGTTTGTATATACAATGGAATACTATTTGGCAATGAGAAAGAATGAAATATGGCCTTCTGTAGCAACGTGGATGGAACTGGAAAGTGTTATGCTAAGTGAAATAAGTCATACAGAGAGACAGATACCGTAAGTTTTCACTCTTATGTGGATCCTGAGAAACTTAACAGAAGACCATGGGGAAGGGGAAAAAAAAGGGAGGGAGCCAAACCATAAGAGACTCTTAAAAACTGAGAATAAACTGAGGGTTGATGGGGGGGGGGGGGGGAGGGGAAAGTGGGTGATGGGCATTGAAGAGGGCACGTGTTGGGATGAGCACTGGGTGTTGTATGGAAACCAATTTGACAATAAATTTCATATAAAAATTAATAAACATTTAAAAAAATTACAAAAAAAGAATGGATTAACTTGCAAATCAATAAATGTGTTATACCACATTAATTGAATGAAAGTTAAAAATATGATCACCTTATATGAAGAAAAAGTGTTTGATAAAGTTTAACATCCTTTCATATTGAGAACTTGAAAAAAACTGGGTATGAAAGAAATATATATCAAAATAATAAAGGCCATATTTGACAGACTCACAGCTAACATCCTATTTGACACTGAAAGGCTGAATGTTTTCCCTCTAAGATCAAGAACAACACAGAGTGCCCATCCATGCTCACCACCTATTCATATAGTACTGGAAGTTCTACCCAGACCCATTAATACAATAAATAAAATAAAATAAAATAAAATAAAATAAAAAATACAATACAGTAAAAATAAAATACATCCTAATCAGAAAGTAAAACTGTCTCTGTTTGTTAATGACATGACCTTACATATAGAAAATCCTAAAGATGCCACCATAAAACTGTTAGAACTAACACACAAGTTGAGTAAAGTTAACAGGATATAAAATCAACATACAAAAATCAGTTATGTTTCTATATACTAACACTGAACTCTCTGAAAAAGAAATAAAACAATCCCATTGAAAATAGCATAGGGGCACCTGGGTGGCTCCATTGGTTAAGCATCCATCTCTTGATTTTGGCTCAGGTCATGATTTCATGGTTTGTGAGTTCAAGCCCCACATTGGGCTTCACTTGATAGTGCAGAGCCTGCTTGGGTTTCTCTCTCTCTCTCTCTGCCCCTCTCCTGCTTGCTGTCTCTCAAAATAAATAAATAAACTTAAAAATTACAAAAAAAATAGCGTAAAAAATAATAAAATACTCAGGAATAAATTTCACCAAGGAAGTAAAAGATCTGTACACTGAAAACTATTAAACACTGATGAAAGAAATTGAAGAAGACACAAATTAATGGAAAGGTATTCTGTATTTATGGATCAGAAGAATAATATTGTTAAAATGTTAATACTACCAATTAATACTACCAAAGCCATGTACAGATTCAATGCAATATCTATCAAAATTCCACTGACATTTCTCACAGAAATAGAAAAAACAATCCTATTTATGGATCAGAAGAATAATATTGTTAAAATGTTAATACTACCAATTAATACTACCAAAGCCATGTACAGATTCAATGCAATATCTATCAAAATTCCACTGACATTTCTCACAGAAATAGAAAAAACAATCCTAAAATAATTATGAAACCAGAAAAGACCCTGAATATCCAAATGCCATCTTGAGAAAGAACAAAGATGGAGATGTCACATTTCCTGGTTTCAAACTATACTACAAAGCTATAGTAAGCAAAACAATATGATACTGGCATAAAAATAGACACCTAGACTGATGGAACAGAACCAAGAGCCCTGAGATAAAATCACATATATTCATCCAGCTGATATTTGATAAAGGAGTCAAGAATACTCAATGAGGAAAGGATAATCAATAAATGGTGCTGGGAAAAGTGGATATTCAAATGTAAAAGAATGAAATTGGACCTGTATCTTACATCATTAACATAAACAAAAAGTAACATTAACATTAAAAAAGTAAATAAAAAACATAACCATTAACAAAAATTAAGTTGAAATTGACTAAATACTTAAATATAAAACCTGAAGTCATAAAACTTCTAGAGGAAAACACTGGAAAACTGGTCCTGGCAATGATATTTTGGATATGACACCACAAGCACAGGCAACAATAGCAAAAGTAAACAAGTGGGACTACATCAGACTAAAAAGCTTCTGTGCAGCAAAAGGAATCAACAAAATGAAAAGGCAGCCTTTTTGGAATGGGGGAAAATATTTGCAAACTAAATAGCTGCAAACCATATATTTGATATCCCAAATGTGTAAGGAACTCATACAACTCACAAGGAAAAAAAAAGCAATCAATCAGATTTAAAAATGGGCAGAGTACTTGAATAGACATTTTTCTAAGGAATACATACAAATGGTCAACAGTTATATGAAAAGATGCTTGACATCACTAATCATCAGGGAAATGCAAATCAAAAACACAAGGAGATATCACCTCACATCTATTAGAATGGCTATCCTTAAGAAGACGAGATAACAAGTGGTGTCCAGGATGCAGAGAAAAGGGAGCCCTTGCACACTGTTGGTGGGAATATAAATTGGTACAGCCATTATGGAAAACTGTATAGAGGTTCCTCAAAAACTTAAGAATAGAACTATCATATGATCTAGCAATACCACATCTAGGTATATGTCTAAAGGAAATGAAATTACTATCTCCTATCTCTATATCAAAGATATGTCTGTACCTCTATGTTCATTGCAACATTATTCACAATAGCCAAGGGAAGGCAACAAACCTGTTTGCCAACCAACACGTGGATAAAGAAAATGTTATATATACATGTACCTAACATATGTACATGTTATCGTATGTATATATATAACACATTTAGTGTATATAAAGATATAGATGCATACACACACACACACACACACACACACACACACACACTGGAATGTTACTCAGCTATAAAAAGGAAGGAAATCCTGTCATTTGAGACAACATGAATGAACTTTGAGGGTATTATTCTAAGTGAAATAAATCAGATAAAGACAAATATTGTATCTTCTCACTTATGTGTGGGGCCTTAAAAAACTGAACTCACTGAAACAAAGAGTAGATTAGTGTCTGCCAGGGTCTAGGATATTGAGAAAATGGGGAAATGTTGGTTAAAGGGTATAAACTTCCAGTTAGAAGATGAATAAGCTCTAGGGATCTTCTGTCCAGCTTGGTGACTAGAGTCAACCATATACTTGTATACTTGAAAGTTGCTAAGAGAGTGGATCTTAAATGTTCTTTCACACATGAATACACATAAAGAGCTAATTGTGAGATAATTATCTGTTAATGTGTGTTAGGTGATGTGGTAGTGTGAGGTAATGATGTGTTAAGGGTAATGACTATCCTTATGTAGTAATAATTTCACAATATTTACATATACCAAATCTTCACATTGTACATCATAAACTTATATAATGTTATATGTCAAACATATCTCAATAAAGGTGAGGGGGAAAATTAATGAATCAATTGTTCCCTGGAAGTCCACAAATGAAGGCAAATGGCATAGAGTTAAATGGTATTCTATATGACTTTAGCATTTGCTTCATTTTCTTACCTACAAGTGCCAATAAATTTAAGTTTACATTGTCATTGTTGTTGATCTACAGAAACCTGAGGGGGACTGGCTAAGAATTAACACATCATAGTAACAGGTAAAATTTTCTGAGCTTTTAGTATGTGCCAGGGGCTGGTCTAAGGAATTGACACTATTACCTTATCCTCCACTCCTAATAATGTTATGAAGTGGGTAATCCTATTTTACAGTTAAGAAATGATGGCAAAGACACCTTGGAAGACAGTTTGATGGTTTCTTACAAAACTAAATATACTCTTACCATATAGTCCAGCAATGGAATTCCTTTGTATTTACCCATAATAGTTGTAAACTTATGTCTGCATAAAAACCTGCACACTGATGTTTATATTTATAGCAGCTTTATTCTTAATTGCCATAACTCAGAAGAAAGCAAGATGATCTTCAGTAGGTGAATGGATAAACTATGGTACCTCTTGGGGATAGTTACTCAGTGCTAAAAAGAAATGAGCTACCAAGCCACCAAAAGACATGAAGGAGAGGTGTCTGGGTGACTCAGTTGGTTAAGCATCCAACTCTTGATTTTGGCTCAGGTCATGAACTTGCAGTTTGTGAGATGGAGCCCCATGTTGGGCTCCGAGCTACCAGCATGGAGCCTGCTTGGGATTCTCCCTATGCCCCTCCCCCACTCACTTGGGCATGTGCTCTATCAAAATAAATAAACGTGAAAAAAAAAAGACATGAAGGAAATTTAAATTCATATTACTAAGTAAAAGAAATCAATCTTGGAAAAGGTTACAGATGGTCTGATTCTGAGTATATGATATTCTGGAAAAGGCAAATCTGGAAAAGGGGAACCTGAGCCACCCAGGTTCCCCAGGGATATTGATAATGGAGGAAACTACATATGTGTCAGGCAGGGGGTAAATGGGAAATCTGTGTACCTTCCTCTCAATTTTGTTGTAAACCTAAAGCTGCTCCATAATAAAGTCTTAAAAATTTTTTTTAAAGAAAAAACTATGGCAAGGAGAGTCTCAGTTTCACACATCCATGAAGCTCTAGGCAGTTTGGCTGGGGCTGGTTAGTCTAGGATAGTTTCACCGGTGGTTGGCAAGTTGGCTACCAGTGTATCTTGGTTCTTTACTAGATGACTATTCTAGCATGCTACAACAGATTCATTCACACCAGGTTCATTCACACCATTCACACACAAAAATGGGCAAATTCCATTCGTCAAGTCACTGCTTATATCACATTTATTGATGTCCCAATAGCAAAAGCATGTGGTTAAGCCCAGATTCAGGAGATGGAGAAATAAAGACTGCTTCATTTTGCAGTGTTTAATGGAGGATGGAAGGAGCAGCAAAGTCACATTACGAAGTGAATATAGAATGGCATAAATTATTGTGACTGTTTTTATAGTTAACCACACCAACTATGTCTGTAAATATCTTAAATAAAAATGATCTAAGTATTTCAATTAAAAGGTAAAGACTACCAGGGTGCCTGGGTGGCTCAGCCGGTTGAGCATCAGACTCTTAATTTTGGTTCAGGTCATGATCCCAGCCAGGGTCATGGAATTGAGCCCCACATCAGGCTCTGTGCTGAGTGTAGAGCCTGCTGGAGATCCTTTCTCTCTCTCTTCTGTCTCTCTCTCTCTTTCTCACCCCTTCCTTCTCCCCTGCTTTGGCAAGTTGGCTCTCTAAAAAAAATTGAGACTATCAGACTAGATTTTATGTAAAAAGATCTACAAGACATACATTACATATGACAGAGAACGGTTGAAAGTAAAAAGATGGTGGAGGGAACAACATGCAAATGCTAACCAAAAAAATGCTGGGGTAGCTATTTTAATAGCTGATAGACTTTGAGGAAATAGATATTTCTAAAAATAAATAGGAACATAATGATAAAAGGAGCAATTCAACAGAAAAACTAATTCTAAATTTTATTGTCTCTCTTTTTTTAATTTGACAGAGAGAGAGAGAGAGAGAGAGAGAGAGAGAGAGAGAGTGCAGGGGAGAGGGGCAGAGGAAGAGAGAGAGAGAGAGAGAAAGAGAGAGAGAGAGAATTCCAAACAGGCTCCAAGCTCAGCATGGAGCCCAATGTGGGGCACAATCCCATGACCCTGGGATCATAACCTGAGCCAGAATGAAGAGTCTGATGCTCAACTGACTGAGCAACCCAGGTGCCCTGGAATATATATTCTTTTCAAGTGAATGTGGACTGTGTGGCAAAATAAACCATACACTGGGCCATATAGCAAATCTAATATATTTCATAGGATTGAAATCATGTATAGTCTCGTGTCTGACCACAATGGAATTAAACTAAAAACCAAAAACCAAAAACCATTACAAAACAAAACATTGAAAACTTCCCAAGTTATCCAAACTTAAGGAACATAACTCTACAAAAGCAGTGGATCAAATAATGACAATGGAATTTAAAAGATATTTTGAACTTTTTGATCGTGAAAATCAAAAAGGGATTTTTGCTTTTACTGGGATGCAGTAAAAGCAGTAATTTGAGGGCATGTTTGTAGCTCTAAATGCATATATTAGAAAGGAGCAAATACTGAATATGAATAATGTAAGCCTCCATCATAAGAAACTAAAAGAAAGAATATCAAATTAAACCAAAAGAAAGTAAAAGGAAAGAAGAAATAAATATGTATGGACATCACTAAAATAGAAAGCAAACTTGTAATAGAGAAAATAAACTGAGCCAAAAGCTAGTTCTTTGAAAGATCAACAGAATTGATAAGCCATAGCAAGACTGACCAAAAAAGAAAACAATCCCACAAATATCAGGTATGGAAAAAGATTTTATAGATATTAAAGGGTAAACAAGAAGGCATTATGGACAACTTTACACCAATAAATTTGATCTTCAAAGAAATATAACATTTCTTAAAAAATACAACTTGCAAAAATGACATGAGAAAAAATATAAATTTGAGTAATTGTTAAAAAAAAATAAATCTTCATTTATAAATCTCCCACAAGGAAAATTCCAGTTCCGGATGTTTTTACTGGTGAATTCTTCCCAATATTTGATGGAACAGAAAATATCAGTCATGTACAAATTCTTACAAAGAAAAGAAAAAGGGGAATGACTTCCCAATTTCCTCTATGAAGCCAAAAACATATTTATATTAACCCTGGAAATTTCAGGACAAGAAAAACATAAAAGCAAAGCCCTAAACAAAATATAGCTAGGCAAATTCAGTGAATGATAAAGAAGATAATAAATCATGACCAAATGAGTATTCTAGGAATGCTAGATGGTTTCACATACAAAAAATAATCAGTGTAACTTACCACATTAACAGAATAAAGGAGAAAAATCTTATGATCATTTAATGTGCAGGCTATCCATTAAAAAAATTCAACATCCATTAAAACAATTCTCAACAAAAGTGGCAGGAAAGAAAATTGCCTCAATCTGATAAAGAACATCTTTAAATAATCTCAGATAACAAACCTAATGGATTCCTCAAGGGACTAAAACAAGGATATCTACATTTGATACTTGCATTTATTATCATACTGGAGACCCAAGCCAGTGCAATAAACAGGAAAAAAGGAAAAAGTATAAAGATTGGAAAAAGAAGAAATATAACAGTATCTGTCAATAACATAATTTGTATGTAGAAAATCCAAAAAAGAATTCTAAAACTTTTTTTTTTAATGTTTATTTTGAGTGAGAGAGAGAAAGAGAGAGAAAATGTGAGCAGGGGAGGGGTAGAGAAAGAGGATGAGAGAGAATCCCAAGCAGGCTATGCCATGGGATTCAATCCCACAGAACTTAGAGATCATGACCTGAGCTGAAATCAAGAGTCGGAAGTTTAACCAAATGAACCACCCAGGCACCCCTAGAATTCTAAAACTCTTAATAAATAAGCAAATTTAGCATAATCACTGGATTTAAGTACATATAAAAACATAATTTGTGTCTCTATATACCAGCTTAAATTAAACAGTAAAATAAAAAACAAAAGTATTTCTCATAGCAACAAAACACGAAAATAACAAAAAGGCACAAAAATTCTCAACAAAGTACTAACAAATTGAATCTAGTAACAAATAAAAAAATAATTTATACACCAGGACCAAGTGAGATTTATGCCAGGAATGCAAGGTTGGTGGTGTAGCATGCAAAAAATCAATGTAATATATCAATAGAATAAAGGACAGAAAGCACATGATGTCTGACAAGGAAAAAAAAATTTAACAATATCTACTATCCTTTCACGATAAAAACACTCAACACAGTCAGAATAGAGGAAAACTTCCTCATTCTAGTAAAGGGAATTTATGAAAAATCGACAGCTAACATCATAATTAACTAAGACAATGATTTCCCCCAAGGTATGTGGAAAATCCATACAATAGAAGAGTATTCAGCAATAAAGAGTAATAAAGTAATGTTACATGCTACAACAAAGATAAATCTTGATAAAATTATGTTAAGTGAAAGAAGCCAGTCACAAAAAAAACAAATATTGTAGGATTCCATTTATATGCACTATCCTGAATAGGCAATTCTATAGATACAGATAGAAGATAAATGGTTGCCTGTGACTGGGGGACAGGAGACAGGAATTGGGAATTACTGCTAAGGGGTGTGGGATTCCTTTTTCAGGCGATGAAAATGTAAAATCATTGACTGTGGGGTAATTGGGTGTATAACTGTAAATATACTAAAAACCACTGAAGTGAACAATTTGCAGGGCTCAAATTCACGAACCATGAGTTCATGACTTGAGCCAAAATCAAGAGTCAGATGCTCAACCAACTGAGCCACCCATGAAGTGAACACTTCAAATGGGAGAATTTTATGTTAATTGTATCTCAATAAAGCTGTTTTTTATAAAGACATAAATGCTTTCCAATGAAAATTATAAAACGTTGCTGAGATAAATTAATGAGGACTCAAAGAAATGGAGAGATATGCCAATATTTGTGAATTGCAAGACTTAGTATTAAGATATCAATTCATCCTACATTTACAGGGTCAAAGAAAGCCAGTTAAGTCCCTCCAGGTTTCTTTGTGTAAATCAACCAGCTGATTCTTGAAATATATATGGAATTGCATAGGACCTAGAATGCCCAATATAATGAAAAAGAATAAAGTTTAAAATGTATACCATGATATTTCAATACTTACTCTAAAGACAGCTTGGTATTAGTGCAAGATAGCTAAATATACCAATGAGAAAATATAGTACAGAAATAGGCTCACAGATATAAAGTCACTTGACTTATTACAAAGGCACCATTGCAATTCAATAAATAGTGATGGAGCAACTGGTTATACGTATGGGGGAAAAATCTCTTGATCCTCACCTCAAAAGAAAGAAACAAAACAATTAGAGATGAATCATAACTATAAATGTGAAAGGTGAAACAATAAGATCTCTAGAAGAAAAATAGAATATCTTCAGGTCCTATGGTAGGCAGAAGCTTTTAAACAGAATGAGACATCAGCTATAAATAAAATATTAATAAATTGAACTTCATTTAAATTAAAAGCAGCTGTTCTTCAAAAGACTTCATTATTAGAGTGAAAAGGCAAGCCAGAGCCTGGACAAGATATAACGCAAACGTCCTACAAAGACCTCATATCCTAGTATATACAAATACCTGTGAATAAATAGAAAAAACACAAACTCATTTTAATAAAATGGTCAAAAGTTAAACAGGCAACTCAACATAGAAGTTATCCAAGTGACTGGTATATGAAAGGATGCTAAAGTGAGTATTCATCAGGGAAATGCAAATTAAAATCACACTGAGATACCACTACCCACCTTCTAGTATTGTAAAAATTAAAAAGACTGATAATACCAGGTGCCTAAAAGGATATGAAGCAACTGGAACCCTTTGCATTGTTGATAGAAGTGTAAATTGACACAACTTTGGAAAATGATTTGGCAGTATCTCCACAGGTACATACAAATCTACTTTACGATCCAGCTATTCCACTCTTGGATTCCTAATAGAAATGAATGCTATGTCTCCCAAAATATGTAAGATTGACCAGAGATTTATTAATGAGAAAAACTGGAGGGACACCTGGGTGGCTCAGTCAGTTAAGTGCCCGACTTCAGCTCAGGTCATGATCTCACAGTTTGTGGGTTTGAACCCTGCATCAGGCCCTGCACTAACAGTGTGGAGCCTGCGTGGCATTCTCTCTCTTTCCCTCTCTCTCTGCCCCTCCCCAATTCATGCTTTCTCTCTCTCTCTCAAAAATAAATAAATAAACTTTAAAAAAAAAACGAAAGAAAAGAAAAAACTGAAACCCACACAAATGTGTATCAATACAGAATGAATATATTGTATCAAGATTTAGACTATGGCAGCCTGCAGGCAAAATATGGCCCGTCACCTATTTTGGTATGGCCAATGACCTAAGAAAGGTTTTACATTTTTAAATGGTTGAAAAAATAAGAGTAGTATTTTGCAATATGTAAAAAATTATATGAAATCCAAATTTCAGCGTCCATAAATAAAGTTTTCTTGGAATACAGCCACACTAATTTGTTTACATGTTATCTATGGTTGCTTTCATGCTAGAATAGCAGAGTTGAGTAGGTGTGACAGACAACATCTGGCACATAAAACCAAAAATATTTATTTGCTGGTTAAAGGACTCATCTCGGAGTCTTAATGTTGACAAAAACATGCCAGGCACATGTCATTACATTGATTGTATTCAAATGAAGTTCAAGAATACACAAAAGTAATCTGTGGTGTTAGAAGTCCAAATAATGGTCCCTTCTAAGTAGAGTCACAGTTGACCAGGATGGGGCACAAGGGAACATTCTGGCATTTTGGAAATCAATGTTCTTTATCTTGATCTGTGTGTGGTGATTGCCTGTGTATGCAAAAATCATGGAGGTGTATATATAATATTTGTAGACTTTATGTAAATTATTCCTCTAAAAAAAAAAGACTAAGGCTGAAATTACACTTTTTCCCATCTCTCTTCATTTCAATATAAAACTCATTTTTCAAATTATTTGCCAGATGAAATTCTTGTTTCTCCAATTTAGGTAACCACTGGTAACTGTTTAAATTTAAGTTTATTAAAATTAAACAAAATTAAACATTCATTCCTTGGTCAAACTAACCACACTTAAGGGGCTTGAATAGTCATATGTGGCTAGTGGCTACTATACTGGACAGTGCAGATACAAAACACAGAATTGAGTTTTACAGAAAGTTCTATTGGGCAGCTGTACTCCAAAAACTTACATAAAAGTTCATTTTAAAGGTGAGAAAACTGAAGTTTTGAGATACACAGTGCTGCATTCACGTCTTTTCCCATATTCACTGCTACAGATGAACTCTCAATGTATCATTCATTTAACATTTCTATAATTATATAGGAATCTATTCTAAATTTTTTTTTTCAACGTTTATTTATTTTTGGGACAGAGAGAGACAGAGCATGAACGGGGGAGGGGCAGAGAGAGAGGGAGACACAGAATCTGAAACAGGCTCCAGGCTCTGAGCCATCAGCCCAGAGCCCGACGCGGGGCTCGAACTCCCGGACCGCGAGATCGTGACCTGGCCGAAGTCGGACGCCTAACCGACTGCGCCACCCAGGCGCCCCTCTAAATTCATAACCATGCAAATAAAAAGCATTTTGTAAGTCATAAAATACTTAGATTGTCTAATTAATCCCAGGCATCACCCTTATAGTCACACCGTTCCCGAGACACTCTCACAATCCCAAATGGATCACACGCATATCCACTAACATGCCTCTTACAGTCTCAAACACAATCTGATACACAGCACATTCCCCACAGACCTCTCTTCCCCTGCAGAAGACATTTGGATAACAAACACATGTCCGTGAAGTGTGTCAAACCTCTGATGCTTCTTGAGCGGAAACCCGGGTGGTCACAGCTACTGCATCTGAGCCACAGCTCTTGTCTGAGAAATCTGGACCCTACCTCCTGGCCTTCTGCAGCTTTTTCAGCCCTGGACTACATTTGTCTGAAGGCTTCACTACAAGACCCAAACTCTGGTAATCTTTTTGGGATTTTCTGGAGGAGTCACTTGAGTCAAATGAGATAGGTCGGCACACACGTAGTAGTAGCCTGAGATCCCGCATTCGAGCAAGGGAGACTCAAGGCTCGGGCCCATTCCGGGCCGCAGAATGTGGCCACTGCCTCTGCATTCTGTTGGATCGAGCGGCGGGAGGTGGGGGTTGGGGGAGGGTGGTCACATTTTTGACTACATTTCCCGGAGGCCACCGCGTCCCTGCGCCATTTCGTACACTTATTCCGTTACGTCTTGATGCAGGGATCCAGTCTGCAGCGGTCAGGTGAGTGGACCGTCTCACTGGGACCCGCACGCTGCATTTAATTTGGAGCATCCAGAAAGAAGTTCTCATATGGTGCTGGGAATACCGGTATGCCAGCTGGGGCTCGGTGCTGTGAGGAATCGGGACGATCCCGGCTCTGGACTACGTTTCCTTTAGGTCATAGAGCTCCAGGTTGATTCCTTACGGAAGTCGGCCTTGCCTGGGGAGTAGCTGTGACCTTCTTCTCCGGCAATATCTGCACCGTCACTTCGGTTCAGACCGGCAGGGGCGTGGTGCTATTAGCTTTTTCCCTCAGCCCCTGTGATGTGGGCGTGCACTTAGCGCCCCTCCCGGCTGGCAAACTCCGCACCTTATCTTTGGTTCCGGTAGGACGGGATAGGGAATATGTTACCTTTAACGTTCCACCGTGCTGGATGTGTGTGTCCCTTTCTGTGGCGGCGCGATGGGCTCGCCTGCGGTCTTCTAATGCTTTTGGCGGCCAGGGATACTTCGCACCTGTGTACTTTACCCCCGTATGACACGGACAGAGTCCGTTGAGAATCGCGCGGTTCCAGGTGCTGCAGTTTCCTCACTTTACTGTGCTGAGAACGTGACTATTTTGAAGCTGTATAATGAGGATTTACACCTGAAGCGCCCTAGGAAGGGAGAAGACCACCATAATAGGATGCCCCATTCTACTTTGAGAGCCCTGTGGGGGAAATCAATCCCTTTCTCTGGCCTGAAGTTGTGGGAGATGATCCTAAATATTTTGTTGGCTGTGAGAAAGGCTTGGTAGCCTATGATTGTTTAGTCCCTTCTACTTTTTCTAACAGAGCCACACAGGAAAGGAAAAGAATGTTGCACATCTAAAAGACTTGCCTAAAATGAGTTACCATTTTCTTCCTCCCCTCAAGTTTCTTACTTTTCAAGATGTTGCAGTACGTTCTGCAACATCTTAAGGAAGAACCAGCCATTCAGTGACTTGTCCTTAGGCATTAGCTATCCCCATAAATGATGGCGCTCCAGGGATGAGCTCACTAGGCTAACTCCACCCCCAACCACACTACACCTGTTCTCTCCACCCAATGGCAAATCAGCCATTTCTAAGATTTTTGATGAGAGAGAACTACACCCTCCGGAGGAAATTTGAAGATTTTTATTTTAACTTTATTATGGAAAATTTCAAGCAGGATAGAAAGTAATATAAACCCAATGTGCTCAATACCCACCTATAATTTAAAACGTTTGCAAATATCCTTACATCCTTCCTCCTTTTTTTCTGTAGCATTTCAAACATTGTATAATTTTATCCATATGTATACATATAGAACCAAAAAACATATTTTTAGATAACCACAGTGATGTTACTCCAACTTGAAAAACTAACAGTAATTCCATAATATCATATATGCAATACATACATATTTGTTTCCCCAATTTTTTCAAAGATAGATTTTTACAATTGGTTTGTTCAAATCATGATCCAGATAAGGTCTACACAGTGCATAAGGTTGCCAAACATCTTAAATTTCTTTAATCTGTAAATTTCCCTTCTATTTTTTGCTTTTGTTTTATTTTAATTGGTATTACTGATTTGTTTTTTTAAAAAACTAGGTTTATAGAATATTCTACATTCTGCTTTTGGCTAATTGCTTCCTTAGGGTGTCATATAATTTGTTCTCCTATGCCCTGTATTTCTGTAAATGAGTAGTTAGATCTAGAAACTTGATCAAATCCAGATCATATTTTACATAAATCCCATTTTCAGGCAAAAATAATTCATAGTTGGTGCCTTGTACTTCCTATTACATCACATCCTGAGGCTTTTAAAGTCTGGTGTCCCACTTCTGGTGATGCCATATTGATCAGTGTTCAAGGGCTGTCCACTTAACCTTTTTACAAGGCTCTCCTTTCTTTTTTCACCTATTAATAGAGGAAGGTATTGTCCACCCACCCACCCTCCTCCCCCCTGGGGGATAAAACTTGGTTCTTAGCAGGGCAAACTCTTAAGATATTGCAATGGTTTGTGGCCCTTGGAGCCACACAGTACATAAACACATATACAGTATAACCATGGCATTAAAATTTTATAGTTGAATAGTGGTTAGGGGAAAAAAAGGTGTCTAAAAAGGCTCTTTCAGCCTTTTTAGGGGAAACAAGGGGAAAAAAGGTCAAGAAACACCTAAAGTTTGTAACATCCATTTATGATTGATGGTGAGATCTGTTATTTCATTAAAGATTACATACAGTGATTTTTAAAAATTTAATTGTTTTATTATTCATTTTAGAGAGCGTATGAGCAGGGGAGGGGCAGAGGGAAGGAGAGAGAGAGAGAGAGAGAGAGAGAGAGAGAGAGAGAGAGAGAGAGATATTCCGAAGCAGGCTCCAGGCTCTGAGCTGTCAGCACAGAGCCCCACATAGGGCTCAAACTCATGAACGGCAAGATCAAGACCTGGGCCAAAGTCGGATGCTTAACTGACTGAGCCACCCATGTGCCCCTACATATAGTGATTTTTAAAAATTCTCTCACTTCCTTCTGCATTTCTTAGTTGGAGTTCTATAAATAAGAAATTTTCTTCAAAACTATTTGGTTATCCTCAAATTCAGTTCATATAGAAAGACAATAGTCTATTTGATTCTTTCCCTTTATATATTAGTTTTCAGAGAAATTAGTTGGCATCCTACAACCTCCTAAAGAGTCCCAAAAGTAAGTGAGTCAGTTTATTTTGAGTATTCATGGGTTTTGGAAATACATTTGATAGGTTTCCAACCACTGTAATCTTTTTTTTTTTTTTTTTTTTTTTTTGAGAGAGAGAGAGAGAGAGAGAGAGAGGACACATGTGCACATGAGCTGGTGGGGCAGAGAAAGAATATCAGGGCTCAGGGCTCAATGCAGGGCTTGATCTCATGACTGTGAGATGAGGACCTGAGCTGAAATCAAGAGTCAGTCACTTAACCAACTGAGTCACCCAGGTACCCCTCATTATTCCTTTTTATCTCAAACTGCCCTCTATGTATTTATTACTTTTTAAAATTTATTTATTTATTTTGAGAGAGAGAGAGAGAGAGAGAGAGAGAGAGAGGAGAGAGAGAGAGAGAATCCCAAGCCGGTTCTGTGCTGTCAGCATGCAGTCAGACACAGGGTTCAAACTCACCAACTGTGAGATTATGACCTGAGCCGAAATCAAGAGTCAGACACTTAACCGACTGAGCCCCCCAGGTACTCTCTTTAGCCAGTGGGAGTCCCTTCTGGTCAGTTCCTATGTCTTTTGACATGATCATACAAGAATTGATAGCTTATTTACTTTCTGGCACAAGCTGTCCCAAGTTCACCTTGTACATTTCCTGTGCCAGATCCAAAATGAGCCATCTCTCTAAGGAGTTCTGGTTCCTCTTATGGATCATGGCATATAGAGACTACAGTTTGGATATTAGGAATATTCATTGTCATAGGGCTGTTATTTCTTCTAAGGCTTTTCAGAGGACAAAGCTAATAACTTGTTTTTAATGTATAAACCATAATCATGAATTCATAATCATATTTCCATTTAGACCAATGATAACAAGGTTTTTTTCTATTTGATTTTATAACTTTGTCTCTCCTTTTATACTGACATTCTTGGTTGCTAACAACGTTAATATAATTAGTCTGTTTTACCTGAAAATGTACTTATAATGGTGTCAAAACAACAATAGCAACATTACAACTATCAAAATAGGGAATGTTTGTAAATTTATTTTGGTTATTCCCTATATTTAAGGTCCATGTGTTACATTTGGTTATGTCTCTTAATATCTTAATCAAGTATAAATGTTCTCATAACATTTATTCAAAACATTTTTGTTTTGATATAATATTACACCCCCAAAATAGTAGAATGAATTCTCATATGCCCTTATAGTTTTATTAAATTGTTAACATTAGCTTTTCATTTGCTCTTTCCTTCTACATATGTTCTTTTTTTCTGAACCAGTCGGTAGTAATTTTCAGATATCATGTTCCTTTATCCATAAAAATACATCAGTGTATTTTTCTAAGTACAAGGACTACCACTATCATTCATTTATTAAAATCAGGAAATGTAGCATAGATATAATAATTATTTAATTCAGAATTCATAGAAAAATTTCACTAGTTATCCCAGTACTGCCCTTTATAGCCTTTTTTCCCTTGATCTGGGATCCATTCCAGAATCACATCTAGGATCAAATACTTCATTTAGTTATCGCATCTCTTTAGTCTTATTTAATCTGAAATAATTCCTTGTGTATGCCCATTGGCTGCCTTGTGAATGTTGTTTGTATTTGATCATGCTTTTTTATTTGACTTGGGATTTGAGGATTAAATAAAAGTAATGTTTTATTCTACAAAAGTTATTCACCATGTCTCATAAAAGACAAATTTGGACTTAGCTAACGAATGACTTTATTTATTTATTTAAAAAATTTTTTTTGACATTTATTCATTTTTTGAGAGACAGAGACCGTGTAAGCGGAGGAGGGTCAGAGAGAAAGACACAGAATCAGAAGCAGGCTCCAGACTCTGAGCTTGTTAGCACAGAGCCAGACGTGGGGCTTGAACCCACGAGCTGTGAGATCATGACCTGAGCTGAAGTCACCCCTGGGAATGACTTTATTTAAAGAATCACTGCAGTGAGGGAAGGAAGACTTGTAATTGGGAGAACACTCTAACCATAAGATCTGCAGGCATCTAAAAGGTCAGGCAGAAAATAATTTTTTTTTCAACGTTTATTTATTTTTGGGACAGAGAGAGACAGAGCATGAACGGGGGAGGGGCAGAGAGAGAGGGAGACACAGAATTGGAAACAGGATCCAGGCTCTGAGCCATCAGCCCAGAGCCTGACGCGGGGCTCGAACTCACGGACCGCGAGATCGTGACCTGGCTGAAGTCGGACGCTTAACCGACTGCGCCACCCAGGCGCCCCGAAAATAATTTTTTTTTATAAGGAAGATAAAGCCAGAAATTACTGGGACAAGTGGGGAGTCAGAAGTGTAGATTTTGTTCTCTGAAGCTTGTATCATTGTTAAGAGGGTTGTTTGCATCCTTTGCTGGCTCAGAATACAGGGTAGGCCAAAGTTCAAAGGCCTGAGAGAAGGAGAGAAGCCTGACTAAAGTTTGGTCAAGTAAAGTTATTGGGCATTTTTGTCCAGATTAGTGAGTGGGGTCAAACAGCTCAGCTAGTCATTTATGAGACAAAGAATGGCCATTTGGAGGTTCCGCCTGGCCTTCTCATAGGTTATAAAAGGGGGGAAGGGTCATCCTCAAGTCTTATCTAAGTCATAGAGGGAAGGGAGGTTCATTTCATTCAGCTGTTTCCTAGTGTATAAAGGATGAGGGGGTATCTCTCATTGTGGCTATGGCTATTTTTCAGGATCATAGTTCTTGGATAGAGTTTAACATTGTGAAACCCACCAATTATGTCAAGGGCTGAGAAGTTAAAATGTTGACAATATGTGAATGAAGATCAAGCGACCAGTTAAAAGTTTCTTCTATCTAGTAGAAATGAAGTTCACTAAAAAGAATTTTTTTTTTCAACGTTTATTTATTTTTGGGACAGAGAGAGACAGAGCATGAATGGGGGAGGGGCAGAGAGAGAGGGAGACACAGAATCGGAAACAGGCTCCAGGCTCTGAGCCATCAGCCCAGAGCCCGACGCGGGGCTCGAACTCACGGACCGCGAGATCGTGACCTGGCTGAAGTCGGACGCTTAACCGACTGCGCCACCCAGGCGCCCCTAAAAAGAATTTTTAAGAAATTAATTTTTCAATTGTTTTACCTTTTGTTGGAAAAGAATGGTTTTGAATGATATATTAAAATTTTAATTACACTGTTTATATTATACACTTTTTTTTGATTTTTTAAATGTTTTTTTTATTTTTGGAGAGAGAGTGAGGGACAGAGCACAAGCAGGTAAGGAGCAGAGAGAGCAGAAGACACAGAATCTGAAGCAAGCTCCAGGCTTGGAGCTGTCAGCACAGAACCCAATGTAGAGCTCAAACTGAGCTCAAACTCTCACAAACTGAGATTGTGACCTGAACTGAAGTTGGACGCTTAACCAACTGAGCCACCCAGGCTCCTCTATATTATATAAACTTATATATATTTATATAAACTTATATATAACTTATATATACTTACATAAATACATATATTACAGTGTATCTGACCTATTAAAATTTCATGCTGGAGGGGGACAACTAGGAAATAATGTCTAAAATGGCTCCTCAGCGGGGCAATGATAGAAAACAAGGTTGGGAAATACTGTTTTAGCCATTTGCACAAATCTATTTTTATGTCTTTCAGGAAGTATTTCAAGTTTTTCTTCCTACAGGTTTTATGCATTTCTTGTCAACCTTAGGCCTAGATACTTCATCCTTTTTGTGGCTTCCTAAGTTCTGTGAGCCATCCTAGCAAAGTATCAAACCTAGGAAGGGACTGTGGGAGCCCCCAATTTATAGCTGAGTGATCAGAAGTACTGGTGGCCAGGGATTTCAGACTGACTTCTGGAATCAGGAGCAGTCTTGTAGGATTGAGCCCTTAAGCTGTGGGAGCAAAGCATCTCACTTTGTGTGTATATACGGGGGGAGGGGGAGAGGGGAGGTATCTGGGGAAGCTGATCTCAGGGCTCCCTAGGTATGCCCCTATCCTAAAGATGTGAGATGCCCTGGAAAACTAGTACCCTGTGAGGTCCTATTCAGCATCAGGGGGATTCAGGAGAAGTTTGGCCTGAATTCTTTCTGCTGTACCTATATTCCATTGGATTTGCAGGAAAGCTAAGATTTTTCCAAACTCCCTCAAAGAGGTAAAACAGGGGTGGCTGAGTGGCTTAGTTGGTTAAGTATCTGACTTCAGTGCAGGTCGTTATCTTGCAGCTCGTGGGTTTGAGCCCCACGTCGGGCTCTGTGCTGACAGTTCAGAGCCTGGAGCCTGTTTCAGGCAGGCTCACACACACACTCTCTCTCTCTCTCGCTCTCTCTCTCTCTCTTAAAAATAAATAAACATTAAAAATTAAAAAAAAAAGAGGTGAAAT
The DNA here is from genome assembly GCF_016509475.1 of Prionailurus bengalensis. Taxonomy (NCBI): domain Eukaryota; kingdom Metazoa; phylum Chordata; class Mammalia; order Carnivora; family Felidae; genus Prionailurus; species Prionailurus bengalensis. Next base: position 17,071,795 of record NC_057352.1, on the reverse strand, counting down.
AAAGTTAGTGTCAAGGTGCTTATTTTGTGGGCTCTGAGGCAAGGTTTATCTCATGGCTTCTGTTTCTCTCTCCAGCCCGGCGTTCTCTGAACTCTGCACATCACCAGGAAAAGAACCCAGAAAACCAATCAGTCCCGATAGTTCTAGAAAACATGCCCCATGTGAGTTACTATTTCATTTTTCCTTTTTTTTTTTTTAGATTTTTTAAAAAAATTTTTTCGTAATCTCTGCACCAAATGTGAGGCTCAAACTCACAACCCCAAGATTGAATTGCATGCTCTACCGACTGAGCCAGCCAGGGGCCCCTCATTTTTCCTTCTTGAAGTGATGTGTTGTGTGATGTGAACACCAGATTTATTTATCCCCAAATTTTCTGCCTTGCTTAGCTGCCTGAAGGAACCACTCCCAAATTTCTCCCATTCCAGTGGCTAATCCTAGCAAAGAGCTCCATTCTTCTCTAAATGCTTTTCCCCTCACCAGAGAGTGTTTAAGTATTTTTTCAGATCATTCTACATATTTTACATGCAAAGTCTTCTGCCAGGAGTCCTAAGGAAGCAGTATTAAGAGCAGTATTCCTAATACTAATACTTAAGAGCAGTATTAGTATAATGGTTTGGTGAGGTAGTTACATGGGACATATGGCAAACTGATCTTCTCTATAGACCTGGGTTTCCCACTTGGAAGTGACAGCATTTCTGCTGGGTGTTCCAAGTCTCAGTGTATGATAAGATTTTCTGCAAGGCTTTTAAGATTGGGTGAGGAACTGAGTCCCGAAAAGGAAGAGATCTTGCCTCTTGCAGTTTCCTGTTGATGCCATGACAAATTACTATAAACTCAGTGACTTAAAACAACATAAGTTTATTATCTTATATTTCTGGAGGTCAGTGTCTGAAATTAGTTTTACAGGCTAAATTTAAGGTGTTGGTAGGTCTGTGTTCTTCTGGAGGCGAATCTATTTCCTTGCATTTTTCCAGCTGTTAGAGGCTGCCATGTTCCTTGGCTTGTGGCTCCCTTCCATTTTTACAGCCAGCAGTCATCATTCTGACCTCTGCTTTCATTATCACATCTCCTTCTCGGCCTCCCTCTACCATTTAATGTTTATTTATTTCTGAGACAGAGCATGAGTGGGGAGGGGCAGAGAGAGAGGGAGACACAGAATCAGAAGCAGGCTCCAGGCTCTGAGCTGTCAGCACAGAGCCCGACATGGGGCTAGAACTCACAGACCGTGAGATCATGCCCTGAGCCGAAGTCTGAGGCTCAACCTACTGAGCCACCCAGGCACCCCTCCCTCTACCATTTAAAATACTCTTAAGATTACATTGGTCCCAAGCAGATAATCCAGGATAATCTTCCCTTTTAAAGATCCTTAATCACATCTACAAAGTTCCATTTGCATTATAAGGTTACATACTCACAGGTTCCAGAGATTCAGATGTGGACATCTTGGGGAGGGTGTTATTCTATGTATCACAGTCCTCTTACCCAGGAACCAATGAGAGGATGACCAGCAGTCAGGTTTACCTTGGAGTTGGCCAGAATGTGTCAGTGATACCCGAGGCACCTAGATTGGCATCCATAAGCTAGCTGTAGCCTAGGAACACAGAAAGTAGAAATAAAACCTGCCAAATGCCTACTCTCTTGAGAACTGTAGATTCTTAGAGCTCAAAGACGTTGGAGAATTAAATGAAATACTCCCAAATAAGCAGATCATTTCATACATAAAATGGAAACATCATAATATTGTGACTTGAAGAATTCAAATCTTCAAAACATTCTTTTTAAAAAAATATTTATTTATTTTGAGAGAGAGAGTGTGTATGTATGTACAAGCCAGGGAGGGACAGAGACAGAGGGAGAGAGAGAATTCCAAGCAGGCTCTACACAGAGCCTGACTCAGGATTAAATCTCACGAACTGTGAGAGCATAACCTGAGCCAAAATCAAGAGTCAGATGCTTAACTGACTGAACCACCCATGTGCCTTAATCTTCAAAAAATTCTTAAGTTATATCCAAATTCTATGTTTTAGACTAGAGATTTGTTAAAAATTGTTTGGAAAGATTTCATTAAATTTGTTTATATTTTTCTTTAAGGGGAGAAGAAAAGGAAAGAACTCATATTTGTTGATAATTTATTATTTTTTGAGAATCTGAAAAGCTTAATATACTGTGTGATTACATATAATATTTCATTTAATTGGAGAACTGCATTCATCTGGCCTTTTGTATTCCTGGACTTTTCTGGATAATAGAATTGTCTTACTATACATTGGAAGTTTTGTCTTTGTTCAGGCACCTAATTTCTTTTACTGTTACAGTGTGTTCAGCCATGGCCTATTTATTGTCATCCCCTTCCTTCACACCCTCCTCTTTCTTTCCTCATTTTACCTCGAAGTCATTGCCATATTTTCACCAACAATAAATGGATTTGTTGTTTCAGTGGTTGGTGACTTTCAGGGATGTGGCCATCAACTTCTCTCAGGAGGAGTGGGAATGCCTTAACTCCACTCAGAGGGATTTGTACAGGGATGTGATGTTGGAGAACTACAGCAACCTGATCTCACTAGGTAAGATCATCTTGTACAGAAAGGTTTGAGTGTTTTGGAGGTAGAAATGTAACCGAACTCAAGGTGCACTAAATTGCACACAAGCCAAGGAAATGTTGAAAGCAAAGAACTTTGTATTACTTGCTACAGAGACAGGGAGATTGGTCTGAATGCACTGTCTCCCTGTGGGATTATTACAGGAAATTTTTATGCAGTGTATCAGGGTGGGGGCAGGGAGTTTGTGTAAGTAAGCACTTTTGGTTCAATTAGCATGTCCAGCATGTCAACATGCCAGTATGTACATCATATGTTCAAAAAATGGTGGAAAACTCTACCCATGATAAGAGATCTTATTTTTTTTTAATGTTTATTTATTTATTTTGAGGAGGAGAGAGGGACAGTGAGAGAGGGAGAGAGAGACTCCCAAGCAGGCTGCATGATCAGCATGGAGCCTGACATGGAACTTGATCTCACGACTGCAAGATCATGACCTTAGCTGAAATCAAGACAGATGCTTAACTGACTGAGCCACCCAGGCACCCTAGAGGACATCTTATTATTATAATGAGCTAAGGTAACTTCAGGTCAGCTCAGGGGGGCTTCTGTGCAGGTCCTCGGCTCTATTCTGGCTCAGACTGGCTCACATAAGGAGCTAATGGGCTAGACATACTTAGCAAGGAACTGTCAGGTGAAACACCTATTTAGGTGTCTCCTTGGCTGGAAACATTGATTCTGGAAAACAATTCTGCAAAACAATTATTGATTCTGCTTTTGTCTTTTCCCCTCCTCCCTTCTGCTGATAGCTTTAGGCCCTCTTATTGGAATAACTTCCCCTTTCATTCTAGCTAACAGAAGTAGACAGCTCCACTGTGTACCTTCTTTTGTTTTATATAATTTTTTTTCAATATATGAAATTTATTGTCAAATTGGTTTCCATACAATACCCAGTGCTCATTATATAATTGTTTTTAATGTTTATTTATTTTTGAGAGAGACAGAGTGTGAGCGGGGGAGGGGCAGAGAGAGTGCGAGAGACACAGAATCCAAAGCAGGTACCAGGGTCTGAGCTGTCCGCAGAGAGTCCCACACAGGGCTCAAACTCACAAACTGCGAGATCATGACCTGAGCTGAAGTTGGATGCTCAACCAATTGAGCCACCCAGGAGCCCCTCCACTGTGTACCTTCTTATTTCTCATCCTTCAGACCTTCACATATTCCTCTGTCACTTCCTTCAGTGTCTTTGATGACCAGTGGACTGGATTTGAATCTGGGACTCTTATACCATGACCATATCCCATTTCTTTTCTTTTAAGCTGGATGTGCGATCCCTAAACCAGATGTGTTTTCTTTATTGGAGCAAGGGAAGGACCCCTGGATGGTGACAAGAGCCATGACAAGAAGATGGAGCTCAGGTGAATAAAGAGCAAGTCACATAGGAGCAGCTATTGCTCATAATAATACAGCTGGTCTGTGAGGTGGCAACACTTGGAGATGTTTGCATGAAGCTCTCTTCACAGGCCTGTGGAAAGAAGCCTAAGGTCTCAGCAGGAAGGTGATATCAATATGAGTTGCCAAAGGAACTTCCTTTCCAACTCCCATTTACCATACTTCTTCTCTTATATTCCCCTTTTGTTTTAATGAGGAAGTTACTTTTCATTTCTTCCAAAGATAATCCTTTTATTTATTTTTAATTGAGTTGGTGTCTCTAGCCAGCAAATGTTTATGGAGAGCTTGCTGTGTTCTTAGATTAGGATAATCAGGGATGATCTCCCAGAGGAAGTAATTTTGAACTGAGGCCTGAATGAAATTAGCCATGCAAAAAAAGGGAAGTGTGTGTTCAGTCACATGGGACAGAAGTGTAGAGGCCCTGAGATGCTGAACTTCACTTATTTGAGGATCAGCCTTCTGGCTGCGTGGCTAGAACAAAGTCAGCATGGCTAGAACAAGGAGAGTGAAAGTGGAAATTAGTGATGAGGTCAGAGAAATAGGCAGAGAACAGATCACATAAGACCATGTAGGCCATTGCAAGGAATGTGATTTTATTCTAAGTATAAGGAGCTGTTGAAGGGTTTTGTGCAGATGAGTAAGGGGTCTTTGTTTACACATCACTCTGGGTGCTTATGTAGAATGAGGTTAAGAATGAAAGCAAGAAGGCCAGTTAGAGGACACTAGTTCAGGAGTCCACTTTAGAGATGATAGTGTCTTGGAATGGGGTCTAATATGTGAAGAAAATGAGAATGGGTTATATCTGATGGTACAATTAATAGGATTTGCTGAAGGATTGGAAATAGAAAGAAGCATCAGAGTTTGGAAGCCTGCAGAAGGAAGTCAAGAGTTATGCACTGGAGATGGCCATTAGATATTCTTGACAGAGAAGTTAGATAAGCATTTGAAAGCCTGCAAGATGGTAGTCAGGACTGAGGGATAAATATAAGGTAAATCTCTGGATGATGGGGCGAGATGAGAGACTAGGGAAGAAATAAGCCAACAATAAAAACTGTTGTGGGGTAATGACTTAACTCACCAAGCAGTGTTGAGGACCCATTTGAGGAATTCTCCAAAGTACAAATAGAGTTTTTAAATGTATTAGAAGTTTTTTATAATAGTGCCCTAATAATTAGGACAAAGAAGTATGGTTTAAGTTTATATATGTAGAATTATTTCAACTGTATAAAAGTGCAAGAAAAAAAATCCTGGAAGCAAATATGGGAAAAATGTTAGTTATAAGGGTAGGAGACAAAGGGGGAAAAAGTATTGACAGGAAATACAGACATCTCTTTTGAGAAGTTTTACCAGGAAGGAGTACAGTAAATGGATAGGAGCTACAGGGTGAACCATAGAATCAAAGGAGTTGTTTTGTTTTGATTTTGAAGGAGAGTCTTTAAGGTGGAGATAAATATTGGAGAGATGGTACAAGAGTAAGTGATCTGGAAATATGGGTGGTAGTGGTCAGTAAGGATGGTTACTTGAAATTGAGTTTTGGGAGGTACTGTCCTAATTAGAAATAGCAAGGTCTGTTATGTCTACTTCAGGGGACGGTAGGTGGAGTGAGGTGGAGGAAAACAGTGCTTCTGGGAAGCAGGGTGCTCAAGGTTGCAATCAGAGCAAGAGGTGAAGAGAATACACAGAGGGAAGGAGGCTGAGGTTGCGGAAAGTATATAGTGAGTTCCTGGAGCTCTAGTGGTCAGAGAGTAATAGAACACTGAGTCACAATAAAAGATGTCTAGACCTGGAATGGGATGAGAGTGATGAACAAGGATACAGAAAGCCAGGGCTTTTCAGGAGTATTGGGATACCCAGAGATGCCAAGCATTACAGGATAGGTCTTGGAGTAGTTTCTTTGGGGAGGGTGAGTACTTATTCCTGTCATAAACTAAAGGTAGTGGGACTGTCACATTGAGAGTTTATGGAAGTCAAGACCTCCTAGGAGAATCCAGCATTAAGAGCAGGATGTGGCAGTCTTACCAGCATCCAAAGCTATGGGGGGCCTCCCTTGTAGGCTACAGTGGGTAGAGTAGCTATCTTTTTTTTATGTTTATGTTTATGTTTATGTTTAGTTTGTTTGTTTGTTTATTTATTTATTTATTTATTTATTGAGAGAGCAAGAGAGTGTGGAGAGGTGGGGGGGGGGGGAAGGTAGGAGAAGCAGAGAGAGGGGGAGAGAGATAGAATCCCAAGCAGGTTCCATGCTCAGTGCAGAGCCCAATGTGGGGCTCAGTTTCACTATCATGAGCCCATGAGCTGTGGCTGTCTTACTATAAGAGAGAATTGCAGGTGCGGCATTGCTGGAGTCTGAGATTGGGAAGGACTTTTGAGGAAAAGCAAAGGTATGTGAAAGGATGAGCCCTGAAAGGATGTAAAGCAGTAGGGAGGCCGAGGGTAGAGAGAAAAACATTCTTGGCAGAGGAAACGGTGTCCTGAAGGCCATAGAGCAATGCAGCTTGGTGTAATAGGAGGTATTCAAAGAAGGCCCTTATAGTTGGAGCCTAGTGAGGGAAGGGTGCCAGGTGTGAGTTTGGAGTCTGCCAGGGTCTAGGCCAGGCAGAACCTTAGGGATTATAAAAATGACCTGATAGGTTGTGAACAGCATTTGTTTTTGTTTTTGTTTTTGTTTTGTTTTGTTTCTTTTTCTTTTTTTAAAGAATATTTATTTTTGAGAGAGAGAGAGAGAGAGACAGAGTGTGAGTGGGAAAGGGCAGAGAGAGAGAGGGAGACACAATCTGAAACAGGCTCCAGGCTCTGAGCTGTCAGCACAGAGCCCAAAGCAGGGCTCAAACTCACGAACATCGAGATCATGCCCTGAACCAAAGTTGGATGTGCAACTGAATGAGCCACGCAGGCACCCCAGTTTTGTTTTGATTCTTAAATACAATAACATAGAGCAGAAAATTTTTAAAAATATCAGAATGCATCACATGTAGCAGAGGTAAAGATTATTTCATGACTTGTTTGTTTTATGTTGTGGGTGTGTATTTGACCATAAAATAACATGTATTTCTTATCTCTCATTGAATTTTGTCCCCAAAGCATTTGCAAGCTAATGAAGAATCTTAAGTAGGACAGTGACATAATGTGAGTTACATATTTAATATATTACTCTTGACTGCCAGATGGAGATTAGAAGAAAGGATCTCAGGACACGACTGAGGGGATTATTGTTCTGCTTCAAATGTGTGGTGCTCTCTGGGCTTTCTGTGTGTTGGTAATGGCATTGGGGATAAGGAAACAGATTCAAGAGAGATTTAGAGGATCAATTCAGCCAGAGTTGTTGAGGGGGGCAAGTATGAAAGAGGCCTCCCGAAATGACTTCTGCTTTTCAGACGCCATTTTGTCATTTTCAGCCATCACCCCTTTTGTATTTTCTCATTTTTTTCTTCCATTAATTTAACGACAATAAAAAGAACTGTTTAGAGGCACCCGGGTGGCTCAGTCGGTTAGGCGTCCAACTTTGGCTCAGGTCATGATCTTTCAGTTCGTGAGTTCAAGCCCCACGTCAAGTTCTGTGCTGACAGTTCAGAGCCTGGAGCCTGTTACAGATTCTGTGTCTCCCTCTCTCTCTGCCCCTCCCCTGCTCGTGCTCTGTCTCTCTCTCTCAAAAATAAATAAACATCAAAAAAGAACTATTTAATCATGTTACTATATGTGACATGGAGAGCAGTTTGGGACCTAAACTGGATTCATTTGGTTCCTTACACTGTTCCCTTGATCACCATATTCCAGTTGGGTTCTTACCTAATGTTTTATAAATGATATTGTGCTTCTCTGACAAAGTAAAAAGCCAGGTACTCTCATCCCAGTACATTTTGCTGACATGAGTTGATGTTAAACTGAGCTGTGTGGGGTTTTTTTGTTTTTGTTGTTGTTTACAATTTCTTTCTGCTTTTCAACAAAAGCATGTTTTCCTTGGATTTCTGACTCATTTCTAAAGACTGTTCAATCTTCAATTTATTGATTTATGTTTATTTCCTTTCTCAACACCATAGTCACACTAGATAGTGTTCTTCTACATATTAAAGTTATATGGCAAGTATAGACAATAAGATAAATGAGAGAATAAGATAAAGCATGAACCCAATTCGAGTTTTCAGGGATAGTCTTTCTGAGCAGCTGCCATTTTAGTTAGGACATTTCAGACAAAAAGGAACTGACCATGCAGAGAGCATTCCTGGCAGATAGAAGAGCATGTGAGAGTGTGAAATGGGAAAGGATTTGATACGTTCCAGGAACTTCAATAAAGCCAGTAAGGCTAGAGCATTGCTCCTGAAGATAGTGGTGGTTCAAAATGAGGTGAAAAAAGTAATCAAGAAATGGATCATGCAGGGGCTTTTAGGCTTTGAACAGGAATTTGGATTTTATTTGAAGTACAAAGGGGTAAACCATTGAAAGGTTTTAAGCAGTATTCTCAATTTTTTTTTTATATCAGAAGCATCTGGGGAAATGAAAAATGAAAGAAAATTTGTATTTTTAAAGTTGCTGACAAATACTGAGTGTCCAGTAATGGCTCTAGGTACTAGAAATAAAGCAGAGAATGAAACAAAGTCATTGCTTTGATTAAGCATGGGCAGACAGACAAGGCACAAACTTTAAAACTAGTATATCCATTAGTGATAAATGCAATATAGGTGCATTTCTATATTGGGTGTTTTGATAATGTGTCATTTGAATGGAAAACTGAAATGAGAGAGCAAACCATGCAGGTATCTGGGAAAAGAGCATTCCAAAAGGTAAACACGGAGGTATACACTTGGTATTTTTGAGCAGCAAGGAAGCCATTGTGGTGAGAACAAAATGAATAATTAGGAGTGGCAAGAAATGACATCAGAAAAGTGGCCAAGGGCAAACTCATGTAGAGTCTGTGGACCATAGTAAGGTCTTGTGAGCCATAATAAGTAAGAACTTAGGATATTATTCTAAGATGGTAAACTAAGAAGATTTTTATACGGGAATAAGGTGATATGAATTACATTGTAAATGAATTCCTCTGGCTGCTGTGTGAAGAACAGATTGCAGGGACAATTGCAAGTGGCTTGGCCTAGAGTGATAGTAGTGGATGTGGTCGTACTTGATAAACTTAAAAAAATTTTTTTTGATGTTTATTTATTTTTGAGAGAGAGAGAGACAGAGTGTGAGCAGGGGAGGGGCACGGAGAGGGGGAGACACAGAATCTGAAGCAGGATCCAGGCCCTGAGCTGTCACCCCTGAGCCCAATGTGGGGCTCAAAGCCAGGTGAGATCATGACCTGAGCCAACATCAGACACTTAACCAACTGAGCCACCCAGGCGTCCCTTGATAAACTTTTAATAGGACAGGTAGTAGGTCTTGTTGGTAGATTGGATATCTAACTAAACATTTGATTGAATGTTTATAGGGGAGTGTTTTTGTTGTTTTATAAGCTTCTTTGGTTGGATTCTAATCTACTCCAAAGTTTGAGAACCACACACTTAAACTGTTTTCCTAATTACTTTGCTCCCTATAAACTCCCCTCATTCTATGTTTTCTCCTTGTGCCTTTTGTTTTAATTGCACAAAATATTTCAGCACTGTTTAAGCCATTTGTTCTTATCAGAATTTTTATTTTACCTATCATTTTTATTTTAGAAGTTTCATTTCCCCTTGTTAAAAAAAAAAAAAAAAAAAAAAAAAAAGAAGGAATTTGCTCTCTTGTTATCTTACAGACTTGGAATCCAGTTGTGAGACCAAAAAGTCATCTCCAGAAAAGGGAGCTTATGAAATGGAATCACTGCAATGGGAAAATAGGAGGAAACCTATCAGCCATAATTTTGATTACAGTGGTCTTAGAGATAATATGGAGGGCAAAGGCAAATTTGAGGATCAACAGGGAAGTCAGGAAGGACTTTACATGCACATGAAAATTACCTATGGAGAAAAGGCCACCCAAAGCCATTCTGTGTCACCTACTCTTCATCCGCTAAATCCTACCAGGGAAAAATTGTACAAATGTAAGGAATATGAACAAGCTTTCAGCTACCTGTCATGCCTTACTCAACATGAGAAAAGCCATAATAAAGAAAAACACTCTGAAGTTAAGAAACGTAGGAAGACCTTCAGCAAAAAGCCAACATATATTCAACATCAGAGGATTCAGAATGGTGAAAAGCCTTATGAGTGTATGGAATGTGGGAAGGCCTTTGGTCGTAGTTCTGATCTGATTCAACATCAGAAAATTCATACTAATGAAAAACCTTATCAGTGTAAGGCATGTGGGAAAGCTTTTATTCGTGGTTCACAGCTCACTGAACATCAGAGAGTTCATACAGGAGAGAAACCATATGAATGTAAGAAATGTGGAAAAGCCTTTAGTTATTGTTCACAATATACTCTCCATCAGAGAATTCACAGTGGTGAAAAACCCTATGAATGCAAGGAATGTGGGAAGTCCTTTATTCTTGGTTCTCAACTTACTTACCATCAGAGAATTCATAGTGGTGAGAAACCCTATGAGTGTAAGGAATGTGGAAAGGCCTTTATTCTTGGTTCACACCTTACTTATCATCAAAGAGTTCATACTGGTGAAAAGCCTTACAGATGTGAAGAATGTGGGAAGGCCTTTTTATGTGCCTCCCAACTTAATGAACATCAGCGAATCCATACAGGTGAGAAACCCTATGAATGTAAAGAATGTGGGAAGGCCTTTTTTCGTGGCTCACAACTTACTTACCATTTGAGAGTTCATACAGGTGAGAGACCCTATAAATGTAAAGAATGTGGAAAAGCCTTTATTTCTAATTCTAATCTTACTCAACATCAGAGAATTCATACAGGTGAAAAACCCTACAAATGTAAAGAATGTGAGAAGGCCTTCATTTGTGGCAAACAGCTTAGTGAACATCAGAGAATTCATACAGGTGAGAAACCCTTTGAATGTAAGGAGTGTGGAAAGGCTTTTATTCGTGGTGCATATCTTACTCAACATGAGAAAATTCATGGTGAGAAACATTATGAATGTAAGGAATGTGGGAAGACCTTTTTTCGTGCCACACAACTTACATATCACCAGAGAATTCATACAGGTGAGAAACCCTACAAATGTAAGGAATGTGACAAGGCTTTTATTTATGGCTCACAACTTAGTGAGCACCAGAGAATTCATAGAGGTGAAAAACCCTATGAATGTAAGCAGTGTGGGAAGGCCTTTATTCGTGGTTCACATCTTACTGAACATCTAAGAACTCATTCTGGTGAGAAACCCTATGAATGTAAGGAATGTGGGAAGGCCTTTAGTCGTGGCTCAGAACTTACTCTACATCAAAGGATCCATACTGGTGAGAAACCTTATGCATGTGTCCAATGTGGTAAAGACTTTAGACGTCATTCACAACTTACTCAACATATGAGGCTTCATAATTGAAAAAGCTTTGAATATGATTTAATATAAGAAAGGCTTCAACTGTATTCAACACCTCTGGAATATTAGAGAACCCATATTATGTTCATAATGAATGTAGGACATCCTTTTCCTTGTGCTCATAATGAACTCATTTTTAGAAAGCCTATATTAATGCAGAAATAACTTCTGAAACACAGTAAACATTTATTTTCATTTTCATTTTTTTATTTTTTATTTTTAAAGTAGGCTTCATGCCCAGCACAGAGTCCAACTTAGGGCTTGAACTCACGACCCTGAGATCAAGACCTTAGCTGAGATCAAGAGTCAGACACTTAACCAACTAAGCCACCCAGGCACCCCCTATTAAACAATTTTAACAATCTCTATAGCCTTGGAATGTAATCTGAAATATATCCTTTATTGAGTACCATCTCTATTTCACCATTTCCTGTGAAATTTGAAAAGTTACTTAACCTCTCTGTGCCTCAGCTTCTTTGTGTAAAATAATGTAATGATATTACATGGATTGAATTATAGATGATTAAACACATGTAACTCCCTTTGGACAGCATCTGATACTCAGTATCTATTATTATCACTGGTATTATCATTATTATATGCTATTAGAGAAGTCAAAGGGTAGGAATATTTTTGAATACAGTAAGACATAAGCATTCTATTACCATCTATCCCTTTCTGTTTCTTGTTTGGGTTTGGTCTGGTTTTACCATCTATCCTTTTTTGAACATTTTTTGAATAAATGTTTATTATTTGTTTTTGAGAGAGGGAGAGACAGAGTGCAAGCTGGGGAGGAGCAGAGAGAGAGGGAGACACAGAATCCGAAGCAGGCTCCAGATTCTGAGCTGTCAGCACAGAGTCCAATGCAGGGCTCAAACTCACGAACTGTGAGATCATGACCTGAGCTGAAGCTGGACGCTCAACTGACTGAGCCAGCCAGGCACTCCTAAAATATTATTTGCTACATTGATCATAATTCATTGACATATATTTGGCATATACCATATTTGCATATTAGAAAATACTCTGAACCAGACTCTCCAAAATATGTTCAAGAGATAATAATCTCCAAAATACCATTGGAGGAGAGGACTCTGTCTCATTGCATATTGTGGTACATAACCAAATTCCCTTATTGCCAATGAATTACACTTTGAGCAAGCCGAATTAAAAGGTTGTAAGAAGACCTGCAATAAAGAAAATATTACCATTATTCAACACACTGTTTCCCAGTCCTGACCATGAATTCTTTCCCCTCCATAATATTTACTATCTTTGGGTTATGAACACACTTTGAGAAATCCATTGCTGACCAAAAAGAATAATTATAAGAGAAAATTTAACGCATTATGGAAGTTAGTTAAATTTAGTGGGTGGTGCAGTACTTTTGTGTTCTAAAATTAATCAGTACACTATACAAGAAGAGTCCCTCTAGCTCAAGTTTTCACAACCCTTTCCCCATTCTCTCATCATCTAGTTTGACTTAATTAGATTTTTATTCTTGATGCTGTTGTTATACGACTGTTGAGCCTGGGTGGCCCAGGCAGTTAAGCATCAGACTCTTGGTATTGGCTCAGGTGATCTCCCAGTTTCAGGAGTTTGAGCCCCACGTCCCACACGGGAAGGCTGCTTGGGATTCTTTGTCTCCCTTTCTCCCTGTCCCTCCCCGACTTGCGCTATCTCTGTCTCTCTCAAAATAAATAAAAAACTTTAAAAAAAAGATGGTTTAATATGAAACTTGAATGAATATTATCTCAGTACTTTATTTCATAAATCATTTTGAAACTAAGAGTTTCCCTATTGAGGTAATGGTGAGGGGATAGGAATGTACACTAATCAAAGAATTCATAAAGACAAACAGGTTGTGGTTGCTATACTGCCTTAGTTGCTACTTTAAGGTATACTGATACCATCATATCTGTTCAAATTAAGCTTTATTTTCCCTACATGCATACAATTCTTTTCAAAGGTCACTACATTCCCCTTACAAAGTTATGTAACAAAGTTTACCCCATACCAAAGTTACAGTGTAAATTAAAAAGAATCACATTCACTATTGCTCACCCATCTACTGTTAAAACTTTGGTTTTCATCTTGTGATGTTTCCTTCTGTTCTCAAATATGGTCCACATTTGAGTCTAAGAAAAGTATGTTTTAATGAGATAGCTACCCACTCATCTGTAACTTGTTTTATTTTAACTTTTTATTGTAGAACATAACAAATGTAACAAAAATAGAATAGTAAAATGAACAGACATGTACCCATTACGTTTTTATTTTTATTTTTTAACTCAAGTATAGATAACATACAACATCGCTTTTTAAATGTTTATTTATTTTGAGAGAGAGAGAGAGAGAGTGAGTGAGCAGGGAGGGGCAGAGGGAGAGAGAGAGAGAGAGAGAGAGAGAGAATCCCAAGTAGGCTCCACACTTAGCAATAGAGCCCAACACAGGGCTCAATCTCACACTGTGAGATCATGACCTGAGCTGAAATCAAGAGTCACACGCTTAACTGACTGAGCCATCCAGGCACCAAGCATCACATATTTTTAATAATCACTTCTATTTTACCTTTCTTGTTAATCTTCCAAATATTTTTTGCTGGAATATTTTAAAGCCAAGCAGTATATTTTATTTTATTTTATAATTATTATTTTTAATCTTTTAAGATACTTTATTTTATTTTTATGAAATTTATTGTCAAATTGGTTTCCATACAACACTCAGTGCTCATCCCAAAAGATGCCCTCTTCAATACCCATCACCCACCCTCTCCTCCCTCCCACCCCCCACCAACCCTCAGTTTGTTCTCAGTTTTTAAGAGTCTCTTATGCTTTGGCTCTCTCCCACTCTAACCTCTTTTTTTTTTTTTTTTTTCCTTCCCTCCCCCATGGGTTTCTGTTAAGTTTCTCAGGATCCACATAAGAGTGAAAACATATGGTATCTGTCTTTCTCTGTATGGCTTATTTCACTTAGCATCACACTCTCCAGTTCCATCCACGTTGCTACAAAGGGCCATATTTCATCCTTTCTCATTGCCACGTAGTACTCCATCATGTATATAAACCACAATTTCTTTATCCACTCATCAGTTGATGGACATTTAGGCTCTTTCCATAATTTGGCTATTGTTGAGAGTCCTGCTATAAACATTGGGGTACAAGTGCCCCTATGCATCAGTACTCCTGTATCCCTTGGGTAAATTCCTAGCAGTGCTACTGCTGGGTCATAGGGTAGGTCTATTTTTAATGTTTTGAGGAACCTCCACACTGTTTTCCAGAGTGGCTGCACCAGTTTGCATTCCCACCAACAGTGCAAGAGGGTTCCTGTTTCTTCACATCCTCTCCTGCATCTATAGTTTCCTGATTTGCTCATTTTGGCCACTCCGACTGGCGTGAGATGATATCTGAGTGTGGTTTTGATTTGTATTTCCCTGATGAGGAGCGACATTGAGCATCTTTTAATGTGCCTGTTAGCCATCCAGATGTCTTCTTTAGAGAAGTGTCTCTTCATGTTTTCTGCCCATTTCTTCACTGGATTATTTGTTTTTCGGGTGTGGAGTTTGGTGAGCTCTTTATAGATTTTGGATACTAGCCCTTTGTCCGATATGTCATTTGCAAATATCTTTTCCCATTCCGTTGGTTGCCTTTTAGTTTTGTTGATTGTTTCCTTTGCTGTGCAGAAGCTTTTTATCTTCATGAGGTCCCAATAGTTCATTTTGCTTTTAATTCCCTTGCCTTTGGGGATGTGTCGAGTAAGAGATTGCTACGGCTGAGGTCAGAGAGGTCTTTTCCTGCTTTCTCCTAGAGGGTTTTGATGGTTTCCTGTCTCACATTCAGGTCCTTCATCCATTTTGAGTTTATTTTTGTGAATGGTGTGAGAAAGTGGTCTAGTTCCAACCTTCTGCATGTTGCTGTCCAGTTCTCCCAGCACCATTTGTTAAAGAGACTGTCTTTTTTCTATTGGATATTCTTTCCTGCTTTGTCAAAGATTGGTTGGCCATACTTTTGTGGGTCTAGTTCTGGGGTTTCTATTCTATTCCATTGGTCTATGTGTCTGTTTTTGTGCCAATACCATGCTGTCTTGATGATGACAGCTTTGTAGTAGAGGCTAAAGTCTGGGATTGTGATGCCTCCTGCTTTGGTCTTCTTCTTCAAAATTACTTTGGCGATTCGGGGCCTTTTGTGGTTCCATATAAATTTTAGGATTGCTTGTTCTAGCTTCGAGAAGAATGCTGGTGCAATTTTGATTGGGATTGCATTGAATGTGTAGATAGCTTTGGGTAGTATTGACATTTTGACAATATTTATTCTTCCAACCCATGAGCACGGAATGTTTTTCCATTTCTTTATATCTTCTTCAATTTCCTTCATAAGCTTTCTATAGTTTTCAGCATACAGATCTTTGACATCTTTGGTTAGATTTATTCCTAGGTATTTTATGCTTCTTGGTGCAATTGTGAATGGGATCAGTTTCTTTATTTGTCTTTGTGTTGCTTCATTATTAGTGTATAAGAATGCAACTGATTTCTGTACATTGATTTTGTATCCTGCAACTTTGCTGAATTCATGTATCAGTTCTAGCAGACTTTTGGTGGCGTCTATCGGATTTTCCATGTATATTATCATGTCATCTGCAAAAAGTGAAAGCTTGACTTCATCTTTGCCAATTTTGATGCCTTTGATTTCCTTTTGTTGTCTGATTGCTGATGCTAGAACTTCCAACACTATGTTAAACAACAGCGGTGAGAGTGGACATCCCTGTCGTGTTCCTGATCTCAGGGAAAAAGCTCTCAGTTTTTCCCCATTGAGGATGATGTTAGCTGTGGGCTTTTCATAAATGGCTTTTATGATGTTTAAGTATGTTCCTTCTGTCCCTACTTTCTCGAGGGTTTTTATTAAGAAATCTTGCTGAATTTTGTCAAATCCCTTTTCTGCATCAATTGACAGGATCATATGGTTCTTATATTTTCTTTTATTAATGTGATGTATCACATTGATTGATTTGCGAATGTTGAACCAGCCCTGCATCCCAGGAATGAATCCCACTTGATCATGGCGAGTAATTCTTTTTCTATGCTGTTGAATTCGATTTGCTAGTATCTTATTGAGAATGTTTGCATCCATATTCATCAGGGATATTGGCCTGTAGTTCTCTTTTTTTACTGGGTCTCTGTCTGGTTTAGGAATCAAAGTAATACTGGCTTCATAGAATGAGTCTGGAAGTTTTCCTTCCCTTTCTATTTTTTCGAATAGCTTGAGAAGGATAGGTATTATTTCTGCTTTAAACGTCTGGTAGAACTCCCCTAGGAAGCCATCTGGTCCTGGACTCTTATTTGTTGGGAGATTTTTGATAACTGATTCAATTTCTTCGCTGGCTATGGGTCTGTTCAAGCTTTCTATTTCCTCCTGTTTGAGTTTTGGAAGTGTGTGGGTGTTTAGAAATTTGTCCATTTCTTCCAGGTTGTCCAGTTTGTTGGCATATAATTTTTCATAGTATTCCCTGATAATTGCTTGTATTTCTGAGGGATTGGTCGTAATAATTCCATTTTCATTCATGATTTTATCTATTTGGGTCATCTCCCTTTTCTTTTTGAGAAGCCTGGCTAGAGGTTTATCAATTTTGTTTATTTTTTCAAAAAACCAACTCTTGGTTTCACTGATCTGCTCTACAGTTTTTTTAGATTCTATATTGTTTATTTCTGCTCTGATCTTTATTATTTCTCTTCTTCTGCTGGGTTTAGGGTGTCTTTGCTGTTCTGCTTCTATTTCCTTTAGGTGTGCTGTTAGATTTTGTATTTGGGATTTTTCTTGTTTCTTGAGATAGGCCAGTATTGCAATATATTTTCCACTCAGGACTGCCTTCGCTGCATCCCAAAGCATTTGGATTGTTGTATTTTCATTTTCGTTTGTTTCCATATATTTTTTAATTTCTTCTCTAATTGCCTGGTTGACCCATTCGTTCTTTAGTAGGGTATTCTTTAACCTCCATGCTTTTGGAGGTTTTCCAGACTTTTTCCTGTGGTTGATTTCAAGCTTCATAGCATTGTGGTCTGAAAGTATGCATAGTATGATTTCAATTCTTGTATACTTATGAAGGGCTGTTTTGTGACCCAGTTTGTGATCTATCTTGGAGAATGTTCCATGTGCACTCGAGAAGAAAGTATATTCTGTTGCTTTGGGATGCATAGTTCTAAATATATCTGTCAAGTCCATCTGATCCAATGTATCATTCAGGGCCCTTGTTTCTTTATTGACCATGTGTCTAGATGATCTATCCATTGTTGTAAGTGGGCTATTAAAGTTCCCTGCAATTACCACATTCTTATCAATAAGGTTGCCTATGTTTGTGAGTAATTGTTTTATATATTTGGGGGCTCCTGTATTCAGCGCATAGACATTTATAATTGTTAGTTCTTCTTGATGGATAGACCCCGTAATTATTATATAATGTCCTTCTTCATCTCTTGTTACAGCCTTTAGTTTAAAGTCTACTTTGTCTGATATAAGTATGGCTACTCCAGCTTTCTTTTGAGTTCCAGTAGCGTGATAAATAGTTCTCCATCCCCTCACTTTCAATCTGAAGGTGTCCTCAGGTCTAAAATGAGTCTCTTGTAGACAGCAAATAGATGGGTCTTGTGTTTTTTTTAAAAAAAATTTTTTTTTAATTTTTTTTCAACATTTATTTATTTTTGGGACAGAGAGAGACAGAGCATGAACAGGGGCGGGGCAGAGAGAGAGGGAGACACAGAATTGGAAACAGGCTCCAGGCTCCAAGCCATCCGTCCAGAGCCTGACGCGGGGCTCGAACTCCCGGACCGCGAGATCGTGACCTGGCTGAAGTTGGACGATTAACCGACTGCGCCACCCAGGCGCCCCGGGTCTTGTGTTTTTTAACCCATTCTGATACCCTATGTCTTTTGGTTGGTGCATTTAGTCCATTTACATTCAGTGTTATTATAGAAAGATATGGCTTTAGAGTCATTGTGATGTCTGTAGGTTTCATGCTTGTAGCGATGTCTCTGGTACTTTGTCTCACAGGATGCCCCTTAGGATCTCTTGTAGGGCTGGTTTAGTGGTGACGAATTCCTTCAGTTTTTGTTTGTTTGGGAAGACCTTTATCTCTCCTTATATTCTAAATGACAGACTTGCTGGATAAAGGATTCTCGCCTGCATATTTTTTCTGTTCATCACATTGAAGATTTCCTGCCATTCCTTTCTGGCCTGCCAAGTTTCAGTAGAGAGATCGGTTATGAGTCTTATCGGTCTCCCTTTATATGTTAGAGCACGTTTATCCCTAGCTGCTTTCAGAATTTTCTCTTTATCCTTGTATTTTGCCAGTTTCCCTATGATATGTTGTGCAGATGATCGATTCAAGTTACGTCTGAAGGGAGTTCTCTGTGCCTCTTGGATTTCAATGCCTTTTTCCTTCCCCAGATCAGGGACGTTCTCAGACATTATTTCTCCAAATACACCTTCAGCACCTTTCCCTCTCTCTTCCTCCTCTGGAATACCAATTATGCATAGATTATTTCTCTTTAGTGCATCACTTAGTTCTCTGATTTTCCCTTCATACTCCTGGATTTTTTAAATCTTTTTCTCAGCTTCTTCTTTTTCCATAATTTTATCTTCTAGTTCACCTATTCTCTCCTCTGCCTCTTCAATCCGAGCTGTGGTCGACTCCATTTTATTTGCAGCTCATTGATAGCATTTTTTAGCTCCTCCTGGCTGTTCCTTAGTGTCTTGATCTCTGTAGCAATAGATTCTCTGCTGTTCTCTATACTGTTTTCAAGCCCAGCGATTAATTTTATGACTATTATTCTAAATTCACTTTCTGTTATATTCTTTAAATCGTTTTTGATCAGTTCGTTAGCTGTCGCTATTTCCTGGAGATTCTTTTGAGGGCAATTCTTCTGTTTCGTCATTTTGGATAGTCCCTGGAGTGGTGTGGAACTGCAGGGCACTTCCCCTGTGCTGTCTTGAATAACTTGCGTTGGTGGGCGGGCCGCAGTCAGACCTGATGTCTGCCCCCAGCCCACTGCTGGGGCCATACTCGGACTGGTGTGTACCTTCTCTTCCCCTCTCCTAGGGGCGGGACTCACTGTGGGGTGGTGGCCCATCTGGGCTACTTGCACACTGCCAGGCTTGTGGTGCTGGGGATCTGGCATATTTGCTGGGGTGGATCCTCAAGGTGCACAGGGACAGGAGGAGTAGGCTCAGCTTGCTTATCCTTTGGTGATCCGCTTCAGGAGGGGCCCTGCAGCACCGGGAGGGAGTCAGACCCACCGCCAGAGGGATGGGTCTGTAGAAACACAGCATTGGGTGTTTGCACGGTGCACACAAGTTCCCTGACAGGAACTGGTTCCCTTTGGGATTTTGGCTGGGGGATGGGCGAGGGAGATGGCGCTGGTGAGCGCCTTTGTTCCCTGCCAAGTTGTGCTCTGTCATCCGGGGCTCAACAACTCTCCCTCGCGTTGTCCTCCAGCCCTCCCACTCTCTGAGCAGAGCTGTTAATTTATAACCTCCCAGATATTAAGTCCCGCTTGCTGTCAGAATATACTCCGTCCAGCCCCTCTGCTTTTGCAAGCCAGACTCGGGGGCTCTGCTTTGCCGGCAGGCTGCCCCTCTGCCCTGGTTCCCTCCCGCCAGTCCATGTAGCATGCACTGCCTCTCCGCCCTTCCTACCCTCTTCCGTGGGCCTCTTGTCTACGTTTGGCTCCGCAGAGCCAAGCTAGTCTTCTGGCGGTTTTCTGGGTTATTTAGGCAGGTGTGGGTGGTATCTAAGTGATCAGCAGGACGAGGTGAGCCCAGCGTCCTCCTATGCCACCATCTTCCCTATTGTACCCAAACAAGTATATTTTATCATCTCCCCTCTACATATTTCAGTATGTATCTTGAACAGATAAGGACTTAATTAATATCTAGTAATTTTTGAGATATTACTGATTATAGTTGGATTATTTGAGTCAGGATTTAAAAGACATCTGCTCATTACATTTGGTTGCTGTGTCTCTTGTACACTTGCTTTTGTCTTTTTAAAAATGCCTACAGAACAAAACAGAAACATGGTAACAGCAATGCCATGATATATCCTCCCTATTTTCTCCAGATTGAATATTCAGGTTATTTCTTTGTTGCTGCAAACCAGGCAATAAATGTCTTTATATGCTTATTCTTGCATATTTGTGTTTTTATTTCTACAGAATATATTCCTACAGATTAGACTGCTAAGTCAAAATATGTATACATTTTACATTTGTTTTAATAGATTATGCTGTTTTGAAACAGCCAGTTTACATTCTCATCATTAAAGTATGAGAGTGCTCATTCCCTATACCATCACCAGGAACAAAAAATAAAGCCAAAAGGAGCCATGATGGAATAACAGGTTTAAACAGCAACTGTGATCCTCAACAAGAAAGATACAAATTAAGTGAGCAGTATGATCACACCAACTTCCTACCTGGAGATACATTCTAGATAATGAAAAAGGTTTATCGCACACTGAGCATGCTGGTCTATGTTGAGAAGATTGAGATCAAAGAGACTGATGTTCCTGGAAGTTGCAGAGCAGTTCCAGAGAGAAGGAAGCTGTGCAGAGAATTTCAGAAATGTGTGAAAGGGTCCTCTTCGGTCTTTCCTAACATTAAGTAGTACATGTGTAGGTTGTGATGCTACAAGTCTGAGCAAAGTGTAATCAGAGAGCTGCAAGTTGTAAAATGCCCAGCGCTGACACAGGGCAGAGGTGTTTCTAATTCTGACCCTGATGATCACCCATACCATTTAGTAGATAGCCCAGAAGAGTCACACATAACGAACAGAGGTCAACCATCTCTAAAGCACTTTAGACTTGTCCTAAACTGTTTTAAAGTTTTAAAAGAATCAAGCAAGTAACCCAGCTGCCTACAGAGCAAAGCTTCACCCTCTAAAATAAATGTAACAATAGCCACATTCAACAATGTAAATTGCGTAATGTTCATTATCTGTATAAAGAAGCCCTCCACCACGTGACACAAAACCAGAAAAAAATCAATTGGTTGGTCAAATAAAATGGCAGGGGAAATGGTATCAGTACAAAATTACTAAAGAAGCTATTATGCTTAATATGTTTAAGAATTTTTAGTTTTTTTAATGTTTATTTTTGAGAGAGAGACAGAGCACAAATGGGGGAGGAGTAGAGAGAGGGAGACACGGAATCTGAAGCAGGCTCCAGGCTCTGAGCTGTCAGCACAGAGCCCAGTGCAGGGCTCAAACCCATGAACCACGAGAACATGACCTGAGCCAAAGTCAAATGCTTAACTGAGCAAGCCACCCAGGTGCCTCTGCTTAAGAATTTTTTAAAATCCACAACATAATGAGGACAGATATAGAGGATACAAATGGAACTTCTATAAAAGAAAAATATCTGAGAAGAAAGTTTTATTGGAGATTAAACATAGAGGAAGGAAAAATTCAGTGAACTTGAAAATATGTTTGGAAAAATGAAGCACAGAGAGAAAAAGACTGAAAGAAAAGAGCCTCAATGACCTGTGGACAAATTAAAGCAGGTTCTGTGTAAATGAGATGTCCGCAAGATGGTAGAATTGGATGTCCTAGGCCCTCTCTCCTCTAACAAACACACTGATACAGCAATTCATGGAAAAATTCCCTTTGTGAGAAATCCAAAAAATGAGTGAAAGCCTCTGCACCTAGGGAGAATGCAAAGCCAGACTCATCAAAACCCACAGGGAGATATGGGACACCCTTCCGCCAGAGTCCAGGCACATGGTACAACATCATATGATTAGTGAGAGACTCCTGGCTACCAGCTTCACCTGGGGGTGGGGTGGGGTGGGGAAGGGGATATTTTACATATTCTGTACCTTAAATTTCCTGGGAGCTCCCAGAACACTGACTTAGGTCTTGCCAGTTGTGGAGTTCTGACAGGTCCAGTAAAATCTAGCCACTGGGTAGATAACAGAGATGGTGGGTTGGGCTGGTAGATACCATTAATCCTTACCTCTATTCAACACAAAGCAAGCCCTCAGCCCTCAGCTTTCCCATGGGGAAGAAAAGAGTTGATCTGTGTGTCCAACACTCCAGTGTTGCTAGGGCCATTCAACGACTTGGCATTTGACTTAGTCTTACAGCTCTGAGAGGTCTGGCACAGTCTATCCACCTTTGGGAAAACAGAACCAATGGTTTCAACTGATAGATGCCACAATCCCCCATTCCCAGCTCAGCACAGACTGAGTGAGCAAAAATAAGAGGCTGCCTACTTATCCTGGAGGTGAGAAAGAGTATATACAGGTCCCCAGGGAAAGGTGGAGATTGGCAGAGAATTTAAAAATATGATTCAACTATATACTGGATATACGTTTTAGATTCAAATATCAAATTTCAAAACAAAAGGACAGAAAAAGATACACCATGCAAACTGCAATCATAAGAGAAATGGAGTGGCTATACTATCAGATCAAACAGGTATTAAGACAAAATTACCAGAGACAAAGAGGTACACTTTATCATCAAAAAGGGCTAATCCATCAAGAAGACATAACAATCATAAGGATATATGCACCTGAGCCAACATCCCAAATGTCCATCACCAGATGAATGAAGAAACAAAATCAACTGTCCTAAATATGCTGAAAAAGCTGAAAGAAGTTGTGGAACTTAAAAGTACAATAACTGAAATGAAAAATACACTAAACACCTACTAGGATGCCTATTTTAAATTTATTTTTAAATGTTTTTATTTATGTTTGAGGGGGTGGGGGGAAAGGGCAGAAAGAATGGGAGACAGAGAATCCAAAGCAGGCTCTGTGCTGACAGCAGAGAGCTCAATGCAGGGCTCGAACTCATGAACTCAAAACTCAATCTCACAACCTGAGCTGAAGTTGGAGGCTTTTAGGGGCCCCCTAGGATCCCTATTTTAAAAATTAAAAAATAACAACTGTTGATGAGGATATGGAACAATTGGGATGCTCAGATATTGCTAGAAATTGTGCGGTTCCTATAAAAATAACTTGGTGGTTCCTCAAAAGCTAAATATAGAATTTCCATATGACCCAACAATTCCACTCAGGTATTAAAAGAATTGAAAGCAATGACTTGAATAGATACTTGTATACAAATGTTTATTGCAGCATTATACGTAATAGCCAAAATGTAGAAACAACTCAAGTATCCATCAACAGAATAAACAAAATGTGGCATATATGCACAATGGAATAATATTCAGGCACAAAAAGAAATGAAATTCTTGCACATGCTACAACATGGATTAGTGTTGAAAACATTACATTAAGTAAAATAAGCCAGACACAAAAGAACAAGTATTGTATGTTTCCACTTATATGAAATATCAAGAATAGGCAAATTAATAGATTTTCATAGAAAGTAGATTAGAAGTTATTAGGAGTTATTGCCTAATGGCTACAGTTTCTGTTTGAGGTGACGAAAAGGTTAGAATTAGATAGCAGTGATAGTTGCACAACAATGTGATATAACTAATGTTGCTGAATTGTACATTTAAAAATGGTGAAAATGGCAATCTTATGTTGTATATATTTTACAACTTGTAAAAAGTTGGTAATGTAACCTACCAAAAATTATTACATAATTATTTACATAAATATTTACACAAAATTACACATTTTAAAAGGGTAAAGTATGTGGAATGTAAATTATATCTCAATAAAGCTATTTCAAAGTTAGAAACGAACTATGAATTTAACTTAAGTAGTTGTACTTTACTATTCATATTATTTATTTAATCTTGGATGCATTAGTTAGTTCATGGTTTATAAGAAATGGTCCATTTCTTCTAAGTTGTTGAGTTTCTGCTAGTAGAATTGCTCATAATGCTCCCTTATTATCCTATCATTGTTTGCTGGATTTTTACTAATATTCTCTTACATTTCTGATGACAATCTTGCTAGAAGTTTATCAGTTTCATTGATCTTTTCAAAAGATGAGATTTTGGTTTATTTTTCTGTATTGTTTTTCTGTTTACAATTTATTGATTTTAAGCTCTTTATATTTATTTCCTTCCTTCTGTTTACTTTGCATTGTTTTGCTCTTTTTCTAGTTTCTTATGGAAGGAATTTGAGCGGTATTTTTTTTTTGAAAACTTTACCCCATTTTTGATGAGCATTTAGTACTATAAATTTTTCTGTAAATTCAGATTTAATTGTATTCTACAAGTTTTCCTATGTTCTATTTTCATTTTCACTCAGTGTAACCTTTTTAAAAAACATCCCTTGAGATTTCCTCTTTGACCCAAGAGTTAAAGTGTATTGTTTAGTTTCATGTTATCTTTCTGCTAAACAATTTCTAGTTTAATTCCTTTGCAATCAAAGAACACAGTATGATTTCAATTCTTTCTTTGTAATATATATTTTTTTAATTTTAATGTGTATTTATTTTTGAGAGAGCAACAGAGTGTGAGTGGGGGAGGCGCAGAGAGACACACAAAATCCAAAGCAGGCTCCAGGCTCAGAGCTGAATTCATGTATCAGCTCTAGCAGGTTTTTGCGGGGGAGTCTTTCAGGTTTTCCATGTAGAGTATCAAAGTGAAAGTTTGACTTCTTTGTCGATTTGGATGCCTTTTATTTTGTTTTGTTGTCTGATTGCTGAGGCTAGGACTTCCAACACTATGTTAAACAACAGTGGTGAGAGTGGACATCCCTGTCATGTTCCTGATATCAGGGGGAAAGTTTTTCCTGATTGAGGGTGATATTAGCTATGGGCCTTTCATATATGGCTTTTATGATGTTAAGGTATGTTCCTTCTATTCCGACTTTATTGAGGGTTTTTATTAAGAAAAGATGTTGTATTTTGTCAAAATCTTTTTCCACATCTATTGACAAGATCATATGGTTCTTATCTTTTCTTCCATTAATGTGATGTATCACGTTGATTGATTTGCAGATATTGAACCAGCCCTGCAACCCAGGAATGAATCCCACTTGATCATGGTGAATAATTCTTTTAATATACTGTTGAATTCAATTTGCTAGTGTCCTGTTGAGATTTCTCACATCCATGTTCATCAGAGATACTGGCCTGTAATTTTCCTTTTTAGTGGGGTCTTTGTCTGGTTTGGGAATCAAGGTGATGCTGGCTTCATAGAATGAGTCTGGAAGCCTTCCTTCCATTCTATTTTTGGAACAGCTTGAGAAGAATAGGAATTAACTCTTTCTGATTTAAACGTCTGATAAAATTCCCTTGGGAAGCCATCTGATCCAAGACTCTTATTTGTTGGGAGATTTTAAAATAACTGCTTCAGTTTCTTCACTGCTTATGGGTCTGTTCAAGTTTTCTATTTCTTCCCATTTGAGTTTTGGTAGTGAATGGGTATCTAGGAATTTGTCCATTTCTTCCAGATTATCCAGTTTGTCGGCATATAATTTTTCATAGTTTTCTATAATAATTGTTTGTATTTCTGTGGTGTTGTGATCTCTTTCATTTGTGATTGTATCTCTTTGGGTTCTCTCTTTTCTTTTTGAGAAGTCTGGCTAAGGGTTTACCAATTTTGTTTATCCTTTCAAAAAACCAGATCTTAGACTCACTGAACTGTTCTGTTCTTTTTTAAATTATTATTTTATATTATTTCTACTCTAATCTTTATTTCTTTTCTTCTGCTGGTTTTGAGGCTTCTTTCCTGCTCTGTTTCTAATTGCTTTAGCTGTAAGGTTAGATTCTGTATTTGGGATTTTTCTTGTTTCTTGAGATAAGCCTGGATCACGCTGTATTTTCACCTTAGGACTGCCTTTGCTGCATCCCAAAAGGTTTGGACTGTTATGTTTTCATTTTCATTTGCTTCCATATACTTTTAAAGTTCTTCCTTAATTTCCTGGTTGACCCATTCATTCCTTAGGATATTCTTTAACCTCCATGTATTTAGAGGCTTTCCAAATTTATTTTTGTGGTTGATTTCAAGTTTCATAGCATTGTGATCTGAAAATAGGTGCATGGCCTGATTTCAATCCTTTTATATTTGTTGAAGTCTGTTTTGTGACCCATTTTGAGAATGTCCCATGTGCACTCGAGAAGAATGTGCATTCTGCTGCTTTTGGATGAAAAGATCTGAATGTATCTGTTAAGCCCATCTGGTCCAATGTGTCATTCAGAGCTATTGTTTCTTTACTGATTTTCTGCCTAGATGATCTGTCTATTGTTGTAAGTGGAGTATTAAAGTCCTCTACAATCACAGTATTTTTATCTATACATTTATTTATGTTCGTGATTAACTGATATATATATTTGGGTGCTTCCAAGTTGGGGCATAAACATTTATAATTGTTAGCGCTTCTTTTTTTTTTTTTTTAATTTTTTTTCCAACGTTTATTCTTTATTTATTTTTGGGACAGAGAGAGACAGAGCATGAACGGGGGAGGGGCAGAGAGAGAGGGAGACACAGAATCAGAAACAGGCTCCAGGCTCTGAGCCATCAGCCCAGAGCCCGACGCGGGGCTCGAACTCACAGACCGCGAGATCGTGACCTGGCTGAAGTCGGAAGCTTAACCGACTGCGCCACCCAGGTGCCCATTGTTAGCGCTTCTTGATGGATAGACCCCTCAATTATAATGACCTTCTTCATCTTTTGTTACAGTCTTTCGTTAAAATCTAGTTTGTCTGATAGAAGTATGGCTACTCTGGCTTTCTTTTTACATCCCATAGAATGATAGATGGTTCTCTATCCCTTCACTTTCAATCTGCCGGTGTCCTCAGGTCTAAAATGAGTCTCTTGTAGGCAGCATATAGATGGATCTTGGTTTTTTGTTCATTCTGATACCCCATGTCTTTTGATTGGGGCATTTAGTCCATTTACATTCAGATTATTAAAAGATAAGGATTTAGCGTCATTGTGTTATCTGTAGGTTTCACGCTTGTGGTGATGTCTCTGGTCCTTTGTAGTCTTTTCTGCTTTCCATTCACACAGACCCCCTTAAGATCTCCTGCAGGGCTGGTTTATGAACTCCTTTAGTTTTTGTCTGGGAAAAACATTTATCTCTTCTTCTACTCTAAATGACAGCCTTGCTGGATATAGGATTCTTGGCTGCATATTTTCCCTATTCAGCACATTGAATATTTCTTGCCGCTCCCTTCTGCCCTGACAAATTTCAGTGGACAGATCTGTCTACTCTTGTATGCTAAGGGCCATTTGTCCCTAGCTGCTTTCAGAATTTTCTCTTTATCTTTGTATTTTGCCAGTTTCACTATGATATGTCATGGTGTTGACCTATTTTTGTTGATCTGGGAGTTCTCTGTGCCTCCTGGACTTGGATGCCTGTTTCCTACCCCAGATTAGGTAACATCTCGCTATAATTTGTTCAAATAAATCTTCTTCCCCTTTCTCTCTTCCCCCTTCTGGAACTCCTATGATATGGATATTATTTCATTGAATCACTTAAGTCTCTAATTGTTCCTTCATGATCTAGTAACTTCCTTTCTCTACTTTTCTCAGCTTCATCATTTTCCATACTTTATCTTCTATTTCACCTATCTTTGCTGTTATTGCATCTAGCTTATTTTGCAGCTCATTTACAGCATTTATTAGTTCACTGTGACTATTTCTTAGGTCCTTGATCTCTGCAGATTCTCTGCTGTCTTCTATGCTATTTTTCAAGCCCAGTTATTTGTCTCATAACTATTATTCTAAATTCCTGATCAGATATATTGTTTATATCTGTTCTGAGCAATTCTCTGTCATTTCTTCCTGGGATTCCCTTCGAGGATAATTCTTCTGTTGCATCATTTTGGCTAGTTTTCTGTCCTTTACATCTTCTAATAGCTTGTCATGTGTCCTGCACCTGCAAGTACTACTATATTAAAAAGGAGTGGGGCGCCTGAGTGGCTCAGTTGGTTAAGTGTCCGACTTCGGCTCAGGTCATGATCTCGCGCTCTGTGGGTTCGAGCCCCGTGTTGGGCTCTGTGCTGACAGCTCAGAGCCTGCAGCCTGCTTCCGATTCTGTGTCTCCTTCTTTCTCTGACCCTCCCCTGTTCATGCTCTCTCTCTGTCTCAAAAATAAATAAATGTTAAAAAAATTTTTTTTTTTAATCTTTAAAAAAAAAGGGGGGGGGGTCATACACTGTTCAGGGCCTGGCACTTTAGGAGGTGTTTTTGGAGTGTGTTACATGCACTCTATTATTGTGTCTTGGCTGCTTTATCTAACTCCTCATAGTGGTGGATTGGACTGTCCACCAGGTGTGCTTTGATTTGTTCATTGAGGTAACCCTGGAAAAGAGGAGGAGTTGGCGGGGGGGTGGGGAACCTTATCCTAAACAAAGAGAAAAATGATAGGGGAGGGAAAGAAGACCAGGCAGAGAGAATCAAAGAAACTATTGGGCTTAATCCAGAAAGACAGAGAGGAAAATAAAGGAGATACAGAAAAGGTAAAAAAAGGATAGAGTAAAAATGCCGGATTAAACAACCAGAGCAGAAATTAAAAAATAAAAAAAGGAAAAAAGAAAAATATATAAGTATTGACCAAAAATCAAATCAGAAACTATAAGGCTGATTCTAAGGTAGGGATGGGGGGGAAGGAGAGTAGAAAGGTAATGCAGGGAAAAGAGAAGAAATAATAATAATAATTTAAAAAGGAAAAAAAAACCAGACTAACATACAAAACTGCAGGACAGTTGTCTGTTGGTGCCTTGGAAGCAGTGGTTGTGCTGGTCTGGAGGAGGGACCAACTAGTTCAGTGAATGTCAATCTCACCCTGGTAAATAAGCAGTTCCTGGCCTCGGAAGGGCAACGTTTGGTGTAAGTGGGTCCCACCTCCACTGGAGGTGGCTGTGCTGCTCCCTGAAGCCCCACTGTGTTAGTGATGGGGAGGAAAATGGCGACACCCCAATCTCTCCTCCTCCTACCAGGTGTCCCAAACCACACTGTTTATGCTGCCCTGACAGAGCAGCACAGACTTCAGTGGCCGATTTGCCCTGCTCTACAGTCTCCCCTGACTCCCCAGTGCTCGACTGGGATCCAAAACCCAATGTCTTAAAGGATCCTGCTCCATGTGGACACCCAGTTCTGAAACAGCACTCTGCTCAGTTGACAAAGGGCCTCTGGCTGGCGCCTTCAGGGTCTTTTGTCTTTGCAGGGGCAATAAACCTTCTTCCCATAGTGCTCAAGGGAGGGGGCTTTCTCAAAGCGCACCCCTGAGAATGCTACCAAGCCTGGGGTTGGCTCCCCTCCCCCTCCCGCCCCAGGCATGTGCACCAGGACATATGCAGTCTCTTTACCACATCCAACCAAATTAACAAAATTAATTAGTATCTAATACCCAATCCATGTTCAATTTTTCATGATTTCCTCAAAATATCTGTTCAGTTATTTGTTCCAAGTCTGGACTCAAGAATGTTCCACACTCTGAATCTGGTTGATAAGTTACCTTTAAGTCTCTTTTGAACTAAGGCAGTTCATTTTTCTCCCTCCTTACCATGCCACTCATTTACTGAAGAAACTTGGTAATTTGTCCCATAGAATTTTCCACATTCTGATTTGGCCAATTCGTGACCTTCATATACCACTCACAAGTTTTTATTCATTTTATTTCCTATAAATTGGTAATTAGATCTGGAGGTTAAATTAGATTAAGATTCAGTGTTGGGAAATATAACTTAGGTAGTACTTCCTACTTCCTATGGCATCACACGAGGCATATTAATACCATGTTGTTCCAATTTAGTGTTAAGATTGGCCAACTGAAGTGTTGTCAACCTTATTGTTATCTTCTGAAATTCCCAATAACCCATTTATGATGAATTGTTGCCAATTCCATTATTTTATTAAATGATGCCAAATGTAACTTTCTAAGTCTGTCATTTCTGAACCTCCTCTTGCCAACTATTTGATTACAGCTTGTACAGAAAAATCATGATAAATACTTGGTTCTGTTCCTTACCAAAGGAAATTTGGTTCCTTACCAAAATTCTGTTCTGTTCCTTACCAAAATTTCAGAATATGCTAGTACTCTGGTAAACTCCATAAAGCCCCCCCCCCTTTTTTTTTCATTTTGAATTTAGGCAGTTTTACCTACACAGTTTCAACCAATTGCAATAGTTTATGATGCTTAACTGATCCTATCTTTGGTCAGTTCCTTTAGGTTAATGATCCTGTAGTCTTTGATAGCTTTATTGCTTTTAGGTACAATAAGACATTTTATGATAATTATATATACATTTTCTACTGTTGACCTGTCTTATGCCATTTCTCTAAGGAGAACTTTTTCTTTTTATAGAAAATGGAATTTGAAAACTACAGTCTGGATACATGGGCAACTCATAGCTTCTAGGTCACTAATGTTTTTAAACCCCTTAGTAGGGGTGCCTGGCTGACTAAGTTGGTAGAGCATGCAACTCTCAATCTCAGGATCATGAGTTCAAGCCCCACATAGGGCATGGAGCCTACTTAAAAAAATAAATAAACCCCTTAGGTAGAAAAATAATACCAATATTACCACTAACAAAAGACTAATAAAGGCAGTTTAGATTTCTTCATATTTCTCTTTGTGCTTGAGATACAGAATATCTTTGAGATATTCTCCTAATGGTAAGTCAAAATATTTTAACACCGTTTGAAATTATTATTCTTTATGTTGTTATACCAGAACATGATGTAGAATCAAATCTACTGGTTTTGAAATAGGTTTATTTTCCTTTTTGACTTAATTTTTAAAATAAAAGCTGATATGTAAAATATCTACATGGATCCAAAGTCAAAACAAAAAACAAGGTATAACCAAAGATAAACCTTTCATCCTTGCCCTCCCCTGTTGTTTCATCTTGAGATTCCTTTTTTTTTTCTCAATGTTTATTTATTTTTGAGAGACAGAGACAGAGTGTGAACAGGGGAGGGGCAAAGAGAGAGGGAGACACAGAATCTGAAGCAGGCTCCAGGCTCTGAGCTGTCAGCACAGAGTCTGATGTGGGGCTCAAACTCATGAACCATGAGATCATGACCTGAGCTGAAGTCGGACACTTAATCTACTGAGCCACCCAGGCGCCCCGAGATTTCTTTTTTAAAGTACAGGTATATATAGTATCCCCCTCTTCTTTCACAAATATTAGTATAATAAACATATTCTGCACTTACCTCTTTTTCATTTAAGATACTCTGAAGATCACTCCCTAGAAAAACACAGATGCACAATACTCCAGTGTACATTCATATGATAGTTAATTCACCCAGTCTATTGCTGGACATCAAGGTTGTTTCCAATTTGCTGCATTTACAAATCATGTTTTTAAAAAATTCCTTAGTGTATACCATATTTTGTAATTTTATGAGTGTATCTTTGGGATAGAAATAAGGGTGCTGGTCTTATGGTAAATGCATGAGACTACACCTGGACATTGCTTAATTCCCTCCTATATGGACTGTACTATATTTTTTCATTTTCATCAGCAATTTCAGAGTTCTTGTTTTTTCAGTCTTGACAATAAAGTATATTAATACCCTTTGGGATTTCTGTGCATCTGGTAGGGATGAAGTGGTATCTCAATGTAGTGTAACTTGCATTCTCATCTCAAATTTTAGAATCTTTAAGGATATTAGTCTGTGATATACTTGCAAATATCTCCAATTTTTCATTGTCCTTTATCTTTAACATGGAGTCCTATAAAAATTATTTACTTTTTTCTTTATTTCTACTTGGATTTTTGAGTCATACTTCTTAATATCTCCATTCCAGGGTTATAAAGAAATTCACCCATGTAGTATTTGTAAAGTTTCTTTCTGTTTTATTTTTAGTTTTTACATTTAGATATCTGGATTTATTGGGAATTCATCCTACTTTACACTGTCAGAGAGGAAACTGATTTTTTTTCCCATAAATTTCATCCAATTGTGCTAATACTAATGATTAAAAAATTCTTTCCCAAAATGAATCTAGCAGAATGGTTCCTGCAAAGAAAGGTGGTTAGGGAATGACTAAAGAATTTCTGTTATCTCTATGGTAGACTAGAGAAGACATTATCAAAATTCACAAACATACCAATGGAAAGGGGTGCAAGAAACACGTACCTCAGGCATTCAAGGAGATCCAGGAATTCACAATGAAGGAGACAAGAGCACCAGATATGCACACTGATACTAAACTCAACACAGAAGTCTAGGCCAAAAGAAAAAGGAATGGCCATAGTTATCTGTATATGGACGTCCAGAAAGCTGTTACATTTCTCAGTGTAATCATCACCTTAACAAAAATAGTCAGCATGAATGAAAATGGCTGGTTTATTACAATAAAGTAATGTAACAAAAAAATTTCACTTTCCCCACATGAGTTGAGAAATTCCACAGAAGACAATAATTTCAGAGGGAAGTATGTTCCCTAATACTGTTTAACTACTGTTAAAGAACTGAATTATGTGCTACATACATGTACATAAACTCAATATTCTTTAACTTATGTAATACTAAAAGGTATCAAGACAATACTCTCAGAATAAATTAAGTGCTGAACTGGTAAAGTACATCTTCATCAATGATATACCTTGCTGTTATGCATAAACTACAGAATTATCACCTATCCAGGTCAGAGTTTAAACATTCTGGGTAAACATCATTTGACTATTGTATTAGTTTTTTTTTTTGTTTTTAGAGAGAAAGAGGGAGTGAGCACAAGTGGGGAAGAGGCAGAAAGACAGGGAGAAGAGAATCCCAAACAGGCATCGCACTTTCTGCACAGAGCTTGATGTGGGGCTTGAACTTCTGAACTGTGAGATCATGACCTGAGCCAAAGACAGATGCTTAACTGACTGAGCCACCCAGGTGCCCCTGTATTAGTTTTTGTCATGTATGTTCATGAGTAAAATTCTTCTGGAATTTGTTGTTCAAGGGCTACCCCACATCTAAGTTTGTTATCAGAATTACGTTAGTCTTTTAGCATCTGCTAGCAATTTTTCCATAGGATTTTGTTTCTTCAGGGAGCAGCCTGTACTCCTACATGAGTTATAAAGATTATTTTTTTCTAACTTAAATTTTTTGGCCCCTTTTAGTTACTCTTGAAATTTAATAATTTATTTTCCTAGAAAACAAACTATATTCTATTTAAAATTTGTTTCTAGTAAGGTTTATATCTCTTCATATTGTCATTAAAAATACCCTCTAAAACATGTACCACATTTCTCCTTTCTTATGATAATGTTAAGGCATTGCTACCAAGAAACATTTTGACTTAAAATAAAAAACCTTCTGTATTGTTATTTATTCCATGAATTTTTCTTTATTTTTGTTAAATAAAGCTTTCCATCAAATCATAGGCACCTGGGTGGCTCAGTCGGTTAAACATCCGACTCTTGATCTTGGTTCAGGACATGATCTCATGGTTCGTGAGTTTAAGCCCCACCTTAGGCTCTGCTCTGGCAGTGCAGAGACTGCTCGGGATTCTTTCTCTCTCCTACTCTCTCTGCCCCTCCCCTGCTCACACACACTCTCTCAAAATAAATAAACATTAAAAAAAATAAGAAAAAAACACATTTCTATCAATTCAAATGCCCATTGGGGCATCAGCTCTTACTTTAGCTTGTTAAGTAATCATTATTTAATTTGACAAATACTTATACTCTACAATATGACAGGCATTGTTATAAGTGCTGGAAATACAGTGGTGACAAGAAGTAAACTTCCCTCAATTTTCTTTGTTATATACACAAGAGTAATTTCCATCAAGAGCTGCCATGGTCATGTTCATAGGATTTGACATATAGGAGTTTTGTTATCATTCACATCTAAATAAGCCTGTAATTTCACTTTTGATTTGCTCGTTACTTTGATAATTTATAAATGTAGTGTTAAATTTCCAAGAGATCAGAATTCATTTGGCTATTTTCTAATTTCTGAATTTCAGGGGCACCTGGGTGGCTTAGTCAGTTAAGCATCTGACTCTTGATTTTCACTCAGGTCATGATCTCACAGTTCATGAGATTGAGCCCCACATTGGGCTCTTGCTGACAGTGGGGAGCCTGCTTGAGATTCTCTCTCTCTCTCTCTCTCTCTCTCTCTCTGCCCCTACCCTGCTCATGCTTTCTCTCTCGAAATAAACTTAAAAAAAAAAATTGTCATTGTGGTGAT
The DNA here is from genome assembly GCF_016509475.1 of Prionailurus bengalensis. Classification (NCBI taxonomy): domain Eukaryota; kingdom Metazoa; phylum Chordata; class Mammalia; order Carnivora; family Felidae; genus Prionailurus; species Prionailurus bengalensis. Next base: position 17,037,326 of record NC_057352.1, on the reverse strand, counting down.
AAAATGGATGTGATATTTGGCTTTAGAAATCTGTTAGGGACAAATCATTTCTAAATGCCTTTAAAAACAAAACCAAAAAAAAAAAAAAAAACCACTGGTGAGCATTCAACAACTCCACTTTCATTAAAACCATAAGGCTTTCTTTATAGTATGAATTTTTTTATGCAGCAAATGAATTTAATACTGATTCAAAGCTTTCTTCCCTTCCGTTTGACTGGTTTTTCTTCAGAATTAGCATCCTGCTATTCAATAAGACACACATATAAATGGCATATTTGTCTACATTCATTATATTGTTAAGGTCTTCCTCTCATAGAAGTTGTCTAACACTAATATTAATGATGGTTATTAAGTCATTGAAGTAATCAAGTTCATTTAACCCTTGTAATCAAATAAGGAAACACAGATTCAAGTTACTTTCCAAAAAATACAAAGATAAGAGGTGTTGAAACTAAGACATGCCAAATAAACTGCATGACACAGCTCAAAGCTTTCCAAGATTAATTACGTAACAGAAATTCACCTTTGGTATAATTTTGTGGAACTATAACAAAATTTAATAGGAATGGAAGGTTTCCCTATGTGAGTTAGATTTAAATTCTATGCAGAGTAGTATCAATGATGTGGAGAATGCTTTTAAGAATGATTCAAGAGAATCACAGCGTCATCTTTTTCATAGGGTTTTACCCTGATATTCCAAATGGAAAACCAATCAGTAAATGCTTTCCTATATTAATATAGATTGCATTATGAATTCTCTGCTATTTAGTGTGTTGTGTGCTCTGTCAAATGTTCTTCCAATATTACTTATACTTGTGAGTTCCTCAAAAGAAGGAATTAACTGACATCAATTAAGGAGTTATGAATAAAGACTTCCTATATTTTTATATTATAAGACCTCACAAGAGTGAAATAAGATGAGAGCTTGGAGAAAATGTCTCAAAATTTTTACATTCATAGGATTTCTCAAAAGTGTAAATATCCTGATGTTGAGCAAAGTCTGAGTCCTGACTAAAGGTGTTCCTATAGTCTTTCCATTGATAGAGATTCTCACCATTGTGAATTTTCTGTTCAGTAAAATATGGATGGGGACTAAAGATCTGGCTACTTTCTTTACATTCATATGATTCTGTATCAGTATGAATTTTCTTATGTCGTGTAAGCTGTGAACCCCAGATAAAAGATTTCCCACATTCTTTACATACATAAGGTTCCTCACCAGTATGTATTCTCTGATGTCGAGTAAGTTGTGAACCCCAGAGAAAGGCTTTTCCACATTCTTCACATTCATATGGTCTCTTTCCAGTGTGGATTTTCTGATGTCGATTAAGTTCTGAACCACGAAAAAAGGTCTTTCCACATTGCTTACATTCATAGTTTCTTTCACCAGTATGAATTTTTTGATGCCGATTAAACTCTGAGCCATGACGAAAGGTCTTTCTACATTCCTTACATTCATAGAGTTTCCTCTCATTATGAATTTTCTCATGTTGAGCAAGATAGGAGGCCCAAATAAATGTCTTCCCACATTGCTTACATTCATAAGGTTTCCTACCATTATGAATTCGTTGATGTCTAGCAAGGTGCGAACTCCAGATATAGGCTTTTCCACATTTCTCACATTCATAGGGTTTCCTACCAACATGAACATTCTGATGTTGAGCAAGATTTGAACCACGAATAAAGGCTTTTCCACATTCCTTACATTCATGAGATTTCTCACTAGTATGAGTTCTCTGATGTTGAGTTAGGTGTGAACCACGAGTAAACGCTTTTCCACACTGCTTACATTCATAAGGTTTTTCACCAGTGTGAATTCTCTGATGTTTAGTAAGATGTGATCGCTGACTAAAGGCCTTTCTACATTCATTACATTCATAAGGTTTTTCACCGGTATGAATTCTCTGATGTCGTGTAAGATCTGAGCCACAACTAAAGGCTTTCCCACATTGTTTACATTCATAAGATTTCTCACCAGTATGAATACGCTTATGAACACTAAGTTGTGAATGAAATCTAAAGGACTTCCCACATTCCTTACATTTAAAAGGTTTTTCACCAGTATGAATCCTCCTGTGACCAGTAAGACTTGAACGCAAACTAAAAGCCTTCCCACATTCTTTACATTCATATGTTTTCTTGGCAGAGTGTACTGTCTGATATCGAGTAAGTTCTGAATCAGAAAGAAAGGTCTTCTCATATTCTTTATCTTCACAAAATCTCTCACCAGTGTGAATTAATTGATGTTGATCACAGTCCGAGCCAGAACAAAAGGCTTTCGCACACTCTTTAAATTCATTCAGTTTCTTTCCTGTATCAAGTCTGTGAGCTGTGTGATGGTTAAAAGTGGACATTTTTTCATTGGTGAGTATAACTTGCTTTAAACATTCTTCCTGATTTTCCTGTTGTGTTTCAAACTGACCTTTGCTTTCCCAATCAGCCCTAAAACATGAATATTCAAGGTTGTGTTTTTTACAGATTTCCAATTGAGATAATTCTCTCTCAAAAGTAACACTTTTTTGTGATAACTCCTTGGTTTGACATCTGACTGGCATGTCTGAAAGATAAGAAGGTAAATTCCTACTGTTTTACTGTTCAAAAAGAAATAAAACCTCCAATGTAGATATAAGAAGTAAATCTTAAAATACATAAAGCACACAAGAAGTGAATGGCTTAAGAAATTCTCAAATTCTGGGTGATATGAAAAAAAGGTGGAAAAAAATTGAAATTTAAGAGAACTAATAAAAGTTGAGGTGGGTGTTTTGATATATAAAAGCTTTGTTTTAGGGGCACCTGGGTGGTTCATTTGGTTGAGCGTCCTCCAACTTTTGATTTCAGCTCAGGTCATGATCTCATGGTTGTGAGACTGAGTCCTGCATTGGGCTCCATGATGGGGGTGGAACCTGCTTAAGATTCTCTCCCCCTCTGTCCTTCCCCTACTCTCTCTCTCAAGGAAAAAAAACAAAAACAAAACCAAAACCTTTGTTTTGGTCAAATTCACCTGAGCAATTCAATTTAAGAAAATAATTATTCGGGTACCACCCAATCATGGAAAGCCAATGTAAAGATAAAACTGTTTCACTCAGTATGATAAATCAACCCTCAGCATATGTCAGGCATTAAAAAAATAATTCTGTAAAAAATACACTATAAAACAAACAAAAAAAGTTGAGTAGGGGGAATTTAGGATGGAATAAAGGATAATATTACAAAAACCAGGTACCAGGAAGCACAACTGGGATCATTTAGTCATGTGAGAACAACATAACACATCGCACTGTCTAATCCCTTCCATGTTTACTGAATATCCTGCTTCCATATTACTTTCTGTACAAATAGGATGAAACAAGAGCATATCTAAACTAACTCAAAGACAAATATGCAGAAATGTAATTACAGCTACTTAATTATGCTTCAATTTGCCTTTGCACACTTAAAGACTTCACCCTGCTCATTTCCTCCACTGTATATAACCAAGCCATCTTTTTGTCACATGACTTCAACCAAGGTGCTTTTGTTTTCTTTATTCTTGAGTTTATAGTATTGCTCAACCATCCTGCTTTATGCTTTCAGGCCCTTCCAACAGGTCTTCTCTTCCTTTCCCTTCTATCCAAGGCCACTGAAAATATTTCACAAAATATTTACAAATTTCAAATACTATGCAAGATACTACAATGAATAGCTTACATAATTCCGAGCTTAAAAACAGTAATGTTGGGAAATAAGAGTATCAGTCTTATATGTGGGAAGTTGTCTGGTCTAGAGTTAACAGAAGAGCAGGAACTCAGTAACACAGGTATGTTGTATTTAGGTTAAAGGACAGAATTATGGGTAATAGTTCAAAAAGGAAAATACTTTGAGAAGTTTTGTCAAGGGCAAGGAGTCTGGCATGAGCTAAGAATAAGTAGGACCCCTGTGTGACTCATTTTTGATATGTGCTAGGATTTGATGAAATTGTCATGTGGTTATGCTACAAATTTTTCTTGGGAGGAGAGAGGTGAGAACTGAGCAAGTACTCTAGCAGTGACTGAAGAAGTTGAGAGGCAGTTCAGTTACATGTATAAGTAGTAGTGTATTGTAGTGGAAAAAGGACAGACCACAGTTTCAGGCTCAGTTCTGTTCACTAACACCATCTTTAGGTTATGAGAAAATTACTGAGCTTCACTGAGCTCTTATTTTTCCATATGATAAATAGGGACATTAATATATTTTTAAAAGAGATTTATTGAGAGGGTTGGGAAAACATACTATTTTTATAAAGTGCCTAACACAGAAAAAGCACCACACAAGTAGTACATGATGATGATGATGATGATGACGATGATGATGACAATGATGATGATGATTAACGATTAGAGAAGAAAAACGGAGGGGACTGGAAATGGTTTAACAGTATCCCACACATAAACAACTACTAGAAAATGATTATTATTACTGTGTTAATTATTACAGGCAAGGCATTTAAGATAAATGAAATATCAAATGATTATAAATCAAAGACATTAAAATAAATTCCTCACATAATAGAATGTGATGAGAAAAGTTACTTTGAGATGCTGCCTAGGCATCTTACAGTATGACAACCCTGCCCACACCCAGAACCTCAGCATTTAGATAAAGATCTGAGATGCTGCCTAGGCATCTTACAGTATGACAATCCTGCCCACACCCAGAACCTCAGCATTTAGATAAAGATCTGAGTTTAGGATTCCCACCATGAGTTCCTGCGTGGTTTTTCCCAGTCACTTTAAAAATAGCCACATAGCATTAAGCCCACAAAAAGTTAGTGAAATGTTGGGAAATGTTGGGAAATTACCCCAACTACCTTCTAAGTAAGGTGCTTGCTACTCTGCTTTCTTATCTCCCACTTGCTCATGACCTGGGATGGAGGACTGTCCTTCCCACAGCTCACTGTGTGCCCCTGCCCCAATTTCTACAATTCATAAGTAATAAATCTTGTGATTTAACTTCCCTTGTGTAAATGTATTAAACCTGTGCCTTCAATCACAATGACTCCAGCATTTTCACTTCTCCAAAGTAGAAGCTTGGATGCTGAGGGAGCTACCTGCCAACCCTGTGTGGGTGGCTTGTGCCTCCTCATTAAGCAGGTCACGATCTGCATATTCTTAATTTAATAAACAAGCTATGGGACACCCCAAACACAGCACAAACATGAAAGTTAGAAATAATGATCCTACTACATTTTTACTCTGTATCACCCTCCGATTTTTCTCACTTCCATTTACATTCCAGGTCCTTAATTATGACTCTTTATACATCTCTTCTTGGTGAAACCTAACTTGCTGCTTATCCTGAGCCTGAACTAAACAAGTGAACATAGCTGGAAAAAATAAAATAGTGCCTACTAGAATCACTTTTAATTTATATTAAAAAGAAAAAAAAGGGGGCGCCTGGGTGGCGCAGTCGGTTAAGCGTCTGACTTCAGCCAGGTCACGATCTTGCGGTCCGTGATTTCGAGCCCCGCGTCAGGCTCTGGGCTGATGGCTCAGAGCCTGGAACCTGTTTCCGATTCTGTGTCTCCCTCTCTCTCTGCCCCTCCCCCGTTGAAGCTCTGTCTCTCTCTGTCCCAAAAAAAATAAATAAACGTTGGAAAAAAAAAAAGAAAAAAAAAAAAAAACCACCCATGAGTAGGTTCTCAGCCGTGTCAAGAATTTTTACATATTTCTGGTGAAATAGTATCTCTACATATAACCCAGAGGAAGACAATCAAGGACTCAGAAACAACGCAGAAACTTAAGATTATGACAGAAGGAATACGATTATTCCACAAGTGGTGTTTCACTATAACTGTGTGGGGAAAAAATTATAACTCTTCTTTATACTATATACAAACAAAAACTACAAGTAAATTAAAGACATCAATGGCAAAAAAAACTTTAAAACTTATACAAGAAAACAAACATCTCTAACCAAATCTCTATGTGTTGTCAAACTTACTGGTAAAATATTTTAGATGAACAAAATAAGAAAATATTATGACATTATATGATATACTGAAAAGGCTCAGCCAATTTTTACTATTCAGATTGTACTGGCACTAGCATTTGGCTTAGAGACTGATAGAATTTATGACATCTCAGGGCTAAGGTGGCAGAGATTAGTATCCAGGGTATGTCTGCATTCCTCATGCTGTTATAACTGAAAGGCTAGAAATAAGAAACTTGAGTAAAACAGAGGCAGACCTACACAGGAACTATAGTTCAGTTTCAAACTATCTAAGGAGGGTGATGGATTAAGATATCAACCAAAATGTTAATGCCTTTAGGTACTTGAGAGAAGCAAATAGAAATCCTCTATAAAGGAAGGTATCCTGGGCATTAGTTTTACCATTTTGAAAACAGTCTGGCACCAAATTAAATAAATAACCAGACAATATGAATGTAAACAGACCACAGAAACAATACACCTAAAAGCACTCTAGATATTGGAGTTATGAGACAGGGTTTAAAAGTAACTATGCTCAAAAAGCTAAAAACAAAATTAATCATTTTAGCAGAGAACAAGAAACCAATACAAGTAAAAAAAAAAAAAAAAAAAAAAGAAACCAATACAAGTCAAAAGAAAAACTCCAAGAGAAAAAGGTTGGAAAAGTCCTAACAGAAGCATTATGACAGATTCAGTTAGAAGATTAAATGTAAATGTAAATGGAAGCTTAAAGGGAGAAGAGAGGAAGAATGGGAGAAGCAGCAATATTTGAAAAGATAATGGCTGAGAATTTTCAGAACAAATTCCATGAACAGGTGAATGAATGAATAAAGTATAACCATACATGGAACACTACAGAGAAATAACAAATAAGCTATTGATACATGCAACCACACAGATGAATTTCAAAATCATGCTAGCAAAGGACACAAGGCTAGCAAAAAGGAAAAAAGTATACATTGTATAACAATTTATGTAACACTCTAGAGCATATAAACTAATCTAGAGTTACAAAAAGCAGGTAGTGATCTCTCAAAGATGGGAGTAGAAAGGGGAATGAATGGCAAAGGGGCACAAGGAAAATCTGGCAATAACTGAAATATATTTTTCTTGATTATGGTGATTATTTCATGTATATAACATAATGTCAGAATAGACCAAACTGCAGATTTCAAATATATGCAGTTTATTATTTTTCAGTTTTATCTTAAGTTGTAAAGCAAAAATTTTAGGACCAAAATAAAACTAAAGTCTTAAAGAAAATAAAGATAAATATTCTTCTGGCCACCCTAACTAGGCATTAGTGTATTAGTGTTTCTTTTATGTGAATGCCCACTCACACCAAAAATACAAAATATTAAGCCAACAAATGGTAAGGATAGATCAAGCACACAGCAGACATTTATCAAATAAATACAACCAGTAATTCAGTAAACAAGAAATATCCATCCTCCCTAGAAATCAATAGCCTTTAAACTATTAAATTATTAGAAGTCTCTACTTAAAAATCACTCACTTGGAGGCACCAGAGTGGCTCAGTCAGTTGAGCATCCATCTGTGGCTTAGGTCATGATCTCACAGTTAGTGAGTTTGAGTCCCACATCGGGCTCTGTGCCAACAGCTCAGAGCCTGAAGCCTGCTTCAGATTCTGTGTCTCCCTCTCTCTCTGCCCCTACCCCTGCTTGCACTCTGCCTCTCTCAAAAATAAATAAACATTAAAAAAAATAAAAATAGCTCATTTGTAGGGAGACTGTTGAAACTGATACCATCCCTGACCTTCATGTGAACCAATGCCCTCTGATCCTTCTGAAAACGTAAGTATTAATTTCCACAATATACAAATACATTCAAGTCATAGCTACCTCCCAGATACCCATGTGTTTACCATGAATCTGCTATTTGTTTCCAAACCTGTTTATACCAACTGTTTTTGACATTTTAACTTGTATATGTTAGTATCATTATATAAAGAAATATGAAAGAAAGATTGTTTTTTATGAAAATTAAGTGAATACTCTAAAAAAAACTCATTTAAGAAGGCTACAAATTTTATATTAGTAGTTTGGAGTCAATTATAAAGACTGGGGGGAAAAGATTCCACAGTCAGATTAACTAAATTCTTATTCAAAACAGAAACCAAAAAATTAGGAGAATGAATTACTAGTGTGGTTAATATAAGAATAGGCAGAACTCCAATTAGGGAGAGCATGCCCTGGCCCTATAATGAAACACGGGTAAAATGGTTATGGGTTGTAAATAAATATAGTTTAAGGTATTCACATAATTTTCTATGATTTAAAGTAACTTTTTCAATGACAAATCAATTAACTATCTTAAATTAATTGAGCACATTGTATTCTAACTTTAAATCCTTTGGCCAAGGAATTTCATATCTGAGACACAACCATCATCCAAGGTGGAAAAAAACCCATGAATAATTGATGTGTACTAAGAATTATAACTTTAGTAACAAGAAATACAGAATAACCTTAATATATAATAGTACATTTATAGTATGTGAAAATTTTACATTTATAGTATGGAAAATTTTATAATTTAACCAAAATTTTAAAAGCATATAACAGTGTTTAGGAAATAAAAATATAAAATAAAATTGCATAGATCTTAGGGACCAGAATATGTTACAAAAGCTTTTATTGTGATATATGGTTGACCCTTGAACAATGCAGGTTTAAACTGCATGGATCCACTTATATGTAGATTTTTTTCCAGTACTCTAAATTAACTTTTCTTGCATATGACTTTCTTTTTTTTTTTTTTTAACTTTTTTTTTTTCAACGTTTTTTATTTATTTTTGGGACAGAGAGAGACAGAGCATGAACAGGGGAGGGGCAGAGAGAGAGGGAGACACAGAATCGGAAACAGGCTCCAGGCTCTGAGCCATCAGCCCAGAGCCTGACGCGGGGCTCGAACTCACGGACCGCGAAATCGTGACCTGGCTGAAGTCGGACGCTTAACCGACTGCGCCACCCAGGCGCCCCGCATATGATTTTCTTAATAACATATTCTTTTCTCTAGCTTACTTTAAGGAAGCATTATATAACACATGTAACATATAAAGTATGTGTTGATTTATGCTATTGGTAAGACTTCCAGTCAACAGTAAGCTGCTAGTAGTTAAGTTTTTGGAAAGTCAAAATTTATACATGAATTTTTGACAGTGCAAGGGTCGGTGCCCCGAAACACCCTGAGTTGTTTAAAGGTCAACTGTAATTATAAGTTCACAAGAAGTTGCAAGAGTACCCTTTACCCAGTTTTGTCCAACGAATACATCTTACATAACGCACAATATCAAAACCATGAAACTGATATTGGCACAACGCATATGTATAGTTATATCATTTCATCACATATGTGGATTCCTGTAAACACCACCACAATCAAGACACAGACCAAGACCATTACTACACCGATTTTACCTCTTGTGCTCCCTCTTTATAGCCATAATCACCACCATCACTCTCCCATGCTCATCCCTAACCACTAGCAACCACTAATATGTTTTCAATGGTTATAATTTAGTGATTTCCAGAACGTTCTATAAATGGATTCATTTGGCAGGTGACCTTTGGAGTTGGCATTTTTCATTCAGCACAATGTCCTTGAGATTCATTCAAGTTGTTGCAGTATCAATAGTTCAGAAAAAGAACAATTTTAAAACACAAAATATAGTTTCTGGAATTTACAAACATGAGTCCAGTAAGGAAATAAAATTTATTTTCTTTCCTCGGTATTTCAAATAAAAAAGAAGCTCCAAGAGTATGTTATTTCAATCTGAGTCTTGCTCATAATAGAAAATTCATTAATTAACCTCAACTTGTCAAATATACCCCTTGTTTCCTCTTGACTGCTAGGACTTTTATGACATTGCATTCTCTTTGTTGTCCTCCATTAGCCTTAACCTCTCTTCTGCCACTTCCTATTCACTATAGCCAGAAGCCATTTTCCCCTACATTCCTGATTTTCAACTAAGCAGCCTATTACATCTTCTCTTAATTTAGAGCCTATTTTGCTTAAATTTATGGACATATTCCAGTCAAAAAAAAAAATACAAATTTCTTAACAGATTATATACTCTTTGTTAACCTTTCTTATCCTAAAATGAAACTGGAAAATTAATAGATGTTAGTTAGAAGAATGAATTAATGAGTGCAAGAAATACAGAACCAAGGAGAATTTAGGCAGAGTAAGAAAAATACAAGATTGAGTAGGGAAAATTTAAAAAAAAAATTTTTTTTTTTAGAAATTTACAAATATCTAAATGAAGACATTTACAAATATCTAAATGAAAAAAAAAGAAAGAAATTCAATTAAAGCATTAATAAGTTGACTACTGGAGAAAAAGAATGACACCTTTTTATAATATGAGGAAAAGAAAATGAAGAGGACTGAATTGGGAGTGGAATTTGGAGGTGAAGAGAAGGGTCATTTGGAAATTCATGCTGAAAAGGTTACTTTTGGCTCTAAGTCTCAGGCTTTTGTCCATGGGTTTTTATTCCCTGAGGAAGAAACCTGAGACCAATATTTCAGAGATGGTGCTGCCTCAATAAACATCTGGGCTCTTAGCTGCAATGATGGTGTTCCTGTGCTGGCTCAACCATCACTCACCTGGGCAATGTCCTCTTGTCTCATCCTGTAAAAATATCCAGGGCTCTTTTCCCTTCTCCAGTAAAGAGAACACATCTGGCTGATAAATGCAAAGTCCTGATTAGAGATAAGAAACAAGAAATGACCAAATGGTAGAGGTTTCAAAGTTTGCATCTAGTCCCTTAGTTATGAAGGAAGAAAAACATTTATAGGAAGAGCAAGAAAAAAGCATAAAGTATTTCCAAAGGATGGAGAGGGTGGATGTTCCCACTGAGGGTCACTAGAACCAAATTTACAAAGTGTAAGCCATTTTTCCAAAAAGAAGTCAGACATTCCCCTAGACACTTGAAAGACAATTTAAAAATTCACAATGTAGAAAGCAGAAAGTTCTGGGGTCAGTTTGTGAATCTTACCCAGTGAGATCATGTTGCTGTAGTTCTCCAACATCACATCTCTGTACAAATGTCTCTGTTCCAAGTCCAGGCACTCCCACTCCTCTTGAGAGAAGTCTACAGCTATATCCCTGAACATCATCAACTGCTGAAACAACAAACCCAAGCACCAATGGTGAAATTAAAAGAAATCTTTTAGGTAGAAGGGACACAAATGAAAAAGGGCACTGTAGGAAGTGGGACACTCACTGAGCAAAAAACTGGAGTTGGCTGCCTGTAGTATGGGGGACGGGGGGAAATGACACGGAAGCTGAATGCCTATATGTTCTTAAAATCTCCTGTTGTTTAGTCACAACATCCTTATGACCTTTCCGTGACAAATAGCAGACAACAGGATGACAGCCCAGAATCATGAGTTCTTTGTTGATACCACAGGGATGCCACACCAGGCTTAAATGACTAACTCCAGATTTATTATGTGCCAAGTTTCCCTTCCTCCTTAGGCTATTTTTAGTTGAATTTTCTATTAGCTGAAATTGAAAGGATTCTTGGAAGAAATACACTCCCTAACTGAGTATCATTTTCTGTGGAGAATACCATTTTCTGTGGGAATGTATAAAATCTCTGGGCTCTAGGCTAAGTAGTGACAATCAGCACATGTCTTATTAATATTAATCTCTCATTGATTTCCTGGCAAGATCCCTGATCTCTCTGAACTTATTAACCTTCCATCATACCCTCTATTTAAAAGCCATGATAAAGTGCCACATACTAAAATGAATACCAACCATTACCAACTCTCACCTTTAATAATCGATATATCCCATTCTACAGAGTAAATAAAAGCTTTCATGTAGTGTATCCTGTTTAGCCACTCAGTTCCACTTTGTCAAGCCACGGATTTGAAAAGAAAGTCTCTACTATTTCCTTTAAGGCAAAATATTTCTCCTCCTTCAGTGCTCTGTCAAAGTATTAGGATGCAGGAGGTGCCGAATGCCATGTTGGACAGAAGAGGGACACCTAGGGAAGGCAGTGGACTGTTTCCCAGCTATCACTTACCACACTGAATAGTGACTTAAGCAAGCAGTTTAAGGATAAGAAATAAAAATGCTCATATGATGTGATATAGATGGTTATAATTTTTGGAAAGAGGCAATTCCAACTCACATGGGCCATGACTTAAAATTCTAAGACTCAATCAGTCTTCTAGATTCCTCTCCTGGTGAAGCACAGTCTTGAGAAAGCAGAGCTAGAGGGAAGGAATCGTGAGAGGTCAGGTTTTCCTCAGAGCTTTCAAATGGACTCAGAATTCCATTTTCTTCCCTGAAGAAAGGTCAGAGGGAGTCTGCAGAAATCCTGGCCCAAACCAAAATCCAAGTCCTCATTCTCCCTCCTCCTCTCTCTCAGTCCTAAATAACCACTAATCTACTTTTTGTCTCTGTAGATTTCTCTATTCTGGACTTTCATATGAATGGAATCTTATAATATGTGAACTTACTATGACTAGTGTCTTTCATTTAGCATAATGCTTTCAAGGTTCATCCAAGTTGTAGCATGTATCAGTATTTCATTCCTTTCTGTGGCTGAATAATATTCCATTGTATGGGGCGCCTGGGTGGCGCAGTCGGTTAAGCGTCCGACTTCAGCCAGGTCACGATCTCGCGGTCCGTGAGTTCGAGCCCCGCGTCGGGCTCTGGACTGATGGCTCAGAGCCTGGAGCCTGTTTCCGATTCTGTGTCTCCCTCTCTCTCTGCCCCTCCCCCGTTCATGCTCTGTCTCTCTCTGTCCCAAAAATAAATAAACGTTGAAAAAAAAAAATTAAAAAAAAAATATATTCCATTGTATGACCTAGATCACATTTTGTTTACCCATTCATCTGTTAATGGACATTTGGGCTGTTTCCACCTTTTGACTATTATAAATATGCTGCTCTGAACTTTCATGTACAAGTTTTTGTTTGAATGCCTGTTTTATGGTTTTCAGACTATGAGATTTACACTTCACCAATTAAATTTATTCCTAAACATTTTATGCTTTTTGATGCTATTGTGAATGGAACTATTTTCTTAATTTCATTTTTGGATTCTTCATTGCGAGTTTATAAATACACACTTGATTTTTATCTATTGATCTTGTATCCAAAACCTTTTTTTTACCCCAGGGGCAGGGGAGGGGCAGAGGAAGACGGAAAGAGTGAATTATTTTTTTTTTAATTTTTAACGTTTATTTATTATTGAGAGACAGAGAGAGACAGAGCATGAGTGGGGGAGGGGCAGAGAGAGAGGGAGACATAGAATCTGAAGCAGGCTCCAGGCTCTGAGCTGTCAGCACAGAGCCCCACGTGGGGCTTGAACTCACAAACCGCGAGATCATGACCCAGCTGAAGGGGGATGCTTAACCGACTGAGCCACCCAGGCGCCCCTAAGGGAAAGAGAGAATCTTTAACAGGCTTAGCAACCAGCACAGAGCCTGACCCTCAATCTCGAAACTGTGATATCATGACCTGAGCCGAAATCAGGAGTCGAATGCTTAACCAGCTGAGCCACCCAGGCGTCCTTTGTATCCTAAAACTTTTCTAAGCTCCTTTATTAGTTCTCATGGTTTTTCTGTATATGGATTCCTTAAGATTTTCTATATTTAAAAAATCATGTCATGTGTAAATAGAGAGTTTTATTTCTTTCCCAATATAGATGCTTTTTATTTCTTTTTTCTTGTCTAACTGCCCTGTAAAATCTCTACAATATTGAATAGAAGTGGCAAAAGCAGCCATTCTTTTTCTTATTCCTGATCTTAGGGGGAAAACATTCAGATACTCACTACTAAGTATGGAATTTTTGTAGGTGCCCTATATCAAGTCAAGGAAATTCCCTTTAATTCCTAGTTTATAGAGTATTTTTATAATGAAAAGGTACTGGCTTTTGTCCAATGTTTTTTCTGTATCTATTAAAATGACCCTGTAATTTTTGGGTTTTATTCTATTTATTTAATGTATCACATTAATTGATTTTTGGATGTTCAGACAATGCTGGGATATATTCCACTTGGTCATATTGTATGAGTGCATTTATATGTTGCTGGATTTGGTTTGCAAGTATTTTGTTGAGGATTTTTAAACTCATTCTTATGAGATATGCTTTGCCTAGTTTTGGTATCTGGGTAATACTGGCCTCATCAAATAAGTTGGGGGATTGGCTGTATTCTTTAATTGCAGCAGAGAAGGCACTGGGGAACTCAGAACTGATAGTAGGAGTCCTCCTGAACCAGGTTACATTCTGAACAACAAAGAAAACCTGGTTGTTCAGAGGAACCATATTTTAAAGAAATTGTCTTCTACTGCAGTAACAGAGGAGGGAACTCTTGAGCAGAAGAACCTAAAAACTACCTTTTCAGGGGAAAGTACCAGTGACAGCTATTCTGAGGTAATCTATCACATTCCAACAAACAAACAAACACACACAAAAAATTAGAAGTACTGTGTCCAAAGATATTGTTAGATATAAGTTTGAAATGAATGCCAGAATTCCCATTAGCATAAAGAAAACTGCCTAAAAAAAATCAGAGAATATTAGAAGTATTACCTAACATTCCACTATGAGTAAAAAAATATTTGATGATACAATCACAGCTCTGAGGCAAGACTACATGCACAAATGTTACAATGATCTCAGGAATGGGGAAGAAATGATGAATAGACTATATACAAGAGTTAGTAGAATTCAAGTATGAAAGAGAACACAGGCAAAACCACTTTAGGAACAAAGAATAAACTACAAGAAGCACAAGGTATGACAAATATAGAAAGTGTAGCATGGACAAAGAATACAGAAATTAGTGAATGGAACAAAATGAAACAAAGAAAGAGATAACAATTATTGGAAGAAAACAATGAAAGTCAGAGACAATCCAACCTGTAACTAAGCAGATCCCTACAGATGAAATCCAAATCAAGGAAGAGAACAAATATTAAAAACTACATTTTTAACATTAAAAAATAATTTCCTGAAATAAAGCATGAATATACATAATGAAAAGACACCCCATATGCAGAGAGAAAGGACTCAAAATGTTCATTTTGAGTCTTAATAAAATTTCTTAATAAACATTTCTTAATAAACATTTCTTAATGAAATTATTAGGCTAAAACCCATGGGAAATCAAGATAAAAATATCAAGTTACCCATGAGAAAAAGGAAATTCAGTTGTCATTAGATTTCTCCACTAAATTCAGTTCCCCATATAGTGAGGTTAGTCTCTCCAGTATACTTGTGGGAAAATAAATGATAAAATCAAAGAATTAAAAAAAATTTTTTTAATGTATATTTTTGAGAAAGGCAGAGTGCAAGTTGGGAGTGGCAGGGGGGGGGGAGAGGGAGAGAGGGAGAGAGGGAGACAGAGAGAGAGAGAGAGAGAGAGAGAGAGAGAGAATCCGGAGCAGGCTCCAGGCACCCAGCTCTCAGCACAGAGCCCCACAGGGGGCCAGAACCCACAAGTTGCGTGATCATGGAGCTGCGAGATCATGACCCAAGGCAAAAAAACGGACGTTTAACCAACTGAGCCACCCAGGTGCCTCCAGAGTCACCCAGGGGCCCCCAGAGTCAAAGATTTTATATGCAGCCAACCTGTCCTTCAAGTATAAAGGATATAAAAAGTTTTATGCTGCATGAACTTAGGGAATATTGTTCCCAGGAGTGCTTTCTAAATTACTGGAGGACATATTCGGCGTTACTGCCGAACACATTTAAAAGCAAATCTAGGGGCGCCTGGGTGGCGCAGTCGGTTAAGCGTCCGACTTCAGCCAGGTCACGATCTCACGGTCAGTGAGTTCGAGCCCCGCGTCAGGCTCTGGGCTGATGGCTCAGAGCCTGGAGCCTGTTTCCGATTCTGTGTCTCCCTCTCTCTCTGCCCCTCCCCCGTTCATGCTCTGTCTCTCTCTGTCCCAAAAATAAATAAAAACGTTGAAAAAAAATTTTTTTTTAAAATAAAAGCAAATCTAAATTAAAAAATAAGATGGAGATTATGGTACCAGTATGCTGAATGGCCCCCAACGGTATCTACTACTTGGTATTAACACTGTGTAGTTGCCTCCTGCATTGAATAGAGCAGATTTATGTACCAAGAAGATATTGTGGGAACGATGGAGGAGGATAGGTCAAAAAGGACATTATGGCTTCAACCGTACGTACTCTTGCTGTCTTTCTGCTCTGGGGAAAGCTGTATGACATGTCACAAGGACACTACAGCAGCCTTACAGAGGTCCACATGGAGAGGAACTGAGGTCTTTTGCCAATAGCCAAGTGAGGGAATCATCTTAGAACGTGATCCTCCAGCCCCAGTCATGCTTTCAGATGACTGTGGCCTGGCCAAGAGTTTGGCTGCAACTTTGTGAGACACTAAGCCAGAGACTCCACGCTAAGCCACTCCGAAATTCCTGATCTGCAAAAATGGTGTTAAGATAATACAGTTTTATTGATTTTTAGGGTAGTATGTTTTACAGCAATAACTAATATAGGGATAAAGCTTACAAAATGGAAAAGAGACAAGTTCACTGATTGCCTCATTTATAATAACTGAGAGAGAAAGGATATCATTTAAAGCAGCCAAGTCATTAGTAGAAATACAGAAATATTTACGAACAAAAACATGAAGTCAGAGAGAGTAAAATGTCAACTACATTTCAACTTACAAGTAAAAATTAGGAAATTAAAAGTTAGATTTAAAATGACAGTTTTTGGGGCACCTGGGTGGCTCAGTCGGTTGAGTGTCTGACTTCAGCTCAGGCCATGATCTTATTGCTCATGGGTTCAAACCCCGCGTTGGACTCTGTGCTGACAGCTCAGAGCCTAGAGCCTGCCTTGGATTCTGTCTCCCTCTCTCTCTGCCTCTCACCCACTCATGCTCTCTCTCCTTCAAAAATAAATAAACATTAAAAAAAATTTTTTTTAAATAACAGCTTTTACAATAGCAACAACATTTTCAAATACTTATAAATTTAACAAAATAAGTACAAGGCCTCTGCATCAATTACTACAAACAATAGAGTGAAATTGCAGAACATCTAAATGAGTGGAGGAATTTATCACATTTATGAGATGAAAGGCTGATTATTTTCAAGATGTCAGTTTATCTGCAATATAATGGTATAAAAAGGTTAAAAGTAAAAGGATGGCAAAAGATATACCATGGAAATCATAATCAAAAGGATGCTAGAGTGGCTACATTAATATGAGACAAGGTAGATTTCAGAGCAGAGATTATCAGGGAGGAAAGATAGACTTTTCAACAAATGATGCCAAGTCAATTGAATATCTATAAGGGGGAAATGAATTGATCTTTACCTTACAACATACACAAAAATCAATTCTAGAAGGTTTGTACACCTAAATGTGAAAGATATTAATATAGAAGATACAAATATCTTCATGCCTCTGGGATAGGCAAAGATTTCTTTTTTTTTTTTTTTTTAATGTGTATTTTATTTTTGAGAGAGAGAGTGCCCATGAGCAGGGGAGGGCAGAGACAGAAAGAGACACAGAATCTGAAGCAGGTTCCAGGCTCTGAGCTGTCAGCACAGAGCATGACGCAGAGCTCAAACTCACAAACTGTGAGATCCTGACCTGAGCCGAAGTCAGACACTTAACCGAATGAGCCACCCAGGTGCCCCAGGAAAGATTTCTTAAATGGGGTACAGAGAGTACAAACCACAAAGGGAAAGATAATAAATAAAACTACAATTTACTTCTTGATTTGTATTTATTTATTTTTTAAATAAAACTACATTTTAAAAAGCAATTTCTGTTAATCAGAAAAGAACTAGTGAAAATCAAACCATGGATTAGAGGATATTTGCAATACAATGGCTGACAAAGGATTCACATCCAAGCTAAATAAAGAACTTGCACGAATCGACAATAAAAGGACAGATAAGCTCCCCCAAATTTGAAGAGCTCCCCAAAAGGAAAGGCAAAGGACATGAACAAGCATTCCCCAAGATATCCAAATGGTCCATGGACATTAAAACAAAAGCATTCAACTTCATTAGTCTAAGAAAACCACACTGCAATGCCAGTATATAGCCACCATACTGACAAAAATTTTATAGTCTGACAATACTATGTGTTAATGAGAAAGGGGAGCAGTTGGAACTTGCACACGCTGTTGATGAGTTCAGTTATTTTGGAAAACTGAGATTATCTGCTTAAATAGATTCGCTTACACTATGACCCAGCAATTTTTCTCCTAGAAATAGACTCAAAAGAATGGATACATATGAACCCCAAATGACAAGTGTAAGAATGCTCCTAGCATCATTATTCATGAAACAAAACATATGTGCATCAATACTATGACAATTATTGAACAGACAAATACAGTTGGTGTATTCATGCACTGGAACATGCACCTAGAAAGGTGAACACACAATATGGATGAATCTCACAGACAAAATGTTGAACAAAGGAAGCCAACAAAAAAGTTTACATACTGTATGATTCTACATATGTGTAAGTTAAAAAACAGACAATATATGGTGGTTACTTTGGGGAGCTCCTGACTGAACAGAAACACAAGCGAGATTTCTGGGGTGCAGGTAATGTTTTACTTCTTCATCTGAGCTTTTATTTTATGGGTGTTCCCTTTGTGGTAATTCACTTAAGCTGTACAGTTTTGATTATATTATCATGTATACATGGATAATTTAGGATAACTCCCTCATTTCAAGGTTCTTAACTTAATTTCGTTGCCTTGTAAAGCAAAGTATTCACAGGTTCCAGGGATTATACCCTATGCAGGGGCATTACTCTGCCTACCCCAACCATCTTTAAAGCTTCTATCCTTGGCTCCCCTCTTTCTGAGGGATACTCAAAAATCCACCTCTTCCTACCCCATCAATTCCTGTCCAACAGTCTTGAATCCAAGCAGAATATCAGCACCAATATCCCCTGTGTCCATGTTGTCCCTGTGTCCATCATAAGAAGCCCTAGATTCCCTGATAATCTCTCTTTTCAGACAGTGCACTCCCACTGGCTGAATGTCCCCTCTTCCCATCCCTCTCTAACTCTTGACACTTTCTAGTAGCTCTCTGGAATTCATAATTCATTAATAACAAACTCCTCTTTTATCTCCAACCACTTTGAATATTCCCTTCACCTTTGGGTCTAAGGGAAACCTGGCTCTCCCCAGAGGACTCTGAAGGCTTTCAACATCCCCTTCCCCCACCCCCCCAGACTCTTGCCACTGGGTATGGAAGCAGGGCAGGTATCCTCCTTGCTTTTATTACTTTCAGACCTTTCTCCCTCCTCCAGAAAATCTCCAAGTTGGAATTTCACGCCTTGCGATTACATGTAACTCACCACATCTCAGGATATTTCCCCTTGTTTTTTGAAAACGTGAGCTCATGGCTCATTCTCTGCAACCCTACAGTACCCTGCTTTATTCTTGGGCTTGGCTCACTCATTCTTACTTGCCCTTAAAACTTTTTCCCTCCCTCGTGGCTCATTACCACCAGCATACTGAGGCGTTATTTCCCGGTCTCTGCCCCCATCAGCTGCTGCTCCATTTCTCTGCTCATATTTACAGAGAAACTCTTGGAATGTGTTCTCTACACTGTCTCCTATTACTTTCCCCTCGTTCTACACTACCCTACCCAATCCACCTAACGGCCACCACAGAAACTGCTCTCCACACATTTACGAATGACTGTTACTAAACACAATAGTCTGTTTCTGGCTCCACCGCTGCTGTTACTACACTTACACACATGGTCACGCACAGAGTGATATAGTCACAATCATATACATGCACAGTCACACCTAAATACGTGTGTAAATACGTATTTAGTAAATACGTCATTACTATCCGGTACAGCTCCCGTCACCATCGTGCCCATGCAAACGCAAACACACACACACACACACACACACCCCACCCCTACCGCTCCTGAGCGATTACCCATATCCCGATCTCGTACCAATTTCACACAGGCACCCACAGATCCCATCGAGATCGCTGGCGCGGAAGCAGACACACACAAATACAGCTCCCTACCGTCTGCCTTCCCAAACTCTCTTGCTAGCAAGGCCTGAGACTCCGAAAACATTTAAGCCCTCACTGCACTCCTCAGGGTCATTCCGCTTCCGGATCTTAGACTTACCTGACCCTGCGGTCCCTTCAAAAATGTTCCGCAGGGACTCGGGCGCAAGCCTTCCTATGGTCCTGAAAGGGCCAGTGTGCGGACAGGAAGCTGCTTCGGCTATGATGGACATTGGAAAATGCAGTCAGAGCATGGACAGCCTTTCAGAGATCTCACGATCTCAATTCACAGGCCTTGGCCCCGGGCCCACATCCTTTCCCTGGGCAAAAATCATCGCCTTCAGTTGTTCACATCCGTGGCCAGGAGCTATTAGTTCCAGGCCGCGTTTAGAATGCAAGACTCAACCCAGGCCTCCACGCTGCTTCCCCACAAATGGATGCTCCAGTCTGGAAACCTGGACAATAAACCAACGCGGCCTCTCACCGGAAGTAGCTTTGGACGCGATGGCCCCTGGGAAACGTAGTTCAGCGCTCAGAGGAAGGATGTAATTCTTTGCAGGTTGAGTTCTTTATCTGGGCATCTGATAGATATGGTGTGACAGAATGGTTCGGTGACCAGCGAGTCCTTACTATCTCCGTCTGAGCATTGGCCAGGTGTGGTGGATATCTCTTATCCCACAAGGCTCGACCTGGGGGTAGGATGAAGGGGCCCGGCCCCAGGAGGGTCCCCTATCCGCGAAGTCATGGGAGCTGCTTCTTTAATGAGGTGTAGTATCCCTTACATCCTCAAATACCTTATTCCCATCCTCCAGTTACCCTTAGAGAGTTTGGTTTAAATTAATATTCAAGCTTACATTAGTATTTTGTAAATGTTGTTCATGTCTTAGCCTTTTTTTTCCCCTGAAGTTAATACTTGCGGGCTTTTAAAATTTGCTTCCCTTTCTCTGTGCTCATTATGTAGATGGACAGTATGTCTAAACTTTCTGATGGAGTGACTTTTTTCAGTACTTTCAAATTCAACCTTTAAAAATAATTGCCTTTAAAATATTTTTATTGTGAAATAGGAAAGACCTGAAGACAAGTGCATAGAATGTGTATGTTCAGTGTAACTCAATAGTAATGAAGAGTATATTTGGTATCTCAAGAAGAAACAGCCTATGCATATAATATTTCTGATCCCCAGGCCCCAGCTGATCACTAACTATCCTGCCTGGCTGGTGGGGTAATAATATTGTGAAGGCTGCTTTTGGGCAATTAACTTTAACAATGGAAACCTGAGTAAGGTAGAAGGGCCCATAGTAACCCCCTGGCAGAATATAAACATGCTCTTTAGGTGACCCACCTCAAAATATCCATAAGCCCCAGCTGACCAATGGGTTACTTACATCAGGACACGGGGACCATAAAAGGAAAATTAAGGGGTGGGAAGCCATAGTTAGTTACCACACCTCCTCACTTCCCCTCTTTAATTAACTACAGCTTCCCACCCCTGCCGCACTGCAGACAGTCTCTGCTTTGCCTTTGTGCCCACTGCTTTCTTGCGGTATATTCGATAAACTTCTATCTCCTTTGTTCTGCCTTGGATGAATTCTTTCACCATCCCCATTGTCAGCTTCTACCAGATCTTGTCACCCCACATTTGGTGGCTCCCATCGAATCAGGGGACCCCACAAATATCTTGGCTTGTCAGTTATCTATCTTTAAAACTTACATAAGCACATATCGTATGAATTTATCTTGCTTAGTTCTTAAAATCCTAACTGAATTAATTCAAAACTCTACGCTAAAGACTTTGCAGAAGAAAATGTATGCCCACTCAGGGTGAAAATTATTTTCCTCATTACTGTTGTGTCATGGGACCCCAAGATCAACACTCTGTCCAAGGTTGAACGATTCACTAGAGGAACTCACAATGAAACAATACAAAGGGAAATTAGCAGAGAAAAGGTGCATGGAACAAAGTCCAGGAAAAACCAGCACATGTTTCCAAGGATCCTTTCCAAGTGAAATCAAAGAGGACATTAATTTCCCCTGCAACAAGTTTTGACAACACATGTGAAATGTTGCCAACCAGGGAAGTTCACTAGAGACTCAGTACCTAGAGTTTTTATTGTGTGCTGGTCACATAGGGAGCCTCTGCCAGGCACATACTAGAATTTCAGAAGGAAAGCAGATATTTAACAAATTATATGATTTACACAAACAGGCATAGTGAGCCATTTTTGTCAAATAGGATAGTGTGAATCCCCTCTGGAAATCTAAGTTCTAGGTGCAAGCCAAGGGCCAACTGTGCAAGCAGACATTTCCAGGGATAAGAATTCTCAGGTCTGCTATGCTAAGACTTTTCTGCACACCAGTGTCCTAAACAAAATGTCTGACTTTCAAAACAACAAAAATTAAAAGGCATATGAAAATACAAGGAAAAAAAAAATCAAGATATTCCCAAGAGATTAAAAAAAAAATCCTAACTAGACTCAGGTATCCTTAGCTTGTTGCCGTGTAACTTCAATCTATACTCTGTCTTCACATGGCCTTCTCTTGTATGTCTTTTCATCTTCTATTATAAAGACACTTGTCATTGGATTTAGGTCCCACCCAGATTATCTAGAATGAACGCACCTAGGGATTCTTAATTATGCCTGAGAAGAAAATTACTTTTACTAAGTAAGGTCACATTCACATGTCTCAGGGTTAGGATATGGACATATCTCTGGGGGCCACAATTTAACCCACTGCAATCTGTTACTATGTTTATTCTTACCCTAATAGATTTCCTTAGAATTCTCATCCTCCCACTATTATTTTTTTTAATTTATTTTTGAGAGAGAGCGCACACATGCACATACGTATGAGTGGGGAAGGCAGAGACAGAGGGAGACAGAGCATCTGAAGCTGGCTCTGCACTGACAGCAGAGAGCCCGATGTTGGGGCTCGCACTCATGAACCATGAGATCATGACCTGAGCCAATATCAGGAGTCAGAGGTTTAACAGACTGAGCCACCCAGGCACCCCTCATCCTCTTACTGTTATAAATGACATCTAGATACTGACAACAAATAAATGTTTCTCTTTAACATGGACTCAGTGGTTTAGGAGAGCAAAGACAAAATTCTTCATCTACCCCTCAAAATTTGCTCATTCCATAGTTTTATTTCAGTAAATAACAATTCTGGTTTTCAGTTACTCAAGCTGAAAATACTCGCATGAGCCTAGGTTCTTATCTTTCATTTCCAACATCAAATCTGTTACCTGATTCTTTCAGCTCTATCTTCAAAATATATCTGAAATCCAACTCCTCTCATGACTACCAGTGCAATCACCCAAGACCAAGTTACCATCATCTCTTACCTGGATTATTCCAACAGCTCATTAGCTAGTTTCCCTGCTTCCTTTTTTTTTTTTTTTTTTTTTTTTTGGTTCCCCTACACTGTATTCTCTAATCAGCACCCTGGTCTCTCTCTCTGTTTTTAAAGTTTTAGCTATTTAAGTAATCTCTATACCCCATGTGGGGCTTGAACTCACTACCCCAAGATCAAGAGTTGCACAGTTTTCTGACTGAATCAGCCATGCACCGAGTGATCTCTTTTATTTTATTTTTATTTTTTAAGCTTATCAATTTACTTTGAGAGAGAGCTCAGGAGGGGCAGAGAGAGAAGGAGAGAGAGAGAATCCCAAGCAGGCTGCTCATTGTCAGTGAAGAGCCTGATGCGAGACTTGAACTCATGAACCGTGAGATCATCACCTGAGCCAAAATTAAGAGTCAGACACTTAATGACTGAGCCACCCTGGTACCCCACCCCCACCCCCAAGTGATCTCTTTTAAATGCAAGTCAGATCATGTCACTCCTCTGTGCAGAGCCAACATTGCCTTCACATCTCACTGAGAAAAATAAGCAAAGTTCTTACAATGCTCTCTAAGACCTTCCATAATTGGTCCCCTCATTAGCTCCTTCTTCTCATCTACTATTCTTCACTTTGTCACTATGACCAACTTGCTGCTTTTGAATATACCAGGCTTGTAGCCAACCTATGGCATTTCTATTTTGGTGTTTTCTCTGTTTATAATTCACTTTGTCTAAATACCTTTAAATGCCACTGCTTCTTCTTTTTGGTTTTGCTCAAATATTTTCTTTTTAGGCTTCTCCTAACTATTCTATTTAAAAGGACAATTCCCAGGGTTCCTGACTGGCTCAGTCAGAAGAGCACACAACTCTTGATCTTGGGGTTGTGAGTTTGAGCCCTGCATTGGGTGTAGAGATTACCTAAATAAATAAAACTTAAAAAAAAAACAACACAGGGGCACCTGGGTGGCTCAGTTGGTTAGGCGACCAGCTTCGGCTCAGGTCATGATCTCACAGTTTGGGAGTTTGAGCCCTGCGTTGGGCTCTGTGCTGACAGCTCAGAGCCTGGAGCCTACTTCAGATTCTGTGTCTCTCCCTCTCTCTCCCTCTCCCCGGCTCATGCTCTATGTCTCTGTGTCTCTCAATAATAAATAAATGTTAAAAAAATTAAAAAATGGTATGAAAGTATGACATTTCCCCCACCACAAAATACTATGCCACCGTAAGAACAAGGAATATGTATTAATATGGGATGTCTCCTAAGAAATAATAGTAAAAAATAAGATGCTTTATATTAAAATTTGTGAAAAATAAAGATAAGGGGCCTTATATACATAGATATGTTGGTATAGTCATAGAATTACTCAAAGTAGTTTACATAAGAAACTAGCCACAGTAGATACATGTAGAGAAGAGAAATAGTGAAAGGGAGACTTCTTTTTTTTTCACTATAACCTTGTTTACATTTTTAAGATCAATGAGATGATTCCTTTAAAAACAACTGTGAAACGGGGCACCTGGGTTGCTCAGTCGCTTAGGAGTCTGACCTCAGCTCAGGTCATAATCTCATGGTTTGTGGGTTCAAGCCCCATGTGGGGCTCCGTAATGATAGCTCAGAGCCTGGAGCCTGTTTCAGATTCTGTGTCTCCCTCTTTCTCAGCCCCTCCCCTGCTCATGCTCACTCTCTCCCTCTTTCAAAAATAAAAAACATTAAAAAAATAAAAATAAAATAAAAACAATTGTGAAAAAAAAAAAGTTGACAGAAAGGAGAGCCAGGAGGAAAGTTACTAAGTTCCTAAGCTAGTAGCTTTGAGAGGTGATGAAGGTTGCTGAAATAGGACTGTGAAATGCAGATGTAAAGTATAACCCTGAAGCTTTTAGCAATGGAAAGATAGAAAGCAGAATGTAATAAAAAGAAACTGCAGTGTGCAACAATAATAGTTTCTAAAGACTGCAGATTTATGAAGGGCTGAGTGCATATGTAGACTCTGAAAATGAACAGAATATGGTCCTCTAGGATTACTTAAATAAAAGAGGGCACTGATAGAGGAACAATGAGGACAGAAGGGTTCATGTCAATTGAAACTCAAGGAGAGTAAGGCCTATGAACGAAATCCTGAAAAACATTTCAGGGCCGTCAGCTCTCTCACTGAACATCTATGTTCTGCCTTATTCCACTCACTCTCTTGGACACAACCTCCTTTACCTTTCCTCTATTCACCACCCATGGCCTCTCTTCTTGTTCCAACTTAAAGATTTCATTCAGTTTGGTGATATGATAGTCCATATATAGGAAAATGACCCAAGACTTTAATTCAAGTACCATCCCCAAACTCAGACTGAGCCTGGGCCTTTCAGGACGTTACCATATAAAGAGGAACGAAAGAAATAACATTTTACCTTAAAGGTTGAGCATATACAATGATATAGCAGAGGGTTGAGAATATTTGAAGCTTGCATCTCAAAGCTGAATCTACTATGCCGTGTAAAGGTTCTAAGTATTTCAGAAATGGAAAAGAGACAGCACTTTACTTTCAGAAACTGGATTATACAGAGAGCTATCCACGCCTAATATGGCTGTGTTGCTCTAGTTCTCCAGCATCACATTGCTGTACAGATTCCTCTGAACATCAATTATTTTTTTATGTTTATTGATTTATTTTGAGAGAGAGATAAAGGCAGAGAGAGAATCCCAAGCAGGCTCCATGCTGTCAGCATAGAGCAAGACACAGGGCTTGATCTCATGAACCATGAGATCATGACCTGAGCTGAAATCAAGAGTCAGACGCTTAACCCACTGAGCCACCTAGGTGCCCCCATCTGAACATCTTTAAGTTGTGGCTGATGCTCCTGTTTGAATTGAACAATCACGTCTCTGAGTGTTTACTCTACCAATGACTCCCAAAGAACAGAGAAGAGTAAATGTCTGGGGGCAAGATTGTGGACAAAACAGGTACCCCTATAGCAAAATGTACCTTGTTTAAAATGTCATACTGATTTGTTATTCTGTTCCAGAACAAATGTTTGGAATCCTAAGTGTTTATATAAGAATGCTGCAAGTTATTTATTATATAAATTATGTAGCTTTTCCCTCTTAAAATTGAAACTCCAGGAAGACATGCCCTTATTATTAGTTTGAACAGGAAATGAGGCTTGCAGGATTCAGATTCCTCCACCATCTCAGCCACCCATGCTGAGATGACCCATATTTAGGTGATCACACAAATACTCATACACTTACCCACAGATCCACACACAATCTTGCCCCACCACATGCACACAATTATTCCAACCTCACACGCCCATGATATGACCTTCTAGCCTCACGAAGTCACACATAGTCTTGATCCCACCACTCTGTTCACACTCACCAATTTTACTCACATGCAGTTTCTCTTACACTCAACTATCCTCCTCCAACCAGTCACACATGTAATCTCACCGCTGTCTCACACTTTCTTTGCCTACCTTCAAATACATAACTGGGCTTGAAGATTTCTCCCTTTCAAACTCCCCAGGCTGGTTTGGTCACAGATGCTCCCGTCCACATTCAGGTTCGTTCTCCTGGCTCCCCGACAAGTTCCGAAGCAGTCTGCCTCAAGAACATCTTGGTACTCAGGGCAAAGCAGAATTCTGAGCACCATCAGGGCACTTAACTGTGGCCAGCTTCTAGAGGAGGCACCTTAGGCAGCTTGGCCTGGTCCATCTGGCCATTGGCGAAGGCCAGGACTGGGATTCCCAGGATGCCTGAGAAGGATGCCTGTAGGACCTAGTATTTTACAGGTGAACTACCAAAGCTGGAGAGAGCCGCTCTGAGGGCTGTGTCAACGAAAAATTGCACCAGACAAGTTAAACAGGTAAGGAAGATTCTATGAACGATTGTTGCAATAGAGAGAGAGATATTGAACTCAAGTCAGTATATAACATAGCAGGGATTTATATCCAATGCACAGCATGAGGGAGTCAGTGGATAAAAGATTACTAAGAGGAGCGTGGTTAAGTATCAAGGGCAGGGGGATTCTTGCTGAACTAGGGTCTGCAGATCAAGGACCAGCCATGGTCAACAGGAGTGCTCACAGGAGCCTGTCTACAGTTTGGTCGACGGAGTCCTTAGCTGACGCTCGCGGAAGCCCCCGGAGAGCGGCTCAGCGGGAAGGCCGTTTTGGCTAGGTCCGTTTTGGCTAGCTCCACGCCTCGGGGAAATTGGGATATCCAGGCGACAGCTTTCCAGAAACCTGTCGCATTCGTACTACATCTCCCAGAGGCCTCTAGGCTCAGTGCTCCCTCCCGCGAGAACTGGACCTTCTCCTGAGCAGTGGGCGGGATCTTCTGGCGGGTTGGAGCAAACGGCCCCAGGGCGCTGCGGGAGCTCCTGCGTTCGACTTGTTCCAAGTAGAGTAGAGAGGTACTACCTGTACCGAAGGAGGCGTAGGTGAGGTGGCCCGGAGCCCGGGATTGGGCCGGCGTGTCTGGAACCTCTGGCCTGTGCAGGGTGTGTGGGGAGCCAACTGAGAGGGGGAGATTGTGAGGAGGGTGTGTGTCTGAATGTGACTGTGTGCCAGTGTGAGCGTGTACGGAACTGCGAGGGCGGGGAAGGGGGGCTTGATTTGCGGTTATGATTGTTCATGTGTAATGAGGTAATTGTGTGACCGGGTGTTTGCGCGTGTAGCGTTCTTTGACCGCGTTTGTAAAACTGGGTGTCTTCTTGTGTGTGTGTGTGTGTGTGTGTGTGTGTGTGTGTGTGTGTGTGTTTATGACCATTTGCTGAACTGTGGGTATGGGATGCCTTAACTGTGAGATCGGTGATTGTGTTTACCCAAGGTGTGTGTATTTGTGATATTATTAGTGTAGGGTGCGTGTGAATTCGTTATTGTCACTGTGTCCCCATGAAGTGTGGCAGTCGGAATGTGAGAGTGTGGGGTGCCTATGACTGCGATTGTGACTGTGTCTGTTCCTGCAGTGTGTATGCTCGTGTGACCATGTGCAGCCAGTTGTGTTTAGGTTTGGGGTGCCTGTGTCCTCGTGGCGTGAGTGAGTTTGTGGGAATATGTGTCCGTATAGCACTGTAGTTGTGGGGCGCCTTTGTGTGCCTTTGTGACTCCAGCGCTCTGTTCCCAGGAGACCTCTGTGAGCTCAGGGACAGATTCTGCCCAGAACTACAGTCACCCTGCTCTTGTCTTGATGCTGGTGTTGAACAGGCACCCTAGCCTTGCCTGACCTACATGTATAGGTGACGGGTGGTTGGCTGACCTGGACTCCCAGAAGAGCCTGGTGTTTCCTGACTTCTTTCTTTTTCCCCAGCTCTGCTTTGCTTGCACAGACGCTTCCAGAGTGGAGGAAAGAATGGCTGTTGAAAATCCACAAGGCTCCTGCAAGGTAGTTTGTTGTGTTGTTTCCCCTTTTTCCCTGGAATCCCCTTTTCTTTGTCAGGACTTGACTTGCTTTCCTCCTCTTGAAAATTCTTGTCCATCAGGTGACTTGATCCCTGGAATTTCCCCTTTGATAAAATGTGAGTGACTGCACACCCTAACCCCTCACACACCTGATTTTCTCTTACTAAGTTGTCAAATGGTTTAATTTTCCTTTGTGCTGTCTTAAAAAAAAATACTGTTTCCTCCTACTCGTAAAAGTAAAATATGATTATTTTAAACAATTTCAGAAGTACATCTTTTGAAGAAAATGTCCATTCCCAGTTAAAAACCAATGCTTACTTTTTTGTATTTTCTCCCCACTATGTTTTATGTACATATATAAAATGTGATTTTTAAAAATTGAATTCATTCAGCATTTACCATTATGGCCTACATTTTTTACATAAAATTAAATTTAAGTTTTTTCCCACATGATTTAATATTTGAAACATTTTTAGAAGTGTGTATTTTTTTTGAATGCCTCTGGCTTATTTTTTTTTGCTCTTAAATTAGATACAGAAATAGCATATCCTACTTATTTGTATTGTTTAATATATAATTGTAAAGACTCATGTAGGGAGTACCTAAGAAATAAAATACAACTATCTCTAAAGAAACCTCTGATGTACCCCTCCACAATCACAAATAACTGTGCTCCTCTGGTGATAACCACTGTGATGTTTTCTTTGCCTTACATTAGAATTTTAGTACCTATGTATGCATTCCAAAATCATATAGGTTTAGTTTATGTCTATTTTCTCTCTTTGTATGAGTAGACATTCTTTTGTGTTTTTTTAATAAAAAAATGTGAGCTTCATTCATGTTTCCTGTAACTACAGTTAATTTTTTCCATTGCTATATATATATATTATCTTGTATGATAGCATCACAATTTACTACAATTTACTATTTATCCTTTCTGTTTTTCATGTATATTTGACTTCCAGTTTTTGGTCATAACAAGCATTGTGACCACTAGTATTTTGTGCACATATTTTGGTACACATGTGTTTGCATTTCTTTAGCATATATACTAAAATTGTGGTTAAGTTGCTGAGGGATAGAAATTGTACATCTTCAGTTTTACTAGACAACGTCAAACTGTTCTCTAAAGATACTGTGCAAGTGTTTTACTTATATCAGCAGTTCACAAAGGTTCCTTTTGCTCCACATCCATGCCAGCCCTTGGCATCATCATACTTTTAAATTTTTGACAGTTTGGTGGTTGTCTAATGTTATCACATTTAATTGATAGTTCCTTTATTATCAATGAAATGTAACACCAATTCTTGCCCACCTGGGCATCCTTTTTTGTAAAATGCTTGTTCAAATGTTTTGCCAAATTTTAATTGGGTTGTTTTTCTCTGATTATAGCAATTGATATATATATGTGTATATATCTTCTGTATAATAGTGACTAAATATTTTCTTCTGCTCTGGCTTAGTTTTTCATTCTGGTGCCTTTTGATGAATATAGAGGTTCTGGTGCCTTTTGATGAATATAGAGGTTCTGGATTTAAATGTAAGGAATCTTTTTTCGTAGTTAGTTCTTGTTTAAGAAATTTTCTGCTACGTAGAGGTAATGAAGATTTTCTCATGTTCTCTTCTAGAAGCTTTCTAGCTGTTCATTTTAACATGTAGGTCTGTACACTACCTGGAATTGATTCCTGTAGGTAGTGATTTAATTTCATTTTATTCCCCATGTGGGTATCCAGTTGTTCCAGTATCATTTATTGAAAAGTTCATCTTTCTACACTGATTGACAATACCATTTTAGTAAAAAAAAATCAAGTGACCACCTATGTCTACATGTATTTTGGGAGATTATATTCTGTTCCATTGCTCTATTTTTCTCTCCTTGCAGCAATATCATGCTATCTTATTCGCTGTAACTTTATAATATTTAGAGCAAGTCCTCTTTTGTTCCTCAAGAGTGTCTTGGCTGTTTGTGTTCTTATGCATTTCCATATAAATTTTTGAAATAGCTTGGTTGCACTCAGGCATCTTTTGTGATTTAGATTGAATTGCATTGTATCTATAATTGTATAAATAGAAATTTGGGGAATCTTGGGGTGACTGGATGGCTCAGTCGGTTAAATGTCCAACTCTTGATTTCGGCTCAGGTCATGATCTCATGGTTTGTGAGATTGCACCCCCCATTCAGCTCTGCACTGACAGTGTGGAGCCTGCTTGAGATTCTCTCTCTCCCCTCTCTCTGCCCTCTCTCTCCCTCTCTCTTAAAATAAATAAAAGACATTTTAAGTTTTTTAATGTTTATTTTTGAAGGAGAGTGAGCGAGCAAGGGAGGGGCACAGAGAGAGGGAGACACAGAATCTGAAGCTGTCTCCAGGCTCTGTGTTGTCAGCACAGAGCCCAATGCAGGGCTCAAACCCATAACCCATGAGATCATGACTTGAGCCAAAGTTGGATGCTTAACTGACTGAGGCACCCAGGCACCCCAAGACATTTTTTAAAATCTTGAAAAAAAAAAAGAAATTTGGGGAATCTTCTAATAATACAAGCCTCTCAATTGACTTAGGTCTTCTTATTTCTCAACAAGGTCTTGCTTATCTCCTGTAAATATTCCCAGGCAATTAGGAATCACATAATCCATTCTATAGTATTTCCTTTTTGCATTGAGTGCCAGGAATCTGAGCACTTCAAATAATGATCAATCCTAGTAATAATTTTAGCCTGGGTTTTTGATATTGAGTACCTATTACCTATGACCTTTGTATGTTATTAAAACATTTTTTTTTTCTTTAATTCTTAGTCTCCTCAAATACATTTTTGAAACTGGGGACATTGGGTCATCTATGTGGCTCAGTCGGTTAAGCATCTGACTTCGGCTCAGGTCATGATTTCACGGTTCACTGGTTTGACCCTTGGCGTTGGGCTCTGTGCTGCCAGCTCAGAGCCTGGAGCCTGCTTCAGATCCTGTAGATCCTGAAGGCTCCACTTGCTTCAGATTCTGTGTCTCCCTGTCTGTCTATGTCCCTCCCCCACTCGTGCTTGCGCTCTCTCTGTCTCTTAAAAATAAATAAAAACATTAAAAAAAGAGAGAGAAAGGAAGTAGGGATATAAAAATTAGGAAGGGGGCGCCTGGCTGGCTCAGTCAGTGGAGCATGCAACTCTTGATCTCAGAGCTATGAGTTTGAGCCCACGTTGGGTGTGGAAATTACTTAAAATCTTAAAAAAAGTAGGTATAGACTTAGATACAGATAGATGCTTACTGTCTAATATTTTTATTTTAATAACATTTTGGTCCAATCAATTCTGTTTTGTATGGTACTTTTACTGTTCTCTTCATATTATGTTTTATAACTGCCCTTACCTCTTCCCACTACCCTCCACTATCCTTTGTCAGGTAGTTTCTGCCTCTTCATCTTTGCCATCTGTTCTCACTAACTGTTTAGTTTAAATATTGGCTCCTTCAGGAAAAGAAAGAAACACCATATCTCAGATTATTTTACCTATGCTATTCTCTCAATAACACGGTGTAAAAAGTATGGGCTCTGGTATCAGATGTAGCTTCTGATCTCAGCTGCACCACCTGTGAGCTGTTTAACCTGCAAATGAGAGGCTCTCATTCTCACTCAGTGTCGAGAATGAAATCAGATATGTGTGGAACACTTGGTACACATCAGAAGTTCGGTAAATGTTAGCTCCATTTCTCTATTTCTCATTCTTGGGAACTTTATATCAATTACAGTTTAAAGCCCTTAACTAAAGGCCTTTTGGTGGTTCCCAAAGGATCTTTTATTTTAAATTGAGGTATAATTGACATGTAACATTATATTAGTTTCAGATGTACAACGTAGTGTATTGGTATTTGTATATATCTTGAAATGACCTCATAGTAAGTCTAGTTAATATCATCACCATACATAATTTTTTCCTGTGATGAAGAGTTTTAAGATTTACGCCACTAGCAGCTTTTAAATATGCAATACAATATTATTAACCGCCCATGACTTCTTTCTTTTACAACTGGAAGTTTGTACCTCTTGAGCCCCTTTTTCCCATTTCACATCCCCCACCCCTGGTCTCTGGCAACTATCAACTATTTTCTGTGTCTACAAGGTTGGCCTTTATTCAGATTCCATATGTAAGTGAGGGGGTGCCTGGGTGGGTCAGTCAGTTAAGTGTCTGACTTTGACTCAGGTCATAATCTCCCAGTTCATGAGTTCGAGCCCCACATCAGGCTCTCAGCTGTCAGCATGGAGCCTGCTTCTGATCCTCTGTCCGTGCCCCCCTGCCCCTCCCCCACTCACACACTCTCAAAAATAAACAAACATTAAAAAAAATAAATTCCACATGTAAGGGAAAGTATATGGTATTTATTTTGTCTGACTTACTTCACTTAGGATGATGACCTTGAGGTCCATCCATGTTGTCATAGATGGCAAGATTTCACTCATTTTTATGACCCAATAATAATATAAAATCTCTTTATTCATCCATCATGGGTCACTCAGATTGTAAACTATCTTGGCTATTGTAAACAATGCTGCAGTGAACATGGTCTCATATGTCTTTCTGAATTAGTGTTTTCATTTTCTTTGGATACTCAGAAGTGGAATTGCTGGTTCATATGGGAATTCTGTTTTTAATTTTTTGAGTCCTTACTGTTTTCTGTAGTGGCTACACCAATTTACATTCCTACCAATAGTGTATAAGTAAGTGTTCCTTCCCTTTTCTCCGTATCTTCCTCAACATGTTATTCCTTGTCTTTTTGATAATAGCCATGCTAACAATTGTGAGATGATATCTCACTGTAGTTTTGATTTGCATTTCCCTGATGGTTAGTGATGTTGAGTATCATTTCATGTACCTGTTGGCCATCTGTATGTCTTCTTTGGAGAAATGTCTATTCAGATTCTCTTCCCATTTTTAAAATAAAATAGGTTCTTTGCTATTGAGTTATACTTTCTTTATATATTTTGGATATTATCATATACCCTTGTCAGATGTATGATTTGCAAATATTTTCTCCCCTTTTTATTCTCCCCTTTTTATTTCCTTTACTATTCAGAAGATTTTTTTTTGTTTGATATAGTCCACTTTTTAAAAAATATTTAGAGAGAGAGAGTGTGTGTGTGTGTGTGCACTCTCATGCGCGAATGGGGGAGAGGCAGAGGCAGAGAGAATCCCAAGCAAGCTCCATGCTCATTGCAGAGCCTGACATGGGGTTTGACCCCACGAACTGTGAGATTATGACCTGAGCTGAAATCAAGAGTCAGACCCTTAACCTGAGCCACCCAGGTGCCCGTCCACTTGTTTATTTTTGCTTTTGATGCCTTTGCTTATGGGGTTATATCCAAAAAATAATACCTAAGACCAATGTCAAGGAGCTAACAGCCTCTGTTTTCTTCTAGGAGTTTTATGGTTTCAGGTTTTACATTCCAGTAAAATAATTTTGAATTAATTTTTATATGGTGTTAAGATAATAATCTAGTTTCACTCTTTCCATGTGGCTGTCTAGTTTTTCCAACACCATTTATTAAAGAGACTGTCCTTTCCTTTTTGTATATATTTGGATCCTATGTTGTAAACTTTTTGACCATAGTTTATTTTTGGGTTTCTGGTGCATAGGTTTATTTCTGGGTCTGTATTCTGT
The DNA here is from genome assembly GCF_016509475.1 of Prionailurus bengalensis. Classification (NCBI taxonomy): domain Eukaryota; kingdom Metazoa; phylum Chordata; class Mammalia; order Carnivora; family Felidae; genus Prionailurus; species Prionailurus bengalensis. The sequence goes on along the minus strand of NC_057352.1, from coordinate 17,002,980 downwards.
TCCATTGATCTGTGTGTCTGTTTTTATGCCAATACCATACTTTTTTGATTCCTATATCAAAACAATCATATACAGTACTTTAAAATCCGGGAGCATGATGTATCCAGCCTTATTCTCCGAAGGATCTTACAGGCAAATTTTGCTCCCCAAATGCCTTGTAAATCATTGAGAGCCAGGATTATGCATTTCAATTCTCTTATATATATAACTTTTAATCCATTTTAAGTTTGTTTTGCTGTGTATTGAGGATCTAAATTCAATTATTTTTCATTTACTCAGTATTGTTCCTGTGTCTTTTATCCAGTAATAATTTATTTCCTTTTCCATTACTTTGCATTACCTTCTTGGTGTTATATTATTTAAATAGGCTGTATCCTCTATTTGAAAGTTTTTTAATTTAAAATTTAAAAAACTGTACTTGTACCTATGCCATGTTTAGATCATTTCCTTTTACAAATCTTTGAATACCAATCAAATATGTCACTTTTTTCTGAAGATAGCTGTATTCTCTGTTCCTTTCATTACAAAATAATTATTACAACAAATTTAGAAAATGCAGAGAAGCAGAAATAAAAAAAACAAAGGTCATCTGTAGTCCTACCAATTAACGATTGCTGTCACATTGTTAGAGCAAATACTTAGAATTCTTTTTTTAATGTGATCATACTATGGTCACTGACCTTTAACCCATGTTTATTCATGCCTAAGTACCTTATGAATAGCTGTCGTGTTTTTACACATTTATCTTTGTCGTGAGTTGTAATGGTCTGGTAGTGTTACCATTTTATCAAGCCTCTTTTGTTGAATGTGGTTTGCTTATAAACTGTTGCCTTTGTAAACAAGTATCCTCTTAGCCTGAATGGCTAAAATTCTTAACTTTTATTTTTAGTTAAGTAATAATTATATATATAGTCAATGAATATATCTTTTTATACAAATAATTTATATGTTATGGAAGAGCTCAAGTTCCATGTGACCACAGTCTTCAATCCCAGTTGTATATCCAAAGTTCCCAAAGGTAGCTACTGTTAAAAATTATTTATCCTTTTTACCTTTATCCTATACATTTAAATATATGGACACACGTATGTGGTAATGTTTTGTCACTTAAAAGTTTATCTATATGAAAAGAATTATAAGTGTATCCTGCAAAATGTGGAAAGTAACTGCATTATAGAATTGGTCCAAGGTTTAAGTTGGTTCATGTAAAATCCTTAGAACAGGATTCTTAGCACATTCACTTAGAACTTCCACTTAGTGTGAGTTGTTTGGTAATTATTGTTACTATTTTGAAATTTGCTTTATTATTCTGTGTGGAGAATTGTTCACATAAGTATAGAACTATCTCACTTTAATTGCTTCACGTAAAGCCATATTTTGTAGTACTGTGGTATGTTTAATCATTCTTTGGTTTTTAAACATTTAGATTTTATATAGTTATCACTGTGGCAAGCACTATTCCAGTGAATATTTATGTACAGGCATTCTCTAAGGTATATACTAAGAGTAAAATTATGGGGACAATAGAGTACACATATTTTAAACTTCAGTAAATATTTCCAAGTTAAACTTCACAATAGCTTGTTCACTTCACAGTACTCCTAGCTGTCTCTGACAGAACCTGTTTCTCCACTTCTAGTTAGTTTACTTATGGCTACATAAGGTGTAAAAAAGCACTTGCAGGGGTGCCTGGGTGGCGCAGTCGGTTAAGCGTCCGACTTCAGCCAGGTCACGATCTCGCGGTCCGGGAGTTCGAGCCCCGCGTCGGGCTCTGGGCTGATGGCTCAGAGCCTGGAGCCTGTTTCCGATTCTGTGTCTCCCTCTCTCTCTGCCCCTCCCCCGTTCATGCTCTGTCTCTCTCTGTCCCAAAAATAAATAAACGTTGAAAAAAAAAATTTAAAAAAAAAAAGCACTTGCAACAAATAGGGACAGAGGATTAATGATTTCTTTTAATTTAATCTAGTTATTCTTAACCTTGGTTATTGATGTCTGGGTCCCACCCACAGCAATTCTGATTTTAATTCATCTGGGATATGGCCTAGGCATCATCATTTTAAAAAAAGCACTGATGATTCTAGAATGCTATCCACAGTTGAGAACTAATGACTTAAAAGCTCATACAAGGTGACAACAAAAACACTGAGATGCAATTTGTCTGCAGTGGGGTTCAAGCTCTAGAATTTTTTTTTTTTTAATTTTTTTTTTTCAACGTTTTTTTAAATTTATTTTTGGGACAGAGAGAGACAGAGCATGAACGGGGGAGGGGCAGAGAGAGAGGGAGACACAGAATCGGAAACAGGCTCCAGGCTCTGAGCCATCAGCCCAGAGCCCAATGCGGGGCTCGAACTCACGGACCGCAAGATCGTGACCTGGCTGAAGTCGGACGCTTAACCGACTGCGCCACCCAGGCGCCCCAAGCTCTAGAATTTTTTAAAAGCTACCCAATTGGGGCGCCTGGGTGGCTTAATTGGTTAAGCATCTGCCTTCAGCCCAGGTCATGATCTCACAGTTTGTGAGTTTGAGCTCTGTGTCCGGCTCTGTGCTGACAGCTCAGAGCCTGGAGCCTGCTTTGGATTCTGTGTCTCCCTCTCTCTCTCTCTGCCCCCTCCCCAGCTTGTGCGCTCTCTCTCTCTCTCTCTCTCTCTCTCTCTCAAAAATAAATAAACATTTTTAAAAAGCTACCCAATTGATTCTGATTGCAGTGAGAGTTAATCACTGACTTAGGCAAATCATGATTCATTTTCTGGAGCTGCTGGGTACTGTAGCTATCAAAAATTAAAACAAAACCAGTCTTGTAGCAAGGAAGTAGAGGAGGGATGATTTTGAAGGAGGCAGTCAACAATGCCTGCCATACCTGTGCTCTTGCCAGCAATTAATATGAAACTGTCATTGGTCATTTTAGCAGCGTTTTGGGAGAAAACCTAAAGCATATAGTATACACACATGCTTAATCAGCAGTCTTCATGTTTTTCAAAAGCAAGCCTTGAGTTTTGTGAATCTTACATACTTTATTAAATTTTTTGTAGTCTGTTTTTATCTTCATTAATCCTTTCCTGCTGTTTTTTGAGATTCTTTTGTTAGAATATTGAATTCTGATCAGTTTTATTTTATTTTTTAACGTTCAGTGTTACTAATTTTTATGTTTGTAATTTTCCCATGTCCAGGTTTTTTTTTATATCTATATTGCTCTCCTTTTTACTTCATTTCTAGTATCTTGTATTTCTATTTAGTTTCATATTTAACGTGAGAATTATTGATAATATGTCTTGTTTTGGGTAACTTTTCCATTTTGATTAAATTTCAAACTTGTAGAAAAGTTACAAGAATAATACAAAGTAGTCTTGTGTACTCTTTACTCAGACTCACCAATAGTTTTATTTTGCCCTATCTACATTATCATTCCTATATGTGCTTGCAGTTGTTCTCTCTATATATACATGTGCACACACACTTACACAATACACACATTTTACCTGAACTATTTAAGAATAAGTTGTGGATGTTTGCTTGTTTACTCTTAAACACGTCAGTGTGTTATTTCCTCAGAACAAGAGCATTCTCTTACATAACCACAGTACACTTATTAAAGTAAGAAAATTTTAGCAATTATGCAATACAGTTACTTAACAGTCTATATTCAAGATTTTTCACTAGTCCTAATTTCTTTGTAGCAACTCACCCTACCCTCATCCTCCATCCCCAGGCACTGTCCAGGATACAGTCTAGGATCACACATTGAATTATTGAATTTAATATCATGTCTTTTTTTAGTCTTCTCTACCTAGAAGAGTTTCTCTTTCTCTGTGTTTCATGACCTTGACATTTTTGAAAAGGGTAGGCAAGTTATTTTGTAAAATGTCCCTCAGTTAGGGTTTGTCTTATGGTTCCTAATACTTATATTCAGGTTATAAAATTTATGGCAGGAATACAACAAAAGTGATTCTATCCTTCTCAGTGCATCCTATCGGGATACCTCATGTTGACTTGTCCCGTATTTGGAGATGTTGACTTTGATAATTGGTTAAGGTAGTATCTACTATGTTTTTTCACTATAAAGGTAATAGTTGTCTCTGTAATGTTATGTTGCATATGGGAGATATGTTAAAAGTGTAAATGATTTTCCACAAACTTTCACATACTACTTCTAGCATCCATTGGTATTACTTTCTGGATCCATTATTACTATGATGCTTTCAAGATTTTTTTTGTTTTATTTGTTTTGTTTTGGTTTTTGGTTTTTTTTACTTCCATCATTTTGTCTATATTAATTAATTGGCATTTTATCATAAAGAAGAGTGGTCCCTTCTTCACTACTTACTTATTCATTTGTTATGTCAGTATAAATTCATAGATTTTTATTTTGCTCAATGAGGTATAATCTTTTACTATTTAGTCTGATACTCTAATTGTTCTGGATTTGGCCACCAGTAGCCTATTCAGGGTGACTTCTGCATCCTTTTAACTTTCTATATGATTCTTTGAGACTTTCCTTACTTTCTGGTACAACAAGTTGCAATAGGCTCATATCCAGATACTCTCTTAGCTCTAGCCAGAATTGAACCATTTCTCTAAAGAGCCTGGTTCCTTGCAGTAAAGAATGTGTAGAAACCAAGATCTGGTTGCTAGGACTATAGTATTCATTCTAGTTTTATCCTGTTCCACATTTGTATCTTTCTTCTCCAATAATTAAAAACCTGACTCTCGGGGCGCCTGGGTGGCGCAGTCGGTTAAGCGTCCGACTTCAACCAGGTCACGATCTCGCGGTCCGTGAGTTCGAGCCCCGCGTCGGGCTCTGGGCTGATGGCTCAGAGCCTGGAGCCTGTTTCCCATTCTGTGTCTCCCTCTCTCTCTGCTCCTCCCCCGTTCATGCTCTGTCTCTCTCTGTCCCAAAAATAAATAAATGTTGAAAAAAAAATTTTTTTAAAAAAACCTGACTCTCACATGCTCATTATATTTACTAATTTGTTCAATTCTAGAATATACAAAAATAGTTTTGGAACTGCTAACCTATACAATAACAAATATCAAATACTAAGTGTAGTTCAGTATTTGTTTATAGTTCTCTTTGTTTAGAGTAAGGATAATAGTTAAAATACTGTGTTCAAATTTACTTGGGTTCATTTTTTTATTCCCTCCTTCAGTGCGGTTGTATTATTCATTTGAAATACATTTAGATTTATTTGTTCCTGTTTGTATGTGTTTGACTTTTCAAAAATTATCGGTTCAGTCTGACTGATTTGATTATAGGAATTGGTAAAGCATTAACTTGGTTCCAAAAGTTAAAACTACACAGAAAGGTACAGCTGGAACGTGTCACTCTGCTCCCAGAACCCTTGTTTTAGTGAATATTATGCACTGAATTGTGTCCCTCCAAAATTCATATGTAGAAGCACTAACTCCCAGTACCTTATAATGTGACTGTATTTGGAGATAGGTCTTTTAGAGAGATAATTAAGTTAAAATGAGGCTGTTAGGGGGGACTCTAAACCAACCTGACTGATACCCTTTTATGAGGGGAAATTTAGACACAAAAGGAGACACGGGGGATGCTCATGTACAGAGGAAAGACCATGTGAGGACAGTGAGAAGGTGGTTATATGCAAACCAGGGAGAGAGGCTTCAAAAGAAGCCAAATTCTCCAACACCTTGTGCTTGGATTTCTAATCTTCAGAATTGTGAGCAAATAAATTTCTGTTGTTTATACCACCCAGTCTGTGGTATTTTGGTATGGAAGCCCTAGCAAACTAATAGTATGTTATTTCCTCCTGGCTCATAGCATAAATCTGTCTCCCTGGAACATGTTGAGGTTGGACCCTTGTTATAGGTCTAATGGCAACAGAATGGTTCTGTTGTATCTTGAGGAGAATGAGCATGACCTTTTAAGTTACTGCTCCAGGTGATGCTATCATAGGATTTTCAATCAGAGGAAAGCTACTTTCCCAGACACTGGATTGCAAGTTACTTCCACTGTTAAGAGAGTCCCCAAAAGACTTGGTGGGGGGGCTCAAGATTGTCAGTTTCATCTGGGTCCCAACTAGATGTCCCCATTCCATATTTAAGCAACAATTTTTTTAAATGTTTATTTATTTTTGAGAGAGAGAGAGAGAGAGAGAGAGAGAGCGAGCACGAGCAGGGGAGAGGCAGATAGAGGGAGACACAGAATCCGAAGGAGGCTCCAGGCTCTGAGCTGTCAGCACAGAGCCTGATGTGGGGCTCGAACCCACAGACTGTGGACAGTGAGATCATGACCTGAGCCGAGGTTGGACACTTAACTGGCTGAGCCACCCAGGAGCCCCTAAGGATCAAATTTTTTACCAATTAGTCCTCAAACTTTTACATGAAAAATATGGCAAGACTGAATTCAACTATTATCATAAGTCAGCAGCCTGCACAATTTTATGTTTGATTTTCCGCAATATCAGCCCTGTGACTTCAAGAAATGGAGACTCTTTGGATTTGCATGGACGTGCTCTGGTTCTCAAGAGTGTGACTTGAACTCAGAGTTAACAGACCCAATCTTGTCAATTTCTCTTTGTAAGCACTGGAATGAACTCATATGAATTCACATTTCACACCACAGCCCTTATAAGTCATCATTACTACAATAAAGGTCAAGATATATGGCTCCCAAGATATATGCTTTAGTCGGCATTTTATCACGATCAACCACAGCTTGATTAATTGTGATCCCACTGCATGCCATGGATTTTTAGCATCCCAAATGCTATCCACAAGGAGCTTTATCTGTAGTCAAGCCCAAAGGATTAGTAAACATTTGGAAAAGGATAGAATAGTTCAGTGCAACAAAGATGTAAGGAATGGCTGAAAGGCATGACCTAACTAATCCCCAAATCCCAACTTTACAGGCCTGTCTCCTGGGACCACTTTAGGTACCAATTCTGTTGCTGTCAGGATCCCATCAAGAGACAGGAAACACATAATAATTTGAACTGGGGAAGTTCAATATGAAGAATTATTAACTAATGAGACTGGAGTAACATAGGATTGTCTAGTAATCTGTAAAGAGAACACTAAAGACCATATGAATAGCATATATAAAAAGCTGCCATCACTTTAATGGTTGAAATGGAGTTCCCAAGGAAGCCCAGGGCTGAAATCCAGACCTTGTTGGAGAGGGCACAGTTGTGGTTCACTAAATGACAGAGTAGTCACAGTGGTGTAGGGTTGGGACTAAGGTGAGGCCACTAAGATATCAGGGGGGGAAAGTTAAGGAAGCAGTCATTCTCAGGTATCAGCTCTACACTTTCATGACCCTGAGTAGGAGTGCCTCAAATTTGGCACCCTAGTTGCCTCATTCGTAAGGGGGTACTCGTTCTCAGGGTCATAGAAGTGCAGGGTTGGCACCTGAGTGAGTGTTTGCTTAAATTTTGTGTTCTAGATACCTCATTTGCCTCTAAGGTCCTATCCCTGCCTTGATGCTGCACTAGCAGCACTTGTTGGAAGTACCTCCTCTGGAATTTGCTGGAAATCTGCCCTCTAGGGTAGGGTGTGGAGTCTTACCAGGAGCATGTGCTACAAAACTGCCAAAGAAAACTGCTGGCTAATGGATGTTATTGGCCACCTTGTGCTTTAAGAGCTGGGAGCTAGAGGAGTTGCTTACACTGAGAGAACCAGGTAAAGCCATCCAACTTGCAGGAGCTGGGCACGTGGGCAGCTTCATGTGCTGCACGAGGGCACTGGACAAGCCTGACAGGCAAGCACGCCAGAATCTAGAGGGAATAGTCTACTTGCAGTGTCTTTCTAACATCTTTTTCTTTGGGGCGCCTGGGTGGCACAGTCAGTTAAATCTCTGACTTTGGCTTAGGTCATGATCTTACGGTTTGTGGATTCGAGCCCCGCATTGGGCTCTGTGCTGACAGCTCAGAGCCTGGAGCCTACTAAGGATTCTGTGTCTCCCTCTGTCTCTGCCTCTCCTCTCTCTCTGCCTTTCCTCACGCTCTGTCTCTCTCTCTCAAAAATAAAAATTAAAAACAAACATCTTTTACTGACAAAGCTTAACATTGTGCTGACAAAGGAAAATATTCAAATAGACCTGATCTGTCTCCATTTACAAAGTAGGCAGTAAAGGATGAATTGGGGATCTGAGAGGCAATAAGTTGATAACTAGCATATAGTCTTTAAAGAGTTTTAAAGTTAGGGGCACCTGGGTGGCTCAGTCAGTTAAGCGTTCGACTTCAGGTTAGGTCATTATCTCACAGTTTGTGGGTTTGAGCCCCGCATTGGGCTCTGTGCTGACAGGTCAGAGCCTGGAGCCTGCTAAGGATTCTGTGTCTGCCTCTCCCCCACTCATGCTCTGTCTCAAGAATAAATAAACATTAAAAAAATTTAAAGTTAATTTTAACTTATGTATGGTGTGAGATAGAGATATTATCCCTTTGTATATGGATATCTGATTTTTTTAAACAGCTTTTTTTGGAGAATCCATCTTTTGTTCACTGTTGTCGTGCCAGGTTCATAAGTTTCTGTGTATGAGTGTATTCTTGGCTCAGTCTTCTGTGACATAGTTCTCTATTTTATTCTCTGTGCCACTGCTACAGTTAGTATTGTATGATAGTAAATCTTGATATCTGATAGAGCAAGTCCTTCCAACTTATTTTTAAGGAATGCCCCTTAGTCTTCTGTATATAGTTTAGAAAATCATCTTGTAAAGGTCTGTGAAAAACTTGTGATTTTGGTTACAATAGCATTAAATACATAGATTACTTAGGAGAATTGGTGGCTTTATAAAATTGATGCTTCCTTTTTTAATAAGAAATGACATTCTATATATTTAGGTATTGTTTAATATCTCAGTCCACTTTTATAATTCTGTCCATATATTATACATTTCTCAGTACTTTGTGTGATGCTGTTTATAAATAAAATGTATTTTTTCTTTTTTTCTTCTTTCTTTCTTTCTTTCTTTCTTTCTTTCTTTCTTTCTTTCTTTCTTTCTTTCTTTCTTTCTTTCTTTTTTTTCTTCTCTACACCCAACATGGGGCTTCAGTTTATGACTCTAAGATCAAGAGTCACACGCCCTGCTGACTGAACCAGTCAGATGCCCTAAATAAACTGTATTTTTCTAATTTTGTTGCTGGTTTGTAGAGATGAAGTTGGCCTTTGTTTTCTGGTTTATTTCTGAGACTTCTGCAAAATCTCTTTCTAAATATAACGTCTGTTAGAGAATCTTTTGCATTGTTTCCTTATAGGCAGTCATAAGATCTGCAAATGTTAGTTTCATTTCTTGTTTTCCAATGCTTTATATATTTTACTTGCTACAAATTTTAAGGACTTGCACTTACTATTTCATTATTTGGTATATTCTTTCCTATATTTTATAGGTACCATTCATCTGTATAAGGAAATTTCCTTCTACTCACAGGCTTTTAAGTTTTTTTTCTTTTTAATAATTGGATGTTGAATTTCATTGAATTATTTTCTGCCTATTAAATTGTGCCTTTTCTTTTTAATCTGTTAATGTAGTTAATTATATTAACATATTTTATTTTTTAAGTCTTCTCTAATGTTTTTTTTTGAGAGAGAGAGAGACCGAGTGTGAGCAGGGGAGTGGCAGAGACTGAGAGGGAGACACAGACTCTGAAGGCTTCAGGCTCTGGGCTGTCAGCATAGAGCCTGACGTGGGTCTCGAACTCAGGAACCATGAGATCATGACCTGAGCCAAAGTCTGATGCTTAACCTACTGAGCCACCCAGGCACCCCAATATATTTTCTTTTTTTATGTTAATTTTTTTGAGAGTGAGTGCTAGGTGAGTGGGGAGGGGCAGAGAGAGAGGGAGAGAAAGAATCCTAAGCATGCTCTGCACTGTCCTTGCAGAGCAGGACTCAGGGCTTAATCTCATGAACTGTGAGATCATGACCTGAGTCGGGCACTCAACTGACTGAGCCACCCAGGTGTCCCTATATTAACATATTTTCTAATGTTGGAGGAATCTTATCTTCTTTGACTAAAATAAACTTAGTTATAATCTTTTTTTGTTGTATCTGGTTTGCTAGAATTTTGTTTTCAATTTTTGTAAATATGTTCATAAGTTAGATCAGCCTGAAATTATTCTTTTACATATAGGCATTTTCTTATTTGGCATCATGGCTATATTAGTTTTATCAGATAAATTGGAGAAAGTACAGTTTCTTTTTTAAAATTTAAAATTTTGTACATTCAGGCATGTATAAAATATATTCTAGGTTTGAATTTAGTAAAGTGTATCCCCTCCCCAGGTCTCCCAAGAGATGAGAAGGTAAATTGATGTATGAAACACTATATTGCCCGTTAGCACCTTCAGTGACACAGTGCTATGTCCAGGAAACCATGAAATATGTCCATGAAGGGTGTCCTTTATATATAACATGACTTTTTCTTGCGAAAATACAAAGGAAAGTAGAGTAAGCTCTAACAATTTTCTAAATACTCACCTTGCCCTTTTTTTTCTTTTCAAATAAAGGATGACTCTTTAGTATATATTGTAGAAATAGACTGGGTTATGTTGGTTGTGCTTTTCTCGGAAAAGGAAAGATCAAAGAAAAATAAAGCTAAAAAAAACATCATGATATGATGCTAATTTAAAGTTAGATCAATCTCTGTTCACTGATTCTTTTATGATCAGATGGGATTTTTGGGAAGGATAAGACATTTAAGAGCCTTACAGGCTAAAGAAATGAACATCATTGGTATAACTCTTTCTAAGAATTATATAGATCTAGGAGTGCCTGGCTGGCTCAGCTGGCCAGCAGATGACTCTTGATCTTGGGGTTGTGAGTTCAAGCCCCATGTTGACTGTAGAGATTACTTAAATAAGTAAATAAACTTAAAAAGAGTTATATAGATCTAGGTCTCTGGGACAGAAGCCAACAGTGATGACCCATTACATCTTCAAGCAATGTATTTTAACTCTAGGGATACATCACTATTTATAGAGATTAACCTCTTTTAGCTCTTGTTGGTGCTGTTGAAAAGAGGAGTTTAGAGACATCCAAGAAAGATGACTTATCTACAGATGACTTTGTGTGCCTATTACTCAAATCATGTGTAGATTTTAAATGTTTATTTATTTTGAGAGAGAGAGAGAGGGAGAACCAGCGAGGGAGGGACAGAGAGAGGGAGAGAGAGAATCCCAAGCAGGCTCTGCATTGACAGCAGGGCTTGATCTTGCGAACCATGAGCTCATGACCTGAGCCGAAACCAAGAGTCAGACACTTAACCAACTGAGCCACCTGGGCACCCCTCAAATCATATGTAGATTTTGAACATAAAACAAGAATGTAGCACTCCCTTCCTCAGTACATTGGTATGCTTGTCATATATTGCCACTTATGTATATATTAAATCATTTTTTAAAGTTGTATCTTAAAAACAATAAAATTTAAAATGAAATTCCAATACAATTATAATAGAGAATCAAAAGCAAAAAAGTAATAGGTGATCTGACAATACACTGAATAGACTGTCTAACAGAACACTCTTTATTATGATTTTGTGGACTTACACAAAATAACCACATAGCATAAGATAAGGATGATTGAAAAATTAAAATACCATTTCTTGAGCTTTATTGTGTATAAGGGTCTGTATATAATACCTTAGAAACTGATAATTTCTTGCCAATATTCTAAGATGAGAAAATAGAGTTTTAGTGGGGTAAATAATTTACCCAAGGACGTAAGTGTTAGGAATTGGATTTTAGGACCTGGATTGAAAGCTGGATTTGTCAGACTTCAGAGCTAATGTTCTTAACCAAAATAGTTTGGAGTTAAGTCTGCAGGGTAGATATAAAAACATAAAATTAGCCAATGATATCATGGAAAAAGTGGAAGTTTATTCTCACTTAGGGAAAATAATTTTCTTGAATGTTCTCAAACTCTTCTTTTCAGTTGTATTAAGAAAAGCCAAAAAAGGTTAGTCTCTCTAGATAGTGCTGTACATGTGCAATGATTCTTACTTAAACAACACACACACACACACACACACACACACACACACACACGTGTGTTTATAGATAGATGGATAGATAGATAGATAGATAGATAGATAGATAGATAGATAGATAGATGAAGGGGAGGAAGATTAGAATCTCTGGGGAATCAGAACCAATAGGAAATTCATAAAGCTATAATAAGGAATCGTTTTAATGCAGTAATGGAGAACGGTAAGCCCCAAGATCTACAGTCCACAAGCTAGAGAACCAGATGAGCTGATGGTGTCGTTCCAGTCCAAAGGCCAGCAAACTTGAGATCTGGGAAGAGCTAATGTTTCAGTTTGATTCTAAATGCAGGAAGAAAATATATGGCCCAGCTAGAAAGCAGTCACAAAGGAGAAATTCCCTTTATTCACCCAGACTTTTGTTTTATTCAGGCCTTCAATTGATTATATGAGGCCCACACACACATTAGGAAGGGCAGTCTGCTATATTCAGTCATTTACTCACAAGTCAGTTTACTTATTTAAATGTTGAACTCATTTGAAACCACCCTCACAGAAGCACTCCACAATATTTGACCAAAAAAATATATCTTAAAAATAATAACCCAAGGGCACCTGGATGGCTCAGTCAGTTAAGCATCCGATTTTGGTTCAGGTTATTATCTCATGGTCTGTGAGTTTGAGCCCCACATTGGGCTCTGTGCTGACAACTCATAGCCTGGAGCCTGCTTCAGATTCTGGTCTCCCTCCCTCTCTCTGCCTCTCCCCTAGAGCCTGCTTCAGATTCTGTGTCTCCCTCTCTCTCTTTCTTCCCCTCCTCTGCTTGTGTTCTCTCTCTCTTAAAAATAATTTTTAAAAAAGAGTCTGTTTTTTTGTTTGTCTCTTTTTGTTTCTTTGTTTTGCTTCTTAAATTACACGAGTGAAATCATATGGTATTTATTTTTGACTAACTCGCTTAGTGTTACATCCTCTATATCCATCCATGTTGTTGCAAATGGCAAGATTTTTTATAGCTGAGTAATATTCCATTGTATATATATGTACCACATAAGTACACATATACATATAAATAAACTAAATGAATATAAATATGTATATATACATATAAAATACATATAAATATATGTATATATACATATAAATAAACTTTTTATAAGTTTATTTACTTATTTCTGGGAGAGAGAAAGAGCATGAGTAGAGGAGGGGCAGAGAGAGAGGGAGAGAGAGAGAATCCCAAGCAGGCTGTGCATGGTCTGCACGGAGCCCATCTTGGGGCTCGAACTCACGAACTGTGAGATCATGACCTGAGCCAAAATCAAGAGTTGGACACTTAACCGATTGAGCCACCCAGATATCCCACCACATTTTCTTTGTACATTCACCTATTGGTGGACATTTGACTTGCTTTCATAATTTGGCTATTATAAATAATGCTGCAGTAAACATAGGGGTGCATATATCTTTTCATATTAGTGTTTTCATATTCTTTGGGTAAATACCCACTAGCAGAATTACTGGATCATTGTATTTTTAATTTGGGGGGAGTCTCCATACTGTTTTTCACAGTGTCTGCACCAATTTGTTTTCCTACAAACAGTGCACAAGGGTTCCTTTTTCTCCACATCCTCGTCAACACTTTTTGTTTCTTTGTTGTTGATTTTAGCCATTCTGACAAGTGTGGAGTGATATCTTGTTGTGGTTTTTACTTTTTTTTTTTTTTTTTTTTTTTTTACTTTTCCCTGCTGATGAGTGATGTTGAGCATCTGTTGGCCATCTGTAAGTCTTCTTTGGAGAAATGTCTCTTCATGGGTTCTGCCCATTTTTTAAATTGGGTTATTTATCTTTTGGGTGTTGAGTTATAAAAGTTCTTTATATATTTTGGGTACTAGTCCTTTATTGGATATGTCATTTGAAAATATCTTCTCCCATTCAGTAGGTTGTCTTTTATTTCTATTGATTGTTTCCTTTGCTGTGCAGAAGCTGTTTATTTTGATATAGTCCCAATAGTTTGTTTTTGCTTTGATTTTCCTTGTCTCAGGAGACATTATGAAAAATGTTGCTATGGCTGATGTCAGAGAAATTACTGCCTGTGCTCTCTTCTAGGATTTTTATGGTTTCAGTTCTCACATTTAGGTCCTTAATTAATTTTGATTTCATTTTTGTGTGTAGTGTAAAGAAGTAGGTCCATTTTCATGAGTTAATTTTTTATGTGAATTGAGATAGAGGATCTGATTTCATTCTTTTGCATATATTTATCCAGTTGTCCTAGCACCATTTGTTAAAGATATTTTTCTGTTCCCCATTGAATGGACTTGTCATCCTTGTTGAAAGGCAATTCGTCATAGAAGTTTAGGTTTATTTCTGGATTCTCAGTTCTATCCAATTGGTCCATAGATCTATCCTTGTGTCAGTGTGCAGTGTTTTGGTTACTGTAGCTTTTTGTTTGTAAGTTTTAGAACTGGGAGGTAGATCTTCATACTCTGTTTTTCTTTTGCAATTTTGTTTGGCTATTCCCTGCCCATTCCATATGAATTTGAAGATTGGCTTTTCATTTCTCCAGAAAGGCCATTGAAATTTTGATACAGTTTGCATTGAATCTGCAGATTGCTTTGAGGAGTTTTGCTATCTTTTAATACTCCTAAGTTTTCCAGTCTGTGCACATGGGATGTTATTCTGTTTTTAACCCCAACTGGTGAACTGCAGTTGAATTGTCACTAACCACCCTGAGTTGGTGTCAGACTCCACAGGTTTTAGCTAAATGTTTACCTCTCCCTACTTTAGACCAACTGGCTACAAATCTTGTTATGGGGAAAGGGTTCCCGTGACCACCCTCGCTGCCAGGTTTAATAATTTACTAGAATGACTCTTGGAATTCAGAAGAGCACTATTCTCAGAATTAAAGTTTTATTATAAACCATAAGGATACAAATCAGGAATAGCCAAATGAAGAGATACATAAGCAAAATCTGGAAGGAACCCAACTATGGTTTCTGTAGAATTTCCTTGTGGAATTAGGGTACATTACCTTTCTGGTTCATCAATGTGTTTATCTGCCAGAAAGTTATATTGAGCTTCAGTGTCCAGGCTTTTTATTGGGGTTCCACTGTGACATGAATGCTTAATTACTGCCTGCATAATTGATCTCTGTCTCTAGCTTTACTCTGCTGTCCCAGAGGTTGGGCTGGCTCAGTCTTTCTGATGACCGCCTCCAATGCTGAAGCTACCTATACAGGCACAACATGAGTTACCTCATTAGCATAAACTCAAGTGTGATCCAATATGAAAGACACTTATATCACTTAGGAAATTCCAAGAGTTTTAGAAACTATGATCTAGAAACCTGGGACAAATACAAGACTAATTCTTTATTAGATAACAGATATCTTCTTATTTATTAGTGGTTCCTTTTCTCTTGGATCTTTTAGCTTAACTTAATGATTTGAAAAAGATCTTTATATTCTGGATACTAGGTTTTTGATAAAAAAATATTTTATAAATATCTTCTCTCAGGGCACCTGGGTGGCTCAGTTGGTTAAGTGTCTGACTTTGGCTCAGGTCATGATCTCACGGTTTGTGAGTTCAAGCCCCACGTTGAGCTCTGTGCTGACAGCTCAAAGCCTGGAACCTGCTTCAGATTCTGTGTCTCATTCTCTCTCTGCCCCTCCCCCGCTTGTGCTCTGTCTCTCTCTGTCTCTCAAAAATAAATAAATGTAAATAAATATCTTCTCTCATTCTAAAGCTCATTACTCTTTATCATGAATTTATTCATAACTGAGGTATGAGTCATGTTTACTTTGCTGTACAACTTTATTTGCTATGTAATGTTGCCTGTTTTGTTGTATGTGGTTGTCCATTTAACTATCACTAATTCATACTCGGTCTTTTAGAAAACAAATTTTTGGGAAATTTGGCATTTCCTATGTTTAGACAGCCCTCCTACAATCCTTTGTCCTTCTCTGCCCACTATTATTCTACATTTTGCCTACTTTTTGAATTCTGTTCCCTTCTTCTTTGTTCAGTTTTTATTTCTTGGATTTCATGCCTTCCTGTTTCTTGGTTTACTCTAAGAAAACGTGAAATTATCAAAATTGTTTTTTTTGTGTAAGTGGCATGTAAAAATGGATAAATGTGTTAAACTTGTGAATTCTAGTATATCTGAAAAGGGCTTTTCAACCAGTATATTTGTTCTTTCACAGGACATGAATTCTACTTGAAATATTTTTCTTCAGAATTTTAAGGTTATGACTTCTGGTTTAGAATATTATTGAGGGGTGCCTGGGTGGGTCAGTCGGTTGCGCGTCCGACTTCAGCTCAGGTCACGATCTCATGGTCCGTGAGTTCGAGCCCCGCGTCAGGCTCTGGGCTGATGGCTCAGAGCCTGGAGCCTGCTTCGGATTCTGTGTCTCCCTCTCTCTCTGCCCCTCCCCCGTTCATGCTCTGTCTCTGTCTCAAAAATAAATAAACGTTAAAAAAATTTAAAAAAAATAGAATATGGTTGAGAACTTCAAAGCCATTTTCATTCCTGCTCTTTTATTGATGCCCTGTTTTTACTCTTTGGAGCCTTTTAAGTTCTTTTCTTTGTTCCTAGTGTCCTGAAACCTAATGTAAAACATATCTTAGTGTGAATCATTTTTATTTTTTATGCTAGGTATCAAGTAAGTCCATTAAATGTGGAGATTCATGTCCTTCAGGTCTGGAAAATTTCTTAAATGCTATTTTCTAAAACAGTCTGTCATTTCTGTTTTCTTTGAAAAATTTCTAATATACAGCAAACTTGAAAGAATATTTCAGAGGCTCCTGGCATTTTTTGGTTTGTTAAGCTAGTCTTAATTTGTCTTCATGCTTTCCCACTTCAAAAGTTTTTGTTGCTGCTACCTCCTCTTTACTTGTCTTTGACCTTGTGGGTTTGGTCCTTTTTTAAAAAAATCCATTTCATTCATTTCAGTGAGTCTGTTAAAAGGACAGGAAAAACTGCATGCGATCCACTTGTTCTCTTTGAGAGAAAAGTGTATTCTCTTTCTAGAGAAATCTTGTTTTTAGAAGTTTATCAAACTAACTTATTTTGAATTTTGAAACTAACTTACTACATTAGGCATTCACTAAATGTACTTTGCTCTTTTTGTATGTGCCAGGGTTCAAGTTGATTAAAGTAACAGACGTTGGTTATCCTTCCTTCCTGAAGTTTGGCTGTACTGTAGCAGACGGACATTAAGCAAACATTCAAATATGAAATTTGCAATTGTAGGAGACAAATGTGTAATCACCCATTACCAAACAAACACAAAGAATGGAAGAAAACAAAGTGCTTTGTGAGATAATGGTGAGATGTGCATAGTTAAGATTGAATATTCAGAAAAGATTTTTATTAGGATATGCCACTTAGCAGAGACCTGAACAATGGCCAGGAGCTTGTAAGGCCAAAAGAGGTGGCAGTGGAGACGGTGGTATGGATGGTTATTTAGGGCAGATGAAATCATGGCATGTGTGTTTGGGGGGGGGGGGTGGTTAAAGTTTAGTGCATTTGAAGAACTGAGAAGACCAATGTAGCTGTAGTTTATTGTTAAAAGGAAATAGGTAGCAAGTTGAAGAGGCATGCAGGAGGCAGGTTGTTAAGGAATTGTTAAGACCAAGTTAAGGACTGTGGGTCTTTTCCTAAGAACGGTGGGAACCACTGAAGCATTTTGAACATGAAAGTGCCAGGCTGAATATCACTCTGGCTGTTAGGGGTGGAAAACTAGCAAGGCGGACAGCTAGATAAAATGCTACTTTTGTGTCCAAATAAAAGATAATTTTGGCCTGGATCATCTATTGACAGTAGAGAGGGAAAGAACAATTTCAAGACATATTTAGGCCAACCTCAAACAAGATTGCTGTATGAGTGTTATAGGAAGAGAATGGAGCTCAGATGTTTTCACCTTTTGGGGCTTGACATATTTGCTCAGGGACTTAATTGATATCTTAAATCCATTCATTTTCCTAGTTTCTTTTCTGGCATAGAAGTCTTACAAAATAATAGCTACTAAACACTGTGCAGTTACTTAATACAACTACATATATACATTATGTGTGATTTCAGAATTATTCAATAATCATTGGAGCTGGGGTTCAGAATACTTATCTGCATCTTTGAAATCTGCCAATAGTACCACATTACCTCTATCTGCTATTCCTTTCTCTCAGATTTTAAAACTAGATTCTCAATTACAGTAGCTTTTGCTGTATCCCCTTTTTTGCTCTCCCAAGCTTAGATTCATAGACTTCCTACACAAACATGGATTTTATCAAATGGCATAAGTAAGCCACATTCTAACCACAATAGATTCTTCCTTCTTCATTGTTCATTTATCACATTAATCTTTCATCAGGATACTGCTGTATCTGAAGTAACATTCTCTTTTATTTCCTTCAAATTCTATGCAATTTATGTTTGTTACCTATTTATCCTAGATTTTTTCCTAGGTGTAGTTAGTGTTCCAAACAACCCTAAGAAATGGGTTAATTGGTAATTACCCACATTTTAAAATGTATATGATGCTAGATTTATTCTCTTACAAAATTGGGGTAGAGCCTAGACATCTTTATATTTATCAAGGTCCCATGTTTGAAGGTTTTTTTTTTTTTTATTTAGATCACTATAGGAACAACTGACTAATCTATTTTCCTAAATATCTCTTTACCTTCCAGTGTGACTTCTCATTCTTTTTACTTTCCTTATCGGTTTGTCAAGTTGCCCCATCATATTTGAGAACTGTATAAACTACTCACTTTTTATGAAAATTAGTTTCGGTTAAGTCTTTTCATTTCTATTATAAAAGGTTTTTTTCCTCCCAGAACACAAAAAAAGTGAATGTTTGCTTTTATATTTTCTTTCAGACTGTGAATCAAGGTTGAGACCAAGAAATTATTTCTGAAAAAGGATATTTATGGAGTAGAATCATCCTGATGAGAGATAATGGAAAGACTTTTAAAAAACAGCATTGAGTGTTCAAGTTTCAGAGGTGATTGGGAATGTAAAAGCCAGTTTGAGAGAAAACAGGAATCTCAGGAAGGACATTTCAGTCAAATGATATTTACTTCTGAAGACATGCCCACTTTCAATAACCAGCATCAGAGAATACATACTGATGAGAAACTCCTTGAATGTAAGGAATGTGGGAAGGATTTTAGTTTTGTATCAGTCCTTATTCGACATCAGCGAATTCATACTGGTGAGAAACCTTATGAATGTAAAGAATGTGGCAAGGCCTTTGGTAGTGGTGCAAACCTTGCTTACCATCAAAGAATTCATACTGGTGAGAAACCTTATGAATGTAGTGAATGTGGAAAGGCCTTTGGTAGTGGCTCAAACCTTACCCATCATCAGAGAATTCATACTGGTGAGAAACCATATGAATGTAAAGAATGCGGGAAAGCCTTTAGTTTTGGATCAGGCCTAATTCGACATCAGATAATTCACAGTGGTGAAAAGCCCTATGAGTGTAAGGAATGTGGGAAGTCCTTTAGTTTTGAATCAGCCCTTACTCGGCATCACAGAATTCACACAGGTGAGAAACCTTATGAATGTAAGGATTGTGGAAAGGCCTTTGGCAGTGGTTCAAACCTTACTCAACATCGAAGGATTCATACTGGTGAGAAACCTTATGAATGTAAAGCATGTGGAATGGCCTTTAGTAGTGGTTCAGCCCTTACTCGGCATCAGAGAATTCATACTGGTGAAAAACCATATATATGTAATGAATGTGGGAAGGCTTTTAGTTTTGGATCAGCCCTTACTCGACATCAAAGAATTCACACTGGTGAGAAGCCTTATGTATGTAAGGAATGTGGGAAGGCTTTTAATAGTGGCTCAGATCTCACTCAACATCAAAGAATTCACACTGGTGAGAAACCCTATGAGTGTAAGGAATGTGAGAAGGCCTTTAGAAGTGGTTCAAAACTTATTCAGCATCAAAGAATGCACACTGGTGAGAAGCCCTATGAGTGTAAGGAATGTGGGAAAGCCTTTAGTAGTGGTTCAGACCTTACTCAACATCAGAGAATTCATACTGGTGAGAAACCTTATGAATGTAAAGAATGTGGCAAGGCCTTTGGTAGTGGCTCAAAACTTATCCAACACCAGCTAATTCACACTGGTGAAAAACCCTATGAATGTAAAGAATGTGGAAAGTCCTTCAGTAGTGGTTCAGCTCTTAATCGGCACCAGAGAATACACACTGGTGAAAAACCTTATGAATGTAAGAAATGTGGGAAGAATTTTGGTACAGGCTCAAGCCTTACTCAACATCAGAAAATTCATACTGGTGAGAAACTTTATGAATGTAAGGAATGTGGAAAGGCTTTTGGGAGAGGTTCAGAGATTCAGCAACATAAAAAATGTCATACTGGTAAGTAGTAGATCTGTGAATTGGAAACTCTATAAGTTAGAATTATGTGGTTAAGGAAGGACACAGGGCAGAAAAGAAAATTCATACTGGTGAGAGTCACTACAAATGTAATTAAGGTACAAATGCCTTACTTATGCTTTACCACTTAGTCTGAAAGAATTTATACAGGAAAAGAAAACCACTCTGAAGATCTCTGTCTATATTCATTCTTTCATTACTTTTGGAAAATTCATACTTGTGAATATTAAAAATTAAAAAACCATTTATTGTATTTTGCCTTTATTTTAAACATTGAAAAATTCACTTGGGGGCTAATCCTGCTACCTTTGTTTTTTTTTTTATGTTCTTAATTTTTTGTGCGTTATACAGAATTACTAATCCATCTCAAAATTATTTTAAATTATTTATTGAGGGTCTAAATTTAGTCTTCTTCCTGTTTCTCATTTGAATGCCATTTATTTAATAACTATATTTTTGTATTTTTTATTGCTTGTTTGATGGTAATTTATATTTTTATACATATAAAGCATGGATATCGGGTCAGTCTTTGTTTCTAAATTTGCATATCTGTGTTTGTATCTGTGTTCCATTTTGTTCGTGTTAAGTTACTGTTACTTTTAAGTACCCTTTAATATCTTGTGGATCTGTATCTTTTGTTTTGGAAGATTGCTTTATTTTCCTTTTATAAAGTTTATACTTCTCTTTTTGCAAAATAATTTTTCTCTATATTAATGTAGATATGAACAAAATAGATAGTTATCTGTAATCATACCAGTCATAGACAATCTTTATCAAACTTTTGGAGCAAACTCTTTAAAACTACATATCATTGTTTTTGACAGAAAGTGTGATTGTGCTATACTATAACCAGCCTTTAATATTTGTTGTAAATATATTGGTTACTTTTATTGGCTTCAAAGTATTCATCTGTCTTTATCAAACCCCTATTTTGTCAAATATTGAAAATTTTACCATTATAAAGAGTTATCTTGATGGCCCCTTTTGAATGTGTCTGCTTTGTTTTTTATTCATTTCAGAGAAAATGTGTGGGATCTCTTCTACTTTTAAAGATTTATATATTATAAAGCTCTGCTTCCCTTTGGCCAACATTCTTGACCCAGTTATTTCCTAAATGTTAACCGACTTATTCTTCCAGGTCATTTTATATGCATATATAATGTGCTTTTGGTAATGTGGGCATAATTCGTTCACTTCAGAGGCTTGTTATGTGGATTCTACAATTGTGCCTATCACATAATAAAACTTGCATAGTATTAGCCTTCGTCATTATTATCTTTCAATTTTGTTTTTTTTAGGGAAAAGTTTTTACCTAGTATCCTTGTCTTATTCAACATCAAAGACATCATAATGGGAAAAAAAAGATATTCATGTAAATGAATATAAGAAAATTTTGACTAACATCTGTTTCTTATAGAACAGGGATAATTCATCTTGATAAAGAAAAATATGAGATTGTAATGTGTGAGAAGGCAAAATTCATACTGAGGTAAAAATAAAGAGGGTAGCTCCTTCATAGAAATTTGAACTTTGAGTAATGACCTCAGCATAATGACAGCATAAGATGCATGCCTTCATTTGGCCTCCAAGTTTAACAACTAAAATTCAGCATCCACCTATAAGAAAAAGGGCCTCTGTGGTTGTTGTGAGATCCAACACCATAAGCTAAAGGACCTGAGAGGAGTCTCACCCACCACATAAAGTAATAAGCTGATAGTCCTTGGTACAGACTGGGGAAACAGCAGAAGTCTGTGAACCAGCCCCAGCCCCTCTTGGCTGCATTCAGGGTAAATCTGGAGAGTGCTGATTTGAGCAGACACTCACAGATGAGAGAGCCTTTGCAGAACTTCAGATTTCCTGAGGAAAGATTCTAGCACTCTGTTAGAGCAAAAAAAAAAAAAAAAAAAAAAAAAAAAGGTTGGGGGTGGGGGGTGTAAGATGAACTTCACCAGTGCTACCTGTTCCCCAAGGCAGCACACCATGTTGCTGAACTAACCAGCAATGACTTCTGCAAGTGATAATAGTGGGTGATTGCCCAGCTTCCCCACCTGTATAGAATGCTGCTCAAGAAACTTGTTTCTCTGCTGCAGCACCCATAGTATTGAGGCAGTACCTGATATCAGGATATAAGAATATCAGAGTGCATTAAAGAAATACAGTTTCAGGGTGCCTGGGCAGCTGAGTCGGTTAAGTGTTTGACTTTGGCTCAGGTCATGATCTCAAGGTTCATGAGTTCAAGCCTCGTGTCAGGCTCTGTGCTGGCAGCTCAGAGCCTGGAGCCTGCTTCAGATTGTGTATCTCCTTCTCTCTCTGCCCCTCCCCCACTTGCCTTCTGTCTCTCAAAAATAAATAAACATTTAAAAAATTTAAAAAAACAGCAAAAATAAACACAGTTCTTACTTGGCTGCATTCAGGACTCAAGCAGGAAGCTCAACACAAGCCACTGGGAAAGCCTTGCCCAAGGAACCTCCATCTGGCTTGCAGGCACCCCTAAAGCCCCAAATGTTAAACCCACAGCTCCCCCAATCCTTCAGCTCCCAAGTATGGTACTAAGAGCCAGTTTTGGTAGACCGAGAGCATGCAGAAAACAAACCAGAGTCTGTGGCAAGGGAGAAATCACAAACTTGAGCTATAGTATTATCTTAAGAAAGACAAAAGAGGTTTCCAGCAGCCAGCCTGGTGAGTTGTAAGTTTGAGAGGAGACAAAGAAGCCACAAGGGGGCAAGAAGCATGGAGCACATGTATTCCTACAAGGACAGAGAAAGACCTAGTTATAAGCAGGACCAACAAAAAGTATCTCCGACCTGAAAGCAGCTAGTAACGATTGAAGGAGGTGACTACTTCAAATGAGAAAACAGCAATGCAAAACTCCAAGAAACATGAGGAATCCATGAATATGACATCACAAGATCTCAATAATCCTCGATTCAAAGACACAATTATGTGGTTTGCCTGATAAAGAATTCAAATTAGCCATTTTAAAGAAACTCAATGAGCTACAATAAAACACAGAACTCAGCAAGTCAGGAAAATAGTACATGAATAAAATGAGAAATCCAACAAAGAGAAATCCTAAAAACAAACCAAACAGAAATCTGGAGCTGAAGAATGAATGAAATGAAAAATGCAATAGAGAACATCAACACAAGGATAGACCAAGCAAATATAAAATCAGAGAAATGAAGGGTAGGGACTCCCAGTCAGAGGAGAACCAAGAAAAAAGGAATGAAAGAGAGTGAAAAAAGCCTACAAGATGTATGGGACACCATAAAACAAATAAGAATATAAAAAAAGAACTGTAATTTGTTAATGAATTCAGAATAGTAAAAAAAAGGTAAATGGTAAAATCAAAAACATAAAAGAAGGCAATAAAGAATAGGGGCTTTTGTATGGGATTAAAGTTACTATTCATCAGCTTAAAATGGACTATTTTATCTAGAAGATGTTTTATGTAAGTCTCGTGATAACCACAAAGCACAAACCTATTAGATTCACAAAAGATAAAGTGATGGGAATCAGAGCATATCACCATCCGTGGAAAAGGTAGGCAGTAAGAGGGAGGGGGTGGGGTGAGGAAGAACAATGGAACTACAAAACAGCCAGAGAGATAGTAATAAGATGGCATTAGTAAGTCTTTACATATTAATAATTACCCTGAATGTAAATGAATTGAATTTACCAATCAAAACGCATAGAATGTCTGGATGGATGAGATTCAACTACATGCTGTCTTCACAGAGAGGCACTTCAGCTTTAAGGTCGTACGTAGGCTCAAAGTGAAGACATGGAAAAGATATTACATGGAAGCAGAAACCAACAGAAAGTGAGGTTGGCCTTACAGGGTTAGCCCATACTTACATAAGACAAAATAGACTTTAAGCCAAAAACTATAATGAGACAAAGAAGGTCATTATATAATGATAAGTTGGTTAATTCATCAAGATGATATACAATTATAAGTGTTTATGCACCCACTATTGGAGCCCTAAATATATTGAGCAAATACTGACAGATCTAAAGGGAGAAATAGGCAATACAAGAACAGTAGGGGACTTTAAAACTTCACTTTAAGTAATGGATAGATCATTCAGACAAAATCAATATAGAAACATTGGACTTCAATCATACATTAGAACAAATGGACCTAACAGACATATATAAAACATTCC
Organism: Prionailurus bengalensis; assembly: GCF_016509475.1. Lineage (NCBI taxonomy): Eukaryota > Metazoa > Chordata > Mammalia > Carnivora > Felidae > Prionailurus > Prionailurus bengalensis. The sequence continues at coordinate 16,978,474 of NC_057352.1, read as the reverse complement.
ATTCAACAGCAGCAGCAGAATACACATTCTTCTCAAGTGCACATGGAATGTTCTCCAGGATAGGTCATATGATAGGTCACAAAACAATTCTTAGGAAATTTATACTGACCTCATACCAAGTTTCTTTTCCAACCACAATGGTTTGAAACTAAAAATCAAGAACAAGAGGAAAGCTGGAAATTTTACAAATATGTGGAAACTAAGCAACACATTCCTGAATAACCACTGGGCCAAGGGAAAAATCAAAAAGAGAACAAAAAAAATCTCCAAACAAATGAAAATGGAGATTCAATAGACAAATACAAATGCAATGTTGTGAAAGCAGTTCTCAGAAATTTATAGCCATAAATGCGTATAGTGGGAAAAATGAAAGATTTCAAATAAACAACTTTAAATGTTAAGAAACCAGAAAAAGAACAAACTAAGGCCAAAGTTAGCAAAAGGAAGTGACAAAAATCAGAACTGAAATAAATGAAATAGAGACTAGTAGAGCAATAGAAAAGATTAGCAAAGCTAAAATCTTTTCAAAAAGATAAAATTGACATTCAGCTAGACTAAGAAAAAAGGTAAAAGGACCCAAATAAAATCAGAAATGAAAGAGGAAACATTCCAAGTGATATCACAGCAATACAGAGGATCATAAAAAACTACTATAAACACTTATATGCTAACAAATTGGATAACCTAGAAGTGGATAAATTCCTAGAAGCATATAACCTATCAAGACTGAATTATGAAGAAATAAAAAAATCTAGACCAACTACTATACTAGTAAGGTGCTTCAATCAGTAATCAAAAATTTCCAATGAAGAAAAGCCCAGCACTGAAAGCTTCACTGCTGAATTTTATCAAACATTTAAAGAATTAATGCCAATTCTTCTCAAACTGTTTCAAAAAATTGAAGAGGAAGGAACATTCCCAAACTCATTTCACAAGATTAGCCTTGCCCTGATGCCAAAACCAGATGAAGACACCACAAGAAAAAAAAAAAAAATTACAGGTCAATAATCCTGATGAACATAAATGCAAAAATTCTCAAGAAAATATTAGCAAACTGATTTCAACAGGACATTAAAGGAATCATACACCACGATCAAGTGAGATTTACCCCTGGGATACAAGGATAGTTCAACATATAGAAATCAATAAATGTGATATACCACATTAATAGAATGAAAGATAAAAATCATATGATCGTTTCAACAGGTGCAAAAAAAGCATTTGGCAAAATACAACATCCTTTCATGATAAAAACACTCAGCAAATTTGGGTATAAAAGGAGCCTTCCTCAAACAATAAAAGCCAAATATGACAAACCTTCAGCCACCATCATACTTGACAGTGAAAGGTGACAGTTCTTCCAGTTCAGGAATAACACCAAGATGTCTACTCTCACCACTCCTATTCAACATACTAGTGGAATTTCTAGCCAATGCAATCATATGTGAAAATAAGTATAAGGCATCTAAATTGGAAGGAAAGTAGAATTGTCTGTTTAGATTATATGAATTTACATATAGAAAATCTGAAGGACTCCACCTTAAAGCTGTAAGAGTGAATCAAAAAATAAAGTTACAGGGTACAAAAACAAGATACAGAAATGAGTTGTGTTTCTATACACTGGCAACAAAATATCTGAAAAAGAAATTTAAAAATAATCTAATTCATAATAGCATCAGAAATAATAAAATATGTAGAAATAAATTTTACCAATGAGGTGAAAGATCTGTGTAGTGAAAACTACAAGACTTTGGTTAAAGTAACTGAAGACAGAAATAAGAGATACCCCATGTTTGTGAATCAGAATTATTGTTAAAATGTTCATTCTACCCAAAGCCATCTATGGATTCAATGCCATCTCTATCAAAATTCAACTGGCAGTTTTTACAGAAATAGAAAAGCAATACTAAAATTTGTATGGAGGCACAAAAGACCATGAATAACCCAGGTAATCCTGAATAAGCAGAACAATGCTAAAGGCATCATACTGCCTAATTTCAAACTATACTACAAAGCTATAGTACCTAAGACTGGTTGGTACTGGCATAAAAACAGTCCGATGGGACAGAATTGAGAACACGGAAATAAACCCTTGAATATATAGTCAGCTGATATTTGACAAGGGAGCCTAGATTCTTCAGTGGGGGAAAAGATAGTTTCTTCATTAAATGGTGTTGGGAAAACTAGATATTCACATGGAAAACAAATGAAATTGGACTCATATCTTGTACCACTCAAAAAAATTAACTCAAAATGGATTAAAGATTTAAACATAAGAACTAAAACCCTAAATCTCCTAGAAAAAAAACAGGAAAAACTTGTTTGACATTGGTCTTGGCAATGATTACTTGGGTATGGCACCAAAAGCACACGCAACAAAAGCAAAAATAAATATGTGGTACTAAATAAGTAAGTTTCCTGCACAGCAAAAGAAACAACAAAATGAAAAAGCAGTCTATGGAATGAAAAAAATATATTTGCAAATCATATTTCAAAAATGGGTTAATATTCAAAATATATAGACTCATACAACTCACTAGCAAAATAAACCCCAATAAATCTAAAAAGTGGGCAGAAATCTAAAAAAATTTCAAAAGAATTTTCAAAAGAATATATACAATAGGTAACAGGTACATGAAAAGATGCTCAATGTCATTAATCAAGGAAATGCAAACCAAAACCACAATGAGATATTCCCTCACAGCTGTTAGAATGACTATTATCAAGAAGTCCAGAGTTAACAAGTGTTGGTGAGGATGTGCACTGTTGGTGGGAATGTATATTTGTATAACTACTATAGAAAACAATATGGAGGTTTCTTAAAAAATTAAAAATAGGGGCGCCTGGGTGGCGCAGTTGGTTAAGCGTCCGACTTCAGCCAGGTCACGATCTCGCGGTTCGTGAGTTCGAGCCCCGCGTCGGGCTCTGGGCTGATGGCTCAGAGCCTGGAGCCTGTTTCCGATTCTGTGTCTCCCTCTCTCTCTGCCCCTGCCCCGTTCATGCTCTGTCTCTCTCTGTCCCAAAAATAAATAAACGTTGGGAAAAAAAAAATTAAAAAAAAAATTAAAAATAAAATTTCCATATGATTCAGCAATCTCACTTCTGAGTATATATCCAAAGGAAATGAAAACAGGTATCAGTGAGACATCTATAAGTCCATATTCTTTTTTCTTTTTTTCTTTAATGGTATGTTTTTTTTAATGCTATATTTATTTTATTTCAAGTTTTTATTTAAATTCTAGTTAGTTAACATATAGTGTAATATTAGTTGCAGGAGTAGAATTTAGAGATTCATCACTTACATATAACACCCAGCGTTCATCACAAGAAGTGCTTTCTTTAATACCCATCACCGATTTAGCCCATCCCCCTACTCACTTCCCCTCTAGCAACCCTCAGTTTGTTATCCATAGCTAAGAGTCTATTTTATGGTTTGCTTCTCTCCCCTTTTTTTCCTTTCCCTTATATTAATCTGTTTTGTTTCTTAAATTCCACATGCATACACTTCCATATTCTTGCAGCATTATTCACAATAGCCGAGATATGGAAATAAACTAAGTCAGTCAGTGGATAAATGGATAAAGAAGTGGTATATATACAATAGAATACCATTCGTGAGAAAGAAGGAAATCTTGCTATTTGTGACAAGTTGGGTTAACTCTGAGGGCACTATGTTAAGTGAAATAAGTCAGAGAAAGGAAAATACTATAAGATATCACTCATATGTGGAATCTGAAATAGGTGAACTCACAAAAACAGTATAGTGATTATTACCACAGGATGGTGGGGGTAGTGGGGAAATGTTGGTCAAAGGGTACAAACTTTTAGTTGTAAGTTGAATAAATTCTAGGGATCTAATATATATCATGGTGACTAAATATTATATACTTGAAAGTTGCTGAGTAGATCTTAAATGTCTCACTGCAAAAAAGAAGTGGTGATTATTTGGGGTGCCTGGGTGGCTCAGTTGGTGAAGTGACTTCAGCTCAGGTCATGATCTCAGGGTTCATGGATTCAAGCCCCGCATTGGGTTTGCTGCTGTCAAGCTGTCAGCGCGGAGCCCACTTCAGATCCTCTGTCCCCCTCTGTCTACCCCTCCCCCTCTTGTTCGCTCTCTCTCAAAAAAAAATAAACATAAAAAAAAGAAAGAAAAGAAAGAAAGGAAGAAAGAGAAAGAAAGAAATGGGGGGGGGAGGGGTGGAGCACCTAGGTGGCTCATTAGGTTAAGCCTCTGACTCTTGGTTTCTGCTCAGGTCATGATCTCACGGTTCGTTGGTTCAAGCCCCACATTGGGGTCTGCATTGACGGTGTGGAACCTGCTCTGGATTCTCTGACTCTTCCTTTCTCTCTGCCCTTCCCTTGTTCGCATGATCTCTCTCTCTCAAAATAAATAAATAAACTTAAAAAAAATTTTAATGGTAATTATTTTAAATGATAGTGTTAGCTAACACTCTGATGCTAATCATTTTGCAGTAGATATGTATTATATCAACATATTGTACACCTTAAACTTACACAATATTATGGTATTATAGTCAATTATATTAATAAAGCTGTGATTAAATAATAAAGCTGGGAGAAATTATATTTTATGTATATATGGATGGTGTGTTTATTATGTTGAGGCATTTCTTTGCTATACCCACTTCTTTAAGAGTTTTTATTATAAATGGATGTTGAATTTTGTCAAATGCTTTTTCTGAACCTTGTTGGGATGATTGTATGATTTTTATCCTTTATTTTGTTAATGTGGCGTTTTTCACTCATTTGTGGCTGTTGAGCTTTTTTTGCATCCATGGAGTAAATCCCACTTGATTATATTCGTAAATTTTCCAGTTTTCTTCTCGTAATTGTTATCTAGTTTCATATCATTGTGGTCAGAAAAGATGCTTGATATGATTTCAGTCTTCTTAAATTTATTAAGACTTATATTATGGCCTACCATATGATCTAGAGATTGTTTCACGTGTGCTTGAGAAGATTGTGCATTGTTTCTTTAAACATCTAAAAAAATGTTTAATGCTTATTTATTTTTGAGAGATAGAACACTAGTGGGGGAGTGGTAGAGAGAGGGAGAGACAGAATCCGAAGCAGGCTCCAGGCTCTAAGCTGTCAGCACAGAGCCCAACGCGGGGCTCTAACCCAGGAACCATGAGATCATGATCTGAGCCAAAGTCAGAGCTTAACCAACTGAGCCACCCAGGCGCCCCAATTTCCTATTTTCAATTTCATTGATTTCTGCTCTAATTCTTATTATTTCTTTTTTTTTTTTCTGCTTCCATTAGATTTAATTTGTTCTTTGTCTAGTTTCTTAAGGTGGAACTTAGACTTTTTATTTTAGATTTTTCTTCTTTTCTAATATATATACATTAATTGCTAGAGCAACTGCTTTTGCTGCATCCCATAAATTTTGATAGGTTGTATTTTCATTTTCATTTAGTTAAAATATTTTTAAATTCTCTTGAAATTTCTTCTTTGACCTATATATTAGAAATGTGTTGTTTAATCTCCATATATTTTGTGATTTTCTGGTTATCTTCCTGTTAATTAACTTCTTTTAATTCCATTGTTATTTGAGAGTAGACATTGCGTGATTTCTATTCTTTTCAGTGTTAGGCTATATTTTATGTTCCAGAATGTGGTTTATCTTGGTGAGTGTTCCATGCCAGCTTGAAAAGAAGATGATATTTTTAAATCATGCAAAACCAGGAGTCCCTTGTGGAAAAGATTGACAAGTATGACTTTTTGCCTTTTTTTATAAACTATGATACATTTGTTGCAAATATTGCAACATAAGTTGCAAATGCAAACTTACTACTAATCTCAATAAGGGAAAATTACTAAACACATTAAGAAGTAGCCAAAATATAGGGGCACCTGGGTGGCCCCTGTTGGTTGAATTTCTGACTTTGGCTCAGGTCATGATCTCATGGGTTTGAACCCATGTTGGGTTCTGTGCTGTCAGCTCAGAGCCTGGAGCCTGCTTTGGATTCTGTGTCTCCCTCTCTCTCTGCCCCTCCCCTGCTCTCTCTCTCTCTTTCAAAAAATAAATAGACATTTAAAAATTTTTTAAAAAGAAGTGGCCAGGGGCACTTGGGTGGCTCAGTCAGTTGAGCATCTGACTTCGGCTCAGGTCATGATTTCACAGTCCGTGAGTTTGAGCTCCACATTGGGCTTTGTGCTGATAGCTCAGAGCCTGGAACCTGCTTCAGATTCTGTGTCTCCTCTCTCCCTGCCCCTCCCCTACTCACACTCTGTCTCTCAAAAATAATAAATTAAAAATTAAATCGAAACTAAAATAAATAAAAAGTAAATTAAATAAAAATTAAATTAAAAAAATAAATTAAAAAAAAATTTTAAGTGGCCAGAATATGAAAAAATAATTCATAGAATATGAACTGCAATAACAACTAGGCAGAAGCACTCATTCTTATAATGTAAAAATAATTATCAATATTATTTGAAGTATAAATGAGAAATTCCATTTTTACTTCTCATATAGGCAAATGTTGGGCACAGAGTGGGAAATAATATTCTCACACCATCTTGGTAGGCAAGTTGAATCAGTAGGTACTGCCTCAATAGGGGCCAGCTGGAATTTTCTTCAAAACTTTAAAATTCATGTCTTGTCAGCAGCAATTCCAATTCTAGGACTTTATCTTACTGGTGTCAGGCATATGCACAAGGATATTATTCATGGAAACATTGCTTGTATAATTATAGCCTGAGCCAGCCAGATGCCCTGAAACATGATAATTTTATAGTAACTGACCCCAACTTTAGAAACAATGTCAATTTTCATTAATGGCACCATACAATTTTCACAAGGTATAGAACATTGTTAGTTGGAGAGTGTCCCATGGTCTTCCATCTGCCTAGTGAGCCCATCTGGACAGTTTTGTCTTCATGTCTACTTACCATCTATTGTCCTAGATTTTCCATTTTATGTTTATACCAGAATATTCTCTTGCCACTGTGCTAATGTTTTTTTTTTCTCTTTCTTGATCTCTTATGTAACTCTTTGCTCTTTTGCTCCCCAGTCCTGATATAAAACATCCTTTACTACCTCCTTTCAGTCCACAGAAAAGGCTGAAAGAAGGCATTTCTCCTCTGAAGCAAATCAGCAAAGACAGGAGGAAGAGTCTGCTTCTGAAAATGTGAACACACTATATAAAACTTCAGTGAACACCAAAAAATCAAAGAAACATTACACTAACAAAGGAACATGATGATTTAAATTAAAAAAATTTTTTTAATGTGGGGTGCCTGGTGGCTCGGTCGGTTGACCGTCTGACTTTGGCTCAGGTCATGATCTCATGGTTCGTGAGTTCAGGCCCTGCATTGGCTTCTGTGCTGACAGCTCAGAGCCTGGAGTCTGCTTCTGATTCTGTGTCTCCTTTTCTCTCTGCCCCTCCCCCCCACACGCTCTGTCTCTCTCTGCCTCTCAAAAATAAAGAAAACTAATTTAAACAATTTTTAAATTTTTTAATGTTTTATTAATTTTGAGACACAGAGAGACAGAGCATGAGCAGGGGAGGGGCAGAGAGAGAGGGAGACACAGAATCCGAAGCAGGCTCCGGCCCTGAGCTGTCAGCACAGAGCCCCACATGGGGCTCAAACCCATGAACTGTGAGATCATGACTTGAGCCAAAGTTGGACACTTAACTAACTGAGCCACCCAGGTGCCCCTTAATTTTTTTTTATTCTAGAGAGCGAGTGAAAGCAGGGGAGAGGGGCACAGGGGGAGAGAAAAAGAATCCTAAGCAGGCTCCGTGCTCAGTGAGGACCCAGAGGCAGGGCTTGATCCCATGACCCTGGGATCATGACCTGAGCTGAAATCAAGAGTCAGATGTTTGACTGAGCCAGCCAGATGCCCTGAAACATGATAATTTTACAGTAACAGACCCCAAATAAATGAAGACATGCAATTTTCCCAATAAAGTATTCAAAATAATTGTTTCAGGAAGCTCAGTAAGAAGAAAATATAGAAAGATAATTCAATGAAATCAGAAAAGCAATGCACAAACAAAAAAATTTTAACAAGGATATAGAAATCATAAAAAAGAAAAACAGGAAATATGGAGCTGAAGAATACAATGAGTGAAAGGAAAAATGCATCAACAGCAGACTTAACCCAGCAGAAGAATGAATCTGTGAAGTCATAGACAAGTCATTTGACATTACCCAGTCAGATAAGAGCAAAGAAAAAATGAATGACAAGATAAAGAAAATGTAATATCCGAAACCATAAAACTATTAGAAGAAAATGTAAAGAAATAGCTTTTTGACATTCATCTGAGCAATGATTTTTTGGATATGACACCAAAAACACAGACAACAAAAGCAAAAATAAATAGGCAGGACCACATCAAATTAAAAAGCTGCCTAGCAATGGAAACAGTCAACAAAATGAAAAGGCAATGTATGGAATGAAAAAATATTTGCAAACCATATATCTGATAAGCCATTAATATCCAAAATACATAAGGATTTATATAACTCAGTAGCAAACAAAACAAAACAAATAAACAACAAACAAAAACAAATGACATGATTTGTACATGGGGAAAGGACCTGAATAGAATTTTTCTAAAAAAGAAATACTAATAGCCAGCTGGTATATAAAAGGTGCTTAGCAGTGCCTGGGTGGCTCAGTCGGTTAAGCCTCTGACAGGCTCAAGTCATGATCTCACGGTCCATGAGTTCAAAACCTGTGTCAGGCTCTGTGCTGACAGCTCAGAGCCTGGAGCTTGCTTCAGATTCTGTGTCTGTCTCTCTGCCCTTCCTGCAGTCGTGTGCTCTTTTTCTCTCTCTCAAAAATAAACAAACATGAAAAAATTTTTAAGAGAAAGGTACTTAACATCACTAATCACTAGAGAAAATCTGAAGATCACACAATGAGATATCATCTCAGACCTGTTGCCAAAAAGACAACAGATAAGTGTTGGTGAGGAAATAGAGAAAAAGAAAACTTTGTACATTGTTGGTTGAATGTAAAGTGGTACAGCCACTAGGGAATACAGTAAGGAGATTTCTCAAGGAATTAAAAATTGAATTACTATATGATTCAGCAGTTCCATCTGTGGGTATATATCCTAAGAAATCAAAATCAGTATCCTGAAGAGATAGCTACACTACCATGTTCATTTTCTTGCAGCATTATTTACAATGGTCAAGATATGGAAACAACCTAAGTGTCCACTGATAGATGACTGGATAAAATAGATGTGAGCTCTCTTTATAGACATCTAGATAGATAGGTAGGTAGGTAGGTAGGTAAGTAGATAGATAGATAGATAGATAGAAAGACAGCAACATATAATGAGATACTATTCAGCCATGAAAATATGGATGTATCTAGAAGACTTTATGCTAACTGAAATTAGCCAGAGAAAAACAAATACTGTAATGATCTCACTTATATGTGAGATCTAAAAAAAAAAAAAAAAAAAAGTCCAATTCACAGAAGCAGAATAAAATGGTGGTTACAAAGGAGGATTGGGTTGGAGGAAAAGATAGGGATATGCTGGTCAAAGGATATAGGCCTTCAGTGATAAGGTGAATTAACTTTGGGAATCTGATGTACATCGTGGTGATTATAGTTAATCATGCTGTGTTATGTACTTGAAATTTGCTAAAAAAGTAGAACTTATGTGTTCTCACTTATGTTACCTCACATAGTAACTATGTGAAGGGATGAATATGTTAATTAACCTAATTGTGGTAATCATTTCATAAAATAAACATATGTCAAATAATCCCATTGTACACTTTAAACATATGCAATTCATGTGTTGATTATACCTCAATAAGATGAAACTTTTGTTTTAAATAAAAGAATAAAAAACAACAAAAGAGTAATGGTGCAGAGGAGATAACATATGTGATCCTTTGCTTCTGCAGAAATGTCTTATACAACCTCACATTTGTATAAATTTTGACTGAATAAATGACTCTAGTTGAGAGTTCATATCTCAGTATTGCAAAATTTGTCACATTAAAAAAATTTTTTTAAGTTTATTTTTGAGAGAGACAGCCACAGTATGAGTGGGGGAGGGGCAGAGAGAGAAGGGGAGAGAGAGAATCCCAAGCAGGCTCCGTGCCACCAGCACAGAGCCTGATGCAAGGCTTGAACCAATGAAACAGTGAGATCATGACTTGAGCGGAAACCAAGAGTCAGACACCTAACTGACTAAGCCACCCAGGCAGCCCTAAATTTGTTAACATTTTAAATTTTGTTTTGTTTGTCACTTTAGGACACTACTTTTTAAAAAGCATTTTTTAGTGTTTATTTATTTTTTGTCTGAGAGACGGAGAGACCATGAGTGAGGGAAGGGCAGAGAGAGGGAGACACAGAATCTGAAGCAGGCTTCAGGCTCTGAGCTGTCAGCACAGAGCCCAATGCAGGGCTCGAATTCATGAACTGTGAGATCATGACCTAAACTGAACTCAGATGCTTAACCCACTGAGCCACCCATGCACCCCATTTTGGGCCACTATTGAGCAGGCCGTTGTGTTTCTGTTTTCTGGTATGTTTCATGTGACCTACTTTCTGATTATTGAAAAATTTTGGATTTTTTTAAGGTTTATTTATTATTTTCAGAGAGAGGGTGTGGAGGGAAGGGGCAGAGAGAGAGGGGAGAGAGAAAATCCCAAGTGCGCTCTGCTCAGACCCACCAACCATGAGATCATGACCCAAGCCGAAATCAAGAGTTGGATGCTTAACAAACTGAGCCACCTAGGCACCCCCAAAATGTTAAGATCTTCTTTATATTCCTATTATTCTAAAATGTTATCCTCTGATACCCTTTCAAGACTTTACCAATTATTTATAATTTGAGTTTTCAGGGAGGAAGGGGAAGCAGGAGCATACTCCTCTTTATTGAGAATATACTACATACTCATTCGTTTTTTAATTGGGATGTTCCTCTTAATTGGATTTAGTATATTTTAAAACCAGAATGGACCTTGGAATTCACTCACTGGGCACAGTTTTTATCTGTAGGAATTGGGTTGTGTGAGTCCTGTTCTTTGATTAACACTAACTCTAGTCTTCACTCATATCACAGGTATTGAACCCACCCTATTTGCTCTCCATTTCTTTCTTTTCCATTTCTCCAAAACTCTCCTTTACTTCCTCTCCTTTTGTTTCTCATCTCTCCTTCTACCATGAAGTCATTTATTTTCATTACACAAGAATAACTCAGGTTTTTTGTTTCAGGGATTTGTGATATTCAGGGATGTGTCTATCGACTTTTCTCAGGAAGAGTGGGAATGCCTGGACTCGACTCAAAGGAATTTGTACAAATATGTAATGTTGGAAAATTATAGCAACCTGGTCTCAGTTGGTAAGTATACCTTTATCCAAAAAGTCTAGAGTGCTCTAGAATATTTGCTTTCCCTGAGAAGAATTTCTCAACTCCTCTCATATATCCTATGTATTTCCTTTCCCTATTCCTAAAGAAATGGCTTGAGATTTGTAGAGTTGGGAATGTATGGCTTTGTTTTGTTTTGTTTTGTTTTGTTTTTGTTTGTTTTGAGAGAGCAAGGGAGAGGGGCAGAGGGAGAGAGAGAGAATCCCAAGCAGGTTCCACACTCAGTGTAGAGCCTGATGTGGGGCTTGATCCCATGACTCTGGGATCGTGACCTGAGCCAAGACCAAGAGTCAGACACTCAACCAACTGAGCCACCCAGGCACCCCAGGAATATGTAGTTTCATTGGTCCCAAGGCCAACTCCATCTTCTCTGCTTTTTTTGTGGCCCTTCCAATAGTGGCATCACCTTTTATTTGCTGTTCACAGGACAGGATTTGAGTCCTGGGATACCTACAACAAAAATCTCCTTTCTTCTCTTGTGAGTAGGACTTTGCATTCCCAAGCCAGATGTGATTTCTTTACTGGAGCAAGGGAAGGAGCCTTGGAGTGTTTTTGACAGTGAGCTGACAAGGGACCCGTACCTAGGTAAGTGATTGACGATTATGTAAGGGAAAAGGAAGGCTGGATATAAACCAGCTGCTCAGTGAGGAGACCACATCTTTGAGATGTTTAGAGGAATCTCCTCTCAAAGTCCAACAACTATTAAGAAAAGTAAACTACACTATGAACTTCCAAATGCCCACACCTCCATCTTCAACCTAATACTCTCCATGCTTCTTTTCTCTCATGTTTTCTGCCTATTCCTAGTAGGTAATTCTAATGAGAAGCTTCTACTTTTATGTGAGATCTAATTCCAATTAGTTCACTCTCTCTTGCCTTTGGTCTATACATGTGTCATGCCTTTAAACATTTTGGTATTCAATATATTCAGTTTTTTTAGTCATTATTTTATTCATGTATTCATTCTTTCAGCCAACACTTCCTAATATTCTGTGTTGTGGAGAATATTTTTCTAGAACATTATAAAATATATCAGCTATTAAGAAACTTATAGCCTAGGGATTGAGAAAAATTGGTGATGGGGATTAAGGAGTACACTTGCTGTGATGAGCACTGGGTGATGTATGGAAGTGTTGAATCACTATATTATGCACCTGAAACTAATATTACATTGCATGTTAAGTAACTGGAATTTGAATAAAAACTTTTTTAAAAATCCATAAAAATCATTCAAAATGTAGAATTAATTATAATTGTAGAATTATTTGCGGTTCAAATACCACAACCAGGGAAAATGGCTAAAGACTAAATGGTGGAAAAGCCTCACAGAGTTGTAATAGTTGGAGCCCTAGGAGTGACTGCAGTCATCTTGGTAGAGAGTTTTGGGTGTAAAGGTCCTGTGCTTGGAATAGGATAGTAGAGGTTGCAGACAAGAAGAGATTGAGGTGAGGGAGGATGATCAAGCATTGCATGATGCATGCAATCAGCATAAAATAGAATGGGAGTGAGGGAGAAGGTCATGAACATGGATGATTCAAGGCAGAAGGCACAGTAAGTACAAACGTCTTGAGGCAAGCAGGCTCATTGTGTATAAGGAGCACCAAGGTGACCAGAATGTCTGGGATAGAGCAAACAAAGAGAAGAGTATGAGCTGTGATCAGAGATGTGTATGTTGGAAAGAGTCAGTTTATGATGACATTGCAAATTATGATTGAACCTTTTCTGACTGAAGTGGAAATAAGTAAAAGATTTTAAGCAGAGCTATGACATAATTAGATTTTTATTTTTCAAAAATACTATTTTTTCCTATTTACAGAAGAGGAAACTGAGACACAGAGACTTGAAGTAACTTGTCCAAGGTCAACAACTAGTAAGTGTTGGAGATAAGGTTTAAACCCAAGCTGTACATGCTTCTTAGCTCATAAGCTACATTGCCTCTCCAAGTCAAATCAAAGAAGTTTAGATATAATGGACATGTTTTCATCTGAATTGCTGATGAACAGATAGAAGTTAACTTTCAAAATCAATTTTTAAAATGAGTTTTTACATCCCATAAATAGATAACTATAGCACACATATTACATGCATTTATATTATATACACACACAAACTCATACACATATATACAAATTCATCATGGATTTCCTCTAAAACACTATATCATATGCCTTCCTTTCTTAATAAACTTTAGATATAATATTAATATATAATAATAGAGATATACTTGCATAATGAGGTTGTCTTTCAGATTCTTCCAATTTTAATTTCTAATTGAAACTTCCATTCTTCTATACTTTCTTTTGTAAGTAGTTTTTTCCCATATTTTTATGATTGATTTAAAAAAATTTTTAATGTTTTATTTATTTTTGAGAGAGAGACAGAGACAGAGAGAGAGAGTATGAATGGGGAAAGGGCAGAGAGAGAGACACACAGAATCCAAAACAGGCTCCAGGCTCTAAGCTGTCAGCACAGAGCCCGACACGGGGCCTGAGCTCATGAACCGCGAGATCATGACCTGAGCTGAAGTCAGATGTTTAACTGAGCCACCCACGTGCCCAGTATGATCGATTTTTTTTAAGTAGACAATTTTTTTGAGAGAGAGAGAGAGAGAGTAGGTGAGCAGGAGAGGGGCAGAGGGAGAGGGAGAGAGAGAGTCTTAAGCAGATTGCACGCTCAACACAGAGTTCAATGTGGGGCTCAATCTCACAACCACAACAAAATCAGGAGTCAAACACTCAGCTGACTGAGTCACCTAGGTGCCCCTAAAAGTAGACGATTTTTAAAGCTTTTTCCAGCAATATATACAATGCATATGTTCAATTTTATTACATCATCTTGAGGAATGTGTATCTTTTTAAAAATAAATTATGCTATGTTTCTTTTAGTCTTGGAATCAAGAACAATATCTTGCCCATTTTTTTTCAAACAAGAATATTTTTAACAGTGAATGTCAAATTGTCCTATAATGTTTTACATTCAGGATTTATCTAAGCACAACCCCAATATTGAATTCACATTAAGCAATTTTGTCTGATTTGATACTTGGGGTTGTGTACTTCTTAAAAAATTTTTTTAATGTTTATTCATTTTTGAGAGAGAGAGAGAGAGACAGAGCAGAGGATGAACAGAGAGAGACACACAGAGCTTGACATGGGGCTCGAACTCACAAACCATGAGATCATGACCTGAGCCAAAGTCGGGCGTTTAACCGACTGAACCACCCAGGCACCCCGGGGTTGTGTACTTCTTAATTCATCATATCAGGAGGCAAAGTCAAGGTGATTGGAGACGACTGCCAGAACTTTCCATTGGAAAGGTACATTTCCCCCCTTATAAATACTAAATAATTAGTGCAGTAATACTTGAAGACCGTATAACTATCCTCTAGAAATCTTTCACCCAAAATGTTTGGTATTCATTCTTATTCAAAACAGTTATTACATTGAGCTTAGAAAAGTTCTAATTTTATCGCTTTCTTTCTGCATTTATTGGTTGGCCTTGCTTTGTTAAAAAGAGATTTTTCTTTCCACTTTTGTTGAGAAACACTACAGATTCATTGCTTCTTTTAAAAAAACCAGTATCGGGGTGCCTGGATGGCGCAGTCAGTTAAGCGTCCGACTTCAGCCAGGTCACGATCTTGCCGTCCGTGAGTTCGAGCCCCGCATCAGGCTCTGGGCTGATGGCTCAGAGCCTGGAGCCTGTTTCCGATTCTGTGTCTCCCTCTCTCTCTGCCCCTCCCCGTTCATGCTCTGTCTCTCTCTGTCCCAAAAATAAATAAACGTTGAAAAAAAAATTAAAAAATCAGTATCTTATAACCCATTGTAATCATTCTTTTTTGTTATTAAACTATCATTCATATTTGGCCATTGAAAGCCCCTTACAGCTAGCTTCTGCATCCTTTTTTTTTCATGAGTGCATGAATCTTTAATGACCTTCTTCTTTCCTGGAACAAAAATATGTTCCAGTCTCATCTTGTATTATTCTTGCTCCCAACTTGGAATTAGCCAGCTCATTCATTAAAAGTCTTAGTTTCTTGGGGTGCCTGGGTGGCTCAGTCGGTTGAGCGTCCGACTTTGGCTCAGGTCATGATCTCGCAGTCTGTGAGTGTGAGTTCGAGCCCCGCGTCGGGCTCTGTGCTGACAGATCAGAGCCTGGAGCCTGTTTCAGATTCTGTGTCTCCCTCTCTCTCTGCCCCTCCCCTCTCATGCTCTGTCTCTCTGTCAAGGATAAATAAACATTTAAAAAAAAATTTTTTTAAAGTCTTAGTTTCTTGTAATAGGGAATGATGTTGATTGACCAATATGAGTGTGTAGTGTGCTTATTACTACTGGATTGCCATTGCTTTTATATCCATTAAATGGAAAGAGACAGGAACCTATCTCTCTCTCTTTATTTTCTCTATTTATTTTCTCTTTATTTAATCTTTATTTTTGAGAGAGAGACAGAGTGTGAGCTGGGGAGGGGCAAAGAGAGTGGGAGACACAGAATCCGAAACAGGCTCTGGGCTCTGAGCTGTCAGCACAGAGCCCAACACGGGGCTCAAGCTCACGAACCACAAGATCATGACCTGAGCCGAAGTCAGACGCTTAACTAACTAAGCCACCCAGGTGCCCCAGGAAACTACCTTTCATAATTGAATACTAATAACTCTAATTGAAGTCCAAAGGTGAGATTCTGTCTCACTTTTCTGCATTTCAGTTTTGTAACTTTTTCTTGAACAGTGAAAAAACCCTATTTCCTCCAACATGAGTATAGTTACTCAAGTCTTCTGTCCCAAGACTTGGGACTCTGTCCCAATACTACAGAACGGTTTCAAAATTAGAATATCGTACAACTACTGACAGGAAAACCTACCTGAAGCCATATTCATGATTTATTACACTTTGTTTCTTTTCCTGTTTTCCCTTAGAATATGTTACACTAAGGATTTCTAATCAGAGTACAGTTTGAAAAATTGCTAGATTAATTCTTTTTTGTGCATTTTCAGCTTAATATGCAGTTTATTTTAATTGTTGAGTTTAAGTTTTTTTTTTTAACTTATACTTGGAATATATAAAACATTTACATGCTTCAAAAGTCAATATAAAAATATACTTAGGGGGCGCCTGGGTGGCTCAGTTGATTAAGCATCTGACTCTTGATTTCGGCTCATGTCGTGATCTCACAGTTTATGAATTTGAGCCCCGCATCAGGCTCCATGCTGACAGTGCGGAGCCTGCTTGGGATTCTCTTCCCCTCTCTCTCTGCTCTTTTTCCTCTCTCTCTGCCTCTCATTCATTGCCCCTCTCAATCTAGGTAAAAAGTTTTTGGGGGGTGAGGGTGGGGGTTAGGGTAGTCTGATTAATCCTTTCTGCATTTATTTTTTCAGAAATAAAGCACATTCACATGTATATTCTTAATTCTCCTTCCTGATTTTACATGATTTACATTTTACATTTTATTCTCTCTGCACTCTTTTTTACTGTCCTGGTTTTCTTTTCAACGTTTATTTATTTTTGGGACAGAGAGAGACAGAGCATGAACGGGGGAGGGGCAGAGAGAGACGGAGACACAGAGTCGGAAACAGGCTCCAGGCTCTGAGCCATCAGCCCAGAGCCTGACGCGGGGCTCGAACTCCCGGACCGTGAGATCGTGACCTGGCTGAAGTCGGACGCTTAACCGACTGCGCCACCCAGGCGCCCCATACTGTCCTGGTTTTCTTTCAATAATTGTTAACAAGTTGTGAAAATCATTCCATATAGACAGTGGCAAAAAAAAAAAAAAAAGACATATAAAACTGATTTATCTTTCTTGGTGTTATATGTTTATTTTTGCCATAGCTCATTAATTATTAGAAATAATAGTTCCAGTAGTTAGTAGAGTTTCCATGCAGACAGTCACAAAATTTGCAAATATTTTCAGTTTTGTTTTTTGTTTTCCTATGCTTGTAACTGATACTCCTTTCTAGTCTCATCACTATTCCTACATCTTCCAGAAAGTGTTCAATAGAAGTAGTACATATTTTTTCATGATTTTTATGGGCATGACTTCTTTTTTCTTTTGTTTTAAGTTTTGGAATAATTTTATATATACCAAAAAGTTGCAAAAATAGCATATTCCTCACCTAATATCAATTTCTACTACATTTGTGTTATATATTTGAATTTACCCCTCCCATTTTTTTTATTCCCCCACCATAGTATATCTTGTATAAACTTCATGATTTATCCTTTCTCTGTTTTGTTTAATGTGAGCATCTATGCACATATCTTTATATATCCTCTTTCTTACATAAATGGTAGCAGCATACCCTAGATACAGTTTACTCCACCTTGTTCTTTAACTTAAAAAAGTGATGAAGATCATTCAATAGGAATATATAGATACTTCTTATTTCTTTATACAATTACATAGAAGTCAACTGTGTGCATACACTACAGTGAGTTCAAGTAGTATCAAGTTGGTGGATATTTGGATTGGTTATAGTCAGTTGCTCTTACAAAGTTATCTGTGGTGGATAACTTTCTGCATAAATCTCTTCAGATTCTTTCCTAAAATTATGTTTGGGTTCCTAGAACTGGGATTGCTCAAAGGATAAATACTTATATAATTTTTGCTAGAAACTGGCAAATATCCTCCTATGATATTTGCTACACTGAATGTGTGAGAGAAGTTACTTGCCTATTAAATAACCTAGACTAGGTTATCAGACTTTCGGGTTTTTGCCGAAGTATACTTTGAACTTATTCCAAACTTTAAGAATCATTGACTTAATCTTTTTCTGATCCCTTTCCCCATGCCTTTCTCTATCACTTTTCAATTTCTATACTTTATCTCTCAAATTGTACCACCATATAAGAACTATAATTTACATTTACATTTATAGATTAATGTCAATGTAATTCTGCCTTTTCTAAGTTTTGTGTCTATCCCCACCACCACCAAAAAAAGTGAATGTCTTATTTGTGGTTTCTTTCAGAATATAAATCTAGGTGTGAGAGCAAGAAATTATCTCTGAAAAAGGATAACTATAAAATAAATTCATCTCAATGGGTTATAATGGAAGGATTTACTAAGCGTGGACTTAAACAAGGATCTCAGGAAAAACATTTTGGCCAAGTCTCGTGTACCTCTGAAGACATGTCCCCTTTCATTCAGCATACATCTCTCTCTCTACATCAAACATTTAATACCAAAGAGAAATCTTATGAATGCAAAAAATATAAGAATGCCTATGAACAGGACTCAAAACTTACTACACATCAAGAAAGTCATACAGCCAAGAAATTTTATGACTATAAGGAATATGGGAGGGCCTTTGGTAGAACTTCAAAACTTAGTTCACATCATACAGTGCATATTGGTGTGAGATCCTATGAACGTGAGGAATGTATGAAGTCTTTGAATAGTGGCCCACACTTAATACAACATCAGATAATTTTTACTAAGGAGAAATCTAATGAATTTAAAGAAAGTGGGAAGGCCTTTACTAATGCTTCACAGTTTTTTCTACATCATAGCATTCATACAAGTGAGGAACCCTTTCAATGTAAGTACTGTGTTAGACAATTTAATAATGGTACAGCCTTTATTCGCCATCAGAGAATTCACACTGGTGAAAAACCCTATGAGTGTAATGAATGTGGAAAGGCTTTTAGTACAAGTTCAATATTTAGAGTACATCAAAGGATTCACACAGGTGAGAAACCCAATGAATGTAAAGAATGTGGAAAAGCCTTTCGTCATTCCTCATACCTTACTCAACACCAAAGAATTCATACTGGTGAGAAACCT
Organism: Prionailurus bengalensis; assembly: GCF_016509475.1. Classification (NCBI taxonomy): domain Eukaryota; kingdom Metazoa; phylum Chordata; class Mammalia; order Carnivora; family Felidae; genus Prionailurus; species Prionailurus bengalensis. Next base: position 16,959,326 of record NC_057352.1, on the reverse strand, counting down.
TACAAATGTAAGTATTGTGTTAGGGCATTTAGTAATGTTTCGGCCTTTATTCGGCATCAGAGGATTCATACCGGTGAGAAACCCTACAAATGTAAGGAATGTGGAAGAGCTTTTAGTACTGGCTCAATACTTACAGCACATCAGAGAATTCACTCAGGCGAGAAACCATATTTATGTAAGGAATGTGGAAAAGCCTTTCGTCAGTCTTCAGATCTTACTCAACATCAGAGGATTCATACTGGTGAGAAACCCTACAAATGTAAGGAATGTGGAAGGGCCTTTCGTCGTTCATCAGAACTTTCTCGACACAAGTTAATTCATGCTGATGAGAAACTATATGAATGTAAAGAATGTGGAAAGATCTTGAGTAGGGACTCAATACTTATACAACATCAGAAAATTCACACAGGTGAGAAAGCCTGGGAATGTAATGAATGTGGGAAAGTTTTTACTTGTGCAACATACCTGGCCCGGCATCAGCGAATCCATACTGGTGATAAGCCATACACTTGTAACAAATGTGGGAAAGCTTTTCTTCGTTCTTCAGACCTTATTCTGCATCAAAGGATTCATACTGGTGAGAAACCCTATGAGTGTAAGAAATGTGGGAAGGCTTTTGCAAGAGGTTCAAATCTTAATCGCCATCAAAAAGTTCATAATAGTAAGAAATAGTATAAAGGAAGCTTTGTATTTAAGCATATCTTTTAGGTAACATGGCATGGAAGATAAACCCTAGAAACATAATAGGAGAAATCCTAAGAATTTATTGGTGAGAAAATGTAGAAATATAATTGATATGAGAATGACTTATGTGTTTCACAGTTTAACTACCATAAGAATAAAATGAATATTGGAAGGCCTCTATCAACAACTCATTCCTTTCTAAGTTTTAAAAACTTTGTTGTTTATTTTAATTTTTTTTTAATGTTTGTTTATTTTTGATAGAGAGGGACAGAGACAGAACATGAGCAGGGGAGGGGCAAGAGAGAGAGAGGGACACAGAATCCGAAGCAGGCTCCAGGCTCTGAGCTGTCAGCACAGCTTGATGTGGGGCTTAAACCTATGAACTGTGAGATCATGAACTGAGCTGAAGTTGGACACTTAACCAACTGAGCTACCCAGGTGCCCCAATTTTTAAAACTTTCTAATCTTGAGTGGAGAAGGTAAAAAATCTTTTTTGTTGTATTTTTTCATATTTTAAAATATGTTAAATCAACTTTGTTTTTTATATAGCTATAATTTGTTTAGTTTATGCATAGCTAAAATACTATACTATTATAAGTTGTACATTAAAAATTTGAATTTATTTTGTTCTCACCAAAATTCTTTTTTTTTTAATTTTTAAAATGTTTATTTATTTTTGAGAGAGAGAGATAGAATGCGAGTGGGGGAGGGGCAGAGAGAGACAGAGAGAGATGGAATCTGAAGCAGGCTCCAGGCTCTGAGCTGTCAGCACAGAATCCAAAGCAGAACTTGAACTCATGAACTGCGAGATCATAACCTGAGCCAAAGTCAGACGCTTAACTGACTGAGCAACCCAGGCACTCCATCACCAAAATTCTTATTCCAGTGCAACTTATTCAGTACCTATTTCTTGATGCTATTTATGCACAGTTTCATGATATTTTATATTTTTAGTGTTATAAGCTTGTATTTAATGACAGTCTTTTTATACCCCAACATCCAATTTCGGAACTCTTCAATTGATCTTTTTAGAATAAAGTTTTACCTGCATATCTTTACATCTGTACCATTTTATTTAAAATAGCATCACTTTAAGATATATATTTTAATATTGATAAAATGATATCATTATTTGTATATATAAATTAATATTTTTATTTTATAAAAGTGATATTTTGTTGTGATAATTTTTTCTAAATTTTTTAATTCTACAAAGAAGCCAATAAATTTACCTTTCATCCTCCCAAGGGACTATAGCTACTGTCACATTGTTGGAACAGATCTTTTCATAAATTTTTAAAAGCAAATGTAATGACATTACTCAAATTGTCTCATAAATTGCCTTTTTAATGACAAGATATGTCATACAGAACATTCCATGTGATTAAGTGTATTAATAATGTTAATATATATGACTGTACCATCATTTTTACCAAACATCTATGGCTAAATACTGTGATTAACTCCACTTTTTGTGTTTATAAGGAATGTCACATGTAGCATCCTACTTGGCATATTGTATTTGCTTGTCTGCTTTTCATTGTTGAAATAATCCATGCATACCTTTTAACATGTACATATTTTAATTTTTTTAATGTTTATTTTTAAGAATGAGAGAGATAGTGCAAGTGGGGGAGGAGCAAAGAGAGAGAGAGGGAGACACAGAATCTGAAGCAGGCTCCAGGCTCTGAACTGTCAGCCCAGAGCCCAACGTGGGGCTCGAACTCACGGAGTGTGAGATCATGACCTGAGCTGAAGTCGGACACTTAACCAACTGAGCCACCCAGGTGCCCCTAACATGACAGAGTAAGCTGGCTTCCCTTTTGACCATACTATGCTATGCTATTTTTCTCTCTTCCCCTCCATGTTACTTATCCTTGCAGAGTTTTTCCTAATGATTTTGCCCAAATGTAATGTGGGGACATTTTGATTTTTTAAAAATTATTTCCATTTCAATGTATTTATATTAAAAACATATTTATACGTATTAGTATACTTTATGTAAAGTGGGCATGGCTATATTCACTAGCATACTTGGGTTTGGTAAGGATCAAATGAGTTAATTTACACAAATATTTATAATTAAGGCGGTAACATACTCAGTAAATATAATCCATTGTCAAAATTATTTTTTCCTTTGGCTATTTTATTATTTATGAAAAAACTCTACTATGGTGTATATTTGCCTAAGTTTAATATTGGAGAAAAATCTTAAACCTCTAGTGAATATACTGAAGTCATCATCATTCCTCCTTGGTCGCAAGATGCATCCATCCTGAAGAAGAGAACCATAAAAATATAATAAATAATGCCTTTAATTCAACCTCTTATGTTGAATCCTAAAATTTATATCAGCATGAAACATTGCTGATAATATTATTGCCCACATTATCTGGGTGATTAAAAAATAATATTGGATTTTAGGAACATCTGACTCTTGATACAATGCATGTTTAAACCAACATTTGGCTAAGGGTGAAATACTGACAAAATAGAATTTCTTTGAACATAAAGGACACTGAGTATCCTACACAGCAAAACATGTGGGAGGTGGGAAAAATTACGGAACTTACAGCTCTAAATCTAGACATGTATTGCAATAATTAATACTTGAAATCTGGTACAGATGCTACAGGAACACAGAGGAAATTTCCATGTATCTGGGATTCAGACTGCCTTAAGAGTGGGGTTTAGCTTGGCTAGTGCTGATATCTCTGAGGAGGTATGATATAGGTGGTTCTGAGGATTTGGGAACAACTGTGAACTAGAATCAACACCTTCTACTTGGAAGGATGACCACTAATAGGGTTTATTCATTTTCTATTGCTGCATAACAAATTGCCACAATGTTGGCAGCTTAAAGCAACACACATTTATTATCTCAAAATTTTCATGGGTATGTGTCAGGGCATGGCTTAAGTAGAAATATCCAAAAGAAACACCAATACCATATATTGTCACTCAGATGTGGATCTTGAGAAACTTAACAGAAGACCATGGGGGAGGGAAAAGGGAAAAAAAAAGTTACAGAGAGAAAGGGAGGCAGACCATAAGAGACTCTTAAAGACTGAGAACAAACTAAGAGTAGATGGGGGGGGAGGGGAAAGTGGGTGATGGACAGGGAGGAGTGCACTTTTTGGGATGAGTACAGGGTGTTGAATGGAAACCAGTTTGACAATAAATTATATTAAAAAAAAATAGAAATATCCATAATCATTATGGAAAAAATAAAAATTACCAAAGCAATCAGAAGATGGAAAAATCAATGGATATAACATCTGGGATTGCAGTACTAATATCATTAAGAAATCACAATTCCTTAGGTTACAAATGTGATGCAATATCAATTAAAAATACCCAGGAATTTTTTAAAACATTTGAGCTAATTCTATTTTTTCAAAAAGTTTATTCATTTTTGAGAGAGAGCGAGAGAGCAGGGGAGGGACAGAGAGAGAGGGAGAGATTCCAAGCAGGCTTTGCACTGTCAGCACAGTACCCCATGCGGGGCTGGATCTTGTGATCCATGAGGTCATGACCTCAGCCGAAATCAGGAGTTGGACGCTTAGCTGACTGAGCCACCCAGGCACACCATGAGCTAGTTCGAGAGTCTAAATGGAAAAATAACCAGTAAAATTCTGAAGGAGGAGGAGAGGAATTGGATAAGTAGAACCATCAAATATTAAGATATAACTCTAATAACTAAGAGTATAGCTTCAGCAAAAATGTAATGGGTCACTAGAACTACTTAAAAGTTCAGCTATAGATCCAAATACATAGGAAAGGTAGTATATGATAATGATGCCGTTTTGGATCATTTAATATCCTTTGAATTGTTACAAATCTTGAAGATTTGAATGTATTAGTTCATATATATATATACATTGGTTGCATTTAGATTTTTCAACAAATGCTTTATTTTTCAAATTAAAAAAAAATGTTTATTTATTTTTGAGACAATGTGAGAGACAGAGTGCAAGCAGCGGAGGGGCAGACAGAAGGAGACACAGAATCTGAAGCGGGCTCCAGGCTCTGAGCTGTCAGCCCAGAGCCCAACGTGGGGCTCAAACTCACGAACCGAGAGATCATGACCTGAGCCGAAGTCGGACGCTTAACCGATTGAGCCACTCAGGCACCCCTAAATTTTTTAATATTTTATTTATTTTTGATAGAGAGAGAAAGCACAAGTGGGGAGGGGCAAAGAGAGAGGGAGACACAGAATCCGAGGCAGGCTCCAGGCTCTGAGCTGTCAGCACAGAGCCTGATGCGGGGCTCGAACTCACGAATTGCGACATCATGACCCAGCAGAAGTCAGACGCTCAACCGACTGAGCCACCCAGGTGCCCCAACAAATGCTTTTAGTAGCCATATGGCAAAGATAGGACAAATTTGTATCCATATTTATTCATAAATTTGTATCCATATTTATTCAAACAGTCTGAAGCATCACTCCATAGTTTACTCAAAAAGAAAATACAGTTTTCAGTAGATAAGACTGTTGACTATAGTTCTTAGGGTAATAAATTAACATTAGGAATGGGAAGAACTGACAAAGTGGCCCCTGATAGGATACATTAAGAAAGATACAATATCACCCATGTATTCTTTCAAGAAATATTTAGCCCAAAGTTAAACAAGGGGAAATAATTTTCCTAAATATGTAGGAGGACATTCTGGGCAAGAAAAGCAGTCTAGGTACCAAAAATATGAAATTTTTGAGATACAAGAGATCTGTGAACTGTTCTAAGTCAAAGCAGACTAATAAGATATGCCAACTAAATGCATGACCTTTGAATCCTGGATTTAAAAAGAAGTTTTAAAATCATTGTTGGGGGGAGGGGTGTTGCCTGGCTGGCTCAGTCAGTACAGCATGCAACTCTTGATCTTGGGTTCATGAGTTTAAGCCCCACATTGGGTGTAAAGATCACTTAAAATACATAAATTAAACCTAAAGTAAAATAAAATAATTGCTGGGGTAATTGGGAGAAATTTGAATTGTACCATATGTTAGATCATGATATTGTGTGATCCATTGTTAAATTTCCTAAGTGTATTTATTGTGGTTATATTAGAGAATATACCAATTTATAGGACATGTGTAGAATATGGACATGTCTGTAAACATAGATTATACAATAAATGGCCTTATGTAATTGGACAGCCACCTAGGAGAGAGGAAAAAAAATGGATCCCTAATGCCACGCTCAAAGCAAATTAAAATGCAAATGCATCAAAGATATGGATTAAGAATTGACTTAAGAATTGAACAAAAATATGATAAAACCATGGAAGAAAATAATAATGTGAAATTAACTCAAAACCATGAAGTCATTGTAGGAAAATATATTTGTCTACTTTTTCACGGCAAAATATTTGAAACACTATTGAAAAAATATAATTCCTAAACCGGTACATTTTTTAAACAGAAAACTGTCTATATTGCTTAATAACAAAAATAGGGAATACAAATCATTAAGAGAAGATGTAAACAACGATCTAACAAAACAAGTGAGTATGAAAAAGTACGTCACATAAGAGACACTGCAAAGGAATTTTGCTCCTTTGGAAAGATTTTTATCTCCTGTCCCGATATGATAGATATCATTTAGAAATGTAGTTGTCACCTATCAGATTGACAAAATAAATTTGGTATCTAATCTTTTAGCCACAGAGTAGGAACATGGTGATCTATACATGTTGCTGTTGGACAGCTAAATTGGCATAACCTAAAGGAGGGCAGTAGCAAATACCTATCAAAACTTAAAACACAGGTACATATATCCCTAGAATTTATGGAGAAATTTATGTAACAGCTGTTTTCAACATATCCACAAGAAACAAGAATATATTTTTTGGCACTGGTGTAATAGCAAAAGAAGAGGGTGAGAGGTAGGGAGTGAGGATCAATTACAGTAATAAATTGGTTATATAAATTATCATCCATCTATTCAATGGACTATATAGCAAATTAAAAGAATGCAGTATGTGTATTAATCTGAAATTAAAATATTCTTTAAACTTTATTTACTTTGAGAGAAAAAGAAAGAGAGAGTGTACAGCAGGAGGGGCAGAAAGAGGGAGAAAATCTTAAGCAGGCTCCATACCTAGCATGGTGAGATCACAATGGTGAGATCATGACCTGCCAAATCAAGAGTGGGGCACTTAACCAACCCAGATGCTCCTGAAGTTACAAATATTTTAAGCGTATATTACAAGCTAATATTTTTGTTGAAGTTTATATTTATCTATACATATGAACTCACACACACACACACACACACACACACACACACCCACACCCACATATATATTGTTGTGGTGTGAGAGTGGTGAATGCACTGGTTGCTTGGAGAATCTTGGGTGTCAATATTGGGGACAAGGGCACAAGGTGTTCATTTTTCACCTTGTATATTTTTAATTTTATTTAGCATATGCAAAATTAGTCAACCAATTTTATACCATCAACAAAAACCTTAAACCATTTAAAAAATCAAACTTGGGTTGCAATTCTTTTCTTTTTTTTTTAATGTTTATTTATTTTGAAAGAGAGAGCACGAGAGCAGAGGAGAGAGAGGAATGAGAATCACAAGAAGGCTCTGCGCTGTCAGCATAGAGCCCAATGCGGGGCTCAAACCCATTAACTGGGATTGTGACTGAGCGGAAATCAAGAGTCAGACACTTAACCCCCTTAGCCACCCAGGCGCCCCTGTAACCCTTTTCTACTTACTAGTGGTCACTGAACTTTTTTGACTTTGGTTTCCAAAGTCTGTTGAACAGAGTAATGATTCCCCAGGTGGGATCAAGTGAGCCAAGGGCATTGGCACCCTTCTGCCACTGAGGCAGTGGTCACTATATAATATTAGCTGTTGAATAGCAACAGCAGTCTGGAGGGTACCCACCCACCCCACCGTGCTGGTTCACCAAGGAGGGCAGTCTGCCCTAGGCACAGGCGGTTAGAGCCCGGGTGGTGCTGTCAAGGGTGTAGTGCACTCAAAGGATTCTGGAGATTGTAGTTCAGGCCTCCGAAACGTCTCCGAGTTGCGCAGGCGCAAGATGCTATTTGGTAAAGTGAGCTTCAGCCTTTGGCCTTGTTGGGACCGTTTACTGTGGCATCTGCCGAGCTCCAATCCCTTCTTCACACCCTGGCGCCGGACTTCTTGGGGCTGAAAGGCTCACAGGCTCGAATGGACATAAGCATAGCCTTGCGATTGGAGGCCTTATATCAGGTAAGTTTGTGCATTTGTCGCCGCGGTGTTAGCAAGTTGGGATGTTAACATCTGGAGATTGATTCACGTGTGAGGACTACCGGGACTGATTCTGATCAGCTGTGCTTCTGGAAGCCATGGCCTTTTCAGGGACAGAAGCGCCACGGGGTCTTTGATATGGGGCCTGAATTGGGGCGCGTCTCCAGCTCAGGGTCTTAACTGAAGTGGGTTTTTCTCCTGCGGGTCTTGTCTCCAGGAGTCCTGTTCCCAGGTGTAGGGGAGACAGAAGAATGCTCAGGAGTAAGGTGGCACGGGGTAGGGGGCATTTGCGTCCGTGTCTCCAGACACTGCCAGCCGCCCAAAGGTCATTCTGCTGCAGGTGGAGCCTGCTAGAGCGGAATTTGTCGGTTCTCTCTCCCATCCCTGTGAGTGTATTTGTATGAAGTGGAGAGAGAGGACAATGGGGAAGCAGGGTATGGAACTACCGTTTGCGGGTTGTTCTGGGAACTGAGGCCAGCGTTGCCCTGCCAGCCCTGCAGTGTCAGGACTCTGCCCTTTTCCAGAAGGGGAGCCTTGAAGAGGAATGGGCATTAGCTGCAAGACTGAAAGCCAGGTGAGGTAATGCTAATTTTCTGCTTCCTGAAACACAGTGAGCATTTGGCTTCTTTATCCTGACCTTTTCTAGGTAGGAGCATCTCTTTCAGGTCCTTCTAGCCATTTCCTTCCATTCCCTCTACTCAGCTGTGTTGCCTAGGTGCCTCCTCTGATTGGCAACCAGTGCTCAGGACTTTTACTTTTCTTTTTTCAAGGGTTATTTTATTTTATTTTATTTTATTTTATCTTATTTTATTTTTTTTTTTTAATGTTTATTTATTTTTGAGAGAAAGAGACAGAGCACGAGTGGGGCAGGGGCAGAGAGAGAGAGGGAGACACAGAATCTGAAGCAGGCTCCAGGCTCTGAGGTGTCAGCACAGAGCCCTACGAGACTCTGGGCTCAAACTCACTCACTGAGAGATCATGACCTGAGCTGAAGTCGGTCATTTAACCCACTAAGCCACCCAGGTGCCCCTAAAACTTTTAGAGAAAGAGGGAGTGCAACCGGGGTGAGAATGGCATAGTGGGGGAGAGAGAGAATCCCAAGCAGGCTCCACCACCAGTGCAGAGTCCATCACAGGGGCTGGTTCCAAAGACCCTGGGAACATGATCTGAGCAGAAATCAAGAGTCAGACACTCAACCAACTAAGTCACCCAGGCGCCCTGGTTTATGTTTATAGAGCACAACCAGTTACTTCCAAGCAGAGATGCGTGGATGCAGGAGGTGAATATTTCGAGCCTTTTCTTCTCTAGACTCTTAACTGATTCTCAACCAGGAACAATTTTGCTGCTATCCTCACTCCCTCCAGGGATATTTGCCAATGTCTGGAGGTATTTTTGGTCATCAGAGCTGGGACCAGCCAGTGCTACCAGCATCTGTGGAGGTCAGAGTTGATGCTAAACATCCAAAAAATAATGCATAGGACAGCACCCCACATGGCAAAGAATTATCCAGCCCCAACTGTCAACATTGCTAAGGTTGAAAAACTCTCCTATAAACATGGCTTTATACCATTTTCTTGATTCTAATAGTGATATTTAGAAGCCCATTGCATTTCTGATTCCTGATATTTCATATATGACCATTTTTTTCTGTCCTCATTTTTTTTAAGAATCTTCTCTTTATCTCTTTTATTCTCAAATTTTATTCTAAGATATTTTGTAAAGGTGATTACTTTTTCTTCCTTAGAGCTAAATGGGTAAACAGTAGGTGGAGGGAATTACCATTTACTGGCAATTATATACCAGGCATTATTAGACTAGATGATGCTTATACTATTTCATGTAATAGTGAGACTTTACTTAGCTGGCCTTTGTACATCCCAAACCTGGTTAGATCCTGTAAATATCTTACTGTGAATGGGTGATTTGATCTATCTTCAGGAACTGGAATGTTTAAGTACATAAATTAAATCATACTGACATCCAGGTATCTAGACCCAGCCTGTTTATTCTATCTATCCTTTCCTGTAAACACTGACTTTATCACCCATATTTTCGCCTTTTTCTTTTCTCTCATTTCAAAGCATTTGTTTTTAGGGGCACCAGACGGTTAAGTATCTGACTCTTGACTTTGGCTTAGGTCATGATCTTGCGGTTCATGGGTGTGAGCCTCACATTGGGCTCTGCAATGACAGTGGGGAGCCTGCTTGGGATTCTCTCTCTGTCTCCTCTGTTTGCCTCTCCCCCCTCTCAAAATAAATAAACTTATTTAAAAAGTTCATTAAAAATAAATGAATTAAAGCATCTACTTTTATTATAACCTTAATACACTGATTTGTTTTTTCAGGGATTGGTGTTTAAGGATGTATCTATAGACTTGACTCAGGAGGAGTGGGAATGCCTTGATTTTGATCAGAAGGATGTGTACAGAAATGTGATTTTGGAAAACTATAACAACCTTATCTCAGTTGGTAAGCAAACCTATCTCTAAAAATTCAGTCTTCCTCTGGAATATTTGATCCTCTCACTGTGAATTTCTCAGCTCCTTTCAGATATCTTATATATTCCATTTCCCTGTTCCCAAAGAGATAGCTTGAGTTTTATAGAGTTGAAAATGTGCAGCTCTACTGAAGCTGAGACTGAAGCCCCATCTTCTCTAAATAATGACCTTTCCTCTTTAGTTTTGAATTCTGGGCTTCCCATAGCAAAACTATATACCGTTTCTCTCTCCATTTCTAAGCCAGATATGGTATCCATACTGGGGCAGGGGAAAGAACCCTGGATGATTGGCAGAAAGCTGACAAGGGACCTGCTCCAGGTAAGTGTGGGATAGTCAGGCAAGGAGAGGGCATTGAAGGATGTAACCCAGCTGTTTACAGAGGAAAGACCTCTGCGAGATATTTTCTGGGAAGTTTTTGTCAACAGTCAAAACCTGTAAAGAAAAGTAAGACCTGTGCACCAAGCTGTCCAAATGTCCCTTACCTTTACCTCCAACTCTCACTTTCCATCATTCTCTTTCATGCTTCCTTCCCATTTCAAAGTGGGAAGTATAATCCTTGTACCTTTTCAGTGACCAATTTCTACATTTATTTTGTATACAATTCTAATACAATTCCACATTTTCTTTTGCATTTAGATTTGTGTATCAGTATCTCTTAAAATTTTTGACACTTCTCTTCCCTGAAACAGTTTTCTTTTTACTTCATTATTGTGTGTGTATTTATTCATTTATTCTTCTAATCAACAGTTACTGATTTTATAATTTGCATAAGATGCATTATTAAGTGATGGAAAGATTATAAGACTTATAAGCTATTAAGAAGTTTATGGACTAAGGAACCTATGAATAAGTCCATAAATAATATTTTTTAAAGTGGAATCTACTACAAGAGGGGTTAAATAGGGAAGTCAGAAGAAAGGGCTAATGATGGGAAAGTGGAAAGCCCCTGTCTTACTTCATTTGGGCTGCTATAACAAAGTACCAGAGACTTGGTGGCTTATGAACACAAATTTATTTCTCACAGTTCCAGAGACTGGGAAGTTCAGGATCAAGGCGCCTACAGATCGAGTGTCTGATGAGAGTCTACTTCCTCATAGTTGATCATCTCACTGTAACCTGAGCAGAAGGGGGGGTCTCTCTGGGGTCTCCTTTATAAGGACACTAATCCCATTCATAAGAGTTCTGCCTGCATTACCTACCTAATCACCTTCCAAAGCCCCCTCTCCTAATACTGTCACCTGAGGGGTTAGAATTTTAATATATGAATTTGGGGGGGAATATAAACATTCAGTCCATTGCAGCCCCTACAGAGATGTGATAGCTCGTGCATTGGGAGTGATTGCAGTCACCTCTGTAGAGAGTATTTGGGATAAAGAGCAGCACAGAACTCAACCCAGGGCTTGATCTCATCAACTGTGAAATCATAACCTGAGCCAAAATCAAGAGTTGGATGCTTAACCAACTGAGCCACCCAGGAGCCTCGCTTTCTTTATTTTAATAGAATGGTCTTCATTTAGGTTTTCTATATTATCTCATGATTAAGTTCAAGTTATGTTTCTCCTGCCAGGGTACGAAAGATGTGATATTTTGTCCCTCTTAGGGCATCATATCTAAAAGTATATGATTTGCTTCTGACCCTCGTTGATAATGTTAATTTTGATTACCTGGCTTCGATACTCTCCACCTTCTCTATTGTATAGTTTTTATTTTTTCCTGCAACTAAGACAGTCATCTATGGGAAGGCACCACGAAAATTGTATTCCTCATCAAATGCCCCCCACCACTAGATTTAACATCATTGATGGTTCTTGCTCATACCAGTCTTAACTATGAGGGTTGCACTATAGTCATTTATTTTTAACCTTTATTGATTTTTGAGACAGAGAGAGAGAGCATGAATGGGGGAGGCTCAGAGAGAGAGGGAGACAGAATCTGAAACAGGCTCCAGGCTCTGAGCTGTCAGCACAGAGCCCGACGTGGGGCTCGAACTCACGGACCGTGAGATCATGACCTGAGCCAAAGTCAGATGCTCAACCGACTGAGCCACCCAGGCGCCCCAGTCATTTTTCAGTTCCAGCACTCCCTCTGTATTTCTCAGTCTGTTTTCTATTGTATGGAAATATCTTCACTATTTGTCTAGCTATCAGATTTATTTTGGTTTCTATTCCTCACTGATGTGGACTCCTGGATTTGTACTCTTTGTAATGGTTTATTATTCATTAATTATTTTAGTGCTTAAACCATCCCAGGTTTGGCAAGTCAGAGCCTCTTCAAGCTAGCTCTGAGTCTTTCTGACATGCTAACATAATTTTTTAAGTGCTCACTTACTTTTTGGTACAAAAATGTATTTAAAGATCTTTTTCCTTTTAAAAAACCTTTTTAAAGATTTTAGGGAAATATGTTGTATTTGTTTGCCAGGGTTGTGAAAGAGAAGCTTTTCTGTGCTTCTCTCCTAGCTTCCATTGGCTTGCTGGCAATCTTTGGCATTCTTTGTCTTTTCCTGAATCACCTTGATCTTTGCCTTCAGCTTCACATGTTCTCTCTCTCTCTGTCTCTCTCTGTCTCTCTCTGTCTCTGTGTGTGTGTGTGTGTGTGTGTGTGTGTGTGTGTGTTACCAGATTCCCTTTGCAAGGACACTAGTCATATTACATTAGGGGCTCATCCTACTCCAGTATGATCTCGTCTTAATTTAATTAATTCTATTTACAATGACTTTGTTTTCACAAAGGTCACATTCTGAAGTACAGGGGGGTAGGTGGTAAGGAGATCAACGTATGAATTTGTAGTGGACACAATTCAACCCCATAACATTTTCATACATATAAAAATTTTGAAACCAAGTTGCACAGTCTGAGTAATAACACAGTGAAGACCCATCTTGCTACTATGTAGTTTAAGAAATAGAACATTGCAAGTACCTTCAGGGCCCCTTATGTGCCTTACAGCCACTGTTTTTCCCTTCACTGTGTGGTTTGAAATGAGACTAAATGTGGTACACATCTTGGTATCTAGTCATGCAGGTTCTCACATCCTTGCTTCTTTGTTAGAAGTATGGGTTATGATCCACTGGTGATACACAGGTAGATTACTGAATTTTAAAATGATCACCAATAGTTCTACTCTGATTATGCCAAAATTGATTATAAAACTAAAATCATTTGTCTAATTTGCTTTTGGTAGTTGGAGGTATCTTTGTAAAATTCAATTTGGAGCCATCTGGGTGGCTCAGTCAGTTAAACATCTGACCTTTAATTTTGTCTCAGGTCATGCTCTCCCGGTTGTGGTATTGAGTCCCACATCAGCCTCCACACTGGACATGGAGGCTGCTTAGGATTCTCTTTCTCCCTCTTCCTCTGTTCCTCCCCTGCTTGTGCATGTGTCCTCTGTCCCCGAATAAATAAGCATTTTAAAATGTAAAATTCCATTTTAAAATAATTATATGGAATATTTCCAAGATTTCAATGGCAAATCCATAAAATAGGGTATATTCAGGGAAGTCTAGCTTTTATCCCAGTCTGTTCCACACTGTTCTGCATCCCCCACCCACCCACTCCCCCCCCCCCCCAGCAAGACTTTACCTTTCCATTTTTTTCCTAAATAAAAGCAATGTGTATATCTTAAAAATCTCCCTTTCTTACTTTCACGGCAGCATACTATATACAATTTAGTCCACCTTCCTTTTTTCACTTAACAATATATTCGGGAGATAACTTCAGGGAGGTCTGAAGATTTTCATCATTCGTTTTTACGGTTGGAAAATATACTCCACTTAGTAGATGCACCATAGTTTTTTCAACCAGTTACCTAAGGATGGACATTTGAGTTAGTTCCAGTCATTGCTATTATAAATTGTGCTGCACTGAAGGGCATTGTGAGTAAATCTTCTAAAATTTATGTCAGTATATGTTTAGAGTTGAGTCATGTCACTCATATTGTTGGTTTATAAAAGGATAAGTAAGTATATAATTTGGCTAAATGTTGCTGAATTCTCCCCCACAAGGGGGTGCGTACCATTTTGTCATCCAGCTAGTAATGAGTGAGAGAGTCCATTTCTCCATAGCTTCCTGAAAGAATATGCTGTCAAACACTTAGACTTTTGCCATTCGGACAGTTGCAAAATATTATCTGTGTAGTTTTAATTTGTGTCAAAAATTGAAAACTATTCATTTAAAATTTCCTAGTTATCTCATGATCCCGTATGACTTCCTATCAATTCACATGCTTTGTGCATTTGTCAAATTCCATGAGTGTATTTGATCACTGTATAAATCATTCACATCTCATATACATTAATTTTAATTTAATTCCCCTATTTATACCATAAAAGTTTCATTTCTTCCGGCGGGGGGGGGGGAAGCAAATGTTTTCTATTATGCTTTCTTTCAGACCACGAATCTAGGTGTAAACCAAGGAATTATCTCTGAAGGAGGAAGTTTATGAAATAGAATCACCCCAATAGTTTATATTGGAAAGTCTTACAAAACATGAACTTGAGTGTTCCTGTTATAGAAATGACTGGGAATGAAAAGAAAAACTGATGAAAAACAAGGATCTTGTGAGAAAATTTTTAAACAAGTTATTTTCAACTATGAAAATGTATACACTTTCAGTCAGCACCTATCTCTTACTCCATATCAAAAAACTTATATTGAAGACAAAGCCTGGGAATGCAAGAACTATGAGAAAGGTTTTGTATGTGACTTCCAACTAACTACACATCAGAGAATTGATACTGGTAAGAAATTCAGGAACCATAATGAATATGGGAAGGCCATTAGTAGGGGTTCAAAACATTTTCAGCATCAGATCATGTTTATTAATGAAAACTGTGAGCGTAAGGAATGTGGTAGAGTCTTAGACCGTGTCCACCAGAGCATTTATCCTGAGGAGAAAATCTATGAGGGTAAAGAATGTGGAAAAGCCTTTCAATATTTCTATCACATCAGAGAGTTTACACATGTGAGGAACCCTGTCTAGCTAAGGAAAGTGGGATTTTTTTTTTTAATCATTCCTCAGACCTTATTTATCATCAGATACTTCTTGCCAATGAGAAAACTTATCAATGTATGTTATATGGAAAAGCCTTTAGTAGCAAACCAGCCATTACTCTGCATCAGAGAATTCACGCTGGTAGAAACCATATATATGTAAGAAGTGTGGAAAAGCCTTTCATAGCACTTCAATACTTATAGAACATCAGAGAGTTCACACTGGTGAGAAACCTTATATATGTAAAGAATGTGGCAAAGCCTTTCATTATTCCTTGGATCTTAAAAGACATCAGAGAATCCAGACTGGTGAAAAACCCTGTGAATGTAAGGAATGTAGCAAGGCCTTTAAGAGTGCATCGTATTTTTTTATACAGCATAGAATTTGTAGTGGTGAGAAACCCTATGAATGTAAAAATTGTGCTAAGACATTTGGAAGTAGCTCAACCCTTAATCGACATAAGAGAGTTCATACTGGTGAAAAACCCTATATATGTAAAGACTGTGGAAAGACCTTTTGTAGCAGTTCAAAATTTACAGAACATCAGAGAATTCACACAGGTGAGAAGCGCTATGTTTGTATGGCATGTGGAGAGACCTTTTGTAACAGTTCTATACTTACAGAACATCAGAGAATTCACACTGGTGAAAAACCATATGTCTGTAAAGAATGTGGAAAGGCCTTTTATCACTTTCAGACCTTCATCAACATTGGGGAATTTATATGGTTGAGAAACCCTATGAGTGTAAGGAATGTGGGAAAACCTTTAGTAGTAGCTCTGCCATTATCTGGCATCAGAGGATTCATACTGGTGAGAAACCCTTTGAATGTAAGGAATGTAGAAAGGCCTTTTATCATTCTTCAGACGTTTCTCAACATCAGAGAATTCACAAGGGTGAGAAACTTTATGAACGCAAAGAATATGGGAAGGTTTTTGTACGTAGTTTAAATCTCAATCAACGTAGAAAAGGTCATGCTGGTAAGAAGCTCTGAAAATAATTTGTGGGAAAGGCATTCACTTAATTTGAGTTAGGACTTCATGCTGATTAGATCCTGTAATTAATATGAGGAGCCCTTTATTTGGTATTGACAGCTGAAATTGCCCAAGGATATAGTAAATATTAGAAGACCATCAATAGTTCACTTCTTACTTAATATCAGGAATTTATAAATTTGAATGAAAAAAATGAAAACTTTGGTGCATGTCAACCTTAAATGTCAGAGAATTTATTACAGAATAATCCTAGAATTTTATTTTACTTTTCCTACAATAATTCTAGGTATTTTTTGGTCTTATGTATATTTGCTGATTATTAAAATTGTTAATTGTGCTTACAGTTCTGGGCTGACTTATTTTTCTCCAAGATTTTGAACCCATCACTACTTATTCTTTCCAGTTGCTTTTCCTGCTGTTTTGGCAGTACAGTCTTATTTATATAAGCTTTAAAATATATATATATATATATATATATATATATATATATATATATATGCTTAAGTTTCAGGGCAATGATTTATCATTCATTTGCATATGTTTATATATGTGTATGTATATACATACTTATATATCTGTAATTATACCTGTACCTTCTTTTCTTCATTATTTTTATATATTTTAATACAAATAGAACTGTACTGCCTTTTTTTTTTTTTTCAACGTTTATTTATTTTTGGGACAGAGAGAGACAGAGCATGAACGGGGGAGGGGCAGAGAGAGAGGGAGACACAGAATCGGAAACAGGCTCCAGGCTCTGAGCCATCAGCCCAGAGCCTGACGCGGGGCTCGAACTCACGGACCGCGAGATCGTGACCTGGCTGAAGTCGGACGCTTAACCGACTGCGCCACCCAGGCGCCCCTGTACTGCCTTTTTGAAGAGTTACTTTTTTTTTTGAAGTGTTACTTTTAATATTAACATTTTATTGTAATTTTTTCAGAAAATTTCAAAGAGCGCAAAAGAAACTATTATAATAACCACTCTCAAAATTTTCAAAGCAAATTCTTTCAGAAAATTTTAAAAGAAACTCCTTTTCACAAATTGCCTTTCCTGTGGTAGAGCATAGCATGAACAGTTTTCCAAGTCAGTAAATAGTATATCATTATCCTTATTTGAATAGAGCTAATGTTTATCTGTGTGGCTCTACTATTATTTTACTAGTCTATTGATAAAATGTTTGCCTTCTAAATTTTGTCTTTATAAACAATGCTCCTTTCAACATCCTGTTTGCATTTCGTATACTTGCCTGCTTTATTTTTTATTTCTGAAACAATCTGTGAATGTCTTATACTTAAAAAATTTTAAATATTACAGATAAGCTAAACTCCCCTTTGACTATTTCCCTTCCTCTAGTTTCTCCCCTAAAGTTACCACTGTTGGCAGTTTCATTTGAGAGCCTTTTTAAAAACATTTTTTAAGTGTTTTGTTTATTTTTGAGAGAGAGAGAAAGAGAGAGAGAGAGAGAGAGAGAGAGAGAGAGAGAGAGATACAGAGTGTGAGCAGGGAAAGGCAGAGAGAGGGAGACACAGAATCTGAAGCAGGCTCCAGGCTCTGAGCTGCCAGCACAGAGCCCAATGCAGGGCTCAAATCCATGAACCACGAGATCATGACCTGAGCTGAAGTGAGATGCTCAACTGACTGAGCTATGCACATGCCCCTCAAGAGACTTTTTAAAAATTTTTTTAATGTTTATTCATTTTTGAGAGGCAGAGAGAGACAGAGTATGAGCAGGGAAGGGGCAGAGAGAGGGAGACACAGAATCCAAGGCAAGCTCCAGGCTCTGAGCCATCAGCACAGAGCCCTATGCGGGGCTCGAACTTACAAACTGCAAGATCATGACCTGAGCTGAAGTTGGTCACTCAACGGACTGAGCCACCCAGGCACCCCTCAAGAGCCTTTTTAATGCAACTCCACACACACATTATATATATATTGCTTTCAATCGTATATGTTTTGCTTCAAGTATGGCAAAATTGAGGTGACTAACATAACTGTCATTGGTATGTTATGAGTAAATGAGTTATGAATGCATGAATATAACTAGTGAATTGTTTAGTAAATGTTAGTCACTATTATCTTCATCTATTTTATTTATGGAATGGTGTTGAGCTGTGGGGGATAAGCTTAGGGATCCCCCGGGCTTACACCAATGGGTTAGCAAGGCATAAAGAAATACAAAGTCATAAGATGCTCACACCTGAGTTCGGGTAAACCAGATTGGCACCCCAAGAATATGGGATACAAAGGCACCCTGAGAATAGGGAGGCACAAAGGTGCCAGAAATAGGTGCAAACGCACCCTAAAATAGAAAGGGGGTGCAGAACCCCCAAAATAGAGAGGGAGAGGCAAAGGCCTAAAATAGGAATGGTGCAAAGGGGCCCAATACATAGGTATGTAAAATAAACAAGATCAAATATATTCAGGGTGAAAGCACCCCCAATTTAGTACTATAGCAGAAAAGCTGCTTTCATGGGAGAATAGGGCCAGGTTAGGTAAATTGGTGAACTGAACTATGGACCACTGCGCTGCAGGCAAAGCAGCCCAGAGCAGAGATGGTTAACAAAAGAAAAGGTGTCTTGTTAACCCTGAGGCTATTTCTCCTATCTGTCTCATCCCCCGTAGGCTGGCAAAGATAAACAGGCATGGCACCTCCTGTCTGCCGTTAACAACCATCTACCCATCTGCCTGGCGCCAGGATTTTGTTTTATACTGACCCAAACCCCAAACATGGTATATCTTCAAAACCTCCCTTTCCCCCTCACAGCCTCAAGTTAATGTTTACAGTTTGTCTCTTTGTACACGCCCATCACCTTTGTAGGCCTTCTGATCTGAATAAATATGGGTCATGGACCCTTATTCAGGGCTCTCGTCTTTTCCTGGACATTAGCCATGTCTCGCTTTAATCCTGCATCTGCTCTTTTGCTGGCCAAAAAAGAACTTTAGACTTAAGAGTCTTCGACACTGAACCATAATGTACACTTTACTCACTAAGACACTCCATATTGGGAAGAAAAAAACAAAATCAAATAAAGATGTTAAGATGTAGTAAGCTCTTCCTGCAGAATTCAATCTTTATGCTGATCATGACATTCATATCAGAGAGAAAGTGTATATAAATGGGTATGGGGTGGTTGAGATCACAACTGTCACGGCATAATGAGAAGAGGTTTATTACCAAATGTATAATACAGAACACATTATCTGACTGATAAGAGAACACATAGGGTAGCTACCTATCTGAATACTGACTTGATTCTTATCGACATCACCCTTTTGTTAAGGATAAAATCAACACAAGTTACAATTGCTCTAGGAATAAATAATAGTGGGTATTCTGTATAGAAAATGTTGCTTGACAAAAGAACATGGAAGAAAGTTTACATTGATGCATGTACTAGAATACTAGAAACTTTTATAATCTATATTTTTAATAAACTATGAAAAAACACAGAAATAGCTAAAGACAATGGAATGCATTTGTGAAAATAATTGAAATAGAGTACAGGTTTCCCCTGCTATTCAAAAGTACAGTGTTCCCCTACCCCCAAAACTCCTGGAATCACAGTAACTTATGTTCCAACGTCCAAAAGGGCTTCAAATATTTGGCAACCTTGGTCACTGTCAAGTTCCCAACATACTTTGACTAGTGCATGTGGCCTTGGGTCGCTCTTCAGGAAGAACGGACCTTTGCCTTTACTCCAGTCCTATTTGTCCTTATAAGGTTTGGAAAGAGGCAATATTGAAAGCATTGGATCAACACCAATACATACAACACACACCTCTGCAAGGGGACATAAATCTTCTTGCTGCTCCTCTTGTTTGTCCACAATAAATGCTAAAGTTGATTGGGTATCTTTGACTGTTATGGAAGGTATACAAATGTACACATCAGGGGAATTCAAAGGAAAACAGCCATACATCCACCAGAAAGTTTAAAAAGGAAAAGGCATACAATATTAAGTATGTTAAAAGGCAGAACAATTAGAACTACAAGACAGAGCTGGTGGAATTCCAATTGGGAAACCACCTGGGAACACCATTTGGCAATGTGTTTAGTTTTACTAAAGCTAAACATATATGTAACCTATGACCTAGCAACTCTCCTCCTAAAAATATATGTAACCAAGATGACACATATACACAGCAAAAGACTACAAACAAGAATGTTTATGGAGCACTATTCTTAGTAGCCCCAAGCTGAAAACAAGCCAAATACCATCAACAATGAGAATGAACTAACTTTATTGATTAAACTCACAAACAATAATTGGCAGAAAGAAGTCAGACCAAAGGGGGAAAAGAGTGTGCACACAATATGATAACATTTATGTAAGCTTCAAAATCAGGCACAACTAATCTACATTGTAAGTTAGATGATGGAGACTTTACAGGAGGCAGGTAGGGGACTTCTGGGGTGCTAGTTATACGGTCTGAGAAATCTCTGAAAACTTACCCAGCTGATTTGGGCAGTTTTTTATGCTACATTCAAAAACTGTACTTTAAACATTCAACATTTTTTTTTTTTAACCGTAAAATACAGTCTCGGGCACAGCAGCATAATCACACCCGAGGTCATAAACTGAAGCCAACGCACGCACACCAGCACTAAAGCATCACTCTCCCTCTACTTCCCCACAAGCCTGACTGCCATTAGGGCCCAAGTATTCCTCATGTTTAGCCTCTACAGACTCCGCTCTATCGTGTCCTCCAACCGCGGGTCTTCCAAACTCTGCGGAGTCACCTCCCGCAGCAAGGCTCAATCTGCGGCTGAGGGTTCAAGACTGTCCCATCAGCTCTCCGGGGGGGAGTGGGGGTGGGGGGATTTTAGGCCACACTACAAGTCCCAGAAGTCCTCGGGGCGGAAATAAACTTCCGGCGTTTAGCCGGAAGCAACGGGGATTGCGATTGCGAGTGACCCCGGTGGGAAACTGGGACTGTCAGGTTGCGTGGTTCGTCGGTAGTGAGCGGAGGAGCAGCAGGTTGTCGTTAGGAGCCCGGGGAGGATTAGTCGGGTTGTCCGCTCTTTGGGGTCTGTCGTGTTCTGGACTACACTTTCCAGAGGCCTCCGGGTGTAACGTCACTTCCTTCTAAGGTGGTCAGCTCCGTAGTGCTGGAGCGAGTGGAACAGCGCGGCGACCGAGGCCGTTGGTTTCTTCCGGGACTGGGGGACGTGAGCCTGACGCTGGGGAAGCTGAAGGTGAGGCGTGTCAGAGCCCGGCGTCGGAGACCGGCGTGTGTGGAGCCCTAGGCCTTCACACGTCAGTGTATGTGTGTGAATGTGTGACGTAATGTGCCTGTGAGACTGCATGGTTATGTGTGACCACTTGAAGGAGTGTTGATTGTGTCTCCAGCTGTGAGCGTACTTGTGCGAAGCTGTGAGATTGACTCCTTCTTTAATTATGTCGTTGCTTTTTTATGTGTCTATTCCCTCTCAGCTGTGCCTAGCCGGGAGCCGACTGCGGGCAGGCATGGATAGAGATATGCTCACACTGAGGCTATTTGGAGGTTCGACAGTTTCTGGAAGCTTGTGGTTGTGGGGTCTCTGTGGCTTGCTGCATTGCGGAAATCCAAGCTGGGCTACCAGCTGGAAAGGCCAATACAAGAGATGAGTTTTGATTGAAAAGCAATATGAGCTTTATTCAGGAGGCGGGTCAGCTAGCTGGGTAGGCCAAGTCTTGTCCAAAGGCCAGCTCTCTGGTTTTTCCCTGGCCCGGACATTTTTATTTAGTTTTGTGTTTTTTGTTTGTTTGTTTGTTTGTTTGTTTGTTTGTTTTCTTGTTTATCTTTGGCCCAGAGATTTTTTTTAAAAAATTTAATGTTTATTTTTGCGAGAGAGAGACACACACACACAGAGTGTGAATGGGGGAGGGGCAGAGAGAGAGGGAGACAGGAACCCGAAGCAGGCTCCAGGCTCTGAGCTGTCAGCACAGAGTCCCACAGGGGGCTTGAACCCACAAACTGCGAGATCATGACTTGAGCTGAAGTCGGACACTTAACCAACTGAGCCACCCAGGCACCCCCGGCCCAGAGAATTTTAAAGGGGTTTAATCAGTTAAGGGAGTGCAGTGGTCTGTGACATTTCTGGATTATGTGTAGACTAGTTGATGCTAGCTGTAGAGTTATCTCAGTGCTTGGAGGTTGTGCAAGAAGTTCTGGTTCTTTGGTACTCTGAGTTTGGGCGGGTTGTGCAAGAAAGTCTTGTTCCTTGGTACCTGGGGGTTGTGCAAGAGTACTCTGTTCTTTCTGAAAAGGAGGGCAAGGTCTACAGATGCACAGAGGGAGGTCAGTAAAGTCATTTGTGTGACCTTAAACGAGAAAAACATTTTGCTAAAAGATTGCTGGGCTAATCAGAAAGCTAAGAGAGCTTCAAACAGGCTTGCCTCTGTGGCCTGGGAACATTCTGGTCCTTTATTCCTGAAGGTCAGTGGTCTGCATATCTCAAAGGAAGCAAATTAGTTCTGTCACAGATCAGGGGCCTTGAGTCAGCAAGCAAGGAGTGTGTTAACTTGAAGGAAGTTAACTCTTAAGACCAGCTAGAGTCAGCCATTAACAGCTGCTCCCTCTCCTTGTAGCCATGGGGGCCCAAGTTCCCTGGAAATGTCCCTGCCTGATTTGGGAACTTAGAAAGATGAGTCCCAGATTAAAGATTCCAGATAAATTTATCTTTTAAGTCACAAACCTGATCTCAGATTGAGACTTTAAGAACCAGAAATAGTCCCAGGTTGGGGCGGGGGGAAGGCTGAGAAAAAAGCCAGGGTTGTAAGATTCCAATCACTTCCCTCAGGAAATCACCTGGGGAGACCTGTGGGAATTCTCGACCTTCCCTCTGTGGTACTCTCTGACTCTGGTTCTCAGTCTCTTTCTAACCTTCCTTTGAATGTTTACTTCTGAGTAAATGGAGGGAGTGGAAGTAGTTGCTTGCTTCTAACAAGTCAGTCTGGGCTCAAAGAAAGGCTTGGTGTCCTCAAATGTCCACCAACAGATGAATGGATAAAGAAGATGTGGTATATATATAAGGGAATATTACTCAGCCATAAAAAAGAATGAACTCTTGCCATTTGCAACGACGTGGATGGAGCTAGAATGTAACATGCTAAGCAAAATAAGTCAGTCAGAGAAAGACAAATAACATATGATTTTACTCATATGTGGAATTTAAGGAACAAAACAGATGAACATATGGGAGGGGGGAGAGAGAGAGGGAAACAAACCATAAGATACTTAAACAAAATTTTTTTTTTTAATTTTTTTTTTCAACGTTTATTTATTTTTTGGGGGACAGAGAGAGACAGAGCATGAACGGGGGAGGGGCAGAGAGAGAAGGAGACACAGAATCGGAAACAGGCTCCAGGCTCTGAGCCATCAGCCCAGAGCCTGATGCGGGGCTCGAACTCACGGACTGCGAGATCGTGACCTGGCTGAAGTCGGACGCTTAACCGACTGCGCCACCCAGGCGCCCCTAAACAAAATTTTTTTGATGTTAATTATTTTGAGGAGACACAGGGAGAGACACAGTGTGAGTGGGGGAGGGACAGAGAGAGGGAGACACAGAATTCGAAGCAGGCTCCAGGCTCTGAGCTGTCAACACAGAGCCTGACATGGGACCCGAACACATGGGACCCGAACCCAGGAGATGTGAGACCATGACCTGAGCCAAAGTTGGCCGCTCAACTGACTGAGCCACCCAAGCGCCCCAACCATAAGAGACTCTTAAAGATAGAGAACAAACTGAGGATTGATGGAGGGAAGTTGGGGGGGGGGGAAGGACTAGATGGGTGATGGGTATTTAGGAGGGCTCTTATTATGATGAGCACTGGGTGTTATATGCAAGTGATAAATCACTGAATTCTACTCCTGAAACCAGTATTGCACTGTTAACTAACTAGAAATTAAATAAAAATTGGAAAAAACAAAGAAAGAAAGAAAGACTTGGTGTCTCAAGATTCTTTATTCCTTACCAATTAATGGCTTTGTCTTAACTTTGTAAGTTAACTTACACGGGTCACCAGAGACTAAAGGAAGAGCCACTATTGGACAACTGAGAGTTTTATCCAAGGTAAATCATTCTTTCGTCTCTGAAGTGTTTTCTGTTTTTTCATGGTGTGGGAATTTTTGCTTTTTTTCTTTTGAAACTCCATAAAAGGGATCCTTTTAGTGTTCTGGTCTTTAGGCCTGGCTATTCCATAGAATAATGGGGCCAGAAGGAATGGACCCAAAGAAGTTATTCCACTCCATTTTGCTCCTTTTGATCTAAGGTACATTTATTCACCTGATAAATATTTCAATTCCATTTTTATACTTAGTCTTTTTCTAAGATTTTTTAAGGACTAGAACACATCTCTGAGTAAAATTCAAAAGCCTTGATTTTGAGTATTTAGTTTTCAATTTTCTTGTTTTTTTATTTATTTATTTTATTTTTTTTTCAACGTTTATTTATTTTTGGGACAGAGAGAGACAAAGCATGAACGGGGGAGGGGCAGAGAGAGAGGGAGACACAGAATCAGAAGCAGGCTCCAGGCTCTGAGCCATCAGCCCAGAGCCTGACGCGGGGCTCGAACTCACGGACCGGGAGATCGTGACCTGCCTGAAGTCAGACGCTTAACCGACTGCGCCACCCAGGCGCCCCTCTTGTTTTTTTTTATGTATGTGTGTTTTTAAAGTAAGCTCCACGCCCAGTGTAGTGCCTGAACTCACGACCCTGAAATTAAGAATCGTGTGCTCCACCACTGACCCAGCCAGGTGCCCCTCAATTTTATTTTTTATTGTTTAAGTATTTAAAAGGTTCAGAAGAGTATACAGTGAATTCTTCCTTCCAGCCTTGCCTCTAGTCTCATACTTTTCCTATTTCAGAGGCAGCCAGCGTGACTAGTTTCTTGAGTACTGACTGCCAAAGGAATTCTCTGTACTTTCAGATGGCTATCAGTCTTTCACTATTATAAACAATGGTGGGATAACTTTCCTTGAATATATAACATTTAGCTTATCAATGAGTTTATTGGTAGAATGAATGCTAATTTCTTGGATAACTTTTATGTGGACTTTAAATTTTAATAGTTTTTGCTATCTTTTCCCTCATAAAGGCTATATTGTCACTTTTCTAACCAGTATTTTCTGATTTTGTGTTTCAGTCAAGGTATTTTGCTGGTTGTTGGAAAGTTTAAGGAAATTATTAATATGCTGTTGTAGAGTTTTTCAAACTATGGGGTTGTTAACCTGATTTTTGTGTGTGGTAAAATCAATTTGCTAAGTCCTGACCAGTATTTTCTTTAACTTTTCATTGTGAAAAATTCAAACATGTACAAAAATAGATTAAATAGCAATGAACCGGGGCACCTGAGTGGCTCAGTCGGTTAAGCGTTCGACTTCAACTCAGGTCACGATCTCGCGGTCTGTGAGTTCGAGCCCCGCGTCGCGCTCTGGGCTGATGGCTCGGAGCCTAGAGCCTGCTTCAGATTCTGTGTCTCCCTCTCTCTCTCTGCCCCTCCCTTGTTCATGCTCTGTCTCTCTCTGTCTCAAAAATAAACGTTAAGGGGCGCCTGGGTGGCGCAGTCGGTTAAGCGTCCGACTTCAGCCAGGTCACGATCTCGCGGTCTGGGAGTTCGAGCCCCGCGTCGGGCTCTGGGCTGATGGCTCAGAGCCTGGAGCCTGTTTCCGATCCTGTGTCTCCCTCTCTCTCTGCCCCTCCCCCGTTCATGCTCTGTCTCTCTCTGTCCCAAAAATAAATAAACGTTGAAAAAAAAAATTAAAAAAAAAATAATAAACGTTAAAAAAAATTAAAAAAAAAATAGGGGCGCCTGGGTGGCGCAGTCGGTTAAGCGTCCGACTTCAGCCAGGTCACGATCTCACGGTCCGTGAGTTCGAGCCCCGCGTCAGGCTCTGGGCTGATGGCTCAGAGCCTGGAGCCTGTTTCCGATTCTGTGTCTCCCTCTCTCTCTGCCCCTCCCCCGTTCATGCTCTGTCTCTCTCTGTCCCAAAAATAAAATAAACGTTGAAAAAAAAAAAATTAAAAAAAAATAGCAATGAACCTCTATGTACCACTTTGCTAGGCTTCAGTAGTGATTGACTCATGACCAATTGTCTTTAATCTACCCACCTAGGATTATTTTGAAGTATTTTGAAGTACATACCAGAAGTATCATTCTATTCATAAATGTGTGTATAAATAATAGTCTTTTATTTATTTAAAAAATTGTTTTAATGTTTATTTATTTTTGAGAGAGACAGAGCATGAGTGGTAGAGGGCAGAGAGAGAGAGGGAGACACAGAATCAGAAGCAGACTCCATGCTCTGAACTGTCAGCACAGAGTTTGATATGGGGTTCGAACCCATGAACCATGAGATCATGACCTGAGCCAAAGTCGGATGGTTAACTGATTGAGCCATCCAGGTGCCCCATAAATGATAGCCTTTTAAAAATATAATCAAATACCATTATCCTCACTGAAAAAATAATAATATTTCCTTAATATCAGATATCCATTTAGAGTTTAGATTTCCCCACAGGGCAGATAACTTTGTTTTTAAGATTTCTTTGAATCTGGGCCCAAATAGGATCCATGTGTTGTGATGATTCATAAGTCTTTTAATAAAGTCTTTTTTAAAATCTTTAGTTTCTCATTCTTTCTTTGTCTCTTTCCTTGCAATGAATTTTTTGAAGAAACTGGGTGATTGTCCAGTAAAATTTCCCACAATTTGTCATCATTAACGTGTTTTTATGTATTTCTTAGAAGTTGTATCTAGAGGCTCGATCAAGAAGTTGTATCTAGAGGCTTCCTTCCACCCTCTTCCCCACCTCTTTGGCAAAATGATTCACTGATGCTAATGTATATTTCCACGAAGAGGCACATAATGTCTGCCTTTTTTGTGATATTTTCTATTATTATTTCGTTAGAGATTGCTAAATAGTTATAGTCTAATTCATTAATTGTATCTTCTTTCTTTAACTGGAATAATTATAGAAAGTGCAAATTTTCCATATCAACTTCTTGGTTATCTTGAGGTACAGATTGCTCAAGGGAGGCAGGACAGATTTTTTTTTTCTCATAACTTAACCAGTTTTCAAAATGAGGAAATAATGAACGATAATGAAATGATGTTTTGCTAGCATTCTCTTCTGGGGACCACTGATTTTCTTTTTTACCATTATTATAAAGGTATGGATTTTGATACACTTAAATGTTTCAATCTATTGTCATTTTATTTATGTATACTTAAATTCATATTGTGTCATATTTGACCATTTGGAGCCTATTCAGATTGGCTCATGGGTCTTTTTGACTTGATCTTAGTAGGCTTTGATAGCTTTCTTGCTTTTTGGTAGATCTTCTCTGTCAGGAGTTGACAAACTTTCTGCTAAGGACCATATAGTTAGTTTCTTAGGTTTATGGGTCATACTTTCTCAGTTGCAACCACTCAACTTTGTTGTAGAGTGAAAGCAGCCATATATAATACATAAACAAATGGACATGGCTGAGTTCCAATGAAACTTTATTTCCAAAAACAGACAATGGGTATATCAAATAGGAGCAGAATTTAAAAGGTGAGGGGCACCCAGGTGACTCACTCAGTTACGTGTCTTTTTTTTTTTTTAAGTTTATTTATTTTGAGAGAGACAGAGACAGCATGAGTAGGGGAGGGGCAGAGAGGGGGGTGGAGGGAGGGAGAAAGAGAATCCCAAGCAGGCTCCGTGCCATCAGCGCACAGCCCAAATGTAGGGCTCAAACTCATGAAACCGCGAGATCATGACCTGAGCAGAAACTGAGGGTCGGATGCTTAGCCGATTGAGCCACCCAGGCGCCCCAACTGTCTGACTCTTGATTTCAGCTCCGGTCATGATCTCATGGTTCATGAGTTCAAGCCCTGCATCAGGCTGTGCATTGTAAGTACACTGTCAGTGCAGAACCTGCTTGGGATTCTTTCCCTCTCCCTCTGCCCCTCCCCTGCTGATGCTTTCTCTCTTTCTCTCTCAAAATAAACAAACTTAAAAAATTTAAAAAAAAAAGAATTTAAAGGGTGAAATTTTGTATCTAGTTTAGTGAATGCTGATAGAGATGATTAAATTGTTACAAAGAACAGGTACCAGCTGCAGTTTTTAAGCAAACACCTCCCACATACACACCTTCTGAACACACACTTAATGGAAATCAAATTCCCTGTAACACCCATGAAAGAGAAATGCTATTACTCTGTTTCTAAGAAGCAATTGTCAGATTTCTGGTAATGTTTCAAATCAGAACCTCACCTTTTATGAAAAGGCCTCTTATAAACTCGATAGTGTGTTTAGGGGGAAAAATGGATACATGGAATTTATTGGAGTTAAATTTGAGAGAAAAGGAAAAGTAGAAGACTCATATTAATATGTGTTATTTTATTGTTATGCATTTCTACCCTTTGTTTGTGAGGTTACTGGCTGAATAATGCCCCAAATAGGACTTGTCTCATGGCAGGGATCCAAAGTGATTGAGTTGTATTGAATTATATTTAATTGAAATAAATTGCAAACAAAACCAGAAATCAAGCAGTGGGCTGATTTGGCCAACACGCCATTATTACCCTCTTCTAGGCTCTTGTACGTTTCCTAACTCAGGCCTCCTTCATATTAATGGGAAATGGTATTTTAAGACGATATTCTAGGTGCTAGGATATTCATTGCTACTGGGTTGATCATTGTTTCTATGGCTTTACAAAGCTAATATATACGTATCTTTTAAAAGATTAAAAAATAGGGGCGCCTGGGTGGCTCAGTGGCAACCACTCAGTCATTTGAGTGTCTGACTGTCGATTTCGGCTTAGGTCATGATCTCACCATTGTGAGATGGAGCTCCACATCCGGCTCCCGCTGAGCATGGAGCCTGCTTGGGATTCTTTGTCTTCCCCCCCCCCCAACCCCCCCCCTTGCTTGTGGGCTCATTCTCTCTCTCTCAAAAATAAATAAACACTAAAAAAAGAGAAAAGATTAAAAAATAAACTGTCACAATCCCAAGGAGCCTAGAGATATGATGAGTTAATGTAATGTGGTATCTTGGATGGGATCATGAAACAGAAAAAGGACAATTCTTTATTCCTTGCTTTATAAAGTGTGGAAAAAATATTCTGATTCTTTATTCCCCACTTTATAAAGAACACTCAATAATAATAGTGATTTGATTACTGAAACCAATTTTCTATTTTTGGTGTTTTTTTGTTTATTTTAATCTTTTTGTTTTTTTAGGGTATATTCTAGTAGGAATATGGAATCAAATTAGTGTGTTCTAGAGTCATTTGGAATAGTGCCTCTTGAGAGGCTATGCCACAAATTGGAATCACATTTGTTTGTTTCACTTTTTAATTTTTAGAGATTGCTCTTTTAAAATTTAATTTTGTCTTTTAAAATTTAATTTAATTTTTAAAAATTTAAAATTTTAATTTTGTCCTATAATTATATAAAGTACTTGGTCCCAAAGTCAAATATGCAAAAGAAGGTTTAATTTGATCTCTTCCTCCATTGTTGTACTTTCTACCTATAAGTAGTCACTTTCTTCTGTGTTGCAGTTTATTCCATCTTTTAAAATATACTATAAGGAAGCACATGAGTGTATATGTATTATAGGTATTTGTATTTATCTATACCAAAAGCAACAAAACAAAAAGTAGATAAAGGGACTTCATCAAAATTAAAAACTTTTGTGCTTCAAAGAACATCATCAAGAAAGTCAAAGACAGCCCACACACAATATGGGCCAAAGTCTTACAAATCATTTTTCTGATGAGGGACTTATGTCCAGCAGATAGATATATTACAATCTAAAAATAAAAAGTTAAACAACCCAATTAAAAATCGCCAAAGTATCTGGGTAGGCATTTCTTCGAAGATAAACAAATTACTATTAAGCGTGTGACAAGATCCTCAACATCATTAGCCATCAGGAAAATACAAATCAAAACCACAATGCAATATCACTCACACCGACTAGAATGGCTCAAATAGAAAAGACAGATAATAACAAGTGTTAAGAAGGATGTGAAGAAATTAGAACCCTCATATACAACTGGTGAGAATATAATATTTAAATATAAAGAGAATATAAAATGGTGTAGCTGCTTTGGAAAATAGTCTGGAGGAGTGATGACTAAC
Organism: Prionailurus bengalensis; assembly: GCF_016509475.1. NCBI lineage: Eukaryota > Metazoa > Chordata > Mammalia > Carnivora > Felidae > Prionailurus > Prionailurus bengalensis. The sequence continues at coordinate 16,928,807 of NC_057352.1, read as the reverse complement.
AATTGCAGGGATAAGGAAAGTATTCTAAAATTGATTATGGTAATGGATTCTGTGACTATACTAAAAACCATTGATTCGTACACTTAATAATGTGAATTGTATGGTGTGTGGATTAAATCTCAACAGAATTGTTTTAAAATGTATGACCATAAATAAAAATCAGGAAAAATGAGTAATGTCCCTACTTCTATTCAACATTTACTTTAGATTGTAGGCACTTCACCAAGCCTGGGGGGAAAAATAAAAAGTGTAACCGTTGAAAAGCAACCAAAAATTGATTAGCAGATAATGATTGTCTATAGGGATACAAAAAAATGTGGAAGTATTCTAAAAATTATTAAGAAATGAAAAATCAACAAGATATATAAATAAAAAACCAAGTTCAACAGCATTTATCTTTTTTTTTTTTAATTTTTTTTTCAAACGTTTTTTATTTATTTTTGGGACAGAGAGAGACAGAGCATGAACGGGGGAGGGGCAGAGAGAGAGGGAGACACAGAATCGGAAACAGGCTCCAGGCTCCGAGCCATCAGCCCAGAGCCTGACGCGGGGCTCGAACTCCCGGACCGCGAGATCGTGACCTGGCTGAAGTCGGATGCTTAACCGACTGCGCCACCCAGGCGCCCCAGCATTTATCTTTTTGAAATGTTGCTAGCTTATCTTTGAAAGGAATTACTAGGAGTGGGGTCACTGGTAAAATGCTTCTATAATTTCCTAGTTATTGCTAAATTCCTTCCTTTGAAACTGTACATTTACTCAATCAACATTTTACTACTGGTTTTCTCAGGGATCTTCCAGAAGAATATACTGGCAAACTTTTGGGTATTTTCCATTGATATTGGTCTCATTGTAATTTTAATTAACATTTTTGTTATAGTGAGCAAAGTTGAGCATCTCTTTATATACTTAGTGTATTTGCATTTGTTTTTCTTTGAACTGTCATTTCTGTTGTCCATTTTTCTATAGGAGTATTATTCTTTTTCTGCTTTTTTTTTTTTTAATTTTTTTTTTAATGTTTATTTATTTTTGAGACAGAGACAGAGAATGAACGGGGGAGGGTCAGAGAGAGGGAGACACAGAATCTGAAACAGGCTCCAGGCTCTGAGCCATCAGCCCAGAGCCCGACGCGGGGCTCGAACTCACGGACCGCAAGATCGTGACCTGAGCTGAAGTCGGCCGCTTAACCGACTGAGCCACCCAGGCGCCCCTCTTTTTCTGCTTTTAAAGCCATCTTATATCTTATTTATGTTAGCCCTTTCTCTGTAATATAAGTTCCAAATGTCTTTTCCTAGGTTGTCACTTATCTTTTCTTTTACTAACGGTGTTTTCCCAATTAAAATCAATTTTTTTTGTGTGGTTAAATATCCATCTTTCCTTTAATATCTATAGATTTGGCTCATGGCTAGATAAGTTTCTCTAACTCCTGAATTTTAGAAAAATTCAGGCATTGTTTCCTCTTACGTGATTTAAATTTTTACATTTTCACAAGGGCCTCCATCTGGAACTTAATCTGATATATTCTGAGGAGTAGTCCAATTTTTTCATTTTTCATTTTACTTCATCATCACCTTTTTATTTTATTTTTATTTTTTTATTTATTTCTTTTTGAGAGAGAGCCTGTGTGCAGGCAAGGGAGGGGCAGAAGGAGAGGGAGAGAGAATCTTAAGCAGGCTGCATACCCAGTGTGGAGTCCAACACAGGGCTTGATTTCATGACTGTGAGATCATGACCTAAGCCAAAATCAAGAGTTGGACACTTAACTGACTGAGCCATCCAGGCATCCCCTTCATCACCTTTTTAAAGGTCCATATATTTCTCACTGATTAAAGATTCCACCTTTATCAAATATGAAATTTCCAAATATTTGGGTCAGTTTTTTAGATCTCACAATTTTCACTGGATTTTCTCTCTATAATTTTGAAATAATTGAAAGGAATTAGGAGAGCTTCTGAAGATTCCCATAGGATACCTAAATTTGTATCTTCCCACATACCCTTTAAAAGCAGTATGAATCAACAAGGAAAACAATTAAAACTGCATGTAACAGTCTGTGCCTACAGCCTTATTCAGAGCTAGAGGTTACTATAAACTTCAGTTTCTATGTAAGTGGAGGAAATACATTCCTCAAACAGGCAGATCCAATTCTGATGTCCATCCTAGACTGAAGAGTTAGGGAGAGAAAAGTGAGGGAAACATTGCAGTGCTGGCAGTGTTGGAAAATGGATAACTTAATCCCATGAAGATAGAGGTCCACCTTGAGTGGGAAAATACAACATGACTCACAGCCTGTTAGACCAGAGCATTGCCTTTTGGTTGAAAGGAAGATTCTTTTTTTTTTTTTTTTTTAATTATTTTTGAGAGAGAGAGAGGCGGGGGGGTGGGAGGGTGGAGACAGAGGATACAAAGCAGGCTCTGTGCTGACACCAGTGAGCCTTGTGTGGGGCTCAAACTCACAAACCTTGAGATCATGACCTGAGCCAAAGTGGGACACAACCAACTGAGCCACTCAGGCGCCCTGAAAGGAAGATTCTTGAAAATGGTGAGTTGGAAGTTGGCAGTCGTAGGAAATGCCCACTCCTGGAGGGGAGGCATGCCTTCAAGGATGATAGTGAAAGGAAAAACGGAATCAAGTGTCAGAAACTAAATGCCCTTGAACTGGGAATTCTATTAAGTTTCCCCAAATCTCACATCCTTCTTTAATGATACCTGTTTATGCTGTTATTACTAAGAACATTGCAGATCACAGTATCAAAGAAGAAAATGCTCTCAGGGCGTCTGGGTGGCTCGGTTGAGCATCCAATTCTTGATTTCAGCTCAGGTCATGATCCTAGGGTCGTGGGATTGAGCCCCATGTCAGGCTCTGCACTGAGCGTGGAGCTGGCTTGGGATTCTCTCTCCCTCTCTCTCTCCCGTGTTCACACACACACACACACACACACACACACTCTCTCTCTCTCTCTTTCTCTCTCTCTCAAATAAAAAAAGAAAAAAAAAAAAAAAGAAAATGCCCTTGAATTGGGAATTCTATTAAGTTACCCCAAATCTCACATCCTTCTTTAATGATACCTGTTTATGTAAAAACTACAACCTTAAGCAAGTTGGGTTGGTTATATTAATATCAGACAAAATAGACTTTAACACAAATCTAATACTTGAAAAAATTAACAGAAAATGGTAGGAAATGTATGTGTGTATGTATATATACACACACATATATATATGGACATACACATATATGCAAAGTTACTAAAAGAAAACAGAAGTGAGAATTAAACCATTTTAGCTAATACTGTATACAAAACTAAACATGAAAACAGAGGAAAAGTGTAACAGGGTTCTGGTGTGAGTTAATTCATTAAATAAGCTTTGACAATGTGAAACAACATCTAAATCAGAAATTCAAAACTTCATAAAACACATGGAACAGAAAACCAGCAAGAGTAAAACAAGAATTGAGTGAATGACTAATGATATTGAGGCAAAAGCCAAAAACAGCCTTGATACTAAGACTATATTGTAATGTATCAAGGCTAGATTTTACATTTGAATGAAAAAATATTCAAAGAAATAATGGTCAAAGAACTTTCAAATGTGATGAAAAACACTAATCTAGCCATCCAGTAAGTTAAATGAGTACCAGGTAGGATAAATGTAGAAATGTATACCCAGAGACATCATAATCAAAATGTTGACAGCCCAAAATAGATAATCTTGAAAGTAATAAGAGAAAATTAACTCATCATGTACAATGGAACCACAATAAGATTAACAGCCAACTTCTCATCAGAAATAATAGAAGCTAAAAAGCAGTGTGACAATGTATTTAAAGTGCAGAAAACAGAAACCAAAAAACAACCAAAATCCTGTATTCAGCAAAGCTATCTTTCAAATTTGAAAGTAAAGACTTTCCCCCAAACTGGAATGAAGTTAGTAATAATCTAAGTCGCTTCTAATAAGATGGATATTGTAATGATTGCCTAAGAGCAATCATTAGAAAAGCACTTTAAAATATATAGCTTTAAGTCATTTAAAGAATTAAGCTGATAAACTAACATACATCCACTTCAGACAAAAGAGGGTAAAAAATGAGAAACTAAGGAACATAGTCATGAGATCTAAAGAAAACTAATAACAAAATGGCAGATGCTGTTCATCCATATCAATATTAATATTAAATGTGAAAGGCTTAAGCAATCCAATCTGCCAAAAGACAGAATTTTTGGACTGCATTTTAAAAATTAGAAATAAGATCCAGCTATATGCTGCCTACAGGAGATTCGCTTTAGATTCAAAGACACAAATAGGTTGAAAAGGATGAGAGAGAAAAGAATGTAAATTACAACCTTAAGCAAGTAGGATTGGCTATATTAATATCAGATAAAATAGACTTTAACACAAATGCTGGTATTAGATAAAAAGGAGCATATTATCATGATAAAAAGACAATATCAAGAAGATACAACACCTAGTAACAGAACTGCAAAACACATGAAACAAAAATGGACATATTTAATGGAAAACAGATAACAGCAAGAATAGTTGGGGACTTCATAAGTCTACTTTCAATAATTGATAGAAGACTAGGCAAAAAATAAGGATATAGAGAACTTGAACAACATTCTAAACTGTCTAAAGCTAACAGACATCTATAGAACATTTCACCTAAAACTACAGAATACACATTTTTGTTATATGTACATGAGACATTCTTCAGGATAGACCATATGCTAGCCATAAAATAAGTCTCAAATGATTTAAAAGAATTGAAGTCATAAAATTATGTTTTCTGACCACGTGGAATTAAATTAGAAATTAACAATGGAACAAAATTTGAAAAATTCACAAATATATTAACATTAAACAACATTCTCATAAATGACAAATGAATCAATGGAGAAATCACAACAGAAATTAGAAAATATTTTGATATGAATGAAAATGAAAACATGACATATCAAAATTGGGATGCAGCTAAAAGCATTGTTTACAGGGAAATTTATAGCTACAAATTCCCATATTATAAAAAGAGAGAGTCTCAAACAATAATTTAAATTTCTACCTCAGGCTAGAAAAAGAAGAGCAGATTAAACCGGAAGCAAGGAGAAGGAAGGAAATACTGAAGATTGGAATTGAAGATAAATAATCTAGGGGATAGAGACACAGTAGAGAAAAATCTACAAGACCAAAACTTGGTTGTTTAAAAAGATCAACTAGATGGACAACCTTTTGCTTAACTTACAAAGAGAGAAGACTCAAATTGCTAACATCAGGAATGAAAGGGCAGATTTCAAAACCAATCTAACCAAAATAAAAAATATTATAAGGAAATAACTATCAACATATGTATGCTAATACATTTGATAATTTAGATGAATAGACAAATACTTAGGCACAAATTACTGAAGCTTGTGACTCGAAAAAAAAAATCTAAGTAGACCTATACAAAGATACTGATTTAGTAATCAAAGAACTTTGCACATAGAAAAATGAAGCCTAGATGGTTTCATGGTGAGTTTTATCAAACATTTAAAGAATTAACATCATTCAGGTCACCTGGGTAGCTCAGTCGGTTGAGCGCTGACTTCAGCTCAGGTCATGATCTCATAATTTGTGAGTTTGAGCCCTGCATCTGGCTCTGTGCTGACAGCTCAGAGCCTGGAGCCTGCTTCAGATACTGTATCTCCCTCTCTCTGCCCCTCCCCTGCTCACTCTCTGTCTCTCAAAAATAAATAAACATTAAACATTTTTAAGAAAAAAATAATTAACATCACTTGTTCACAATCTTTTCCAGAAAATAAAGGAGAAAGCACTTTCTAGTGAGTTTTCTGAGACCAGTAACACCCTGAATTCAAAACTAGACAAGACATTACAAAAGAAAATTACTAGTATTTAAGATTACACAGCAAAAATCCACACACAAAAATGCCAGCAAACTGAATCCAGCAAATATAAGAGATTGTACACCATGGCTAAGTGAGCGTTATGTCAGGAATGTAAGGTTGGCTTAACTTTGAAAAAATATATGTATACATAGTATACCATAATAGTAGAATAAAGGGCAAAAGTCGATAGATGCAAAAAAAACCATTTGGCAAAATTCAACAACCTTTTATGATAAAAATACTCATCAGACCAGCGGTAGAAGGCAGTCTGACCTGATACAGAACATCTCTCAAAAATCCACAGCTACTGTCTTATTTAATAGTTAAAACACTGGATACTAAGATCAGAAAAAATATGAGGGTGTCTGCAGTCACCATTTCTATTTAACATTGTTTTTGAGGTAAGAAATAGAAATAAAAAGTCACTCACATTGGAAAAGAAGTAACACTATCTCTATTTGCAGATCACATAATCTTCTCTATAGAAAATCCTAAGGAATTGGGGCACCTGACTGGCTCAGTTGAAAGAGCATACAACTATTGATCTCAGGGTCATGAGTTTGAGCCCCATATTGGGTATAGAGATTACTTAATAAATAAAAAACTTTAAAAAAAGAAAAGAAAATCCTAAGGAATGTATTAAAAATAAACTATTAGAGCTAATAAATGGGGTCAGCAAAGTTTCAGGATACAGGTAAATATGCAAAAATAAATTTATATTCAGTAGCAATTAATAATCTGAAAATGAAATTAAAAATTTCATTTATGATAGCATAAAAATATATTTAGAAGTAAATTTAACAAAAATACAAGATTTGTATACTGAAAATTACAAAATATTCTTATAAGAAGTTAAGACCTAAATAAAGTAATAATATCCCATGTTCATGGATTTGTTAAGATGGCAGTACTCCCCACACTGATCTACAAATACCCTGCAATTTCTATCAGAATCACAGCTGGCTTCTTTGCAGAAATTGACAAGATGATTCTGAATTTCATATGAAAATTGAAGTAGCTGAAACAATCTTGAAAAAGAAATGTAAAGTTGGAGGTCTCATAATTCCTTATTTCACAGCTTATTTCAGAGCTACGGTAATTAAGACAACCTGGGACTGACATAAGGATAGTTGGACATACAGGTCAAGAGAATAGAATAGAGTCCAGAAATAAACTCACATTTGTGGATGATTTTCAAGGAGGGTTTCAAGATAATTTAATGGAGGAAAATTGTCCTTTCATCAAGTGGTGCTGTGACAGCTGGATATCCACGTGCAAAGGAATGAAGTTGGTCTCTGTTGTATAACATTCCAAGCTTATTTTGATAATAGGATACATCATAAAGGCACTTGAATAGATGAAAGACAGAGCCCTTTGTTATTTGTAGCTCTAAACACTAGAAGGCTGCCACACAGGTAATTGAACCTAGGAACACGGTAACAGCAAACTGGAACAGTAGGAGGCCTGTTATGTATGGCAAGTGGGGTGGCGTTAGCTAGGTTTTATGGGCTTCCTACAGATTGGGTATTTTGTAGAATTCTATGGGCCCAAGGAAGAAGGGGCCGTCCCTGGGTGTTAGGTATCTGGAGGCCTTTGCCTACTGGATTAGATGTGTATTATAACCCATAAATGTTAGAGCCTGATGAAGCAAGTTAGGGTGAGGTTTAGCAAACTGCCTGTGAAGGGCAATTAAGAGATTTTAGCCATGACTTCAAACCTGGGGCAGGAAATCACTTGTAAAACATTACAATTGATTCCTTGATCTCTTGACATCAGTTTTGAGCTCAGCTATTTGAGATATTTGGATGGCCCAAATGGTGAATGCAACGTCTAGATAATAGAGCAAATGTCACCCTTTAATATAAAAAAGACAGCATTTTATTATGAGAGTAAAAAGGAGGAAAACAAGGAGAAATAGAAGTTCTTGTAGGCTGGCCTGTAACCAAATTTTCCATTCACATGGTATTACCCAAGGAAACATCTGAAATTTCTGGGGTCTCTAACAATGTCTTGGTGGAGTTGTAAAATATGTTAAAAGTTATGGGTTATATTTTTCATGACAATAATATAAATGATAAGTCCAATAGCTATGTGGTTGAAGGGTATGAACTATAAGTAAGACATGTAAAACTTAGTGGTATTCGTTTAAAACCAAAAGGACTGTGTAGTTATAGTGGGCAAGGTTGGTGAGGCAGGGTGGGAGGTTATGGTGGGAAGCTGGAGGAAGAGGGGGCAGTAGAAGAAGGTGCCATGCTATGGGAAGTCCTCTCTTTATAGGGGTGAGGAGTTGATTGATATAGGAGGTAGTTACCTTCTGGGGGGAGCAATAATCTCTATTAATTTTTTCAACGTTTATTTATTTTTTGGGGGACAGAGAGAGACAGAGCATGAACGGGGGAGGGGCAGAGAGAGAGGGAGACACAGAATTGGAAACAAGCTCCAGGCTCCGAGCCATCAGCCCAGAGCCTGACGCGGGGCTCGAACTCACGGACCGAGAGATCGTGACCTGGCTGAAGTCGGACGCTTAACCGACTGCGCCACCCAGGTGCCCCTCTCTATTAATTTTTAAAGTGGCATAGATAATAGTAACTTCTACAAGATTTCCCTTTAAATGTTTTTTTTTTTTAATTTATTTTTGAGACAGAGAGAGACAGAGCATGAGCAGGGGAGGGGCAGAGAGAGAGAGACACACACACAGAATCCAAAGCAGGCTCCAGGCTCTGAGCTGTCAGCACAGAGCCTGACACGGGGGCTCAAACTCATGGACTGTGAGATCATGACCTGAGCTGAAGTCGGAATCTTAACCGACTGAGCCACCCAGGCGCCCCTACAAGATTTCCCTTTAACTGTGGGAATGTGGGAGTGTTAGCTGGTGAAATGAAAAAGGCATTAAGGAGACATTGTGATCCCAAATGAATTTATAGTGGGTTAAGGTAGTTTCAGGTTCATGGGGATGGGGACTTATATTTCAGTGTAGAACAAGAAATATAACAAGTTGTGAATTAAGCAAACAGTAAGCTTTAGGAAATGTAATAAGATACATAATATAAAAGGAAGAAAAATAGTAAAAGTTGTATGTCCAGTTTGTCAGCACCTTAGGAGGGGCAGCCCATGAGTGTTGAAAGCAAGGTGGTGTCAGTGCCTGGGATGAAGTCGTCTCTACTGCAGGCCCAGGGAACCCTTCCCATGCAGGAATCTGTTGAGTTTTCTGTGGGTCATGTTTTTTTGTGGCTCTATGGTTATATATTGGTTTTGAATCTTTTGTAAAATTTGAAGGCAGTGTTAGAGCTCGATTTATAAATATCTTTTAATTTCAGGGGTTTTGTTGGTGCACAGTTAACAAAACATTGCTATTATTTTTGATGTTGCCATAGGCGGACCAGAGTAGCTGGGACATGACTAACATAATTGAGATCCCACTGATGGTAGCTAAGAGCTCCTGGTTTTCCAGGGTTTTGGCCAAGTAAACAATGAGGGGTGGCTCTGCTTCAAATGGGTTTTAGATCATGTCACCTGATTTGCGTGTGCGCAGTCAGTAAGGTTTTTGATTGATTTCCAATTAAGATCTCTGTAGATGAGGGGCGCCTGGGTGGCTCAGTCGGTTAAGCCTCCGACTTCAGCTCAGGTCAGGATCTCACTTCGAGCCCCGCATCGGGCTCTGGGCTGACGGCTCAGAGCCTGGAGTCTGCTTCCGATTCTGTGTCTCCCTCTCTCTCTGCCCCTCCCCTGTTCATGCTCTGTCTCTCTCTGTCTCAAAAATAAATAAACGTCAAAAAAAAAATTAAAAAAAAAAAAAAAGATCTCTGTAGATGAGATTGGAGTCCTACCACTAGCATGTAGGCAGGCCTTTCAACCTATGGACCTCTGTTTTAAGTACTCGTTTGATTGCTGTTGGGCAAACCAATAGGGCCTTTGTGCTGTAGGGCTTGTAGCCATACTCAATGGCCTGTGGGCCTCATCATTTCCCATATTTGGTTGAAAAATGGCTTGCTTTGGAGGGTTTGGGCCTTCAGATAGCAAATCAGTGAAAACACCCAGACCAATAGTAATAAGACCAATAGTCAACAGAATGATGTGCAGTTTTACTTGACAGGCTTTTGTCACCTGATATTGATTTTCTTCTGGCATGTGTTATTATCAAAGAGGAGTCCTCTGATTTCATTTTATGGGATATGCTATTCACTATTATCTCTGAATGTGATTTTTGCTTACTAAGTGGAGTTTTCTATCTCCCTTCTTAGTTGTCCACACTATCTATGGGAATAGCCCTAGAATACTAATTTTAATTTCCTGAAAGGGATCAGAAGGAGAGCCCAGATTAATTTTCAACCCCTGTAACCCAAATGTTGGGATGGTGTCTTAGATAGGGAAAGTTCAGATTCATATGGATCACATACCAGGTGGATATGTGTCTGGTTTATAATAATCTATGGTTAATTGGTGTTAGGAAAGTGTGTGACCTTGATCTGACCTCTAGCCCTTGTGAAGTGGTGGCAGAATTGAAAATCCAGTAGGGGGCGCCTGGGTGGTCCAGTCATTTAAGCATCTGACTCTTGGGTTTTGGCTCAGGTCATGATCTCATGGTTCTTGAGATTGGGCTCGTGCTGATATGATAGTGTGGAGTCTGGGATTCTCTCTCTCTCTCCCCCTCTCTCTGCCCCTCCCCCACTCATGCCCTCTCTGTCTCTAAATAAATAAATAAACTAAAAAAAATCCATTAGGATAAGAGACATTATTATTTTATTTTATTTTTAAATTTTATTTATTTTTTTAAAGTTTATTTTGAGAGAGATCAAGAGAGAGAGAAAGCATGAGCTTGTGGAAGGGGCAGAAAGAGAGAATCCCAAGTAGGCTCCACACTGCCAGCATGGAGTCTGGAGTGCTTGAACCCACAAACTGTGAGATCATGACCTGAGCCAAAGTTGGATGCTTAACTGACTGAGTTACCCAGGTGCCCCTATTTTATTTTTTTTATTTTGGAGAGAAAGCACATAAGCAGGAGAGATGGGCAGAGGGGGAGAAAGAGAGAATCTTAAGTAGGCTCCATGCTCAGTGCAGAGCCCAATGTGGGGCTCAATCCCATGACTCTGGAATCATGACCTGAGCCAAAATCGAGTTGGATGCTCAACTGACTGAGCCACCCAGGCACCCTGAGGGAGACATTATTAAAAGGCCTCATATTTGTTGAATCTTCATACACATGGAGGGCAAGACATATAGGAAATGGTGATAGGGGGTTTCTTAAAGTTTCTGTGAGAAATGTCAGCCAGGAGGACTCAAACTGAGATTAAGGTTTGGGGCAAGAGAGGCACATTAAGGGGCCCTTTTGCCAGATTAGTGTTTAAAAGGGAATTGTTTGAAGAGAAGATATGTCTCTTAATTAAACCAGCTGTCTGGTACCTATTGGGAGATGAAAGTTCCATTGAATATCTTTCCCAGGAGCCCAGCACTGTATATTTTGAGAGGTGAAATGTGTGCCCTAAGTCACTGTCAGTAATGTCTGGAACTCTGAGGGGAATAAGGAGTATCCTGATGAGGCCTTGTATCATAGCCTTAATATATGTAGAGACATGTGGTTTTGATTTATTTTGGGGGTAATTGTGAGGCCAGAGATTCCCAGAGTTCTTTACCCTTAAAGGGGGAAACTTTTAGGCAGTGACCCAAGAGTTTGTTAAAGGATACAGATGGGGCCATTTGTTGAAAGGACACTCAGTGCTAAGATAACTTCCTGAAGTTTGACCACTTATTTTGACCCTTGAATCTCATCCCTTATTGAGGAAGACATTCTAGTTCAAAGCAAAAGCATGTCACTGAGTTCTGTCACCTGTGACAAGAGGCAGTGTTACCATACTGTTTTGTGAACTTCCATTGTTATTTACTGAGTTAATACCAAGGGCCTTCTGAGGTGTTTAAGGAGCTTGGGGAAGAGGTGATCTCCTCTAGTGCTATGACATCTGGCAAGGGACTAAGAACAGGGAAGAACACTCCTTTTTTGCAGGTGGAGTGTTCCTCTAGACTTGGCTCCATCCTATAGGATTGAATCAAGGAGGCCTCAGCATCTTTGCCAAGCTTGTGGGCGTGCTGTTTCTATGATTCAAGGCATAATGAGCAGTTGGGTTCAGAGGGTCCCATGCTCAGGGTCTGTGAAAGCCTTTATTTTCAAGAGATCTCAGTAGAAGGCCAGTAATTGTCACTAATGGTGTGTGGCAGGGCCAAAAAGGGCAGTTTCTTGTCTTATAAGCCTATGGGCAGTTTGTGGCCATCATAGGTGATCCACAGACTCCAGAGATATGAGAGGAGGCAACTATAGCCTCTCCAGTGAAGGAGACTCTGAGGACACTAACAGGAGTGACTGTTGATTTTACTTTGAATAGATTGTGGAGCCTTTCATTGGAGGGGGCCCTCTTCATGTTGAGACAATTTGTAAGTATTAGCATCCGTGAGATTAAGTAGAATTTGTAAATGAGGATATGTTGCCTCCAGAACCCAAATAAGCCTAAAAGACATTATGGGTACTGAGAGATTTAATTTTAGTTTTTGAATAAAAAAAAATGTTTTGAGTATAGTTGACACACATGTTTTCAGGTGTACAACTTAGTGGTTTAATTTCTCTGGGTTATGCTATGTTCACCACATGTATAATGACTATCTGTCACCACACCACACTATTACAATATCACTGACTATATTCCCTATGCTGTGCCTTTTATTCCCATTACTTATTCATTCTATAACTGGAAGCCTGTATCTGCCATTCTCTTTTACCCATTTTGCCCAGCCTCACCCCCCTCCCCTCTGGCAACCATCAGTTTGTTCTCTGTATTCATAGTCTGATTCTGCTTTTTGTTTGTTTATTCATTTTAATTTTTAGATTTCAAATATGAGTGAAATCATATGGTATTTATCTTTCTCAGTCTGATTGATTTCACTGAGGATAATATGCTTAAGGTCCATCTATAGTACGAGCTCATTGATTTTTATGGCTGCATAATATTCCTCTGTGTGTGTGTGTGTGTGTGTGTGTGTGTGTGTGTGTGTGTACACCACATCTTCCTTACCCATTCATCTATCGACAGACATTTAGGTTGATTCCATATCTTGGCTATTGTAAATAAGGCTGCAACAAAGATAAGGGTACATAATATATTTTTGAATTAGTGTTTTCATTTTCTTTGGTCAGATACCCAGTAGTGAAATTATTAGATCATATGATATCTCTCTTTTGAATTTTTTTGTGGAACTTCCATACTGTTTTCCACAGTGGCTGCACCAGTTTGCATTGCCAACAGTGCATGAGAGTTCCTTTTTCTCCACATCCTCAGTGCTTGTTATTCTCTTTTTGATTTTAGCCATTCTGACAGGTGTAGGATGATATCTCACTGTAGTTTTTAAAATAAATTTATTTATTTTTATTTTGTTTGTTTTTATTTAAATTATAGTTACTTAACAAATAGTATGATACTGCTTTCAGGAATAGAGATTAGTGAGTCATCACTTACATAGAACACCCAGCACTCATCAAAACAAGTGCTCTCTTTAATACTCATTTAGCACATCCCTCACCCACTGCCCCACCATCAATCTTCAGTTTGTTCTCTATAGTTAAGAGTTTCTTATGGTTTGCCTCTCTCTCTTTTTCTCTTTGCCTTTTCTCTTCTCAATGTTCATTTGTTTGGTTTCTTAAATTCCACATGTGAAGTCATATGGTATTTGTCTTTCTTGGACTGACTTATTTTGTTTAGCATAATACATTCTAGCTCCATTCACATTTGTACGGAAACACTTTAATCTATAAAATACACAAGCTAACTGTTTAAGCCCTTCAAAGGCATTACTTACTAAATGTATATTATTATTATCAGACTCCAGATATTTATTTTGTATATTTTAAAGAAGTTGAGTTTCTTTTGAAAAAACTCCAATATAGAGTTTTCACTAACTTAGAATGTCTTTTCTGTTAATTAGTCCTATTGATAAGAGTTTAACACATGTATCTAGTACCACGTACCACTTTACATTTTATTTATTTTATTTGTTAAAATTTTTATTATTTATTTATTTTTAACTTGTTTTATTTTTTATTATTTTTTTAAATTTACATCCAAATTAGTATATAGTGCAACAATGATTTCAGGAGTAGATTCCTTAGTGCCCCTTACCCATTTAGCCCATCCCCCCCTCCCACAACCTCTCCAGTAACCCTCAGTTTGTTCTCCATATTTATGAGTTTCTTCTGTTTTGTCCCCCTCCCTGTTTTTATGTTCTTTTTGCTTCCCTTCCCTTATGTTCATCTGTTTTGTCTCTTAAAGTCCTCATATGAGTGAAGTCATATGATTTTTGTCTTTCTCTGACTAATTTCACTTCGCATAGTACCCTCCAGTTCCATCCATGTAGTTGCAAATGGCAAGATTTCATTCTTTTTGATTGCCGAGTAATACTCCATTGTATATACATACCACATCTTCTTTATCCATTCATCCATTGATGGACATTTGGGTTCTTTCCATACTTTGGCTATTGCTGATAGTACTGCTATAAACATTGGGTGCCCCTTTGAAACAGCATACCTGTATCCCTTGGATAAATACCTAGCAGTGCAATTGCTGGGTCGTAGGGTAGTTCTATTTTTAGTTTTTTGAGGAACCTCCATACTGTTTTCCAAAGTGACTGCACCAGTTTGCATTCCCACCAGCAGTGCAAAAGAGATCCTCTTTCTCCACATCCTCGCCAACATCTGTTGTTGCCTGAGTTGTTAATGTTAGCCATTTTGACAGGTGTGAGATGGTATCTCATTGTGGTTTTGATCTGTATTTCCCTGATAATGAGTTATGTTGAGCATTTTTTCATGTGTCAGTTGGCCATCTGGATGTCTTCCTTGGAGAAGTGTCTATTCATGTCTTTTGCCCATTTCTTCACTGGATTATTTGTTTTTTGGGTGTTGAGTTTGATAAGTTCTTTATAGATTTTGGATACTAACCCTCTATCTGATATGTCATTTGCAAATATCTTCTCCCATTCTATTGGTTGCCTTTTAGTTTTGCTGATTGTTTCCTTCGCTGTGCAGAAGGTTTTTATTTTGATGAGGTCCCCGTAGTTCATATTTGCTTTTGTTTCTCTTGCCTCCAGAGATGTGTTGAGTAAGAAGTTATCGCGGGCAAGATCAAAGAGGTTTTAGCCTGCTTTCTCCTTGAGGATTTTGATGGATTCCTGTCTTACATTTAGGTCTTTCACCCATTTTGAGTTTATTTTTGTGTATGGTGTAAGAAAGTGGTCCAGGTTCATTCTGGACAGCATGTTGCTGTCCAGTTTTCCCAGCACCCTTTGCTGAAGAGACTGTGTTTATTCCATTGTATATTCTTTCCTGCTTTGTCAAAGATTAGTTGGCCATACGTTTGTGGGTCCATTTCTGGGTTCTCTATTCTGTTCCATTGATCTGAGTGTCTGTTGTTGTGCGGTACCATACTGTCTTGATGATTACAGCTTTGTAGTATTGCTTGAAGTCTGGGATTGTGTTGCCTCCTGCTTTGGTTTTATTTTTCAAGATTGCTTTGGCTATTTGGAGTCTTTTCTGGTTCCATACAAATTTAAGGATTATTTGTTCTAGCTTTGTGAAGAACGCTAGTGTTATTTTGATAGGGATTGCATTGTCAGTGTAGATTGCTTTAGGTAGTATTGACATTTTATTTATTTATTTATTTTAATTTTTTTTCAACATTTTTTATTTATTTTTGGGACAGAGAGACACAGAGCATGAACGGGGGAGGGGCAGAGAGAGAGGGAGACACAGAATTGGAAACAGGCTCCAGGCTCTGAGCCATCAGCCCAGAGCCTGACGCGGGGCTTGAACTCCCGGATCGCGAGATCGTGACCTGGCTGAAGTCGGACGCTTAACCGACTGCGCCACCCAAGCGCCCCATTGACATTTTAATAATATTTGTTCTTCCTACCCAGGAGCATGGAGTCTTTTTTCATTTTTTTGCGTCTTCTTCAATTTCTTTCATAAGCCTTCTATAGTTTTCAGTGTATAGATTTTTCACCTCTTTGGTTAGATTTATTCCTAGGTATTTTACGTTTTTTTGTGCAACTGTAAATGGGATCTATTCCTTGATTTCTCTTTCTGTTGCTTCATTGTTGGTATATAGGAATGCAACTGATTTCTGTGCATTGATTTTATATCCTGCAACTTTGCTGAATTCACGAATCAATTCTATCGGTGGAATCTTTTGGGTTTTCCATATAGAGTATCATGACATCTGCAAAGAGTGAAAGTTTGACCTCCTCCTGTCCATTACTTTTGATGGCTGAGTAATAATCTATTGTGTGTATATACCACATCTTCTTTGTAGTTTATATTTGCTTCCTAGATGATTAGTGATGCTGAGTATCTTTTCCTGTGTTTCTTGGCCATCTCTATGTCTTCTTTGGAGAAATGTCTATTCAGATCCTCTGCTCATTTAATTGTTTTTAAAATGTTTATTTATTTTGGGGTGCCTGGGTGGCTCAGTTGGTTAAGCGTCTGACTTCGGCCAGGTCATGATCTTGTGTTTCGTGGGTTCAAACCCCGCATTGGGTTCTGTGCTGACAGCTCAGAGCCTGGAGCCTGCTTCGGATTCTGTGTCTCCCTATCTCTCTGCCCCTTCCCCACTCGCACTCTGTCTCTGTCTCTCTAAAAAATAAAAAAAACGTTAAAAGTGTTTATAATGTTTTATTTATTTCAAGGTGGGGGCAGAGAGAGGGAGAGAGAGAATCCTAAGCAGGCTCCATGCTATCAGCACAACTCGACGATGGCTCGATCTCACAAATCATGAGCTCATGACCTGAGCTGAAATCAAGAATTGGACACTTAGCTAACTGAGCCACTTAGGCATTCCTGCCTATTTTATAATTAGGTTGTTTGTGTTTTTTGGTGTTGAGTTGTGTAGGTTGTTTTTGGATATTAACTCCTTACAGGATATATTATTTGCAAATATCTTCTATGCAGTAGGTTGCCTTTTGGTTTTGTTGATGGTTTCCTTTGTTGTGCAAAAGCTTATTTTGGGATGCCTGGGTGGCTCAGTTGGTTAAACATCTGACTCTTGATTTTGGCTCAGGTCATGATCTTACAAAGATCGAGTCCAGCTCTGAGCTGACAACAAGGTGCTTGCTTAGGATTCTCTCTCCCTCTCTCTCTGCCCCTCCCTGACTCATGCGCACACATGTCCTCTCTCTCTAAAAAAAAAACTAAAAAACAAACATTCTTTTAAAAAGCTTTTATCCCTTTGAATTATTGTCTTTTTATTCTTTGAGTAAATATCAGAACTGTGATTGCTGGATTGTAGAATAGTTCTATTTTTAACTTTATGAGGAACCTCCATATTGTCTTCCACAGTGGCTACACTAGTTTGCATCCCCACCAACAGTGCACAAGGCTTTCTTTTCTCCACATCCTCACCAACGCCTGTTGTTTCTTGTCTTGCTGATTTTAGCCTTTCTGACAGGTGTGAGGTGATATTGCATTGTAGTTTTGATTTGCGTTTTCCTGATGATGAGTGATGTTGAGCATTCTTTCATGTGTCTATTGGCCATCTGGATGTCTTCTTTGACGAAATGTCTGTTCATGTCTTCTACCTATTTTTTAATTGGGTTATTTTTTGAGGTGTTGAGTTGTATAAGTTCTTTATATATTTGGGCACTAACCCTTTATCAGATATGTCATTCGTAAATATCTTCTCCAATTCTGTAGGTTATCTTTTAGTTTTGTTGATTGTTTCCTTTGCTGTGCAGAAAGAAGCTTTTTATTTTGATGTAGTCCCAAGTTTATTTTTGCTTTTGTTTCCCTTGCCTCAGGAAATGTAGCTAGAAAGAAGTTGCTACAGTTATTAGTGTCAGAGAAATTACTGCCTGTGTTCTCTTCTAGGATTTTTATGGTTTTAGGTCTCACATTGAGGTCTTCAAGCCATTTTGAGTTTAGCTTTGTCTATGGTGTAAGAAAGTGGTCCTGTTTCTTTCTTTTGCATGTGTAGCTGTCCAATTTCCCCAACACCATTGTTGAAGAGACTGTTCTTTGCCCATTGGATATTCTTTCCTGCTTTGTCAAAGATGAATTGACCATATAGTTGGGGGGCTTTCTATTCTGTTCCATTGATCTATGTGTCTGTTTCTGTGCAGTAGCATACTGTTTTGATTACTTTGTAACATAACTTGAAGTCCAGGATTATGATGCTTCCAGCTTTGCTTTTCTCTTGCAAGTTTGCTTTGATTATTCAGGGTCTTTTGTGTTCCATATAAATTGTAGGATTGTTTGTTCTAGTTCTTTTTTTTTTTAATTTTTTATTTTTTTCAATGTATGAAATTTATTGTCAAATTGGTTTCCATACAACACCTAGTGCTCATCCCGAAAGGTGCCCTCCTCAATACCCATCACCACCTTCCCCTCCCTCCCACCTCCCATCAACCCTCAGTTTGTTCTCAGTTTTTAAGAGTCTCTTATGCTTTGGCTCTCTCCCACTCTAACCTCTCTTTTTGTTTATTTTTCCTTCCCCTCCCCCCATGGGTTCCTGTAAAGTTTCTCAGGATCCACATAAGAGTGAAAACATATGGTATCTGTCTTTCTCTGTATGGCTTATTTCACTTAGCATCACACTCTCCAGTTCCATCCATGTTGCTACAAAGGGCCATATTTCATTCTTTCTCATTGCCACATAGTACTCCATTGTGTATATAAACCACAGTTTCTTTATCCATTCATCAGTTGATGGACATTTAGGCTCTTTCCACAATTTGGCTATTGTTGAGAGTGCTGCTATAAACATTGGGGTTCAAGTGGCCCTGTGCATCCGTACTCCTGTATCCCTTGGGTAAATTCCTAGCAGTGCTACTGCTGGGTCATAGGGTAGGTCTATTTTTAATGTTTTGAGGAACCTCCACACTGTTTTCCAGAGTGGTTGCACCAGTTTGCATTCCCACCAACAGTGCAAGAGGGTTCCCGTTTCTCCACATCCTCTCCTGCATCTATAGTCTCCTGATTTGTTCATTTTGGCCACTCTGACTGGCGTGAGGTGATGTCTGAGTGTGGTTTTGATTTGTATTTCCCTGATGAGGAGCGACATTGAGCATCTTTTCTTGTGCCTGTTGGCCATCCAGCTGTCTTCTTTAGAGAAGTGTCTATTCATGTTTTCTGCCCATTTCTTCACTGGATTATTTGTTTTTCGGGTGTGGAGTTTGGTGAGCTCTTTATAGATTTTGGATACTAGCCCTTTGTCCGATATGTCATTTGCAAATATCTTTTCCCATTCCGTTGGTTGCCTTTTAGTTTTGTTGATTGTTTCCTTTGCTGTGCAGAAGCTTTTTATCTTCATGAGGTCCCAATAGTTCATTTTTGCTTTTGGTTCCCTTGCCTTTGGGGATGTGTCAAGTAAGAAATTGCTACGGCTGAGGTCAGAGAGGTCTTTTCCTGTTTTCTCCTCTAGAGTTTTGATGGTTTCCTGTCTCACATTCAGGTCCTTTATCCATTTTGAGTTTATTTTTGTGAATGGTGTGAGAAAGTGGTCTAGTTCCAACCTTCTGCATGTTGCTGTCCAGTTCTCCCAGCACCATTTGTTAAAGAGACTGTCTTTTTTCCATTGGATATTCTTTCCTGCTTTGTCAAAGATTAGTTGGCCATACTTTTGTGGGTCTAGTTCTGGGGTTTCTATTCTATTCCATTGGTCTATGTGTCTGTTTTTGTGCCAATACCATGCTGTCTTGATGATGACAGCTTTGTAGTAGAGGCTAAAGTCTGGGATTGTGATGCCTCCTGCTTTGGTCTTCTTCTTCAAAATTACTTTGGCTATTCAGGGCCTTTTATGGTTCCATATGAATTTTAGGATTGCTTGTTCTAGCTTCGAGAAGAATGCTGGTGCAATTTTGATTGGGATTGCATTGAATGTGTAGATAGCTTTGGGTAGTATTGACATTTTGACAATATTTATTCTTCCAACCCATGAGCACGGAATGTTTTTCCATTTCTTTATATCTTCTTCAATTTTCCTTCATAAGCTTTCTATAGTTTTCAGCATACAGATCTTGTACATCTTTGGTTAGATTTATTCCTAGGTATTTTATGCTTCTTGGTGAAATTGTGAATGGGATCAGTTACTTTATTTGTCTTTGTGTTGCTTCATTATTAGTGTATAAGAATGCAACTGATTTCTGTACATTGATTTTGTATCCTGCAACTTTGCTGAATTCATGTATCAGTTCTAGCAGACTTTTGGTGGCGTCTATCGGATTTTCCATGTATATTATCATGTCATCTGCAAAAAGTGAAAGCTTGACTTCATCTTTGCTAATTTTGATGCCTGAGTGGCTGTCCTTCCTTGTGTTAGGGAAGTTTTCAGTTATTATTTCTTCAAATAAGAACTCTGGGACCCCTATAATGTGAATGTTTGTTTGCTTGATGTTATCCAAGAGATTCCTTAAACTTCCTCATTTTTCCCCTATTCTTTTTTTGCTGTTCAGTTGAGTGCTTTCTGTTAGCCTGTCTTCCAGATTGCTGGTAGATTCTTCTGCATCTGCCAATCTGTTGATTCCCTCTAGTGTGTTTTTCATTTCACTTATTCTATTCTTTAACTCTGATTAGTTCTTATTTATATTTCCTGTCTTTTTATTGAAGATCTCACTGAGTTCTTCCACTCTTCTCTCCAGCCGGGTGAGCATCTTTTTGATCATTACTTTAAATTCTTTTTCAGGCATATTGCTTATCTCCAATTCATTTAGTTCCTTGTATGAGGTTTTGTTTTGTTCTTTCTTTTGGAGCATATTCGTCTATCTCCCCATGTTGCTTGACTTTCCGTGTTTGTTTCTATGGATTAGGCAGAACAGCTACTTAAACTTGAAGGAATGGTCTTGTGTATGGTTGTCCCCTTTATAGATTGTGTGTGCTTGGTGACTTTTGCTGGCTGGCTGGAATTGTGGCTTGCATGGGCTTGGGAGTCCCCTCCGTGCAGTGAGCATTCTGGCTGAACAGCTAAGGCTGAAGTGGGTGCAGATCAGTGTGGTCCCCGGATGCTCCACACAGCTCTTGTCCAGGCAGGACAGTTAAGGCTAACGTGGGTGCAAGCTAGGGTGTCACAAGGCTCTCTGTGGGGAGGGTGTCTTGGCAGGGTGGCTAGAACTGAGGCAGGGTGCAGGCTGGAAGGTCCTGGGGCTTTCTGTGCAGCAGGCATTCTGGCAGAATAGCTAAAGCTGAAGTGGGTACAGGCTGGGTGGGGGTGGGTCTCAGGGTTCTAAGAACTGAGGGCACCCTGGCAGGACAGTTAAGGCTAAAGTGGGTGCAGCCCAGATGTTCCCAGGGTTCTAAGCACTGAGGGCGTCCTGGCAGGGCAACTAAAACTGAAATGGGTTCAGGCTAGTAAATCCCAGTGTGCTCTGGGCTGGGGGTGCCCTGGTGGGGCAGCTGGAGCTGAGACAGTGTGTGGGCTGGGAGGTCCCTGGGCTCTGTGCAGAGGGTATACTGGCAGGATAGCTGAAGCTGATGTGGGTGTAAACCAGGGTGTTCCAGGAATCTGTACAGACTGTGCCCCAGAGGGGTAGCTGGAGTTAAGGCAAGTCATAGCCCAATGGGGTCCTTGGGCTTTCCATGCAAAATGTGTCCTGGTAGAACAGTTGAAGCTGACGTGGCCACAAGTTGGAGTGTCCCAGGGTTCTCCATACTAAGGACAACCTGGCAGGATAACTGAACCTGAATTAGGTGCAAGCTAGGGTGTCTCACTGTATGCAGCACAGGGTTTGCCCTGGCACAGTGGTGGGAACCAATGCAGGCATGGGCCAGGAGTTCCCACGGTACACTATGCAGGGGGCACCCTGGCAGGTTGGCTGAATCTAAAGCGAACTCAGGTAGGAGTTTCCAGAGCTCTCTGCCCTGGGGATGCTGTAGGTAAGCCATCTGAGGCAAAAGTGGTGTGGGCCTGCAGTGTTCTGGGGTACTTTATGCCTGTGTCACCTTGGCATGAAGGCTGGAGCTGTAGGGAGCACTAACTGGTGTCCTAGTGTGCATTACTCTGTGGCCACCTTGGTGGAATGGCTGGGGCCGGTGTGGGCTAGGGACCTAGGGCTTACTGAGGTGGCAGGCAGGTAGGGCACTTAGACTGTCCATTAGCTCCTCCCACATGGGGACAGTTCCAGCAGCATCCTTGCCTTTTGGCAGAATTTTAAGGCTGGACTTTTTATTTGCTAGTTCTTTTAAACCAGGCTTTTTTCCCCCTGTGCCCCAGTACAACTGGGGCTGGTGTGGACTAGGGCACCCAGGGCTCACTGAAGGAGGCTGGCTCTGGTGTCTGGACCCTCCTCCAGTTTTTCAAGGTGCGTAGGGGAGTGTAAACCCTATTGCTTTCCAGTCCCTTTGACCCAGAGAGAGTTCCAGAAGATTTTCTACCATTTGTTGGTGTTCTGGGGCTTACTTTTGTAAAGTAGTTACTCTTTTATTTTTATTTTTTTATTATTATTATTTTTACGTTTATTTATTTTTGAGAGAGAGAGAGACGGAGTGTAAGCAGGGGAGGGGCAGAGAGAGGGAGACACAGAATCCAAAGCAGGCTCCAGGCTCTGAACTTCCAGCACAGAGCCCAACGCGGGGCTTGAACTCACAAGCCGCAAGATCACCACCTGAGCCAAAATCGGACGCTCAACCGACTGAGCCACCCAGGTGCCCCATTACTCTTTTATTTTTTATTATTTTTTTTCACAGTGACCAGATGGCATTTATTGATGTAGCTCTTGTTTCTCACTGCAGTAAATTTAGTAGAGGAAACAAGACTAAAAATATGGAAACTTCACATCATCCTTGTGTGGGGGCCATTTGAATCTTCTCTATATCATTCCAATTTTAGTATATGTGCTGCCAAAACAAGTACAGCATTTCCCTTAAACTGCATTTGGATTATCCTGTGCACAATGTCAGATGAATCTGTTCCCTGGCCCTTCAGTGTTATCCCTTCCCACTGCAGTTCACAGCATCAGGGGTGGGGGTTCCCTTTGTCACCATGTCTCTATCTATCTTATTCTCTTGTGCTGTTCTCTCTGCATTTTGTTGTACAGAATCTGTTTAGTTGTTTGTCAGGTCTTCTTCAGGAGGAATTGCTCTATGATAGGTGTAATTGGATGTATTCTGTGGAAGGGATGAGTTCAGGGTCTTCTTCCTACCTTGCCATCTTGGACTGGAACCCCTAACTGTGGTTTCTTGACAGTGTCAAGGATAAAACTGCCCTGTTTTACTAGTAATTTTCAGTAATTTAACCCAGGTGTCAGGGTTTTACACTATGTGCGGGACACAGAGTCCTCATCCTCAATGGGGAAAAACCTAGAGCTTTTCCTCTATGGTCATGAACAAGATAGGGATGTCCACTCTCACTACTGTTATTTAACATAGTACTGGAAGTCCTAACCCCAGAAATCAGGCAACAAAAGGAAATAAAAGGCATCCATATCAGCAAGGAAGAAGTAAAACTTTCCCTATTTGCAGATGACATGATACTCTATGTAGAACACCCAAAAGATTCCACACACACAAAATTGCTAGAACTGTTATACGAATTCAGCAAAGTTGCAGGATACAAAATCAATGTACAGAAATCTGTTGCTTTTTCATACCAATAATGAAGTAGCAGAGAGAGATATCATTAAATTGATCCAATTTATAATTGGACCAAAACCCATAAGATACCTAGGAATAAACCTAAACGAAGTAAATGGTCTATACTCTGAAAACTATAGAACACTGATGAAAGAAATTGAAGATGATGCAAAGAAATGGAAAAATATGCCATATTCATGTATTGGAAGAACAAATATTGTTAAAATTACCATAATACCCAAACCAATCTACACCTTTAATGCAATCCCTATTAAAATATCACCAGCATTTTTCACAGAGCTAGAACAAACAATCCTAAAATTTGTGTGGAACCACAAAAGATCCCAAATAGCCAAAGCAATCTTGAGAAAGAAAAGCAAAGCTGGAGGCATCACAACTCAAGACTTCAAATTATATTACAGGGGTGCCTGGGTGGCTCAGTCAATTAAGTGTCTGACTCTTGAATGTGAGTTCAAGCCCTGCATCAGGCTCTGCACTGACAGTGTGGACCCTGCTTGGGATTCTCCTCTCCCTCTTTCTCTCTCTCTCTCTCTCTCTCTCTCTCTCTCTCTCTGTGTGTGTGTGTGTGTGTGTGTGTGTGTGTCTGCCTCTCCCCTACTCATGCTCATGTGCGCTCTCTTTGTTGCTCACTCTGTTGCTCACTCTGTCTTAAATAAATAAACTAAGAAAACCCTATCACTAAGCTGTAGTGATCAAGACAGTATGATATTGGCACAAAAACAGACACGTAGATCAATGGAACAGAGTAGAAAAACCAGAAATGAACCCACAACTATATGGTCAATTAACCTTTAACAAAGCAAGAAAGAATATCCAATGGAAAAAAGTCTCTTCACCAAATGGTTTTGGAAAAACTGGATGCCAACATGCAGAAGAATGAAACCAGACCACTTTTTATACCATACACAAAAATAAATTCAAGTGAATGGAAGACATAAATGTGGAACAGGAAAGCATCAAAATCCTGGAGGAGAATACAGGCAGTAACCTCTTTGATGTTGACCATGGCGACTTCTTACTTAGATATGTCTCCTGAGGCAAGGGAAACAAAAATAAACTATCGGGACTTCATCAAAATAAGAAGCTTCTACACAGTGAAGGAAACAATTAACAAAATTGAAAGGCAAGCTTAGGAATGGGAGATGATACTTATAAATGACATATTTGATAAAGGTTTAGTATCCAAAATCCATAAATAACTTATCAAACTCAACACCTCCCCCCCCCCCAAAAATCCTGTTAAGAAATGGGCAGAAGACATGAATAGACGTTTTTCCAAAGAAGAGATACAAATGGCTAGCAGGACACGTGTAAAGGTGCTCAACATCATTGATCATTAAGGAAATACAAACCTGAAGTATAATGAGATATCACCTCACATCTGTCATAATGGCTAAAGTCAACAACACAGGAAACAACAGGTGTTGGCGAGGATGCAGAGAAAGGGGAACTCTCGCTGGTGAGAATGCAAACTGGTGCAGCCACTCTGGAAAACAGTGTAGAGGTTCCTCAAAAAGTTAAAAATAGAACTACCCTACCATCATCCAGCAGTACACTACTAGATATTTACTCAAAGTATAGAAAAATACTGATTCGAAGGGATGCATGCATCCTAATGTTTATAGCAGCATTATCAACGTTAACCAAATTATGGAAAGAGCCCAAATGACTATTCACTGATGAATGGATAAAGAAGTGGTGTATGTATACAATGGAATATTACTCGGCCATAAAAAAGTATGGGATGTTTCCTTTTGCAACAACATGGATTCAGCTAGAATGTATCATACTAAGCGAAATAAGTCTGAGAAAGACAAATACCATATGATTTGACTTATATGTGGAATTTAAGAAAACAGATGAACATAGGGTATAAAAGAAAAAAGGCTAATCAGAAAACAGACTGTTAACAATAGAGAACAAACTGAGGGTTACTATAGGGGTGGTAGATTGGGGGATGGGTAAATGGGTGATGGATGTTTTGGGCACTTGTTGTGATGCACACCGGCTGTTGTATATAAGTTATGAATGACTGAATTCTATATCTGAAACTGATACTACCCTGTGTGTTACCTAACTGGAATTTAAATAAAAGCTTAAAAAGAAAACAATAAGCTAAAACCTTAAAACTCTTAGAAGAAAACAAAGGAGATCTCTGTTGCTTAGGTTAGACAATGGTTTCTTTCATGTGACACCAAAAGCACAAACAACCAAAGGAGAAAAAATAACATAAATTGGGACTTAATCGAAGTTAAAAACTTTTGATCTTCAAAAGACACCATGAAATAAGTGAAAATATAGCCCACAAAAGGTGCCCAAAATGTGCACATTATATGTTCATTAAAACATTGTATCTTAAAATATATGAGAAATTATTACAGAGCAATAATAAAAAGACAATCAGATTTTTAAAATGAGCATAGAATTTGAATACATATTTTTCTGAAGAAGGAATAGAAATGGTCAACATACACATAAATGTGTTCATTATCATTCGGGAAATGCAAATCAAAATCAAAATGACATACTGTTTCAAATTCATAAGAATGGCTATAACCTCAAATAGTGGTGAGGATGCGGAAAAATTGGAACCTTGACATATTTTTGTCAGAATCGAAAGATGATGCAGTTGTTTTGGAACAGAGTTTAGCAGTTCCTGAAGATGTTAAACATAGAGTTACCAGTTACAATATGACCCAGCAAATCTCCTAAGTGTATATATCTAAGAGAAATGAAATGTGTTCCACACAGAAACATGTACCTGAATGTTTTTAATAGCATTATTTATAGTAACAAAAGTGAAAACAATGCAATGTCCATCAACTAATGAATGGGGAAAAAAGATGTTGTATCCATACAACGGAATGTTTGGCAATATACAGGTATGAAGTACCCATCCATGCTAAACATAGATGAACCTTGAAACATTATACTATGTATAATATGAAAGAAGCCAGCCAGAATAGACCACATATTATATAATTTAATTTATACAAAATGTCTAGAGTAGGCAATTTTATAGACAGAATAGATTAGTTGTTGTCAGGGTCTGGGGAAATGAGAATGGAAGTAATTGCTAATGCATATGGGTTTTGTTTTTGGATAATGAAATACTCTAAAATTAGATAGTGGTAATGATTGCACATCTCTGTGAATATAATAAAAACCTATAGCTTGTATTTTTTTTTTCAACGTTTATTTATTTTTGGGACAGAGAGAGACAGAGCATGAATGGGGGAGGGGCAGAGAGAGAGACACAGAATCGGAAACAGGCTCCAGACTCTGAGCCATCAGCCCAGAGCCTGACGCGGGGCTCGAACTCACGGACCGCGAGATCGTCTCGAACTCACGGACCGCGAGATCGTGACCTGGCTGAAGTCGGACGCTTAACCGACTGCGCCACCCAGGCGCCCCTATAGCTTGTATTTTTAAAAGGATGAATTTATGGGGCACCTGGATGGCTCATTCAGTTAAGTGTCCAACTCTTGATTTCAACTCAGGTCATGATCTCACAGTTAGTGGGTTCGAGCATGCTGTCAGAGCAGAGCCTGCTTGGCAATCTCTCTCTCCTTCTCTCTGCCCCTTTCCCACTTGCTCTCTCTCAAAACAAATAAATTTTTTAAAAAAAGGGATGAGTTTATGAAATGTGAATTATATATCAATAAAGCTGTTAGAAAAAGAAACGAATACAAGAAAGATGTTAGACCTAATAGGGGTGGAGAATGGTTGTAGTGGTGGTTAAATTCACAGACCTGTTTGCTGATCAATTAAGTGTTAATGTGTATAAGGCATTGAGCACATACTTTTCACTTGATGAAATTATTTGTTGTACAGGTACTTTTTCAAACCATCTTTAGTCTGACATTGGGAGACAGGATGATGTTAGGCAAGATAACAGAGAGCTGCTGCCTCCAGAATTCCTGACTTCAGCTAAGGCCATGATTCCATGCAACAGGCTGTTGTTTTCTGCTAGAGAATGCTTTGGATTTGTTCCTTGGTTACTGGGTGAGGGTAATGTCACTTTCTGTGGTCTGGATGAAACCTATGCTTTGGATTCAGAATGCTTCTTGCACATGAATGTGAGAATGTGCCAGGGAAGCACCTGAGGTATTTAG
This sequence comes from Prionailurus bengalensis, assembly GCF_016509475.1. Lineage (NCBI taxonomy): Eukaryota > Metazoa > Chordata > Mammalia > Carnivora > Felidae > Prionailurus > Prionailurus bengalensis. The sequence goes on along the minus strand of NC_057352.1, from coordinate 16,901,199 downwards.
TGTGTTGAGACCTGGGAGGAAGAGTCAGATCTTAGTCGTGGAAAGTGTTTTTTCAAGGAATTGGCCTACAAAGATAACCATTTCCAGGCCTGAGAGCCCCATCAGTGTCCTTCAGGTGGGTACTACTTAGATAAATTTGCATCAGGGTTCCCTAGGCTGTAAAAGATGAGCCATTCAGGCCAGGTCAGAGAACCCTAACAACATCATGGGGATTGGATACTGCTTTAGCATAAATTAATTCTTCTACATTTCTGTTATCTGGAATTAGGGAAGGGATGAGATTGTTTAAACTTCTGAAGATCTTTTTATGGAAAGAGCCTAAATGTCCATCAACTGATGAATGGATAAAGAAATTGTGGTTTATATACACACTGGAATACTACGTGGCAATGAGAAAGAATGAAATATGGCCTCTTGTAGCAACGTGGATGGAACTGGAGAGTGTGATGCTAAGTGAAATAAGTCATACGGAGAAAGACAGATACCATATGTTTTCACTATTATGTGGATCCTGAGAATCTTAACAGAAGACCATGGGGGAGGGGAAGAAAAAAAAAAAGAGGTTAGAGAAGGAGGGAGCCAAAACATAAGAGACTCTTAAAAACTGAGAACAAACTGAGGGTTGATGGGGAGTGGGATGCAGGGGAGGGTGGGTGATGGGCATTGAGGAGGGCACCTGTTGGGATGAGCACTGGGTGTTGCATGGAAACCAATTTGACAATAAATTTCATATTTATAAAAAAACAAAAAAAACTTCTGAAGATTTTCTCAGTATATAAGTTGGGGTGTGGAAGGGACCAGGTGCCATGAAAAGGGGAAGAAATACTTCACTTAGTCATTTAGAAGTAGGCCTCTTTTCATGGTTTCCTTTCCCCTCCCCTGTCTTCTCAGGACTGCACTTCTCCATGAGAAGAAGCCAGAGGAGGACTCATAAATTGAAATTCTAAGTCATGCCTTGTGTGAGTTCATGTTTCTTATTCCCCTTTATTTCAAACAATCACTGTTTTTTGGGATATGAATATTCAGTATCCTTATCTCCAGACTTTCTGCTTTACTGAGTGCTCTCCTGCTCACTCCCCTTCTAGTGAATGATGAGAATGGGTCCCAGGTGTTTCTCAATTGCCCCCCACTTCTCTAACAATATTTTAGGGATACATTTGCAAATCAGGAAATGTATTTGAGGAAAGCATAGAACCTCTCCAGTCAGGATGTGGTTTGATGAGATGGTACTACACATGAAAAATTTGGTCTTTCTCATTGACCTGAATGTTCTTATTGATTAAGACGGAAATTGGTGTTAGTCTCAGAATGTGGTGAGTTCTAATCTGTGATTTTAAGATTGGTAATGTGATCAAATGTAGGATTGAGGACAGAGAGAGAATTGTGTAAGGGAATACCTCAGTGATTAATACCATTGACAGGGTCCATTTTGAATTAAATAGTATGTAGAAGCCAAGGGCCACATCTGTGTGAGTGTAGCTCATCTTTCATTAGCTTTCTGTTGCTCATAATAAGCAGAACTGTACAGTGAGCAATGATAAGTGGTAAATATGATCAGCCAGATGATTAAATGATTGAGAATTTCAGAAACATAGCTGTGAAGATCATTAGAGGAAGAGTGCAAACTACCGCAAAATATGAAAATGATGACAATCTTAATATGGAATATTACATAGTCTAAAAATGTTATCTATGAAAGGATTTTCCAGGGCTAGGAAGAAAGAATATTATTACGAAATTATTCTGAAACTTGACTTGGAAAGAAATTCTGAAATTATATATAAATCTTATTTTCTAAGGTAAACATTTTAAAAGACATTTTGGAATGTGCCCATCAGATTTATTTTTTCTTTTGTCTTCCTCCTCCTCTCCTTCCAGCCCTCTCTTTTTCCCTCTCTTCTTTTCTTTCTGTTTTCATTCTTTAAAGGGAAAGGGGAGGAAGGAACTTTGAGTTTATTTGAGGATTTGCATGTGTTATGTGCTAGCATACATTATTCTATTTAATCAGAAAACTGTACTTACCTGGGTTTTGTTCATTCCCATTGCTATTCCCAAGAGGCTATGAATAAGAGTAAGTAATAGGAATGTTCAGAATTGTTTAAATACTCTGTATTTCACACTCACTTCCTTTCTATTACTTACCCACACAGAAAGCTTCCAACTGTAATATATTTGCTCACTGTTTTGGCCCCTTTATGTGATACTTTTCTCTTCCTCTCATTACTTGTGTGTGTGTGTGTGTGTGTGTGTGTGTGTGTGTGTGTGTTCCTCTCAATTACTTCTAAAAAAACTTTCTTTATTTTGCCATTAACACTTGGACTTGTCATTTCAGAGGTTGGTTTTGTTCAAGGATGTGGCCATAGACTTCTCTCAGGAGGAGTGGGAATGCCTGGACTTGGAACAGAAGGATTTGTACAGAGATGTGATGTTGGAAAACTATAACAATCTGGTCTCACTGGGTAAGTTTGGTCCCAATAATTCAACTTCAATCTTTGTCAAATTCAGGAAATGTCTTAAGTACCTAGATGAATTTCAGATCCCTGTTCCCAACTAAGTAATTTATTGCTTGTAGACTTTAAAATGGGCAGCTCCATTGAGTACCTTAATCATCTCTATTCTTCAGATAATCTTCCTGTGAATCTTTCTGTATTCTTCGGACGTTCTTCCTTTATGAACAAGGGTTCAATTTTATTTTGGATGAGCAGAGTATAACCATATCTATTTCCATTCTTATAAGCAGGATTTTCCATTTCTAAGACAGATGTACTTTCCTTATTGAAACAAGGGAAAGAGCCCTGGAAGGTTGTACAGGATGTGACAAGAAGTCAGAGTTCAGGTGAGTAAGAGATGGTCAAACAAGGGGAGGCCATTGTGGAGAACAGTCAAATCGCTTAATTCATTGGCTACAACTTTGAGATATTAGCTGAACAGTTCTCCTCAAAGATCAAACCAAGGCATGTGGAGTAAAAGCTTGAACGCTGGAAGGTAAAACTGTTTTAGCATCATTTACCAAAGGAAATCCCTTTTTTACCCGAATTACCACTTCCTTGCTTTTCTTTCATATTCACCTATATTTTCAAACAGGGAAAAGCCTTCCTTCTTCTCCTGTGATAACAATTTTACCTGTATTTTTGATCCAGTGAAACCTGTATGCGCCTTTATCTAACAAATATTTTTTAAAAATACCCTCTATGGTCTAAGTTTTGAGTGAACAAGAAAAACTCCCTATCCCCATCCCTAGGAAAGATCTGTTCTTTCCTAGCAGAAGAGATAGTTACAAATAAGAATGTAGAAGGAAGGAGTGATAAGTGTTATGAAGTAAAACAACAAGCAGAGGAGAATAATGGTGTAATGGGAGGAGGTGTTTTATAGAGGGTGGTCAGGGATGGCCCTCTGAGATGCTGACATTTGAGGAGAGAAATGACTAAAGTGCTGGAGTAAGTCGTGCAAATTCTGAGAGAAGAGTGTGTATGGCAGAGAGACTAGCAATTGCAAAGGAACTGAGGTAGGAATGAGTTTGATGCTTTTAAGGATCAGCAGATAAACAGGTGTGGCTGGGATGAGTGAGGGAGCATAAACATTGAAAATGAGCTGAGAGAGGAGGTGGGGCTGGGTCATGCAGCGACTTGTATGCCATGATGGAGAATTGGGATTATGTTGAAAGTACGGTAAGAATTATTTCGAGCAGGGGAGTTATGTGACTGAACTTGTTATTTTCAAAGACTACTCTGGATACTGTATAGAAAATAAAATGGGAGCAAGAGTGAAGCAGGAAGACCAGTTGGAAAGCCATTTTTAGTCCACATTAGAAATTATGGTGGTTTAGATGAGGGCAGTAGCTTATAAGTAAAGGTGACATGAAAGAGTCAGATTCAGATCAGATTTTTAAAAAAGTTTTCTTTAATGTTCATTCATTTTTGAGAGAGAGAGAGAGAGAGAGAGAGCGAATTAGCTGAGAGGGGCAGAGAAAGAGGGAGACACAGAATCGGAAGGAAGCTCCAGGCTCTGAGCTGTGAGTACAGAGCTGACATGGGGCTTGAACCCAAGAACTGCAACATGATGACCTGACCCAAAGTCGGACGCTTAACCGACTGGGCCACCCAGGCACCCCAGATTCTGATCAGATTTTAAAGGAAGTACCTCTTGCTAATTAATTGGAAGTGGTATATGATGAAAGAGAAATCCAGAATAACTTCTTAGATTTATGCCTGAGCAACTGAATATCTTTTTCTTTGTTAGGAAAGACAGGTATTCAAGAGTTCTGTTTTGTTCATGATACTTTAGGGATATCTATTAGAAATCGGAAGAAATCAAGAAATGACCTGGAAAGAAATAATATACATATAAATAGAATTTAAAACTTAGGAGAAATAATTTATGAAGTTATATAATAGTTAAAAAAGAGAAAAACCCTAATCCACTCTGTATTTTAGTTAGAAGGAAGGGGAAGATTCTGCAAAGGAGACTGAGAAGGAATAGCTAGTGAGCTAATAGGAAAATAAAGAAAATGTAGTATCTCAGAAGCCAAGTGGAAAAAGGTATTTACGAAAGGGCAGCATCTTTCATATCAGGGAACATGAGTAAGTTGAGGACTCAGAATTGATCACTGGATTTGGTAATGAGGGAAAAGAAAGCTGTAGATTGGTTCAGATAGAAGGTAAGAGAAGGGAAATGGGAGGGAATTTAGTATACGGAATGATTGGAAGAACTGGAATCACTTAGACCACGGTTTTAATGCCAGCTTTTGTCTTAAGCACATTACTTTACCAGACTGATAAGATTGTTGAGAAGATTTGGAATACTGAATACAATTACATTATACTAAGTTCTCAATAAGAGATCATTTTTATGGAAGGAAAATTAGGAGAAATGAAAAAACTACACTGCTGCATTTTGAAGTGCAGACAGAAGATTTCAAAGTAGAAGCTTGTGAATAGCTCCAGTCAGAAGGCTAGAAAACATTCTAGGGGCTACTCTATGTTGTGACTACCATACAATCAAGTTTTTCCTGAAGACTTCTTCTAACTAAACATCTCTTGATTCTGTGTGCTCTCACAATATCCACTAGCAACACTTTAAACCTATAGTGTCTCTAATTTGGGGTATTGCACTACCCTTCTAAATGGTTTTGACACAAGAGTAATGTTTTTAAAAAATATAAATCAGATCACATAACAATAAAATCAAAATTAGAAAGCCCTACCTAGTCTAGCTCCTGAAAGATTTTACAACCCTTCCTTAGCTACCTGTCCCCTTTCTCATTAGACTCCAGCCACAGTAGCCTTCATTCATTATCTCAGATACATCTAGTATCTATGTATCTAGTGTCTGTGCTCTACCTCTTTACATCACTCACTCTGCTCACCTAACTCCTATGCTTCTTTAGAGCTCAACCTATATATCATTATATCCTGAGAATTCTTTCCTGACCTCATTCTCAGTAATGATCTTTCAGATTTTCTTATGGTAATTTCTAAGCTATAATTCTATAATATAGTAATCCTAGTAAGATCATAACTCTTTGGCTGCAACACCATACATTGTTGTCTGTAAAGGAGATCTGCAGAGCTCTATGTGCCTCTGACTTAAGTGAACCTTCAAAATTTCATGTGCTATTCTGGGTGTTGTATGGAAATCAGTTTGACAATAAATTTCATATTAAAAAAATCTCATGTGCCTTTAAGAAAATTATCCCCTCCATACAGGCCTCCAGCAGAATTTATGGGAAACAAGATCACTTCCTGTACTAACATGGCAGTATTTTTCTTACCACTAGAACTGTCTTCATAGAAACCAATTTCCATTAGCAAAATTATCCACCTTCTCCTAAGAGGTTATTTAGGACCAATTCCAATTTGTCTTACATCTTCAGTTACTTCACTCAGGTCCAGAAGTCCAGTCTTTCCAGGGCATCAATCATCAGCTGAACTCTTTTCTCATCCAGATCTATATGTCTCCCAATTGGATTTCATTCCCCACTCTTTTCTTAACACCCAAATCTTTTCCACCTTACTGTTTGAAACTTTATAAGAAATATCCCATATTATCCTCAGCATGTTTTAATATTCCTTTCACCTTTTGTCTTCAAATGAACACTTTAGCCATGCCATGAATATACAGCTTTCCCTTAAAGCACTTGCTAATGGTTCTTGTTTTGTCTTCCCTCACAGTCCATTATTTTCCATTATCAAAGCCCCCAGCTCCTTTGAAGCACTTTAAAGACTGAACCACCCACCAGGTATTCTTGTTCTATTATTTACCAATTTCCTCTCCTTGAGTAGACTAAAGATCAAAACACTTTGCCCACTAACTTTCTCTCCTCCACTACACCTGTCACCATTGTTGGTGATCTCAGCATCCTTATAATAATACATCTTAATTCTCAATTCGTTAATCTCATTTCAAATTATCTTTCTCTTCCAAATTCCTTCATTTATTCACACCCTGATACAGAAACCTTGTAATTACCAGCCCAAAATCTGTTTCAAACATTCACTCTCTCTGACAGCTTTTTTTAAACTTTTCAACTGACTTATTCTTATGCTACCACTTCAACCCACATAGTGTAATGTCGTCCATATTTTTAAAAAATTGTGCTTGATGTTACATTTTCCATTCCTTTACTCTGCTCTCCTTGATGGCCATGAATTACCTATACTTCCTTACCTCCCATTCTCCCTTGCCTCTTCAGCTACAGTTATAGCCATTGCTGAGTGCCTTTTCTCTTCCTCCCTGGATAGTTTTATAGCATGCCCCAGAAATTGCTTATTTTATTTATTTTTGGACACCATTAGTTTATTATAAAAAAGAGACATGAAAATTATTTACATGATGAGAGATTTCACAGCTTCACTGGAATGGGTGCCTTCACTTTATGCCATTTCAATAATGATTTATTTCAGTTCACATACTTTCCAAGAATGTCACCATCTCTAAATAAGAAATAATCCTTGTCATCTAGAACTACTTTGGTGCTTCATATTCTGGGAGAAGAACTTTATCTCCAACTTTCACACTGACTGGTTGAATCTCTCCACCCTTTCTTTAGAGCCTGATCCAATAGCTACTACTGTTGCTTGCAAAACTTTTCCTTGAGATTTTTCTGGAAGCATAATACCACCTTTGATTACAGTTTTGGCTGCAACTCTTTTCAACTAAAACTCGGTCAAAAGGGGAAGAAACTTTCTAAACACTTGTCCTGCCATGACTCCAGCTGCCGCAGTTCCTACTCTGCTCTGGAGATGCCGCCACTGCAAGGAGACCTGCAGTCCAACCCCCAGGCCATGTGAACCAGAAATGTCTTATTTTTAAAAATTAGATTGTGGGGCACCTGGGTGGCTCAGTTGGTTAAGCGTCCGACTTCGGCTCAGGTCATGATCTCGAGGTCCATGAGTTCAAGCCCTGCATTGGGCTCTGTGCTGACAGCTCAGAGCCTGGAGCCTGTTTCAGATTCTGTGTCTTCCTCTCTCTCTGACCCTCCCCGTTCATGCTCTGTCTCTCTCTGTCTCAAAAATAAGTAAACATTAAAAAAATTAGAAAAAAATTAGATTATAACACATTTCATACTTTAGACATAGAATAATCCCTTTGATCTCTAATTGGTGCCAGACTCATTTAATAGTCTTGTTATCTCTTAGTCTAATTCTTTGTATGGATTAGCATCCCTTCACTTATTGTTCTACCACACTGGGCCAACTCAAACTGTTTTAGTTGAAAGGAGAAGAATATAAGCGTCAGGTTCCAAATTTGCCCTGGACCCTCACAGGGAGCATTAGGGGAATCCAGTGTTCTTACTTATAGAATTTTTATTTAGGGAATATTGCTAACATTTAGAACAAGTAACACTATCAGCCATATGATTTTTTTAAATCTATTTTTAAGGGTGCCTGAGTGGTTCAGTTGGTTAAGCATCCAACTCTTGATTTGGGCTCAGGTCATGATACCACAGTTCATGAGATAGAGCCCTGCTTGGGATTTTCTCTCTCCCCCTTTCTCTGTCCCTTCCCTGCTTGCATGCATGTGCACGCACGCTCTCTCTCTCTCTCTCTCTCTCTCTCTCTCTCTCTCAAAATAAATAAATAAACTTTAAAAAACCTATTTTTATAGTGAAATATATGGGAAAGTACATAAAACATATGTACAGTTTGATTAACAACCACCCATGACAAGAAACAGAACATTGCCATCACTCCAGAAACACCCTATGAGTATATATATTTGTGACTTAGGTATACAGGTCTAAAATGTATTGTTTAGTTTTGCCCATTTTAGGATTTAGGTGAGTGGGGTCATATTGTACATATTCTTTTGTGTCAGGCTCCTTTTATTCAATACTGTATTTGTGAGAGTCATCCAAAGGTAGCTCTAGTTCATTCATTTTTATAAGAATTCCATTGTTTGAATATACCAGAATTAACTCTTGGTTATTAATTTTTAGTATATTCTTGGCTAAAATGTAGGTCATTTCTAATTTGGGCTGTTTATAAATATTGATGCTATAAATGTCACTTAGTATGTTTACTCATATACCTGAGCATGAGGTTCTCTGGAATCTCTATCTTAGATAGATATTCTAAGAGTAAAAGTGCTGGGTCAAAAGATATGTGTATCTTTGATTTTACTGCCAAACTGTGTTCTGAAGTAATTGTACCAGTGCCCAGTCCCTATCAATAGTATATGAGAATCTGTACCACATCCTTGACCACACATAATATTGTCAGATTTAAAAATATCTGCCTATCTACTCAGCTTGTATCTGTCATTAGAATTTTATTTCCATCTCCCTGATTACTAATGAATGCTAATGGGCTGTTTTTTAATATATTTATTGGCCATTTGGAACTTTTCTTTTGTAGATTCCTGTTCGTATTTTTGGCTTATTCTTCTACTGGATTGTTAATCTTTCTGTTACTGATTAGATGGGTTTTTTATTTTTATAGGTAGTATATTTGTGTTTTAGGTATCTTCTGCTGTGTGCCTTGACTTTTCACCCTTTTTCTAGAATCTTTCAATGAATAAAAGTTCCTAATTTTAAAGTAGTAGAATTTATCAATCTTTTCCTTTATGATGGATATTTTTTGTGAGCTATTAAAAAATATCCTTCTATACCTTTAATTCATTAATATATTCTTCTATATAATTATTTTTAAAAAGATTAAAAAAAAATTTAACCTTTATTTATTTTTGAGAGAGAGACAGCGTGTGAGCAGGGGAGGAGCAGAGAGAGAGAGGGAGACACAGAATCCGAAGCAGGCTCCAGGCTCTGAGCTGTCAGCACATAGCCCAATGCAGGGCTTGAACTCATGAACTGTGAGATCGTGACCTGAGCCGAAGTCGGACCCTCAACCGACTGAGCCACCCAGGCACCCCTTAAAAAGATTTTTAATGTTTCCTTTCACATTGAGGTTTTCATCCTACCTATAGTTGACTTCTCTCATGGTGTGTGAAATAGGGGTCTAGTTTTTCTAGTTGTCTTGGCAAGATTGATTGTAAAGTTTATTTTCTCCCCCCACGAAATGCTACTTTTATCAAATATAATTTCCTTTTTTATGTGGGCATATTTCTGGACTTCGTATATTTAAGCCCTGTGATAATACCACATAGTTTTAATTATAGTTGCTTTTAATTATAGTTGCTTTTAAAATATTTTCATCTTCTCTTTAAGAATGTTATGACCATTCATGGTCTTATGTCTTTCTAATTAGGTTGACAGCCTTCTCCCTTCAAATGTGTTGGGATTTTGATTAAGATTGCATTGACTCTACAAATCATTTTGGGAGAAAATTGACAAGTCTACAATATTGACTTTCCCCAACATGTTTCCTAACAATGTCCTGATCACAGAGTTGTAGACAAAGTGGAAGTGGCCATTGTTGCACTTCCCCATTTGCTCTAAGTCCCTCCCCTTCTGGCTGAAGTGACTTCCAGGGGACAGCTTGAAGGGCTGGCACCATTTTTTCACCTTGTTCATTTTTTTCTTTCCCATTTGGGAGCCAGATATTAAAGACTAGGACATTCAAAAACAGTGGCATATCTAGAGAAAATTAGAAAGTGACCATGCATACCCAGAGAAAAGCCCAGAAAAGACTGGAGAAGACCTTAAGTTTATACCTGCGTGTGGTCCTCAGCACAGAAGCCTACAACAATCAAAACAACAATAGTAACATAAATTGTCAAACCCTGAGGGAGGGAGAGAATCTGATTTCTAGAGTTACTTAGAATTGTATAAAATGGGTGCACCTGGGTGGTTCAGGTGGGTAAGAATTCAACTCTTGATCTTGGCTCAGGTCGTGATCTCACAGTTTGTGAGTTTGAGCTCTGTGTCAGGCTCTGTACTAAGCTTAGAGTTCTCTCTCTCCTTCTCTCTCTGTCCCTACCCCACCCATTCTCTCTCTCCCTCTCTCTCTCCCTCTCTCTCTATTTCTCTCAAAATAAATAAATAAATGTAAAAAAGAAAGAATTGTATAAAATGTCCAGTATTGTGGCAAAAAATCGCAAGGCATACAAAGAAACAGGAAAATATGGCCCATTCAAAGGAAAAAAATAAACCAACAGAAACTGTTCTGGAAAAAGACCTGATGGCATATATACCAGACAGACTGTAAAACAACTGTCTTAAAGATAGACAACTAAAGGAAGATGTGGATAAAGTCACTAAAACTGTATGTGAACAAAACAAAAACCAATAAAGAACTAGAAAACCTAAGCAGATGCCAAGAAATAGTTCTGGAACTAAAAAGTACAAGAACCCAAATGAAAAATTCACTAGAGGGATTCAAAGACAGGTTTGAGCAGGCAGAAAGAATCAGTGAACTTGAAGATAGGACAATAGAAAGTATCTAGTCTGCGGATTAGAAAGAAAAAAAAAGTAGAAGGAAAGTGAACAGAGCCTATAGGACCTGTGGGACAGCATCAAGCAGCTAAACATATGTATTTTGGGAGTCGCAGAAAGAGCAGAAAGAGACAACATTTGAAATAACAATAGCTGAAAAACTTCCCAAATTTTATGAAAGATGTAAATATAAACATACAGGCTCAACAAACTAAAGTAGGATGAACTCAGACATCTGTACCAAGATGCATTATAATCAAACTTTCAAAAGTCAAAGACAATCTTGAAAGCAACAAGAGAGTAGCAAATAATTATACACAGTGATCCTCAGTAAGATGATCAGATTTCTCATCAGAAACACTAGGGATCAGAAGGTAGTGGGCCAATATATATATATATATACAGTGTGCTAAAAGACAAAAACTGTGAACCAAGAATCCTATATCCAAGAAAACTGTGTTTCAAAAGGGATAAAATAAGACATTTTTAGATAAAAGCCAAGAGAGTTTGTGACCACTTTACCTTACCTCCTCTGCAAGAAATGTTTAAGGGATTCTTGCAAGGTGAAATAAAAGGACACTAGACAGTAACTAGAAGCCATATAGAGAAATACAGAATTCAATAAAGGTAAATAGATGAGCAATTATAAAAGCTATTATTGTAACAATAGCTTGTAACTACTTTTTCTCTTCTGCATCATTTAAGAGACTGATAAAGTTAACAAACAAAACCCCACAATGTTAGTCTAAAAGCTAGTATTATTGGTAACTTTGGTTTGTAGCTCCAAATCTTGTTTTCTACTTAATTGGAGTAACTAATACTTTAAGAGACTGAGTTTGTTTTTTGGCACAAATGTATAAAGATGTAATTTTGTGACATTGACAATCACAGGGGGTGGGGACTGAGACATAAAGGAGTAGTGTTATTGAAATTAAGTGTATGTTATTGAAATTAAGCTGGTATAAATTCAAATTAAAGAGTTATAACTTGGGGCGCCTGGGTGGCTCAGTCAGTTGAGCGTCCGACTTCGGCTCAGGTCATGATCTCGTGGTCCGTGGGTTCAAGCCCGCGTCGGGCTCTGGGCTGATGGCTCAGAGCCTGGAGCCTGCTTCCGATTCTGTGTCTCCCTCTCTCTCTGCCCCTCCCCCGTTCATGCTTTGTCTCTCTCTGTCTCAAAAATAAATAAATGTTAAAAAAAAATTAAAAAAAAAAGAGTTATAACTTTAGGACATTAAATGTAACCCTCCCCCAGTAATAACAACGAAAATAGCCATACACAAAAGAAGATCCAGTTGGCACTTGAACAACATGGGTTTAAACTGTGCAGGTCCATTTATATGTGTAGTTTTTAAAGTATAGTACCATAAATGTATTTTCTTTTCCTTATGATTTTCTTAATAATTTTTTTTTCACCAGCTTACTTTATTGTAAGAATAGAGTATATTGGGGCCCCTGGGTGCCTCAGTCAGTTGAGCGTCCAGCTCTTGATTTCAGCTTAGGTCATGATCTCACTGTTCGTTGGATCAAGCCCCATGTCGGGCTCCATACTGACAGCATGGAGCCTGCTTGGGATTCTCTCTCCCTGTCTCTCTTTGCCCCTCACCCGCTCTTGCTCTCTCTCCCTCTCTCTCTGAGAATAAATAAACAACAAAGAATAGAGTATATAATACATATAACATGAAATATGTGTTAATTAACTGCTTATGTTATCATTAAAGCTTTTGGTTAACAGTGAGCTATTAGTTAAGTTTTGAGGGTGTCAAAAGTCATATGCAGATTTTTGACTGGGTATTTGTTACCTTTAAACCCCTTTATTGTGCAAGGGTCAACTGTACATAAAAGGAATGAGAAAGGAATATAAATATTTCTCTACAAAAGTCAACTAAAAGAAGTGAAAAGAATAAAAAGAAGACTGTAGTATGCAGGAAATGAGAGACAAACTTAACTTCCTGACTTCAGGAATTCCCATAAAGCTATAGTAATCAGGATGGCATTGTATTATTGGTGAAAGAATAAATGCATCCTTGGAACTGAATAGAAAGCCCGGAAACAGACTTATACAAATATACTCAGCTGATCCTTGACAAAGGAGTAAAGGCAATCCAATGGAGAAAGGATAGTCTTTTTCACAAATGTTACTGGAACAACTGAACATACACACTTAAAAAAAAAAATCTCAATATTGATGTCATACGTTTTCACAGAAATTAACTCAAAATAGATCATAGTCCTTAATGTAAAATGAAAATTATAAAACTTCAGAACAGAGGGGAAAATCTAGGTGATTTGGGGCTCAGAATGAGTTTTTATATAAACACCTAAAACTATAATCATGAACACAAAAGATACAGTTGGTTTTCATTAAAATTAAAAACTTCTGAGTGAATGACAGTTATGAGAATGAAAAGGCAAATCACAGAATGGGAGAAAAATCTTTGCAAGACAGTACCTGGTAAAGGACTTATATATAAAATATACAAAGAATTCTTGAAACTCAGTAACAAAAGAACCCAGTTTAAATGTGGCCAAGAGATCTGAACTGATGCCTCACTAGAGAAGATAAACTCATGGCAAATAAGTATATGAAAAGATATTCAGATATCATGTCATCAGGGTATCACATTTTTATTAATTAATTAATTAATTTATTTATTTATTTATTTTAACGTTCATTTATTTTTGAGACAGAGATAGACAGAGCATGAACAGGGGAGGGACAGAGAGAGAGGGAGACACAGAATCTGAAACAGGCTCCAGGCTCTGAGCAGTCAGCACAGAGCCCGAAGCAGGGCTCGAACTCACGGACCGTGAGATCATGACCTGAGCCGAAGTCGGCCGCTTAACCGACCGAGCCACCCAGGCACCCCAGGGTATCACATTTTTAAAGAACCATGGGATGTAACTACAGGTCTCTTAGAATGACTAAAATCCAAGACACTGACAGCTCCAAATAGTGTCAAGAATGTAGGGCAACAGAAACTCTCTTTCATTGTTGATGGGAATGCAAAATAGTACAGCCCCTTTGGAAGACAGTTTGACACATTCTTACAAAACTAAATGTAGTCCAACCAGCAAAGAAATTGAATTGGTTATCAAAAATCCCCCAACAAATAAGAGTCCTGGGCCAGATGACTCCCCAGGGGAATTCTACCAGACATTTAAAGCAGAGGTGATACCTATTCTTCTCAAACTGTTCCAAAAAATAGAAATCGAAGGAAAGCCTCCAAACTCATTCTATGAAGCCTGCATTACCTTGATTCCCAAACCAGACAAAGACCCCACTAAAAAGGACAATTACAGGCCAATATCCCTGATGAATCTGGATGAATTGAATTCAACAGTACTTAAAAAAAAAATTATTCACCATGATCAAGTGGGATTCATTCCTGGGCTGCAGGGCAGGTTCAATTTTGCAAGTCAGTCAGTGTGATACATCACAACGATGAAAAAGAGTATAAGAACCTTATGATCCTGTCAGTAGATGCAGAAAAAAGCATTTGACAAAATACAGCATCCTTTCTTGATAAAAACCCTCAAGAAAGTCTGGATAGAAGGAACATACCTTAATATAAAAGCCATATATGAAAGGTCCACAGCCAGTATCATCCTCAATGGGGAACAACTGAGAGCTTTTCCCCTGAGACCAGGAACATGACAGGGATGTCTACTCTTACCACTATTGTTCAACTAGTGTTGGAAGTCCTAGCCTCAGCAATCAGATAACACAAATAAAAGGCATCCAAATTGGCAAAGAAGTCAGACTTTCACTTTTTGCAGATGACATGATACTTTACATGGAAAACCTGAAAGATGCCACCAAAAAACTACTAGAGCTGATATGGGAACTCAGTAAATTCACAGGATATAAAATCAGTGTACAGAAATCGGTTTCATTTCTGTACACCAATAATGAAGCAACAGAAAGATAGTAAGGAATAAGTCGCATTTACAATTGCACCAAAACCCACAAGATACCTAGGAATAAATCTAACCAACAAGGTGAAAGATCTGTACACCAAAAACTGTAGAAAACTTATGAAAGAAATTGAAGAAGACACAAGTGGAAGAACATTCCATGTTCATGGAACGGAAGAATAAATATTGTTAAAATGTCGATAACTACGCAAAGCAATCTATACATTCAATGCAATCCCTATCAAAATAACACCAGCATTCTTCACAGAGCTAGAACAAACAATCCTAAAATTTGTATGGAACCACAAAAGACCCTGAATAGCCAAAGTAGTGTTGAAAAAACCAAAGCTGGAGGCATCTCAATCCCGGACTTTAACCTGTACTACAAAGCTATAATCATCAAGACACTATGGTATTGGCACAAAAACAGACACCTGGATCAATGGAATAGAATAGAAAACCCTGAAGTGGACCCCAAAATATATGGCCAACCAATCTTCAACAAAACAGGAAAGATTACCCAATGGAAAAAACAGTCTCTTTAGCAAATGGTGCTAGGAGAACTGCATAGCAACATACAGAAGAAGGAAACTGGACCACTTTCTTACACCATACACAAAAGTAAAGCATCGCTTATCATCAGGGAAATACAAATCAAAATCATAAGGAGATATCACTTCACACCAGTCAGAATGGCTAAAATTGACAACTCAGGAAACAACAGATGTTGGCAAGGGTGTGGAGAAAAGGAAGCCCTCTTACACTGTTGGTGAGAAAGTAAACTGGTACAGCGACTCTGGAAAACAGTGTGAAGGTTCTTCAAAAAAACTAAAGATGGAGCTACCCTATGACCCAGCAATTGCACTATTAGGAATTTATCCAAAGGATACAAAAATGCTGATTCGAAGGAGCACATGCACCCCAATGTTACAGCAGCGCTATCAACAATTGCCAAATTATGGAAAGAGCCCAAATGTCCCATCAACCGATGAATGTATTAAGAAGATGTAATACATCATACATACATACATACATACATACATACCCACATACAATGGAATAGTGATATATACATACATACATACATACATACACACACACACACACACACACACACACACAATGGAATACTACGCGGTGATGAAAAAATCATGAAATCTTGCCATCTGCAACAATGTGGATAGAACTGGAGGGTATTATACTAAGCGAAACAAGTCAGTCAGAGAAAGACATATGATTTCACTCATGTGGAATTTGAGAAACTTAACAGATGAACATAGAGGAAGGGAAGGGAAAATAAGATAAAAACAGAGAGGGAGTCAAAACATAAGAGACTCTTAAAGACAGAGAATAAACTGTGGGATGATGGGAGTGGGTTAAGTGAGTGACAGGCATTAAGGAGGGCACTTTTTGGGATGAGCACTGGGTGTCATATGTAAGAGATGAATCACTGGGTTCTACTCTTGAAGCCAACTACACTGTATGTTAACTAACTTGAAAAAAACAAAACAAAACAAAATAAACATAGTTTTGGTATATGATCCTGCAATTGTGCTCCTAGATATTTACCCAAATAAATTGAAAACTTTTGTTCATACAAAAACCTGCACATAAGTTTATAGAAGCTTGTTCATAATTGCCAAAACTTGAAAGCAACCAAGATGCCCTTCATTTAGTAATTGGATAAACAATGTAGTTAATCCATACAAAGGAATATTATTCAGAAATGAAAAATAACTATCAAACCATGAGACCATGAAAATGCTTAGTGTCTTGTTAAGTGAAAGGAGCCAGTTTGAAGAGTTTACATATATTATGATTCTAACTACATCACATTCTGGAAAAGGCAAATAGTAGAGTTGGGAAAGCAATCAGTGGTTGCCTGGATTTGGGGAGGGAGGAGGAATAACTAGGTGGAGTACAGGGGATTTTTAAGTAAACTATTCTGTGCGATACTGTAATGGTGACTACATGACATTATGCATTTGGCAACACCCATATAACTTTATAACACAAAGAGTGAACCCTAATGTAAACTATTGGATTCAGTTAATAATATATCAATAAAGCTTCATCAGTTATAACAAATGTACTACACCAGTGCAAAGTATTAAGATATTAATAATAAGAGAGTGGCAAGGAAAGAGAGAACTCTGACTTTTGGTCAGTTTTTCTATAAACCTAAAACCTAAGACTGCTCTAAGAAAATGCATTAATTAAAAAAAAAAAAACAAAGTAAACTATAGCATGAGTTCATACCAGTATTTCCAATTCAGATTCTTTAAAAATTTTTTTTTCAACGTTTATTTATTTTTGGGACAGAGAGAGACAGAGCATGAACGGGGGAGGGGCAGAGAGAGAGGGGGACACAGAATCTGAAACAGGCTCCAGGCTCTGAGCCATCAGCCCAGAGCCCGACGCGGGGCTCGAACTCACGGACCGCGAGATCGTGACCTGGCTGAAGTCGGACGCCTAACCGACTGCGCCACCCAGGCACCCCTCAGATTCTTAATTATAGGCTTTTTATTTAACCCTTTTAATGATCTTATATCTGTACCCATTTTCTCCCATGCTAAGACTCCCAGTTATCGTGAACACTAAAAATTATAGGATTGGAATATCATATAATTACTTATTTTATCCTACCTTATAAATATAAGTCTCTAAAAGAAGATCAGCATTACTACCAATAGTATGGTTACTCAAAACAGTTTGAGTCAATTGTTTTGGCAATTCTTTTTTTTCCCCCATGTATATTTCAGTCAAATTACTATATTTGAAAGTTCTTTGAAATAATTTCTTTGGTTATTCCAACAATTGTAAATAGTGTTGTTTTCTTAATTCAGTATTTTCCACTTTTACGCTGTGGTTGTTATAATTTGTTTTATAATAACAGAAAATATTTATGTAGCTCCAAAATGAAATTTACAAAACAAGTTGTATTGAAAGAGGTCTTCTATCCTTGCCCCCCCCCACTTATTCCTTCTTCACCTGCAATCCATCCCCCCTTTAAAAAAATAAAAGCAAATGTACTTTATACATGCATACTTACTCTTCTCCCTTTCTTCCTAAGAGAAAAGGCATAACTATACATGCTTTTCTCGCATACACATTTTCTCGCAATTAATAATGTATGTAAACAGCATTTCATATTAATATATTCCCCTTTTTTAACTGCTGCATAGTACTTTGTGATGTGGGTATACCATGAATTACTTCCATCAGTCATCTAATAGACAATTGGGTTATAGTTTTTAAATTGTTTTAATGTTTATTTATTTTTGAGATAGAGAGAGAGAGAGCGTGCGCACAAGTGGGGAAGGGACAGAGAGAGGGGGAGACATAGAATCCAAAGCAGGCTCCAGGCTCTGAGCTGTCACCGGAACCGACGTGGGGCTTGAGCTCACAAACTGTGAGATCATGACCTGAGCCAAAGTTGGATGCTCAACTAACTGAGCCACCCGGGCACCCCCAATTAGATTATTTTTTATCTCTTGCTTTAACACATTGTGCTTCAGTTTTTGTGCATCATGTTTTTGACATTTTGTTAGGGCAATTTTGGGATTGATTTCACAGAAGTGGAGTTGTTAGATCAAAAGATATATGTAATTATGCTAAATACTGCTGTATTTCCTTTCATAGGTTCCTTTGTACCATTCATATTCTTACTAGTAATGTCTATAAGTACCAATTTCCTTACAGTCTTGCTAATAGTATTTGATGTCACATTTGGAAATGCCCTATTCCAAGAGGTAAGAAATAGCATCTCTGTAGTTTTTTAAAAGTACGTTATTAAGATATATTTCACATACTGTACAGTTTACCCATTTCTGTAAACAGTGATGACTTTTATTATATTAACAGTCTCATATAGCCATCACAATTTGAGGACATTTTTATCACTCCAGCAAGAAATCCAATATCTTGTAGTAGCAAGATACTCTGTGTCTCTGTCCATCCCCCAGCCCTGTTCAGCTACTGATGTTTCTGTCTATGTGGATTCGCCTACTTTGGATAATTCATATAAAAGCAGTCATACAATATGTGGTCTTTTGTGACTAGCTTTTTTAACTAAGCATAATATTTTCAAAGTTTATTCATATTGTAGCATGTGTCAATATTTTTATTGCCAAATATTCTATTGTTAAGGATACACCACATTTTTACCCATTCATCAATTAATGAGTGACTTGTTTCCACCTTATGCTTATTATGATTAATGCTGTTATGGACAATGTTTTTGTGTTTTTATATAGATATGTTTTCAATTCTCTTGGCTTTATACTTACGAGTGGATTTTTGGGTTATGTGGGAACTCTATGTTGGACACTTCTCTTGGGCATATAACTGGGAGTAAAATTGCATGGTAATATGGAAACTATGTTAACTTTTTGAGGAAGTACAAAATTATTTTACAAAGCAGCTGTACCACTTTATATTCCCATCAGCAAGCTGTGAGGATTCCAATTTCTTCATATCTTCACCTCTGTTTAGCTTTAATTTGCATTTATCTTATGAGCAAAGTTGAGTATATTTTCATATGGTTAAAAGCTACTTACATTACTTTTCTATCAACTGTCCCATTTTCTTAGACTATTTTTACATAGTGTTGGTGCCCAGTTTTATATGGTAGTCTTTTTTTTCTAGTCTAATTTTAGAAACTGTTTATATATTAGGGATATTGCAACCTGGCAAATATTTTTTCCAAGTTTGTCATTTTACTTAACCTAACCTTAACCGTGTTTTTGACATGCCAACCTTTCTTTTTTCTGTAACCATAGTGCAGTCATTTTTATCAAATTATGACTAGGAAAGTCTTCCCCATTCCTAGTTTATAGAAGAAGTCCCCCAAATTTTATTCTAATATATGTATGTTTTCATTCCTGTAAATATGGATGTCTGATCCATTTGGAATTTATCCAACTGTAAGATATGTAGAATTAATCCAGTTTTCTTTTTTTGATGTGTTTATCTGTATGTTTATCAATTTCATTTATTAAAAAGAGTTCATGTTTTTCCTACTGATTTGAGCTGCCAGCTTTTATTATGTACTAAATTTGCACTTATAATTGTTTCTGGATTTTTCTTTTCTGTTCCATTGGTTCCATTGACATCTTATGACTATGATACTCAATTTGAGTCTACTGTTTCTACCTTAGAAATTTCATTTTTCAAGGAATATGAAAATAACATTTTCTTTCTTTTTACCTTATAGCCTGGGAATCCAGATGTGAGACCAAAAAGCTGTTCTCAACAAAAGGAATTTATGAAATAGAATCATCTCAGTGGGAGATCATAGAACAGCTTACAAGACTTAAGTGTGATTGTAAAAGCCTTCAAGATGATAGGGAATGCAAAGACCAGTTTGAAAGCCAATTGGGAAATAAAGAGGGATTTTTCAAGCAACTACTAATCACTTGTAAAGGAATCCCCAATTTTAGCCAGACTGCATCCCTTATGTTAAAACAAAGAATTAATTTTCCTGAGAAATCCTATGAATGTGAAGCATGCAGAAAATACTTTATCCATGGCTTTCAACTGACTGAACATCAGAAAGCTCATTCTGATGAAAAATTCTATGAATGTAAAGAATGTGGACAGGCCTTTATTCGGGGTTCAGAACTTACTTACCATCAGAGAGTTCATGTTGTTAAGAAATCCTATGAATGTAAGGAATGTGGAAAAGCCTTTATTTGTGCCTCACAGCTTACTTATCATCAAAGAATTCATACTGGGGAGAAACCTTATAAATGTAAAGAGTGTGGGAAGGCCTTTATACGTGGCTCTCACCTTACCCAGCATCAAAGAATTCATACTGGTGAACGACCCTATGAATGTAATGAATGTGGTAAGGCCTTTTTTCGTGGTTCTCAACTTACTTACCACCAGAGAGTTCATACTGCAGAGAAACCCTATCAATGTAAAGAATGTGGAAAGGCCTTTATTCGTGGCTCCCAACTTACTGAACATCAGAGAATTCATACGGGTGAGAAACCCTACGAATGTAAGAAATGTGGGAAAACCTTTAGTTATGGATCACAGCTTACCCTGCATCACAGACTTCATACTGGTGAAAAGCCCTATAAATGTAAAGACTGTGAAATGTCCTTTATTCGTGGCTCACAACTTACCGAACATCAGAGGATTCATACAGGTAAGAAACCACATGAATGTAAGCAGTGTGGGAAGGCTTTTAACTATGTCTCACAGCTTATTCGACACCAGAGGATTCACACTGGAGAGAAACCCTATGAATGTCAAGAATGTGGGAAGTCATTTATTCGTGGCTCACAACTTACTGAACATCAAAAAATTCACACTGGTGAAAAACCTTTTGAATGTAAGGAATGTGGGAAAGCCTTTATTCGTGGCTCACATCTTACTCAGCATCAGAGGATTCATACTGGTGAAAAACCCTATGAATGTAAAGAGTGTGGGAAGGCCTTTATTTATAGCTCACAACTGACTCAGCATCAGAGACTTCATACAAGTGAGAATCCCTATGAATGTAAGCAGTGTGGGAAGATCTTTATTTGTGCCTCACAACTTACTTTACATCAGATTTCTCATTCTGGTAAGAAGCCATATGAATGTAAAGAATGTGGTAAGGCTTTTATTCGTGGCTCACAGCTGACTTACCATCAGAGAGTTCATACTGGTGAGAAGCCCTATGAGTGTAATGAATGTGGGAAAGCCTTTATTCGTGGTTCACATCTGACTCAGCATCAGAGAATTCATACTGGTGAGAAACCATACAAATGTAATGAATGTGGGAAGGCCTTTAATCGTGGCTCACAACTTACTCAACATCAGAGAATTCATTCTGGTGAGAAGCCTTATAAATGTAACGAATGTGGTAAGGACTTCAGACGTAATTCACACCTCACTCAACATCATAAACTTCATAATTGAGAAAAACTTTATGAAAATATAAATTTATTAAATCCTTTGATTGCTCAATGATACTCAGCTTTGGAATATCAGAAAATTCAGATTATGAAAGTGGGAATCCTTTTTTACTTTCATCCATAGGTAACTCTATCAGAAAATTCAAACAGAGAGAGGCTAGTGTAATATAATGGAGAATCAGTTTCCATCATTTTTCAATCTTTGTTAGACATTGGTGAATTTATACAAGAGCACAACCATAAAATGTAGGGTTTTCTTGTTTGGCATCATTCTCTTGTTCAGCATGATCTGAACTCCACCATTTACTACACATGTATTCCTTTGGAAAAAGCTAGTTAACCCCTGTTTGCTTTAGTTTTTTCATTTATAAAACATTAAAATCACTCTCATTATAATGATTTAAAGATGCAAATACATAAAAAGACTTAAAGCAATGTGTAATACATAGTTTATATTAAATAAATATTAGTTATTACTGTAATTGTGTTTTTTCAGTATTTTAAAATTGTTTCCTTCTGGGCTCAAGAATCATTTTATTTTTTTTTTAATTGAAGTATAGTTGACATACAATGTTATTTTAATTTCAGGTATATATCATAGTGATTTGACAATTCTGTACTTTACTCAATACTGACCAAAATAAGTGTCATTACCATCTGTCACAATACCACATTATTGCAGTATTATTGACTATACTCCATATGCTGTACTTTTCATCCCTATGATTTGTTTATTAATTTTTTTTTATTAAAATTTTTTTTTTCAACGTTTATTTATTTTTGGGACAGAGAGAGACAGAGCATGAACGGAGGAGGGGCAGAGAGAGAGGGAGACACAGAATCGGAAACAGGCTCCAGGCTCTGAGCCATCAGCCCAGAGCCCGACGCGGGGCTCGAACTCGCGGACCGCGAGATCGTGACCTGGCTGAAGTCGGACGCTTAACCGACTACGCCACCCAGGCGCCCCTTTAATTAATTTATTGATAGATTGATTTTATAACTGGAAGTTTGTACCTCTTAATCCCCTTCACCTATTTCATCCATCTTCCAAACCTCCTCCCCTCTGGCAACCACCAGTTCTCTGTATTTATGATTATATTTCTATTTTTGTGTTTTAGATCCCAGATTAAGTGAAATCAGATGGTATTTGTCTTTCTCTGACTTATTTCACTCAGCATAATGTCCTTTAAGTCTATCCATATTGTTGCAAATGGCAAGATCTCATTTTTTTTATAGCTGAGTAATATTACATTGTATATACATACTACATCTTCTTTATTCACCTGTTGATGGATATTTAGGTTGCTTCCATATCTTAGCTATTGTAAATAATGCAATAAACATTGGGGTGCATATATCTTTTCAAATCAGTGTTTTCATTTCCTTTGGGTAAATACTGAAGTAGTGGAATTACTAGATAGTATGGTATTTCTATTTTTAATTTTTTGAGGAAACTTCATATATTTTCCACAGTGGTTGCATCAATTTACATTCCCACCGACAGTGCAGGGAGGTTTCCTTTTTTCAGTATTTTAATTGTATACTATTATAGAATTCAAATGAGAGGAAGACTTTTCAAATACAGTACATAAGGTAAATCTTTTATCATTCTTACTAATCATCAGATAAATGATTTTGGAGCAGAACTTCCTCATATAATTAATGTGAGGTTGTACCTCATTCTGAACATTAAAATTCTTACTAGAAGGAAACCTTAAGGAAAAAAATAAGTTTTTAGGTGTTACAAATGAAGCTATTTATGAACATTTGTGTATAGATTTTTATGTGAATGTAAATTTCCATTTCTCTGGTATAAATGCCTAAGAGTACAATTTCTTGGCCTTACACAAAAGTCACGTTTTCTCATACAAGAAATGGACAAAGTATTTTCTAAAATTGCTTTACCATTTTACATTTACACCAGGAGCATATGAGTAACCCAGTGTTTCAGCATTTGGTGTTGTCATCACTTTTTGTTTTAGCCCTCATGTTAGGTATGGTGATGTCTCTTTGTGGTCTTAATATGAATTTCCCTAATGGCTAATGATGGTGAACACCTTTTCATGTGCTTGTCATCTGTATATCTGTTTTGGTGAAATGCCTGTTTGTGTCTTTTAGTCATTTTTGAATTGTTTTATTTTTCACTCCTAGGTTTTGAAAGAGTATTTTCTGTATTCTAGATGATAGTAGTCCTTTGTTATGTGGTTTGCAAATATTTTTCCAGGTGCGTAGCTTATCTTTTTTTCCTTTTTTTTTTTTTAAGGGTTTTTGTTTGTTTATTTGTTTTGAGAGAGACAGAGAGAGTGTGTGTGTGTGCAAGCAGGGGAGGAACAGAGAGAGGGGAGACACAGAATCCTAAGCAGGCTCAGCACTATCAGTGCAGAGCCCCATGTGGGGCTTGATCCTGCAAACCATGAGATCATGACCTGAGCCAATGTCAAGAGTCAGACACTTAACCGACTGAGCCACTCAGGCACCCCTTTAAGAGGGTCTTTTGGAGAGCAAAAGTTGTCAATTTTGATAAGGTCTGCTTTACCAGTTTTTCCTTTTATGGATCTTGCTTTGCTGTCAAATCTAAGGATTCTTTGCCTAGCCCAGATCCTGAAGACTTTTTTCCTATGTTTTTGCATAAATTTTTCATGATTTTATGTTTTACACATAAGTCTGTGATACATTTTGAGTTAACTTTTCATGTATATTGTATGCTTTAGCTAGGTGTTCTTTCTTAGTTTGTTTTGGCTTATGGATGTCCATTTACTTTAGCACCATTTGCTGAAAAGTCTGTGTTTCCTCCATTAAATTGCCGTTGTACCTCTGTCAAAAATCTATTGAATGTATTTGTGTATATCTTACCTCTGGGTTTTCTCTTCTATTCCATTGATCTATGTATCTATCCCTCTGCCAATATTACACTGCCTTGATTATTGTCATTTTATAGGATGTGTTTTCTTTTTTATTTTAGAGAGTGTATGAGCAGGGTGGGGAGTAGATGGAGCGAGAGTGAATCTTAAGCAGGCTCCGTGCTCAGTGTGGAGCCCAACATGGGGCTTGATCCTATGACCTGGGATCATGACCTGAGCCGAAATCAAGAGTCAGAAGCTTAACCAGCTGAGCCACCCAGGTGCCTCTATAGGATGTCTCATGAAAAATATTTTTATAATGATGTAAAAGTAATATAGCATGTGCTACTTTAAAACGATTTGTTTTGAATCCTTTTACTAAGGACCATATCTCTGTGTTAATTTAATTCCACAGATAATATGTTAGCCTAAAATTTCCTGTAGTCATTTCAAGTAATGCTAGAACTCAGATGATATTAGAAAGACTGTGTGATCAAACAAGCCTGTAAATCATGGCATATTTCACATCACTTTTTTAAAATATAATTTATTGTCAGATTGACTTACATACAACACCCAATGCTCATCCCAACAAGTGCCCTCCTCAATGCCTATCACCCATTTTCCCTCTCCCCCCACCCCTGTCCATCCTCAGTTTGTTCCCTGTATTTAAGAGTTTCTTGTAGTTTGCCTCCCTCCCTCTCTGTTTGTAACTATTTTTTTTCTCCTTCCCTTCCCCCATGGTCTTCTGTTAAGTTTCTCAAGGTCTTTTTGAAGCAATAAGTTCATTTTATTTCATCAGGGCTGTAATAAATATTGTAGTAAAGCAGCTTTTTAAAACTTCAACTCATCATGTGCCAAACTTACTTGACCATAAGTCCCTTCTTATAATGCCTATTAATATCTTTTGCATGTGAACTATTTTTGTAAACACTGCTCTAGCTGAAAGAAATAATCTCAGGGGTGGAAATTCTAAAACATTATAGCTTGAGGCCCACTAAGTTTATGAGAGAGCAAGTTGCTTTCTCTGTAAACCAGTCACATTCTTCTTCTACATATGGGACCCTTGTCCTTTTAAAAAAGGGAAATCCCTCTATGTAATGATCTTCCTTCACAGTCCTTTCTTACTCTTCCCTATACCCCACTTCTTAGTTCAACTTAATGAGATATTGAAAACAAAAAACAAGAAAACAGGTTTGTGGGATTTTAGAAGCATGGTAATAAAATAAATGGCTTTATCACTGATATATCTAGTCCATAAATCAAGCTTTCAGAATTAGAGGTTGTTTTTTTTGAGGTAAATGGTATAACAAATAGAAGAATAAAGATGGTCAAGTGGACCATGGTGCCATTACTTTGTTCTCTACTTCTAATGCTTTTTTACTTATTCTCAAAGGAAATGTTAGAAATTAAACTTATATTTTTATGTAGTTTTTCTTATCATATTGGACTGAATTGCCTTCTGAAATTACATAATGCAATTACCTCCAAAATGAGAAATTATAGCAAATATACATAAAGGAAAAAGAAAATATGGCTTCCTAAACTAACATGTTAGAAGCCTCATTAATACTTTTCTGTAGCTTTCTGTATGCTGAAATGTACATGTTTATACATGGTTCTTTTTTTCATGGTTGTTTGTGGATATTTATATATTTAAAAAGGATCACTATATGGATATCAAACTGTGACTTTTCCTATAAAATACATCATGGACATCTTTCCAGGTACATATAAATCTAACTTACTCATTTTAGTGTTAGTAGCTACAGAATACTACGTATGTAGAAGTATTATATGTTCATATTGTTTATTGATGAATGTTTATATTGTTTCCACTTCCTTGTTGCGTTAGACAATTGTCAATAAATACCTTTATACATAAATACTTGCATATATATGTTTTTATTTCTGTAAGATAGATTCTTACATCAGGTAGTATGTGTATTTTTTTTTATTACAATAGCTAGTAACATTACTTTCCAGATATAGTACATTCAGTCCATCAACACTGTTTGAGTTGCCCATTTTCATTTTCCCACAATTTAACAGCACTTGGTGCTCTTTGTCAGTCTTTCTGATGAAAAATATGTCATTGCTTTAATTTGAATTTATTTAAATATTGGGTAGATTGAGCATGATATCATCTGCTTACGAGCCATATGAATTTTCTGTAAATTACCTATTGATAGTCTGCGCAATTTCTATTGTATTTTTTTCTTTCATTAATTTGTAGAAGTTTTTTGTGTTTATGGCTATTATCTTTATTATATGTGTTGTAAAAATAATTTTTCAGTCTGTCTTGTTTTTTAATATATCCTTTGTAATAGATTTTATTTTTACTTTTATGGAATGAAATATAATCTACATAGAGTGTTTCCTACATACACCCCAAGATTATTCACATTTTCCTAAATATCTTCTAATATTTTTTGTATTTTAAAGCCTTTTTAAGCTAAATTTCCCCCCAAATTTTTCTATTGAAGGTTTCTAAAACTACAGGAAAGCTAAAATAATAGTGCAATGACTATCCATCACATCCTAGGTTGACTTAGTTGTTAACATCCTGCCACATCTTTATTAATTTTATATGGAGTTATTTTTATTTTATTACTCCTACTTTATTAGGAGTTACATTTCACTCCTAAATACTTCATGCATAATCTAAAAATAAGGAGATTGTCTTAATTATAAGAGCACTATATTAGAAAATTAAAAATAATTCCATAAGTTCCCAAATTATCTCAAAACTGGCTTATGAAATGTTTTTCCAAACACGGATCTGATCGAGGCTCTCATCTCATCTCATTCTTTTAGACACTACCATTTTTAGAATCTAGGCTTAGCAGAATGTCCAGCTTTCAAAATTTGTCTATTTCCTCATGAATAAATGCAGGAGAAGCAGTTTTGGTAAAAAATAAATAGAATGATGATATGTACTTACTATAGCAGAAGATACACTGTGTAGAATATAAAGTATTAAATATAATTATATAAGTAAAATAAGTTGTCCTAGTATTGGTACTGCTAAATTTGTTCACTGATTAAGGTAGTGACTACTAGACCTTTCCATGGTATATATAATAATTTTTAACTTTCTGATTAGTATGCAATGAATGGGATGGATAAATTCTTTTGAATAGTTAAGAAAATGCGACAAGGTTCTCATGTATTATGTAAAATTAATACATGTTAACATATATGTTTGCTTCATATTTTTATAGTAAATATATGAAACATTAACTACGAATGTCAAAGACCCATTGTTTCTCAAACCTTTTCCTGAGGCAGCCCTATTATAGATTTATCTATTTATGTATGTATGTATGTTTATTCATTTTTGAGAGAGAGAGGATGAGTGGAGGAGGTGCAAAGAGAGACAGAGGATCCAGAGCAGACTCCATGCTGACAGCAGTGAGCCCCATGTGGGTCTCCAACCCACCAACTGCAAAATAATGACCAGAGCCAAAGTCAGATGCTCAATGGACTGAGCCACCCAGGTACCCCTATAGATTTAGTGTGTATAATTCTAGCCCATATACAGGTATCTATCACTTTTCCAGATCTAATTTATTCCCTAAATGTGTTGGATGGCTAATTTTTATTTTTTCAAACTATTTTATTTTAGAGAGCACATGAGGAGGGGGGAGAGAGAGAGAGAGGGAGAGAGAATCTTAAACAGGCTCCATGCTCAGTGCAGAGCCCAAAGTGGGGCTCAATCCACAACCCTGGGATCATGACCTGAGCCAAAAGTAAGAATCAGATGTTTGGGGCACCTGGGTGGCTCAGATGGTTAAGCCTCTGACTTCAGCTCAGGTCCTGGTCTCACAGTATGTGGGTTTGAGCCCTGCATTGGGCTCTGTGCTAATAGCTCAGAGCCTGTATGCTGCTTTGGGTTCTGTGTCTCCCTCTCTCTCTTCCCTTCCCTGCTCACACTTTGTCTCTCTCTCAAAATAAATAAACACTTTTAAAAAAGAGAGAGAGAGATGCTCAACTGAGCCACCTAGGTGCCTCTGGATGGGTAATTTTGAAGTGGTAGGAACCATTTCTTAGTACTGTGTATTTATCTCATTCCCAAACTCCACTTTTCTTAATGCAACTAAGATACTCTTTATCATCCATGAAATAATCCACTAAAAACTTCTCATGAACATAAAGCATTTAAACACGTGATTCTTTTTTTTTTTTTTAACATTTATTTCTTATTGAGAGACAGAGACAGAGCATGAGCATGGGAGGGGCAGAGAGAGGAGGAGACACAGAATCTGAAGCAGCCTCCAGGCTCTGAGCTGTTAGCACAGAGCCCAATGCAGGGCTCGAACTCACAAACTGAGATCATGACATAAGCCGAAGTCGGACGCTTGACCAACTGAGCCACCCAGGTGCCCCTAAACATATAATTCTTTAACAAAAGAAATTCAATCATGTTTTTCTTTTATAACACAAGGGGCATGTTCTCTAATGAAACCCAACAAAGATATAATGTAAAAAATACTCTAAATTAAATGTTGGTAGTGCTCCTGAACACATAGTGGAAGTGAATTGAAACCTATAAAGGGCTACATGCTTGGAGAAATGATAGTGATAGTGAACAAGTTTAAACAGAAATAAAAGTCTGAAACAAACAAAATCAATTAGGTTGGCCGGGATGTGACCACAATACTCTCCATCCTATCACCCAGACTTTCTTCAATTTAAACTTTTTACATAGTGTGAGAATTAAGATTAATTATTGAGAGGTTTTTTATTCAGATGGTGCATGTGGGGTAAAAAATTTTAAACACTGAATATTTGGATAATACATGTTCAAATCATGAGAGATAATGTATGTGTACCTATTAACATGTTATTTTGCATAGTTTATAATTTCCTCAAATGATACTACCTTTCCATAAATTTCCTTATTTATTTTTGAGACCTATTCAGGCTGAAATATACAAATAAACTTTATTTTTGTGTCTGGACTAATATTCCATTACATATGTGTTACAGTTTATCTGTTTCTCCTGTCAAAGTTTTTAATCCACAGCAGAGTTATAGCTAGTTTAAGTAGAAAGGGGTTTATTAAAGGATAGTTTTCAGAATCTCAGGTGTGAAGGTGAGGGCAAAGGATCAAGGACAGTAAAACCAAAAGAAATCTTGGAACATATCATTGGGCTAGTGGAAAAACCATTGTCTCTACCCCTGCCACTCAGTCCCCATGATTCTGAGAACTGGCTCTACCAGGGTTTCAGCCAATGAGAATCAGAGACTGTTGCCACTGTGTTGATAGGTGTAATCTCCCTACGTGTGACTCACAGTGCACACTAGTTTCCTGTTTTGGGTAGTTGAATCTGGTTAAAAAGAGATCATGTATGGAATTCTTACCACAAGATATCCTGGAACGTATAATGGTTATCATTTATAGAATGTTTATAGTGCCAGACAATATTCCTTAGAACATGTCTACTTACCATTTGTATATAAACTTACTGAATCCTCACACCACCTGTATGTAGAAATTGTTATCTCCATTTTAGGTGAGGAAAGTGAGGCACAAGGAAATAAAATAACTTGGCCAAGTTTGCAAAGCTACAGTGGCAGAGCCATGATTCAGACCAAACTGTGGAGATACTTATGAAAATGATAGCAACTCTGTTTTCGTAATGAAGCACAATATTGCTGGCAATACTTTTCCACATAAAGTACTGTCTTACTGGATCTGAGAAAATAGAAGTTTTTATAGTTCAACTTGGAGTAGTCTGCTTCAAGTCTGTACACTTAACCACTTTTCTGTACTGCCTCTTTACTGTGTGCAGCTAATTAATAGGTTGGATCCTTGGCAACTATTTTTATTGCCTGGTGCCCACTTAAATTTATTCAGTGAATTCACTGAGGTTGGTTCTTCCAACAGATGAAACATGGGAACTCATTGGTTTCAGTCATTCTTAGGCAATCCAGTATATGAAGACTTCAAAACTTTATCTTTTGAGGCTTCTCCTTAATTATATTTCAGTCTGTTGCAGTCTCCATCAGGGAAGGAGAGTGATAGAAATAACTTGTCTTTACCATGGTAGTACTTTTACTCATCACTTAGTTGGCTAACTAGTTTTTTTTTTTTTTTTTTAGGTTTTTGTTTAAATTCCAGTTGGTTAACATACAGTGGAGTATTAGTTTCAGGTGTACACTTTCGTGATTCAACATTTATATACAACATGTGATGCTTATCATCAAGTGCACTCCTTAATCCCCATCACCTATTTAGCCCATTACCCCCTCCACCTCCCCTCTGGCAACCATCAGTTTGTTCTCTATAGTTACTAAAAGTTGGTTTCTTGGTTTTCCTCTCTTTTTCCCCCATGACTGTTTATTTTGTTTCTTAAATTCCACATATGAGTGTAATCATATGGTTTTTGCCCTTCTCTGACTTATTTCGCTTAGCATAATACTCTCTAGATCTATCATGTTGCAAATGGTGTTAATTTCTGATCTCTTCAAGATTAGACCTAAAATAAGCAAAAGGGTTCAGGTAATTTCTTACTTGACTGAAACTGTGATTCAACATTGTGATTATCTGCAATTGGCAGATATTTATAGATGACTACCTAATGGAATGCTTTTGTGCATTCTTTGGAGAACAGCCAGCAGTTGGGAACTTGCAGTTCCTTTTAAAAATTGTTTTATTATTTTTTATTTTAGAGATGGGGGGCAGAGGGAGAGAATCTCATGTAGGTTCCATGCTCAGTACAGAGCCCGACACGGGGCTTGATCCCACAACCCCAGGACCACAACCCGAAGTCAAGGGTAGGACGCTCAACCACTGAGTCACCCAGGTGCCCCTACAGTTCCTTTGATTCAGACAAATGTATCTCCAGCCCTTAGGATTTTAATACTTCTAGATTCTCTATGCTAAAGTTCATTCAATTCTCTAAGTGGCTTTCCTTTATTAGACCTAGGGCCACATCTGGTCCTTGGGAAACATTCATGCATTCTTATTCTGGATACACTCTGAGATTGTTGGCTGATGGAAAAGCAGCACTAGTCAACCCTTCCCTTGGCATTTAGATTTCTCCAGGAAGTCAAACAACATTCCACTTTGGTCTCAGGTTGTAGTGAGCTAAAATCAAGAGTCAGACACTCAACTGACTGAGCCACCTAGACACCCCCATAGGTTGAAGTCGTAATCCCAGTCACCTTAGAATATGACTTTATTTGGAAATAGGGTCATTGCAGACATAATTAGTTAAGATGAGATCATACTGGATTAGGGCAGGCCCCTAATTCAATGTGACTGGTATTGTTATAAGAATAGATTAAGACATTTAAGATACAAAACAGATGAACATAAGGGAAGGGAAGCAAGAATAATATAAAAACCGGGAAGGGGACAAAACATAAGAGACAAATATAGAGAAAGAGGGTTGCTGGAGGGGTTGTGGGAAGGGGAATGGGGTAAATGGGTGAGGGGCATTAAGGAATCTACTCCTGAAATCATTGTTGCACTATATGCTAACTTGGATATAAATTTTAAAAAAATAATAAATTATTTAAAAAAAGAAAAAGGAAAAGAAAAAATAATAGATTAGGACAGGGGCATCTGGCTGGCTCAGTCAGTAAAGCATACAACTCTTGATCTCGGGGTCATGAGTTCAGACCCCACATTGAGTGCAGAGCTTACTTAAAAAAAAAACAAAAAACATAGATTAGGACACACATGTACAGTGGGAAGATGATGTGAACACACAGGAAGAAAATAGCCATCTACAAGCCAAGGAGCATGAACTGGGACTGATCCTTCCCTCACGGCCCTCAAAAGGAACCAGCCTTGCCAACATCTTGATATCAGACTTGTAGCCTCCAGAATTATGAGACAATGATTTATGTTGTTTAAGCCACACAGTTTGTGGTGCCTTGTTATGGCACTCCTGGAAAACTAATATAGCATATTACTCCTCAATAAAATTGATTTGGAAAAATTAAAAACACTCTATGGAAACGAAAAAGAAAAAGTTATGATCATAAAGGTCAGGATATTGTTATATTTAGGATAAAGGGTTGGAATAGTGATTGCAAGGCATTGTTGAAGGGCTTTTGGGGAATTGGCAATGTTCTGTATCTTAACCAGGATACTGCTTACATGGATGTTTAATAATAATTTGTTATGTTATACTCTTATACTGATAGTGGGAATGCAAACTAGTGCAGCCACTCTGGAAAACAGTATGGAGGTTCCTCAAAAAGTTAAAAATAAAACTACTCTATTGTCGTAGACTCTGGGTCTAAAGTTCTCTCTTGTCTAGCAAAACAGCGGGACGCAGGATTGAAAGCAAGAGACGGCTAATGTCTGGGAAAAGACATGAACCCCGAATAAGGGTCCTTACCCCATTTTTATTAGGATCAGAAGGCTTACAAACATGGTGATGGACGTGTACAAAAGGCAATGAATCTGTGAACATTTACCTGTGGACATGAGGAAAAAGGAGTCTTGAAGATACCCGTGGTTAGGGGTTTAGGTTAATACAAAACAAAATCCAGGCGCTGGGCAGTCAGGAGAAAGGTTGTTTACAGCGGACATGAGGCAGCACCTTGGTTTATCTTGGCTAGCCTGGGGATGAGACAGATAGGGGGAATAACCTCAGGGTTGACAAGGCACCTTTTCTTTTGTTAACCATCTCCACTCTGGCTGCTTTGCCTGCTGCGCAGCGGTCCATAGTCCAATTCACCAATTTACCTAACTTGGCTCTATTCTCCCGTGAAAGCAGCTTTTCTGCTATAGTACTAAATTGGGGGTGCTTCCATCCTGAATATCTAATCTTGTTTATTTCATATACCTATGTGTTGGGCACCTTTGCAACATTTCTATTTCAGGCCTTTGCCTCTCCCTATTTTGGGGGCTCTGCACCCCCCTCTCTATTTTGGGGTGCATCTGCACTTCCCTAATCCTGGCACCTTTGTGCCTCCCTATTCTTGGGGTGCCAATCTGATTTACCCAAACTCGGGTGTGAGCATTTTATGACTTTGTATTTCTTTATGCCTTGTTAACTCATTGGTGTAAGCCCCGGGGGATTCCTAAGCTTATCCCCCACGCTCTATGATCCGGCCATTGCATTACTAAGTATTTACCCAAAGAATACAAAAATACTGATTTGAACGGACACATGCACCTCAACATTTATAGCGGCATTACCAACAATAGCCAAACTATGGAAAGAGCTCAAATGTCCACTGAGTGATGAATGAATGTATGTATATATACATACATTCAGAATATTACTCAGCCATAAAAAGAATGAAATGTTCCATTTGCAATGGCATGAATGGAGCTAGAGTGTATTATGCTAAGTGAAATAAGTCAGAGAAAGACAAATACCACATGGTTTCACTCATATGTAGAAGTTAAGAAATGAAACAGATGAATAGAGGGGAAAAAAGAGAGATAAGCAACCATAAAACAGACTCTTAACTATAGAGAACAAACTTAGGGTTGCTGGAGGGGAGGTGGCGGGGGATGGATTAAATGGGTGATGGGTATTAAGGAGGGCAGTTGTTGCGATAAGCACTGGGTGTTGTATAGAAGTGATTTATCACTGAATTCTACTTCTGAAGCTAATATTACACTATATGTTAACTAACTGTAATTGAAAAACTTGAAAAAAAGTCATACATTTATGTTTTATGCATTTTTGATAGTTTGTTATATTTCACAAGATAACTGGTAGAAAAAAAAGAACCAAAAACCCCACAGGGTAGTAAGGCTAGAGTTGGGCTGGCAGGAAGGCAGCAACTTATATAACAAAATGGGAGTGGAATGGGAGAGTTTTTTAAAGTATGGTATAGGCATTAAAAGGGCAATGAAAGTTATGCCTATGGCTCTAAATTTATGATTCTGAGCCATTTCACAATGTATGAAAAGAGTTAAATGAGAAAGAAATGAAAAATGAAACTGTGTGTCAAATAGTTTTGGTAAGACCAGAATTCTGAAGGACTGAATACATAAACAAATAACTATAAGAAAGCAGGTGAGGTAAAGAATAAAAATGCAAGTAAAAAGGAAAATAATCATGAAAACAAAGTGCAAAGAAAGTGGGGATACTTGGTATCCAGAATATAATCCCCTAAATTTCAATAAAAAGAAAGACCTGATGTATAAGAAATATATTGAAGTGCCATCTAGGTATCTGAGAAGTTATAGCAACTACCACTCAAAAGACTGGGACTTTTAAGACAATAACATTGGAAAACATTTCAGAGGTGTTATCTTCTAAACAACTGTTATGTGACTTTGTACCATTCACACATGTGTCAGTCACTTATCTGAACATCTTAACATTTCTTTCTCTACAATCCAAGGCTTTTCTTTCTGCTCCAGCTTGAAAATGAAATCTGGATTGGTGAGTTGATAGTCTATTCATTAACAGATATATTGGGGTGCCTGGCTAGCTCAGTCAGTTTAGCATCCTACTCTTTTTTTTTTTCAATATATGAAATTTATTGTCCAATTGGTTTCCATACAACACCCAGTGTTCATCCCAAAATAGCATCCTACTCTTGATTTTGGCTCAGGTCATGATCTCTCTGTTCATGGGATCGAGCCCCTCCCCTGCAACCCCATTAGGATCTATGAAGGATCCCTATTAGGATTTATGAAGCTAAAGAAGAGATTTCAGATTTCTTTTCTTTAATTTTTTTAATGTTTATTTATTTTTGAGAGAGAGAGGGAGACAGAGTGAGCAGGGGAAGGGCAGAGAGAGGGAGACACAGAAACCAAAACAAGCTCCAGGCTCTGAGCTGTCAGCACAGAGACTGACATGGGGCTCGAACTTATGAACTGCAGGATCGTGACCTGAGCTGAAACCAAGAGTCGGACACTTAACTGACTGAGCCACCCAGGCACCCTGAGATTTCAAATTTCTTTAAAAAAAAAAAAAAGTCATGAAGACCAGATTTTAACTTTCCTTCTTATAAAACTAACAAAATAACAAAAAACCAAAAACCTAACTTCCAAAAGAGTACAGAATAAGAAAAAAATCATTTGTAATGGAAATAAGAAAGTGAGGCATCCTTACTTTCATACATCCTATACTTTGAGGACTTTCTTACAAAAATAATACAAATGGGATGAGATAGAAAGGTATCACCAAGATCTAAGTTAGTACTATTCCTGACAGAAAAAATCTGACAAACATTAAACACTTAATAGAACCAATCACTGCTCTAAACAAGTTATATGTAACAACTCATTAATTCTCAAAAAAAAAAAAAAAAAACACCATCCAAAAATTTAGACTCATCTTTAGGTGATAAAACTAAGGTAGTGACAGTTTAAGTAACTTGCTCATGGTCACACATAAAGTGATGGAGCCAGGATTGAAACCTTTTTATCTCTAAAGTCTATGCACTTAACCTCTATTATTATCAGAATTAACTAATAGGGACACATAGAAGAATTGTTTTTCTCCTAGGATATGGAAAATGACATAAGTAAAGAAAGGGGAATGTGTAAAGAAAGAACTATTTCATATATTTAAGTATTAACAGATGAAGAAATGTCCTAGAAGACACAGGAAAAAATGGGATCAAGAATGGAAAAGATAATACAATATTTTTGAGAGGAGAAACACTTCATTTTTTGAGACCAAAGTAAAGAAGGCTTAGGAAAGACTAACTATGGGCCACAACTTCAAAATTATGCAAAGCACTTTACTTTGTATCCATGAAAATTGTTTATTTTCCTCTGAGATATTAATTAGCTTTATAAATGGAAGACAACATAAACTATGTAATCAATCTTGCTAATTTTATGTCCTAATTTGTTTTCCCTTTGAAGGTCAGATTCAAATTTAAAGCTCAATTCTAAATTAACTTATTTCTGTATAGTCTAATTGCAATTTTTGCATGGTCTTACTAATTTATATTTTTTCCTGACATATTTGTATCCATTTAGTTTCTCATCTTATTGTTGAGATTATTGTGACCTACTTTATCTGCAGTGCAGAATAAAAAAGTAAAAGAAACACATTATTTAAAACTCATTTGAGACTTGATCATTTCTTCCTGGGAGAGAAGTAGAATCTTGAAATGGCCAACCTGGGTGAAAAAGAAGCCATGAACTATCAGGCTTACTTAGTAGCTCCAGACAAGTCACACTAGAAATCTCCAGGTAAATAAGGTCAATCACCTTATGGGGGAACAATCTTAAGATTTTATGATCCATCAAAAGCCAAGAATAACCTCACTGTTTGGAAGCACCAATATATGGCCTATGGAGCTTCAATTTGAATTTTAAAAATTATTTTAAGATTAGAAGTATAACTCACAAGATATTTTTAAAGACTGCACCATACTTAAAAAAAAATCCATCTATCAAATCTCAAAATCACAGAAAAGTTGCAAATATAGTGCAAAGAGCTTTTCTTCCCTGAACCATTTGAGACTAAATTGCTGACCTAATGCCACATCAACCCTGAAGATGTCCCTACATAACCACAATATATTATCAAAATCAAGAAATTAATATTAATACATTACTACCATCTATATTAGATTCCATCCAAGTTTCACCAGGTATGCCAATAATGTCATTTGCACTAAAGGATTCAGTTCAGAATCACACATTGTGTTGAAATGTCATGTCTCTTTAATCTTCTTTAGTCTGAAAGTTTCTCAGTCTTGCCCTTTTATAATCTTGACACTTTTGATGACTGACTATAAGTCCGTCTTTGGAGAATGTCTCCAATTTTATTTTCTTTTTTTTTTTTAATGTTTATTTTTGAGAGAGAGAGAGAGAGAACACGAGGGGGGAAGGGGCAAAGAGAGAGACACACACACAGAATCTGAAGCAGTCTCCAGGCTCTGAACTGTTCAGCATAGAGCCTGACGTGGGGCTCGAAACCATGAACAGTGAGATCATGACCTGAGCTGAAGCTGGATGCTTAACCGACTGAGCCACCTAGGTGCCCCAGGTATGTCCTGTTAAATTAAAGTTTTAGCAAAGGCACCAAAATAGAATATATACCTTCCAAAAGAGGAGGAAATAAAGGGAGAGGGGAACAATCAAAAGAAGGAATAAAGGGGGAAAATGGAAACATTAAAGGGTTACATATGACATATATAGTGATGTGATAAAATGGTAGAAATAAATACAAATATGTCAGTAAATGTCTGATTGGATAAATAAAATCTAATTATATGCTATTGTCAAGAGACACATTAAGAGAATCACACAGAAAGGTTGAAAATGAGGGAACTCCTGAAAAAACATCAGTCAAAATACTAATGAAAAGAAAGTTGATGTAGGGGCACCTACGTTAAATATATATAAAAGAAAGTTGATGTAGCTATGTTAATATTGGATAAAATAGACTTAAATAGTAGCATTATTATAAAAAGATCAGTACATAATGATGAAATGATTACATCTCCAAGAATATATAAATTCTAAACTTATGTTACCAAATATACACATTTAAACGAAAATTAGTAAAACTACAAGGAAAAAATAAAATCAAAACCATAGTAGGAGATTTTGCATATTTCTTTTACTAATTGATTTATGAGAGACAAAAATCAGTAAGATTATAGAGGATTTAGACCAAAAACTTATAAGCTTTATCTAATGGATACATTTTTTTTTTCAACGTTTATTTATTTTGGGGACAGAGAGAGACAGAGCATGAACGGGGGAGGGGCAGAGAGAGAGGGAGACACAGAATCGGAAACAGGCTCCAGGCTCTGAGCCATCATCAGCCCAGAGCCCGACGCGGGGCTCAAACTCCCAGACTGTGAGATCCTGACCTGGCTGAAGTCGGACGCTTAACCGACTGCGCCACCCAGGCGCCCCTAATGGATACATTTTTAAAAATACTATATATACACAATAACTGCAGAAGACAAATTATTTTTAAAGATATATTGAATATTCAGAAAAAACAGACATATATTAGGCCACAAAGCAAATCTGAAAAAATTTCAATGGACTAATTTTATTTTTTTTTAACTTTAGAGAAAGAGTATGAGTGGGGGAGAGGGGCAGAGGAAGAGAGAGAGTGTTAAGCAGGCTCCACGCTCAGTGTGGAGGCCGAAGCAGGGCTCAGTCCCATGACCCTGGGATCATGCCCTGAGCCTAAATCAAGAGTTGGATGCTCAACCCACTGAGCCACCCAGACACCCTTCAACAGACTCATTTCATATAGACCAACTTCAGTGCTCACAAAAGTTATGTTAGATAATAAGCCATCAAAGAATAATTAGAAAAAAATCCATATGCTTAAGAAATATCCTTCCAAATTATTTATGGGTGAAAAAATCATATCATAAATTTAAAAAGAAGAATTTAAAAGTGCATGATGAGACTACTACATACCAAAATTGTAGGATGCAGCCAAAGTAGTACATAAAGGAAAAGTTACAACCTTAAGAATTTATGTTAGAAGTATAAAGATTAATTACCTAAGTATCCAACTTAAAATGTGAGAAAAATTTGTAGAATAAACTGAAAGAAAGCAAAGAAATAAGAAAGAATAAGAAATAAAGCGAACAGTAAAAGAGCTATATAATGAAGAGGATTAATAAGGTCCCAAATAGGTCTTTGTATTATCATACACCAAAAATTATTATAACACTATGTTAATTAAGAGCATATATATAGTGCTGGGAATAATAAATTGACCACAGAATTGAATAAAAAGTGCCCCCAACAGACCAGTTTATTACTGTCAGTAAGAGGGGAAAGGATAGCCTTTTCATAATGTAAGACAATTGGTACATGTACACATACACATACACATACACACACACGTTGTACCCCTTCTTTATCTTACAGAAAGAGTTTGATTCCAAGAGCTTTTATCTTTGTATTATTATTTATTTATTTTTATTTTTTAGCATGGAAGTGCATGGGAGAAGGGCAGAGAGAGAGAGAGAGAATCTTAAACAAGCTCCATGCTATCTGACACGGGGCTTTATCTCACTACCCTGAAATCATGACCTGAACCAAAATCAAGAGTTGGACACTCAACTGAGCAACCCAGGTGCCCCCATTCTAAGAGATTTTACAACAAAAAAAAATTGTGTAAGGCAAAACTATAAAGCTTTAGGAAGATAATGTAGAAAACTGAAATTATGACCTTGGTATAGAGGATAATTTTTTTTCTTTAATGTTTGTTTAGTTTTGAGAGATAAGACAGAGCGTGAGCGGTGGAGGGGCAGAGAGAGAGGGAGACACAGAATCTGAAGCAAGCTCCAGGCTCTGAGCTGTCAGCACAGAGCCCAACGTAGGGCTTGAACCCATGAACTGCAAGATCATGACCTGAGGCAAAGTCCCACACTTAACCGACTGAGCCACCCAGGGGCCCCTAGAGCAGAGCTTCTTAAACAAAACATAAAAAATTACAAGACATAAAGAAAAATTAAATTGGACATTAAAACAGAGTAGTTTTAATTTTTTTTGTTTTTGTTTTTGAGAGAGAGAGAGAATGCATGCACAAGAGCAGGACAGGGGCAGAGGGAGAGAGAATCTCAAGCAGGCTCCATGCCCAGCATGGAGCTGGATATGGGGCTTGATCTCACAACCATGGGATCATGACCTGAGCCAAAGTCAAGAGTCAGCCACTTACCTGAGTGAGCCACCCAGGTGACCCAAAACAGACTGCTTCTATTTATTAAAAGATCACTAAATAATGAAAAAACAAGCTATAAACTAGATGTTTGGCACATATGAAATATAAACATCCCCAGGGCACCTGGGCTTAGTCGGTAAAGTGTCCAACTTCAGCTCAGGTCATGATCTCATGGTTTGTGAGTTTGAGCGCCACCTTAGGCTCTGTGCTGACAACTCAGAGCCTGGAGCCTGCTTCAGATTCTGTCTCCCTCTCTCTGCCCTTCCCCTACTCATGCTCTGTCTCTCAAAAATAAATAAATGTTTAAAAAAATTAAGAAACATAAATATCCCAAATAATTTAAAAAATTAAAAAAAAATTTTTAATGTTTATTTATTTTTGAGACAGAGACAGAGCATGAGCAGGGGAGGGACAGAGAGGGAGACACAGAATCTGAAGCAGGCTCAGGCTCTGAGCTGTCATCACAGAGCCCAATGCAGGGCTCAAACTCATGAACTGTGAGATCATGACCTGAGCTGAAGTCAGCCGCTCAACCAACTGAGCCACCCAGGCGCCCCTAAAAAAATTTTTTTAATGTTTATTTATTTTTGAGAGACAGAGTGTGAGAGGCTTTTTGGAAAATTTCCCTTGGAAAATATTGCATATTTCCTAGTAAAGTTGAAGATATTTGCATGCTCCAAATATCCTATGTTCAGTAATACCATATTCCTAATAGATATCCTAGAACAGTGGTTGGCAAATTATAGCTCATAAACTAATCCTACTACTGCCTGTCTTTGTAAATAAAGTTTTATTGGAATACAGCCACACCCATTCTCTTGCCTACTGTCCGTGGCTGCTTTCATGCTACAATGACAAAATTGAGTGGCTGTGACAGAGACCATATGACCTACAAAGCCTAATATATTTCCTATATTTCCTTTTACAGAAAAAGTTTTCCAGCCTCTGCCCTAGAGAAATCTCTGCATATCCATTAGTAAATATGTACAAGAATGTTTATAGCAGCTGTATAATATCAAATTTTGAAACAACCTACATTTCTATCAATAGAGAATCAGTTAAAAACTGTGATAAAGACATACAACGGACCACCATACAGCAAGGAAAATGAATTATAGCTATATAGCTAAATCTCAGGATCTTATAGTGACAAAAAAAAAGCAAGTCACAGAATGTATAAAAATATTTATACAAAACTCAAAAATATGCAAAGCTAAACAACATATTTTGGGGTTGAATAGTTGAAATTATAAAGAAAAGCAACAGAATTTTAACACAAAATTGTAGATAATTGTTGTATTTGAGGAGAAAGGAAAAGGAATAAGATCTTCAAAGTTAACAGTAACATTCTCTTTCTTAAAATAGGTAGTTGGTATACAGTTTTTTGCTGTATTGTGAATCATTATACCTTACATGCATTTCATTAGTGTTCTTTTTGTATCTACTCAATATTTAATAGAAACTACCTTTGAATGCTACAGATCAAAAGAGGGAGGGAAGCGAAATTCTTTTGGTAAGTCATCCTGAAGTGGACTCAATTTTCCCCACTGTACTGTAACTTTTTTTTTTAAACAATATGGAGGGTTGTGGTTTTTTTTTTTTTAGATTTTATTTTTAAGTAATCTCTATACCTAATGTGGGTCCGAGCTTACAGCCCAAGATGAAGAGTCACATACTCCACCAATTGAGACAGAGAAGCACCCTTGTTTTAAAAAAAATTTTTTATGTGTTTTTATTTATTTATTTTTATTTTTTTAAAAATGTTTTTATTTATTTTTGAGGCAGAGAGAGACAGAGCACAAGCAGGAGAGGGACAGAGAGAGAGGGAGACACAGAATCCCAAGCAGGTTCCAGGCTCTGAGCTGTCAGCACAGGGCCTGACGTGAAATCATGACCTGTCGGATGCCACCAGGCGCCCCTATTTATTTTTGACAGAGATAGAGGGACAGAGAATTCTAAGCAGGCTCTGCACTGACAGCAGTGAGTCTGATGCAGGGCTCGAACTCAGGAACTGTGAGATCATGACCTGAGGCACAGTTGGACACTTAACTGACTGAGCCACCCAAGCACTCCAGCCAAGCACCCTTGTACTGGAACTTTTAAGGCAACTTCTCAAGTAAAATTGTCAAATATGATTCTTGTTAATCAAACACCTGGGCTTTGTTAGCTAATGGTTTCAACATATTCACCAGAGAGAAATGATTCAAATAAATTGTGATAAATCTGAACAATGGA
This sequence comes from Prionailurus bengalensis, assembly GCF_016509475.1. Classification (NCBI taxonomy): domain Eukaryota; kingdom Metazoa; phylum Chordata; class Mammalia; order Carnivora; family Felidae; genus Prionailurus; species Prionailurus bengalensis. The sequence continues at coordinate 16,858,874 of NC_057352.1, read as the reverse complement.
ATAGTATCTATCTAGCCATTCACATTTATGACATAAAACATTAATAATATTGACATATGTCACTGATATAATGCTGAGTAAAGCTTTAAGATTAATTTTTGTTAATTTAAAATTTATAATCTTTATAAACTCAAGTTCATCAGGTGTATAACATTCCACTGCATGTTTACCACAAATTACTTAACTTTATTAAGGACATACATTTGAAAATATCACCTTAAAAATTCTAAGAAAGTGGCTAATTCCAGGTCTGTACAATGTGAGTCTGGAATATCTGTGTCAAAAAGTAAGGAAGTGCTCAAAGACAAATGAGGATAGACGAGCCAGCTTGAGAGGCCAAATTTGGGACAATATGAGCAACATAAAGAATGATGATAACGAAGAGCTAAAATACTCTGAATGGAAAAAAAAAAATCCATGAATCATAGTGATACTTAAAACAGAAAAAACAGAAGAGGGAGAGGGGGAGGAGGAAGCAAAGCTCTTATACACAAAAGAAGGAATGATAACATGAAAAAATCACCATTGTAGCCCCAAATTTAAGAACTTATTTAGGCAAGGATCATCAATAAATCCTAAAACCATTAGTTAAAAGGCTATGTGTAAAATGGTCTCAAAATATCCCCATCAGATTACTTCTTGACTTACAAAGACAAATTACTTCTTGACTGGCTTCTTGACTTACCAGAAAGAGATCAGGTCCACACACTACTTGAACCAAATGGATCAAATTTAGTATCACCAAAATGGATCAAACTCCAATTGTCTGCTTCTTGATGTCATGCAATAGGAAGAACACACCACCACCCATAGTATTCTTGCCAAATATATTTAAACTTAACCTGTTCATGACAAAATATATTCAGAATGATAGCTGTTCTACAAGATAAACATTCTAGATTCATCAGAAATGTCATTGTGAAACATGAAAGCAGGTGAAAGGAACACTGCTCCCATTTAAAGAAACTAAAAAGGTATGTTTTCTCTCCACCATGTAAGGAAACAGGGACATGATAGGAAGGTTTACAAACAAGGAAGGGGCTCTCACCAGGCACCAAATCCATCTGTATATGATCTTGAACTTCCCAGCTTCTAGAAATGTAAGAAATAAAAGTATTTGTGTGGGGTGTGTGTCTGTGTAAAGATAGGTCCATCCAGTGCAATGTACAACCTTGATTTGGATTTGGACCAATTTTTTGGTCACTTTGACCCACTCTAAGTCAGTGCAATTTGACAATCTTTATTTCACATTTATAGTGGATTACTGTGCACAGGTTCATTCACTCAACAATCCTGGGCACCAAATTTGCTAATACAGTCACACTACTGGGAAGAGATCAAAGTGTTCAGTATAAGGTCCTGAAAGAGTAAGTTTTATTATTCTACTCCCCCAACCCCGGAAGAGTGGTGCATTTACAATTCTATCCGCCTCTGTACTGGAAGTTCAAACTTTTGTCCTTATTAAAAAAAAAAAAAAAAAAAGCCATGAGACAAGTTAGGCTTACCAAAAAAACGTACAACTTTAAGTTTCTCTCTCTCCGTGAACCACGGTAACATCTTTCTATGTATAAAGTTATTTTATTAGTCCATAGCCTCTCAACCTTAACCAGTAATGTCCCCATAATATTAGAAAAGAATGGATGCCTACTTCGTGGGACTGTGTCAGAGGAAAAGGCAGTTATGCTAGGACTGGCTTTGAAATCATGTTTCTCGCAAACAAACAAAACTGTTGATTTTGCGTTCTTCCCCATAACACGTATATTGGATCCAACAGAAAGATCATGTCTAAATTGTTTGTCAGATAAATTGATAACTTTTTTTTTTTTTACCAGATCAAATTAGTGTTCAAGAAAGAAATAACTTGACCATCTGTCGTTTTTTCAGTCACACACATGCTCTTCTGTGAGTCCTACAGACACTAAAATAAAGGGAGGAGAAAAGCATATTTGCATAACACAAATCATCATCAGTCACGCAACCATTGTTAATTATGGACAAAAACAAACCACAACAGCAGAGGTCCCTTCTTCTGTCAGCCAATCCCACAGTTAGAAAATGTCATTACCATGCAGCTTCAAGCACGAACCACCTCACCCAAAAGCATGAAGCATACAACCACACACCCAGCCGCCGAGGAACTCCCAGTCCGCCCGACTGGGTCCGGTGTGGTCTCACACACGTACACACCGAAGGGCCTGTCAAGATACCCCGAGGGTCTCTGCGAGTCTGAGGCTCCGGCTTGTCCCCGCCTCAGTTCCAGCTCCCCACCCCCGGCAACTGCCCGCCTGAGGGTCCCGCCTTCTGCAAATCCGGTAAGACCCTAGACTGCTCCACACCCTAGCAGTCTCCTGGCCCAATCATTCCACTAGGGCGCGCCCGACGCCTGCGCATTGAGCTCAGGCGGGCACTCCCAGAAACACCCGCGGCGCGGCCTTTGGGCGAGCGGGTTCGAGCGGCGGAATCCACGAACCGAGGGGAGGGTTAGTAGACTGGGCCTCCCAGCGTCCCGGCCGGCGAGCCGCAAGCTTCCTGGTGTTGGACTACATTTCCCAGAGCCGCCGCGTCCCCAATGCGGCTTCATTTCCGTTTGTTCGTGCGATTTGGGGGCCTCGCGTGGGGAGGGCAGCGTCTGGAGGAGCTTGGCCCGGCTCCCGTTGGGCGGGCGAACCCGAAATCGGGGCTTGGACCCCAGGCGCCAGATCCTGGATCCTGAACTGCAGCTTCTGTCGAGGTGAGGATGTCCGGAATGCTGGGGCGGAAGCGTCACTGGAATTGTGTGAGTGGCGGTTTCTTGCCGTTTTGTGCCTGATACTGGTATGGGCGAATGGACGTATGCGGCTCTGGTTTTGTGTGTAAGCGTTTGCGTGAGTGAGAGTTGCAGCTCTGAGTAATAACTGCTGTCACAGTGTATTTGTGACCGCGTGCTTACCTGACGGGGAATGTGCCATGTGACAGTGTGATTGTGTGTGTACCTCTTGTGTGACTGGTGGTTTGCTTGTGACCGTGAGCTGTGCGACAGGACTGCTGTGACAGGGTGTTTAGATGGACTTGGGTCATTTTGAGGTTATTAATACGATTGTGTATTTTGTGTATTACTGGGGCTTCCTTGCGATTTTGAGGTGTTATGAGAGTGATACTGTGACAACGGTGTTTGTGTCCACTTGTTTTCCTTGACCTGGTACGGTTGTATTTTTCTCTTTGAGTGCGTGCCATATGTGTGACTGTGGGACTGTGAGTGTGCCACTTTTTCATGACTGTGTGAAGAGAGTAAAAGTGTTGTGAAAGTGGGTTTTGGGCCATGGGTATCTCTGATAGGGTGCTTGGATATGCTGGAGTGTGTACATGCTCTGTATACGATTGGATTTTAAAGACAAAAGGTGGTCTGAGGATATAACATTAATTTGGCAATTGTGACTCTGGCTGTGTGACTATGGAAATGTGATTGTGCGTGACTTTGTCTAGTCATTTATATATTTTATAGCCTGTGACCTTATGGGAGTTTAGTGAGATACACAGATAAATTTGGGCGTTTGTATTTTGGGGGTTCATTCTGGGGCTGTCTGCCTTTGTATCATGAGTCTCTTGTGACTTTGTCCTTAAAGAACTTGACCTCTTTCTCTTCTGACCTCAGTGACTCCCCCCATCCCCACCTCTCCTTCACACATGGCCTATATTGCTTCATTTCTGTATTCATCCTTAGTTCACAGTGGGATTGTAGATGTAGGTTCCCTGCGGCTTCCAGGTGTCCTCTCACCTTATAGCCTTAAGGATACTGAATGGAGAAAAATGACAGGAAGGAAGTCAGAAATTTGAGCCTCTGAATGAAGACTATGAGTTACTTCTAAACCACAGCAGATAGCACCTTCAAAACAGGCCATTTGGAAATGTAATGGGGTTCCAGAGAATGTGCTAGAGGAGCCAGTCAGTCACACACTTTAGAGCCTGTGGCACTTCACTGCAGGGCTCTATCTTCAGTGGACAGTTTTGAATCCGGAAATAAATTCTAGCCCAAGACAGCTGTGATCTTGGACCTTCTTTCCCATACAGAAAGTTCTAGTCTTCTGATTTTCCTCCACATTAAATGAAGGGTAGATGGGGGAGGGGAAAGAGAGTGTATTCTGATTTAGAGTATATCCTAAGAAAGGCCAAGTATCTCATGATTGGTTTTTCTTTTCCTGAGAGTAGAGCCCAGAAGAGGAAAAAATGGCCGTTACACATTCAAAACCAAAGTCTAAGGTGAGTAGATGTTACCTCTTAGTTTCCGGAAATGCTTTTATTTTTTCAGGATATAGGAATCTTTGTTTTCTTTTTGAAATTTCCTAGTTAAGCTTTCTCAAATGATGGAGGTGGCAAGGCAATTTTCTGTAGATTGGGAGCATGGAATATGTGTAGTTAATTATGATAGATACTTCCCAATAGTGGTTAAATTGAGGAAGTATGGATTTGAGATTCCTACATTTTAAAAGGAGATAATATTGTGTTTTTTTTTTTTTTTAAATGTTTATTTTTGAGAGAGAGAGAGAGACAGCACAAGTGGGGGAGGGGCTGAGAGAGGGAGACACAATCTGAAGCCGACTCCAGGCTCTGAGCTGTCAGCACAGAACCCCACATGGGGCTCGAACCCACAAGCTGTGAGATCATGACCTGAGCTGAAGTCGGACGCTTAACCGACTGAGCCACCCAGGCAGCCTTATATTGTGTTATTTCTGACATAGCAGTATTATGGGTTTTTTTTTAACTTTTCCTATTTATTAATTTTCAAACATACACGAAAGTATAATGAACCATCATAGGCCCAGCTCAAAAGGTATCACTTGCCAATCTTATTTATTCTGCCTTCAGTTCAAACTCCTTTCTAATTAGCCTCTTGATTTCTTCTTTGATTTATGGGTTATTTAGAAATATGTTATTTAGTTTTTGGGTATTATGAGGATCTTCCAGAGATCTTTTTGTTACTGATTTCATTCCATTGTGTTCAGAGAAATACATTGTATGACTTGAATTCTTTAAAATTCATTAAGATTGGTTTTGTGACCCCAAAATGTGTGGTCTATCTTAGTAAATGTTTGGTGTGCACTTGGAAATACTATTCTGCTATTGTTGAGTGGAATGTTCCATAAATGTCAGCTAGGTAAGGTAGGTTGATAGCATTGCTTAAATCCTCTGTAACTTTACTGATTTTCTGTCTTGGGTTTATTTCTTTCTCCTTGTAGTTTCTATGGGTTTCTGTTTCATGTATTTTGAAACTCTGTTATTAGATCATAAATGTTTTAGATAGTATGTCCTAATGGTGAATTGATCCCTTTATCCTTATGAAATGCTCTTCTTTATTCCTGGTAGTAGTCTTTGCTCTGAGCATCTACTTTGTCTGATATTTAATGTTGCCACTCCAGCTTTCTTTTCATTTGTGTTAGCATGCAATATCTTTTTCTATCCTTTTTTTTTTTTAACCTGTTTGTGTTCTGGTATTAGGGGGCATTTTTTGTTGGCCATAGTCAGTTTTTATACAGTTTGACAATTTCTGTCTTATAATTAAAGTATTTATACCATTTATATTTAGTGTGATTATTGATGTGGTTTGGGTCAAATCCATCATCTTGTTCCATCTGTTCCCTATTCTCTTTTCCTTTTCTGCCTTCTTTTGGATTGGGGGAGAGAGTTTCAAACTAACAATACCAATATTTTTACTAACCATCTGAATACAGAAAAACAATCAAGATTTCCTGGAGTTCAATAGGATAAAACCTGTCCTACAGTTAGGCTCATTTGTTTCATCTTATACTTTTAGTGATTCCCCCCCCTTTGATTTAATTTTATTTTAAAATTATATAAAATATTTATTTCCAAAATAAAAACTACAGACAAGGTAAATTCAGAGAAGTCTGGTGTCCATTCCTGTCCTTTCCACCCTGTTCCCTTTTTCCTTCTATAGATAACTACCTGTACTTCTCTTTGGTTTGTTCTTCTATTTTTCTTTTAAATGGTACATGTTTATGTATATATGTTTGTATGTATATGTATGTAGTTAAAAGGGAGTATTGTATGTATACTACACTATATCTTTTTCTTTCTCATATGTTTAATGTATTCTGGAGATCATTTTTAGCAGCCCAGAGAGATCTTTCTTATTCTATTTTATAATTTTCTATTTCTTGATTGGCAGTAATAGTTTATTCACCCAGTCTTTTAATTTTTATTAAAAAAATTTTTTTAACACTTATTCATTTTTGAGAGACAGAAAGAGGGTGTGAGTGGTGGGGGGGGGGGGGCGCAGAGAGAGAGAGAGGGAGACACAGAATCCAAAGCAGTCTCCAGGCTCTGAGCTGTTACACAGAGCCCAATGTAGGGCTCAAACCCACAAACCATGAGACCATGGCCTGAGCTGATGTTGGATGCTTAACCAACTGAGCCACCCAGGTGCCCCTATTCACCTAGTCTTCTGAGTGGGCATTTGGTTTTTGCCCCAATATTTTTCCATTGTATAATATAGCAATCAATAACAGTATGTATGGTTTCTATTTGTAAAGGTTTATCTTTCAGATTTCTAGAAGTGGCCTACTTTTAGCTTATGTTGTGGTTTTTGACATAGATTCTACCTGAATTACAACTCTTGAGCAATAATAAAATGGAAACACATCCTTATTTTTCCCCTTCCCCATCTTTTTCTTCATTACCTAAGTTTAAAAAAAGTCTTATCTTTGTACTTTTTTCTCAATTTATTGAGACTTTTTTTAACCATTGCATGTCCTTTTTTACAATTTCATGAGGCTGTTATTTTCTTGTTTTCTGATATCAAGGTAGTATATGTTTGTTGGTATGACTTAGAAAATACAAAAAGAAATGAGGAAGAAAATAACAGTTACTCAAAAAAACCTTTAGAATGAATCTTGGTTCATATTTGGAATCTATCCTTCAAGTTTATAGAAAATTTCAAGCATATATGAAAGAAAAAAGTATGGTGTAGTGCATCCCCATGTACCCTACCCATCACTCACCTTCAGCAAATATCAGTTTATAGCTAAACATGTTTCATCTCTAGATCCCTCTCCTCACAAAAAAAAGGATTATTTTGAAGTAAATTGCAGATATGAAATTTCATCCACAAATATTTTAATACGTGTTTCTAAAAGATAAGAGCTTTTTATTTAAAGAACATAAGCACAATATCATTACTACTTAAAAAAAAAATCCTTGCTACTGTCTTAATGTTATGAAATAGCCAGTCAGTATTAAGATTTCTCCTGTTGTCCATAAATATGCATTAGAATTGAGATCCAACAATGCCTGTTTAGTCTATTTAGTGTAATAGTGTGATATGTTTCTTGATCTTTCTTTCTCTTTTCTTACAGTTTATTTGTTCCAGAAACAGAGTTTTCTTATAAAGTTACCCATATTCTGGATTTTGTTGCTTGCTTATGTGTTGTGTCATTTAACATGTTTTGTATTTCTTCTAAACTGGTATTTAATTCTAGAGGCTTGATGAGGTTTTTTTGTGGTTTTGCTTGTTTGCTTTGTACTAATCCTTTGTACATAATGGTGCGTATATCTATGACATGGTGCATAACATTTGGTTGTTTTCCTTTATGTGATATTAGCAGCCACAGGTTGTTTTTTTCTTGGAATTTATTATTTTATCAGGAGTCATAAAATGATACTGTAATTCTGTCATTTCTTCTGCAGTTATTAGCTAGAATACTTCTGTAAAGGGAACCATCCTGTCATCAGTGTCTTGGTTACTCTGAAGTATAACTTATGTAAAAAAATATTAGGATAAAAGCTTGATTTTTCTCATTATTTTTCAGCATCTTTGAAAGTTCATCCTGTGTTTTCCTTTTAAATTATTATTATATGGGACGCCTAGGTGGCTCAGTCAAGTGTCTGACTCTTGATTTTGGCTCAGCTCATGATCTCATGATTCGTGAGTTCAAGCCCTGCATCAAGTTCCATGCCAACAGTGCAGAGCCTGCTTGAGATTCTCTCTCTCTCCCTCTCTCTGCTCCCCCTGCTCATTTTCTCTCTCTCTCTCAAAATAAATAAACTTTAAAAGAATTATTTTTATGGACTTGTGGATTTAATTATATTTGACATGTGTCACTCTATAGCAATTACTGTTCTTTTTCATACTCCGATTGTTCATCTTTGGCCTATGGGATCCTCTTTATCCCCTCTGATTTGGTTCCTTTTGGATTCTGTGGCCCTGGTCCCTGAAATGGGAGAAGGCTTTTGTTTGGTACTCCGTTGGCAGTGAAACGATTCTCTACATCTGTGCTGATCCATCTGACCCTCTGTAGGGGCTGTTCCATGGGGGAAAATAGAACAGTGTGAGAGCTAGTGCTTTCTTTGGGTGCTTTACTTGACTAGTAAGTAATTAAAAGCTTGACTGTTACTTTCATTTTGGCTTATTGTCTTAGTTTTTCTGACAACTAGCAGCTCAACTATTTTCAGCTCCTTTGTTGATAGTGAGTGTGGTATCAATTTTGTCAAGGTTCTTGATAGTGTATATAAATCCTCTATATTGTTACTGACATTTTCATCTACTTGTTCTGTTAGTTACTGAGAGAAAGATGTTAAAATTTCTAAAACTGATTGTTGATCTGTCCATTTCTTCCTTTAGTTCTGTTAGTTTTTGCTTCAGATATTTTTATGCTTTATTAAATCTGTGGATTTCTGTCTTCTTGATGAATTTGTCCTCTTTTTCTCTTATATTACTCTTTGTCTTGATCTCTGTTTTGTCTTATATTAATACAGCTACACAGGCTTTCGTATGCTTACTACTACAAAATGGTGGAGGTATATCTTTTCTGCCTCTCTCTCTCTTTTTTTTTAGGTTTTTATTTAAATTTCAGTTAGTTAAGATACAGTGTAATATTACTTTCCGGTGTATGATATAGTGATTCAGCACTTCCATACAAGACCCAATGCTCATCTCAGCAAGTGCACTCCTTAATCTCTATCACCTATGTTACCAGTCCTCCCAGCTACTTCACCTCTGGTAACCATCAGTTTGTTCTCTATAGTTAAGAGTCTGTTTCTTGGTTTGACATTCTTTTCTTTTCCCTTTGTTCATTTCTTTTGTTTCTTAAATTCTACATATAGTGAAATCTTATGGTATTTGTCTTTCTTGGACTGAGGTATTTTGCTTAATGTAATACTCTCTAGCTCCATCCATGTTGTTGCAAATTACAAGATTTCATTCTTTTTATGGCTGAGTAATATTCCAGTGTGTGTGTGTGTGTGTGTGTGTGTGTGTGTGTGTGTGTAAACCCACATATACACTACATCTTTATCCATTCATCAGTCAGTGGATACTTGGGCTGTTTCTATAGTTTGGCTATTGTTGACAGTGCTGGTATAAACATTAGTGTGCATGAATCCCTTTGAATTAATTTTTTTTTTTCCAAATTTGTATTTTTGTATTCTTTGGATAAATGTCCAATAGTGCAATTGCTGGATTGTGGGGTAGTTCTATTTTAACTTTTTGAGGAATCTCCATTCTATTTTCTAGAGTGGCTGCACCAGTTTGCATTCCTGCCAACAGTGCACAGGGGTTCCCCTTTCACCACATCCTTGCCACGACCTGTTGTTTCTTATATTGTTGATTTTAGCCATTCTGACAGAAGTGAGGTGATATCTCATTGTGGTTTTGATTTGTATTTCCCTGATGATTAGTGATTTGAGCATCTTTTCATGTGTTTGTTGTCTTATATTAATATAGGTATGTAGGTTTTCTTATGCTTAGTATTTATATGGTGTATCTTCCTCCACAATTTTACTTTCAACCCATTTATATCTTTAAACTTAAAGTACATTTCTTATAAAGAGCATATAGTTGGAATTTGCTTTTTTCCTTGTCTTGACGTTGTCTTTTAATTGGAGTGGTTGGACTATTGACCTTTAAGGAAATTACAATTTAGTTTAATCCCTGCTGGGGACAGGAGCTCCCCTAAATATCTCTTAAGAAGTGCTTGGCACTTTTTACAGTTAGTACCCTTAAATTTCCTTGTGTCTTTAGCTTTGTGCTGAAGTTATGATTTTTCATCTTATCTGAAGTATTTTTGGTTGTTAACATGGTCAGTTATCTATTGAGCTTTCCACATGTGGAAGAAGTAGAACTTATAATGAAATGTTTATCAAATACCTACATGATTGACTTTCTATAGGGGCAGTGGTTCTCCCTAGAAAGTGTTTTAGAAATATCTGGATGCTTTTGAATGTTAAAATAACTGAGTTGAATGTGAAATCTTCTGGCTTCTTGAAGGACTGAAGCCATGGATCTTAATTATAGGACAGAGAACTTTTCTATAAAGGGGTAGACAGTAAATACTTTAAGCTTTATGGGCCAGATGGTCTCTGTTGCAGTTAATCAGTTCTGCTACTGTAGTGTGAAAGTAGTCAAAGACAGTTTATAAACAAACGAGTGTAGATGTGTTCCAGTAAAATTTATTTACAAAAATAGTTTGTGGGCAGTAGTTTGCTAACTTCTTTTTTTTTTAAATGTTTATTTATTATTGAAAGACAGAGACAGAGCGTGAGCAGGGGAGGGGCAGAGAGAGAGGGAGACACAGAATCTGAAGCAGGCTCCAGGCTCTGAGCTGTCAGGACAGAGCCCGACGCGGGATTCAAACTCACAAACCACGAGATCACGACCTGAGCTGAAGTCAGAGGCTTAACCAACTGAGCCACCCAGGCGCCCCTGCTAACTTCTAATCTAGATGTTCTGCAGTACACAGCAAATAATTATTCTATGACCTGTAAAATGAAGACCATTGCTATGGAAAAGAATGTGTTTATAATTAACTGGGTCTAGAACTTCTCACATAACACATTATTTTTACATGATTTTTACAAACTTTTGAATTCATCATGTTGCTGTTATTGCATGGTTTTACTATTAGCTAAATCTTCCAGGAATGATTGGGAAAAGATTATACTTTGTTTTATTCAGAAATTTATCAAGATTTTTTTAAACACATGAAAAAGTTACAGCACTGATCGCAACACCACTTGTGATATTTTCCTTACCAGTATCACATACTTGTAGAAGCTTGCATTTGTAGATAACAAATTTCATTGATTTTGTACACACACATGAACATATCACACACATACATATATACACATACATAAATACACATATATAGACCTTATTTCAAAATGTCAAATATAAATAAAAGTTGTCAACATTACTTAGTTGAAGACTTCTGGGGAAGATGCTAGAGTAGGAGGAACCTAAGCTCACCTCGTACCATGGATACAAGTAGATAAAACCCACATCAGTGTGAATAATTCACAAAACAACCTGAAGACTGGCAGAACAGACTCCCCACAGCTAAATGTAGAGAATAGGCCACATTGTAGAGGGTAGGAGGGTAGAGATGCAGTTGGGAGCTCAGTAGACCCACAGTACTATGGGAGAAAAGGACACTGCTGTAGGCATGGAAAGGGGAAAAAAAAAAAAGAGAGACCCTCACACCAAGCACTTCCACATGGGGAGATGAACCCCCTTAACATTTGTCTTTGAAAATAAGAGGGGCTGGGGTACCTGGGAGGCTCTGTCGGTTGGTTAAGCATCCAACTTTGGCTCAGGTCATGATCTCGCTGACAGTGTGGAGCCTGCTTGAGATTCTCTCTCTCCCCCCCCCTCTCTCTCTGCCCCTCCCCCACTTGCATGCATGTGCTGTCTCTCTTTCTTTCTCTTTAAAAAACCCCAAAACTTTAGAAAATCAGAGTGGCTGAATTTCATAAGTTCTTGGAAACAGTGGGGCTTAACACCTGGAACTTTAAAAATCACTAGGCTTGGCTCTGGGAGAGTTGGGAGGTGAGAGGAAACAGTCTCTGCTCTTAGAGAGATAGCACAATAAACAGCCCCACAGAGATACAAGATAAAAGCAGTAGTTTAAAAAATGCTTGGAGTATGTTGGGGGGATTTGTTTACTAATCTCAGAACTTGGGCTGGAGGGTCAGGAATCACTGGGAGACATCTCCAAGAACAAAAGGGCTGACAGGTACCAGTTTTCCTTCCCCAGCCCCCAGCCTACACACACAGACACCTATGAGAGCCAGTACAGCACTAATATTTGTTACATAATTTGCTAACAATGTCCCTGCCCCTGAATATTTCTGTGGATCTGCCCCTTCCAGCCAGGCCTCTGCTCCAGGTCCCTTCCCACAGCAGACCTGTGCAAACTTTGTGAATACCCTACACCCAACACCTGCATTCTCCTGAGGACCTGCCCCTCCAATATGCTAGGCTGAAGCTTTTCCAAAAGTGGTGCCACAAGCTTGGCAGTGTGCAAGCAGCCCTGACATGAGCCAGCAGTCACTCCAGTGTGACTCCTGCCTGGGGGAGAAGCGAAGATAACCACATATACCAGTCTACCTGTAGCCTCAGCAGTGAGCTGGGGGCAGATCTCTGGTCTGACTGCAGTCCCTGCCCACCAATGAAAGCTTCTCAGGGGACAGTGCATGGAATGTGCCCTGCAGTTTGGTGCCACTGCATCTCTGGCAAACACCCGGTGTGACTCACCTTAAGCCCAGTGCAGCCCCTGACTGGCCCAGAAACAACACAGGGACCAAAATCTGTCCACAAATGGCTCAGCCACAACAGGAGACCGCATGCGACACACATAAAAGACACTCCTGAAGTGCCAGGTTCTGGTGAACAGGGGACATTGCACTGCAGGGCACTATAGGACCTCTTCTTCATAAGGCTACTTTTAAGAGCAGTAGGCATAGCTGACTTTCCTAACGCATGGAAACAGACATAAAGAGACAAAATGAAGAGACAAAGGAATGTGTCTCAAATGGAAGAACAAAACAAAATCACAGCAGGAGACCTAAGCAAAATAGAGATGAGTAATATATGCCTGATAGAGAATTTAAAGTAATGGTCATAAAGATACTCACTAGACTTGAGAAAAGAGTGGAGGACCTCAGTGAGACACTTAACAAAGAGAAAACATAAAAAAGAACCAATCAGAGATGAAGAACTCAATAACTGAAATTAAAAATACACTAGATGGAATCAGTAGTAGGCTAGAGAAAGCAGAAAAAACAGGAGGGCAGAGTAATGGAAAGCAATCATGCTGAATAAGAAAGAGAAAAAATAATTTAAAAAATGAGAATAGTCTCAGAAAACTGAAACCATCAAGTGTAATCACATTGACTTTATAAGGATCCCAGAAGGAGAAGAGAGAGCAAAGAAGGTAGAAACCTTTTTTGAAGAAATAATAGCAGAAACTTCCCAAATTTGGGAAAGGAAACAAATCCAGATCCGGAGGCACAGAGAACCCCCAACAAAATCAGCACATGGAGGTCCACACCAAGACACACAGTAATTCAAATGGCAAAAAGGAGTGATAAAGAGAAAATTCTAAAAGCAAGAGAAGACAAAACAGTTACATACAAGGGAAAAACCCATAAGGCTATCAGCTTATTTTTTGGCAGAAGCTTTGCAGGCCAGAAGGGAATGCCATGATATACATAGAGTGCTGAAAGAAAACCCTGCAGTTAAGAATACTCTGGCAGAACTATCATTCAGAATAGAAGAAGAGACAAAGAGTTTCCCAGAAAAAAGTTAAAAAAATTCATGACCACTAAACCAGCCCTACATAGAACGTTAAAGGAGACTCTGAGTGGAAAGGAAAGACCATAAGTAGTAATAATAAAGTAGGAAGAATACGGGCGCCTGGGTGGCTCAGTCGGTTAAGCGGCCAACTTTGGCTCAGGTCATGATCTCGCAGTCCGTGAGTTCGAGCCCTGCATTGGGCTGTGTGCTGACAGCTCAGAGCCTGGAGCCTGTTTCAGATTCTGTGTCTCCCTCTCTCTGACCCTCCCCTGTTCATGCTCTGTCTCTCTCTGTCTCAAAAATAAATAAACGTTAAAAAAAAAAGTCCGAAGAACAAAAGCAATAAAATTAAGTATATTTATAAAAATCAGTCAAGGGATTCACAAAAGAGAAGGATGTAAAGTATGACACCATGTACCTAAAATGCAGAGGGGGGAGGAGCAAAGAATGGGTTGAAACTTAAGCAACCACCAACTTAATATAGACCACTATATGCAGAAGATGTTATACACAAACCTAATTGTAACCAAAATAGAAAACCAGAAATAGATATGCAAAAAATAAAGAGGAAGGAATCCAAGGATATCACTAAAGAAACCTAATGAGAGAAGAAAGGAATAGAGAAGACCTACAAAAACAACCGTAACAAAATGTAAAACAAGTAAACAAAATGGCAATAGGGACACACTTATCAATAATTACTTTGAATGTACATGGACTAAACACTGCAATCAAAAGGCATAGGGTGACAGAATGGGGAAAAAAGCAAGACCCATCTCTGTGTTGCATACAGGAGGCTCATTTCAGATCTGAAGACACATGCAGATTGAAAGTGAAGGGATAGAAGAACAGTTGTCATGTAAATGTAAGTGAAAAGAACGTTGGGGTAGCAATACTTATATTGGACAAAATAAGACATTAAAGCAACAAAAATTATAAAAATAGACAAAGCACACTATCTAATGATAAAAGGAACAACCCAACAAGAATATATATCAATTGTAAATACTTACGCACCAAACATGGGACACCCAAATAAATAAAGCATCTAATAACAAACATAAAGGGAGGAAGTAATTGATAGTAATATAATAGGAGACTTTACCATCCTACTTACATCAATAGACAAATCATCCAAAAGAAAATCAATAGGGAAACCATGGCTTTGAAAGACACATTCAACCAGATGGATCAAATGATATATTCAGAACATTCCATCCTAAAACAGAATATACATTCTATTCAAGTGCAAATGGAATGTTCTCCAGAATAGATCACATATTAGGCAATAAAACAAGTCTCAACAGTGGCACCTCGGTGGCTCAGTTGGTTAAGTGTCCAACTTCAGCTCAGGTCATGATTTGCCATCTGTGAGTTTATGCCTCGTGTTGGGCTCTATGCTGGTAGCTCAGAGCCTGGAGCCTTCTTCAGATTCTGTGTCTCCCTCTCTCTCTGTCCCTCCCCCACTCATGCTGTTGTCTCTCAAAAATGAATAAACATTAAAAAAATTAAAAAATACAAGTTTCAACAAATTCAAAAGATTAAAGTCCTATTATGCAACTTTTCCAAACACAACACTATTAAGCTAGATCAACCATAAGAAAAAAATCTGGAAAGAACACAAAATACATGGAGGTTAAGTAACATGATACTAAACAATGAATGGGCCAAGCAAGAAAAGAGGAAATCAAAAAATGCATAGAGATAAATGAAAATGAAAACACAATGATCCAAAACCTTTGGGATGCAGCAAAAGCTGTTCTAAGAGGGAAGTTTGTAGCAATACAGGCCTACCTCAAGGAGCAAGAAAAATCTTAAATAAACAACTTAAACTTACACCTAAAGCAGCTAGAAAGAGAACTAACAAAACCCCAAACCAGTAGAAGGAAGGAAATAATAAAGATTAGAGCCCAAGTAAATGAAATAGAAACTTGAAAAAGAAATAGCTGGTTCTTTGAAAAGATCAACAAAATTAATAAACATTTAGGCAGACTAATCAAAAAGACAAAAAAAAAAGAGGAATCTAAACAATCATAAATGAAGGAGAAATAACTGACACTACAGAAATACAAAAGATTATAAGAGAATATTATGAAAAATTATATGCTAACAAACTGGATAACCTAGAAGAAATTAAGGAATTTCTAGAAACATGTAAACTACCAAAATTGAACTGGAAAAAATAGAAAATTTGAATAGCCTGGTTACTAGCAATGAAATTGAATCAGTAATCAAAAAACTCCCAATAAACGAAATTCCAGGACCAGATGGCTTCACAGGTGAATTCTACCAAACATTTATTAAAGAGTTAATGCCTAGTCTCAAACTGTTGCAAAAAACAGAGGAGGAAGGAAAACTTCTTCTTTCATTCTATGAGGCCAGCATTACCCTGAGACCAAAACCAGATAAAGACACCAGTAAAAAAGAGAAATACAGGGGCGTCTGGGTGGCTCAGTCGGTTAAGCATCCGACTTCAGCTCAGGTCATGATCTCCCAGTTTGTGAGTTCAAGCCCTGCATCAGGCTCTGTGCTGACAGCTCAGAGCCTGGAGCCTGCTTCAGATTCTGTGTCTCCCTCTCTCTGCCCCTCCCCTGTTCATGCTCTGTGTCTCTCTCTTTCAAAAATAAATAAACATTTAATTAAAAAAAAGAAATACAGGCCAATATCTCTGTTGAACATAGATGCAAAATTCTTCAATAAAATACTACCAAACCGCATCCAACAATACATTAAAAAAAAATCATTCACCATGATCACATGGGATTTATTCCTGAGATGCAAGGCTTGTTCAGTATTCACAAATTAATCAGTGTCATACATCACATCAACAAGAGAAAGGATAAATACCATATGATCATTTCATGCATTTCAGTAGATGCAGAAAAAGCACTTGACAAAGTATATCCATTTATGATAAAAACCCTCAACAAAGTAGACTTAGAGAGAACAGTCCTCAAGATAGTAAAGGCCATCTATGAAAAACCCATACCTAACATCGTACTTAATGGGAAAAACTGGGAAACCCTAAGACCAGGAACAAGACAAGGACGTCCACTCTCACAATGTTTTGTTTTGTTTTAAATGTTTATCCATTTTGAGAGGTGTGCGGGTACATGGGGAAGAGGCAGAGAGAGAATCCCAAGCAGCCTCCATGCTGTCAGTGCACAGCCTGACATGGGACAGGTCTCATGAACCATGAGATCATGACCTGAGCTGAAATCCAGAGTCAGAAGCTTGACCTGCTGAGTCATCAGGCGCCCCCACTCTTACCACTTTTTTCAACATAGTACTGCAAGGCCTAGTCATAGTAATCAGACAACAAAAAGAAGTAAAAGGCATCTAAATCAGTAAGGAAGCAGTGAAACTTTCACTATTTGCAGATGACATAATATTATATATTTAAAACCCAAAAGATTCTACCAAAAAACTACTAGAAGTGATAAATGAATTCACTAAGTTCACAGGATACAAAATCAATATACAGAAATCCATTAAACAGCAGAACAAGGGGCGCCTGGGTGGCTCAGTCTTAGTTAAGAGTCCGACTTTGGCTCAAGTCATGAACTCATGGTTTGTGGGTTCAAGCCCTGCATCAGGCTGTCTGCTGTCAGCACAGAGCCTGCTTCAGATCCTCTGTCTTCTCCTCTCTCTATCCCTCCCCCACTCAAAAATAAATTAACATTAAAAAAAACACACAGAAAGAAAAGTTAAAACAATCCTGGGGAGGGGGTACCTTGGTGGCTCAGTCAGCTAAGCGTCTGACTCTTGATTTTGGCTCAGGTCATGATCTCATAGTTCATGGGTTTGGGCCCCTGCCTCAGGCTCCATGTTGACAGTGCAGAACCTCCTTAGGATTCTCTCTCTCTCTGCCCTCTCCTGCTCACATGCTCACTCTCTCAAAATAAATAAATAATAGAAAATAATCCCATTTACAATTGTACCAAAAAGAATAAAATACTTAGGAATAAACTTAACCAAGGAGGTGACAGATCTATACTCGGAAAACTTTAAAATAAATGAAAGATTAAAGAAATTGAAATTGATGAAATTGAAAAAAGAAAGAAATTTAAGACAACACAAATGTAAAGATATTCCATGCTCATGGGTTGGAAGAACAAATACTGTTAAAATGTCCATACTTCCCAAAGCAATCTATAGATTTAATGAAATCTCTATCAAAATACCAACAGCATTTTTCACAGAACTAGAGCAGTAACCCTAAAATTCATATGGAACCACAAAAGACCCCCATTAGCCATCTTGAGAAAGAAGAACAAAGCTGGAGGTATAACAATTCCAGATTTCAAGGTATACTAAAAAGCTATAGTAATCAATATAGTGTGGTACTGGCACAAAAACAGATTGGTGCAACAGAATAGAGTGCTCAGGCATAAACCCACGATTATATGGTTAGTCTTTCACAAAGGAGGCAAGGATATGCAATGGGAAGAAGTCTCTTCAACAAATGGTGTTTGGAAAACCGAACAGCTACATACAAAAGAATGAAACTGGATCACTGTCTTATACCATATATAAAAAGTTAAAAGTCAGTTAAGAATCTAAATGTGAGATCTGAAACCATAAAAATTCTAAAAGAAAACACAGTAATTACTCTGATCAGCCATAGCAACACTTTTCTAGATATGTCTCTTGAGGCAGGGGGAACAAAAACAAAAATAAACTATTGGGATTACTTCAAAATAAAAAGCTTTGCACAGCAAAAGAAACATTCAGCAAAACTAAAAGACAGCTTATTGAATGGGAGAAGATATTTGCAAATGACATATCTGATAAAGGGGTAGAATCCAAAATATATATTTAAAAAAAAGCTATATAAATCAACAAAAACCCCTAATCAATTAAAAAATGGGCAGAAGACATGAACATTTTTTTCAAGGAAGACCCACAGATGGCCAACAAACATAAAGAGAGGCTCCATATCGCTCGTCATCAGGGAAATGCAAGTCAAAACCACATTGAGAATTACCTCACACCTGTCAGAATGGCTAAAATCAAAAACACAAGAAACAATAAGTATTGGTAATGATGTAGAGAAAAAGGAACCCTGGTGCACAATTGGTGGAAATGCAAACTGGTGTAGCCACTCTGGGAAAGTGTGCACGTTCCTCAAAAAATTATAAATAGAACTACCCTATGATCCAGCAATTGTACAACCAGTATTTACCCAAAGAATACCAAAACACTAATTCAAAGGGATACATACATCCCTATGTTTGTAGCAGCATTATTTACAATAGCCAAGATATTACCATATTATCTAGTAATTGCACTATTGATATTTACCCAAAGACTATGAGAACACGAATTTAAAAAGATACAGGTACCCCTATGTTTACTGCAGCATTATTAATAATATCTAAATTGTAGAAACAGCCCAAGTGTCCATTTATAGATGAGTGGATAAAGAAGTAGTGTGTGTGTATATATATATATGTATATATATATATGTGTATATATATATATATATATATACACATACACACACACACATACATACATATACACACACACAATGGAATATTACCTAGTCATAAGAAAGAATGAAATATTGCCATTTACAACAACATGAATGGATCTAGAGAGTATAATGCTAAATGAAATTAGAGGAAGACAAATACTGTATGATTTCACTGATGTGAAATTTAAGAAAGCAAGCAAAGAAAGGAAGAAGACAAACCAAGAAATAGGCTCTTAACTATAGAGAACAAACTGATGGTTACCAGAGGGGCAGTTGGGTGGGGTTGTATATGAAATAGGTGAAGGGGATTAAGAGTACACTTAAGGGGCGCCTGGGTGGCGCAGTCGATTAAGCGTCCGACTTCAGCCAGGTCACGATCTCGCGGTCCGTGAGTTCGAGCCCCGCGTCGGGTTTTGGGCTGATGGCTCAGAGCCTGGAGCCTGTTTCGGATTCTGTGTCTCCCTCTCTCTCTGCCCCTCCCCCGTTCATGCTCTGTCTCTCTCTGTCCCCAAAATAAATAAAAACGTTAAAAAAAAAAATTAAAAAAAAATTTATTAAAAAAAAAAAAAGAGTACACTTAACATGATAAGCACTGAGTAATGTATAGAATTGTTTAATCAGTATATTGTACACCTGAAAACAATATAACGTTGTATGTTAACTATACTGGAATTAAAATTTTTAAAATGGAACTTAAAAATATGCTTAGTTGAATATTGTCATCTTATAAATCTGATTTGTTTATTTTAAGTAGTTGCAAGCAAGCATTTAATTGTGCCTTTTAATGTGTATAACTGTTGGTCATTATCTCTATTTTTGGCATAAAGGATATAAATGTATTATCTATAATTTTTTTTCAGAAACAGTAGAGAAATTGTTGTAAATATTGTCTTTTTGTATATAGAGAGCATTAAGTTTGATCAGAGTAACAACCATCACCTGTACGTGTCCCAGTTAGTATTTTTTTGGTGATGGGAGCAAGAGACAGGAAGAAGAGAGCAACAAAGATAATTCTAACTTACTCATTTGGAACTTTGCAAAAAGCATGGTCTCATGGTTCGGTTTTCTTGTCTCTAGCTCTGCCTTTTTCAGACTCTGTGCTTCTCTAAGATAGGAATCCAGAGGAGGATTGATCATTTCTTGGAGCACTAAAAACCATGGCTCAGGTAAATTGGTGTTTTTTCATGCTCTGTTTAAGTAGTCACTTTTTTTACAGAGTATGTGCACATTTGCATTCCTTATTTCTGAAATGTCCTTCCTAACTGACCCCACTCAGCAATGTGCTCCCCAGCATTCCAGGCTTATAAGTGATGAGGATCTTTCCTATGTTTGTCTTTCTAATCAACCTATATTCACATAATTATTCAAAAATACTTGGAGCATCTTTGACTAGAAGCACTGATTTAACAAAAGCAGATTCCCTGATTTTATAAGATAGAGAAGGTTGTTAATTGTACCACACATGAGAAAACTTTGAACTTCTCTTTATACCTAAGTTTCCTGGTTAGACAAGATCATTAGTTTTGACTGGCCTCAGAGCTCATGCTTTGTGAGCTTTTAAGATCCATTAGAACATGATTAGAGCCTGAAAGAGATCAGGGATCTTCCCTGGTAATCCATAATTGACATAAAGCAATAATACGGATAATTTTGAGAGTCAAAGTTAAGTGTTAATCTTGTACATGTAAGTTTAGATGATCTTTTCTACCTTTCTGTTGCTTAGAACAAGGAAAAATGTACATTTTATAAGTGATAAATAGTACAAGAAAGATCATCATTCACACGCAAAAGTTGTTGAGAATTGTAGACTCCTAAAAGTAAGAAATGCTTATGAGATTATTATGTAAGCTAAATGTGTAAATAATGCACACTTAGTCAGACATTCATTATATGGAGCTATTTTGCAGCCTATTAAAATATGGACTAAATTATTGGTAAGAAGGAAAATGCTTATGAGATAATATCCTGATACAATGATGGATTGAGGTTTCAATAAATTCCTTAATTTTACACAAAATTTATAAGAAGCAGATTTTATGAGATTTTACAAAAAAACTTCCCCAGTTATTTTTCTTATTTCTTAAAGAATAAGGAAGAGAAACTTGAATTTATTGAGAACGTATGATACACAAGATATAAGTGTAATTAAAGAAGAGTGAATGATAGAGTATTGTACAGGTTGCCTTTGTGTGCTGTTTCTTTTAGTTGCGACTTTACATCTTTAATTTCCAGACTTATCTGCATAATGAGATGTTCTATATGCAGGAATTACCTATAGCAACAGGAATATGTTGGTACTTCAGAAGAATTGATTTCTTTAGTGTCTCATTTATGTCAGTGGCTTTCTGCTGTTTTTTACCTCCTTTGTGGAGAGTACCCTGTCATTTCCCCTCTGTTGAAAAAAATATTTTCTTTATTTCCACAACTGGTATTATATTTGTTGTTTCAGAGATCAGTGATGTTCAGGGATGTTGCCATTGACTTCTCTCAGGAAGAGTGGGAATGCCTGGACTCTGCTCAAAGGGATTTGTATAGAGATGTGATGTTGGAGAACTATAGTAACTTGGTGTCACTAGTAGGTAAGGAAATGTACCCCTAGTATTTCAGGATCTACCTTTGGAATGGCTGCTTTCTTCGATTGTTTTTAAGTAACTGAATTGCCTCTTATTATTCTCAAAGGAATGAGAATATTTTAATTACTGGAAATAGTAATATTTCATAGGGCATATTTGCTTTCTCCATTTTCCAGTGTAATTATCGCTCTTCTTTCTCTCTTATTTGATAAGCAAAGGGCTAGATTTGAATTCTGGGACACTTACAATATTGTCAGGAAAAACAGGCTATGCATTGTTACAATTTAGATATGCTAAAGGAGTTAAAAATATTTTGAAAATTAGATCCAGAAATATATTGTTTTTCAGACAATAGAAAAGCTTATATTATTTACATAGTAATAGGGTAGATTAGGTCAGGTAAACAATCCATTACAACAAATACTTTTGCTCCTATTTGTGTTTTGTAGTTGAATATTACATTTTAAGAACTTTGTACTGTTCTTTGAATGAATGTGCTAGAACCACCTTCTATTGGAAAATAGCTCAGGAAGAACATGTGATTGTCTAAGAAAGTTTGTTGGACTTTTCCTATAACAAAATAAGAGACATCCTATATCAGTTAAAACTTTTAACAAGTGATTTTCCAACCTAAATGATCACTTTATTCTTTAGACTCTTGAAGTCCCTGTCTTTTACCCATTCACTCCTCTTTTCTCTGAAGGCTTTATGAAGTTACTGGTTGGTACACTGCCTTTGAGACCCAAGTCATGTGGAAAAAAGACTTCTGACTTGAGAAGAAAAGCAAGGGCTTTTCAGCACAATCTCTCTAAGGAATCCCACCTAATCCCTACTCTTCTCCCTTTTGGTCTCTTATGATAGTCCTTCCCACTCTCAAAGGAGGAGCTCTTCCTTTTCTCCAGTGGTATGTAAACTTGGGAGTCAATTCCTTTCTAGATTTTTTTTTTTTGTATTTAGATTTATATTGTCTCCCTTTAAAATGTATTCATTCATTCAAAATATATTTATTAAGAGCCTATTCTTTACCAAGGACTATAGTAGGTATTGGAGAAATGATGATCTAGATAAAGTTTGTGTTCTGCTACATTCTCTGGGAGAAATAAAAATATATGTGTTTGTGTGTATATATTTACATATATACATTTATTTAATAAATATAATAGTTTGCAGGCAACAATAAGGAATTTGAAAGTAAAGGAGAGTAGGCAAATTAACTGGGGAGTATGGATGGGCTATTTTAGATAGGTAGATTTTTAAAAAACATCTCTAAGGAGGTAATATTTGAACAAAGACTTGACTGAAGTAAGGGCAGGAGTCAGGCCAGTCCTGCCAGTCTGTGCAGGAACAGTATTGCAGACAGATGGAGTAGTAAACGTAGAGAGTTTAGGGTGGGTGTTAACTTAGTAGGAGGAACAGAAAAGCATAATTAAAGAAGAGTGAATGGTAGAGTAATTAAGAAATAAATATAATTTGGCAACTCCAGAAAAGGAGTTCAAATTTTATGCTTTGAGGTGGTGCCCTCTGACTTCTGGTGAAAGAAAATGCACATCCTCTCTGAAGGAAAGTAAGAGGGTTTTAGAATTCTCACAAATTAAGATCAACAAAAGATGAGCTCACAAAGATCAACCCCCAAGGAAACAGGTCATAGGTGAGTGATAGATAATCTAAAGAAACAACAGATTACATGGCAAATGATTTCACATATTGGTATTTTTAGATATAAATATAAAATGTTGGTGAAATGTTTAAAGAAATAAGCTAAATCACAAAAATAACAAGCAATAAGAGATTTTCATAGAGGGTCAGATTTGAAAGAGAACTAAGAACATTTCTAAAGGTTCTGTTTAGATCTTTTTAAAAATAATCATCAATAGATTGAGAAGTTTGAATGAAAATTGTTTTCTTTATAAAAAGACATAAAGAAAATAAAAGGCCTTGAATTGGGTGAATATATTTGCAATTCATATTGACAACAATGAAATTAATACCTAGAATATAAAAAGCTTTTATAGATTAAGGAAAAGGAAATATTTTGTTTTTAAAAAGTGGGTAAAAGACATTCATAGGCAGTTCAAGGAAAAGGAAATAACAAATCAAGGAGGTAAAAGACCTATACTCTGAAAACTATGAAACATTGATGAAAGAAATTCAAGATAATACAGTTGGAAAGATATACACTGCTCATGGATTGGAAGAATTAGTAATTGTTAAAATGTCCATACTACCCAAAGCAAACCACAGATTCAGTGCAATACCTAACAAGATGCCAATAGTATTTTTCATAAAACTAAAGCTAAAATAATTAATCTACAACAAAGGAGGCAGCAATAGCCAGTTGGGGGAAAGAGAGTCTTTTGAATAAATGTTTTTCTTTGTTCTGGAAAAACTGGAGAGCTACATGCAAAGGAATGAAACTACACTACTTTCTTACACCATACACAAAAATAAACTCAAAATGGGTTTAAAACCTAAATTTGAGACCTGACATCATTAAACTAAAAGAATACATAGGCACTAATCTTTTAATAAACTCTTGGGACTACATGAAAATAAAAAGCTTTTGTACACCAAAGGAAACCCATGAATAAAATGAAAAGACAACCTACTGAATGGGAGAAGATATTTACAAATGATATGTCTGATAAGGGGTTAATATCACTATTTTGTTTAAAAAAAAAAGGGAAAGGAAATACAAATAGCCAACAGACATGAAGTGCTATTGACTGAATAAATAAATAAAATTTTACAAGGGATTACTATTTAGCAATACAACAGCCAAAACGTGGAAATGACTCAGATGTCTAGCAGCTGATGAATGGATGAATAAAATTTGTTATATCTTTAAATGGAGTGTTATTTAGCAATAAAAAGGAGTTCTGATACATACTACAACATGGATGAGCCTTGAAAACATGCTGAGTGAAAGAAGCCAGATGCAAAGACTGTATATTACATTATTTCATTTATATGAAATGTCTACAATAGACAACTATAGGGACAGAAAGTAGATTAGTGGTTGCCAAGTGCTGGGGGTGGGAGATGAAGGTGAATTGGAGAATGGAAATAGAGAAATTGGAAATGACTGCTAATAGACACAGGTTTCTTTTTGAGGTGATAAGAATACAATCTCTAGATTGTGGTCATTGTTGCACAATTCTGTGCATACTAAAAATCATTGAATTGGAAAAAAAATCATTGAATTATATACTTTAAATGAATAAACTGTAGGTATGTGAATTATATTTGAACACTTTGGGAAAAAATATGGAAATAATTTCTAAATTTGTATGCATAGCTGGAGTTCGTTTAAAAATTCCAGATCCCTGGCCACACCTCAGACCAATTAAATCACAATCTCTTAGCATGGGATACAAATATTATGTTTTGAAGCTACTTAGGTTGTTCAAATGTTCAGACATGTTTGGTAACCACTACAATATATTACCTAAGAATAAGTTTATGTATTTATTTTATTATTTTATTTTAGATATATTTTTAGACAGAGAATACATGTGAGTGGGAGAGAGGGGAAGAAGGAGGGAGGGAGAAAGAGAGAAAGAGAATCTTAAGCAGGTTCCACTCTCAGCATGGAGCCCGAGGCAGGGCTCAATCTCATGACCCTGGAATCATGTCCTGAGCCGAAATCAAAGAGTTGGCTGCTCAACCAGCTGAGCCACCCAGGCGCCCCAAAATTTATTTTTGTTTTAAATTTTTGTTTATTTTGGGGCACCTGGGTGGCTCAGTCAGGTTAAGCGTTGTGTCTGACTTTGGCTTAGGTCATGACCTTGTGGTTTGTGGGTTTGAGCCCTGTGTTGGGCTCTGTGCTGACAGTTCTGAGCCTGGAGTGTGCTTCTGATTCTGTCTCCCTCTTTCTCTGCCCCTCCCCCGCTCACGCTTTGTGTATGTGTGTGTGTGTGTGTGTGTGTGTGTCTCTCAAAAATAAGTGTTTTTATTAATGTTTGTTTATTTTTGAGAGAGAGCAGGGAAAGGGCAGAGAGAGAGAGGGAGACAGAATCCCAAGCAGGCTCTGCACTCTCAGTGCAGAACCTGATGGGGGGCTTGAACTCAGGAACCGTGAGATCATGACCTGAGCCAAAATCAACAGTTGGTCAATTAACCAACTGAGCCACCCAGATGCCCCTATTTTTTTATTTGAGGGTTCACTCCATTTAGTTGCTATTGCCAGTATGCTTGGATTTATTTCTTCCCTATTTTATGTTTTTTGTCTACTCTTAATCTTCTGTGCTTCCTTCTTTTATTTCTTTCCTAATAATCAGGATGGATACATCTCTTTTTTTTTATTTATGTTTATTTATTTTTAAGAGAGAGAGCACACACATGAGCCGACGTAGGCTAGAGAGAGATGGGGAGAGAGGATCTGAAGTGGGCTCTGCACTGACAGCAGAGAGGTTGATGTGGGGCTTGAACTCACGAACCGTGAGATCATGACCTGAGCTGAATTTAGACGCTTAACTGACTGAGCCACCCAGGCATCCCTGTTTTGTTTTGTTTTTTTTAAACTCCATTTTCCCCCTTGTTTAATTTGGAAGATGTATACTATTTTTTATCCTTAGTGGTTATCTTTAATGTTTTGTCACATGTACTTTATTTCTTTTAATGCAAATATAGTTTTGTAGTTTTTTATTAATTGTAATGATGTTTGAAAAATATACACATTTAATGAAAATTAAATATTTTATTAATTATTAAATGTTTTAATATTAAGGCACTCATTCAATCCACATACAGTGTTTGCACACTGCTTTGCAGAAGTCTTTTCTTTTTTTAAAGTTTTTATTTAAATTCCAATTACCATACAGTACAACACTAGTTTCAGCTGTAGAATTTAGTGATTTATCACCTACATACAACACTGTGCTCATCACAAGTGCCCTCCTTAATACCCATCACCTTTTTAACACATTACTCCACCTACCTCCCCTCCAGCAACTATCTGTACTGTATAATTAAAGAGTCTGTTTCTTGGTTTGCCTTTTTCTTTTTCTCTCCCTATGTTCTTTTATTTTGTCTCTCAAATGCCACATATTTGGGGTGCCTGAGTGGCTGTCGGTTAAGTGTCCAACTTGGGCTCAGGTCATGATCTCGCAGTTTGTGAGTTCAAGCCCCGCCTTGGGTTCTGTGCTGACAGCTGAGCCTAGAGCCTGGTTCAGGTTCTGTGTCTCCCGCTCTCTCTACCCCTCCCCTGCTGGCACTCACTCTGTCTCTCTCAAAAATAAATCAACATTTAAAAAAATTTTTTTAATGCACATATGAATGAAATCATATAGCAGTTGTCTTTCTCTGACTGACTTCGCTTAGCATAATACATTCTAGTTCCATCCATGTTGTTGCAAATGGCAAGATTTCATTTTTTTTTTTTATGGCTGAGTAATAGTGCATTGTGTATATATATATATATATATATATATATATATATATATATATACCTTCTTGATCCATTCGTCAGTCGATGGACATTTGGGTTGTTTCTGTAATTTGGCTGTTGTTGCTATTTGGCTATGCTGCTATAAGCATTGGGGTACATGTATCCCTTTGAATCAGTACTTTTGTATCATATGGGTAAATATCTAGTAGTACAATTGCTGGCTCATAGAATAGTTCTACTTTTAACGTTTTGAGGAACCTCCATATTGGTTTCCAGAGTGGCTGTACCAGTTTGCATTCCCACCAACAATGTAAGAGGATTCCCCTTTCTCTGCATCCTGACCAACATCTGTTGTTGGGAAAACTGGACAGCAACATGCAAAAGAATGAAACTGGACCACTCTCTTACACAATACACAAAAATAAGTTCAATGGATTGAAGACCTAATTGTGAGACAGGAAACTATCAAAATCCTAGAGGAGAACACAGGCAGTAACGTCTTTGACATTGGTCGTAGCAACTTCTCACTAGATAGGTCTCCTGAGGCTAGGGAAACGAGCAAAAATAAACTATTGGTACTACATAAAAATAAAAATCCTCACAGTGAAGGAAACAACAAACTGAAAAGGCAACATACAGAACGGGAGAAGATATTTGTAAATCACATATCTGATAAGGGGCTAGTATACAAAAGAACTTACCAAACTCAACACCCAAAAAACAAATAATCCAGTTAAGAAATGGGCAGAAGACATGAATAGACATATTTCCAAAGAAGACATAGAGATGACTAACAGTTATGAAAAGGTGCTCAACATCAATAAAATACAAATCAAAACTGCAGTGAGATATCACTTCACACCGAACTGACTACAATTAACACAAGAAGCTTCAAAAGTCCAGAGTAAACTATATGCCCCACCCTCACACCTGGGATTTCAAGGCAACCAGCTGAGAAACAGAAAGGATTGGGTCTACCTTGAAATAAGTTGGAAGCTGTTGTGACAGTGAGTTGAGCTTCTATAGCCAGATGAAACACTGACCTCTCTGTGTCAAATGTATTTCACTGTCAAAAATCAGGAGCATACCAGCAGTATATGACTATACTCTTTTTCTGTACCTTTACCAACACTACATACCTGTGATTGCTGGTGAGTTTAAATATTTTGGGAGTATTTCTGCCTGTTTTGGTCCTTTAATCATTATCATTATTGTTTGTGTCACTTAAATACTTAACAATGGTTAAAGTTAATGTTTCCTTTTTCCCCAGAACAATATAAAAGATATATGAAGGATCTGAAAGTGCCTTTAACTATGGTTCATCTTTCCCATCTATTATGTTACTGTCTGATGTTTTAATTGTTTTCTTTTAAACCCTCCAAATGGGCATTATTTTTGTTTTATAATGACAGTGTTTGCTTGTAGATTTATTCATATGATTATCCTTTTATTTGCACTCTATTCCTCTTCATTATACCTTCCATTGAGATGATTTTATTTGTCATGAAATACATTAAGCAAGGCTTATTGTTAGTAAATGTTCTGTTTTTATTTTTGTTCTTTTAGTAAAGTAACCTTGCTTCACTTTCATTTCTGCCTGATGATTTCACTTGGTATAGAATTCTATACTGACAATTATTTTTTTCTCAGCACTCTGAAGATATTATTCCACTGTCTTCTGGCTTCTATTGTTGCTCTTGAGAAGTCTGCCTTCTGTCTCATTATTATTCCTTTTGTAAGTAATTGGTATTTTCTCTCTGGCTGCCTTTAAGATTTTTTTCTTAAGATTTTAATATAATTGATTATATCGTTTTATTTCTAGAACTTTGATATTCTCTTCCTCTCCTAGATCTTATTTTTTTTTACTTCTATTTAGTTCCTTTATCATGGTTTTGAATTCATATTTTAATTTTCATATATTTCAAGCATTTATAAATGCTCTATATATAAAAAATTCAGTTTGTAGAGAACAGGCCTAATTCTGCAACTTCTTACATTCATGTGGGCTCTTGTGTAATGATGAAGTATGATTTTTTTTCCCTCCTTTTCATTGAGAGTCTAGGACAAGACTGCAGTGTTTCTTGTCATTTCCTTTGAGATCACATGGACTTTTTTTTCCTTTATCTGAACTGTGGGCCTTGGATAATTCTGATTTTGTGAAGAGGTTCAGTATTAATCCCTGAAATTTTGTGGGCCTATGGCCTTGTGTCTTGGGTTATATCAGACCATTAAGATAGATACAAACTGTTTGGCAATTGAAATCAACAAATATCCTGAGGGTAGTTGTGACTTTTGAGCATGTTTACCTCTAGTTTGTGGTTCTTACTTCATTGTACCTCCTTTGGATCTTCTTTACTTTTTTAAAAAAAGTATGGCATGCTTTTAAAAGAATATAGGTCATATTTTATACAGGATTTCAAGAAATCTGATGCATCATTCACATATTTACAATTGTGAATCCTTTTGTCTTTGAACCTTCTATATCTACATTTGATGTCCTTAGGTAAATTTCATAGTTTTTTCTTAAATGGTCTTTTGCATTTCTTCTAAAGCAATTTTCTCAGTACTTTATAAATGTTGATATTATGTATAGGACTGTTTTATTGTATATTTTCTGAATGGCTAATACATCTATATAGACACACACACACACACACACACACACACACACACACACATAATACACATCTATATATGGTTAGCAAAATGTTGATATCTGTAAGTTGATAATAATCTTATAGAAACATCTAATAATTGTCCAGGGGATAATAATGGATTTCTAGGTAGATACTTTTGCATTTTATATATAATGTATTATTTATTTCTTTTCTATTTGTGCCAGTTTTTTAAAACTGTAATCAGTAGGAGCTGAGTATTTGAATATTTCACAATTTGAAAAACAATTCTTGTCTTTTTCCAAACTTTATTGGAAGTATTTCTAATGTTTACTGAATATGTTTCTTTAGATTTCTGATACTCTTAATTAGGTTAAAGAAGAGCATTCTGGCTTTAGAGAATTTTTTTACATTTTTAAAGAATGTTTATCTTTGAGAGAGAGATAAAGAGCACAAGCATGGGAGGGGCAGAGTGAGAGGGAGACACAGAATCTGAAACACGTTCCAGGCTCTGAGCTGTCAGCACAGAACCCGATGCGGGGCTCAAACTCACAAACCATGAGATCATGACCTGAGCCAAAGTTGGACGTTTAACCAACTGAGCCACCCAGGCGTCCCTAGAGAATTTTTAATACAAGGTCTCAAGTAGATTTTCTGATGCTGAATCACTCCTCCATTTGTGGGATAAATTGTATTTAATCATGATGTTTCAGTCCTTAATACAGCTATATTCTACATTGCTAATGTTTATTTAAAAATTTGACCTATGTTGGTTCATAGGATTGACTTCGTTTTCCTGAGCTCTCATTGTCCAGGTTTGTTATCTTAGTTAACTATGTAAAATGACTTGGGTGGATTTCCATGTTTTTGTATGTTCAACAACAATTACATAGGAATTGAATTGTGTATTCTTTAATGGTTTGGATAACCTTGCCAGTCATACCATCAATCATCAGTGTCTGTGGCCTTTTAGGAGCATAGACATTAAACTCAAATTTAAAATTCTTATGTAGTTATTGATGTATTCTCAGATTTTCTTTATTCATGGATCACTTTTATTATTTTCATCCATTTCAACTAGTTTTTCTAATTTACTGTTCAGTTATGTATAGGTTTTTCTCATAAGCACTTGTCTTAGATTTATGTTCTTCTATTCTTTATCCTTTCCAATGTTTTGGATTTGTGCCCAATCTGATTTTTTTCCCCAGCGTGTCATATTTTTGTACCATTTATTTGCTTTGGAAAAAATGAATGGACTTCTGGCCATTTCTATTCCTTCGAAATTCTGGTTTACTCGCTTTCTCATTTAGCTAGCTAATTCTTTTGTTTGTTTTGTTTTTTCCTCCCTCTTCTTGAGTTGACATCTTAATTCTCTTGTTTTTAATTATTTCTTGTTTTCTAATAAGTACATTTAAAGCTGTGAGTTTTCTGAGGATTCATTAGTTGAGTCTTGGGATTTCACATCAAGTTCCTCTTGGTATTTTGCTCTAAATTTTAAGTTTAATTTTTATTTTCCTTTTATATCAAACATTATATAGAAGTATCTTAATTACTTAATTCTAGGATTCTATATTTGTTTTCTATGTTTTTGCAATTTCTAGTTTTATTATTAGTTTTATCTATCTATATAGTTAATACCTATCTTATTAATTATGTTCCAGTCTTCTGAGTCTGTACTTTCTTCTTAGTCTGTTTATATAACTGTCCTAAAACAGAAAAGGAAAAAACTATTTCCTTTTATTCACACAGTACTTCTGACACCAGATGTGTGGATTTTCCCATACGAGGCAGTTCTCCAGTTCCTGGTAGACACCAGTAGGGTGTCTTACAATTTAACTTAATTCTGATACTAACTGCCCAGAGTTAGCACAGACCCCACTGTTTAAGGGCTGAATCCCACAGCCTACTACCCCAGAGGCCAATTGTAACTCTCAAGTTGTCCCCGTACTTATGACTGACTGGCTATAAATCAGAGGTTCCCACAGTACCCTTCTCAGGTTTAATAATTTGCTAGAAGAGCTCAGAGAACTTAGAGCAACATTTACATTTACCAGTTTATTATAAAACATACAACTCAGGGACAGCCCAATGGAAGAGATGCACAGGGAAAGTGTTTTTGTGCTGGTCTTAGCCTATCAGCAACCACCAGTGCTGTGGCTGGACCAGCTTTTATGGTTCTTACTATGATTGCAAGATGCCCTTTAGTAATAACCATTGGGAGACTTTGAAAAAGTAAAGATTTATGACTTAGAGGACCTAGAAATGATACAACATACCCTGGGCCCTACAGTGATGGCATGGGTATAGAGAGTGCACAGACCTAGGGTTTTGCCTCTGTTGAGGTTGAGAATGAGGGCCTAGGGTTTCTGGGCTCTGTATTGTTGAATTTAAAATGAAAGCGGGAACTTAAGAGGGCAGCAAGAAAAAATTTAGTAAGTGGTCCAAATGATTAGTTACTGAAATCAACAAAGGAATCTCAGATGGGGGAGGCAGCCTGGCTCCTTTATTTAGTGTGGCTTGTAATATAGTCATCTTTGATGGATGCCTCTTTGAAGTGGATGCCTCAGCAATCAAAGCTTAAGTCAGGCACGTGCCTTACAAACAAAAACAAAAACCTATCAAGACTTATACTCTAGCAAGGTATGGAGAAGGGGTATGGAGCTTCCATGCTGTCTCTCAGCATACCCTCCCAGCACTGTGTTCACTAATCCAGAAACTCTCTGAACCCCTTCAGTCAGGGTTTTTGCTGGAGGCTTCATTAGGTGGGCATGATTGATAAAATCATTGGACATGAGTAATTTATTCGATGTCCAGCATCTTTGCCCTCTCCAGAGGTGGGGCTAAAAGTTCCAACCCACTGAGGGGCACATGGGTGACTCAGTTGGTTAAATGTTCAACTTCAGCTCAGGTCATGATCTCACCATTTCTGAGTTTGGGCCCCGCGTCAGGCACTGTGCTGACAGCCCTGAGCCTGGAGCCTGCTTCAGATTCTGTGTCTTCCTCTCTGCCCCTCCCCTGCTTGCGTGCTCACGCTCGTGCTCTCTCTCTCTCTCACTCTTGTCTCTCTCTCAAAAATAAATAAACATTTAAAAAAAAGTTCCAACCCACTGATCACATGGTTGATTCCCCTGGCAACCAGCCCACCCTCTTTAGGGGCTTTCCAAAAGTCACTTCCTTAGCATAAATTTAGGTGTGGTTGAAAGGTACTTGTTTCCAAGAGTTTTAGGAGTTCTGTACGAGAAATCAGGAACAAAAATTAAATATATATTTCTTATTGTATCACAATATCATAGGTTCTCTACTATGACTTTGGATTTATTAGTTCCTTTTTTTATGTCTATCAATTTTTGTTTATTTACTTCAGAGCTAAGTTTTCAGTTGCATAGTCATGACTTGTAATTTCTCTTATCTGACTCTAAGATGATTGCCCTGAGCTGAATTCATAAATTCACTGAGGTAATGGGAGTAATCAGAGGAGAACTTATACAAGCTTCTGCTGCTTCATCAGTCTGTCTCCCAGCTTTATACTCACTGGGCCTCTTTTCCTATTATGATAGATAAACTTCATGTGCCTTTATCTAAGGCTAGTATCTCCACTTTTGTACTAAACTCGTTTAGTACTCGTTAGTACTCGTTTTGTACTCCACTCGTTTTTCATCTGTTTAGTAACATTCTTGGAGCAATGTTCTGTTAGTCTTGTGCAACATCAATTTGTCAGTGTCTGGTACAGTCATATGCATCTGTACACCTGTAATTTCTCCCATCTTAAATTGATAAACAAATCTGATAAACAAGCAAATAGGGATATGGCCCTATTTCTCTGCTACTTTTTACAACAAAACTCAAAAGAGTTTTCCATGCTTCATATCTCCAGGTCATCTTTTAAATCTGCTTCAATCAAAACTTATTCCCATTATGGGGTGCCTGGGTGACTCAGTTAAACATCCAACTTCAGCTCAGGTCATAATCTCATAGCTCATGAGTTCGAGCCCCATGTCAGGTTCTGTGCTGACAGCTCAGAGCCTGGATCCTGCTTCGAATTCTGTATCTCCCGCTCTCTGCCCCTCCCCCACTCACACTCTGTCTCTCCCTTAGAATAAATAAACATTAAAAACAAAAACAAATAACTTATCCCCATTATTCCACCAAAACTATCTTGTGAAGATCAGAAGTAACCTCCGTATTGTTAAAGCCTTTGTTAAATTAGAAGTCACCTCTCTCAACATTTGACAGAATTATTTCTCCTCAAAACACTTTCTTCGCTTGACTTCTGGGATTCCACATTCTCCTAATTTTTTTTTCTTCCTTTTTAGTCTCCCTTTGCTGGTTCCTTCTCATCTACCTGACCTCTAACTGTTCAAGTGTCCCAGGTCTCAATCCTCAAACTTCCTTTTTCTTTTCTTCTCTTCCTTTCCTGTACCTTTTGTATCCAAAACTCTCTCTGGGTGATCTTATCAAATCCCATAGCTTTAAAAGTCATCATCATTTGGGGCGCCTGGGTGGCGTAGTCGGTTAAGCGTACTACTTCAGCCAGGTCACGATCTCGCGGTCCGTGAGTTCGAGCCCCGCGTCAGGCTCTGGGCTGATGGCTCAGAGCCTGGAGCCTGTTTCCGATTCTGTGTCTCCCTCTCTCTCTGCCCCTCCCCCGTTCATGCTCTGTCTCTCTCTGTCCCAAAAATAAATAAACGTTGAAAAAAAAAATTAAAAGTCATCTACTTATTGATAATTCTCAAATTCACATATCTCATCTAAATATCTCCTCAGAACCCCATACTTTTACATATACCTGCCTACTCAACATCTTTATAATATCTAATAGTTCAAAACCAAACTCTTGATATTCTCTCTCAAACCTGCTCCTACTACAATGAGAAGTTCTCAGTAAATGGCACTGGTATTGTTCTGGATGCCCAGGCAAAATACTTGGAGTTCTCTTAGACTTCTCTCATGTTACATGCCCAGTTCATCATCAAATCCTCTTCATCACACCTTCAAAATATATCCAGAATCCATCTTATTTTCTCCACCCCTTCCTCCAGAATCATCTGGTCCAAGCCATGTAGATTATTGCCTTAGCCTCCTAGCTTCTATCCACCCAGCTTTTGTACTTTCCCATTGATTCTCTGATGTTTTAAAACAACCAGAATGATTGATTTTTAAACAAAAGTCAGATACTATCATGCTGCTTCTCACAACCCTCCAATGGCTACTCATCCTCAGAATAAAAGTCAGAATTTTTTACATGGCTAAGACTTAAGATTTCCTTGTCATTTTCTTTGAAGCCAGGGAATATTTTTTCTCTCTCTCTGAACTGCAGGCTTTGGATGGTTACAGTTTTGTGAAGAGGTTTATTTCTAATTCCTGACATACTGTAAGTCCAGGGCCTTATCTCAGATATTTTTTTTAGACCGTTAAGTTTCATATGTAGGCAGTTGAAGATAGCAGATGTCCCAAGGGTAGCTGTGGCTTCAAAGTATGTTTACCTTTCTAGTTTCTGGTTTTTCATTGTGGACTCTGTGGAACTTCTTTACTTTCTTTTAAGCTTGGCATACTTTTAGAAGGTTGTTTCTCATGTTTTATTCAACCTTTACTCCACTGTCACAGTTACAATGTACAACAGTGCCATTACACCCTCATGCTGTCCCTTTGTTGTCAACTCTTTCCCCATTTCTAACCTTTGACAACCTGTGACCTATTTTCTATCCCCACAATTTTGCCAATTTAGGGTTCCCAACCCTAAATATAACTTTATAGTGGGCCCTGTTCTCCAGTTATTGCCCAAGCCTTATGAAATGGTCCAAAACACTGCTTAGTTTCTCCACATCTCAGTTGTCTTGACCTGTAGGACCTCTGCAAGTGGAAAAGTGGCTTGAAATGATAAGCTTATTTCTGTGAATTTGTATGTTTTTTAACTTTTAGCCAACCAACTCTTTATTCCAGTTGTAATTCTCCAATGCCTTCTTCAGTCAGATGCCTGTAATGTTTTGTGTGATTGCTCTCATCAGGAAGGTTGATTTAAATTACCTAGTCTTGGGGCGCCTGGGTGGCGCAGTCGGTTAAGCATCCGACTTCAGCCAGGTCATGATCTCGCGGTCCGTGAGTTCGAGCCCCGCGTCAGGCTCTGGGCTGATGGCTCAGAGCCTGGAGCCTGTTTCCGATTCTGTGTCTCCCTCTCTCTCTGCCCCTCCCCCGTTCATGCTCTGTCTCTCTCTGTCCCAAAAATAAATAAACATTGAAAAAAAAATTTAAAAATAAATAAATAAATTACCTAGTCTTCTGTTAGCAGAAATGTATATTTAAGATTTATGAACTAGTACTTAAACTGAAACCTGAAGAATGAGAAAAAGTATGCAATATCTCATGCAGACAGGTTCAGAGATGTCTGACAAGCCCTGTTAGTTGTAAGTTGAAATTGGTTCTATGAGTTTTTCAGAGCTAAAAGTAATTAGTATGTTTGGCAAATAATCAGAAAAGCCAAGAAGGCTCATGGAGAAATCATAAATAAATTGGGACCAGACCATGGAGTGCTTTATCAAGTCATGGGAAGGATTTGGATTTTATTCTGTGTTTAATTAGGAAGGTATTTAAAAGTTTAGGCAGAGATAACAAATCATGATCTGAATCAGAGTCAGGTTTTAGGAAGTATTAAACCTAAAGATCTCCATGCTTTTTTTCTGATGAACTAGATTCGGTTTCAGTTAGTCTGGTGCAGTATCTGGGCATCTTTAATTTTACCAAGGTCCCCAGGTGGTTTTGAGCCCTACCAATTTGAGAACCACTAGCTTAAAAAAGTTTTTTCTTCCCTTACTTTCCCACTAGATTTTTATTATTCTCTGATCTCTAGTGTTCCTTTTACATGTTAGTATGTAAGGTCATTCTACACTAATATTTTTTGAAACCCTAGGCAGCAACATATTACTGCAGCATGAAATCAGTTTAGTGGGTTTTGGCTGTGAGTGTGTATGTGTAGTGTCTGTGTATGTGTGACAGAGAAGAGACTAGAATAACATAGAAAAAATGAAACAGTGTAGATACTGTTTAATGAAATTATATGTGTCAGGTTATGATGTGAAATGTAAGTAGGTATTACTATAAGTCATGGTTAAATAATATCTGAAAAACACTGATGTAGGCCAGTTATTTCTCATGGGTATTGGTTCCCTATACCAAATCTTCCTCACCTTATAGCTCCTGTCCCAGTAAACTCATTGTAAATTAAAAATGTCATAAGTTGTGGGCGCCTGGGTGGTGCAGTCGGTTAAGCATCCGACTTCAGCCAGGTCACGATCTCGCGGTCCGTGAGTTCGAGCCCCACGTCAGGCTCTGGGCTGATGGCTCAGAGCCTGGAGCCTGTTTCCGATTCTGTGTCTCCCTCTCTCTCTGCCCCTCCCCCGTTCATGCTCTGTCTCTCTCTGTCCCAAAAATAAATAAACGTTGAAAAAAAAAAATTAAAAAAAAAAAGTCATAAGTTGAAAATGCCTATAATACACTTATCAAACATCATAGCTTAGTCTATCCTGTCTTAAACATGTTCATAACACTTATATTAGTCTACAGTTCAAAATTATCTAACATAAAGCCTATTTTATAATAAAGTGTCAAATACGTCATGTAATTTGTTGAATACTGAAACCAAGAAACAGAATGGTTGTATGGGTACAAAATGGTTTTCCATATATCAGTTTACCCTCATAATCATGTGGCTTACCGGGAACTGTAGCTTGCCGCTACAGGATCACAGGAGTACTATATTACTGCATTTTGCTAGCCCAAGAAATTATCAAAATTCAAAATTTGAAGTATAATTTCTACTGAATGTATATTGCTTTTGTACTATCATAAGATCCAAAAATTTTAAGTGGAATGAATCATCATTAGTCGGTTATCATCTGTATATCTTTTCCATATATAGTCTTTT
The DNA here is from genome assembly GCF_016509475.1 of Prionailurus bengalensis. Lineage (NCBI taxonomy): Eukaryota > Metazoa > Chordata > Mammalia > Carnivora > Felidae > Prionailurus > Prionailurus bengalensis. The sequence continues at coordinate 16,821,336 of NC_057352.1, read as the reverse complement.
CTACTATGGAAACTCTCCGTCTGAAATGACAACAGAAATTGTTGATATTCTCTTATCTTTCAGACTTACCTTCAAGGAGTGCAAATAAAGACTTATCTCCAAAAAAGGATACTTATGAAACAGAATTATCCCAATGGGAAATGAGTGCCAGGCTTGAAAACTGTGATCTTGAGGAATCGAATTCCAGAGATTATTTGGAAGTCAGAGGCACATTGGAAAAGCAACAAGAAAATCAGGAGGAATATTTCAGGCAAGGGATGATCATATATGAAAAAATGTCCATATTCAATCAGCATACTTACTTATCTCAACATCCTAGGTGTCATTCTACTGAGAAACCCTATAAATGTAAGGAATGTGGGAAGGCCTTTAGACGAGCCTCACACCTAACTCAACATCATAGTATTCATACTGGTGAAAAACCCTATGAATGCAAGCAGTGTGGGAAGGCCTTTAGTCGTGATTCACAGCTTATTCTTCATCAGAGACTTCATACTGGTGAGAAGCCCTATGCATGCAAGGAATGCGGGAAGGCCTTTACTCAGAGCTCACAACTTATTTTACATCATAGAATTCATACTGGTGAAAAACCGTATAAATGTGAAGAATGTGGGAAAGCCTTTATTCGTAGCTCACAACTCACCCGACATCAAAAAGTCCACACTGGTGAGAAACCTTATGAATGTAAAGAATGTGGGAAGGCCTTTACTCAGAACTCACAACTTACTCTGCACCAGAGACTTCATACTGGTGAGAAACTTTATGAATGTAAAGAATGTAGAAAGGTCTTTACTCAGCTCTCACAACTTATTCTGCATAAGAGAATTCACACTGGTGAAAAACCCTACGAATGTAAGGAATGTGGGAAAGCTTTTATTTGTGGCTCACAGCTTTCTCAACATCAGAAAATTCATAATGGGGAAAAGCCATATGAATGTAAGGAATGTGGAAAGGCCTTTATTCGTGGCTCGTTACTTATGCAACATCAGAGGATACATACTGGTGAAAAACCCTATAAATGTGAAGAATGTGGAAAAGCCTTTATCCGTGGCTCACAACTTACTCAACACCAGAGAATTCATACCAATGAGAAGCCCTATGAATGTAAAGAATGTGGAAAGACCTTTAGTCATGGCTCACAACTTACTCAACATCAGAGAATTCATACTGGTGAGAAACCCTATCAGTGTAAGGAATGTGGAAAGGCTTTTAATCGTGGCTCACTCCTTACCCGACATCAGAGGATTCATACTGGTGAAAAACCCTATGAATGTAAAGAATGTGGAAAGACTTTTAGTCGCGGCTCAGAACTTACTCAACATGAAAGGATTCATACTGGTGAGAAACCATACGAATGTAAGGAATGTGGGAAGTCTTTTATTCGTGGCTCACAGCTTACTCAACATCAGAGAATTCATACTGGTGAGAAACCGTATGAATGTAAAGAATGTAGAATGGCATTCACTCAGAGTTCACATCTTTCTCAACATCAGAGACTTCATACTGGTGAGAAACCCTATGTATGTAATGAATGTGGGAAGGCCTTTGCCCGTGGTTTACTACTTATACAGCATCAGAGAATTCATACAGGTGAGAAACCATATCAGTGTAAGGAATGTGGGAAGGCCTTTATTCGTGGTTCACAACTTACTCAACATCAGCGAATTCACACTGGAGAAAAGCCCTATGAATGCAAGGAATGTGGGAAGGCCTTTAGTCATGGCTCTCAACTTACTCTACATCAGAGAATTCATACTGGTGAGAAGCCCTATGAATGCAAAGAATGCAGAAAAGCATTTACTCAGAGCTCACATCTTTCTCGACATCAAAGAATCCATACTGGTGAGAAACCATATCAATGTAAGGAATGTGGGAAGGCCTTTACTCGTGGTTCACAGCTAACGCAACATCAGAGAATTCATATCAGTGAGAAAACTTTTGAATATAAAGAATGTGGGATAGACTTCAGTCATAGCTCACAAGTTTATATATGAATTATCTGATTCTTTGTGATTAAAATAGAGAGCCTTCTCTGGTCGTTAATCCATTATCATCAAAGAATTCCTAAAATGTGAATATGGGAGCATATTTTCCTCTTCAAGTTCAGCATCAGTGAATTCTAATGGGAGAAAGATACTGTTAATGGAATCTATGTAGAAAAACCTATAGTTACTGGAAACCTATTAAACTTCAGCAAATTATAATAGAGTTCTGTTAATATAGTAAAATATAGGAAGGCCTTTAGCTGTAGAATATCTTTTTCAACATTATCTTGACTCTTCCAGCTACTTTTCTTTGTGATATTTATCATAATTAACCTCTGCTTTTGTTTAATCATTTGTAAGATAAGCCTAAGAATAATACCTTCCTTGTAAGATTCTTGGAAGTATTATGTGAAACATTTCATGTAAAGCTCTTAGTGCCTTGAACACATTATATCACAAGTATTAGCTATCATTATTACTAGTATGATTTTAGAGAATTTGCATGAGAAGAGGACAACTAATGAATATGGAGATATTTTTCATTAACCCTTGGCCCCGACTGTTTGGGGAGCACTGTATGCTGTAATGAATATGAGAAAGCTTTCATTCACATTTCATCCTATATGCTAGAAGAGGAAATTCATAGTTAAAAAAGTCATAGATTTAATCAGTGGATTGTTGAAGAGGGATGAGGTGAATTGTAACAAAGTCCAAAAACTCATATTTTCTATAATTTTTGACCACAATTTAAGAATGTTACTTAGAAGTGAAAAAAGTAGATAGTCAAAATTTTCTACTATGAAATTTCTAAAAACTTGAATGTACAGCTTTTGAATTAAACTAAAAATAAATGACAGTATTTTGCAGTGAAACATGATGACAGTCTGTCAGAGACTATTTCCCTACCCAGTATCCATTTCCCCTTCTTTAGAATTCTTGGCTGAAAAATTATCTCAGTCTCTCTTGCAGGTCAACAAGATAAAAGTGGTATTTGTTTGTACATATAGGACATTTAAGAATACCTTTTTCCTCTCTGCATTTCTGTTTTCCTGCCTATGATGTGGACATTTAATTTACATCTCTGATGATTTTGGGGGGAATTTGAGAATGCTATCTAAGGATAATTGAGCAGAAATACAGAATGAGTCTACACCTATACTGATTTTATGGAATAGCTGTACCAATTCTGGTCTGCCTGCCTCCTGTATTTCTTTATATAAAATTAAAATAAACTTATTTGTTCATGCTGTTGTCATTCTGTTACTGGCACTAAAATGTATTAAGGGCATAAAATTTTTTTATCTGGCAGTGGAGTCCTATGGGTAAAAGAAATCTCAAGTATGGCATTGATTTGGTGCCATCATGAATGAGAACCCAGTTAAGGCTAGAAATCTAAAGATTTTTGCTTTTATAGACAGGACATTTGGTCAGACTCCTCCAGTCTGTCTTAAAAGGCAGATCTTTTACCCGTTAAGAGTATAATATTTGTAGAAATGGTATGAGTGATTCAGAATGTATTGGGTGTTTCTTGCTCCTTTTGGTAATGTCCTGCAAAAGATGAATTTGGTGTAGAGTTAGCTGCAGAGGCTACTAGCATAGATTGAAAGTGATATTGTTTTGTTAAAGGATGCTATCTCTGCCTACAGGCATTCAATCCTGGTTACTGTAAGTTCATATATTGCTGTATTCCAGCCACTGTCTTAGGGGTTTGTGATAATAGTAATGGGCAATTCTAGCAGGAAGAGGTAGAATGATAAAAAATGTAGAATATGTGTTAGAACATAAGTGTTATGGAAGAATGGTCATTCAAAAGTACTTGAACAGGATATGAAAGTTTATGAAGTAGACCATGGATAAGGAAAGATTTGAATCAAGATTTGAAAATGTGAAGGAGTAAGTCAGTGGTTATCTAAGGCAAGAACATTCCAGACAGGAAGAAAGTAGACCAAAGGCCCTACAATGGGACAATGGTACTTGAGGAACATCAAGGAAGCTATTGTTGAGGTCTCTGCAAGGGGATGATTAACAGAGTAGTTGGAGAGATAACAGGGCCATATCTTGTAAGGCCTTGCAAATCATTGTAAGAATTCTGTATTTTATTCTGAGGGAAATGTTTAGCCACTGGAGTGTTTTGAGCAGAGGATATTATCTAACAATAATGTTAGATAAAAACAGCAATTGTTAAAAACAATAACATCCAAGTGGATAAGAGGTTATGGTCTTAATTCAGATGAAAGAGGATGGTGGCTCACATTACAGTGGTAACAGTGGTGAGAAGTGGTTGGACTTGAGATATATGGCAAATGTGAGCAAGCAAGTTTTGTTTAAGATTTAGATGTCAGGTGTGTGTGGGGGGGTGGGTCTGGAATGACTTTGACTCAAAGGTTTTGGTCTTAACTGGAAAGATGGTATTCCCATCACTTGAGATGGGAAAAGCTGCAATTCCATCAGGTTTGTTGGGGAAGGTTGGGAATTCAATTTTGAACATGTTGAGTTTGAAATGTCTTTTAGACAAAATGATGAGGTACTTGGATGTTTTAGCTTGTACTGTTCTAGAGATTATATTAATTTGGTGGGTATTGCCTATACTTACATAATAAAACCATGAGGCAGGATAAGATCATCAGGGACCTGAGTATAGATAGAGGAAAGAAGAACACAAAGACTGATCCACAGTGCCTTCTAATATTAAGAATCCACAGATAAAAGGACAGGCTAGCAAAGGATGCTAAGAAGGACAGTGATATGGAAGGAAAACCAAGATAGTGTGGCATTGAAGAAGCTAAATGAAAGTCAAAGGAAGGATGATCAATGGTTGCAGATACCATTAGCAGTTTACATAATACTAGACTTGAGAATTGGCTATTGAACGTAGCAATATCAATGTTATTGTTGATCTTGAGTAGAGCAGGGCTATTTTTGGTTTTTTTGGAGTGGTTGAATTAAAAAACCTTTTTTAAAAAATAGAAATTGGAGACCATGAATATAGAGACAACTACTTGGAAGTGTTTTGCTGAAAAATGAAGCAAAAAAAAAAAAAAAGGTTAATAATTAGTGTGGCAGTAAGGAGTGTGTTTATTTCCAGAATAAGAGAAGTAATACCAATTGTGTATACTGGTTGGAATAATCCGGGTGGGGGGAATAGTTCATTACAAAGAAGTGAGAATTACTGGAGCAATGACCTTATGTCAGTGAGAGAGGATATAAGATTTAGCAGATGGACAGATTTGTTTTGGGAGATATGAAAAGTTTATTCCTGGCAATAGTACAGCAGAATATGGGCTGCTGGGAAGTAAGGTGGGAAAAGTTTTGGGAATTGTTCTGATTACTTCAGTGATTCCATGAGTGACAGACAAGGTTAGCTGAAAATATGGGGGACGAGAAGTTTGGCGTTCAGAAGAAAAGAGATAAGAAATAGTCACCAAAGTGAGACATTTAATGTAAAATATGATTGCCTGGCAACATTAAAGGGACAGAAAAATGAAAGCACAAAGGGGTCAGAAAGCAAAAGAAATTAGGCTTAAAACTATTCACACAAAATCTTTGACATTGTAATTAAACAGTAACAAATATTTTGAAAGCCCCTATAGTTTTTAAAGGAAATGTACTACCGCTAATGAAACCCAATCCTAGCCTGCAACAGCCTACAACTCAAATCCCCCAAACAGTTCCCAAGTTGGAACAAATCCATCAGGAAATGACCCATTAATGTAATTTTTCCAAGGCTATATATATAAAACTGTATATGTTCGTATGCCTATGTACATATATAGATCTATGTACATATGTATCTATATACACATATCTATATAGCTAGAGTATAGTTTCTCTTTTCATTTGCTTTTTAAAAATATGTATATTAAGCCAAGTTTTGGAGTGATTGTTATGCAGCAATAGAGACTGGAATGATTGCCAATATATGTAAATAAAAAAGTAAGGCAGGGTTTTTTTTCACTTACATGTTTTGGCAATCATTCCAGTTGGTATTGCTGTGTAACAGTCACTCCAAAACTTGGCTTAAGATACAATTTATTTAGCTCACACATCTATAAAAATTTGGACAGGGCCTGGCAGCAATAGCTTATCTCTGATCTACACAGCTTCAGATGGGGTGGTGTGAAAGGTAGGGGGTCACTTGATGGCTGAAGGCCGGAATCATGTGAAGACTCAAAAGCTCAGATGTCTGGCAGTTTGCTGGACCTTAGTGTGGGTAGCGAGAATAGCTACATGTGATATCTCTTTGTGGCTGCTTAGCATGGTATCTTGGGTTCCAAGAGTGTGTCCCAAAGAACAAGGTAGAAGTGCATGTAATTTTAATGATCTAGCCTTGGAAATCATATAACCTCACTTGTGTCATACACCATTAGCTGAGGCAATTACAGCTCTATGAAAGAAGTGTCACATTTTAAGAAGAGGTTGCAGGATAGGATATATTGTGACCATGTTTGGAAAATGCAGTATGCCATAAAGATGCTTCCATACCTAGCCTGGGAAGTTACATAGTCTTGCTTCTGCCATTCTCTACTTGTGTAGGCAGCTACATCTTTCTCTTTTTTTTTTGAATGTTTATTTATTTTTGAGAGAGACAGAGACAGAATGCGAGTGGGTTGGGGCAGAGAGAGAGGGAGACAAAATCTGAAGCAGGATCCAGGCTCTGAGCTGTCAGCACAGAGCCTGACGCGGGGCTCGAACTCCGGAGCTGCGAGATCACGACCTGAGCTGAAGTTGGATGCTCAACTGACTTCAGAAGATGCCCCATCTTTTTTTTTTTTAATCTTTATTTATTTTTGAGAAAGAGACAGAACATGGGGAGGAGAGGAGCAGGGAGAGAGGGAGACAGAGAATCTGAAGCAGGCCCAGACTCTGAGCTGTCAGCACAGAACTCAATGCAGGCCTTGAACTCATGGGCTGCAAGATTATGACCTGAGCCGAAGTTGGACGCTCAACTGACTGAGCCACCCAGGTGCCCTAGGCAGCTACATCTTGATGGGAGAGTGTCATATTGTAAGTAGAGCATATGGGGTAGGCTATATTTTGGTGGGACTTTTGGGGAAATATATTCTGTCCCAGAGATCCTCTCCTATGTGAAGTTGCCTTGTTTTTATGGTGGCATATTATTGTTACAGCTATATATTCTTTTAGTGATATGCCATAATTTTGGTAGACTGCCAGAATTTTCTTTCTCTCTCTCTCTCTCTCTCTCTCTCTTTCTTTCTTTCTTTCTTTTTTTTTTTTTTTAAGTGCTTAGCTGCCCTGATATGTACCAAATCTCCCATTCTCCCTTGACAGTCATGGCTCTGTGACTAAGTGAAACATCAGAAGTGATACATAACTTCCCTCTCATAGGCTCAACAATTTCCATAGGAGTATAGAAATAACTCCCAGTATACTATTATTTACAGTTAGTATAAATATTTAATGTGGCTATTAAAGGATATATTTTACTTCCAGTTCTGGACCAAGATGGAGTATAAAGAAATATGAAGCTGTGGTAAAAGAGTTATGGTAAGAGAACTCTGAAGAGTACCCAAAGACTGAAGGAGAGTATCCAAGAAAGGATAAATTTTGAAAGTGGGCCCCATCTGTAAGTCTGGGGTTCAGATTTCATCATAGAAGGCATGGTTTCAGCCCCACTGAATGGTGAATCTTGGTGGGAGTGCCAGGGCTAGAGCTATCTATACTTGTTGAGCAAGCAGGAGGCAAATCTTTGAAACACAAATGAGTTACAACAATAATAGTAGGGGACCTTAATATACCTCTTCTATCAATGGATAGATCATCCAAACAGAAAATCAACAAGGAAACAATGGCTTTGAAAAACACATTGGACCAGATGGAGCTACAGATATATTCAGAACATTCCATCCTAAAATAGAATACACATTCTTTTCAAGTGCACTAGGAATATTCTCCAGAATACATCACATATTAGGCTACAAAACAAGTCTCAACAAATTCAAAAACATTGAAGTCATTACCATGCATCTTTTCTGGCTACAACACTATGGTATTAGATACCAACCACAAGAAAAAATAAAAGGCCACAAATATATGGAGGTTAAATAACATGATACTAAACAATGAATGGGTCAACCAAGAAATCAAAGAGGAAATAAAAAAAATACATGGAGACAAGTGAAAATGAAAATACAACAGCCACAAATCTTTGAGATGCAGCAAAAGCTGTTCTAAGGCAGAAGGTTATAGCAATACAGGCCTACTTCAAGAAGCAAGAAAAATCTCAAAACAGCCTAACCTTCCACCTAAAGGAGCTAGAAAAAGAAAAACAAAACCCCAAACCAGCAGAAGGAAGGATATAATAGAGCAGAAGTAAATAGAAACAAAAATAGTAAAGATCAATGAAACCAGGGCTTAAAACACTAGTCCCTCCATTGGTACATACCATAGAATATAGCCTATAGCTTCACAAATAAGTTCTTGATAGGACTTCCCTAATGGTCCTTGTAATAAACAGTTTCCCCTGCTCCCCAGAGCCTTCCCTTGGGTTACCCTTCTATAAGACCCCCATGAATTTTATGCAAGCCTCACCCTTTTGATTTGAATTAACCAATCTTCCCTTAGCATTAGGACCCTAAAACACACCACCTGCAGCCCCTAATAAAAGCATGTGCCCTAGGTCCTGCTGCACTGTCTGCATTCTGCCTGGACCTCCCTGCGTGGCCCCTGGACACATGCTGTGTAACTCTTCCTGGACCTGTGAGTAATAAACTCTATTTCAATTCTTTTTTGACCTTTTGTTGAACTCCCACTCACCATCCAACACTGCGGTGCTCTACTTTACAAATACTAATTTAGCAAAGTTAAAACAGAGGTGTGCTAGTAACTTTCCCAGCTTTTATTTACCGGAATATCATAATTTCTCTTTCATTTTTGAAGGTGAGTTTGGCTAGATACAGAATAGCTGTCAGGATTTTTTTCAGAACATTAAATATGTAATCTAATTTTTTTCTGTCTTCCCTCGTTTCTGATGAGTAGTCGGCTGTTAATTTTATTGAAGTACCTTTGTATGTAGCAAATTGATTACCTCCTACTGCTTTCAAGATTCCTTGTATTTGCTCTTCAATGATTTAATTGTGTAACATGTCTCAATGTTGATCTCTTTGAGTTTATCATGCTTGCAGTTGATTGAGGGTCTTGAAAGTATATATTTCATGTCTTTAAGTTTGGGAAGGTTTTGGCAGTCATTTCTTCAAATATTTTTTCTGCTTCTTCCTCCTTCTGGGCTTCTGTTATGCATATAATGATATGATTGATGGTGTCATATAGCCCTCTCAGGCCCTTTTTTTTCCATTCTTTTTGCTTCTACTCTTCAGGCTAGATCATTTCAATTGCCTTACCTTTTAGTCCATGAAGTTTTCTGCCTCCTCATACCTGCCATTAAACTCCTCTAATAAGTTTTTCATTTCAGCTATCATACTGTTCAGCCTCAGAATTTCTTTTTCGTTCCTTTTTATAATTTCTATTTTTTGATCAACATTCATTTTTGGAGGCACCTGAGTGACTCAGTCGTTAAGCATCTGACTCTTGATTTTGGCTCAGGTCAGTTTGTGAGATCGAGCTCCATGTCAGGCTGTGTGCTATCAGCACAGAGCCTACTTCAGATTCTCTCTCTCTCCCTCTCTCTCTGCCCCTCCCCCACTTGCATGTGCACTTTCTCTCAAAAATAAAGAAATATAAACATTTTTTAAAAACCTTCATTTTTGTTCATATATTATTATCTTGATTTCCTTTAGTCTTTTCTCCAGTGTTTTACTTAGCTCATTTAGCATATTTTGGATAGCTGCTTTAATGTATTTGACTAGTAATTTCAATGTCTGGGTTTCCTCAGTGATAGTTTCTATGAAATTCTTTTTTATTGGGGCACTGGGTGGCTTAGTTGAGCATCCACCTTCGGCTCAGGTAATGATCTCTTGGTTCCTGAGTTTGAGCCCCACATCAGGCTTGTTCCTGTCAGCACGGAGCCCACTTCAGATCCTCTGTCCCCACCTCTCTCTGCCCCTTCCATGCTCTCTCTCTCTCTCTCTCAAAAATAAATAAAACATTTTTTATAAAATTATTCTTTTTATATATGAATGGAACATGCTTTCCTTTTTTAGTGCTTTGTAATTTGTTACTGAGATCTAGACATTTTGAGTAGTATAATGTAACTCTGGAAGTCAGATTTTTCCCTCCTTGGGGATTGCTGATTTTTGTATGTTGCAGACTGAAGCCATCCATTTATTTAGTGAAAGTTTATTATTTATTTATTTTGCAAAGTGTATTTCCCATGTTGCATGTTGTCACCAAAGTTTCTGTTACATTATCTCTGAGGTCAGGCAGAGATACTGATTAAAACTTCAATCTAGGGGTGCCTCGGTGGCTCACTCATTAAGCATCTGACTTTGACTCAGGTCATGATCTCATGGTTTGTGAGTTTGAGTCCCATATTGGGTGAACTCAACCCCTGCTTCAGGCAAGCTCAAGCCTCGCTTTGGGTGAGCTTGTGCCCCGCATTGGGTGAGCACAAGCTCCACTTCAGGTGAGCATGAGCCCCCCTTTGGGTGCACTCAAGCCCCACTTTGGGTGAGCCTTGCTTCTCTCTCTCTCTCTCTCTCTCTCTCTCAAAAACAAATTTTTTTTTCCATCCAAACTTGAGAAACAAAATAGATGAACATAAGGAAATGTGAGAGAAGAGAAAAGAAAGAAACAAACCACAAGAAAGTCTTAGCAATAGAGAACAAACTGAGCATGGATAGAAGGAGATGGGTGGGAGATGGGTGGGAGATGGGCTAGATAGGTGATGGGAATTAAGGAGGGCACTTGTGATGAGTACTCGGTATTGTATGTAAGTGATGAATCACTGAATTCTACTCCTGAAACCAATAATGCACTGTATATTGGCTAAAATTTAAATGAAAAAAAATAAATCCACTTCCCATAGTCAAAAAAAAGAACTTCAATCTAAGTAAATATAATAATTATTAATAAAACAATTATAATCATATACAGTGTCTTAGATTGGGCTTCTATAAAACAATACCATAGACTGTCTTAAGCAAGAGAAATTTATTTTTCTTAAAAGTTCTAGAGGCCGGAATTTGGAGATCAGGGTCCCAACATGGTCAATTTCTGGTGAGAGCTCTTTTTTGTAATGAGAGCTCTTTTATTGGATTGCAGATGGCTGCGATCTTGCTGTGTGCTCACATGACCACTTCTTTGTCCAAGTGCAGAGAAATAGTGAATAAGCTCTCTGGTGTCTCTTACAATCAGACCACTAATCCCATCATCAAGGTTTGTCCCTCATGCCTTTTTCTAACCCAAATTATCTTCCAAAGGCTGCATCTCCTAATACCATCACATTAGGGGTTGGGGCTTCAACATATGAATTTCGGGGGCACACAGTCTATAATATGCATCTAACAACAGAGCTGCCAAATATTATGAAGCAAAAAGTGACAACATTGAACATTAGAAATAGTTATACAATCATACCTACAGCCTTGAATACTCCACTTTCAATAATGAATAAAACAATGAGTCCCTAAATTCTATACCCGAAGCTAATATTACAGTGTATGTTAACTAACTGGAATGTAAATGAAAACTTGAAAACAAAACAAAATAATGAATAAAACAATGAAATAGAAGATCAATAAGGAAATAGATGACTTGAACAACACTGAGTCAACAGACATACAGAATACTCCACCCCTGACAGCAGAACACAGATTTTTTTCTTAAGTGCCCATGGAACATCCTCCAGGATAGATCATAAACCACAAAGTAAGTCTTAATACATTTTGAGAGAATGAAAATATGCCATATATCTTTACCAGTCACAATGGAAAGAAACTAGAAATAACAGTAGGACAGAGGGAAAGTCCACAAATATGTGGAAATTAAACAACACACTTCTTTTGAAGTGTAATTAATATGCAGTTACTTTTGTTAGTTTCAGGTGTACAACATGGATTCAGCAATTCTATATACATTTCTCAGTGCCCACCATGGTAAGTGTAGTAACCATACAACATTATTGTAATAGTATTGGCTGTATTCCTTATGTTATACTTTTCATCTCTGTGACTTATTTATTTTATTACTGGAAGTTTATACTTTTTAATTCCCTTTATTTTGTCCATGCCCATCCCCACACCAACCTCTACTGTAGCAACCACAAGTTCCTTCTCTGTATTTAAGAGTCTTTTTTTTTTTTTAAACAACACACTCTTTAAAGAACACTGGATTATATAAGAATTCTAAAAATTAAAATTATAAAATAGCTTGAGATGAATGAAGATGAAAACACAACATACCAAAACTTATAGGATATAGTGGACCCAGTGGAATGAAACTAGAAATCAATAGCAGACGTGGAAAATCCACAAATATGTGGAAATTAAACAGACTTTTAATCAATGCATCAAAGAATAAATCACAAAGGAAATCACAAAATATCTTCAGACAAACTGAAAAACACAATGCACCAAAACTTACAGAATGCATCCAAATCAGGCTAAGAGAAATTTATAGCTGTAAATATTTACATTAAAAAAAGGAAAGATCTCAAAACAATAACCTAACTTTACTCCATATGATATTAGAATAAAGAATAATCTAAACCCAAAGCTGTAAGAAGAATAGAAATAATAAAGATTAGAGCACAGACAAACTAAACAATATAAAATAAAGATCAGCAAACCCAGAAGTCAGTTCCTTGATAATAACAGCAAAATTGACAAACTTTTGGCTAGGTTGACTATGAAAACAGACAAGAGAGAGAAGACTCAAATTACTAAAATCAGAAATGAAAGTAGGACATTACCAATTTTATAGAAATAAAAAGGATTATAATATTATAAACAATTGTAGGCTAAACAATCTGATAACCTTGATGAAATGGGCAAACTCCTAGAAATATACTCCTAGAAATACACAAACTACATAAACAACCCAAGAAGAAATAGGAAATTTGAACAGACCTATAACCAAAAAAGGAAATTAAATCAGTAAGCAAAAGCCTCCTAACAAAGGAAAGCCCAGGTTCAAATGGTTTCATGGTGAATTCTTACAAAAATTTAAAGAATTAACACCAATACTCCTCAAACTCTTCCCAAAACTTTTATTAGAGGGATCACTTCCAAACTCATTCTGTGAGGTCAACATTACCTTGCTACTAAAGCCAAAAAATAAATTAAAAAACAAAAACAAAAACAAACAAAAAAATGACTGTAAGGAAATAACTATAGGCCAGTATCCTTTGTGAATATAGATGAATATAGATGCAAAGATCCTCAACATAACACTAGCAATAATAATATTCTAGTGAACTCAGCAGCCTAGTAAAAGAATTACATACTATGATCAAATGGAATCTATCCCAGTCCTTTGAGGGTGGTTCATTCAACCTATGAAAATCAATGTAATGTGCTACATTAATAGAATGAAGAGAAAAACTATATGATCATATCAATTTCTACAGAAATATGTCAGAACAAAAACTAAATCTCTTAGGACAAAATATAAGTGTAAATCTTTGTGACCTTTGAGTAATGTTTTCTTAGATCTGATACCAAAAGCATAAGCAACAAAAGATAAAATAGATACATTAGAAATTTTTGAAATTTTTTGTTTACAAGAGACAACCTACAAAATGGGAGAAAATGTCTGCAAATAACATATCTGATAAGGGACTTCTCTTAGTCCTTCTGGCTACTATAAAAATTACTGTAGTAGGGGCACCTAGGTGTCTCAGTTGGTTAAACATCCAACTCTTAATCTCAGCTCAATGTCTTGATCTCAGGGTCATGAGTTCAAGCCCCCTGTTGGGCTCCATGCTGGGTGTGGAGTCCACTTAAAATTAAAAAATAAAAAATAATTACCATAGCTGGGTGGCTTATAAACAACAGAAATTTATTGTAGTTCTGGAGGTTAGGAGGTCTAAGATCAAGATGTCAGCAGATTGCATGTCTAGTAGGACCTGCTTTCTGGTTCATAGTTAGAGGCAAGGGGTCACTCTGGGGCCTCTTTTATAAGGGCATTAATTTCATTTATGAAAGATCGCCCTCATGACCTAATCATTTCCCAAAGCCTCCCATCATCCAGTTACCATCACATTGGGCTTTAGGATTTGATGTATGAATTTGGGTGGGCTGGGATGAGGGGGGGCAACACAAACTTCAAACCATAGCAGAAGGTATGTTCAGAATATATAAAGAATGAATATATTAAGCTCAACAAAATGAGAACCCAATCATTATAGACTGAATATTTGTGTTCTCCCCAAATTCATATGTTGAAATCCTAACCTCCAATGTGATGGTATTGGGAGGTACAGCACTTGTGAGGTAGCTAGATCATGAAGGTAGAGCTCTCATGAATGTAATAGTGCTTTTATAAAAAGAAACATGGAGATGATTTCTTTCTTGACCATGTGAGAATACAACAAGAAGATGGCCGTCTACAAACTAGGGCCTTGGTCTTGGACTTCTAATATCCATAACTGTGTAAATATGTGTTTAAGTCACCCAATCTATGGTATTCTGTTATATCAGCCTGAACTGAGACATCAATTTAAAAATTGGAAAAAAGATTTGAATAGACATTTCTTCAAAGATATACAAATGGCCAATAAACATGTGATTTATTTAATTTTGTTTATTTGAGAGAAAAAGCGTGTGCAATCAGGAGAGAGGAGTTGGGGGGGGGGGGCAGAGAGAGAGAGAGAGACAGAGGATCCAAAGTGGGCTCCATGCTGACGGCAGAGAGCCCCACACAGAGGGAAAGAGAGAGAAGGAGAGGGAAGGAGAGAGAGAATCTTAAGCTGGGTCCATGCTCAGTGCAGAGTCCAATGTGGGGCTGGATCCCATGACCCTTGGATCATACCTGAGCTGAAATAAAGAGTCAGACACTCAACCAACCTAGCCATCCAGGCATCCCCCTTTTTTTGCCAATAAGAAAAATGATTAAAAGATCACATGAAAAGATGATCACCATCATTAGTCATTAAGGAAATGCAAATCAAAATCATAAGTAGCACTTCATACCCACTGGGATGGTTATACTCTAAAGGATGTACAATAACAAGTGTTGGTGAAGATATGGGGAAGTTGGAACCATTATACGCTGGTGTTGAGAATGATGTGGTCACTTTGGAAAACACTTGGCAGTTCCTCAAAAAATTAGACATGGAATTACCATATGACCTAGCAGTTCTACTCTATGTTATATATACAAAAGAAATGAAAACATATGTCCATGCAGAGCCTCATACACAAATGTTCACAGCAGCAATATTCATGTAAGTCAAAATGTGGAATTAATTCAAATGTCCATCTATTGATGAATGGATAGATAAAATGTGTCATAGCCATACAATGGAATATTTTTTTTAGCAATAAAAAGGTATGAAGCTTTTACCATATGATGCAGCAATCATCATATGGTAGTATTTACTCAAAGGAGTTGAAAACTTATGTACACCCAAAAACCTGCTTACAGTGTTTATATGAGCTTTATTCATTATTGCCAAGACTTGGAAGTGATCGAGATGTCCTTCAGCAGCAAAATGAATAAATAAACTGTCATACATCCAACAATGGAATATTATTCAATGCTAAACAGAAATGACATATCAAGCCTTGAAAAGACATGGAGGCAACTTAAATGCATGTTACTAAGTGAAAGAAATCAGTCTGAAAAAAAAAAACACTATATTATTCCAACTATATAACATTTTGGAAAAGGCAAAACTTTGGAGACAGTAAAAAGATCTGTGGTTGCCAGTGGTCAGTTGGACAGGGATGGATAAATAAAAGGAACACAGGGAAGTTTTAGGGCAGTGAAACTACTCTGTATAATGTAATGGTAAAAACATGTCATCATAAATTTATTCAAACACATAGAATAAACAATACCAAAAATGAACCCTAATGTAAATTATGTACTTGGGATGATAATGATATGTCAATGAAGATTCATAAACTATAACAAATGTACCACTCTAGTGGGGGATGTTGATAATGGGGCAGGTACATGTGTATGGGGACAGGGGATATATGGGATATCTTTGTACCTTTCAATCAATTTTGCTCTGAACCTAAAACTTCTCTAAAGCATAAAGTATTTTTGTATAAAAAGGAAAATGAATTTATTTTTTTTTAAATTTTTTTTTCAACGTTTATTTATTTTTGGGACAGAGAGAGACAGAGCATGAACGGGGGAGGGGCAGAGAGAGAGGGAGACACAGAATCGGAAACAGGCTCCAAGCTCCGAGCCATCAGCCCAGAGCCCGACACGGGGCTCGAACTCCCGGACCGCGAGATCGTGACCTGGCTGAAGTCGGACGCTCAACCGACTGCACCACCCAGGCGCCCCAAAGGAAAATGAATTTAAATGCTGCATGTTACATGCTACAACATGGATGGATTTTGAATATATTATGCTAGTGGAAAGAAGCCAATCATAAAAGACGACATATTCTGTGATTCCATTTATATCCAGAATAGGCAAATTCATAGACTCAGAAAGTAGATTAGTGGTTGCCAGAGCCTGGCTGCCATACTGTGTGTGTGTGTGTGTGTGTGTGTGTGTGTGTGTGTGCATGTGTGTGTGTGTGTTTAAAATGCTGGATTGTATTTATTATTTTTTTTTTTTTAGTGTATATTTTTGAGAGAGAGAGAGCATGGGGTAGGGGCAGAGAGAGGGAGATAGAGGATCCAAAGTGGGCCCCATGCTGACAGCAGAGAGCCCCAAGCAGAGCTTGAACTCATGAACCCTGAGATCATGACCTGGTCCCAAAGTTGGACCCTTAACAACTGAGCCACCTAGGCGCCCCAATGTAAGACTTTTAAATGAGGCACATTGTTTTCTTCTAATCTACTTTTATTAAGATATAATCCACACACAATAAAATTCACCCTTTAAAAAGTACAATTCAGCAGGCGCCTGGGTGGCTCAGTCAGTTAAGTCTCTCTTTGGCTCGGGTCATGATCTTGCAGTTCATGAGTTCGAGCTCTGTGTCATGCTCTGTGCTGACAACTCAGAGCCTGGAGCCTGCTTCAGGTTTTATGTCTCCCTTTCTCTCTCTGACCCTCCCCTACTCATGCTCTGTCTCTCTCTCTTTCTCAAAAATAAATAAAAACATTTTTTTAAAAAATTTTTTTTTTCAACGTTTATTTATTTTTGGGACAGAGAGAGACAGAGCATGAACGGGGGAGGGGCAGAGAGAGAGGGAGACACAGAATCGGAAACAGGCTCCAGGCTCTGAGCCATCAGCCCAGAGCCTGACGCGGGGCTCGAACTCACGGACCGCGAGATCATGACCTGGCTGAAGTCGGACGCTTAACCGACTGCGCCACCCAGGCGCCCCAATAAAAACATTTTTAAAAAGTCTTACAGCAGTTTACTAATTATCTATCTACAAAAACACAGCTCAAAGAATTATATAATCCTTTCTCCTTATTCCAATATCCTCTCATATCCTTGACATGATCCCATCACATTCACAAAAGATAATGGTAGCAGTAAAATAATTTTGTTCTTGTATTTTCCATCAGACTTCTAGTATTTCATTTTGAAAATTGGTATTAAAGTTTTAGGAACAGCTTTGAGCCTCAGATTTTTCTTTGTATAATAGGGATGTGAATGAAATCCCTTTCTCACAGCATTATTATAAACACTAAATGAGAATATGCATTTGCTTATCTCTTCTCCACAGCACCAACGTGTTGAAATTCAGGAATCAGACTGGTAATGGCACATCACTTCCCTTGCTGCACAGGTTAATCAGCATTAATACCTCCTATGTATTTGTCTCTGTGTTAGAGTATGGATGATTTTCAGTGTATGGGTTCTTCATGAGAATCTACTCAGATCAGGAGACAGATATTGATAGTCATTTACTGGAGGCTTTTAAACGTGATTTACCCATATTCAATATATAAAAATCACCATGGAGTGAGAAGACTATGGGCCTAATGAATACACAAAGTTCTTTTTCCATGTAAGAGAAAGAAAGAGTGAGGGAGAAAGCTTCAATTTCAGACCAGGTTCCTCATAAACAAATAAATATATTTAAAATACAACTTTTGAAGTGCTCTGGAGGAAAGAAATATGCATAATAAATAGTGGAATAATAACTAGTTAGAAAAACAGTGGGAATAATAACTGGTCAGAAAATAAAACTTTTTTTTTTTTTTTTGAGAAAGTAAAGGCCAGTGTGTTAGAAATATAGTCATGCTCAAAAACAAGAAGACAAAGTATCACCACTCACAAAACTGAGAAATCTTTGAGAGATTGAATGAATATAAAATGATATTAAAGAAAGGGGTGCCTGGGTGGCTCAGTTGGTTAAGCATCCGACTCTTGGCTTTGGCTCAGGTCATGATCTCATGATTTCGTGGGTTCAAGCCTTGCATTGGGCTCTGTGCTGGCAGTGCAGAGCCTGCTTGGGATTCTCTCTCTCTCACTCTCTCTATCCCTCCCCCACTCATGCGGTCTCTGTCTCTCTCAAAATAAATAAATAAACTTTAAAAATGTGTATAAAATTAAAGAGGTAAATGGCCGCTCAGACTATCTTCCATCATACTATATTAACACCACAAAAGGCAGGCCCTGAAGAGTATCCCATAACCAGAATGAGTGGAAGCTGAAGTAGGAGGTGGCTAAATCCAAAATCAAGGGAAGGATTAATTTGGAAAGCACAGCAAGTGTATCCTGGCCTGCTGACCTCAGTGTATGTATCTGTTCACAAACACACTTAGATATAGATAGCAGCCCACTCAGAATTGACAGAAGTGTCTCTTCCCAAAGAGTTAAAGAAAACTAAAAATAGGAGAAAGAAAATAAAAGTAAGTTTAAAAATTAATGAACTAGAAAGTATAGCTACAAGAATGGACCGATACAGACAAAAGCTTTTTAATTAAGAGACTATTGAAGCATAGTGACCCTTGTACAAAATGGGTTTGAACTGTATGGGTCCACTTATACACAGATCTTTTCAATAACTAGGGTAAAGTACTGTTAAAATATTTTCTCTTCCTTATGATTTTCTTCTTTTCTTGGGGCACGTGGGTGGCTCAGTCAGTAGAGCATCCAACTCGTGATGTCAGCTCAGGTCATCATCTCACGGTTCATGAGTTTGAGTCCTACGCTGTCAGCATGAAGCGTATTTGGGATTCTCTCTCTCCCTGTCTCTCTGTCCCTCCCCCACTCACGTGCATGCACTCTCTCTCTCAGAAATAAATAAATTTTCTTTAGCTTACTTTATTGTAAGAATATGCTATATAATACATATAACATAAAAAATATGTTAGTTGAAGGGCGCCTGGGTGGCTCAGTTGGTTGAGTGTCCGACTTCAGCTCAGGTCATCATCTCCACCTCCAGCCCTGCATGGGGCTCTGTGCTGACAGCTCAGAGCCTGGAGCCTGCTTCAGATTCTGTGTCTCCCTCTTTCTCTGCCTGTCCCCTGCTTGTGCTCTCTCTCAAAAAATAAACATTAAATTTTTTTTTAAATATTACAAAAAAATAATGTTAGTTGATTATGTTATGAGTAAGTCTTCTGGTTAGTAGTAGGCTATTAATAATTAAGTTTTTGGAGAGTCAAAAGTTATACACAGATTTCTTTCTACACAGAGGGGTTGGCATTCCTAACTCCTGTGTTGTTCAAGGGTCAACTATGTAAGATATGTTGACAGGGTTTTTAAAAACTAGAACAAAGCTACAAATATTTTTAGGAGTAAAAGTAGGGACACAACAAGAGATGCTGTAGAGATACACAAAATAAGAGAATATATGAAAAATTCCATGCTAATAAGTTGGAAAATATAGTTGTTATGAAAAATTTCTCAGAAAAATAACTTCCCAAAGCTACAAAAAATAGAACATTTAAATAGATAATAAAGAATTTGAAAAACTACTTTAACACCTCCAAAAAGAAACATCAGGCCAAGCAGTTTTACTGTTGAGTTTCCCCAAGCTTTCAAAAAACAAATAATTACATTTATGTTCCAAATTTTCCAAAGAATAGGAGTAAATGCCCATCAGCTAATTCAGTGTATAAAACCAATAATACCATAAAGGCAAAAATGGGGAGAAAAGTAAAGGAAAATTAAATATCAGTCATATGATTATAAAGTCAAAAATAATAGCCAAATATTAGAAAATAAGTATGGCTTAAAAAATTTTTTTTATGTTTACTTATTTTTGGCAGAGACAGAGACAGAGCAAGGAAGGGAGAAAGAAAGAGGGAGACTCAGAATCTGAAGCAGGCTCCAGGCTGTCAACACAGAGCCCGATGTGGGGCTCAAACTCACAAACCATGAGATCATGACCTGAGCTGAAATCAGATGCTTAACCTACTAGGCCACCAGGCGCCCCTAAATATGGCTTTTGTACACATATATACACACATTACAACCAAGGTGGTCTGTCCTAGGAATGCAAGGCTAGCTTAACATTAGAAAAATCTGTTAACAGACTTAAAGAGTAAAAACCATATTAAGAATCTCAGAAAAAAATATTCGTTGGAGTTCAAAACTGTTCTTGTTTTTTTAAATTAAACCAGAAAGAGTGTAAATTTCTTAATCTGATAAAGGATATCTATCTTTAAAAACCTACAGTAAACATCATACTTAAAGTGTAACATATTAGAATTATTTTTCCTTAAAAATTCAAAATAAGACAAGGATATCTAGCAATACTACTTCTATTCACCATTATACTGAGGTTCTAGCAAAGCAAATAAAATATAAAAGGAAGAAGGGAAGAGAGGAAGAAGGGAAGGGAAGGCCAGAAGACACAATAGAAAGATTACTAAAAGAGAAGTTGTCATTATTCAGAGAAGATATAGAAAGCCCAAGAGAATCTAAATCAATAGAAAAAATATTAGAACTAAGAGAGGTGCAGAATATAATACTAAACAAAAATCTATTGTATTTTTATGTATCAGCATAAAAACTTTAAAAAACACAATTTACAAAGACGCCTGCCTGGGTGGCTCAGTTGGTTGAGCCTTTGACTCTTGATTTTGGCTCAGGTCATGATCTCACAGTTCATTGGTTCAATCCACCTGAGAGCGTGGATTCTCTCTCTCCTCTCTCTGTCCCTGACCCACTCGTGCTCTCTCTCTCAAAATAAATAAACTTTAAAAAACCCCACAATTTAAAATGTAGCAAAGATGTGCTTGATCTTTATGGAGAACATTAAACTTGATCAGAAATTTCAAATAATGCATAAAATAATGGAGAATAATAATATGTCCATGTAATATTATTCACATAAGGTTCTAACAATAAAGGATACTATAGATGACAGCCTAGAAAACATTTGAAATTTTAACTTTAAGCTTGATTGGAAGGGAAACTGTGACATTTACATACATATAAAGGGACATCAGAAGTGTTGGTTTGGTAAATACCTACACACACACACACACACACACACACAATGTAATTGGCTTGGGAAACTTAAGGTTTGAGATTTTGAGATTTAGGTGCAAAATTGAAGTGGATAATTGAGACTGAATATCAAAACATCCTCAGGATTACAGATATGATTGTGGCATCAACCACATGCTTGACATTTTGGGAGGTAATGAGGTCAGTTATGAAGAATGAATACTGAGAGAAAAGACTTACGGGTGTCTAAATAAAATAGAAGAACTAAGACAACATGATTTTAGCTATTAAGAAGAAAGAAGAGAATAGTATATGAAAGGGAGTTAGAAAAGTACCAAACTCAGAAAAAGGGAAAGCCTAGACCTTTGGAATTACAAAATAAATGGTCCTTGGTGACAAATATTTCAAAGTAAAGTGACAAGACCAGAAGAGTGAAGGTAGGAATGATTGAAGGCTTCTTCTTTGAGAAGTGAAGTATTAATGAAAAAATTTTATTTTTAAAAAAATAGTATTTTAATCATATTTTGTTTCCTATCCACCCTTCTTTCCATGCCTTTTATACCAACTTATATTTCATTTTCACTGCTCAGGGTGAATTTTTATGTTTATTTGTAATGTACAAGGTAGATACATACATGGGCATGAATTGAGGTATTTGCATTTTATATTTTTGAAGATCCTGCCAAGTTACTCATCAAAGAGGTTTTATTTACACTCTCACCTTTAAGAGACAGTATCTTTTACCCGTTCCTGGTTTCAGTTCTTTTAGTGGTTTCTCACACAATAAATATTAAGGAATCCAGAGAAACAGTGAAAGAGAGAGGGAAACACAAGGATCCTGCACCATTGTTGGTGAGTTTGTGTCCCTCTTTCCCTTCTGCAGAGTATCTGATATTTTACTTCTTCAAATGAGGTTATTGGTACTCCTGCCATTTGATTTTTAGTTTTTCAGAAAGTCATTTAAAATAGCTACAATATCTATTCTGATAATTATTTTCTTTCTTTTTCCTTCTTTGAATCATCTTTGATTAAAAAAAAAAATTTCAGAACGCTCCCTTTTTAGTACACTGAGAATACAATTAGAGCTTTAGAAAAATTCTCTCCCTTTTTTTCTTTCAATTCTGTTTCATTGAGTATCATTTTTTCTATTTGGTGTCCTTCTGTTAGATTCCTGGAGTGGTTTTATATATTTAGCAGTTTTTCTCTACCTGCCTGTTCCTTCTGATAAAGGTCTAGTTCTAGCTATCCAATATGGTTACACTGGTCACATGGTTATTGAGCACTTGAAAGGTGGTCAGTCTGAATTAAAGAATGTAAAGTGTCACACTATTTTTTTATTACATGTTGAAATAATATTTTAGATAAGTTTATAAAATATCTTACTATTAAATTCACCTATTTCTTTTATGTTTTTGATGTGACAACTAGAAAATTTGACATTACCTATATTGTTCTATTGCTCATAATATATTTTTATTGGGCAGTGCTGATCTAGTTACTTCAGTATAGCTGGGAAGGAACCCATCAGAAATTGAAAAGACTCCTGGGGCGCCTGGGTGGCTCAGTCAGTTGAGCGTCCGACTTCAGCTCAGGTCACGATCTTGTGGTCCGTGAGTTCGAGCCCCGCGTCAGGCTCTGGGCTGATGGCTCAGAGCCTGGAGCCTGCTTCCGATTCTGTGTCTCCCTCTCTCTCTGCCCCTCCCCCGTTCATGCTGTCTCAAAATTAATGTTAAAAAAAAATTTTTTTTTAAGAAATTGAAAAGACTCCAGATAAAAAATGGCAAGAGCTTAGAGTTATTTTAAGTATTCTCTGACAATTAGTAATGCAGTATTTTTTTTTTTTTTTTTTGTAATTCAGTAGGGCTAGAGATATATGGAGAATTGCCTTAGAAACTGGGAAGTTTAAATTTGGATTCTCTCTTTTGTATCTACTTGTCAGTCTAAAAACTTAGGAGTATATTCCTTCCTGTTCAATACCTGGCTGCCTGGTGAACATAGCCCACCTCAGAGCTGTTTATGAGCATAGACTATAAGAAGCACAGTGACATTCCAGATCCTAGGGACCTATGGCAAAAGTATTTAAGTACAGTATTTCTTTCCTAAGCTACTATAAGGGACTGAGCTATAGTGCTGTGCATCTATATATTTCCATCTAAAGGCTATTAATGAGGTAATAGACCTGAAATGAGGGCAGTCACTTTATTTTTTAACTGCTTTTACTAATTTTCATTCCCTGGAGTGTGGTAGATAAGTGCTCTGCTTCATTCTGTCATCCTATCCCCTGTTAATATTCCCAATCATGCAGGCATATAGGTCTGGGGCTTCTTTTAAGTTCTGACAGTGGTAAATAAGTTCTTTGATATTTTAATTGCTTATGTTTACATTTGACTTATAAATAAGAAAAGTATAGTGAAAAAATCTAAGTCACCAGAAATAAAAATTATGCTGGACAGTGATTATAAACATAGTGACCAAGTTAATTTAGGCATACATCTTTTAATCCAGAGTTACTACATATCTTTGTTCCTGTGTGCTACATACCTGTCTTAAGTGAATTTCAATCTCCTGTTTCTACTATAATGACTTCACACCATTTCCCTTCTCCAGTTCCCTTTCCACTGCCCCCATACATTTTATAGAATAGTAACAGTTAACATTAAGCATTGCTAGGCATTAATATGTGTGATGATAATTCATACAATAATTCTATGAAAAAGGTATTATCTCCTTTTAACATCTGAGAAAAAGTTCTGAAAGGATAGTAATTGGCCTATGAAAAATCTAGACATTTAAAAATGTTGGAAAGAACAGGGAATTAATAAATCATGGTGCATACAGAAAGGTTCTCTGTAAATGTTAAGAATGATGATGGATTTATTTCTGCATATACAGTCAACTAGTTTTTTACTAAGTCACCAAGAATGCAATGAGGAACGGATAATCTCTTTAAAAAAAATGGTATTGGGGAAACTGGTTACCCATATACAAAAGATTAAAATTAGATCTTTATCTTATACCATACTCCAAAATTAATGCAGAATGTATTAGACTTTCATTTGGACCTGGAATCATTAAACTCCTATAAGAAAACATGGGGAATAAGCTCACTAAAATTGGTCTTGGCAATGATTTTTGTATTTGACACCAAAGCACAGGCAACATAAAGCAAAAATAAACAAATGGAACTACAACAAACTAAAAAGCTTCTGCACAGCAAAGGAATCAATCAACAAAATTAAAGGCAATCTATGAAATGGGAGAAAATATTAACCCCTTACCAGATACATAAAATATGATTCTACATATCTGGTAAGGGATTAATGTCCAAAATATATAAGGAACTAATGTACCTTAATGGCAAAAAAAAAAAAGCACAATAACAAAAATGGGCAAAGGACCCAAATAAACATGTTTCCAAAGAAGATATACAAATGGCCAGCAAGTACATGAAAAGTGCTCAAGATCATTAATTATAAGGGAAATGAAAATCAAAACCACAAAAATGTCAACGAGTTATCACCTCACACCTGTTAGGATGGCTGTTATCAAAAAGGGAAAAGATATCTGTTGGTGAGGACATGGAGAAATGGAAACCCTTTGTACGCTTTTGGTCAATATGTGAATTGGTACAGGCATTAAGGAAAACAGTATGTAGTGTTCTCAAAAAATTAAAAATAGAACTGCTATATGACCTCACTTCTGCGTATATATTCCAAAGAAATGAAATCAGGATCTCAAACTTATCTGCATGCCCATCTTCATTGCAGCATTATTTACAGTAGCCAAGATATGGAAAAACCTTAGTGTCTGTAGACGGGTAAAGAAAACACACACACACACACACACACACACACACACACACACACACACATCCAATGGAATGTTATTCAGCCTTAAAAACAAAGAAGATCCTGCCATTTACAAAAACATAGCTGAACCTGGAGGACATTATGCTAACTGAAATAAGCCAGACACAGAAAAACAAATATTGTATGATCTAACTTACATGTAGACTATAATAAGTTGAACTCACAGTGACAGAATGGTGGTGATGAGTGGCTGGGGAGTGGGGGGAAAGGGAGATATTGATCAAGAGGTATAAACTTTCAGTTATAAGGGTAAGTGCTGAAGACCTAATGTAAAGCATGGTAACTTATAGTTAATGTATACTTGAAATTTGCAGAGACCTCAAGTGTTTTCACCACACACACACACACACACACACACGATAACATGTAAGGTGATGGATATGTTAATTAGTTTGATTGTAGTAATCATTTCACAATGTATAAATATATGAAAACATCACACTGTACACCTTTATACATACAGTGTTGTCAGTCACAACTCAGTAAAGCTGGGGAGGAAGAAAAAGACTGATGGGGGAAAATGTGTAATAAGTAGGTCACAAAACCGTCAGCATAAGAATACAGTCATTGAGGGGGCGCCTGGGTGGCGCAGTCGGTTAAGCGTCCGACTTCAGCCAGGTCACGATCTCGCGGTCCGTGAGTTCGAGCCCCGCGTCCGGCTCTGGGCTGATGGCTCAGAGCCTGGAGCCTGTTTCCGATTCTGTGTCTCCCTCTCTCTCTGCCCCTCCCCCGTTCATGCTCTATCTCTCTCTGTCCCAAAAATAAATAAACGTTGAAAAAAATTTAAAAAAAAAAAAAAGAATACAGTCATTGTCAAAACACTGATATACCAAATTGTTAACAGTGATTGCATCTGAAATCAATTATGTGTCAGCTTCTTTCTGAAGGGAATGATGAATATGGATGGGAACACCAGTGGCATGCCTGAGATATAGTAAGGAAGTAACTTGACAAAAGCAAATACTTAAATGTTATTTTTTTATTATGAAGTAGTTTAAATATACAGAAAGATATAGAGAATAAGAACCTACCTATAAACCAACAACCAGCTTTATCAATTTATAAGAATTGGCCATGTTTGCTTATTTTTTAAAGAAGTGAGTGATTAACAGATATCTCCTTTTGCATCCTTTTCTCAAGCTCATTTTTCTCCCCCTCCAGAGGTCACCACTGTTTTGGATTTAATTATTATTTCCATGAATGTTGCTATACTAAATCTATATGGTATTTAGCCATGGAAAATACACATAGCATCAATTTGCATATTTTCAAACTTTATATAAATGGTACCATATAATACAAAATACTGTCTAGTTCAATTTCATTAACATTGTTTTAAGATTTATCCATGCTGACAGAAATATCTCTACTTCATTCTTTTTAACTTGGGATCTAACTTCTATTCACCCTAATGGTTATTTTGATTGCTTTAAGCTTTTCATTCTTAAATAATACTGAAATAGACTTTCATGTATACTTCTCTAGACACATGAAGAGAGGAGAGACTATAAGAGGTTTAAGTGTGGAACTGCTGGGTCAGAGAGTATACGCATTTTCAACTTTACTAGATATTGCTAAATTATCCTAAATACAACTACTTCCAATAGCACTGTATGAACATTCGTACTACTCCACATCTTTCCAGTAATTGGTACTATGATGCTTTTGCCAATGTAATGATTTTGAAATAGTTCACTATGATTTTATTTGCTTTTTCCTTACTGTAATGGATATAAACAATTATTCTAATAACCCCAAATGCATCTTTTCTCTATGGGTCTAAGCCATCTTAATCATATGCAGAATTTCTAGAAATAGGTCAGACTCGACAGCTGTCTTGCTTAAGAGTTCACACTTCATAGATGAATTTAGAACAAAGCTGTGAAATTAGCAGGAAAAAAGACCTGAGGAATTTTGGTTCTAATTGGAGTGAATTTGTGAATTAGGAATAGCTGACAACTTTTATTAGGCTGTCTCTTCAGCTTAGACCATATAATACTCCTCAGTTTATTATTTTTCATTTTGCTAGGTCTAGAAAATCTATTGTTTTATATTTAAGTGTTAATGATTTTAGCCTTTGAAATTTAACTCCATGAAGACATAGTCTTAGTATTGATCACTATTGTCTTCTTGTGTCTAAAACCATGTCCAGCAAACAGTAGGTACTCAATATTCACTGAAGGAGAAATTATATATATTATATATATATATATATATATATAATATATATAGGAAACCCTATATATATTTGTCTGTAGCTTTTTACCCTTAATTCCTATTTGGTTTAAATTTTACAACCACTGGCTAAAACATTCACAAACTTTATACTTTTTCTGTGGTGTAGAACAATTTAAATGCTTCTTAAATTACTTAGATTCACCCATACAATTGCGTGGGCCTGGTATATTTTTATGGGACAGTGTGAATTTCTATGTTTATTGGTTTTTTGGAGTTGTGATCCTCTATTCTTTTCTTGATCTAAATGTGAGTTCTATATTCTTCTCAATCATCATTCTCCTTATATTGTTTATCCAATTCTCTTTAGAAACTTCCTAAAACTGGTTGTAGGTGTTAGTAGTTCTACTTGTTGTCTATCCTGATTACGTATCTAGAGTGCAAAGACTCCCACTTATGTTTCTAAAATTTTTAGGTTTTCTTAATTCTGACCTGCTGCTTCCCAGGGATGTTCTACTTTGTCCACTGAAGAATTTTGTTCTAGCTGTGGAGTAAGTAACTTAACATATGCTGAGTATGTAGAACAGTGCCTGGTGCAGAGTAGACACTCAATACACGTTAGCTATTATGATTTATTGAATATCTGCTATAATTGATGTGCTACGTGAAGCACTTTACATGCAAATTTATTCCTTTATATGCATCAGTCTACAACAGACACTATATCATTTAATAATCACAGTTCTACAATACAGTATCCTTTATTATCCCTATTTTAAGAATTAAAGAAAACCCTGAGGTTTAGATAAGTCAAACAAATTACTCAAAGTCGTACAATACCACAGCAGTTGTAGAGCTGATTTTCCAGAATCTAAGCTCTTAGTCCTGGGAAGTGCCTAGTGCTCAGTGAAGGAGACTGGAATAAATAAAATAAGACTGAAAGGTATGTAAGAACCAGATAATGAAGCACCTCACAGACAATTTAAAGACTGAGGATGTTAGCTTAAGAAAATAATAAGCCAAAAAAGAAAAAAAAGTCTTAACTGGAGGCAGTGATATATTCTTATACTAAAAAAATCAGTTTGGGGCATGGTGGGAATGAATTTAAGGGGATCAAAAGTTGATATAGGAAGACCTCTTGGAAAGCTACAGTATGGTGATTGAGGTGAGATGAATCTACGGTGACTTTAGAGATAGAAAAAAAAGAATATAAATTCTGGATATATTTATGAGATAGTGTCTAGAGAACTTGGTGATTGACTGGATTGGGTGGTGAGAGTGACTCCCCAAGATGGATTCTCTGATGATGAGCAAGGTGTGCATGCTGCCTGAAAGTTTTCTTGCATTCCTTACATTCATAGGGTCTCTCTCCAGTATGAATTCTCTGATGTTGGGCAAGGGATCCACAGTAACTGAAAGCCTTTCCACAAACGTTACATTCATAAGGCTTCTCTCCAGTATGAACTCTCTGATGCTGAGTAAGGGATGAGTCATTGCTAAAAGCCTTCCCACACTTAATACATTCATAGGGTTTCTCTCCAGTATGAACTCTTTGATGTTGGGCAAGGTAGGCAATCTGGCTGAATGCTTTCCTACATTCTTGACATTTATAAGGTTTTTCTCCAGTATGAATTCTCTGATGTTGAGCAAGATGTGAATTCTGGCTGAAAGCCTTCCCACATTCCTTACATTCATAGGGTCTCTCTCCAGTATGTATTCTCTGGTGTACAGTAAGGTATGCACGAAGGCTAAATGCTTTCCCACAGACATTACATTCATAAGGTTTCTCACCAGTATGAACTCTCTGGTGTTGAGCAATGGATGATCTATTGCTAAATGCTTTTCCACATTCAATACATTCATAAGGCTTCTCTCCAGTATGAACTCTCTGATGTTGAGCAAGGTAAGCAAACTGGCTAAAGGCTTTCCTACACACTTTGCATTCATAAGGTTTTTCTCCAGTATGAACTCTCAGATGCTGAACTAGGTGTGCATTCTGACTGAAGGCTTTCCTACATTCCTTACATTCATAGGGTTTCTCTCCAGTATGAATCCTCTGGTGTTGAACAAGATTTGATCTCTGGCTGAAGGCTTTTCCACATTCTACACATTTATATGGTTTCTCTCCAGTATGAATTCTTTGATGAAGAGTAAGAGATGAGCTCTGGCTAAAGACTTTTTCACAGTCATTACATTTCAAAAGTTTTTTCTCTGTATAGATACTCTTGGGCTTAATGGCCATTAAATTTTTTTTAAAGCTTTTCTTATGTGTATCATGTTTATGTACTTTCTCCTCTTTGGTGGTTATCTGTTGTGTATGAAGCAGTGTGTTCGGATGGAAATTTCCCCAAGATTTGTTATATTCTTGTGCTCTTTTATTAATAAGGGCTTCTTCATGAGTGATTGTCTCTTCCTTGAAACATGCCTTCTGATTTACTGGCTGTGTCTCAAAATGGTCCTCACATTTCCATTCTTCTCTTAAACTGGAATACTCAAGGCCACAGCTTGTAAGTTTTTCTAGAATCTTCTGGGATGATTGTGCTTCATAAATATCTTGCTTTGAGGTTAATTCTTCAGTCTCACACCTAGATTCCCAGCCTGAAAAATAATTTAAAAACATGTCTCCTCTATGATGTACCAGAAGGAACATTTCTGAATTTACATTCATAAAGTGAAGTATGTGAATTTAATAACAAAACCCACAAGAACATTGGCTTTTGTAGTTCTGATGTTTGTAAGAAACTGAAAATAGATCATACAGAAACTTGAAGAGGAATGATTAGAAATTATAAGAAAATTAGTAAGGTAGGGGTGCCTGAGTAGCTCAGTCGGTTAAGCATCCAACTTCAGCTCAGGTCATGATCTCACGGTTTGTGAGGTCAAGCCCTTCATCAGGCTCTGTGCTGATAGCATGGAACCCACTTTGGATCCTCTGTCCCTGCCCCCCTCTCTGCCCCTCCCTCACACTTTCTCTCTCTCTCAAAATAAACATTTTTTTAAAAATCAGAAAGGTAAATCTCATGTCAATAAGGAATTATGGAGATGGATGGACTTGGTTACAATTTTATGCATGTATGAATAATACAAGCACTGAAATAACATCCATTATTATAGTTTTTTCTTGCAAGAATATTTATCAAACCTTGTGCCAAAGTCTTCTAATGCTTTTGATATTAAACAAAACAAAGATCCTTACCTTTATGGACCTTATATTCTTGGGGGAGATAGGAAATAAATGCTAAATGAGTAAATTTTATTATATGTTAGAAGGTACTAAGTGCTTCACAAGAAGAAAAGCAGGGTAAAAGAGATTAGGAATGTTGGTAAAGTCAGAGGTAGGAATAATTAATAAATTAACATTTAAGCAAAGATTTGAAATAAGTGAAGAAGTCAGTCACTTAGATATTGAGAAAGAGCATTGTGGGCGGAAGAAATAGCCTAAAAGTAGAAGCACATATGATATGTTTAGGGAATAGCAAGAAGGCCAGTGTGTCTGGAGAGGTGTTGTAGGAGATGAAGTCAGGAAATAAAAGATAAGATTATTTAAGGTTTATATACTTTCTAAGGAATTTGGTTCTTATCCTGAGTGGGATGGAAAGCCACTGAAGTGTCTGTGGAGTAGAGGAGTGATACTTATGTACAGTTCAATGAAAATACTGAATGGAGGCAAATATGGAAGAAGTAAGGGGACCTATGAATGTAGTAATCCAGGTGAAGATGATGAGGATCCAGACCAGAGAGCTATCAATGGAGGTATAGTGAGGTGGCCAGATTCTAGATGTATTTTGTAGGAAATGCCAAGAGGATATGCTGACAGATTGGATATGGAAAGTAACAGTAAAAAGAGATGAGCAAGCCTTCAAAGTTTATGTCCTGAGCAATAGAAGAATGGATTAGCCATCAACATTGATGGGAAAGGCCATGGGCACAGGTTTAGGTGGGGATATATGTAAGATCTGGAGTTCAGTTTTGAACATAATAAACTTAAAGTGTTTTTAATTTTTATTTTTAAAAATATTTATTTATTTTGAAAGAGAGAGATGGCATGAGCGGGGGAGGGGCAGAAAGAGAGGGAGAGAATCCCAAGCAAGCTCCACACTGTCTGCACAGAGCCTGATCCAGAGCTCGAACTCACAAACTGCAAGATCATGACCCAAGCCGAAATTAAGAGTCAGATGCTTAACTGACAGCCACCCAGCCAAGTTGATTTTAGACACTGAAATGGAAATGCTGAGAAGGCAGTGTTATGGACCCATAAGACTGAATTTAAGATGGAAGTCTGGACTAGAGATTTTAAACTAGAAATTACCAGCATATACATGGCAGTTAAAGAGAATATATTACCAAGAGAATGAGTATAAAGAGAAGAGAAAGGAGCAAGTAATGAACCCCAGAGACATTACCCCAGAGACAATGTATCCAACATTAAGATATTTGGGAAAAGAGAACAAACCAAAAGAGATTAAGAAGGAACAAATGTAAACCAAAAAAATCATGGCTAAGAATATTAACATCACATGATATGAAATTAAATGTTGTAATGAAAATCAACTTGTTCTGGGGTGCCTGGGTGGTTCAGTCAGTTAAGTATCCAACTTCAGCTCAGGTCTTGATCTCACAGTCTGTGGATTCAAGCCCCACGTTGGGTTCTGTGCTGACAGCTCAGAGCTTGGAGCCTGCTTCAGATTCTGTGTCTTCTTCTCTCTCTGCCCCTACTCCACTCATGCTCTGTCCCTTTCCATCTCTCAAAAATGAATACATGTTAAAAAAAATTTTTTTGAAAATCAACTTGTTCAATGATTTATACTGAAAAAGATTAAAATACAGAATCACAAAACACACACAGTACTGGAATATTAGTCAAGAAATGTCACAAAAGTAATAATAACAACAGCTAATAATAATGACCATTAAAAAGAATTATGAATATGTTGTGACTTGCAAAACACCAGATATGAATCATATCATAAATAAAATGCAAATAGAATGTAGAAGCTATGTAGAAGAAGGGAGATTACTATACTATTTATACTTATTTTTTTCAAATAAGATTGTATCATTTTGCAACTTCTGAATCAATTTTAAAAAGCAATAGAGGAAGGCATAAAGAAAATAACATCAGGAGATAACTAACATTGACAACAACAATGAAGAGGGAAAATACCCTAAAAATAAACTTTGCGAGAAATGAGCAAAAAGCTTTACAATTCTAATGAGGGAACTGCCCCCCTCCCCTTAAATTTGAATAAAGGGAGAAGATGCATACTTTGTTTTTCTATATGAAGAACCAAAATGTAAAGCCATTAATTCTAAAATTAACCTATTACTTCCATTCAATTACAGTCAGAGCCTCATAGTGAATTTTTTAAAAAACTGGGTAATAAAGAATTTGGCAGGCTTTTGTCCATAGTTCCAAGAGGTAACCCTCTAACCACTCTAAGTTACTGGAAGGAGTATAATTGTGAGGCCCTTGGACCATACCTGATAGTTTAATATTTTATTTACTTTTGAGAGAGAGAGAGAGAGAGAGCACGAATGGGGGGAGGCAGAGGGCAGAGAGAGAGGGAGACACAGAATTTGAAGCAGGCTCCGGCCCTGAGCTTCAGCACAGAGCCTGATGCAGGGCTTGAACTCATGAGTTGTGAGATCATGACCTGAGCTAAAGTCAGACACTTAACTGACTGAGCCACCCAGGTGCCCCCATACTTGATAGTTTATAGCTATAGTTTATGACTCATGGCATGCCCCTAGATAGTTTTTGCTAATGTGATGACTTAGGATGGAGGCTAGCCGTGCCAGAAAGACCAACCATGTGATTAAAGGGTTGGTGCTTTGAGCTATCATGGTATCAGTCTGGGAAGGGAAGGAGGCTGGAGACTGAATCACATTGGGCATTGGGCAATGATCCACTCAATCATACCTACCTAGTTAAACCAAAACACAAACAAACAAATAACTCTGTAACACTGAAGCTCTCTTGAAAGCTTATTCTTTTGAATATTGAGATGTCTGGAAGGCCCTTTCATGTTTCCAACTCTGCCAGACCTTGCCATTGGTGGCTGTGCTTTTGGCTGGTTCTTTGTTATCTTTTGCTACAATAAAACTGTAATCATAATATGGTTCTTTCCTGACCTCTGGAGGTCACTGTTGTGAGTTATCAAACCTGAGGGTGACTGTAGGCACCCTCTTATCTGTAGCCAGCTAGTCAAATGAGAGTGGCCCTGAAAATCCCCAAACTTGCAGAAACTATCTGAAATAAGCACAGTCTTGTGGAGCACCATTCTCTCAGATTTTTCAGTTTGGCAAACTGACTTCAAGAATTTTTTTTTTAAATCCTAAAGTTTATCAAAATAGTAAACATGTATCCAGGATAAGACTATATGCTGTCCATAAAACATGCATTAATAAATTTTAAAAAATTTTAATGTTTTTATTTATTTTTGAGAGAGACACAGAGCGTGATGGGGGAGGGGCAGAGAGAGACAGGGAGACACAGAATCTGAAGAAGGCTCCAGGCTCTGAGCTGTCAGCCCAGAGCCCAAAATGGGGCTTGAAGCTGTGAATTGCAAGATCATGACCTGAGCCGAAATTGGATGCTCAACCAACTGAGCCACCCAGGTGCCCCCGTGCATTAATAAATTTTAAAAGACTGAAATCATACAAATTATCTTTCTCAATCATAATGAAATGAAACTAGAAATCAATAGCAAAATAATACTGGAAAAATCCACAAATATGTGGAAATTAAACAACACACACTTAAACAACCAATGGGTCAAAGAAGAAATCACAAGGTATCTTGAATGAAAAGAAAAATATAACATACCAAAAAGTATGGGATACATCAAAAGCAGTGCTAAAAGGGAAATGTAAAGCTGTTAATGCTTACATTAAAAAAGAAAGATTGCAAATCAACATCCTAACTTTACATGTGAACAAACTAGACAAAGAGCAAACTAAACCCAAAGCTAGGAAAAAGAATATACTGAAGTAGAGATCAACAAAATACATAGAAAAATAATAGAATCAACAAAACCAAGAGTTAGTTCTTCAAAAAGATTGACAAAACTGACAAACTTTTAGTTGGACTGACTAGGGGAAAAACAAGTAACTAAAATCAGAAATGAAAGGGGCCACATTACTACCAATTACAGAGAAATAAAAAGGATTATAAGAGAGTAGTATGGACAACTGCATGCCGATAAATTGGATAAAACGGACAAATTCTAAGAAACACACAACCTTCTAAGACTGAATCATAAAGAAAGAAAACCTGAACAGACCCATAACTAGTAAGTTGACTGAATCTGTAATCCAAAGCCTTCCAACAAATAAAGGCCTAAGACCAGATAGTGTCTGTGGTGAATTCTATCACAGGTTTAAGAATTCACATAATCCGCCTCAAACTCTTCCAAAGAAATGAAGAGGAGTGAAGACTTCCAAACTCATTTTATGTGGCCAGCATTACTCTGATACCAAAGCCAAAGTAAGATACCATAAGAAAACTAGAGACCAATATCCCTTACGAGCACTGATGTAAACCTCATCAACAAATACTAGCAAACTGAATTCAACAGCATATTATAAGGCTTATACACCATGACCAAGTTGAATTTGTTGCTGGAATGCAAGGATGGTTCAGCAAAAATTAATGTAACACACATTAACAAAATGAAGGAAAAAACTCAAATGATGCAGAAAAAGCATTTTATAAAATTCAACACCCTTTTATGATAAAAACACTGAACTGGCAACAAAAGGAAACTACTTCAATATAATAGAAGCCATATATGAAAAGCCAACAGCTAACATCATATTCAATGGTGAAGGACTAAAAACTCTAAGATCAGGAACAAGGCAAGAATGCCCACTTTGACCACTTTGTCAGTATAGTACTAGATGTTCTAGCCAGAGCAATTAGTCAAGAAAAATACATTTTAAAAATCCAAATTATAAAGGAAAAACTAAAATTTGTAGATGATATGCTCTTATATGTAGAAACACTAAAGACTCTACATCACCCCCACCACTTAGAATTAACAAATTCAGCATAGTAGCAAAATACAAAGTCAACACACCAAAATCAGTTGTATTTCTATGCACAATCAACAATCTGAAAAGGAAATTAAGAAAACAACTCTATTTACAATAGCATGAAAAAGAATAAAATAGGAATTAACGAGATGAAAAACTGGTACAATGAAAAAACTACAAAACATTGCTGAAAGAAATTAAAGAAGATGTAAATAAATGGAGATATCCTGAATTCATGGTTACAACATTAATATTACTAAGACAGCCATATTACCTAAAGCTACCTACAGATTCAGTTGCAATCCATATCGAAATTCCAATTATGTTTTTTTCAAGAAATAAGAAAAATTCATATGGAACCTCAATGGACCCTGAATAGTCAAAACAATCTTGAAAAGGAAGAAGAAAGTTGGAGATCTCACACTTCCTGATTTCAGAACTTTCTTCAAAGTTCTACAGTAATCAAAACAGTGTGGTACTGGCATAAAGAGACATACAGACTAATGGAATAGAAAACAGAAAGTCCAAATATAAACCCTCACATGTATAGTCAAATGACTTTTGATAAGGGTGCCAACAAATAGGAAAAACCCACAGCTAATCTTACTCTCATTGAGGAAGAACTGAACACTCTTCCACTACGGTCAGGAACAAGACAGGAATGTCCACTCTTACCACGGATATTTAACATAGAACTGGAAGTACAAGCCACAGCAATCAGAAACCACAAGAAGTAAAAGGCATCCAAATTGGCAAGGATCTACTATTTGTAGATGACATGATACTCTATACAGAAAATCCAAAAGACTCCACCAAAAAACTGCTAGAATTGATACATGAATTCAGTAAAGTTTCAGGATACAAAATCAATGTACAAAAATCTGTTGCATTTGTATAAACCAATAATGAAGCAGCAGAAACAGAAATCAAGGAATCAATCCCATTTACAACTGCACCCAAAACAATAAGATACCTAGGAATAAATCTAACCAAAGAGATGAAAAGACCTATACTCTGAAAACTATAAAACACCAATGAAAGAAATTGAAGATGACACAAAGAAATGGAAAAACATTCCATACTTAAGAATTGGAAAGCAAATATTGTTAACCTGTCTATACTACCCAAAGCAATCTACACATTTAATGCAATCCCTAGCAAAATATCAATAGCATTTTTCACAGAGCTAGAAAAAACAATCCTAAAATTTGTATGGAACCACAAAAGACCCCGAATAGCCAAAGCAATCTTGAAAAAGAAACGCAAAGCTGGAGGCATCACAATTCCAGACTTCATATTATATTACAAAGCTGTAGTGATCAAGACAATACGGTACTGGCACAAAAAACAGACACATAGATCAATGGAACAGAAAAGAAAACCCAGGATTGAACCCAAAACTATATGGCCAAATAATCTTTGACAAAGCAGTAAAGAACATCCAACAGAATAAAGTCTCTTCAACAAATGGTATTGGGAAAACTGGACAGCAACACGCAAGAGAATAAAACTGGACCACTTTCTTACACCATACACAAAAGTAAATTCAAAATGGATTAAAGACCTCAATGTGAGGCAGGAAACCATTAAAATCCTAGAGGAGAACACAAGCAGTAACCTCTTTGACATTGGTCGTAGCAACTTCTCACTAGATAGGTCTCCTGAGGCTAGGGAAACAAAAGCAAAAATAAACTATTGAGACTTCATAAAAATAAGAAGCTTCTGCACAGTGAAGGAAACAATCAATAAAACTAAAAGGCAACCTACAAAATGGGAGAAGGTTTGCAAATGACATATCTGATAAAGGGTTGGTATCCAAAATCTGTAAAGAACTTATACAACTCAACAGCCAAAAAACAATCCAGTTAAGAAATGGGTAGAAAACATGAATAGACATTTTTCCAAAGAAGACATACAGATGATAAGGGTGCCAAAACCATTCAATGGGGAAAGGACAGGCTTTTAACAAATGCGGTGAAAATTGGATATCCACATGCAAAACAATAAAGCTGGGCTCTTGCTTTACATCATATACAAAAGTTAACCCCAAGTGGATCAAAGACCTAAATGTAAGACCTAAAACTGAAATATTTTTAGTTGTTAACATAGAGAAAAAAAATCCTCATAAAATTGACTTTAGCAATGATTTATTGGTTATAATACTATAATAAAACATAGACAACAAAAGAGGAAGTAAAAAAACTGAATTTCATGAAAATTAAAAACTTCTATGCATTAAAGATTAAAATCATCAAAATAAAAAAGCAATCCACAAAATGGGGTAAAACATCTGCAAATCATGCATCTGAAAATGCATATATATCCAGAATATATAAAGAACTCCTACAACTCAGTAAGAACACAATTTAAAAATAGACAAAGGTCTTGAATACACATTTTTCCAAAGAAGAGATACAAATGTCCAACAAGCATGAAAAGATGTTCAACATCACTAATCATTAGGGAAATGCAAATCAAAACCACAAAATGCCACTTCATACTCATTAGGATGGCTACTGTTAAAAAGAAGAAAGAAAGAAAAGGGTGGCTGGGTGGCTCAGTTGGTTGAGCATCCAACTCTTGATTTCAGCTCAGGTCATGATCCCAGGGTTGTGGGACTGAGCCCCATGTTGGGCTCTGAACTGAGTGTGGAGCCTGCTCAAGAGTCTCTCTCTCCCTCTGCCCTTCTCCCCTGCTCACGTGCTCTCTAAAATAAAAAAGGGGAAAAAAAGATTAAAAACAAACAAGAAAAGAACAGGTGTTGGTGAAAATGTGGGGAAACTGGAACCCTTGGCACTGTTGGTGAGAACGTAAAATGGGAGAGCCTCTGTGGAAAACAGTATAACAGTTCCTCAAAAATTAAAAATAAAATTACCATAAGATCCAGCAATTCCACTTCTAAGTATATACCCAAAAGAATTGAAAGCAAGGTTTCAAACAGGTATTTTTACCCATATGTTCATAGGAGCATTATTTACAATAGCCAAAAGATGGAAGCAACCAAAACATATGTCATTAAATGGATAAACAAAATGTGATATATACATACAATAGAATATTATTTCACTTTTAAAAAGGAAGAAATTGTGGGGCACCTGGGTGGCTCAGTTAGTTAAGCATCAGACTCTTGATTTTGGGCTCAGGTCATGATCTTATGGTTCATGAGTTCAAGTCCCGTGTTGGGCTCTGTGCCGACAGCGTGGAGCCTGCTTGGGATTCTCTCTCCTTCTCTGCCCCTCCCTGGCTTGCTCGCTCTCT
Source organism: Prionailurus bengalensis (assembly GCF_016509475.1). Lineage (NCBI taxonomy): Eukaryota > Metazoa > Chordata > Mammalia > Carnivora > Felidae > Prionailurus > Prionailurus bengalensis. The sequence goes on along the minus strand of NC_057352.1, from coordinate 16,782,617 downwards.
CTCTTTCTCTCTCAAAATAAATAAGCAAACATTAAAGAAAAAGGAAATTGTGACACACGCTACAAGATGAATGAACTTTGATTACCCCATGTGAAATAAGCCAGTCAAAAGAAGACAAACGCTGTATGATTCTACTTATATAAGGTACTTACAGCAGTGCAAGTCACAGAGAGAAGGTGGAATGATGGTTATTGAGACTGGGGAAAGGGAGAATGGAGAATTACTGTTTAATGTGTATAGTTTCAGACTTACAAGATAAAAAGAGTTCTATGGCAAGATGCTGGTGACAGTAGCACAACACTATGAAAGTACTTAATGGTAGTGAATAGACAGTACTTTAAAAACAGTTAAGAGTAAATTTTGTTATATGTGTCTTACCATAATTAAAATAATTTTAATCTGTTTTTAATGTGAGACAAAAGAATAAAATCCTGAATAAGGAAGAGACCTTATAGATAAGTAAAAAGAACTATGGTCCATTAAAAGCAGACAAATGATGTGAAGAGACAATTTTTAAAATAACTGGGTAATAAAGGCATGTAACAAAATCAATCTCATGTGTTCAAAGAAAATTAAGAAAACACATTATGATATTATATTTAATCTACCACATTACCAAAAGGTGTAGATGCATCCTTTCTCATTCAGAGAGAGTGTACATGGGTATAAAATTAGAGCAACATGGTAGTGAGTAACTAGATCCTTTAACAGTACACAGGATCCCTGTCCAGCAATACAGCAGGCTAGTTAAAATGACAAACCAGACATATTGAAACAAACAAACTTAAGATGTTGTGTAAAAGAGAGAAAATATCTTTTTAGATGTGTTGCAAATCTGGCAAAAAATTAAGGTAAACTCCCAGAGGTCAAAAAGACTTCAAAAGTTACTTTTGAGTCAGTAAGGGGCAACTGTTTAACCTGGATCAGTTTATTTTTTTTTTTTTTTCAACGTTTTTTATTTATTTTTTGGGACAGAGAGAGACAGAGCATGAACGGGGGAAGGGCAGAGAGAGAGGGAGACACAGAATCAGAAACAGGCTCCAGGCTTGGAGCCATCAGCCCAGAGCCTGACGCGGGGCTCGAACTCACGGACCGCAAGATCGTGACCTGGCTGAAGTCGGACGCTTAACTGACTGCGCCACCCAGGCGCCCCAACCTGGATCAGTTTAAAGCATCAGTTTAACCTGGATGAGAAAGAAGGTCATAGGCACATCTAACTGGAGTTTTAGGAAAAGAAAATACAGTGAATAGGGGAGTAATAATATGTGAAGAAATAACCATTGATCATTACCCAGAAACTGTTAAGACCAGAATAGTCAGATACAAGAATCATAATAAATCTTAAGTAGAGCAATTAAAATGAAATATGGGGCACCTGGGTGGCTCAGTTGGTTGAGCCTCCAACCTCACCTCAGGTCATGATCTCATGGTTCACAAGTTCGAGCCCCACGTCAGGCTCTGTGCTAACAGCTCAGAGCCTGGTGCCTGCTTTGGATTCTATGTCTCCCTTTCTCTCTGCCCCTCCCCTGCTGACACTCTGTCTCTCTCTGTCTCAAAAATAAGTAAAAACATTAAAACATTTTTTTTAATGAAATCTACATTGAGCTTTTTTAATGAAATCTACACTGAGCTAGCCAGGTGTCCCATAAATGTTAAATTTTCTAAGCTAATCAATACAAGAAAAAAAATAGACTGTATAACTTTCAAATTAGCAGATGGAGAAAAAGTCAAGAAACAAGAAAAAAATGGAAAAAGAATTTATAAAAGAAAATAAGATGGTAGAAATAAGTCCAATTCTATTAGTAATACCAAAACATGTAATTGACTGCCATCATTTAGTTAAAACACAGATTATCATAGAATAAAAAACTTTTTAGCTATATATACTGTTTACAAGAGAAACACAGAAAATAAGAGAATAAAGGGATAGAAAAACTACATCAAGTATTAACAAAAGAAGCCTAATATAGCTACACTAATATCAAGCAAAATAATTAAGAGAAAAATCATCAGTAGATTTAAAAAGGGTAACAATAATATATGGAAGAATTTACCAGAAAGATAGAACAATCCAAAAACATATGACCTAATAAAATATTTTCAAAACAGAAATAACCAATTGTCAGAATTCTAAAAAAATGTATATATTCATCATCACAATTTTTAAAATAATTTTTAATGTTTATTTATTTTGAGAGAGAGAAAAGAGAGAGAGAGAGAGAGTGAGCATACGTGCATGGCAAAGAGCCAGAGAGAAGGGGAGAGAGACAGAATCCAAAGCAGGCTCCACAGGGTCACTGCACAGGGCCTGACATGGGGCTTGAACCCATGAAACCATGAAATCATGACCTCAGTCAAAAATCAAGAGTTGGACGCTCAACCAGCTGAGCCATCCAGGTGCCCCTCAGAGATTTTTTTTAAATCAATAAAGACACAGAAGATTTGATCAGCAAAATTAATGAGCTTAATCCAATGAACATATATCAAATGCTGTACACTCCACAACCAGAAACAGATAATATTTTTTAGGACACAACAACCACTTAACCACTAAGACATAAAATAAGTTTTCAAAGAATTTGAGTTAAACAGACCATCTTCTCTAACCACAATGCAATTAAAAAATTTTTAATTTGGAACTTAAAAATTCCACTTAATTCATGGGTCCAGAAGAAATCAATGGAAATTAGAAAATGATTAGATATACATGACAACAAAAAGATGACATATCAAAACATGTGGAATATATCCCTAATATAGTCTTAAGTGCTTATAATAGAAAAAAGAAAGCCTCAAAAATAATGAATTATCTAACTTTAAAACTTAAGAAAAGAAGGGCACCTGGGTGGCTTAATTGGTTAAACATCCAACTTAAGCTCAGGTCATGATCTAGTAGTTTATGAGTTAAAGCCCTGCATCTAGCTCTATGCTGACAGCTCAGAGCCTGGAGCCTGCTTCAGATTCTGTGTGTCTTTCTCTCTCTGCCCCTCCCCCACTTGTGCTCTGTCTCTCAAAAATAAATAATAAACACTAAAAAATTTTTTGAAAAAAACCAAAACTTAAAAAAAGAGAACAGCATAAATAAATGCAGGAGGAATTAAATAATAAAGAGGAGGAATAAATGAAATTTTTAAAAAGATAAATTAGAGAGTGTCAGTGAAGAGAAAAATGACTGAAAATACTAAAAAAAAAAGTGATAAATCCATGGAAAAATTTGTTTCTCCCTTTTTGGGAGGAAAAAGAGATCATAGTTACATATACTACCAACTTTAGATAAGAGAAGATAATGGGCAACTTTAATAAATTTGAAAATTTACATAGGACATAAAAATTCTCAGGAAAAAATGCTATAACTTCATTACTATAGGAGAAACAGAATCTTAGCACAAACTGAATTAGTTCTTTTCACAAGAAATTCTTTTTACAAGAAAATCACAGGACAAGATGAACAAAGTTCTACCAAACATTCAAAAAACAAAGAATTTTGATCTTACACAAATTATTCTAAGGAAGAATAAGAGGAATACTCACCAATAGATTTTATGAGACTAGTATCTTGATTCTAAAATCTGACAAGAAGAGTTCATGAAGGAAAAACTGCAGGTCAACTTCACTGATTAACACAGATGCAAAAAATACTAAATATATTGGCAAAGAGCAAGTAGCCATGAATGAAAAAGCTGTAAAAATGGATTGGTATCAGGACTACAAAGTTGGTTCAACATTAAAAATGTAATATGTAATTCACCACATTAACAGATAAAAAACTAAAAACCATCTAATCATCTATGGATAAAGAAAAACATTTATTGAAACTCAAAAGCTTTCCACAATGAAACTCTAGCAAACAGGAACAAAAAGGTATCTACCAAAAACCTTTAAACATCAGAATTATTAATAACAAAATATGAAAGCACTCTCATTAAGACCAAAGGGGAAAAGAATGCCTGCTATCATCACACAACAAAAAGAAATAAAAGGCATCCAAATAGGCAAGGAAGAAGTCAAATTTTCACTATTTGTAGATGACATGATATTCTATATAGAAAATCCAAAAGACTCCACCAAAAAATTGCTAGAACTGATACATGAATTCAGTAAAGTTGCAGGATACAAAATCAATGTACAAAAATCTGTTGCATTTCATACACCAATTATGAAGCAGCAGAAAGAGAAATTAAGAAAACAATCCAACTACAACTGTACCAAAACCAGTAAGATAAATCGGAATAAACCTAAGCAAAGAGGTAAAAGACCTATATTCTGAAAACTCGGAATAAACCTAAGCAAAGAGGTAAAAGACCTATATTCTGAAAACACTGATGAAAGAAACTAAAGATGACATAAAGAAACAGAAAGATATTCCATGCTCATGGACTGGAAGAACAAATACTGTTTAAGTGTCTGTGCTACCCAAAGCAATCTAAACATTTAATGCAATCCGTAGCAAAATAACAACAACATTTTTCACAGAAGAAGAGCAGATAATCCTAAAATTTGTATATGGAACCAGAAAAGACCCCAAATAGCAAAAGCAACTTTGAAAAAGCAAAGCAGAGCTGAAGGCATCATAATTCCAGACTTAAGTTACATTACAAGGCTGTAATATAATAAAAACCATATATGGTGCCAGGGGTGCCTGGCTGGCTCAGTTGGTGGAGCCAACTGACTCTTGATCTTGGGGTTGTGAGTTTGAGCTCCACATGTGGTGTAGAGATTACTTAAAAATAAAATCTTAAAAAAAAAAAACAGTATGGTACTGGCACAAAAATAGACATATAGATCAACAGAATAGAATAGAAAACCCAGAAATAAACCAATAATTATATGGTTATCTAATCTTCAACACAATAGGAAAGCATATCCAATGGAAAAAAGATAGTCACCTCAAAAAATGGTGTTAGGAAAACTGGAGAGCAACATGCAAAAGAATGAAACTGGACCACTTTATTACACCATACACAAAAACATTTGCAAATAACATATCTGATAAAGGGTTACTATCCAAAATTATATATAAAGGACTTATACAACTCAATAGCCAATCCCCAAATAATCCATTTTAAAAATGGGCAGAAGACATAAACAGACATTTCTCCAAAGAACATATACAGGTGGCCAACAGACACATAAAAAGATGCTCATCATCACTCATGATCAGGGAAATGCAATGGAAACTACAATGAGATATCACTTCTTATACCTGTCAGGATGGCTAAAATCAACAGCACAAGAAACAACAGGTGTTGGCAAAGATGTGGAGAAAAAGGATACCTCATGCACTGTTGGGAATGCACACTGTTGCAGCTACTGTGGAAAACAGTATGGAGCTTCCTCAAAAAGTTAAATATAGAACTACCTTATGGTCCAGCAATTGCATTACTGGGTGTTTACCAAGAATACAAAAACACTAATTCAAAAGGATACATGCACCCCTATGTTTATAGCAGCATTATTCACAATAACCAAATTATGGAAGCAGCCCAAATGTTCACTGATTGATGAATGGATAAAGACAAGGTGGTATATATATATATATATATATATATATATATATATATATATGTGTGTGTGTGTTTATATATATATATATATATATATATATACACACAACGGAATATTATTCAGTCATAAAAAAGAATGAAATCTTACCATTTGCAATGACATCGATAGAGTTAGATAGTCTTATGCTAAGTGGAATAAGTCAGACAAAGACAAATGCCATATAACTCATTCATGTGGAATTTAAGAAACCAAACAAGCAAAGAGGAAAAAAGAGAGAAAAAGAGACAAACCAAGAAATAGACTTAAATACAGAGAACTGATGGTTACTGGGGGTAAGGGGGGGTTGGAGGATGGGTTAAATAGGTGACGGGGATTAAGCAGTGCACTTGTGATGAGCACCGGGTGAGGTATGAAATTTTTGAATCATTATACTGTACACCTGAAACTAATACAACATGATATGTTAACTAACTAGAATTAAAATAAAAACTTTAAAAAAAGAATGCCTGCTATCACTACTTTAGTTCATACTGTACTGGAGATCTAAGATAGAGCAATAGGAAAAAGAAATTAAAGGTATAAGAATTTAAAATGATTCACAGATAGCCTGCCCATAGAAAAAAATCCAAAGAAATATAAAAACTATTAGCATTAATGAGAAAGCTTGGCAGCATTGCTAGATATAAGGTCAATGTATAAAAGTTAAGTTCATTTTAAAACATGAGCAACAAATAAAAAAATATATATATAATATTTTAACATAGTAATTAAGATGCCTAGGAATTATTCTAACGGAAGATATGCATGGCCTTTATGAAGAAAATTATAAAACATACCAAAGGAAAATTTAAAACCTAAATAAATGGAGAGATAAACTACAGAATAAAAAATTTACAAATAGAAAAATTTACAAAACTGATATAGAGTATAAGTAAAATTTCAATCAAAAGCCAATCACTTTTTTGGTTGTTTTCTGGTGGAAATTGACAAGTTGGCTCTAAACTATTCATATGGCCAATGGGCAAAGAAGAAATTCTGAAGAACATAAAACAAGGTGTAGGGGACTTGCCCTAAAAGATATCCTGTTCTTTTTTTTTTTTAATGTTTATTTATTTATTTTGAGAGAGAGGGAAAGTGTACATGAGTAGGGGAGGGACAGAGAGAGAGAGAGAGAGAGAGAGAAAGAGAGAGAGAGAGAGAGAGACAGAGAGAGAGAGAGAGAGAATCCCAAGCAGACTCCATGCTCAGCATAGAGCCAGACATGGGGCTCCATCCCACGAATTGTAAGATCACCACTTGAGCTGAAATCAAGAGTCAGACACTTAGCTGACTGAGCCACGCAGGTGCTCCAGATATCCCATCTTATAATAAAGTATTTTAATTAAGAAAGTGTGGTACTGGCATAAGGAAACAGAGATCAATGAAATGGAATAGAGCTCAAAATCAGACCCATAAATATACTATAATCCGATACATTAAGATGCTTAGTCAGTTAAGCATTTGATTCTTGATTTTGACTCAAGTCATGTAACATTCTGAACAATGATCAAAGAGAGCTCATTTCTTCAATAACTCTAGGACATTTGGTTTTCCACTAAGGCACAGAAATTAAATTCTTACTTCAATCTCAAAAATCAATTTCAATTGATTCAAGCCCTAAATATGAAAGGAAAATCTTTAGAAGACAATTTAAGAATATCTATATGATTTTAGAATACAAAGTTTACTTAAAACAAAATACCAAAATCAAAAATATAAACTACAAGCATATATATAAAAGACAACCTTCCCCAAAATGAGCAAAAGACTTAAACAGGCACCTCACAAAAGTGGAAATCCAAATCCAAAAGATGCCCAATTTATTTTGTAATCAAAGAAATTCAGATGGCAAGTATAGCAGATAATATTTCACACTCATCAAATTGGCAAAAAAAATTTTAATTGGTCAATTTTGAGTATAGAGCAGTGAGTACTCTCACACACAACTATGAGAAATGTAAATTAATACAAGCACTTTGGAAAGTAAATAGCATTATTTAGTAAATTCCTGGCTATGTTCTCTATACAAACTCCAGCATTTGTACACCAATAGTCACGTATAAGGTTCACAGCAGTTAACATTTATAATAGCACAAAATGAAAACACCTCAAATGACCTTCAATGGATAAATTATGGTTTACATGGTGGAATACATTACATTTGAGCAGACAAAAATTCAGGAAACCATAGTTACTAAAATTAACACAGATAAATCTCAGGAATATAATTTTGAGTTAAAAAAAAGTCAGAATTACATGTAAATTTCCACATGTAAAAAGTTGAAAACACAAAAATATAATATTTTGTTTAGGAGTATATGGTATACTAAAGAAAAGGCAATAATGGGGCGCCTGGGTGGCTTAGTCAGTTAAGTGTCCAATTCTTGATTTCGACTCAAGTCATGATCTCACAGTTGTGAAATCAAGCCCTGAATAGTGCTCAAGCTGGGCATGGAGCCTGCTTAAAATTCTCTCTCTCGTTCTCCCTCTGCCCCTCCCCCATGCTCTGTCTCAATCTCTCTCTCTCTTTCAAAAAAAAAAAGAAAAGAAGAAAAGAAAAAGAAAGAAAGAAAGAAAATGCAAGAAAAGAAAACAAAATTGTAGAAAAATGGTTTCTCCAGTGAGGGTTGGGGATGGATCATAGGTGGAGAATAGTATACCATTAGGCAGGGGCCCTCATGAGTCTATAATAACATTGACAATTTTCTATTTCTTTTTTTTTTTAAGATTTTTTTTTTACTGAGCCAGTCAGGTGCCCCAACAATTTTCTATTTCTTAAGCTAAGAAGTATGTACCTGGGTTTTTGTTCTATTAATATTTAAGCTATATACATATATTAATATACATTCCTGTGTGTGTGATTTATTTAATAATAATTAATAAATAAAATTTAACCATATATTCCTTGAAACTACAGTTCCACATCAAATATTTTTCTTAAAAAACTGAACAAGGACATAAAAGACTGGAGAGAGGTAGCGGGGGGTGAGGTGAGTTGGGGAGTGGTAGTGACAAGAGATGTTTACAATTTCCCTAATTTTCTTTTGAACTTTAGTCCTCCATTTTACCTTAATGCTTCCTATGTCTATCTAAAAATCCTTCCTTTTTTTTTTAAGTTTTTATTTATTTAATTTAAGAGAGACGGAGACAGTGTGAGCAGGGGAGGGACAGAGAGAGAGAGGGAGAGAATCCTAAGCAGGTTCCTCACTGCTAGCACAGAGCCTGATGTGGGGCTCAAACCCACAAAACCAAGAGATCATGACCTCAGCCAAAACCAATAGTTGGAAGCTCAACAGACTGAGCCACCCAGGTGCCCCTAAAAATCCTTCCTATGCCACAACCCTAAACTCTTTAGTCTCTTCTCTCTGAAATGGTTTCTAGCTTCTGACCTGTGTTTTTGTTGTTGTTTTTAATTTGTTTTTATTTCTATTTCTATTTTTTATTTATTGAGAGTCAGAGACAGAGCACAAGTGGGGTTGGGGCAGAGAGAGAGAGAGAGACAGAATCCGAAGCAGGCTCCAGGTTCTGAGCTGTCAGCACAGAGACCAAGGCGGGGCTTGAACTCCCTGGCTGTGAGATTATGACCTGAGCCAAAGTTGGATGCTTAACCAAATGAGCCACCCAGGTGTTCCTGACCTGTGTTTTTGTTAGAGACCATCATCTTCTCAGTTACCCAGGTTCCTTGGCCTCTCACCTTTTTGTCTGATCGTCCTTATACCAGCTTTCTTTTCAAATATGCTATTTATAGTTAATACTGTATCTCTGCTACTAGTCTATCAATTGTTTGATTACTTATACAAATATGTAGCGCTCTAACATCTTGCATGTACTTTGTTTAAAAATTCAGTAAATGTTGGGGCGCCTGGGTGGCGCAGTCGGTTAAGCGTCCGACTTCAGCCAGGTCACGATCTCGCGTTCCGTGGGTTCGAGTTCCGCGTCAGGCTCTGGGCTGATGGCTCAGAGCCTGGAGCCTGTTTCCTATTCTGTGTCTCCCTCTCTCTCTGCCCCTCCCCCATTCATGCTCTGTCTCTCTCTGTCCCAAAAATAAATAAAACGTTGAAAAAAAAAATTTTTTTTTTTAAATTCAGTAAATGTTGGAGCACCTGAGTGGCTCAGTCGGTTAAGCATCTGACTTCAGCTCAGGTCATGATCTCACGGTCTGTGAGTTCCAGCCCTGTGTCAGGCTCTGTGGTGATAGCACACAGCCTGGAGGCTGCTTCAGATTCTGTGTTTCCATCTCTCTCTGCCCCTCCCCCCCTCAAAATAAACAGTAAAAAAAAATTTAATTCAATAAATGTTGATGAAACAATGAATGAACTGACCACTGAGAGAAAAATGAGGCATTTGGAGATTCACTACTACTACAGCAATAGCAAGTAACAGCCTTTGAGTTCACAGTATGAGACAGGAACTCTTCAAGTACTTTAAAAGAATTATCCTATTTTATAGAAAGGTTAAGTAACTTGCCCAAAATTTTACTGCCTGTAAGTGTCAAGATCTGAACATGGCACTTGAGTTACAGGTGTCTGTAAAGTTCAAAAGCTTATCAGGTTAGGAAAAGATTGAAGACTGGAAGAGTTCTTAGAAAGGAGAGAGCAAAGTATTAAAGGAGAGATAGTTAAGAATAACAAATTCAGGCGGTGCCTGGCTCAGTTGGTTAAACATCAACTCTTGATTTTGGCTCAGGCCATGATCTCACAGTTTGCGAGATCAAGCCCTGTCAGGCTCTGTGCTGACAGGGTGGAGCCTACTTGGGATTCTCTCTCCCTCTCTCTGCCCACTGCGCCCCCCCCCCAACCCTGGGTCTTGCTCTCTCTCTCCCTCTCTCTCAAAATAAATAAATAAACATTAAAAGGAAGAAAAACAAATTTGTGAGAATGCTCTAAAAGGTCCCAGTGTCTAGTAAAACCTAGAACATCCAAAAACATGCCACCAAAGAAGAGTGAAGGGGTGACACCTCTATGTCCAGCAGAGTTGTCACCTGCAGAGGTTTTTGCCTGCCTATTTCTATTTCCTCTTCACTCACCTGAGCACAAGCCTTTGGCCAGCTCTCTTGTCACCATCCAGGGCTCTTTCCCTTGTTCCAATAATAATATCACACTTGGCTTAGAAAAGCAAAGTCCTGCATATATGAAAAGAAACAATTTGGTCATGCTGTGATATCCCAGAACTCATAACCAATCCTTTGATTAACGGGGAAGAGGGAGCTTACAGTAAGTTGGAGACAAATGTGTAAAGACATGTGTTCAAAGTACAAGAAAGCTAAAGCTTCCAACACAGATTAATAATAGACCCATCCACTGGCAACTCCACAAATATTAAACCATTACTTTGGCACAGCAACAGATATTCTGCCAACCACTGAGGATGCTATCCAAAGATTCATAATGGTGGTAGCAAAGAGGTCCTTATGAGTAGAAACTCAATTTTGGAAGAAATATTCTTACCTAGGGACACCAAGATCCTATAATTCTCCAACATCACATTACTGTACAGATGCCTTTGAGAAGAATTTAGACAATCCCACTCTTCTCTGGAGAAGTCTACAGCCACATCTCTGAAGGTCACCAACTCCTGAAATGAAATCAATAAATGAAGTGAAATAAGTTCATCTGTTAACATACTCACTTTATTTGTTCTGCCCCAAGCATACTGGGCTCTCCTTTATATTACATCCTCAACTATATGTCAAGCATGTTCCCCCTCAGGCCTTTTGTACTTCTCAGATCGTTCTGTATAAAAATAGCAAACTCTTACCCCTGTTCCCCATTTCCTAGCCCTCCTTTATTGTTCTCCATGGCACTTAATTATTTTGTTATTGTCTGCCCCAACCTCCACTGACATGTGAAGTCCATAAGGGTAGACTACATTTTTGCTTTGCTCACTGCTATATCCCTAGTTATAGAAGAGTATTTGGCACACATGAGGCATTCAAATATTTGCTGGATAAATTGAATTAATGAAAGAATGGTTTGAAAAGTTGAAGAAACTATGAAAGGATCAAAAATGAGACGAGAAAGTGCTTGCTATATCTCTGAAAATTGTGCTAGACCAAGCAGAGAAAATCACCAGTTCCATTAAAATTCAAATACTTTGGGGTGCCTGGGTGGCTCAGTCAGTTAGGTGTCTGACTTCGGCTCAGGTCATGATTTCACGGTTCATGAGTTTGAGCCCTGCATTGGGTTCTGTGCTGACAGCTCAGAGCCTGGAGCCTGCTTCGGATTCTGTGTCTCCCTCTCTCTGCCCCTCCCCTGCTCACACTCTGTCCTTCTCTCTCAAAAATACATAAACATTAAAAAAAAATTTTTTTTATCGAAGGAAACAATCAGCAAAACTAAAAGGCAACCAATAGAATGGGAGAAGATATTTGCAAACAACATATCAGATAAAGGGTTAGTACCCAAAATCTATAAAGAACTTATCAAACTCAACACCCAAAAAACAAATACTCCAGTGAAGAAATGGGCAGAAGACATGAATAGGCACTTCTCCAAAGAAGACATCCAGATGGCCAACCAACACATGAAAAAATGCTCAACATCACTCATCATCAGGGAAATAACAAAACCACAATGGGATACCACCTCACACCTGTCAGAATGGCTAACATTAACAACTCAGGCAACAACAGATGTTGGCGAGGATGTGGAGAAAGAGGATCTCTTTTGCATTGCTGGTGGGAATGCAAGGTGGTGCAGCCACTCTGGAAAACAGTATGGAGGTTCCTCAAAAAATTAAAAATAGAACTACCCTACAATTGCTCTACTAGGTATTTATCCAAGGGATACAGGTATGCTGTTTCAAAGGGGTACATGCACCCCAATGTTTATAGTAGCACTAACTCCAATAGCCAAAGTATGGAAAGAGCCCAAATGTTCATTGATGGATGAATGGATAAAGAAGATGTGGTATATATATACAATGGAGTATTACTCGGCAATCAAAAAGAATGAAATCTTGCCATTTGCAACTATGTGGATGGGACTAGAGGGTATTATGCTAAGTGAAATTAGACAGAGAAAGAAAAATATCATATGACTTCACTCATATGAGGACTTTAAGAGACAAAACAGATGAACATAAGGGAAGGGAAGCAAAAATAATATAAAAACAGGGAGGGGGACAAAACATAAGAGACTCTTAAATATGGAGAACAAACAGAGGGTTATTGGAGGGGTTGTGGGAGGGGGGATGGATTAAATGGGTCAGGGGCATTAAGGAATCTACTCCTGAAATCATTGTTGCACTATATGCTAACTAATTTGGATGTAAATTAAAAAAAATAAAATTAAAGAAAAATTTTAATTCAAATACTTTAATCCAGAGTACTTAAAATCTTGTGCAAAGAAATGGGTGTTCTGCTTATAATACTGGTTCTACCTACAGGGCCTGGGCAAAGTTCTTAAAAACTTGGGCTATGCTGTGATTAAGCTGGATTCTGGATTTCTAGATGTCTATAATGTGACCACCTGCTGATGAAAACTAACATATGTGTTTGTGTGCATGTATGCATACATTTATATATAGGTAACTATATATTACAAAATTAAAAGAGGTGAATCTGTCAAGGCAAGAAAATATTTATTGGGCATTTGATAAAATTTTGTCATAGTTAAACTGTCTCTACAGAATAAAAATTATTGAAGTATTTTACAACACTCAATAAGTTTTTTCTTAATTATATGAAGTAGATTGTGAGTTTCTTCATCTCTGCTCTACCAACAATAACATCCCTCATATGTTACATATATGCTTCCCAAAACGTTTTCCTTACCTTATATAAATATATATAATAAATGTATAACTATTTTTAATATATGGCATACATGTTTTCAAGGATTCTGTTTTTTATTATTTTTTTATTTTAGAGAGAGAGGGAGAGAGGTGGGAGAGAGAGGGAGGGAGGGAGGTGGAGAGAGGGAGGGGGGGGGAGAGAAACTTAAGCAGGCTCCACAGTCAGCATGGAGCCCAACACGGCTCGATCCCACAACCCTGGGATCATGACCTGAGCCGAAATTAATAGACGCTCAACCAACTGAGACACCCAGAAGGTACCCCTCAATGATTATTTTGATGAAATTTAATGAAAATAATGACAATGTCAATATAATGAGCTTAAAGTATTACTGTCAAATATTTGACCTCTAACAAATAATCTCGTAAAATATTTGACCTCTATATATACAATGGAATATTATTCAGCCATAAAATGGAATGAAACCTTGCCATTTGCAGCAACATGATAGATCTAGAGAGTATAATACTAAGCAAAATAAGCCAGTCAGAGAAAGACAAATACCATATGATTTCACTCATATGTGAAATTTAAGAAACAAAGCAAATGAACAAAGGGAAAAAGACAAACCAGAAAACATTTTATTTTATATTATTTTATTTTAATCCAAGTTAGTTAACATATAGTATAATAATGATTTCAGGAGTAAAATTCAGTGATTTATCACCTACATAGAACACTCAGTGCTCATCCCAACAAATGCCTTCCTTAATGCCCATCACCCATTTAGCCTGTCCCTCCACCCAACACCCCTCCAGCAACCCTCAGTTTGTTCTCTGTATTTAAGAGTCTCTTAAGGAAAAACAGATTCTTAAATATAGAAAACAAAAAGATGGTTACCAGGGGAAAGGTGTGGGAGGTAGGTGAAATAGATGAAGGGGATTAGGAGTGCACTTGTCTTGATGAGCACTGAGTAATGTGCGGAACTGTTGGATCACTATATTGTACACCTGAAACTAAGCACTGGAAGTTAACTACACTGCAATTTAAAAAAATAAATAAATGAAAATAAATAAATTTAACCTCTAACCAAATACATGTGGTTTCAAAATCCATTCATAATTATAATCAAGCCAGTATGAAGAAAGTCAACAGTTCCCTTCACCTTTTTGCCTTCATAGAAACATGGCTCCCACCTGAGAGGACCTACTACTTCCCCTGAAGCCCTGTCATGTGGTGACTGTTTTATCTCCCACACTCCTTGTACCACAGCACCCGGAGACCTCTTTGCTCCTTAAATTTGTTTCTACTCTGTCTCTCTCTGTCCCAAAAATAAATAAACGTTGAAAAAAAATTAAAAAAAAAAAAAAAAGGGGCGCCTGGGTGGCGCAGTCGGTTGAGCGTCCGACTTCAGCCAGGTCATGATCTCGCGGTCCGTGAGTTCGAGCCCCGCGTCGGGCTCTGGGCTGATGGCTCAGAGCCTGGAGCCTGTTTCCGATTCTGTGTCTCCCTCTCTCTCTGCCCCTCCCCCGTTCATGCTCTGTCTCTCTCTGTCCCAAAAATAAATAAACGTTGAAAAAAAAATTTAAAAAAAAATTTGTTTCTAGACCATTACCCCTCCCACCTACCTAAAAGCCACCTAGTTTTAAACATTCATGAAATCAGACTCTATCATCCCTGTTTTAGTTACCTACCAATTCCTGGTAGATACCAATAGTCTGTCATTCCTTTAACACCTCAGCACATGACTCACTGTCACTCTCTCCAGCACTACTCCTATCATATATAATCTTTGGTCATTTCAATATCTATATAAATAATCCTCCCAACATCCAGGGCTCTCAGCTGTGTCGCTTCTCTCCTCCAGTAGTCTTGTCTTCCACACTTGTATAGTCATTCACTTCTATTGCCATGCCCCAGACTTTGTCATTACCAATAAGTAGCAAACCCTCCATAATCTCACCTCTCCTACCCTGACTTCTTCCTCCTATATTCCAACTTTTGCCCTCTAGTACCCCAATTAGGAAAATTCTCTGACCCCACTAGAACCTACAAATCACGTTCTACTTACCGCATTTTCAATGTTTCTCAACCCCACATTCCCTCACTTTGTTATGGATATACCCTCAGTTTCCCTGCCCTTAGTCACCTGGTTAAACCACAGCCATCTCTCAGAATACTCTACTTCTGTACCCTGAACAGCTGAACTTTGCTGGAGAAAGTCACACCAATCATGCTATCTGGTCTCACTTTAAATTCATGACACTAACTTCAAGTGGACCAAAATGCTACCTATATGATACATTTCTCTAGTCCATTCATTTCCCCACTCTCCTAAATGACCATTACATACGTTTTCCTCTCTCCTCAAGTCTTCAATATCTCCTTCCTCATCCTTACTAGTGATCTTGCTGTTTCACTAGAAAAACCGAAAGCTATTCAAAGAGAATTTCCAGAAACTCCTACAACATCTACACATATTTCTGCATCTGTCCTACATACTCTAACTTGCTCCTATTACTACTCTATATGAACAGTCACTCTCCTAATAAAGGCCAACCCTTCCACTTGTCCACTAGACCTCAGCTCCTCTCACCTACTCAAGCAGTGTTCCGTCACTTCCCTCTTTGCTTCTCTTCATCTTCAAATTTCCCTTTCTACTGAATCTTGAACATCAGCATACAGATATAAACCCATCTTTAAAAAACTTTGTTGTTGGGGCACCTGGGTGGCTCAATTGGTTGAGTAACCAACTCTTGGTTTAAGCTCAGGTCGTGATCCCATGGTCATGGGATAAAGCCCACACTGCGCTCCATGCTGAACATGAAGTCCGTTTGGGATTCTCTCTCTCCTCTCTCTCAACCCCTCCCCAACTCACTTGCACATGTACACTCTCTCTCTAATAAACATTAAAAATTACAGTTCAAATTAAAAACCTTGTTGACCAGTTTATCCTTCAGATACCACCCATCTCTCTTACATCCTTACAGCTAAATTATTTGAAAGAGTTGCTGTATTTTCCATTATTTCTATTCCTGCAAGAATCACATAACGGAACATGTGTAACAGAATCACTTTGACTGCTTTGTTGAGAATAGACTAAAAGAAGGGTGGAAGCAGACAGAAAAGTTAGAAGACTATAGCAGTAATCTAGGTAGGAGATGACAGTTCAGACCAGAATGGAAGCAGCAGTGGTAGTAAAAGTCGTCAACCTCTGGATACATTTTGAACGTAGAACAAATAGAACTTCACGATTGGAAGACTTTTAAGTTGAGCATCTGAGATAAGGAAGTATGTAAGAGTTTCCTAATTGGTTTCCCTGTTTCTATCCTTGTTCCATTCGGTTAATTCTCAATAGTAGCCAGAGTGATTTTATTAAATGAGAGTTAGATATGTCACTTCTATGCCCGCAAACTTACAGTGGCTTGTTTCACCAAGTTTGAGACGTTTGAGTTTGACATATCTACTATATAACCAAGTGAAGATACTAAGTCTAGTTGGTTGGATATAGAAGTCTGGATTTCAGGAGAGAGGACTGGGCTGTATATAATTTGGTGGTTGTCAGCATATAGATGGCATTTAAAGCCATAAGACAGACTGAGATCTCCAAAGGAGTGACTGTAGATAGAGAAAAGAAGATAGAGGACCAAAGACTAAGACCTTTTACTTAATAAGTGCTTAATAAAACAATGTTGAGTGAATGAATGTTTGGACAGAGACTAATGAAGAAGTTGGTCTGTATCTTGGGGAACAGCATTCCAGGCAGAGGAAATAGCAAGTGCCAAGGTCATGAGTTAAGAACGTACTCAGCAAAAAAAAAAAAAAAAAAAAAAAAAGAATGTACTCCGTTCACTACAAGGAAGCTAGCTAGTGTGGCTAGAACTGAGTAGGTGAGTTGCAGAGTGACAAAATGAGGTCAGAAGGATAGTCAGGGACCAGATTATGTATGGTCTTGCAGGCCAAGGCAAGGACTTCAGCATGTATCCTGAATGAGGTGGGAATCAACTGCTGGAGAGTTTTAATAAGTGACATGAGATTAGTTACCCAGTAAAGTGTCAGCATAAGCAAAGTTAATGTCTGCTTTGACATCTGAAGAGCAGGAAAATCATTCAGGAAATAGAAAACACCAACTCACCTGGTACATGGCTTTAAGAAGTCCAACAGCCATTCTTTCCTCTTCTTGGCTCTTCTCTTGGGAAATGGCAGTGTCCTTGGATGACTGAGATGGGGAAAAGAACAAGAAAAGGTAGCATTTCCCTATAGCATCCAGAATCATCAGCCTAGAATTTTTCGGCTTCTCTTTCCTCTGTTACACCCTTCCTTCCAATAGAAAGAAAGCATACTGGAGACCTAGAAATTTGTTTGCATACAAGTTAACCCATGCCTAAATCACTTCCTTATTATTTTAACAGTAGATTTTCTCGATTTTTACAAATAAAGACTCTGAGGAATGTAATCATTTACATAAAGGCACACAACTAATGACTAACTGTACCAAGATAAAATAAAGGTCTTCTTGACTCCACACTCTCTCTCCTCTCCAATAGACCAGTGGTTCTGAAAGTTGGTGGCACACCGGCATCACCTGGCTGGCTTCATAGTCTCAATCAGTCCCCCCACATACTCATTCATAAAAACTATAGCGCCAACCACCGTCTGCTGACAGAGCAGTCAGCGGCCACGACCATCACGCTCTCCCAAAGCTTTAAGTCTCAAACACTAGAGTATCGCAAACGACGTTCACACTCACAACCCCAGTCACAAAGAGGCCGAGGGTACTGGAACAAACGGGGGACACAATACCCTCCACCCCCCACCCCCCTCACAGTCTCACTCTGTAGCATCAACTATCTACTCACTCGCACCCACAGTCACAGATACGACGTGCACAGGCACATCGGATGACAGTCTCACACTGTATGACAACCAACCACGATCTCGCACCTAGAGTCACGCCGAGGGCCCGGAAACCGACGACCGGGTGACCCACAAGCCATTCCTCAGCCCATTCCCTACCTGCAGAAGTAACTGCGGGAAGATCCCGTCTCCGCCCTGAATGCTCAGGCAATCTCTACCCCGGCCCACCTCCTGCCCTAAGAGTCTGATGGAACCCACCCCCGCGGGCCCGGAAAGAAGCTACTGGGCCTCCGGAGGACACAAAGGGGCCGCCGGCCCAGTAATCGCAGGGGCCACTGGGAAATGTAGTCCGGACCAGAAAAAGCGGCGCTGCAGAGTCCGACTACACTGGCGCGTCTCCGCTGGGGGATTCGTAACACCGCCCCTCTGCCCTGGGTCCTCCCACGCTGACTTCTTCCTGGCCCTACAGTGGGAGCCCAGATCTCACTTCGGAGCCTGGGTCCGCCACGGGAACGGGGTAGAGTGTCAACTAGATGGCCTACGATTGAAGTGCGCAGACACGAGTGCTCCGTCCACCTCTCTTAGCAACCAGGGGCAGAACTTAGAGTCGCGGAGCAGCCGCAGGGGGTGCGGTTCGGGAGCGCGCGCCCACACAAACGGAGTGAGGGGCGAGCACCTACAGTTGTGCTGGGGTACCCGAAAAAGTGTGTGGGACAGGGAGGGCAGGGAGTAGAGTGCGCAGGTCCCGACTTCCCTAGAGCGTTTCAGCTTCGGAAATGGTTACCTCGAAGATCGGAGGGAAGGGGTTGGGGTATAAAGTATTTGTGATTTGGTGATGATGGGTGTGAATGTGTCCTCCCGTCCTAAAATGGCTCTTCTAGCGGGTGTCTTCCAAGTTCTCTTATTCTGTCCATTCAGATACAAATGTCACATCTCCAAAAATGCCTTCCCTGATCACACCACTCTGACCACTTTAATCTGACTCTATACTCCCTTAGAATGGTGTTTAAATTTGAACAAGTTCTGTAACCTGGCTAATTTTGTGAGTGGTGCCACGACCCTCTGATTCTGTCATTGTGTGTACGTGTAAAACCCTAGGTGTTGGGGAGGGCATGCTGTTTTTCTGTGACCATGTGTGAGATTGTGTTGTGTGTGAGAATGTGCTAAAATAGAAAGGGACTGCCTGGTGTAAAGTGGAGTAGAAGTGTGATATAATAGTGTGTGTGGACAGATCCTGAGGATTATACTAGTGGATGTGGATGGTGTGTGGAATTTTTCCTTGTGGTATCAAATTAGAAAGCACCTAGTGGGTGCCAGATGCTCTTGGAGGTGCTGGGATAGACATAAACAAAATAAACTTTTAAAAATAGCAAATAGAGGGGCTTCTGGGTGGCTCAGTCAGTTGAGCATCTGACTTTGGCTCAGGTCATGATCTCATGGGTGTGGGTTCAAGCCCAGCATCAGGCTCTGTGCTGACAGGCTCTGTGCTCAGAGCCTGAAGCCTGCTTCAGATTCTGTGTCTCCTTCTCTCTCTGCCCCAACCCTGCTCATGCTCTGTCTCTGTCTCTAAAAAATAAATGTAAAAAAAATATATTAATACAAAAATAAAGATGAAAATAGCAAATAGAAAGTGAGTAGAAGGGTAACCTCAAGAGGCTTAATACATGTGTAATTTTGTTTTAATGTTTACTTATTTTGATAGAGAGGGCAGGGAGGGGCAGAGAGAGAGGGAGAGAGAGAGAATCCCAAGCAGACTCCATGCTACCAGTGCAGAACCATGAAACTATGAGCCCCTAACTGTGAAACCAAGAACCGTGAAACCATGACCTGAGCTGAATGCTTACCTGAGCTACCCATGGGTCCCTACATGTATAATTGAGTAACAAATAGAAATCTGGATCCAGGGACGCCTGGGTGGTTCAGTTGGTTAAGCATCCGACTTTGGCTCAGGTCATGATCTCACTGTTTATGAGTTCAAGCCCTGCATCGGGCTCTCTGCTGCCAGCGTCAAGCCCGCCTCGGGTCCTCTGTCCACCTCTCTTTCTGCCCTTCCCCCACTTGTACTCGCTCGCTCTCAAAAATAAATAAACATTTAAAAACAAAAATCTGGGGGCACCTGGATTGCTCAGTCAGTTAAGCATCAGACTTTGGCTCAGGTCATGATCTTGCAGCTCAGGGGTTCGAGCCCCACCTCAGGCTCTGTGCTGATAGCTGGGAGTCTGGATCCTGCTTCGGATTCTGTCTGTCTCTCTCTGTGTCCCTCTCCCGCTCACACTCTGTCTCTCTCTCAAAAATACATGCACATTAAAAAAAAAAATTTTTTTTAATAAATAAAAATCTGGATCTACACAAGGAATGAAGAGCATCAGAGATAATAACTACTGGGTAAATACGTAAGACCTTTTTTTATATTATTTAAATCTTGTCCAAAGATAAATTATTGTTTAAACAAAAATATAAACAATGTAGTTTAGGATGTGAATGTAAATCATATGACAACAATTGCACAAAGACCAAGAGAAGTAAATGGAAATAAACTATTGGAAGTTTCCTCCATTCTGTGTGAAGTAATATCACTTGAACAAACACTATAAGTGAAAGATGTATACTCTAAGTCCTATAGCAACTACTAAACTAATAAAACAAAAAGTTATAGCTAATAATCCAACAAGGGAGATAGAATGGAATCATAAATTATCATAAATCACTCAATCCAAAAGAAGTCAGATAGAGAAAGGAACAAAAAACAGATGGGAAACAAATTGCAAGACGGAAGGTTTGTATCAATAATCAGATTAAATATAATTTATCTGAAAATCCAATTAAGAGGCAACAGAGTATCATAGGGGATAAAAAAGCAAGACTCAACCATACACTGCCTATGAGAAACTGAATTTAACTCCACCAATAGGTTAAAGGTACAAGGATGGAAAAAGATACACCATACTAATGCTGTGTAGAGAAAGCTGGAATGACCTTGGATTTGGCAATGGATTCTTAGATGCAACACCAAAAGCACAAGCAACCAAAAAAAAAAAAAAGAGAGATATATCAGACTTCACCAAAATGAAAAACAGGGGTACCTGGGTGGCTCAGTGAGTTAAACGTCCAACTCTTGATTTGGGCTCAGGTCATGATCTCACAGTTTGTGGGTTGGAGCCCCGTGTCTGGCTCTGTGCTGACAGCTCAGAGCCTGTGTCTCCCTCTCACTCTCTGCCCTTCTTCCACTTGCGCTCTGTCTTTGTCTCTCAAAAATGAATAAATATTAACAAAAAATTTAAAGAACAAAGTTTGGCAATTCTTCAAAAGCTTAGCATAGTTTACCATATGACCCAGCAATTCCACTCCCAAAGGCAGTGATAGCAAGAACTTGAACAGATACTTGTATTCTAATGTTCATTATAGCATTATTCAAAATAGCCACTAGGTGGAAACAACCCATGTCCATCAACAGATAAATTGACGAACAAAATGTAGTATATATATGCAATGGAATGTTATTCAGCCATAAAAAGGAATAAAGTTCTGATAATATGGTACTACATGGATGAATCTTGAAAAAATTATGCAAAGTGAACTGAACCTACACAAAGGACAAATATTGTATTCTGCTTACATGAAATATTTGGATTAGACAAATTCATAGAGAAAGAAAATAAGAGGTTACCAGGGGATGTGGGGAGGGAGGAATTGAGACTTGATTGCCTAGTGTGTTTAGTGACTACAGAGCCTTCATTTAAGTTGATAACAATTTTGGGGGCGCCTGGGTGGCTTAGTCGGTTAAGTGGCTGGCTTCGGCTCAGGTCATGATCTCATGGTCCGTGAGTTGGAGCCCCACATCGGGCTCTGTGCTGATAGCTCAGAGCCTGCAGCCTGGAGCCTGGAGCCTGCTTCTGTTTCTGTGTCTCCCTCTCTCTGCCCCTCCTCCATTCGCGCTCTGTCTCTCTCTGCCTTTCAAAAATGAATGTTAAAAAAAAAAAATAAGTTGATAACAATTTTGGAAATAGATAGTATTGGTGATTGTACAACACTGTGAATATACTTAATGCCACTGAATTGTACACATAAAAAAATTCTTAAAATGACAAATTTTGTGTTATACATTTTATGGTCATATAAAAATTTAATAATGTAACATACCACAAATGGAAGTGTATACTTTAAGTGGGTGGATTGTATGACATGTGAGTTATATCTCAATAAAGCTATTAAAAAAAAAGAAAACTGGAGTAGGTGTATTGATATCTACAAGGAAGATTTCAGAACAAACAATAGGGATAAAGTTAATTTCATAATAATACAGTGGTCAGCTCATCAAGAGGAAATAACAATTGTAAATGTTTAATGCACCTAACAATAGTTTCAAAATACATGAAACAACAACTGATAAAACTAAGAAAGAGAAAATCCACAGTGGTAAGTCAGAAATTCCAATACCACTCTCAGTAAATAAGCTAAAACACAGAAGATTTGGAAAACACTGTCATTGAGCTAATTGATATTTACAGAGCAAAACCAAAAATAGCAAAAAAATACTCATTTTTTTCAAGTGTACCTGGAGCATTTACAAAGGTAGAACATATACTGGACCAGAAAACAAGCCTCTTTCCACAATGAAACTGAATTAGAAATCAGTAACTGAAAAATATGTGGGTAATTCTCTAATATTTGGAAACATATACATTAAAATATTTTTAATGTTTATTTTTGAGAGCATGCAAGCAGGGGAGGGGGGGCAGAGAGAGGGGGGAAAGAAGAACCAAAGCAGGCTCTGTACTGACTGGCAGCAGACAGCCCCATGTGGGGCTCAAACTCAAGAGCCACAAGATCATGACCTGAGCCAAAGTCAGAATTCAGACACTTAACCAACTGAGCCACCAAGGCACCCCAGAAACATATATACATTTCAAAATAACCCATGGGTTGAAGAAGAAATCAAAAAGGAAATTAGAAAGTATTTTGAACCAAAAGAAAATGAAAACTATATAAAAATTATGGAAGGCCACTGAAGCAGTATTCAGGGAGAAATTTATAGAAACAAATACTATATTAGCAAAGAAGAAATCAAAGTCTCAAATCAATGACTTTTCCATTTTGACATACTAGAAAAAGAAGAGCAAATAAAACACAATGTAAGTAAA
The DNA here is from genome assembly GCF_016509475.1 of Prionailurus bengalensis. Taxonomy (NCBI): domain Eukaryota; kingdom Metazoa; phylum Chordata; class Mammalia; order Carnivora; family Felidae; genus Prionailurus; species Prionailurus bengalensis. The sequence goes on along the minus strand of NC_057352.1, from coordinate 16,759,340 downwards.
ACAAAGGAAATGATGAAGATCAAAGCAGAAATTAGTGAAATAGAAAACTGACAAATAAATCAATGGAACCAAAAAGTGGTTCTTTGAGATTAATAAATATGATAAAACTAGCCAGACTGATGAGGAAGTAAAGGGAAATAACATAAACTACCCATATCAGGAATGAGAGAAGTGACATCTCTACAGATTCTACAAATATTAAAAGGAAAACAAAGTATATCATACCAACCTTAATCCAGTAAACACAGAGCCTGCTTCAGGTCCCTGGTCCCCTTGTCTCTCTGCCCCTCCCCTGCTCTCTCTCTCTCTCAAGAAAATAAATAAATATTAAAAAAAAAAAAAAACCCTCCCTGCCAGTTTCCTTTCCTTCCTCTTGCAAACCATTTGCAGACTTTCTTGGGAAGCCTGTCCTGCTTTTCCTAGGAAGCTTCATTATGTGAGTAATAAAACTTTTCATACCCTCTTGGTGTGTGTATGGCATCAAGAGTCTCAACACCCCACCCAAATTTTGTGGGTGGTACCTGCATACTGGAAAATAAATGGGTATCACAATTCACAACAGATAGGAAAAGGTACCAATGTCTTTTTTCACAGGTGACATAATCATTTAATGTAGAAAATCCAATGGAACCTCCAAAATTCTAGTAGAAACACTAAGCGACTTTAGCAAATTAATAGGTTCCAAGATCAAGGTACAAAAATCAATTGTGTTTTTATATGAAATACAAGGTACAATCAGAAATTGGCAAGGAACAATTGGAAAGTGAAATTTTTAAAAATTCCATTTAAAATAGTATCAAAAACTGTGAAATACTTAGGGGTAAATCTGACAAAAGATTTCATTACTTTTATGTCAAAAACTACAAAATATTGCTGAGAGACATGAATGAAGATCTAAATAAATGGAGATATATACTATGTTCATGGGTCATGCGATTCACCATTTGAAAGATGGCACTTCTCCCCCAATTGATCTGTATTTTCAACACAATCTCAATCAAAATCCCAGATAGTTTTTTTTTTTTCATTTGTGCTTTTGGTATACATTGACAAATTCCTTCTAAAATCCTTCCTACGTGTTTACCTAAAAGAAATGAAAATTTATGTTCACACAAAAAACTGTACATGAATGTGTACAGCAGCTTTGTTATAACAGCCAAAAGTTGGAAACAACTCATGTTCTTCAGTGAGTGATTGACTAAACGATGTGTGGTATATCCACATGGAATACCACTCGGTAATAAAAATGAATTACTTACACATGTAAAAACATTTATGAATCTCCAGGGAATTATGCTGCATGAAAAAGCCAATGCCTAAATTACACATTATATCATTCCATTTATATAATATTCTTGAAAGGTAAAATTACAGAGATGGGAGAACAGATTAGGGTTGTGGGGCCTTAAACAGGGGGCTGTGGGCAGGAAGGAAGTGGGTGTGGTTAAAAAGAACACATGAACTATCTTTGTGATGATGTAAATATTCTAAGCCTTCACTGTATCAATGTAAATATCCAGGTTGTGACACTATATATAATTTTGGAAGATGTTACTTACCATTGGAGGAAACTGGATAAAGGGCACACAGGATCTCTGAATTATGCAAATCTAGAATTATCTCAAAATAAAAAATTAATATTAAAAGCTAGGCCAAAAAAGAAAATATATTCTAAGGTGGTAGACCAAAATCCAACTACATTAAATGTAATTCACTAAATATGTCAAATTAAAGATTAAGATTGTCATTATTGATCTTAAAATAATGCTGTTTAATAAGAGACATGCTTTAAAAATAAAACAGGTTAAAAACAAAAGGATAGAGATAAACCATGCACTAACCAAAAGAAGGATGGTGAAACTATAGTAATATCAAAATAGACCAAGAATTAAAAAAAAAAAAAAAGCCATTATTATAAAGAGTAAACTCCAACAGGACTGATCCAACAGGAAATTATTACAATTCAAACAACTCAAAATGTATACCATCCAATAAGAGAGCTTCAAAATATATAAGGCAAAGTTAACAAATAAAAGGAGATCTAGACAAATCTCCAAGTATAAAAAATCAGGAAGCTGGATGGACATAGAACACCCAATTCTGTTCTTTTATCATCTCTTAACAAAATGATAAGCAAAAATAATTCTTACAGCAGACAGGAAAAAATTTACTATTGGTAAAGACAAACAAACAAAACTCATTTGGAGGGCACGTTCCTTTTATGTAGTGTTTGGGAGTTTCTTGTCCCTTCCCAGACCAATTCATACTCTCTGAAACAGCGCCCAATATCATCTAGTGAAAGGAAGACATCCTAGAGGTACCATAGTCCTACGGGCTTTATATAGCTTCATGGTAAGCTTATGAGTCAGTAGCCTCTCTGATAATCTCCAACAACTACAAGTTCCCGATATTTAGCATGCTGTAGTCTGCAGCATTTTGTTCTCATTGCCAGCCTATCATAGCAGAAAAGCATTGGGCTAGTGTTTTCAGAGGCATTTTCTCCATTTTAGTATCTTCTGCAAAATTACTGCAGAGTATTCAACTTTCATTGTCAATGGTTTTTTATTTCTTCTCAAGTCAGAGCCTGAACCATATGAAATGCTGAAAAAAAAAGGAAAAATCTTTAGGGCAGTAGTGGAGTAACAGAATAAAAAAGCATGGGTGTTTCAGTTACATGGATTCACAAACGTTTAAAATTCCTCCCATTTAATATCTTGGTGACTGTGGTTTATAAACGGAACCTTGTAAGTTTCAATATTGTAACAGGCTCGAGTCCGAAAAGCAGAAACACACAAAGAATTGACAAAAGCACACAGTATCTGAAAAAACTGCAGGGTCAGAATCAAATGGTCACAAGAACATACAACGCGACCATTGTCATACAAATGGTCGCAAATTCGCAAGACCCTCAGTCACTGGACCTGAGAGTCTCTGGACTCCATAGACGCCCTACCACCAGGTCCACGGCCTAAATCTGCCACACACGGCGACACAACACCACTCCCCTCTTCTGCCTGCCAGGAACTTGAGGGTCAAGCTGGTCCATCTCGTCCCGCCACAGGCCCCTGACTTTTCCCAGTCTTCACCCTGCTGAAGTCCGTGTGGGGCCCGGGCAAGACGGAACTAAACCCACTCAGCCGAGCTTCCTTCACGTATTAGGCACCGTAACACCGGGAAACCGGCGACCCAGCCAACCGTAAGAAGGCAGGCGCTTTGCGCAGAAAATAGACTTGGCCGTGAAGGCCTCTGGGAAATGTAGTCCTCGGCCGAAAAGTTGCTAACCTTTTCAGATTCTTTTCAACACCAAGTTGCACTTCCAGGCTCCTAGCGGAGTGCCGGGCTCAAGTGAAGCAGCTGCAGCAAAACTGTTGAGCCTCCAGGGCAGATCTTGGCGCCCTTAAACGCAGCGGTACGCTAATTACCGCTACTCGCCAACAAGAAAGCCGGCCCGCCCCCACCCCCGTGAGCCGCGGGGGCCTCTGGGAAGTGTTGTCCGGCGTCTAACGGACCGAGGCTCGTGCTGCCCTCAGTCACAGCCGACGCTGACCTTACAGGAGCCTCCGACTCAGCCCGCAGGGGTTGTGCCACTTGGGCGGCATTGAGTTGTGGGATTGGGCCTGTATCCGCGGGCTCCTTGGTGAGTCCTCGGGAGGCCTCGCGCTCTGAGCCCTGGACCCTTTGTGCTGGTTGGGAGTAGGGGCCTGCGGACCCCGTGCCTCCGTGCTGGAGGAGGATGCCGGAAGGGCTGTGCAGGTGCGGGTGGTTCCCTGCGGCCGTGGGAGTGGCGCGTGATGGAACTGTTTGCCAGACATTTGTGACTGAGTGTGGCCGTGAGAACGTGTGTGTAAGCGGATTTTGTGGGTGTGCTTTTCCTTTTACGTTTCAGTATGAATGTGGGTGCGAACGTGCGTGATTGTGGGATCGTGAGTGAATGATGAACTCGGTGGATGAAAGGTAGAGCACGGTTGTGTGTGTAGGTTTGTGCGACTGTTTGTATCAGTGCCTCATTTCTTTGGTTATGGTAATTGGAAATGTGTTTTTATGTGAGATATCGATAGCCCCAACACTTGGTATTTATTTACGTTAAATTTTATTTTTGTGTATCAGCCTCGTTGTTTGTGTGCGTACCAACTTCATGCTCCTTGCCCCCGACTCCCCACCCCAAGTCGCAAAATACAGAAAAGGTCATGGAAAACAACATTCATAATTCTGCCAGCCACCGTCGAAATTTACTTCTCATCTTTTCACTCCTCTGTGAATACATTCATGCATTGCTATATTATTATATATGTCCATAATAGCTAAGAAATTGGTATCACACTACACATACAGTTCTGTAACCTGCCTTTGTCATTTAACAATACACAATATCTTCCCATTTAAACATTTACAAATGTATGTCGTCATTTTAAAGTTTTTCATGCTCTACAGTTTAATACATTTACCCCTGTTGATGGGTAATTTGTTTTTTCCAATTTCTTGCCATTATGAACAAAGTGTTTATCACAACTAGTTGTCATATGTTATAATGCACTTACTAATTTGGGGGAGGAGGTGGAGGGGTAGGCTTCTAGGAGGGGAACTGATAGGTCAAAATGTAGGTGGTTATTAAAGGCTCCTTAAAGCTATCCAATTATTCTCCTGTAAGGTTCCAATAATTTACAGTATTATTGGCATAGTATAAGATTGCTGTATTCATACACCCTTGATAACAATGGTTATCCACTATTAGTAATCTTTGCTAACCTCATAGATGTAAAATTTCATTAATTTGCAGTTTGGTTACATTTTAAAAATCTTTGTGAAATAGGTGTTTTCTAAAATATTTTTCTGAAGCAGTATTCTCTTTTCAAATTTATTTTCTAGATTCTTCAGGTACTAATTCATTTATCCATCAGCACTCCCTTTATTGAATGCTGTCTATGTGAAAGGAATAATTCTAGATGCTTGGGATATAGCACTGAACAAAAGAGAAACTCTCTGCTGTCATGGTACTTACATTGTCGTGGACCAGATAATAAGGTAAGTGAGTTAAGTATAACATACATTCAGTAGTGAAAAATATTAAGAGAAAAAGTAAAACAGAATGGTATATACAGTGAGAGAAGGGAATTCGAGTTTTAGATGGGGTGGCTAGGGAAGGCATCCTGAAAAGGTAATAAAGATATGATGGAAGTGGAGCACCGGGGTGTCTTAGTCAGGTAAGCATCCAACTCAGTTTTGGCTAAAGTCATGATCTCATGGTTCATGATTTCGAGCCCCAAGTCAGGCTCCATGCTGGCATTGCAGAGCCTGCTTGGCATCCTCTCTTTCCCTCTCTCTGCCCTTCCCCTGCTCATGTGTGTGCTCTCTCTCTCTCTCTCAAAATAAAAGTAAAAAACAAAAGATATGAAGGAAGTAAAGGAGCTATTTATGCATGTAACTGAGGGAAGGTTATTCCAGGCAGAGTGAACAACAGTTATAAAAGTCCTGAGGTGGGAACCTGCCTGTTAACAGCAGAGAGGCTGGTATGGCTGAAATAGAGCAAATGAGATGGAGACTAGTGGGAAATGAGAGAAAAAAGGTAAGTGGAGGGAAGAAGGGTAGATCAAGTTCATAACATGGGCCATATTATGATTTGGCTTTTACTGTGAATGAGGTGGGAAGCTGTTGGAGAGTTTTGATCATGGGAGTGACATTATCTTGCCTACAATGTAAGAGTATCACTTTGGCTGCTCTGATGAGGAACTATACGAAGAAGGATGGGGGTGGGGGGACAAGGGCAGAAGAGACCATTTAGGAAACCTTTACAATAATCTAGGGAAAAGATGTCCATGACCTGGAACAGAGTAGTAAAAATGGTGACAAGTAGTCATGTATTGGATATAATTTAAAGATAGAGCTGATGGGGTTTGCTGAAGGAACTGATGTGGAGTATAACTGTGACAAGAGGACACAGTATTTTTCAATCTGGCACACTTGAAGAACAGAGTTATTAACTGAGAAAGGAAAGAAAGTAGGAAAAACTGACTTGGGGCAAAGGGAGATAGTGAGATTTCAGTTTGGAATATAGTATATGAAGCATGAGATGCCCATTGGACATTCAAGTAGAGATATTAAGTTGGCAGTGGGATATACAAGTCTGAAGTTCAAAAGAAGAATCTGAGGGGTGCCTGGGTGGCTCAGTGGTTAGGTTAGCACGGAGGCTGCTTGGGATTTCTCTCTGTCTCTCTCTGCCCCACTGCCGCTCTCATGCATATCTGTGTGCTCACACGTGCACACTCTCTCTCAAAAAATAAATAAACTTTTTAAAAAAAATTATGTGAGATCTAGGCTAGAGACATAAATTTGGGAATTATCAATATGTAGATATTTAAAGTGAATAGACTGAATGAGATCACTTAAAGGGTAGGATAGATAGAAAAAGATAGAGGTAAAGGACTTATATCTGGGTCACTCCAACAAAGCCTGGGAAATGAGAAGGAACAAGCAAAAAGGACTGGAAGGGATTAGCTAGAATGGTTGGAGGGAAGCTAAGTGAGTTTGATACCCTGGAAACCAAAGGAAAAATGTGTGTTAACAAGAACTGTGTCAGTGCTGCTGATAGGCCAAGTGAAAAGAGGACTGAGAAAGGAATGTTGACTTTAGCAACATGAAAGTCGTTGGTGACCCTGAAGAGGAGTTTCAGTGGAGTATGGGGCTAAAGAGAGAAATAGAGAAAAAAGTTTGGAGATACATGTTATAGATAATTCTTTAAGTTTTGCTTTAAATGGAAGAGGAGTGAAATAGAGGGGTAGATGGAGTTGGATTTAACCAGAGTGTTGGTTTCATGAACTAATTAGGAGTAATGTGAAGTAAGGGTGTCTAAGTTGGCAGGAATTAATTATATTGATTGACTGAATTTTAGGCCAGGTAAGTAGAAAAGTGAGGATAGGAAGGAGGTGAGGGACAGTGAAAAATTGGTAGAATGAACGAAGTTCCTGATGGGGTTGAAGGACTGTTGGGTGGAAATATTAGAGGAAGTAAGGTAGAGAGATGGGGGCATATTTTTCCTTTACTTGTCAAATGTTTTCAAAATAGAACAATCCCTCTTTTTACCACTATATCAGTTTAAGAAAACATGGAAGATTACCAACTATATTTCAGTAGGGGTTACAAAATGATATTTGGTATAAATAGTGTTTGAGTTCTGCATTCCTTCTTCATTTAGTGGCTGGAATATTGTAAAGAAAAAAATTTCCCTCATCAACCCTTTGGTTACCTTGAAGAAAGTTTTTATAGGAAAAGCAGAATAAATTGATTCTTTCCCTTTATAGGTTTTCAGGCTATTGAATTGGTTCCTTAGCATTTCCCAATGAGTTGTTATTTTTACTGTTATGTACTCATAGATTTTAGCATATTTGATGTAATTCAAACCATTGTGCTTATTTTCTCTGTTAAGCTCAAATTTTCCCATCTTTGGTTGTCTTTTCAAGATGTCTTTTAAGTTTTTTTTTTTTTTTTTAACACATCTCTGGAAGTCTTTGATAGTGTCCTACATTTCTGGTATGAAGGTTATTCCAAGATCATTTTGAATATTTCCTGCCTTAGGCATGGAATCAGGCCTTTCTTTATGGTGCTCTGGTTCCTTTTATTAGGAAATGATATTTTGAGACCACCGTTGCAGTGCTTATTGTTATTGGCATGGTCATTGTTTCTAGACTTTTTTTTTTTTTTTTTTCCTTTTTGGTGGACAGAGCTAGGAAATACACTCTTTTATTTTTTAATAGCTTGATAATATTTTATCCATTTAAAGTGTACAATTCAATATTTGTTTTTTTTACTATATTCACAGGTATACCCATCATCATAATGTAATTTTAGAACATTTTTGCCCCTCCTAAAAGAAATACATATTAGCAATCAGTCTCCTATTCCCCTTCTTCATCCCAGTGTAATCAACCATAATCAGCTTTCTGTCTCTATAAATTTGCCTTTTCCAGACATTTGGTATAAATGAAATCATATAATATATCATCTTTTGTGACTGGCTTCTTTCAGTTGGCATGTTTTCAGTGTTCATTAATGTTGTAGCAGGAAGTATATTCTTAACAGAATGGACTTCATGAGTTCATATTGCTATTTCCAATTTTAAAAATTCAGAATTACCCACTTTTTATTTTGGTTTTATTAATGTATCTTCTGTTTGCTCATTTATTCATCCATGTTTGTATTTCTGTGGTGTTAGTTATTTCTCTTCTCTCATTTGTGATTTTATTTATTTGGTCCTGTCTCTTTTTTTCTTGATAAGTCTGGCTGGAGGTTTATAATTTTACAGTTTTTTTCAAACAATCAACTCCTGGTTTCATTGATCTGTTCTATTGTCTGGTTTTTATTTTATTTTATTATTTAAAAAAAAATTTTTTTTTTTAACATTTATTTATTTTTGAGACAGAGAGAGACAGAGCATGAACGTGGGAGGGGCAGAGAGAGAGGGAGACACAGAATCGGAAACAGGCTCCAGGCTCTGAGCCATCAGCCCAGAGCCCGACGCGGGGCTTGAACTCACAGACCGCGAGATCATGACCTGAGCTGAAGTCGGACGCCCAACCGACTGAGCCACCCAGGCGCCCCTTTATTTTTGTTTTTAACTTTAGTTAACATACAGTGCAATATTGGTTTCAGGAGTAGAGTTTCTATATCATTTATTTATGCTGTAATTTTATTATTTCCTTCTTTCTGCTGACTTTAGGCTTCATTTGTTTTCCTAGCTCCTTTAGGTGATCGGGTTGTTTATTTTAGAGTTTTCTAGCTTCTTAAGATAGGCTTGTATAGCTGTATATTTTCCTCTTAGGACTGCTTTTGTTGTATTCCGTAGGTTTTGAACTGCCATGTTTTCATTTTCATTTGTTTCCTTGTATTTTTTTATTTCTTCTTTGATTTCCCATGTTGACCCGTTCATTGTTTAGTAGCATGTTGTTTAACCTCCCTGCATTTGTGGTCTTTCCAGATTTTTTCTTGTGACCCATTTCTGGTTTCATAGCATTGTGGTCAGATAAGGTAAAGAAGTCTTGTTTATATTATATTTGTGCCTCTATTACCTTGTTTCTCTCTACTCTGATTAGTAACTTTAAAAATTTTTTTAGTTTTTTTGGGTTCTATTCCATTTTTTAATATGAGTAAATATGCTTGATATGTGTATATTCAATGTCATCCCTCTTAGATAAATTTTAGGGTTTTTTTTAATCTCACTTTTCTCAGATCATCTTAAATAAATTTGAAGATTGACTTGACAAGTTGAATGAAAAGTGTTTTTTGAAAGGTTACTGGAATTATGTTAATTTTATAGATAATATTGGGAAAGGTGTCATCATTACCATGCTCACTTCTATTTTAAAGCCTGATACTTATTTAAGACCACTTTTTTTTTTTTTTCCAACGTTTATTTATTTTTTTGGGACAGCGAGAGACAGAGCATGAAGGGGGGAGGGGCAGAGAGAGAGGGAGACACAGAATCGGAAACAGGCTCCAGGCTCTGAGCCATCAGCCCAGAGCCTGACGCGGGGCTCGAACTCACGGACCGCAAGATCGTGACCTGAGCTGAAGTCGGACGCTTAACCGACTGCGCCACCCAGGCGCCCCAAGACCACTTTTAATGAACATCAGGAAATCGAATAAATGGCTCTTACACAGCTTTTGTTTGCATTATTCTTAGTACCTTAGTGTTTTTCTTGCTTTTGTGATTGTGAATAGGTTAGTTACAATACCACAGAGATCTCCTACTGCGTTTAATTCACCTCTCTCCTGATTAAGCATTTACTTGTTTGTATCCTTTGACTGTCTTCCAGAGTTACTATCAGGCTGATCCTGACAGGTTTTGCTAGTTTTTTCAGTTTCTGAACAGACATAGACCCCTAGAGTTTCCTACTCTTATATTTTTGCTGATGTCACTCCTATTCCTTTACTTTTAACCTATCTGATGTTTATATTTAACATGTGTTTCTTGTAGGCACATATAGTTGGGTCTTGGTGTTTTTACCCACTGGTAACAACCTGTTTTTCCATTTTTGTATTTTGACCATTTATACTTAATATTATTTGTTTGTTTATTTTTAATTTTTTTTAACGTTTTTATTTGTTGTGAGACACAGAGACACAGAGCGTTAGCAGGGGAGGGTAGAGAGAGGGGGAGGCATAGAATCTGAAGTAGGCTCCAGGCTCTGAGCTGTCAGCACAGAGCCCGACACAGGGCTCAAACTCACAAACTGTGAGATCATGACCTGAGCCGAAGTCGGTTGCTTAACCAGCTGAGCCACCCAGGCGCCCCCATATGATTATTTATATAGTTGAATTAATATCAGTCATCTTTGTAACTCTTTTCTATTTGTTCCATTTGCTCTGTTTCTTTTTTTCCCTTCTGGACTTCTGTCTTTCACTGAGCATGTTTCCATTTTGTCCACTCTTTTACTGTATCATTTATCCTTGTAAAAAGAAAATTGGTATTACTCTAGAGTTTATATATATTTTTATCATTCTTTTTTGTTTAATTTTTTAATGTTCATTTACTGTTAAGAGAGAGACAGAGCACAGCAAGGGAGGGGCAGAGAGAGAGAGGCAGACAGACAGACAGGTGCGGAATCCGAAGCAGGCTCTAGGCTCCGACCTGTCAGCATGGATCTGATGCAGGGCTCGAACTCAGGAACTGTGAGATCATGACCTGAGCTGAAGTTGGACACCTAACCAACTGAGCCACCCAGGTGCCCCTACAATATATGTTTTTACCTAATCTGAGTTCACTCTAAAAAAATGCTATAGTGCTTCAGATAAAGTGCAGGGAGCTTTATAACAGTACAGTTGACCCTTGAACAATATGGAAGTTAGGTGTGTCAAACACTGTGAAGTTGAAAGTCCACCTATAACTTTTAACTCCCCCAAAACTTAATTACTAATAGCCTGATATTAACTGGAAGCCTTACTGATAATGTAAACTATTGATTAACATGTATTTTTTTTTAAGTTATATGTATCATATACTGTATTCTTACAGGAAAGTAAGCTAGAGAAAAGTTATTAAAATCATGAGGAAGAGAAAATACATTTACAGTTTTGTACTGTATTTTTTTTTTAATTTTTTTTTTCAACGTTTATTTATTTTTGGGACAGAGAGACAGAGCATGAACGGGGGAGGGGCAGAGAGAGAGGGAGACACAGAATCGGAAACAGGCTCCAGGCTCTGAGCCATCAGCCCAGAGCCCGACGCGGGGCTCGAACTCCCGGACCGCGAGATCGTGACCTGGCTGAAGTCGGACGCTTAACCGACTGCACCACCCAGGCGCCCCTGTACTGTATTTTTTAAACTCTTTTGTTGTTTTGTTTATTTTTGAGAGACAGAGATAGACAGAGCACAGCAGAGGAGGGGCAGAGAGAGAGGGAGACACAGAACGTGACGCAGGTTCCAGGCTCTGAGCTGTCAGCACAGAGCACGACGCGGGGCTCAAACTCATGGACCACGAGATCATGACCTGAGCTGAAGTCAGATGCTTAACCAACTGGGCCACCAAGGCGCCCCAATATTGTACTATATTTATTTTTTAAAATCCCCATATAAGTAGACCCAAATAGTTCAAACCTGTGATGTTCAAGGGTCAACTGTATTCCGAAGTTCTCCCTCTCATTCCTGTGACATTCCTGTCATTCATTTTACTTGTGCATGTGCTGTAAAATCACCTAATACATATAATCACCTAATATAATTATTTCTTTAAATAAACATTTCTCTTTTAGAAAAATTAAGAATGAAAGAGCCAGAAGATTTTGTTTTAACTTCATTATCCCTTCTCTGATATGCTACTTTTCTTTATGTAGGTCCAAGTTTCTGACCTATATCATTTTTCTTCTGCCTGAAGAAGTTTTAACATTTTTTGCAAGGCAGGTCTACTGGTGATAAAGTTCAGTTTCTGTTCATTTGAGAAAGTCTTTATTTCTCCACTTTTTTTTAAAGTTTTAATTTAAATTCCAGTTAGTTGACATACAGTGTAATATTAGTTTCCTTTGCTTTTGAAGGATAATTTCCCAGGTTAGAGAATTCTATGTTGGTAGGATTTTCTTTTAATACTTTAAATATTTTACTCCACTGTCTTTTTGTTTGTATGGTTTCTGATGAGAATTCTGTTGTAATTCTTATTCTTGTCGTGTTATACATAAGGTGTTTTATTTTTACTGGCTTCTTTTTTTTATTTTCCATGAGTATGATATCCTTATGTATGGATTTTTTTTTCTTTTTTTTATTTTCTGTGAGTATGATATCCTTATGTATGGATTTTTGCTGTTTAGCCAGCTTGGTGATTTTTGAACATCCTGAATATCGGAGTAGAGTAGATCCAGATAATATCCAATGGGATATTATTCAGCCATAAGAAAGAATACATTTGTGACAATATGGATGGACCTCGAGGGCATTGTGCTAAGTGAAATAAGCCAGACAGAGAAGGACAAGTACTGTATGATTGCATTTATATGTGAAATCTAAAAAAAATTAAAAATGCCTCCCCTCCCCAAAATACCAAGGTCATAGGTAAAGAAAACAGATTGGGGGTTGCCAGAAGCAGGGGGTAGGGTAGGGGATAAGACAAATAGGTGAAGGTGGTCAAAAGGTACAAACTTCTAGTTACAAGTCCTGGGATGTAATGTATAGCATAATGACTATAGTTTGCAATACTCTACTGCATATATGACAGTTGCTAAGGGAATAGATCTTAAAAGTTTTTATCACAAGAAAAAAATTGTAACTATGTAAGATGATGTATATTAATTAGACTTATTTTGATGATCCTTTCACAGTGTACCCAAATATCAAATCGTTACATTGTACACCTGAAACCAATATAATGTTATATGTCAATTATACCTCAGTAAACAAAAAAACTTTCTAAAAAGGAAACTATACACCCAAATAATTTCACAAGTGAAATAGCAAACATCTAAGGAAGAAACTATAACAATTCTATATAAACTCTCCCAGAACGTAGAAGAAGCAGAACACTTTCCAAGTCATTTTATGAGACCAGCCTTACCCTGATATCAAAACCAGACAAAGACATGACAAGAAAACCACAGACCAGTATTTTTCACGGACTTAGATACAAAAATCCTTAACATTGAATTGAAAAATTGAATCTAGCATAAAAAGGATAATATAACATGACTAAATGGATTCATGTTGGGAATACAAGATGAATTTTAAGTTCATTATTTGAAAATCAGTGACTGTACTTCACCAAAAGAGAGTAAAGAAGAACCATATGATTATCTCAATAGATGCAGAAAAAGCACGACAAAATTCAGCATTTATTCATGAAAAATAATTCTCAGCAAATTAGGAGCAGAAGGGAATGTTCTTTACTAAAGGTCATCTAAAAAAACCTGAATACTGGAGTTTGCATTATACTTAGTGGTGAGATAATGCTTTACCTCTAAGATTAGCAACAAAGTGAAGATGTCCTCTATCACCACCGTTATTTACCCTTGTATTGTAAATCCTAGCCAGTGCAATAAAGCAAGAGAAAAACAAAGACATATAAATCGGAAAGGAAGAAATACAGCTGTTTCTATTTGCAGGCAACGTGATTATCTAGATAGAAAACCCCAAGGGGCGCCTGGGTGGCTCAGTCGGTTAAGTGTCCGACTTCAGCTCAGGTCATGATTTTGCGGTTCGTGAGTTGGAGCCCTGCATTGGGCTCTGTGCTGACAGCTCAGAGTCTGGAGCCTGCTACGGATTCTGTGTCTCCCTCTCTCTCTCTGCCCCTCCCCCGCTCATGCTCTGTCTCTGTCTGTCTCTCTCTCTCAAAAAAATAAACATAAAAAAAAGATATGTATTTACATAGTTTGAAACTAAAAAATTAAAAAAAGAAAAAAGAAAACCCCAAAGAATCTGCAGAAAAGCTCCTAGATGTTTTCAATGAATGTAGCATGGTTGCAAGATACATAATCAGTATGTGAAGTCAAATCATTTTTACATTCCAGCAATGAACAGTTGGAATTTGAAATAAAAAATTTAGTAACACTCCCCAAAATAAGATACTTAAAAATAAATCTCACAGAATATGTGTAGACACTGTATGCTGAAAACGAAAAAAAAAAAATACTATGATGAAAGAAATAAAAAATAAGTGCAGAAATATACTACATTCGTGGATCGGAAGACTCATGTTTTCATGTCTCTTTGATCTGTAGGTTAAATGCAATCCCAATCAAATTCCTAGCAATCTTTTTTATAGATATCAATGAGGATGGAAGTAGAACCCAAAATGCAAGGCAGAATGAGACAAATATATTTACCTGTACTGTAATATAAATGTGGCATAACTTCATTGAAGGTGATGGGGAAGAAATCCTCTTTAAATAAGAGCTCTCATTTCTTTTCATCATTTGTAAGTCCTTAACAATATATAAAGTAGTTTTTGTTGAACCATCCTTCCAGTTCACATACTGCTATTAGAAATTCTACAATGAAATTCATCATAAGGTGCCTCAAAGAAATTTTGGAGTTGTTTTCTCTCCACTTTCTGTTTCTTGCCTGTACTTGAGAAATTTGATGATTCAGAGAAAGAAGAAAGACAGTAGGGGGGAGTCCTGATTGGCGTCTTCTGTCTGGCTAGTTGACGACTTCAGTTCACCTTAAGCAAATGCCCTTAATATGATAATTCCTCTTTTAACCTATGCCCACATAGACCCACGTCCACTACAAGAGCCAGAACTGTCCGGACAACAGAATGTGCTGGTATGCACCCTCAGGCCAAAGGGGCTCTGTGCAAGAGATATGTACGGTGGGGGGAGGGATATAAATTTTTCCATAACCCTTCTCCTTTTAGCCAATATTTTGTCACATTATAACTCATAGCTGCAGGGGATGCTGGGAAAGTGAGTAACTGGCAAACGGAAGTAGGATTACCCTCATTGACCTAGATCAATCATGATTCATCCTTGGGAGAAGGTATATTGCCATGTGAAAAAATTAAGGTTTATTTTTCAAGGAATAAGATGAGGGCAATGGCTATTGTTAGTAACATTATCTGCCACATGCGGCCTTTCGGAGTATGCTGGTTCTCTATGCTTAGCGAAGTATCAAATTTTCTTTACAGAATTTTGTACTGTTGGTGCTGGGAAACTACTGAGATACCATCTTATTCTGTCCTCTCTTTTTTGTTTGTTTGTTTATTTTGAGAGAGCACGTGCATGAGCGGGGGAGGGGCAGAGAGAGGAGAGAGAGAGAACCCTAAGCAGGCTCTGTGCTGTGAGTGCAGAGTTTGATGCAGGGCTTGAATTCTTTTTTTTTTTTTTTCAACGTTTATTTATTTTTGGGACAGAGAGAGACAGAGCATGAACGGGGGAGGGGCAGAGAGAGAGGGAGACACAGAATCGGAAACAGGCTCCAGGCTCTGAGCCATCAGGCCAGAGCCTGAAGCAGGGCTCGAACTCCCGGACCGCGAGATCGTGACCTGGCTGAAGTCGGACGCTTAACCGACTGCGCCACCCAGGCACCCCATGGCTTGAATTCTTAAACCGTGAGATCATGACATGAGCTGAAATCAAGAATTGGCCACTCGACTGACTGAGCCACCCAGGCACCCTAATATGAATTTTATTTAAGAAAATGAAATAGTGCTACTAGACTTGAAATAAAAAGAAGGAAAACTGTACTGTTTTTTTTTCCCATCCCTAATTCCTATTGCCAGAAAAAAACACTTTCACCTTTTTTAAAACCTCTTTCAGCTCTTGTGTGATTTCTTATATATTTTTTTTACTATGGCAAAAAAGAAATTCTCTTACCACCACCAATATCTCCAATAAATATCACACAGACACACAAACTTCTCCTTACTCCTTCCTTGAAAGGATATAATTACATTACCATTTTGTTTAAATTCTCATTTAGTTGGTAATGTCTCAATACATTAAAATACCTTAGGTGTTTTGTCAGTTTTCTGATTTTCTTGGTTATGTGCGTTCATGAAGCTGTGTGTCTTCCTGCTTCCTGTGAACTATTTATTTTCTGATACAGAGCTATTGACAGATTCATGGGACATCCCCCACATGTGAAATCGTATTCTTATCCACCTTATGCCTAAGCTATACATGATCTTACCAGTCATCCTTATACCTCTCAGCACCTCTGGTGTGAATATTCTTGGCCTTTCTGATGGATCCAAGAATCATTTTGCTACAGGTTGACCTTTAATCCACCTTGTGGGTACAGGTTTCTGAAACCACAAAGCACACCTGGTCTAATGGCTTTTCTTCTCTTTCCCAGCTCTGCCTTTTTAAGCCCTCTCCATTACCAGACAGAAGAGGAAATGACTGAGTCCCAGGTAAATTTTAAATAGTATATTCTCTCCTTTATTCTACAGTGTAGTTTAAGGGGATTACAGCAATCTGTACAGTAAATTGGAAAATCGCATATACATAAGCATTTTCAGAGGAAGCAGAGTTGGAAGTTTAAGTCCAGGAAAGAGTGAAAATGGTAATACCAACATTCATTCAGAGAGATTAAAGTTGGGCTTCAACTTTCAATTTCATTATTATTACCAAACCAGAGCAGAAATTCATTACATAATTTGCATTGTAAATAAGAATTAAAATGAACATTTCTTAGAAGTATGTTTGTCACTGGCACCTATTGTTGTAGGTCAGTGAATATATTATAGTGTGACCTCTTGTAGTTGAAAAACCCAGCTATTTTGATGGTCTGTTTTGATGAAGGAGAAAACAAAGAATGTACGTTAAAATAGCCAGCATTGGAAAGAATGGAAATGAAGAGTATCAGGAAAAATGATAAATTATCTCTTTCATGCAAAGGGAGACCACACAACAATAAAAAAATGGCAGATACTGGTTAGTCACAACAATATAGGTAAATTCACAAACAAAAGATATGGTTCCATTTATATGAAGTTTAAAAGCTGGGAAAACTAATCCCTTGTGATAGAAATCAGAATAGTAGTTACCCCTACGATATTTACTGGGAGGGGATATGAGAGAATCTTCTGGAGTGCTGAAAATGTTCTTATTTTGACCTAAGTACACAAATATATAAATGTATAAAAATGTATCAGGTTATGCACTTAAGATTAGTATATTTGCCATTTGTTCTATATGTATCATACATAATAGTAAAGAAGAATACTAGAATATCCTAAGAAATAGACAAGATGTGTGTCTTTCAAATGACCCTACATAATTATATTTTTCAATGGGTATTTGCTATAGATTGGGCCACAGTCTAATAATTTCTGGTAAATTCTTATAATTTTAGTCCACTGAAATGTGAACAGAGAGTATTTTTTATTTGGCTACTGATATATCTCCAGCCCCTAGAACATTCTATGCCTGGTATACATAGTTTTTGTGAGTATTTATGGTTTTAGTGAATTGAATCCATGTTTCCTTGTTTCTTCTTTATTTTACTCTTAGAATAAGTGATGTTTGCCTCCTCTTCAAGGATAATTCCTTTTCCTCAAAACTTCATCTTTTTCTTTATACTTCCTTTGGAATCTTTCTCTTTCAGATTTATCCTGCACTCTTAGCTATTAAACATATCTCACTTCACTGCCTTTTCACCCTTAGCTCAAAGCTTTCCTATACTGACATGTACCTTTCTTTGATGGTGTGTCCCTATCTCGCAGTTTCTCGGTATATCTAGTTTTTTCCTGAAACTCAGTTAATTTTCAGTGAACACACTGTGTAACCTGCATAAGCAATAGATCAAGAAATAGATCTAACAAACCATGAGATTCCTTCTGCACATTTCCAAGGCATTACTCCCACCCAAGGGTAACCACTATTCAACTACTGTCGCCATAGATGATTTCTATTATTCATCTATATACTTTGTGTCTGATTTCTTTTGCCTAATACTATGTTTTTCAGGTTCATGTTGAATTATTGCATGTAGTTGTAGTTCAGTTAATTTCAGATTGCTGTATATTATTCAGTTATGTAAATAAACCATAATTTTATTTATCCATTCTGTTATTGATTGCCATTTAGGTAGTTCTTATTTCAGGACAATTACAAATACTATTGCTATGAATTGTCTTGTAGATGTCTTTTGTTGCATATATGTACACATTCTTTTGTATATAAACCAAAACTAGAATTGCTAAGTTATAGACCATATATATATATGTGTGTGTGTATATATATATATATACATATATATATATATATACATACATATATATATATATATACACACATATATATCACCTTTTATTGATACTGACAAACAGTTTTCCAAAGTGGTTGTCCAGGGGTCCTGGGTGGCTCAGTTGGTTAAGTGTCTGACTCTTGATTTTGGCTCAGGTCACGATCCTCAGGGTTTAGGAGTTCAAGCTCCACATTTGGCTCTGTGCTGATAGTACAGAGCCTGCTTGGGATTCTCTTTCTCCCTCCTCTCTCTCTCTCTCTGCCCCTCTCCCACTCACACATGCACATGCTGTCCCTCTCTCTCTCAAAATAAATAAACTCTAAAAAAATAAAATGATGAGTGCAATAGCTAATAAAGATAAATGGCTTAGGACTGCTTCTTTATCAAATAACCTGCAGCAAAGTTACTATAAAGAACACTGAAAATAAGAAGATACATATCCATAGGAAACTTTCATTGACCTGTCTTAGCTCATGCTAGATAAACTAGACCAAGAAAAGAATGTATTTACCAATAATAATTTGATAGAGTTGGGGCACCTGGGTGGCTCAGTCATTTGAGCATCTGACTTTGACTCAAGTCATGATCTCATGGTTCGTGGGTTCAAGCCCCAGATTGGGCTCTGTGCTGACAGTGCAGAGCCTGCTTCAGGTTCTTGCTCTCCCTCTTTCTCTGCCCTCCCCACCCCACGTGCACATACTCTGTCTCTAAAAAATAAAGTTTTTAAAAAATGGTAAAAAAAAAATTTTGATTGAGCTACTAGATTAAGATAGTTTATAGCCTGGAAACAGTTACTATCCCTTCAGTTACTATCCCTTACTTGGATATGTAGTAACCTGAAAACTGACCATGTATTAGGCCTGAATAAAATTTAATACATTTCAAACGTAGAAACTATACATGTGATAGTTCTACAATACAATTAAATATGAAGTAAATAATAAAAGATTCAAAAAGAAAAACATTCACATAGAAATTTTTTAACTAGGATAAGCAACTCAAATCAACAGAGACATAAAACTTTATGTTACAGAACATCTTAAAAAATAAAACAATGCATGGGGCGCCTGGATAGGTCAGTCCGTTGAGCATCCGACTTCGGCTCAGGTCAAGATCTCACAACATCGAGTTCTGTGCTGACAGCTCAGAGCCTGGAGCCTGCTTCAGATTCTGTGTCTCGGGCTCTCTCTGCCCCTATCCTGCTCGTGCGTGTGCATGTGCGCGCATTTTCTCTTTCTCTCTCAAAAATAAAACATTTAAAAAAATTTTAATAAGTAAAGCATTGCACAGGCTGAAAACAATATGCTAATAAACAAAAGAATGAAAGAGCAAAATACATAGTTCTGGTAATTAGAAACAAAATAAGAAAATAAAGGAATTGGTAAGAATAAAATACAAGTCAGTTAGTTAGAAAAACACAAAATAGTATAACTAATAAAGAGCTGCTTCTTCCTCTGTCTCTCTCTTTTCTTCCTTTCTTTATTATTTGAAAATCTATGGGGCGGCTCAGTTAGTTGAGTGTCCAGCTCTTGATTTCAGTTCAGGTCATTATTCCAGAGTCATGGGATTAAGCCCCACTCAGGCTCTGCACTGAGTAGGGAGCCTGCTTAAGATTCTCTCTCCCTCTGCCCCTTTAGCCCGCTCACGCACGCTGTCTCTCTTTTAAAAAAGAATCTAGGAAGAGGGAGGGAGAAGTAGAATAAATAGCCACATACCCAGCTCCCCAAATTAGCATATTTTAGTATTTTGTCCTGTTGGCCTCAAGATTTTTTTCAACAGAATAATTAGAATATTACAGATACTTTGGCCCCAGATGCACTCTCATGAATGTTACCTATATCCATAGAGTTCATGGGTTTTTTTTGTTTTTTTAATTTTTTTTTTTAACGTTTATTTATTTTTGAGACAGAGCATGAACAGGGGAGGGTCAGAGAGAGAGAGAGACACAGAATCCTAAACAAGCTCCAGACTCTGAGCCGTCAGCACAGAGCCCGACGTGGGACTCAAACTCATGGACCGCGAGATCATGACCTGAGCTGAAGTCGGACACTTAACCGACTGAGCCACCCAGGCGCCCCCATAGAGTTCACGGTTTTATATTCTTATCACACAGATTTGTATATGTGAACACCACATATGTTGCTCTGTGTTTGAGATTTTTAAATAACTGAGAACATAATGGGCTTACAGTTCTGCAGTTCCTTTTTTTTCACTCCACATTGTGTTTTCAGACCTATTCATGTTAATATATGTAACTCTGACTTTTATGTCCTTTTCCATTGTTTTGATTTCCTTATGTCACTCCCACTCTATCTTAATTACCATATATTATAAATCTTGATCTGATAATGCAAATGAATCCTCCATCTTTGTTCTTCTTCGGCATCGCCTTAGCTACTTGTAGCTATTTATATTTTTCATATAAACTTTAGAATTACTCTATTTCCATAATTAAAACTACTGAGGTATTGACATTGAATTGAATTAAGTTTACAAATATGTTCATTAATTTCTTTTATGTATTTAGGTGCTCCTGTATTGGGAGCATAGATACTTAAATTGTTATATCCTCCTATTGGACTAATCCCTTTGTCATTATGTAGTACCCTTGCTGCATTTGTCTTAACCCAAGCCAGTTGCAATGACCTGCCTTGCTTGTTGTGGGCACAGTGGGCAGGGTTTGCTCCCTGATTTGTTGAGAGGCCTGGCTGCCACCAGCATGGGCTTGTTGGTGAGTGGGGCCAGCTTTTAGCCTGTCTACCTACAATTAGCCTCTCTACAGCTGCAGGTGCACTAAAGGGCACGTTTGCTCCCTGAAGAAAGGGCTAAGAGACTCTGCTGCAGAACCTGATGTGCACTGGTACGTGGGGGCAGGAGTCCATTGGAGTGGCACCAGTCTGTTCAGAGCTGCCTGCGAGGATGGGGAAATAGGAGCTGCTTTGGAGGGATGCCTTCTGAGGTAGATGAGTTGGATGGAGAAGGTCAGTAGGGGAACATTGTGTTAGGGCACCAGGGCTAGCAGGTAGATGGAGAATGTTAGTGTTGGCTTTTGCAAGCCTCTGGCTTATCTAGGTTGGGAAAGGGGAAGAGAAATGGCTCCCACCAGCACTTTTGTTCCTGTCCCTCAAGCACTTCCTAAGATTAGTCAGTAATCTTCTTCACATATACCCAAGGTGCTTTTTAGACTGCTGTTTCTGTGCTTTCTCTCAGACCAACTTATTTAGTATGCTGGCTCTTTAAGGGCAGTTTCCTGTTGCCCTCCAGCTTTCCCAGAGTTAATCCCACTGATTTTTAAAGATCCCGGAGTTAAGCCTTCCTGGTTTTCAATACAGGCTTTTTACTAGGCCTCATGTTCGCAGTGCATGTCTCCAGTGCCTGGTGTGTCTGGTGTGGTGTCTGATCCTAACGCTTCTCTGTGCTTATGACGTCCCTCCCTCCATTTTGCGGTTAGTCACACCAGGGGTTTGGTTCTCAACCACATCTCCACCTCTTATCCTTTTGAAAGTGGCCCTCTCGCTATGTGATTAGCTGTGGAAGGCTTGTTCTACCAGTCTCTACCAGTCTTCAGATTGCTTTCGGTTAGTTGCATAAATGTATGTAGCTGTTACCTCAGTGTGTCTGTGTGACAAAGTGGTGAGCTCAGGACCATCTTACTCTGCCATCTTTCCTCCTTCCTCCCAAATTACCTTTGAAATTATTCATTTCCTTGAAATTTTTCATTGAGATTGTTTCTATTTATTTTTAATTCTGTATGTTTTTAAACATCATTAAACGTGTTTCCGTCATTAAACTTGTTAAACATTTGCTGCCTGTATTATTTATGCTTAAAATATCAACTTTTAAATATAGAGATTTATGTATATAAGTTCTGGACTTCTAATTTTAAGACATTTATATTTTCACATTTACTAAATTTTTTAATTTTAATAATTTTTTTCTGAGTTCTCTCACTCTTGAGCAGTTAGAATTTTCTTGCCAAATCTGTGGTGTTGGTTTTTAAACTTTATTTACTAGTTTATTGATCCATCTTCCTGAGGAGAAATCTGAGACTGAGGCAGTGTTAGCAAGAATTCATCTTATATGCTCCTGTCCTTCAGTGTGATTAGTGAAGTTACTAGGACCAGCTTTCTATATTTTGTTTTCTCTTCAACCCTACTTCTTAACCAGGTGCTTTGTTCAAGCTTAGTTTGGTCTTTATCCCAATTAAGGGGAATTCCCAACAACTCCCTGAATTTTAGGATCTTAAAAATTTGACAGTTTTCTTTCTGCAGCTTTATTGAGCTATAATTTACATATAATACTGTGTTGTTTTAAATTACAATGATGGGTCAAATGGCTGGCTCAATTTATAGAGCATGTGACTCTTGACCTCAGGGTCATGAGTTCAGTCCCCACACTGGGCACAGGGATTCCTTAAAAAATAAAGTATACAGGGGCCCCTGGGTGGCACAGTCGGTTAAGCGTCCGACTTCAGCCAGGTCACGATCTCGCGGTCCGTGAATTCAAGCCCCGCGTCGGGCTCTGGGCTGATGGCTCAGAGCCTGGAGCCTGTTTCCGATTCTGTGTCTCCCTCTCTTTCTGCCCCTCCCCCGTTCATGCTCTGTCTCTCTCTGTCCCAAAAATAAATAAACTTTGAAAAAAATAATAATAAAGTATACAAAAGTGTCGATTTGAATATTTGTATATTACAAAATTATTACCACCATAGGATCAGCTAACATCTCCATTCCGTCACATAATTATTTCTTTTTTGTGTTGAGAACATTAAGACCTACTCTCTTAGCAACTTCCAAGTATATAATATAGTATTCTTAACTATAATCACCTTGCTGCACATTAGATTTCTAGAAATTATTTGTTTTATAATTAGAAGTTTGTACCCATTAACCAACATCTCCCCCATTGCCCCCAGTCCCTGGTGCCACCACTCTGTTTCTGAGAGTTGGCTTTTTAAGATTTCACATATAAGTGAGATTATAGGGTATTTGTTTTTCTCTGTCTCATTTATTTCACTTAGCATAATACCCTCAGAGTCCACCCATGTTGCAAATGGCAGGATTTCCTTTTCTCATGGCTGAGGCTGAATAACACTGTGTGTGTGTGTGTGTGTGTGTGTGTGTGTACCACATCTTCTTTATTTATTCATCCATAGATAGGTTGTTTCTATATCTTGGCTGCTGTGAATAATGCTGCAATGAACATGGAAGTGCAGATATCTTTTCAAGATCCTGATTTCATTTCCTTTGGATATATGCCCAGAAAAATATATGCTGGGTCATATGGCAATTCTATTTTTAATTTTTTAAGGAAGCTTCATGCTCTTTTGCATAGTGGCTGTACCACCAACAGTGCACAAGTGTTGCCTTTTTTCCACGTCCTCATCATCTCTTATCTGTTGTCTTTTTGATGACAGCCATCCTAACAGGTGTGAGATAAACCTCGTAGTTTTGAGTTAATCATCATTTCCCTTATGATGAGTGATGTCATATATCTTTTCATATACCTTTTGGCCATTTGTAGGTTTTCTTTGGAAAAGTGTCTATTCAGGTCCTCCAATCATTGTCTGATATATATATATATATATATAGAGAGAGAGAGAGAGAGAGAGAGAGGGAGAGAGAGAGTGTATATACGTGTGTGTGTGTATATATATATATGTGTGTGTGTGTGTATATATATATGTGTGTGTGTATATACGTGTGTGTGTGTATATATATATATGTGTGTGTGTGTGTGTGTGTGTATATATATATACATAAATGTTTATTTTTACTTTTGAGAGAGAGAGTGTGTGAGTGGGAGAGGGACAGAGAGAGGGGAGGACAGAGGCTCCAAACCGGCTCTACCCTGACAGTGGCGGGCCCGATGCGGAGCTTGAACTCATGAACCATGAGATCATGACCTGAGCCAAAGTCGGACACTCAACCTACTGAGCCACCCAGGTATCCCAAGAGATTGTTGGATTTTTTTGATATTGAGTTGTATGAGTTTTGTGTATTTTGGATATTAACCCCATATCAGATACATGTTTTGCAAATAATTTCTCCCTTATTCTACTGATCCCCTTTTCACTTTGTTTATTGTTTCCTTTGTTTTTTTTGTAGAAGCTTTTTACTTTATTCTTGTCTCAATTATTTTTGCTTTGGAGGTCATATCCAAAAAAGTCGTTGTCAAAACTAATGTCAAGTTTTTTCCTTATGTTTTCTTTGAGGAGATTTATAGTTTCAGGTCTTATGTGTAAGTTTTAACCCATCGTGAGTTAATTTTAGTGGCTGTTATACTAGGGGTTCAATTTCATTCTTCTGCATGTGATTATCCAATTTTCCTAACACCATTTGTTGAAGAAACTGTCCTTTGACTCCCTTGTCAAATATTAATTGACCTTGTATACATGGGATTATTTCTATATTCTTGATTCTAATTGGCCTATATGTCTATTTTTATGCCAGTACCATGCTGTTTTGATTATTCTAACTTTGTGTTATAGTTGGAAATCAGGAAAGGTGATGTCTCCAGCTTTGTTCTTTCTCACGATTGCTTTGGGTATGTGGGGTCTTTTGTGGTTCCATACAAATTTTAGTGTTTTTTTCTTTTTCTATTTCTGTGGAAAAAAAGCTGTTGGAATTTAATAGGGATTTCATTGAATCTGTAGATGGTTTGGGGAAGTATGGACACTTTACCGATATTAATTCTTCTGATCCATGAACATGGGATGTCTTTCCATTTGTGTCTTCTTCCATTTCTTTCATCAAAGTGTAATATTCACTATACAGATCTTTCATATCCTCAGTTGAATTTATTTCATAGTATTTTATTGTTTTTGATGATATTATGGATAGGGTTTTCTTTCATATTGTTACAATTGCTTTGTTGTTAGTGTATAGATGTAGCTGAGTTCTGTATATTGATTACTGAATTCATTGATTAGTTCTAACAGTTTTTTGTTGGAGTCTTTGGGAGTTTTTTTATATGTAAGATCATATCATCTGCAAAGACAGTTTTACTTCTTTCTTTTCTATTTGGATACCTTTAATTTCTTTTTTTTTAATGTTTTATTTTTATTTTTGAGACAGAACATGAGGGGGGAGAGGCAGAGAGAGAGGGAGACACAGAACCTGAGGCAGGCTCCAGGCTCCAAGCTGTCAGCACAGAGCCCGATGCAGGGCTTGAACTCACGAACTGCAAGATCATGACCTGACCGAAGTTGGATGCTTAACTGACTGAGCCACCCAGGTGCCCCATGATACCTTTTATTTCATTTTTTTGCCTGATTGCTCTGGTTAGGACTTCCAGGACCGTGTTGAATAGGAGTGGTGAGAGTGGGCACCTTCACCTTGTTACTGACCCTTTACCATTAAGTATTGTGTTACATGTAGGCTTGTCATTTATGTCATTTATTAAGTTGGTGCTCTTTAGTGCATTTTTCATTTCATTTTTTTGTATTCTTCTCCAGAATTTGTTTGGTTCTTTTTTATGATTTCTTTCTGAAATTTATCATTTTGTTCATGTATGTTTTTCTGATATCAAATTATGTTTCTGTGTTTTCTTATAGCTCTTTGAGTTTCCTAAAAACAACTATTTTGAGGGGTGTCTGGGTAGCTCAGTCAGTTAAGCATTTGACTCTTGATTTCGGCTCAGGTCATGATCTCACTGTCTTGAGATTGAGCTCCATGTCACGTTCTGCACTGAGCATGGAGCCTGCTTGGTATTCTCTCTCCCTCTCTCTTTCTCTGTCCCTCCCCTGCTCATGTTCTCTCTCTCTCTGTCTCTCTCCTTCCCTCTCTCCCTCCCCTCCACATAAATAAATATTAAAAATAAATAAATAATGGGGCACCTGGGTGGCTCCATCTGTTAAGTGCCTGACTTCAGCTCAGGTCATGATCTCACAGCTTGTGAGTTCGAGTCCCGTGTTGAGCTCTGTGCTGTCAGCTCAGAGCCTGGAGCCTGCTTTGGATTCTGTCTCCCTCTCTCTCTGTCCCTCCCCCACTCATACTCTCTCTCTCTCAACAAGAAATAAAAATTTAAAATAAATAAAAATCAAAAATAGATAAAACAGCTATTTCGAATTCTTTATTGAGTAAATTGCATGTTTCCATGTCTTTGAGATCAGTTTCTGGTAGATTATTGTGATTCTTTTGTGGTATCGTGTATCCTTGATGTTTTCATGTTCCTTAAAGTTTTGCATTGCTGTCTTCACATTTGAAGTAGCAGTCACCTCCTCCAGTCTTCACGTTCAGGAGAAAAATAACTTCTGTCAGCACTGCTAGGGATTTTGAGGCTTTCTCAGATTCTATGGATGTACCTGCTCCGCTCTTCTTTCTCCTCCTTGTGGCAGAATTCTGAAGCTTGGATGCCTTCTCTTGATCTGCCAGCACACCACTGCTGACAGCTTCTTCTTTGTTTTCCCAAAGGTGGCACTAAAGCTCATGTTTGTGGTCTCTCCCTGGTCTGCACTCAGATTGGGGCTCTCTGCTACAAGATAGGAGTGGGAGGGGGGGGTGAAGCCTACAGAATTCTGAGGGTGCCCATGGGGGAGGAGGATCTACAGGTAAAATACATGCAGCAGTTCATGAGTAGGCTTCTTAGTGGAGTTTGCAACACAGTAAGATCTGGATCCCTTTTTTTTTTAATGTAATTTTTTTAATGTTTGTTTCTTTTTAAGTGAGAGAGCAAGCATGAGCAGGAGAGGGGCAGAGGGAGAGGGAGAAACAGAATCCGAAGCAGGCTTCAGGCTCTGAGCTGTCAGCACAGAGCTCAGTGCGGGACTTGAACCCACAACTGTGAGATCATGACCTGAGCCGAAGTCAGACACTTAACAGATGGAGCCACCCAGGTGCCCCAGATATGGATCCCGTTAATGCCCTTTAAGACTCCTATCTGTCGCTTTCCCATACTCATTCTACCCTTTAGTCATGTAGCCCAGAATTCAGTATTCTGGATGGGGTAAGAGAGAGATGAGCCACTCTGGCACTGTCCCACATAGCTAGGAAACCAAGTCACTCATATACACTCCACAGATGAATTCATTGGCCAAGAAAATACCTCATGGTCCTAAGCTGTGCAGCCTTGAGGGATAGATGATGTGAGTAAAGTCAAACTCTTCCTCTTACCCTCTGTGATGAGTCCAAACTCCTCCAGTTTTTGCTCTGACAATATGCTGGAATTTCTCTGCTGCAAACCTGGATTTCCACAAAAGTTCTGTTGTTCATGGGTGATTGTTTAAGACAGTTTTTTTTCCAGGAGTCCTGGACCACAGCCAAGAGGGGCTAGAGTTGGTTCATGGGTCACTACAGGGTCCACACAGGGGCTGAGGTCTTGTATGCCTGTTACCCAATGCATAAGTAGGCAAGTCTCCCCCTGAGTCTCTTGACATATGGTGCTCTACCCAACAGCTCCTGCAAAGGTACTTCATGTCCATAGATGGAAGCCAGATTGTTGCTGAGGCAGGGAAACAAATGAGGGATGTCTTATTCAGCCATATGGCCTTTGGTTTCTTAAACTTGTTTATTTCAAAGGCCTTGATACTTATTAGGAAGGATTCCAAAAGAGGATTTGTATCAATCCCACAGCCTACTCCGAACCCTTAGTGTTAGTAGATGTTCATATTCACTGGGTCCTTTTAAACCTAGAAATAAAATGCTAGAAACACTGATTGTGAATTAGCTCCCTTTTTATCCCACCCAGTCTCTCAGAAATTCTTCAAAGGGCAGGAAATTTGGACAGCCCTCTTTGTTCTATTGCTGTTGAAGATTTTTTTTCTTATGTTTATACTCTTCTGAACATTGCAGTTATTGCTCTCAAGAAACTTGTCACCAGTTTCTGGAAAGTATTCTGGAAAGTATTCTAAAGCTTTCTTGATACTGTTTTCTCATGGTTTTAGTTGTAATTCCAGTTCAGACTATTTAAAAAACTTTTTTAATGAGTTTTTAAATTTGTCTGTTGGTATTTGTATGATGCTATTGTCCTCTTTTTTCAATATATGTGAACTTTGTTAGCAATCATATCCCGTTTTCATTCCTGCGGGCACTTATTTTAGGCTTATGAACAATAAATCCTAATTTTTCTAGATTTCTCCTAATGAACCATACTTTCAGCTACTACTGTACTTCAAATTGTTCATACCATTCTCTCCCTGCTTCTGCTTCCATCCAAACAAGTTTTCATTTTCTCTTGCCTCAGTGAGTCACAGGCATCCAGTGAGTTCCCAGACCAGTTAAGTTTTATATCCCCCCATTTTCTATACTCAGTTATAAATTGGTCCCCTGGATCTCTTTAACCCATGGTAGGTATTAAAGATACGTGCTTGTTGGGGTGCCTGGGTGGTTCAGTTAAGCGTCCGACTTTGGCTCAGGTCATGATCTTGCAGTTCGTGAGTTTGAGCCCTGGGTTGGGCTCTGTGCTGACAACTCAGAGTCTAGAGCCTGCTTCAGATTCTGCCTCCCTGTCTCTCTCTCTGACCCTCCCCTGCTCGTACTCTGTCTCACCCTCCTTCAAAAATAAACATTAAAAAAATTTTTTTGTGAATGAACATAAACTGACAGAATGTTGCTAATGTTTTTTCTTTTAGAAAATAGCAAAACCAGGAAAAATTTTAAATAACGTATTACCTTTGCATACTGTGAGAACATGGTTCAATTTGTTTTGTCCACATCATTTAAGATGGATGACTTCAGGTTGAGTAGGAGTATGTTGTTACAGGGGACAGTGACATTCAGAGATGTGGCTATTGACTTCACCCAGGAAGAGTGGCAACAGTTGGATCTTGCTCAAAGGAACCTGTACCGGAATGTGATGCTAGAAAACTACAACAACTTAATCACAGTGGGTAAGGGTAGTTTCCTTTATAACTCAAATTCTGGGAGTGAAGTACCTTTTTTTCTCCAAATTTCTGAAATTTGTGGAACCTTTAAATGTTAGAGTGAGTTTGGCCTTTAGGTGCCTTTGCTCGTATGAGTGTGCATGCTGCAGCTTTTAAAATAAAATGTCATCCTTGCTTATGTTTCAGAGGCAGCATCCCCAAAACCACACTTTTCTTGTCCTTCAGAAAGCCTGGTTTGTCTGGGCTAGCCTCAATTCTTGAATGATTTTTTTGTTCCTGGTATTTGTGCCCAAACGTTATGTTACTTCTCTTTGACAGGCTGTCCATTCACCAAACCTGATGTGATTTTCAAGTTGGAGCAAGAAGAAGAACCTTGGGTGGTGGAGGAAGAAGTGTTAAGGAGACACTGTCCAGGTTAGTCAGGGAGGGAACCAGACAGGTGAGAAGGGGCCATGCCCCTTTAATGGTTAAGCCATGGCCCTCTGAAATAGTCTTCAAAAATATTTTCTTAAAGATTGTAGACTTTAATAGAGATAATTTCTGTGAACTTCTGAATTCTTTACTAATTTAAGATGTCTTTTCTAGATAACATTCTTCTTTCCTCAGAACTTAAAGGACCAGTTAGCCTTTTTACTTGTGTGCTAGATATCAATATTTCCTAACTCATTTCCATCTTTACTTTGACAGTCATTCTATTATTAGCATCTTCAGTCTCTGCCCACCTTATTACATAGGATCCTTTCCCTTTGCATTCAGATATTCACAGAATTGTAGTTGTTCGGATACTGTTGATGTTCGTAGCCCTTTCTACTTTATCTTCTCCTTTCATTGTAAATGCCATAGCATTATATTTTGTGCTCACAGGCACATTTCCCAGTGTATTTTTAGCTTTTGCTCTCATACTTTAGTAATGGCTACAACCCTTTTACTCAATAAGTTTTAAAGTCTGTGATACTTTTCTCTTAGCTTCCATTTTCTGCTACATTTGTCATGTATTTGTGCACACATTTGTTATACACACATGTATACATACATACTTATATATACATTCATCACATGTAGACAATACATACATACATTTATACATATATTTCTAGTTTGGTAGATATTGCCAAGTCTTTTTTTGCCCTCCAAGGAAACATTTTTATTTCAACCAAAAATTTCTGCCAACACAGTCTTAGAATTTTAAAAATTTTTGCCAATTTAATAGGTGAAAAACAATTTATTACAGTTTAAATTTGTATTTCCTTTATTATGGTATTGTGAAGGATGTTTTCATATGCTTAAAAATGGTTTCTTTATAAATGGTTTGTCTTCTGCCCTTTTTTCTGTTGAATTCTTAATTTGTATGAATATATTGATGTGATTAGCCTTTTATTTGTTGTATGTTGTTCCAGTATTTTTTCACAGTTGGTCATTCCTCTTTGAAGTACTCTTTGCCACCCTAAGTTTCTTTAATATTCATTTAGTTAAAATAACCATCTTTTTTACAGGAGATTACCCTGTGATCTTTTCCTTTTATGTATATGCGTGAATTATGTTTTCTTAGTATGTTTGCTTAGTAATTACTCATCCTCACATATTTGTCATGAATTTAAATAATTGTTCTAACTTTTTCAGGCTTTGAAGTCAATTTTACACTGGTTTCCTAAATAGAATTTAGAACCATTTCTTCTTGTTCTGGAATACTTATAATAGCACTGGTGTATAACTCCCTTAAAGTTTTGGTTTATCTTACTTGTTTGCCCATTTGGACCTTTTGGATTATCAAGGGAAAGTGCTTTGACAGCTTTTTTCCATTATTACTTTATAAATTTTACGCAGATGTTTTGTCTCCTTTGGCATTAGTTTTTGACATAATAGGTTGTATTGTTCTAGAAAATTACTTAATTCTGGTTTTCAAATTAATTTTCACAGAGTTGAACAATGTAATTTCTATAAATATTTAAGTTTGTTCTCTATCTGTAAAGGCTTACCATATACTAAAGTTCCAGGGTAGTCTGTATAACAACTTATTTTATCTGTATTTTCCAATCTGTTGGTATAAAATTACCATAGTATTTTCCTGTTTTGTCCTCATTAATTCTGCACATTCCTCAGCTAACATCATCAGATATTGGCTTTTCTTCATTTTCTCAACACTCTCATTCTGGGACTCCTAAAGATAGAAGCTAGATCTTTTTTCCTCCATATTTTTTTTCATTTCCTTTATTATTTTTTGTCTCCTTATTTCTCTGTTTGGCCTTCTCAGTAATTACTTCAGATATATCTTCCAAATTACTCTTCTCTCTGCAGCTCCCTATTAACTCATTTGCTTTTAAAAAAAATATTCGGTAGCAGTATTTTGTATTTTTAGAAATTCTCCTTTATTTTGTTTTTGGCTTTTTTTCCCCTACATCTTTCTGGCCCTTTCACTTCTGTTGGAATAGTACTTTGGCAACCTAATTGTACCTTCTTCAAAATCTTTTGCTTAATTAAGCTCTTTTTTCCCTAACTGAAGTGACCCAAAAGCTTAGTATTCTGCCTTCTTTTCTACATTTGTAATCTGCAACCAACTGTCTAACTTTACCTGCTTTACAATTTCACAGTAATTTTTCCCTTCCTTTATTATCAGTCTGGCAGAGAGAGAAAAATCTCCATTCTCCCATCTCAGATCTAAGAAGCAACAGGGAACTGAATGTAATCCTTCAGTACGTAGACCTGCACTTATTCTCTCTATGCTGAGCCAGGTCCTTTTCTCTGTATTCCTCTGCCTCATGTCCCTGACTCTACAGCATGTCTGCTTCATTTTTTTCTCTTTTAAATGTTTGTTTAGTGTGTGTGTGTGTGTGTGAGAGAGAGAGAGAGAGAGAGAGAGAGAGAGAGAGAGACTGAGCAAGCAGGGGAGGGGGGTGGGAGAGAGAGAATCCCAAGCTGAGCATGGAGCCTGAGAGAGAGAGAGAGAGAGAGAGAGAGAGAGACTGAGCAAGCAGGGGAGGGGGGTGGGAGAGAGAGAATCCCAAGCTGAGCATGGAGCCTGACACAGGGCTCGGCTCAATCCCACAACAGTGAGATCATAACCTGAGCCTAAATGAAGAGTTGGATGCTTAACCTGACTGAGCCATGCAACCGCCCCTCTGCTTTCATTTCTTAAGTGATCCTTCATCTCCTTTAGGGTAGAGTGGTCTTTGTCTTTGTTAGTTGATATGTTTTTCCTTATTTATCTCACATTGGTGTGCTTGGGAGTGGGATGAGATAATTCATGTATTTCTTCTACCGTATTTAAGCTCAATTTTTCACTCTTTGTTTTCCCTTCTGCTCACAGTACATATGTATTCCCTATCCAGTCATGCTAAGTAGGCTCTTCCAGTTTTATGTTCCAGCTCTGTGATCCAATTTTAACCTGCCCTTTTTTTTCTCACTTTATTACTGCAGTATTCAGAACTTTATTTACTTTTTAAAATACATAATACGTGCTTATAGTACAAAAGGACATATTGAAAAGTAGTTTTTCTCTTATACATTTCCTCTCTAAGGTGACAACCGTTATCTTCATTTTCCTTTGAGCTGTTACCTGTATTTTCAAACATTTTTATTGAAATTAGGTTAGCTTATGAGTAAGTGTTATTTTCGGTATTGAATGTTCTCTTCCAGGAATGTGATAATGCCTTTATTCTTAGCTTCCTAGAGCTGCCATAACAAAGTACAACAAATTGGGTGGCTTAGAATAACAGGAATTTAGGGGCATCTGGGTGACTCAGTCAGGATAAGCATCTGACTTCTGCTCAGGTCAGGATCTTGTGGTTCACGAGTTTGAGCCCCACATTGGGCTCTGTGTTGACAGCTCAGAGCCTGGAGACTGCTTCAGATTCTGTGTCTCTCTCTCTGCCCCTCGCCCGCTCACACTGTCTCTCAAGAATGAATAAATATTAAAAAAATAATAATTAAAAAAAAAAGAATAAGAGGAATTTATTCTCACAGTTCTGGAGGCTTAAAAATACTAAATCGAGGTGTTGGCAGGCCATGCACCATCTGAAGCCTGTAGTGGAACGACCCTTCCTTCGTGTCTTTCAGCTTCTAGTAGCCCCAGACATTCCTTGGCTTGTGATACCATAACTCCAGTCTGTGTCTTTATTTTCACATGGTGTTCTGTGTTTCTGTCTCTTCACATTGAATCCTTTTTTGCAAGAACACCAGTCATAGTAGATTGAGTCACCCTAACTCCAGAATGACCTCATTTTAACTAATTGCATCTGCAGTGATCCTCTTTCCAAATAACTTCACATTCTGAGGTATGGGCATTAGGAGTTCAACATATCTTTTTTGTGGTACATTCAGTTCAGCCCATAACACCTTTCCATTTGGTCACGTGTGTGTGCATTTTAGTTTTCTGTAATTTTGCAACATTTCTTATTAAATTTGTTCACATGTTTTTCATATTTTTTGTGATTATGATTCTTATGTTTTCTAAATAGTTGTGTATATATGAATATTATTGAAACTAAATATTAATTTCCTATATATAGTGAATATAATGAAGTTTTTATATTTTATAATGATTTTTCACTCTTGATTTTGTAGGTAAGTTGTTTTATTGTTGACCAAAATGTTAATCTTCTACTTTCCAAGTTTTTATACCTCTGATTTCTTCTTCTGTTAATGCGCTATCCAGTACGGTAGTGGTGATAGTACTAACTTTAATGTAGTACTTTGGGATTTTCCTTTTTGTGGAGGGGGGGGATTTTTCTTATTAAAAATTGTGATTTAAGTGTACTGTAAGTGTTTAAGCTGTACTGTACTTTTTCTGAAGTTAAATAAGTAGTCCCATTTTTTGAGGGTTTCTTTATGGAAAATAGATATTTAGTTTTATAACTTTTAAATATACCTTTGGAAATGATTACTTGATTTTTTACTTTTGACCTATTAATGTATTTGCTGATTAGAAACAGATTTTTCTAGTAGCAAAACATATATATGTACATGAAAAAAACCTCCTCAATTATGATGTATATTTAATGTGCTCTAGGTCACTTTTTTTCCTTCTTGGTCATTTTTATATTTTAGATAGAATTTTTACATTGATATTCATAAGTAAAATTGGTGTATAGTTTGCTTTTTTGGTTGTCATCTTTGTCAGATTTTGGTGTTAATGTTATGTTTGTTTCACATGCACAAAACTGGGAATTCTCCTTTTTTTTTTCTTTTATAACATTCTGCAGAGCATGAAAGCAAATGTCCCCTAAATGTTTGTTCAAATGCCCATGTGAACCTCTCTGGACCTTTTGATTTGTTTTGTTTTTGAGGGATTGCTTTTTTGTATTTTTCTGTTCATTTTGTGGAAGTTGGTTTATATAGGTTTCTACCTCTTACAGGTACAGTTTTGGTAATTTGCATTTCCAGAAAATTACTTATGTCAAGCAGTTTATAAAGTTATGTTTTAATAGAGTCCTGCAAAATAGTTTTATGATTTTTAACTTCCTGTTTTTGTTTTTTCCTGTGTCATTTCTAACTTTATTGGTACATCTGCATTCTTCCTTTTATTTATGCAACAGTTTATCTGTTTTGTTTCAGATCCTATTTTTAAACACAATCAAAGTTATTTGTATTCCTGTCTTCCTCCACTCATATTTTTCCTGGAATTTCCTAAAGCTAAGGAAATAGGAGATACATGCACTTGGAATTTGCTTTATAATGGGAAACTACATCTTAAACCAAGAATCAATCCCATAATAGCATATTTTCTGAAATTTTCTTCACGTTACAATAGTGGAAAATATTTCAAGTGATATTTATTTGCAATCTGTTTTAGGAGAAGTATGGGGAATTGATGAGCATCAGAAAATCCAGGACAGACTTTTGACACAGTTTGAAGATAAATTCACAAAAACACTGACTGAAGAAAAAGTCATTGAATGTCATAAGAAATTTGCCAATGCATTTCCTCTTAACTTGGACTTTTTTCCTTCCAGTCACAATCTCTATGAATATGACTTATTTGGAAAGTGTTTAGAACATAATGATTTTGACTGTCATAATAGTGATAGAATCTTTATAAGAAAGGAACATTCTGAATATAATGAACCTATGAAATCATTTGTCATTAATCCATCCCATCTTGTAGTAACCCCCTTTAAATGTAATCACTGTGGGAAAGGATTCAGTCAAACTTTGGACCTCATCAGACACCTCAGAATTCATACTGGAGAGAAACCCTATGAATGTAAAAACTGTAGAAAAGCCTTCAGCCACAAGGAAAAACTCATTAAACATCATAAAACTCATAGTAGAGAGCAGTCTTATGAATGTAATGAATGTGGGAAAGCTTTCATTAAAATGTCAAATCTCATTAGGCATCAAAGAATTCATACTGGGGAGAAACCCTATGCATGTAAGGAATGTGGGAAATCCTTCAGCCAGAAATCAAATCTCATTGATCATGAAAAAATTCATACTGGAGAGAAACCTTATGAATGTAATGAATGTGGGAAAGCATTCAGTCAGAAGCAAAGCCTCACTGCACATCAGAAAGTTCATACTGGGGAGAAACCTTATGCATGTAATGAATGTGGTAAAGCCTTCCCTCGAATTGCATCCCTTGCTCTTCACATGAGAAGTCATACAGGAGAAAAACCTTATAAATGTGATAAATGTGGAAAAGCTTTCTCTCAATTTTCCATGCTTATTATACATGTAAGAATTCATACGGGTGAGAAACCCTATGAATGTAATGAATGTGGAAAATCCTTCTCTCAGAGTTCAGCCCTTACTGTACATATGAGAAGTCATACTGGTGAAAAACCTTATGAGTGTAAGGAATGTAGAAAAGCCTTCAGCCACAAGAAAAACTTCATTACACACCAGAAGATTCATACTAGAGAGAAACCTTATGAATGTAATGAATGTGGGAAAGCTTTCATTCAAATGTCAAATCTCGTTAGACACCAGAGAATTCACACTGGAGAAAAACCGTACATATGTAAGGAATGTGGCAAAGCCTTTAGCCAGAAATCAAATCTCATTGCACATGAAAAAATTCATTCTGGAGAGAAACCCTATGAATGTAATGAATGTGGTAAAGCCTTCAGCCAAAAGCAAAACTTTATTACACATCAGAAAGTTCACACTGGAGAGAAACCTTATGATTGTAATGAATGTGGTAAAGCCTTTTCTCAAATTGCATCCCTTACTCTTCATCTGAGAAGTCACACAGGAGAAAAGCCTTATGAATGTGATAAGTGTGGGAAAGCCTTCTCTCAGTGCTCATTGCTCAACTTACATATGAGGAGTCATACTGGTGAGAAGCCCTATGTATGTAATGAATGTGGAAAAGCTTTCTCTCAAAGAACTTCTCTTATTGTCCACATGAGAGGCCATACAGGTGAGAAACCCTATGAATGTAATAAATGTGGAAAAGCCTTCTCCCAAAGCTCATCCCTTACTATACATATACGAGGTCATACAGGTGAGAAGCCCTTTGACTGTAGTAAATGTGGAAAAGCCTTCTCTCAAATCTCATCTCTTACACTTCATATGAGAAAACATACAGGTGAGAAGCCTTATCATTGTTATGAGTGTGGTAAGGCTTTCAGCCAAAAGTCACACCTTGTTAGACACCAGAGAATTCATACTCAGTAGAACACTATGAATATTGTGAATATGGAAAAGCCTTTAGAAAGAATTAGCATCTCCTTTCACATAATCAGTTCTAGAACAGAAAACTATGACTGTGGAAAGCCTTTTTGAAGAAGTCACACATTTATGAAACAAGGAGTATTTTTACCAAGGTGACAAAGCTGAACATCAAAAACCTTCACAGATATCTAAAGATATTTATTCAGCATTCTTATTAAAATGTGAAACAAGATATCTACTATCAGCATATCAATATTACAGTTGAGCTCCTAGCCAATGTGTTAAGTAAGAAGAAGATTGGCGGAAAAGAGAAGCTATAAAAATAACCTCTTACACAAGAAATATTTGATTCAAAAATATGTTGATATAAAATGTCTAAGGATAAACACAACAGTGAATTACCAGGCACACATATATACATATAAAGTTATAAAACATTTTCAAGGGCACAAAATAACACCTGAAATTTTGAGAAAAATAACATTGTCTGAAAAAGGTGACATTTTTAAAAACAAAAATTCTCTCATCTCTAAGGTATTTCCACTCAAAGTTTTCACTAATTATATTTTAAGAATTTTGCAAACTGATTTAAAGTTTTACATAGGAATATGAAGGACCACAAATAGCAGAGACAACAGTGAAAAAAGAGAAGGCACAGTCTACTAGATAGCATCATGTACTTTTATTTAAAGCTGGTGTCTAAATGTGTTCTTGTTAAGTAAATTAGCAGATACAAGGATTGGAGAAAGGAGATATGGAAATTTTGTGTATGATAGTGCTACTGAAGTCACTGGAGAAAGAATGGCCTATTCAATAAATGGAAGATTCATATGAACAAAAAATGATAGCTCTCTATACCATATACAAAAATAAACTCCAGATACATTGAAGACCAGAATATAATAAGCAAAATTCTAAAACTATGATGAAAGTAAAATAGATTTATTATTTTAGAGTAAAAGGATTACTCTAAGAACACATAAATATGAAGCTGTCATTTCTCTTTTGGTGTATTGGCTTCAGAGGCACACATACAGAGGCACGAGATACACATCTCTGTTCACTGCATTGTGGTTTGTATTACACTAAATTGGACATAAATTCTCAGTAGAATGATAAATTAATACCACGTAATTATTGCTATGATAGAATACAATATTTAGAAGGTATAAATGTGACATATAGTTACGTAGATCACAGTATATAATATTGAGAGGAAAAAGCAAAATGTACAATGAGAAGATGTAACATTTGTATAAGTTTAATAAAATAATGCAAAGAACGGTACTGTGTATTGGTCATAAATCCACATATGACATTGGTTGCCTTTCAGGAAATGGGAGGGTTTTAGATGGAATTGTTATATTTACCTGTAACATTTCTTTAATAGAAAGGAAAGCAAATATAATGGTGGTAACAAATCAGGTTGTCAAGATTATGTTGCTATTTTTGTATTCTTTTTTGCCTTTCCTTATTTTCCTAATTTCTCTAAAATAAGAACCAAAATGGCACACGACCTATAGAAACAACTTGAAAATGGATTCTTTATGGTCAAAACTAAAATTTGTAGGAAATTCTCTTTACTGATACACAAACAAAACCTGAATTAAGATGACACTTTGCTTACCCTCTCCTCACAATGTTGATTCAGTGTGTGTGTGTGTGTGTGTGTGTGTGTGTGTGTGTTGATGCCAATTTTAAAATTGTTTATTTCAAACACAACTTCTTCCTTAGCTGAAGGCAGTGAAGAAACTAAAGAAATAGTTAATTGTTGGAATAACTGGCTCTCCACTTGGGGAAAAAAACCCAAAACCTATATTTGGCTTGGTTTCAGATTGAGTAGGGGCCATTCATACCTACTGTAAAATGTGAATAATGTTCTGACATGTCAAGCAAGCCAAGGATAGATGCCTGCATCAGACCAGAGGGAATTTTCGCATATCTCAACAAAGCTTTATTTGGTTTCTGAATCCTTAAATGGTCATGCACATGACGGTGATTTTATATGTGTGACGTACGTGCCCAGTGGGTGTGAAAGCTCTTCTTGTACCACATCTAAAATGTTATATATTCAGGCCTTTCAAATATATGTGGAACTCAAATTAACTTTTCTGTGAATAGCTCATTCGTATATTTTGTCTATTTGTTTTCTACTGGGACTTTCAAAAGATGTTTTTATTTAGAAATACAGGTTTATAGGAAGTTGCAGAAACAATACCCTATAGTACTGTTTAGCTTGTGTGCCCTATGTCCGATTTTCCCTAATGTTAAATCTTACATAACTACAGTGCAATATCAAATTTAACAGTGGCACAATCTGTACGTTAGTAGATTTCACTGGTTTTGCATGCGCTTGTGTGTGTTAATGTAGTTCTAAACAATTTTATCTCCTAACTACCACTCCAATTTTTTCTCTGCTACCACAATCAACATACAGAACTTCTGACACCACAAATATTCCTTGTTCTGTCCCTTTGTAGTCACACCCATAACCCTTTTCCCCTCTGTGCTTCCCACTCCTTACCTTTGGCAAGCACTAATATATAATCTCGAGATTATTATATTCTATAATATACTGTTTAATATCAAGAGTGTTTTATAAATGGAACCTACACTATATAACCTTTTGAGATTGGTGTTTTTTTATTCAACCTGATGCCCTGAGATAAATCCCAGTTATTACAGATAAAGTTTTTCTGGTTTTAAAATTTCTCAAGTAGTTTTCCATGGTATCGATATACCATGGTTTCTCTAACCATCAAGCCTTTGAAAGACATTTGCATTTCCAGTTTTGGGTTATTATAAAAACCTGCTATGAACATTGATCTGTCATTTGGTTGTTTTGTTCCGTCTATTTTGTTCCTCTGTCACTTTTCATGCCTTACTGTGGGTTACTTCAGCATATTTTTTTAGAATTCTACTTTAGAGTTCTTGAGTGTATCTCTATGGATTTTTTAGTAGTTGTTCTAGGTATTAACATCATACATATATAACTTCCACAATCTACTGTCATTTAACCAGTTCAAAACTTTATCTCAACTAAGATTCTTTATTTTCCCCCTTTATTATTATATAATTGTACCAGGTATTTCCCCTATATACCATAAGAACTATATGAGACAGTGTTAACCATTTTTTGCTTTACCCATCTAGCATAATTTAGGAAACCACAGGAGAAAGGTATTCTATTAAATGTACCCATATCTTTACTGTTTCTGTTCTATCCTCATTCCAGATGTTCTATACTCCTTCATCATTTCTGCTGAAAGAATTTCCGTCAGCCACTCTTTTAGTATAGGTCTCCTGGCAACAAAAAGACTATCTTAGTTATCCTTTGTCTGAGTATGTTTTCATTTCACCTTCATTCCTAAAGGATGTTTTTTTGCTGGTAGAGAATTCTGGTTGACAGATGTTTCAGTACTTGAAAAAGGGGCCACTTCACTTTGACCTTTTTTTTTTTCTGATAAGAAATCTCTTATCTGAACCATTCCTCTATAGGAGGAATGTATCATTTCTAACTGCTTTCAAAAATTGTTTCTAGTCTTCAGTATTCTTAAGTTTGATTATCATGTATCTCAGCATGAATTTCTTTGGGTTTATACTGTTTAGGGTTTGCTCAGCTTCTTGAATCTGAAGACTTAGGTTTGTTGCCACAGTTGAGGAATTTTCCACTGTTATTTCTTTTACTGCTTTTCCAGCCTCATACTTTTTATCCTTCCCTTGTAAGACAACATGTTTTTCCTCTTGTTGTTCATATTAGGTAATTTATTTTGTTCTATCTTCAAGTTCACTGATACTTTCCTCTGTACTCTCCATTTTACTCCTGAACACATCCATTGAGTCTTTTGGTTACTGTAATTTTCATTTCAAATTATTTCATGTTCTTTATATTTTTCTTTGTTGAGCTTTTTTTTCCATTTGTTTCAAGTGTGTACATGATTTGTTCACCTGAAGCACTTTTATGATGGTTGCTTTAAATTCCTTGCCAATAACTCCAGTTACCTTAGTATTGATGTCTCTTGATTGTCTTCTCATTAAAGCTTGAGATTTTCCTATTCCTTGATATGATGTATGAATGATTTTCATTTTTATCCTGGACATTTTGTGTGTTGTGTTCTGAGACTCTAGCTCCTACTTAACCTCCTTTCTGCAGGTAAGTTTAGGCATAGCTTTAGTGTACAGGTGGGTGTGGATGTTCCTGCTGAGCCCCACTGACTCAACCCAAGCAAAAGTGGAGCACTGATACCCACTTCATTTTCAGTGGGTAAGGATAGAAGTTCACCTCCCCATTCAGCCCAGCTAAAACAGAGGTGTCGAGGATGGAGAGGAAACAGTGATAACACCACACCTTGTTGCTAGAGCTTGTTGGGTAGGAATAGAAACTTAATTCTGCACTGGGCTCTGATAAAGGGGAGAGTGAAAAGCTGATTGCTTTTTTTTTTTTTTCTTAATTTAAATGACCAGAGCTACAACCGAGCTGAGTTGTTAGGATTTGAATCCCTTGTGCAGAAGACACATGAATGTCCCAACAGGTACATGAAAAGATGCTCAACATCACTAGTAATTAA
The DNA here is from genome assembly GCF_016509475.1 of Prionailurus bengalensis. Taxonomy (NCBI): domain Eukaryota; kingdom Metazoa; phylum Chordata; class Mammalia; order Carnivora; family Felidae; genus Prionailurus; species Prionailurus bengalensis. The sequence goes on along the minus strand of NC_057352.1, from coordinate 16,718,179 downwards.
GGAAATGGAAGTCAAAACCACAATGAGATAATACTTCCCTCCTGTTAGACTGGCTATCATCAAAAAGACGAGATAAATGCTGGCAAGGATGTGGAGAAAGGGGAACACTTGTGCGCTGTTGGTGGTATCATAATTGGTATAGCCACTATGCAAAACAGTATGCAGTTTTTAAAAAAACAACAACTGTATAATCCAGCAATTCTATTTCTGGGAATATATCCAACGGAAACAAAAACCCTATGTTGAAGAGGTATGTGCACTCCCATGTTCATACCAAGATAAGAGAACAAGCTAAGTGTATGGATTGGATGGATGAACTGGATAATGAATTTGTGGTGCGTGCACACATACGCACAGTGGAATACTGAGCCATAAGAAAGGAAATCCAAAAGAAGGAAATCCTGCCATTTGTGACAACATGGATGGACCTTGAGAGCATTTTGCTAAGTGAAGTCAAATGAGAAAGACAAATACCATACGATCACACTTATCTGTGGAATCTAAAAAATAAAAACAAAAAAACTCCCAGAAAAGGAGGTCAGTTTTGTGGTTACCAGAGGCGAGGAACAGGGCAAAGAGGAATTGAATAAAGGTGGCCAAAAAATACAAACTTCCAGTTGTAAGATAAGTACTAGGGATGTAATGTACATGAAGACTACAGTTAACACTGCTATATGGTTTTATTTTTAAGTCTGAGAGAGTGGCAGAGGGGCAGAAAGAGATGGGGTGAGAGAGAATCCCAAGCAAGCTCCGCACTGTCAGTGCAGAGCCTGATGTGGGGCTCAAATTCATGAACTGTGAGATGAGGACCTGAGCCGAAGTCAGACAGTTAACCAACAGAGCCACCCAGGCTCTCCTGCTATATATTTTAAAGTTAAGAGAGTAGATCCTAAAAGTTCTCATCGCAGTTTTTTTTTTCTTACCTATAGAAGTGTTGTTTCACAACATAGGTAAGTTCATTATGCTTTATATCTTAAACTTATATGTGCAGTGTGCTGACTGTATCACAATAAAATGGAGCGGGAAGAATTTCCATTTTCTAGTTAATAATCTGGGTAAGTAGATATTTTCAGTAGATACTTTTAATTCAGCTTCATTTCCCTGTTCTTTATCAAAATCAAATAAAAAGCCAACCAGAAGACAAACCAAATGTATGGTTTGCAAACATTTTCTCCTATTCTGTATGTTTTCATTTTGATAAAGTCCTTTCATAGACAAAAGTTTGTAGTTTTTATGAACTCGAATTTGTCTTTTTTTACTTTTGGTGTCAGATCTAAAAATCAATGGACAGATCCAACATAAGGAAGATTTACTTCTGTTTTCTAAGAGTTTTATACTTTCATTCTTTTTTCCCCCTTCTGATTAAACTGAAGAATAATTGACATACAATGTTAGTTTCAGATGTACAACATAGTGATTCAATATTTATATACATGACAAAATGGCCACCCCTGTAATCTAGTTATTATCTGTCACAATACAAAATTCTTATGGTATTATTGACTATGTTCCCTATGCTGTACATTACATCCCATCTTATTTTATAACTGAAAGATTGTACTTAAGACCCTTCACTATTTTGTCCAAACTACATTCTGCCCACTAACCATCAGTTCTCCATATCTATGAGTGTTTATTTCTATTTTTTGTTTTTTTATATTTCACCTAGAAGTGAAATAATACAGTATTTTTTTCTGTCTGACTTATCTCTCTTAGCATGATATCATCTAGGTTTGTCCATGTTGTCACAGTTGGCAATTTTGTTCTTTTTTATGGCCAAGTAACATTCTGTTGTATACAAACCATGATCTTTATCCATTCCTCCATCAATAGACATTTAGGTTATTTCCATATTATGGCTATTATAAATAATTCTGTGATGAGCGTAAGGGTACAAATATCTTTTTGGGTTGATACATTCATTTTCTTCAAGTAATTACCTACTACTAGATTTTATGGTAGTTCTATTTTTAAATTTTAGAGGACCTACACAGTATTTCCCATAGTGACTACACCAATTTACATTCCCACCAACAGTGCATAAGGGCCCCCTTTTCTCCATATCTTTACCAACACTTGTCTTTATATATATGCGCCATTCTGATAGGTAGATACAAAGTAATATCACATTGTGGTTTTTATTTGCATTTCCCTGATGGTTAAGTGATGTTGAGCATGTTTTCATGTGTCATCTTCCTTGGGAAAATGCCTATTCAGATTTTCTGCCCTCTTTTAATTGGATTATTTTTATACTGAGTTGTATGAGATTTTTAGATATTTTGAATGTTAACTGTTTAATGGATATACTACTGACAAATAACTTCTTCCATTCAGTAGGTTGCTTTTTCTTTTTATTGATGGTTTCCTATGCTATGCAATAGCTTTTTGGTTTGATGTAGTCCATTTTTATATTTTTGTTGTCCTTGCCTAAGGAGATCCAGAAAGGGATTGCTAAGACTGGTGTCAGAGTTTACTGCCTGTGTTTTCTTCTAGGAATTTTATGGTATCAGGTCTCAAATTTAAGTCTTTAATCCATTTTGATTTTATTTCTGTATATGGTATAAGAAAACTGGTGCAGTTTTCCCCACATCATTTATAAAAGAGACTTTTTGCCATTGTATATTCTTGCCTCCTGTATCATAGATTAATCAACAATATTAACCTGGGTATATTTCTATCTATCTGTATTGTTCCACTGATATATATGTCTGTTTTTGTGCCAGTATCATTCTATTTTGATTACTATAGCTTGGTAGTATAGCTAGAAATCAGTATACCTCCAGCTTTCTCAAGATTGCTTTGGATGTTTTGGGGTGTTTTGTGGTTCTTCTCAAATGTTAGAATCATTTGTTCTAGTTTTGTGCAAACCACCATTGACATTTGGGTATAGATTCTTCCAATCCACAAGCATAGTATTTTCCCCTTGTTTGTGTCATCTTCAGTTTCTTCTTTTTTTTTTTTTAATGTTTTTATTTATTTTTGAGAGAGAGGGAGACAGTGTGCGAGCAGGGGAGGGGCAGAGAGAGAGGGAGACAGAGAATCTGAAGCAGGCTCCAGGCTCTGAACTGTCAGCACAGAGCTCGACACTCAGGAGCTGTGAGATCGTGACCTGGGCCGAAGTCAGATGTTTAATTGACTGAGCCACCCAGGCGCCCCATCTTCAGTTTCTTTCATCAGTGTCTTACAGTTTTCAGAGTACAGGTCTTTCATCTCTTTGGATACATTTATTCCTAGGTACTTTATTCTTTTTCATGCAATTGTAAATGAGACTATTAATTTTTTTCTGATAATTAGCATATAGATAGCCAACAGATTTTTGTATACTCATCTTTTTTTTTTTTAGATTTTTGTATATTCATTTGTATCCTGCAACTTCACTGAATTCATTTATTAGTTTTTTGGTGGAGTTTTAGGATTTTCCATATATAGCATAATGTCATCTGCAAGTAGTGATGGTTTAACTTCTTCCTTTCTGATTTAGATGCCTTTTAGTTTTCTTGCCTAATTACTGCGGCTAGGATTTCCAATATTATCATGAATAAAAGTGGTGAGAGTGGGCATCCTTGTCTTCTTCCTGATCTCAGAGGAAAGCTTTTAGCTTTTCACCACTGAATATGATGTTAGTTGTGGTCTGTCATACATAGCCTTTATTATGTTGATGTCCATTCCCTGTATAATAAACACTTCATTGAGAGTTTGTATCGTAAATGTATAATGAATTTTGTCAGATGCTTTTTCTGGATCTGTTGACAATCTCATGATTTTTATCCTTTGTTTTCTTAATATGGTATATCACATTGATTTGCACATATGGAACCATCTACTTGATCATGGTGTATGATTCTTTTAATGTATTTTTGAATTCAGTTTGCCAATATTTTATTGAGGATTTTAGCATCCTTGCTCATCAGGGATAATTGCTGCTAACTTCCTTCCTTTCTTACTTCCTTCCTTCCCTCCTTCCCCCCACCCCTTTCCCTCCTGACTGGTTTAGGTATCAGTATAATGCTGGTTTCATAGAATGAGTTTGGAATCTTTCCTTCCTTTTGTTTCTTGAGGTGAGCCTATATTGATATAAACTTTTCTTACAACAGTTTTTGCTGCATTCCACAGATTTTGAATACTGTGTTTTCATTTCTATTTGCCTTAACGTATTTTTAAATTTCCTCTTTGATTTCTTTGTTGATCCATTGGTTTAATAGCCATGTTGTTTTGTCTCCACATATTGTTTCTTCAGTTTTCTACTTAATTTCTAGTTTCATACCATTGTGGTTGGTAAAGATGCTTCATTTGTCTTCAATCTTTTAAATGTACTGAGACCTGTTTTCTGCCCTAAAATGTGATTTATCCTGGAGAATGTTCCATGTGCACTTGAGAAGAATGTGTATTCTGGAGTGGCATATCCTGTATGTATCTGTTAAATCCATCTGTTCTAATGTGTTTAAGGCTAATGCTTGTTTTTTTGTTTGTGTTTTTTTTTGTAATATATGAAATTTATTGTCAAACTGGTTTCCATACAACGCCCAGTGCTCATCCCAAAAGATGCCCTCTTCAATACCCATCACCTACCCTCCCCTCCCTCCCACCCCCCATCAACCCTCAGTTTGTTCTCAGTTTTTAACAGTCTCTTATGCTTTGGCTCTCTCCCACTCTAACCTCTTTTTTTTTTCCTTCCCCTCCCCCATAGGTTCCTGTTAAGTTTCTCAGGATCCACATAAGAGTGAAAACATATGGTATCTGTCTTTCTCTGTATGGCTTATTTCACTTAGCATCACACTCTCCAGTTCCATCCACGTTGCTACAAAGAGCCATATTTCATTCTTTCTCATTGCCACGTAGTACTCCATCGTGTATATAAACCACAATTTCTTTATCCATTCATCAGTTGATGGACATTTAGGCTCTTTCCACAATTTGGCTATTGTTGAGAGTGCTGCTATAAACATTGGGGTACAAGTGGCCCTATGCATCAGTACTCCTGTATCCCTTGGGTAAATTCCTAGCAGTGCTACTGGTGGGTCATAGGGTAGGTCTATTTTTAATTTTTTGAGGAACCTCCACACTGTTTCCCAGAGTGGCTGCACCAGTTTGCATTCCCACCAACACTGAGAGAGGATTCCCGTTACTCCACATCCTCTCCTGCATCTATAGTCTCCTAATTTGTTCATTTTGGCCACTCTGACTGGAGTGAAGTGATATCTGAGTGTGGTTTTGATTTGTATTTCCCTGATGAGGGGTGACGTTGAGCATCTTCTCATGTGCCTCTTGGCCATCTGGATGTCTTCTTTAGAGAAGTGTCTATTCATGTTTTCTGCCCATTTCTTCACTGGATTATTTGTTTTTCGGGTGTGGAGTTTGGTGAGCTCTTTATAGATTTTGGATACTAGCCCTTTGTCCGATATGTCATTTGCAAATATCTTTTCCCATTCCGTTGGTTGCCTTTTAGTTTTGTTGATTGTTTCCTTTGCTGTGCAGAAGCTTTTTATCTTCATGAGGTCCCAATAGTTCATTTTTGCTTTTGATTCCCTTGCCTTTGGGGATGTGTCGAGTAAGAAATTGCTACGGCTGAGGTCAGAGAGGTCTTTTCCTGCTTTCTCCTAGAGGGTTTTGATGGTTTCCTGTCTCACATTCAGGTCCTTTATCCATTTTGAGTTTATTTTTGTGAATGGTGTGAGAAAGTGGTCTAGTTCCAACCTTCTGCATGTTGCTGTCCAGTTCTCCCAGCACCATTTGTTAAAGAGACTGTCTTTTTTCCATTGGATATTCGTTCCTGCTTTGTCAAAGATTAGTTGGCCATACTTTTGTGGGTCTAGTTCTGGGGTTTCTATTCTATTCCATTGGTCTATGTGTCTGTTTTTGTGCCAATACCATGCTGTCTTGATGATGACAGCTTTGTAGTAGAGGCTAAAGTCTGGGATTGTGATGCCTCCTGCTTTGGTCTTCTTCAAAATTACTTTGGCTATTCGGGGCCTTTTATGGTTCCATATGAATTTTAGGATTGCTTGTTCTAGCTTCGAGAAGAATGCTGGTGCAATTTTGATTGGGATTGCATTGAATGTGTAGACAGCTTTGGGTAGTATTGACATTTTGACAATATTTATTCTTCCAACCCATGAGCATGGAATGTTTTTCCATTTCTTTATATCTTCTTCAATTTCCTTCATAAGCTTTCTATCGTTTTCAGCATACAGATCTTGTACATCTTTGGTTAGATTTATTCCCAGGTATTTTATGCTTCTTGGTGCAATTGTGAATGGGATCCATTTCTTTATTTGTCTTTCTGTTGCTTCATTATTAGTGTATAAGAATGCAGCTGATTTCTGTACATTGATTTTGTATCCTGCAACTTTGCTGAATTCATGTATCAGTTCTAGCAGACTTTTGGTGGAGTCTATTGGATTTTCCATGTATAATATCATGTCATCTGCAAAAAGTGAAAGCTTGACTTCATCTTTGTCAATTTTGATGCCTTTGATTACCTTTTGTTGTCTGATTGCTGATGCTAGAACTTCCAACACTATGTTAAACAACAGTGGTGAGAGTGGACATCCCTGTTGTGTTCCTGATCTCAGGGAAAAAGCTCTCAGTTTTTCCCCATTGAGGATGATGTTAGCTGTGGGCTTTTCATAAATGGCTTTTATGATGTTTAAGTATGTTCCTTCTGTCACGACGTTTTTGAGGGTTTTTATTAAGATGCTGAATTTTGTCAAATGCTTTTTCTGCATCAATTGACAGGATCATATGGTTCTTATCTTTTCTTTTATTAATGTGATGTATCACGTTGATTGATTTGCGAATGTTGAACCAGCCCTGCATCCCAGGAATGAATCCCACTTGATCATGGTGAATAATTCTTTTTATATGCTGTTGAATTCGATTTGCTAGTATCTTATTGAGAATGTTTGCATCCATCTTCATCAGGGATATTGGCCTGTAGTTCTCTTTTTTTTACTGGGTCTCTATCTGGTTTAGGAATTAAAGTAATACTGGCTTTATAGAATGAGTCTGGAAGTTTTCCTTCCCTTTCTATTTTTTGGAATAGCTTGAGAAGGATAGGTATTATCTCTGCTTTAAACGTCTGGTAGAATTCCCCAGGGAAGCCATCTGGTCCTGGACTCTTATTTGTTGGGAGATTTTTGATAACTGATTCAATTTCTTCGCTGGTTATGGGTCTGTTCAAGCTTTCTATTTCCTCCTGTTTGAGTTTTGGAAGTGTGTGGGTGTTTAGGAATTTGTCCATTTCTTCCAGGTTGTCCAGTTTGTTGGCATATAATTTTTCATAGTATTCCCTGATAACTGCTTGTATTTCTGAGGGATTGGTTGTAATAATTCCATTTTCATTCATGACTTTATCTATTTGGGTCATCTCCCTTTTCTTTTTGAGAAGCCTGGCTAGAGGTTTATCAATTTTGTTTATTTTTTCAAAAAACCAACTCTTGGTTTCATTAATCTGTTCTACAGTTTTTTTAGATTCTATATTGTTTATTTCTGCTCTGATCTTTATTATTTCTCTTCTTCTGCTGGGTTTAGGGTGTCTTTGCTGCTCTGCTTCTATTTCCTTTAGGTGTGCTATTAGATTCTGTATTTGGGATTTTTCTTGTTTCTTGAGATAGGCCTGGGTTGCAGTGTATTCTCCTCTCAGGACTGCCTTCGCTGCATCCCAAAGCGTTTGGATTGTTGTATTTTCATTTTCATTTGTTTCCATATATTTTTTAATTTTTTCTCTAATGCCTGGTTGGCCCATTCATTCTTTAGTAGGGTGTTCTTTAACCTCCATGCTTTTGGAGGTTTTCCAGACTTTTTCCTGTGGTTGATTTCAAGCTTCTTAGCATTGTGGTCTGAAAGTATGCATGGTATCTCAATTCTTGTATACTATGAAAGGCCGTTTTGTGACCCAGCATGTGATCTATATTGGAGAATGTTCCATGTGCACTTGAGAAGAAAGTATATTCTGTTGCTTTGGGATGCAGAGTTCTAAATATATCTGTCAAATCCATCTGATCCAATGTATCGTTCAGGGGCCTTGTTTCTTTATTGACTGTGTGTCTAGATGATCTATCCATTGCTGTGAGTGGGGTATTAAAGTCCCCTGCAATTACCACATTCTTGTCAATAAGGTTGCTTATGTTTGTGAGTAATTGTTTTATATATTTGGGAGCTCCCGTATTCGGCACATAGACATTTATAATTGTTAGTTCTTCTTGATGGATAGACCCTGTAATTATTATATAATGCCCTTCTTCATCTCTTGTTACAACCTTTAATTTAAAGTCTAGTTTGTCTGATATAAGTATGGCTACTCCAGCTTTCTTTTGACTTCCAGTAGCATGATAAATAGTTCTCCATCCCCTTGCTTTCAGTCTGAAAGTGTCCTCAGGTCTAAAATGAGTCTCTTGTAGACAGCAAATAGATGGGTCTTGTTTTTTTTATTCCATTCTGATACCCTATGTCTTTTGGTTGGCGCACTTAGTCCATTTACATTCAATGTTATTATAGAAAGATATGGGTTTAGAGTCATTGTGATGTCTGTAGGTTTCATGCTTGTAGCAATGTCTCTGGTACTTTGTCTCACAGGATCCCCCTTAGGATCTCTTGTAGGGCTGGTTTGGTGGTGACGAATTCCTTCAGTTTTTCTTTGTTTGGGAAGACCTTTATCTCTCCTTCTATTCTAAATGACAGACTTGCTGGATAGAGGATTCTCGGCTGCATATTTTTTCTGTTCATCACATTTAAAATTTCCTGCCATTCCTTTCTGGCCTGCCAAGTTTCAGTAGACAGATCTGTCATGAGTCTTATCGGTCTCCCTTTATATGTTAGAGCACGTTTATCCCTAACTGCTTTCAGAATTTTCTCTTTATCCTTGTATTTTGCCAGTTTCACTATGATATGTTGTGCAGAAGATCAATTCAAGTTACGTCTGAAGGGAGTTCTCTGTGCCTCTTGGATTTCAATGCCTTTTTCCTTCCCCAGATCAGGGACGTTCTCAGCTATTATTTCTTCAAGTACACCTTCAGCACCTTTCCCTCTCTCTTCCTCCTCTGGAATACCAATTATGCGTAGATTATTTCTCTTTAGTGCATCAGTTAGTTCTCTGATTTTCCCCTCATACTCCTGGATTTTTTTATCTTTTTCTCAGCTTCTTCTTTTTCCATAATTTTATCTTCTAGTTCATCTATTCTCTCCTCTGCCTCTTCAATCCGAGCTGTGGTCAACTCCATTTTATTTTGCAGCTCATTGATAGCATTTTTTAGCTCCTCCTGGCTGTTCCTTAGTGTCTTGATCTCTGTAGCAATAGATTCTCTGCTGTCCTTTATACTGTTTTCAAGCCCAGCAATTAATTTTATGACTATTATTCTAAATTCACTTTCTGTTATGTTTAAATCGTTTTTGATTAGTTCGTTAGCTGTCATTTCCTGGAGGTTTTTTTGAGACGAATTCTTCCATTTGGTCATTTTGGATAGTCCCTGGAATGGTGCGGAACTGCGGGGCACTTCCCCTGTGCTGTCTTGAATAACTTGCGTTGGTGGGCGGGGCCGCAGTCAGACCTGATGTCTGCCCCCAGCCCACCACTGGGGCCACAGTCAGACTGGTGTGTACCTTCTCTTCCCCTCTCCTAGGGGCCGGATTCACTGTGGGGTGGCATGGCCCATCTGGGCAACTTGCACATTGCCAGGCTTGTGGTGCTGGGGATCTGCCATGTTAGCTGGGGTGGATCCGCAAGGTGCACAGGGCGGGAGGGGCAGGCTCAGCTTGCTTTTCCTTCAGAGGTCCGCTTTGGGAGGGGCCCTGCGGCACCAGGAGGAGGTCAGACCTGCCACAGGAGGGATGGATCCGCAGAAGCACAGCGTTGGGTGTTTGCAGGGTGCAAGCAAGTTCCCTGACAGGAACTGGTTCCCTTTGGGATTTTGGCTGGGTGATGGGCGAGGGAGATGGCGCTGGCGAGCGTCTTTGTTTCCACCAAGCTGCACTCTGTCATCTGGGGCTCAACAACCCTCCCTCCCATTTCCTCCAGCCCTCCCACTCTCCAAGTAGAGCTGTTAGCTTATAACCTTCCAGATGTTAAGTCCTGCTTGCTGTCAGAACATACTCCATCTGGCCCCTCCACTTTTGCAAGCCAGACTTGGGGGCTCTGCTTTGCCGGTGGGCTGTCCCTCCGCCCCAGCTCCCTCCCGCCAGTCCGTGTAGTGCGCACCGCCTCTCTGCCCTTCCTACCCTCTTCGCTGGACCTCTTGTCTGCGCTTGGCTCCGGAGAATCTGATCTGCTAGTCTTCTGGTGGTTTTCTGGGTTATTTAGGCAGGTGTGGGTGGAATCTAAGTGATCAGCAGGACGCGGTGAGCCCAGCGTCCTACTACGCCGCCATCTTCAAGCCATTTGAGACCTTGCTTTTTTTAAAAATTATTTTCTATATGGATGATCTATTCACTGATGTAAGTAGGGTGTTAAAGACGCCTACTATTAGTGTATGGCTGTCCGTTTCTCTCATTGTGTCTGTTTAATATTAGCTTTATATATTTACATACTCCAATGCTGAACACATAAATATATACAGTGTAATACCTTGTTGGATTGATCCATTTGTTACATAATGCCCTTCTTTGTGTCTTGTCACACCTCGGTTTTAAAGACTATTTTGTTCAATGAATATTGCTACCCCACTATTATTTTCATTTCCATTTGGTAGAATCTTTTCCCAACCATTTTGCTTTAGTCTGTAACTTTTATAACTGAAGTAAGTCTCTTGTAGGCAGAACGTAGGTTGGTCTTGATTTTTAATCCATTCAGCCACCTTATCTCTTGATTGGAGCATTTATTCCATTTACATTTCAAGTAATTATTGACAAGTATATATTTATTGCCATTTTGTTGGGGGTTTTTTGTTGTTGTTTTAGTAGTTCATTTCTTCTTCTCTCCCTTCCCTTCTGATTTAATGACTTTATTTTTTGTTGTTTGCTTATTTATTTATTTTGAGAGAGAGAGAGAGAGAGAGAGCGAGCACGAGTAGGGAAGAGGGGCAGAGGGAGAGGGAGAGAGAGAATCCCAAGCAGGCTCCAGTGTGTAACCCAATGTGGGGCTCACTCCCATGACTGTGAGATCATGACCTGAGCCGAAATCAAGAGTCAGATGCTTAGCCGACTAAGCCACCCAGGCGCCTCTTTTAATGCCTTTAGTGTTATGTTTGAATTCCTTTCTCTTTAGTTTTGTATACCTTTAGTTTTGGTTTGTGATTACCATGAGGTTCATATATAACAACCTATGTATATTTTAGGTTGGTGGTCACTTAAGTTCAAACACATTCTAAAAGTACTACATTTTTTCACACACAACCCCATATATTGTTTATGTCATATTTGTTTTTTTGTGTGTGTGTATACATTAAATACTTTTGCCAATGAGATTTTCTCTTTCATATATTTTATTTCTAGATATGGCCTTTCCTTTCCTGATTAAAGAAGTCCCTTTAATATTTCTTAAGCTCATTAAGTGGTAAATAATTCCTTTAGGTTTTGCATAGCTGGGAAACTCATTGCTTCTACAATTGTTTTTATACTTTTCTTATTTAACTGTGGTTGACACACAATGTTACATTGTGTTCACGTGTACAACATAGTGATTCAACATCTCTGTTATGCTATACTCACCAGAAATGGAGCTAACATCTGTCACCATAAAATAGTATTACATGATCACTGACTATATTCCCTGTACTATGCTTTTTATTCCCATGACTTATTCATTCCATAACTGAAAGCCTGTATCTCCCACCACTCCCTTTCACCTATTTTTTCCCATACCCCCAACCCACCTCCCCTCTGGCAACCATCACTTTGTTCTCTGTATTCATACGTATGATTCTATTTTTGTTTCTTTGTTTTTTTAGATTCCACATATAAGTGAAATCTTATGGTATTTCTGTTTCTCAGTGTGACTTACTTCACAGCATAATATCTTCTAGTTCCACCCATGTTGTTGCAAATGGTGAGGTCTCATCTTTTTGTGGCTACATAATATTCCATTGTATATATGTACCACATCTCCCATATTTTAGCAGTTGTAAATAATGCTGCCAGAAACATAGGATACATAGATCTTTTTGAATTACTGTTTTTATTTTCTTTCAGTAAATACTCAATAGTGGAAATATTGGATCATATGGTATTTCTATTTTTAATTTTTTTATGAACCACCATACTGTTTTCCACAGTGGCTGTACAAATTTACATTCCCAACAGCAGTGCATGAGGGTTCCCTTTTCTCTACATCCTTACCAACACTTGTTTTTGTCTTTTTTATTTCAGCCATTCTGACAGGTGTAAGATGATTGCTTATTGTGGTTTTGATTTGCATTTCCCTGATTGTGTATTCTTTTGAAAACTATTCAGGTCATCTGCCTATTTTTTCATCATATTATTTGTTTTTAGGTTTTTGAGTTGTATAAGTCCTTTATATATTTTGGATATAAACCCCTTATCAGATATATTATTTGTAAGTATCATCTCCAATTCATTAGGCTGCCTTTTTGTTTTGTTAATGGTTTCCTTCACTGCACAAAACTTTTATTTGGTACTCCCAGTTGTTTATTTGTGCTTTTGTTTCCCTTGCCTTAACAGATATATATAGAAAAATGTTACAATGCCTGATGTCAGAAAAATTATTGTCTGTGTGCTTTTCTATAATTTTTATGGTTATAAGTCTTACATCTATTTTAACTTTCTTTTTGAGAGAGACTGAGACAACACAAGTGGAGGATAACCAGAGACAGAGAGAGAGAGAGAGTCCCAAGCAGGCTCGACACCATCAGCACAGAGCCCAACACAGGTTCAAACCCACAAAGCCGTGAGATCATGACCTGAGCCAAGACCAAGAGTTGGACAATTTTAACCAACTGAGCTATCCAGGTGCCCCAAGTCTTACATTTAAGTCTTTAACTCATTTTCAGTTTATTTTTATGTATGGTTTTAGAAAATGGTCCAAGTACAATTCTTTTGCAGGCAGCTGTCCAGTTTTCTTAGCACCATTTATTGAAGAGATTGTCTCTCCCCCCCCCACCCCCCCGTTCATCATAGATTAATTGACCATATAAGTGTGGGTTTATTTCTGGGCTCTCTGTTCCATTGATCTATTTTTGTGCCAATTTCATATGGTTTTGACTATCATTGCTTTGTAGTATATCTTGAAATCCAGGATTGGAATACCTTCAGCTTTGTTCTTTTTCAAGATTGCTTTGGCTTTTCTCAGTCTTTTGTGGCCCCATATAAATTTTTCTAATTCTGTGAAAAACGCTGTTGGTATTTTGATAGGGAATACATTCAATCTGTAGTTTGCTTTGTGTAGTATGGACTTTTTAACAATATTCTTTCAATCCTTGAGCCTGGGATAGCTTTCCATTTGTTTGTGTCATCTTCAATTTCTTTCATCAGTGTTTTAGGGTTTTCAGAGTATAAGTCTTTCATCTTTCTAGTTATTTGTTTTACTCTTTTCGGTGCAACTATAAATGGGATTGTTTTCTTAATTTTTCATTCTGCTATTTTGTTATGAGCATTATAGACACACAACCAATTTCCAGGTATTAACTTTGTATCCTGCAACTTTACTGAATTCACTTATTCTCGTAATTTTTTTGTGGCATCTTTGGGGTTTTCATGTATACTATCATGTCATGTGCAAGTAGTGACAGTTTAATTTCTTTTATTTATTCTCTAATTGCTATGACTAGAAATTCCAGTACTATGTTGAATAAAGGTGGTGAGAGTGGGCATCCTTCTCTTGTACCTGATCCTAGAAGAAAAGCCTATTTTCACTATTGAGTATGATGTTAGCTGTGGATTTTTCATATATAGCCTTCATTATGTTGAGGTATATTCCCTCTAAATCTGGTTGTTTTTATTATGAATGCATGTTCAATTTTGTAAATTTTTTTTTTCAGTATCTCCTGAGATGATCATATGATTTTCATACCCCATTTTCTTAAGGTGGTGTATAGCCTCTCAACTCTACCCCATTGGTCTCTATGTCTGTCCTTATAATAGTACCACACTGTTTTGATTACTGTAGTGTAGAAGTAAATACTGAAGTTGGGAAGTGTGTCTTCCAACTTGTCTTTCCTTTTCAATGTTGTTTTGGCTGTTTGGGGGCTCTTGAAATTCCACTTGATTTTGAGGATCAGCTTTTCCAATTTGCAAAAAAAAAAAAAAGACTGTGAATTGTGATAGGAACTGCACTGAATCTCTACATTACTTTGGAGAATGTTGCCATCTTACCAGTTGTTATAAACTGAATTGTATCCCCAAAATTCATATGTTGAAGCCTTAACCCATAGTGTGACTGTATTTGGAGAAAGGGCCTTTAAGGAGTCAAAGTTAGATGAAGGCATAAGGATGGGGCCTTAATCCAATAGGAATAATTTTCTTATAAGAAGAGGAAAACACACATAAAGAGAAAAGGCCATTTGCCTTTGGTCAAGGAGAGAGACCCCAGGAAAAATCTGCCAATACCTTGATCTTGGATATCCAGCCTCTAGAACTGGTAGAAATAAATTTTTTAAGCCATCCAGTCTGTGGTATTTTGCTATGGTAGCCCTAGAACATTAATACAAGATTGTCTTCCAATCCATGAAAATGAAATGTCTTTACATTTAATTATGTTTTCAATTGTGTTCAGAAATATTTTGAAGTTTTCATTTCTTTAAATTCATTCCTAGGTATTTTCTTTTGGACACTATTATAAATAGAATCATATTCTTAATTTCCTTTGGGGTTGTTGGTGAATAGAAACACAATTAACTTAAAAAGTTTTTTTTTTAATGTTTATTATTTTTGAGAGAGAGAAGGGAGAGAGACAAGCAGGAGAGGGGCAGAGAGAGGGAGACACAGAATCTGAAGCAGGCTCCAGGGTCTGCACTGTCAGCTCAGAGCCCAATGTGAGGGTCAGACTCACAGAATGCAGATGACCTGAGCTGAAGTTGGACGCTTAACTAACTGAGCCACCCAGGCGCCCAACACAAGTGATTTTTATGTGCTGATCCCTGTACCTTATAATTTTGCTCAATTTGTTTATTAGCTCTAATAGTTTGTGTGTGTGGATATTTTAGGGTTTTCTATAATGAGAATCAGGTCATCTGTAAGTAGAGTTAGTTTTCCTTCATCCTATCCAATTGGGATACCTTTTATTTATTTTCATTGATTCTGTTTTTTTATTCTACATATTGTTTATCTGTTTTCATCTATTTTCTTCCTTCTTCCAGCTTTGGGTTTAGTTTGCTCCTCATTTTCTAGTTCATTAAGATGTAAAGTCAGGTTGAGACTTTCTTTTTTAAGTAGGTATTTACAGCTGTAAATTCCCTTCTGAGCACTGCCTTCATTGCCTCTCATAAATTTTGATGTTTTTGTTGTACTTCATCTCAAAGTATTTTCCAGTTTACACAGTGATTTCTTTGACTAACTGGTTAAGACTGTAAGTCCCATACATCTGTGAATTTTACAGTTTTCCTTCTATTATTGATGCCTACCCTCATTCTTTTTTTTTTTTTTTAAATAAACGTTTATTTATTTGTGAGACAGAGAGAGACAGAGCATGAATGGGGGAGGGTCAGAGAGAGGGAGACACAGAATCCGAAACAGGCTCCAGGCTCTGAGCTGTCAGCACAGAGCCCGACGCGGGGCTCGAACTCACGGACCGCGAGATCATGACCTGAGCCAAAGTCAGCCGCTTAACTGACTGAGCCACCCAGGCGCCCCAACCTACCCTTATTCTATTGGTCAGAGAAGATACTTTGTATTCTTTTAGTTGTTTTAAATGAGAATTGCTTTATGGCCTAACACACAGGCTATACTGGATAATGTTCATGTGCACCTGAGAAGAATGTATAGCTGCTGTTGTTGATGGAGTGTCCAAATGTGTCTGTTGGGGCTAGCTGGGTTTTAGTGTTCAAGTCCTCCAGTTACTTACTGATCTGCTGTCTATGTGTTTTATCCATTATTGAAAGCGAAGTGTTTAAGTCTCCACCTGTTGTTGTTGTGGAACTACTTCTCCCTTCAATTCTGTCCAGGTTTACTTCATATATTTTGAGTGTCTGGTGCATATATCTTCTTGATGAATTGACCCTTATATAATTTTCTTTGTTTCGTGTAAAAATTTAAGCCTAAAACCCATTTGTATACTAATAGAGCTACCCCAGATCTCTTTTGGTTGTTATTTGCATGGAGTTTCTTTTTCCATAACTTAATGTTGTATCTACTAGTGTCTTTGGCTCTAAAATGAGTCTCTTGTGTGCAGCATACAGTTACATTGTTGGTTTTTTTGGTTTTTTTAACCCACTATGATTCCTGTTTTTTAATTCGTAAGTTTAGTTCATTTACATTTAAAATGATTACTGATAATGCAGGATTCATTCTGCTGTTTGTTCCTCAACTCTCCTAATATTTTTTTTTTCTAGTGTACCATTTTTATTCCTCATTTCTTTTCAGTATATTCTTTATTTTCTTAGGGGTTACTATGGGTATTACAGTTAACACTCTTAACTTATACCAATCTACATTGAATTGATACCAAATTAGTTCAATAACACAGTACCTCTGTTCCTGTCCAACTCCATCCCAAATTTTTGTTGAAATTTCACAAATTACATCATTACACATTACGTGCCCATTGACACAGGTTTCAAATTATTGTTTTATGCATTTGTCTTAATCATGTAGGAAACAAAGTGAGATAAATTAGAAATACAGTACCACTAGCTTTCATATATACACCTGTGCAGTTACCTTTGTTGGTAATGTTTCTTTGTATGACTTGGAATTACTGTCACATGTCCTTTTATTTCAGCCTTTAGAACTCCCTTTAGCATTTCTTGCAGGGAGGTCTCGTAGAGGCCAATTCTCTTGCCTTTTGTTTATCTTAGTTTTTCCTTCATTTCTGAAGGGCAGTTTTGCCAACAGAGACTTGGTTGAAAGTGCTTTTTCCCCCCAGCACTTTAATTTTTTATCCCATTGCCTTCTGGGCCAGATGGGTTTCTCATGAGAAATCAGCTATTAATTGTATTGGCGATCCCTTGTCTGTGACAAGTCTCTCCTCTCGCTGCTTTCAAGATATCCTCTTTGTATTCCAACAATTATACTGTGTCTCAGCATGGACCTCTGAGATTATCTACCTTAGAGTTCAGTGAGCTTCTTCAATGTGTAGTTTCATATAATCTGGGACACTCACTATGGCTCACTTATATGGATGGCAGTTAATGCCAGTGGTTGATTACCTCAACTGGTGCATTTGACAACACTCACATACGACCCCAGGGGGGTTTTGGCTTTTTTTTTTTTTAATGGTGGTTTGGTTCCCATGTGGAGCATCCCAAGATTGAGTGTTCCAAGACAACTAGGCAGAAGCTATAGGCTTCTTATAACCTAGCTTCAGAAATCACAGGGTATTACTTCTACCATAATCTACTGGTCAAGCAAACCATTAAGAACATCCCAGATTCAAGAGGCAGAACTGGAGATCTCTTCACAATGAGAAAAATGTAAAATGATTCCTGGCTCATTTTTAATCCATCATTATACCTTGTTGATTCTAAGAGAGTTGCTTCCAGAGCAAGCAAATGACAAAGAAATGTCAAGGGTAGGTTTGACATTTTGTGCGTGGGAAGGGCAGGATGTGGAGTGTCCTATATCTGTACTAGTGGAAGGACAAGCCCTGCATTAAAGACAGAGATACAGGAAAGTTAGGGGTGAAAAAGAAATAATATCCTGTCTCCCCAGGATAAGAGAAAAAAGTGCTACCTCAGTGATGCTCCTTGGAGTGTGAAGGGGAAAGGAAAAGTAAGGATAGCCTCTAGGAAGTCAGAATATTTGAGCCTCTGATATGGCTAAAGCCTCCATCATCAAGGCTTACCTTCACCTTCCAGGTACCCTGTAAGCAACCATGTGTTGAAGGCTCAGGGGAGAGAACACTGCCTGCCACTCTTGTAGGTCAGTAAGTCTGAGAATGTTCTGGATGAGGCAATTGAGGCTGCATGCCATCTGGAATACACATGACCACATTATTAAATATAACTTGTTAAATAACCTTCTAATTTAGTCAAATGATTTTACTCTGAAGAATAACTCACTTTTCACCAAGAATCCCTACTCACCCCCTATACCCAAATACTGTGCATCCTGTCTTTAATAATAATTGCTACCAATTCTTGGTACAGTGTGCTTAGGTCTTTTTCCAGTTTGATTCTCACAGCTACCCCATTTTACAGATAAGGAAATTGAGGCTTAGAGATATGTTTTTCCCAAGGACATGGAGAAAATGGCATAGCAAGGAATCAATTTCATATCTAGTTGGCACCACAGTATAGTTACTATACAATGTTTTGTCCTTAAGACTCAATAAAACTCCTATTTGTCATAAGGATGGTCTGTATAATTAATTCGGCAATTTTTTGGTAATTATCCCTGCCTGGGAATATATCTTCTGTCACTGTTGATGTAAATAGGTACTTAAACATATTTAATGCATGAAACTCCAATCCAAGATGGTGATGTAGGAAGACATTGAACTCACTCCCCAGACAGACCAGAATCAATACCTATTTACAGATCATTTCCTCCTGAAAAACTGATGGATAACTGAATAGCTTCTGCAAAACAAAAGCTAAAACAACAGAGAATAGCATGAGAGATTGCGACATGGTAATGTCCAAACAAGTAAACTGCAGTGTGGAGGGATAGTACAGGGGGCCAGAAGCAAATTCATCTGCCCTGGGGCACAAATAAAAAGCCATGGCTTCAAAGAGCAATTAATACATAAAAGATCCAGCCCTAGAACCCACTGAACAGTAGAAGAGTGACTTTAACTCTCTCCAGGTTAGAGGGGTTGGTGAGCACTATGGTTTATACTACTCTTCCACCTTGAGAGTGCAGACTGCAGCAGGGTCCAGATATGTAGCTGGCCTGTCACCTCACTGAGCCCCACATTCCTAGCTTACACCAACCCCAGATACGCTGGGGCATGGAAAAAAAGCCAAAATTTATTTTTATTTTTTTAAAGTTTAATTGAGAGAGAGAGAAGAGAGAATCCCAAGCAGACTCCCCACTGTTAATGTGCATAGCATGATGCAGGGTTCAAACTCACAAACTGTGAGATCATGACCCTGAGCAAATCAAGAGTTGGATTCTTAACTGACTGAGCCACCCAGGTGCCCCAAGAAAGCCACAATTTAAAAGAGCAACTAAGGGGAGTATCTGGCTGGCTCACTCTCTAAGCAAACAAACAAACAAACAAACTTAAAAAATAAAAAAAGAACTGATACAACTCAACACCCAAAACACAGATAATCCACTAAAAAATGGGCAGAAAACATGAACAGACATTTCTCCAAATAAGATATACAGATGGCCAACAGACACACGAAAAAATACTCAACATCACTTACCATCAGGGCAATGCAAATCAAAACTACAATAAAATATCCCCCTCGAACCTGTCAGAATGACTAACATCAATAATACAAGAAACAACAAGGTGTTGGAGAGGATGTAGAGAAAAAGGAACATTCGTACATTATTGATGGGAATGTAAATTGGTGGAGCCACTGTGGAAGACAGTATGGAGGTTCCTCAAAAAATTAAATATAGAACTACCCTACAATCCAGTAATCACACTACTGGGTATTTACCAAAAAAAAAGTACAAAAACACTAATTCAATGAGATACATGCACCCATGTTTAGAGCAGTATTTACAATAGCCAAATTATGAAAGCAGCCCAAGTGTCCATCAATAGGTGAATGGATAAAGAAAATGTGATATATTTACAATAGAATACTATTAAACCATAAAAAAGAATGAAATCTTGCCATTTGCAATAACATAGATGGAGCTAGAGAGTATAATGCTAAGTGAAATAGAGAAAGACAAATACCGTATGATTTCACTCATATGTGGAATTTAAGAAACGAAGCAATGAAAAAAAAGACAAACCAATAAATAGACTCAACTATAGAGAACAAACTGATGGCTACCAGAGAGGGGGTGGGTGGGATGATGGGTGAAATAGTTGATGGGGATTAAAGAGTTATAATGATGAAAAAAAAAAATTTTAATGTGCTGGGAAAACTAGACAGCTACCTGCAAAAAAAATCAGACAAGTTTTATATACCATACATAAAAGGATCAAAATGGATTAAAGACCTAAATATGAGAACTGAAACCACAAAACTCCTGGAAGAGAACACAGGCAATAATTTCTCTGACATCGACCATAGCAACATTTTTCTAGATATGTCTCGTAAGGCAAGGTAAACAGAAAAACTATTGGGAGCATATCAAAATAAAAAGCTTTTTCACAGTGAAGAAAACCAACAAAACAAAAAGGCAACTTACTGAATGGGAGAAGATATTTGTAATGATATATATGATATGGGGTTAATATCCAAAATATATAAAGAACTTAATCCAAACCCAAAATACAAATAATCCAATTACAATGGGCAGAGGACCTGAATAGACATTTTTCCAAAGAAGGTAATACAGATGGCCAACAGACACATGAAAAGATGTTCAGTATTACTAATCATCAGGGAAATGCAAATCAAAACCGCAATAAGATATCACCTTACACCTGTCAGAATGGCTAAAATAAAAAGGACAAGAAATAACAATTGTTGGCAAGCATTTGAAGAACAAGGAACCCTTGGGCCCTGTTGGTGGGAATGTAAATTAGTACAGCCACTCCGGAAAACAGTATGGAGAGTCCTCAAAAAATTGAAAATAGAAATGCCTTACAATCCTGTAATTCCACTACTGGGTATTTACCCAACAAGAACAAAACACTAATTCAAGAAGATATATGTACCCTTATGTTTACTGCAGCATTATTTATAATAGCCAAGATATGGAAGCAACCCAAGTATCCATCAATAGATAAATGGATAAAGATACATACACCTGCACACATGGAATATTCCCCAGCCATAAAAAGAATGAAATCATGCCATCTGCAATAACATGCATAGAACTAAGTGATATTATTCTAAGTAAAATCAGTCAGACAAGGGAAAGACAAATAGCATATTATTTCACTCATACATAGAATCTAAAAAACAAATGGGGTGCCTGGGTGGCTCAGTTGGTTAAGTGTCCAACTTTGGCTCAGATCATGATCTCACTGATCATGAATTTGAGCCTCACAAGGGGATCTCTGCTGTCAGCACCAAG
The DNA here is from genome assembly GCF_016509475.1 of Prionailurus bengalensis. Classification (NCBI taxonomy): domain Eukaryota; kingdom Metazoa; phylum Chordata; class Mammalia; order Carnivora; family Felidae; genus Prionailurus; species Prionailurus bengalensis. The sequence goes on along the minus strand of NC_057352.1, from coordinate 16,696,981 downwards.
CCCACTTCAGATCCTGTGTCTCCCTTTCTTTCTGTCCCTCCCTCACTCACACATGTACTCTCTCAAAAATAAACATTAAACATTTTCAAACAAAACAAACAAAAAGCAGGATCGGATCTATAAATACTGAGGACAAAATGATGGTTGCCAGAAGGGAAAAGGGAGGGAGGATGGGCAAAATGTTGAGAGGGAGGAGATAACAGGCTTCCAATTATGGAATCAATCAGTCACGGGAATAAAAGAGCATTGGAAAGGAATATAGTCAATGGTATTGTAATATCGTTGGGTGGTGGCAGATGGTAGCTACACTCGTGGTAAGCATAACATAACATATAGTTGTTGAAGCACTATATTGTACACCTTAAACTAATATACCATGTGTCAACTACATTTAAATTAAAAATTTTTTAATTTATTTATTTTGAGAGAGAGGAAGCATCCAAGTGGGAAAGGGGGTGAGAGAGAGTGAGACAATCCCAAGCAGAGCCTGGCACAGGGTTCGATCCCATGAACTGTGAGATCATGAGCTGAAATCAAAAGTCAGACAGTGAGCCACTGAGGTGCCCCTATACTTAAAATTTTTTAATGTATATACAAAAAAAGGCAAAACATTTAGATATGATCAAAGAATATATACAGATTTCAAATAGACATCAACATGTTCAACATTCTAACATCATCAGTTATTAGGGAAATGCAAATTAAAACCACATGAGATACTTTATGTACCTATTATAATGTGTATAAAAAGACTGACCATACCATGTGTTGGCAAGGATGTGGAGGAACTAGTTCTCATATAATACTTTTGGGAATATAAAATGGTAAACCACCTTGGAAAACAGTTTAGAAAACTTTTTAAATATTTTTAAAGTTAAACATGTAACTACCATATGACTGAAGCATTCCATTCCTAGATATTTACCAAGAGAAATGAAGGCACATATCCATATCAAGACTTGTACAAATGTGCAAAACAGGTCCTAAGGGGAAGAGAATACACAATAGCCAGGTTTACAATAGCCAGGTCCTAAGGGGAAGAGGAACCACAATTGCATCAATAGGTAAACGGATAAATTGTAGTATCTACACAGTGGAATTCCATTCACCAATAATTAAAAGGAATGGATTATTGCCACATGGATGGATCTCAAAATAATCATGCTGCATAAAAGAATCCAGATATTTATAGCAGCGCTATCAACAATAGTCAATTATGGAAAGAGCCCTCCATCAACTGATGAATGGATAAAGATGTGGTGTGTACATAAATACACAAAGGACTACTACTCAGCGATGAAAAAGAATGAAATCTTGCCATTTGCAACAATGTGGATGGAACTAGAGGGTATTTAAGTCAAACAAAGATATATGATTTCACTTGTGGAATTTGAGAAACTGAAGAGGTGAACATAGGGGAAGGGAAGGGAAAAAAAGAGGGAGGCAAACCATAAGAGACTCTTAAATACAGAGAACAAACTGAGGGTTGCTGGAGGCAGGGGAATGGGTTAACTGGGTGATAGGCATTAAGGATGGCACTTTTTGGGATGAGCACTGGGTGTCATATGTAAGAAATAAATCCCTGGCTTCTACGCCTGAAGCCAAGACTACACTGTATGTTAACTAACTTGAATATAAATTTTAAAAAAAGAAAGAAAGAAAACACCATATATATACAAAGGAAGCCAGATAACTTGAAAAAAACTTGAAGAAAAAAAAAAAAGAAGCCAGATGAAAGGAGAGTACATATCATATGAGTCCATTTATAGAAAACTTTAGGAAATGCAAATCATCTATTGGGACAGAACAGGGATTTGAGAGGAGGTACAGGAGGATAGGAGGGTAGGATTACAAAGAGGCACGAGGAAACTCAGAGGTAATGGATATGTTAGCAATATTGTGATGGTTTCACATGTGTATACATATGTCAAAATGTACATTTTGACTTGTACATTTAAATATGTGTAGTTTATATTTGTTAACTATACTACAATAAAGACTAAAAAGACATAATTCTCACCATATGACTTTTGTTATAAATTCTACATTTTCCATAAAGAAACTGACAACTATAAAAGTAGTATGTGTAACAACCTTTTTAGTTCCTTCTATTTATTCTACATCAGGTGCATGCATTTTAATCTCCAAAATACACAATTAGGTTAAAGTTATTGCCTTCCTTTTACAAATAAAGAGCCAAAGCTCAATGGAGGTTAATTCCATACCTTAGTTAATTCCACACCACAAGATACAGAGCTAGCATTTTAAGAACAGTCATTTTAGGACTTCTGGTTAAGCATAATAAATTGACTACATGTCTTCCTCCTGGAAACACATAAAATAACAGTAGGAATTAATTCACATGGAAAAAGAGAACAAGTAAGGAGAAAACATGGGTAAAGATTTCAAATATTGTCAGTTCTGTAATAATCCTTTTAAAATGTATTAACATGATTATAAGGAAATAATTGGAGTTTACTATGGATTTTGATTTGCTTAAGTGTAATTTCATTTGAGAAACACTAAGTGAATGCAAAAAGTGCACTCAGCTGAACCAAGCTATATAGAACACTAACCACATATAGACACACACCTCATAAAAACAATGAGTCACACTCATGCATGTGTTACAACTTTCCGTCCAATTTCAGATAAGCATCCTCCCACCACTTCACAGTAACAAGATGGTCCTCAGGGCCTTGCAGCCTCACACCTCCCTTTCATTTCCCCTTCTTTCTTCTCAACCTGTTTGGTATTTTCCCTCTGTCTTTTGCTTATTTCTGTCTTTTCTGTTACTGTTATTCTCTCTTTCATTTACTTCTTGCACATGGGGTGGCGGGAGTGACAGTGGGATTGGCTGGCCACTGAGAGTGTAGATACCCACATCCAAAACTTCAGGTCTTTTTCAAGGTGAATTACTATATATTGTAATACTTAATGTACTTAGCCATTTAAAACTGTGCTGCCATTTTTATTAAGTTCCTGTATTTTCTAATGAGTTACTGGTGAAATTTTTGGACATTGTGCCTTTATCCTTGTTTAAAAGCCTTATGGTTTTTATCAGGTAACTTAGCATAACATGATGATTTTTAGGACTGCATATGTTGCATATAGAGACTGTATAGTTTTTCAAAGAAGATTAAAGTATGGAATACTGATGACTGATTCAGCATAGCATAAAATTCTGCCATTTAGTACATGTAAAAAGACATACCAGTGTGAAATTTGAGATGATTTGCCTCAACAGAGCCCTAGACTCAGGAGATGCAAGAAAAAGGAGGCTGAAAATAGGAAGTTTGTTTCAAATCTATATTCAGAACAAATAGATTTCCAAGTTTGCTCTCATCCACAAAGCCAACAAACTACACCCACAAGGAAACTGATAACACCAGCCTAGGTGGCAAGGGCAAGGAGGCACAGAAATTAAATAAGAAGTAAAATTCTGAATATTGTATAGTAATAGGAAAGAAAATCAGAAATAATTAACAACAAAGGAGACATTAAAGAAATAAAATATTAGGAGCCACTATACACAATTAACTTTGAAAGCCAAAATGAATTGGACAAATTATTTATAATACGAAACTAGGTACAAGAGGAAATAGAACACTAGAATGTATCAATAACCTTTAAAGGAATTTAAATAGTAATCAAAGCCTACTTCTCATTCAGGTAAATTTTATTCTAGGACTATAAGAATGGTTCAACACACCAAATGCCAACTAAATAATTCCCCACATTAATGGTGTAAAGGGAAAAAATACAATTATCTCAATAGGTGAATACTGAATTGATTTAATTCAAGAACTAGTCACTGAAAAACAAAAGCAAAAAAAAACTCTAACAAATTACAGATAAAAGAGATCTTTGGTAACTAGATGCAACTTACCAAAATCGCATGGCAAAATGTAGTTCATAATGAAGAAACTTTAGAGTCAGTCTTTTAAATATAAATATAGGACAAGAATGACCACTACTGTAACATATTACTAGAATTCCTGAACAATGCTCTAAGACAGTAAGATGTGCAAGGACTAGAAAGGAAGGAATAAAACTATCAATGTTTGAAGAAACTAAGATCATCTACTTAGACAATCCAATCAAATCAACATGTAAACTATTAGACAATTAAAAGAATTTAGCTAGTTTGCTGGATTCAAGATTATTTTATTAGAAACAACAGCATTTCTCTACATGAGCATTGAGTATCTAGGAATTAACACAGAACACACAAACCTCTATGGAAAAACTTTTGAATTCTTTTTTTTTTTTTAATTTTTTTTTTCAACGTTTATTTTTATTTTTGGGACAGAGAGAGACAGAGCATGAACGGGGGAGGGGCAGAGAGAGAGGGAGACACAGCATCGGAAACAGGGTCCAGGCTCCGAGCCATCAGCCCAGAGCCCGACGCGGGGCTCGAACTCACCGACCGCGAGATCGTGACCTGGCTGAAGTCGGACGCTTAACCGACTGTGCCACCCAGGCGCCCCCTTTTGAATTCTTAAAGGAGAAATTTTGAATAAAGATATTCTATGTTCTTGGATCAGATGACATAGCAAAATAAAGATACCAATTTTTTCTAAATTAATATATAAATCCAGTGAGATTCCCAAGAAAATTCCAGTGGGACTTTTGAGTTATCTTAATATCTTATTCCAAAATCTATTCAGAGGAATAAAATCCATGAATAGCTAAGTCAACTGCAGAAAAGAATATCAGGAAGTGACTTGCCTTACCAGATTAAAAACAAACTACAAAGCTGTATGTAGTAATGAAAATGGCATTGTACTAGCATAAGATCAGACAAATAGACTGTGTAGTAAAGAATTTAACCTTGCCCAAAAGGAGTTCTGGCCTTTTCTCTTGGCTTCCAGGAGGTAGTGTCTAGGCCCTTGTGTGATGAGAAAACAACCTTTGAGGAAAACAACTTTGTTTTTCTGAGGTGCTGCCTAGGCATTTTATAGTACGATAACCCTGCTCACACCTAGAGTCTAAACATTTAGATAAGGACTTGAGTTTAGGATGCCGAACACAAGTTCCCACTTTATTTTTGGAGGCACCTTTTTAAATAACCACTTAGAGGTAAGCCTATGAAAAGTTAGTGACCTCCACCCCAACCACCTGGTAAGTAATAGGTGCTCACTACCCTCCTCATTACCTCCTGCTTGCTCCTGACCTGGCATGGAGGACTCCCCTTCCCCCTGGCTTTCAACTTCACCCTTTCACTTCTGGGATCCATAAGTGATAATAAATCTTGTGACTGTACTTCCTTTATGTGGGGGTACTGAAACTACACTTTCAATCAAAATTACCCTGTGGGTCCCATTTCCCCCGAAGGGGAGCCTGGATGCTGAGAGAACTACCTATCAATCCCATGTGGGTGGCCTGTGCCCCCTCATTCATCAGGTCATAATCTCCATATTCTTAATTCAATACACTAGTTCCAGCTTCTCAACATATCTTTGAATGTCATGCATGGTAGGAATGTCTTTGCTTAGGGGCTTTAGATCACACTGGAGAGTCTAACAATGTAATTTAAAGTGGGAGTTTCAGGCATGTGGGCTCAATCAACCTCTGGAGGGGCTGGAGACAAGAGACTCATCTACCACATGCACAATCAGTCATGCCTATGTGCTGGAGCCTCAGTATAAACTCTGAACACCAAGGCTCAGGTGAACTTCCCTGATTGCAGTACTCTCTGTGTATTATTACACATCAGTGTTGGAAAAACACTGTCTTGACCTCATAGGGAGAGGACAACAGAAGCTTCACATCTGGTCCTTTTCCCGGATACATTTCTATGTACTTCTTCCCTTGACTTATTTTAATCTATATCTTTTCCCTGTAATAAGTCATACCTGTGAATATAACAGCTTTCAGTGAGTTCTGAGACTACCTAGGAAATTATGAGAACTGAGGGTAGTTTTAGGAACCCACCAACTTGCAATTGGTATTGGAAGTGAGTGTGATTTTGTGTGGACTCTTTCCTCTAACTTAATAGTTGCTTACTTTCTGTAGGAGGAGGTCTTCAAGACTCCAGTTGATCCACGAGTGGACTCAGACACTTGGAGGCTCCTTACCTCCTTCCCGTCCTTGGGATGTACATTCCACCACTCTTCCCATACTAGAAGCCACTTCAAGGACAAGCCTTGAGTCATGTGTTGTTGAGACCATCTGGATGGTATATGTGACTGAATCCTGTTAAGGTCTCTATATAAACCTTTAGGATTCTGGCAGGCAGATGCGGGGATCTACTGGTCTTGCACCCACCCAAGACAAGCCTCATATGTAAGTTCCCTTGCTTATTAAAACTACCACCTAAAAACAAAACAAAAAAAATAAATAAAAATAAACAAAAACAACAAAACCCTGCCACCTACCCAATCTGGAGTGATGGGCCTCTTTCTTGAGTCTCTCCTTGCCCTCTGTGTATAGGGGCCAATTTCAAATTTCACATGGGGAACTATAGAGGTTGAGAACCAACACTTAAACATAGACCAATGGAATGGAATAAATACACACACTCTCTTTGTCAATGAGGAAATGATAAACTTTTAGAAAATAGTATTAGGAAACTGCTCATTACAGAGAAAAATAAAAGTGAGTTATTACCATGTGCCATATACAAATAACGATTCCATGTGGAATAAACTCCTAATTGTGAAAGATAAAATTAATGGGACAAAGTCATATAGAATATTTTTGTGACCTAATTTGGGGAGACCTTAAACAAGAGCCAAGAACAGCAGAAATTGTAAGTAAAAAAAAAAGGAATTAATGGCTTTTACTACATAATTAATAGTTAATAACAAAAAATAATTAATAATTAATTTACTAATAAATTAATGTTTATTAAGCAAAGCACCCCAAAGTTACCAGGAAAAAAATGACAGTCTAAGAGAAGATATTTGTAACATCTAACACTAACATAAATATCAACTAGTCTATGAAGTAGAATACACAGCTAAGCTATACAAACCAAAAAGAAAAAGATAAATATCCCAGTTAAAAAAAAAAAGATAAGGGGCGCCTGGGTGGCGCAGTCGGTTAAGCGTCCGACTTCAGCCAGGTCACGATCTCGCGGTCCGTGAGTTCGAGCCCCGCGTCGGGCTCTGGGCTGATGGCTCAGAGCCTGGAGCCTGTTTCCGATTCTGTGTCTCCCTCTCTCTCTGCCCCTCCCCCGTTCATGCTCTGTCTCTCTCTGTCCCAAAAATAAATAAACGTTGAAAAAAAAATTAAAAAAAAAAAAAGATATGAGAAGTCAATTTATAGAATGGGAAAACCAAATAGTTAACAAGTCAAATAAACAATATTTGAACTTTTCAATAGTCAGATAAATAAAACTTAAACAAGATACCAATTATACTTAACTGATTGTGAAGAATTAGAAAGCTAGATAAATGCCAGATGTTGATTAGTAGTGTGGTAAAGAAGAACTCCTGTATGCTACTGGCAGGAATAGCCAGCCCTTCTCTTCTGGAAAGTGGCCTGGCAGTTTTTAGTCAAATGAAGCACAAGTGAGCCCTATGATACAGCAATTCCATTCCCAGGTATATAACCCAAAGAAATTTTTACATTTCCCTAAGAGAGATATAGAAGAATTTTAATCAGTCTTGTTTGTTGTGTTGTTGAAGGGGTGGTGTTTGATGGTGGGAGAGAAGCAATCTAGTATCCATCACGCAGGCAGTGGGCAAATAAAATTGCAATGTTATGGAGCAGTTAAATAAAGAACTAGACATAGTTTTGCTGGGTAAAAGAAGTTTAACACCAAAAAAAAAATCTGATTAAAAAATGGGCAAAAGACTTAAACAGACATTTTTCCAAAAAACGACATACAGATGGCCAACAAACACATGAAAACATGCTCAGCATCATTAGTCATCATGAAAATGCAAATCAAAACCACAATTAGATATCAACTCACACCAGTCAGAGTGGCTAATATCAAAAAGACAAGAAATTTAACAAGTGCTGGTGAGAATGTAGAGAAAAAGCAGCCATTGTACACTGCTGGTAGGAATGGAAACTGGTGTAGTCACTATGGAAAACAGTTCTTCAAAAAAATTGAAAAGAAAAATACCATACAACCTAGTAATTCCATTTCTGGATATTTACTGAAGAAAACAAAAACACTAATTTGGAAAGATATATGCACCACTATGTATATTGCAGCATTATTTACAATAGCCAGGATATGGAGGCAACCTAGATGTCCATAGATAAATGGATGGATAAAGAAGATGTGGTATACAAAGAATACAAAAATACTAGTTCAAAGGGATACATGCACCCCAATGTTTATAGCAATGTTATCAACAACAGCCAAATAATGGAAAGAGGCTGAATGTCCATTGACTGATGAATGGATAAAGAAGATGTGGTGTGTGTGTGTATATATATAATGGGATACTACTCTGCCATAAAAAAAGAATGAAATCTTGCCATTTGCAACAACATAGATGGAGCTATAGAGTATCACGCTAAGTGAAATACATCAGAGAAAGACAAATACCATATGATTTCACTCATATATGGAATTTAAGAAATAAAACAAATGAGCAACGGGGGGGGGGGGGGGGGGGGGGGTGAAAAGAAGCAAAACAGGAAACAGACTCTTAACTATAGAGAACTGATGTTTACCAGAATGGAGGTGGGTGGGGGGGATGGGTTTAAATAGGTGATGGGGATTAATGAGGGAAATTGCTGTATGTAAGTGTTGAATCAGTAAATTGTACACCTGAAACTAATATTACACCATATGTTAACTAACTGGAATTTAAATAAAAACTTAAAAAAAAAAAGATGCGGTATATATACACAAAGGAATGTTAGCCATAAAAAAAGAAACCATTTGCAACAACATGGATGGACCTTGGCAACATCATGCTAAGTGAAATAAGTCAGAGACAAATACCATATTATTTCACTGATCTGTGGAATCTAAAAACAAAACAAACAAAAAATAGAAGCAGACTCATAAATACAGAGAACAACTGGTGGTTGCCAGAGGAGAAAGGGAAAAGGGCTAGGCAAAATAGGTGAAGGAGATTAAGAGATACAAAAACTTCCAGGGTGCCTGTCTGGCTTAGTTGGAAGAGCATATAACTCTTGATCTTGGGGTCATGAGTTCAAGTCCCACATTGGGGGTAGAGATTACTTGGATAAATAAATAAAACTTAAAAAATATTTTTAAAAAAGAGGTATAAACTTCCAGTTATAACATAAGTCACAAAAATGAAAAGTATAGAGAATATAGTCAATAATACTGTAATAGCTTTGTATGGTGACAGATGGTAACCACTTATTGTGGTATTTCATAATGCACATTATTGCCAAATCGCTATGTTGTACACCTGAAACTAATTATGTCAGCTACACTTCAATTAAAAAAATAATAATAATAAGGGAGGCTGGGTGTCTCAGTCGGTTAAGCATCCGACTTTGTTTCAGGTCATTACCTCATGGCTCGTGGGTTCAAGTCCCTCATTGGGCTCTGTGCTGACAGCTTGGAGCCTGGAGCCTGCTTCATATTGTGTCTCCCTCGCTCTCTCTACCCCTCCCCTGCTCATTCTCTGTCTCTCTCTGTCTCTCAAAAATAAATAAACATTTAAAATTTTTAAAAAAAATTTTTTTTTACTACAAATATTATTTAAATACAATTTAATTTCTGGAGTATTCTGTTCATCGTGGTGAATATTAGCTAATATTTTTCCTAGTGACATTTTTTGTTTAATTTTTCTGTGATTTATTTCAAAAAGTAGGAATTTTTTAAATATCTACCTACGTCAAGAGAATGAGAAAAAAAGCAACAGATTGCAAGAAAATTTTTGCAGAAGATATATCTGATAAAGGAGTTAAACAAAATATATAAAGACCTCTTAAAACACAATAAGAAAACAAATAACCTGATTTAAAAATGGGCAAAAGACCAGGACACCTCACCAAAAAAGACATACAGATGATAAATAAGCATATGAAAAGATGCTCCATATCATGTCATCAGGGAAATGAAATTAAAACAAGATACCACCACATACCTATTAAAATGGCCAAAATCCAGAACACTGACAACAAATGCTAAAAGGATGTGGAATAGGAACTCTCATACATTAATGGTGGGAATGCAAAATGGTACAGCCATTTAGAAGTTTGGCAGTTTCTTACAAAACTAAACATACTCTTTTTCCATTTTTTACTGTTTATATATTTGAGAGAGAGAGAAAGAGTGTGAACATGGAAGAGGCAGATAGAGAAGGAGACACAGAATCCAAAGCAGGCTCCAGGCTCTGAGTGGTCAGCACAGAGCCTGATGCGGGGCTCGAACTCATGAACCACGAGGTCATGACCTAAGCTGAAGTCAAATGCTTAACCAACTGAGCCACCCAGGTGCCCTAAAACTAAACTTACTCTTAACGATCTGATCAAGCAGTCACACTCCTTGGTATTTACCCAATGAGCTAAAAACTTATGTCCACACAAAAATCTGTACACAGATGTTTATAGCAGCTTTATTCACAACTGCCAAAACTTGGAAATAACCAAGATATCCTTGAGTAGGTAAATGGATAAATAAATTGTGGTACATGCAGACAACAGAATATCATTCAGCACTAAAAAAATGTATTAATAAGCCATAAAAAGACATGCAAGAAGCTTAAATGCATATTACTAACTGAAAGAAGTCAATCTTAAAAGTTTATATACAATATGATTCCAACCATATGACATTGTGGAGAAAACAAAACTACAGTAAAAAGATCAGTAGTTGCCAGAGATTGGGGGGGGAGGGGTGGTGAGGGATGCACAGAGTATTTTTAGGGCTGTGAAAATACTCTGTATGATACTATAATAATGGATACATGTCACTATACACTTGTCCAAACCCAACGACTGTACAACACAAAGAGTGAACCCTAATGTAAACCAGGGACTTGGGTGACATGATGTGGTAGTGTAAGTTCATCAACTGTGTACCACTCTGGTGGGTGATGTTAGTAATAGGGAAAGCTATGCACGTGTTGGGACAAGATAAATATGGGAAATCTCTGTACCTTCTTCTTAACTTTGCAATGTACCTAAAACCATTCTAAAAAATAAAGTCTTGGAGAAGCCAAGACGGTGGAACAGCACGGAAGGTTTTGTTGCATCTTGCATCCATGAAATACAGTCAGATCAACACTAAACCATCCTGCACACCTAGAAAATTGATTTGAGGATTCACACAACAATTTGCACAACCTGAGCCACAGATCTCAGCAGGTACACGGCATGGAGAGGTAAACTGGGGGAGAGAGTAGCCGCGGAGGGCAGGGAGTTGTTTTTGCTTGCAGAGAGAGGACAGAGACTGGAGGAGAGTATGGGAAAAGCACTCCCCCAAAAAGCAGCTGGAGAGAAAGTGGAAAAGTGGAAACAGCCACAGGGACTGAACTAAAAAGGGAGAAAGGAGAAAGGAGAAAGAAGAGGGTTTAAATTCCACTAAGACTGTATAAACAGGGGGAGCACAGAGTCTGAAACTCCGCAGCTCAATACCTGGAGGTGTGCTGGTAGGAAGGGCGAATCCCCAAGAGCAGAGTGAAGTCCAGGTAGTCCTCGGGCAACACGGGGAGAGGCGGTTCCCCTGCTGGGAGGACATTTGGTAGAAGCTGTGTGCCCCCCCTACAGGCAAAGGTGCCAGCAGACCCCAGAGGAAAACCACATTAGCTGGTGCTGGAACAAGGTCACTAAGGGTGAAGCCTGGTGCCAGATGTGTGTTATGATTTTCCATAATCCTGAAATGCTGCTGCTACACAGTTGCGTGAATGTTTTCTGGGGCAGACTGGCACCCAGCTGCAGTCTCTGGGCATTGGCAGCAGCACAGTCCCTCAAACGTTCCTGGGTGTGGTCGGCACCCAGCCATTGCTCAGTGAGACCCCCCCCCCAGAAGTCTGAGTGGGACAAAGCTGCACTCTCTCAGAAGTGAGGGGCTGGGAAACACAGCCACATCTGAGATAAAACTCAGGAGGGAGGTGCCGCCTGGCAACCTGATGGCTCGGTGACAGTGTAAAAGCAGGGAGTGACAGAAGCCGGAGACAAAGGACGGGTGCGCAATTGCTGATCAGGGAGAACAGAGTTCTGACACTAAAGACTGGGTAGCTGGGTGATGCCATTTTCACCCCTCCCACGCATACACATACACACCTACAAGCGCCACAACCATCCACCCCAGTAAGCTCAGCAGTGCTACCTAGTGGAGAATGGAGCCATTACACTAAGCCTCGCCCAACTGGGCCAACCTCGCTCTTCAGGAACACCGCAAGTCTCTCTGCCTGCTTAGTTTATGGACTATAAATTGCTTCATAGTTTGACTTGTAGGGGAAAATGATATAATTTCAATTGTATTTCACTCTGTTTGCTGGTCCACCTATTCAATATTCTTTTTTTTTGTTTTCTTTTTTTTCTCTTTTTCATTTCTTTTTTCTTGAATACAGAAAGAAAAACTTTATTTTTATTTTCAATTTTTATTAAAAATGTTTTCCCTTAATTCTACTATATTTTCTTATTTTTTTGTAAATTTTTCAAATTCTATTTTACTTCCATCATTTCATTTTATTCTATTTCATTGTGTTCATTTTTTCAAATTTTCAAACTTTTTTTTTCTTTTTTCCCCTTTTTCTCTAATCTGTCAAGCTCCTTTCAACAACCAGACCAAAACACACCTAGGATCTAGCATCATTTATTTGATTTGTGTGTGTGTGTGTGTGTGTGTGTGTGTGTTGTTTTTAATTTTTTAATTTTAATTTTTTTACCTTATTAACTTCTTTCTCCCTTCAAAATGACAAAATGAAGGAATTCACCCCAAAAGAAAGAGTAGGAAGAAACTACAGCCAGGGACTTAATGAACACAGATACAAGCAAGATGTCTGAACCAGAATTTGGAATCACGATAATAAGAATACTAGCTGGGATTGAAAACAGATTAGAATCCCTCTCTGTGGAGATAAAAAGTAAAAGCTAGTCAGGATGAAATAAAAATGTAGCTGAGCTGCCATCTCAGATGGATGCCACAGCGGCAAGGATGGATGAGACAGAACAGCAAATCAGCGATATAGAGGACAAATTTAGGGAGAATAATGAAGCAGAAAAAAAGAGGGAGACTAAGGCAAAAAAGCACGATTTAAGAATTAGAGAAATCAGTGACTCATTAAAAAGGTACAACATCAGAATCATAGGGGTCCCAGAAGATGAAGAGAGAGAAAAAGGGATAGAAGGGTTATGTGAGCAAATCAGAGCGGAAAACTTTCCTAACCTGGGGAAAGACACAGACATCAAAATCCAGGAAACACAGAGGACTCCCATTAGATTCAACAAAAGCCAACCATCAACAAGGCATATCATAGTCAAATTCCCAAAATACTCAGGCAAGGAGAGAATCATGAAAGCATCAAGGGAAAAACAGTCCTTAATCTACAAGGGAAGACAGATGGGGTTTGCAGCAGACCTATCCACAGAAACTTGGCAGGCCAGAAAGGAGTGGCAGGATATATTCAATGTGCTGAATAGGAAAAAATATGCAGCCAAGAATTCTTTATCCAGCAAGGCTATCATTCAAAACAGAAGGAGAGATAAAAAGTTTCCCAAACAAAAATTAAAGGAGTTTGTGACCACTGACCCAGCGCTGCAAGAAATTTTAAGGGGAGATTCTCTGAGGGGAGAAAAGATTGGGGGGGGGAGACCAAAAGCAACAAAGACCAGAAAGGACCAGAGAATATCACCAGAAACTCCAACTCTACAAGAAACACAATGGCAATAAACTCATACCTTTCAGTACTCACTCTAAACGTCAATGGACTAAATGCTCCAATCAAAAGACATAGCATAACAGAATGGATAAGAAAACAAGATCCATCTATATGCTGTTTACAAGAAACCCACTTTAGACCTAAAGACACCTTCAGATTGAAAGTAAGGGGATGGACAAAATCTATAAAGAGCTCACCAAACTCCACACCCGAAAAACAAATAACCCAGTGAAGAAATGGGCAGAAAACAGGAATAGACACTTCTCTAAAGAAGACATCCGGATGGCCAACAGGCACATGAAAAGATGTTCAACATCGCTCCTTATCAGGGAAATACAAATCAAAACCACACTCAGACATCACCTCACGCCAGTCAGAGTGGCCAAAATGAACAAATCAGGAGACTATAGATGCTGGAGAGGATATGGAGAAACGGGAACCCTCTTGCACTGTTGGTGGGAATGCAAATTGGTGCAGCCGCTCTGGAAAGCAGTGTGGAGGTTCCTCGGAAAATTAAAAATAGACCTACCCTATGACCCAGCAATAGCACTGCTAGGAATTTACCCAAGGGATACAGGAGTACTGATGTATAGGGGCACTTGTACCCCAATGTTTATAGCAGCACTCTCAACAATAGCCAAATTATGGAAAGAGCCTAAATGTCCATCAACTGATGAATGGATAAAGAAATTGTGGTTTATATACACAATGGAATACTACGTGGCAATGAGAAAGAATGAAATATGGCCTTTTGTAGCAACGTGGATGGAACTGGAGAGTGTGATGCTAAGTGAAATAAGCCATACAGAGAAAGACAAATACCATATGTGTTCACTCTTATGTGGATCCTGAGAAACTTAACAGAAACCCATGGGGGAGGGGAAGGAAAAAAAAAAAAAAAGAGGTTAGAGTGGGAGAGAGCCAAAGCATAAGAGACTGTTAAAAACTGAGAACAAACTGAGGGTTGATGCGGGGGGTGGGAGGGAGGGGAGGGTGGGTGATGTGTATTGAGGAGGGCACCTTTTGGGATGAGCACTGGGTGTTGTATGGAAACCAATTTGACAATAAATTTCATATATTAAAAAAAAAAAAGTAAGGGGATGGAGAACCATCTATCATGCTAATGGTCGACATAAGAAAGCTGGAGTAGCCATACTTACATCAGACAATCTAGAGTTTAAAATAAAGACTGTAACAAGAGATGAAGAAGGGCATTATATCATAAATAAGGGCTCTATCCACCAAGAGGACCTAACAATTGTAAACATTTATGCTCCAAATGTGAAACACCCAAATATATAAATCAATTAATTTCAAAAATAAACTCATTGGGGCGCCTGGGTGGCGCAGTCGGTTAAGCGTCCGACTTCAGCCAGGTCACGATCTCGCGGTCCGTGAGTTCGAGCCCCGCGTCAGGCTCTGGGCTGATGGCTCGGAGCCTGGAGCCTGTTTCCGATTCTGCGTCTCCCTCTCTCTCTGCCCTCCCCCGTTCATGCTCTGTCTCTATCTGTCCCAAAAATAAATTAAAAAAAAAAAAAAGTTGAAAAAACGAAAATAAACTCATTGATAATACCATAATATTAAGGGATTTTAACGCCCCACTTACAGCAATGGACAGATAATCTAAACAGAAAAATCAATAAGGAAACAACAGCTTTGAATGACACACTGGACCAGATGGACTTATCAGATATATTCAGATCATTTCATCCTAAAGCAGTGGAATATATATTCTTCTCCAGTGCACATGGAACATTCTCCAGAATACATCACATACTGGGATACAAATCAGCCCTCAACAAGTACAAAAAGATCGAGATCATACCTTGCATACTTTCAGACCACAGCGCTGTGAAACTCGAAATCAACCACAAGAAAAAATTTAGAAGGATAACAAATACTTGGAGACTGAAGAACATCCTACTAAAGAATGAATGGGCTAACCAAGAAGTTAAAGAAGAAATTAAAAAATACATGGAAGCCAATGAAAATGATAACACCACAGCCCACAACCTCTGGGATGCAGCAAAGGCAGTCATAAGAGGGAAGTATATAGCAATCCAGGCCTTCCTAAAGAAGGAAAAAAGGTTTTAGATACACAACCTAAGCTTACACCTTAAAGAGCTGGGAAAAGAACAGCAAATAAAACCCCAAACTAGCAGAAGACAGGAAATAATGAAGATTAAAGCAGAAATCAATGCTATCGAAATCAAGAAAACAGTAAAACACATCAATGAAACCAGAAGCTGGTTCTTTGAAAAAGTTAACAAAATTGATAAACTGCTAGCCAGTTTGATCAAAAAGAAAAAAGGAAAGGACCCAAATGAATAAAATCAGGAACGAAAGAGACGATCACAACAACACAGCAGAAATAAAAACAATAATAAGAGAATATTATGAGCAATTATACACCAATAAAATGGGCAATCTGGAAGAAATGAACAAATTCCTAGAAACATATAAACTACCAAAACTGAAACAGGAAGAAATAGAACTTTTGAACAGACCCACCAGTCAAGAAATCAAATTAGTCATCAAAAATCTCCCAAAAAACAAGAGTCAAGGGCCAGATGGCTTTCCAGGGGAATTCTACCAAACATTTAAGGAAGAGTTAACACCTATGCTCTTGAAGCTGTTCCAAAAAATAGAAATGGAAGGAAAACTTCCAAACTCTTTCTATGAAGCCAGCATTACCTTGATTCCAAAACCAGACAAAGACCCCACTAAAAAGGAAAACCAGTTTCCCTGATGAACATGGATGCAAAAATCCTCAACAAGACATTAGTGAACCGGATTCAACAATACATTAAAAAAATTATTCACCACAACCAAGTGGGATTTATACCTGGGATGCAGGGCTGGTTCAATATCCACAAAACAATCAATGTGATTCATCACATCAATAAAAGAAAGGAAAAGAACTACATGATCGTCTCAATAGATGCAGAGAAAGCATTTGACAAAATACGGCATCCTTTCTTGATAAAAACCCTCAAGAAAGTAAGGATAGAGGGATCACACCTCAAGATCATAAAAGCCATATATGAAAGACCCAACGCTAATATCATCCTCAATGGAGAAAAACTGAGAGCTTTCCCCCTAAGGTCAGGAACAAGACAGCGATGTTCACTGTTGCCACAGTTACTCAACATGGTATTGGAAGTCTTAGCCTCAGCAATCAGACAACACAAAGAAATAAAAGGCATCCAAATCAGCCAGGAGGAGGTCAAACTTTCACTCTTTGCAGATGACATGATACTCTATATGGAAAACCCAAAAGATTCCACAAAAAAACTGCTAGAACTGATCCATGAATTCAGCAAAGTGGCAGGATATAAAATCAATGCACAGAAATCAGTTGCATTCCTATACACCAATAATGAAGCAATAGAAAGAGAAATCAATGAATTTATCCCATTTGCAATTGCACCAAAACTATAAAATACCTAGGAATAAATCTAACCAAAGAGGTGAAAAATCTATATGCTGAAAACTGTAGAAAGCTTATGAAAGAAATTGAAAAAGATACCAAAAAATGGAAAAAGATTCCATGCTCCTGGATAGAAAGAACAAATATTGTCAATACTACCCAAGACAATCTACATATTCAATATAATACCTAGCAAAATAACACCACATTCTTCACAGAGCTAGAACAAACAATCCTAAAATTTGTATGGAGCCAGAAAAGACCCTGAATAGCCAAAGCAATCTTGAAAAATAAAACCAAAGCTGGAGGCATCACAATCCCGGACTTCAAGCTGTACTACAAAGTTGTCATCATCAAGACAGTATGGTACTGTCACAAGAACAGACACTCAGATCAATGGAACAGAATAAAAAACCCAGAAATGGACCCATAAACATGGCCAACTAATCTTTGACAAAGCAGGAAAGAATATCCAATGGAATAAAGACTATCTTTTCAGCAAGTGGTGCTAGGAAAACTGGACAGCAACACGCAGAAAAATGAACCTGGACTATTTTCTTATACCATACACAAAAATAAACTCAAAATGGATGAAAGACCTAAATGTAAAACAGGAAGCCATCAAAATCCTCGAGAAGAAAGCAGGCAAAAACCTCTTTGACCTTGGCCGCAGCAACTTCTTACTCAACACGTTTCCAGAGGCAAGGGAAACAAAAGCAAAAATGAACCATTGGGACCTCATCAAAATAAAAGACTTATGAACAGTGAAGGAAACAATCAGCAAAACTAAAAGGCAACCAATGGAATGGGAGAAGATATTCGCAAACAACATATCAGATAAAGGGTTAGTATCCAAAATCTATAAAGAACTTATCAACTCAATACCCAAGAAACAAATAATCCAGTGAAGAAATGGGCAAAAGACATGAATAGATACCTTTCCAAAGAAGACATCCAGATGGTCAACCAACACATGAAAAAATGCTCAACATCACTCATCATCAGGGAAATACAAATCAAAACTACAATGAGATACACACAGGTCAGAATGGCTAACATTAACAACTCTGACAACAGATGTTGGTGAGGATGCAGAAAGAGAGAATCTCTTTTGCACTGCTGGTAGGAAGGCAAACTGGTGCAGCCACTCTGGAAAACAGTATGGAGGCTCCTCAAAAAAGTTAAACATAGAACTACCCTAAGACCCAGCAATTACACTATTAGGTATTTATCCAAGGAATACAGGTATGCTGTTTCAAAGGGGCATATGCACTCCAGTGTTTATAGTAGCACTATCAACAATAGCCAAAGTATGGAAAGAGCCCAAATGTCCATCGATGGATGAATGGATAAAGAAGATGTCGGGGCGCCTGGGTGGCTCAGTCGGTTAAGCGTCCGACTTCAGCTCAGGTCATGATCTCACAGCCTGTGAGTTCGAGCCCCGCGTCAGGCTCTGTGCTGACAGCTCAGAGCCTGGAGCCTGCTTCTGATTCTATGTCTCCCCTCTCTCTGCCCCTCCTCTGCTCATGCTCTGTCTCTGTCTCAAAAATAAATTAAAAAAAAACATTAAAAAAAAGATGTGGTATATATATACAATGGAGTATTACTCAGCAATCAAAAAGAATGAAATCTTGCCATTTGCAACTACGTGGATGGGACTAGAGGGTATTATGCTAAGCGAAATTAGTCAGAGAAAGACAAATATATGACTTCACTCATATGAGGACTTTAAGATACAAAACAGACGAATATAAGGGAAGGGAAGCAAAAATAATATAAAAACAGGGAGAGAGACAAAACATAGGAGACTCTTGAATGTGGAGAACAAACAGAGGGTTACTGGAGGGGTTGTGGGAGGGGGGATGGGCTAAATGGGTGAGGGGCATTAGGGAATCTATTCCTAAAGTCATTGTTGCACTGTATGATAACTGACTTGAATGTAAATTTAATAATAAATGAAACAAAATTTTAAAAAATAAAATAAAAATAAAATCTTTTTAAAATAATTTTTTAAAATGGTTTTATTGTGAAATTTTTCTCATATACAAAGGAAAGCAATGAACAGGCTCATAATCATCACTTATATTTAATGATTGTTCACATAGTGCCATATTTTATTTATGTATATTGCTAAACTATTTTAAATTAGATATGACTACATTTCAGCTCTAAATAGTTTAAGGTTACATCTCTAAAAAATAGCATCTCACAAAATGGCACCACACTAACAAAATTAACAATAAGTCTTCACATCACCTAATATCCAGTCTATATTCAGCTGTAATTGTGAACAATCAAATATGATTTATGGCTGTACAAAGTTCTATGGTATGTACAAATTACTTAGCTACATGTTTATGGTATGTATAAATTACTTAGCTATACATTCACTATTATATACCAATTTAGGACAAGATTATTGCAAACACCCTTGCCAGTTCTTACAGTATAGTCTAGGGGTTCTTAACACTTTGGGGGTTGTTATGGACTGAACACATCTTCCCAAAATTCACATGTTGAAATCTAATACCCAATATGATGGTATTTGGAGGTGGGGCTTTTCGGAGGCAATTAGGCCTTGGGGATAAAGCCCTCATGAATGGGGGGGGGGGCGGTGCTTTATATAAGACAAAAAAGGGACCAGAGCGCCCAAAGGGATTCTTTGGGCGATGTGAGGATATAAGAAGTTGCCAGTCTGCAGCCTGGAATAGGGTCCCTACCAGAACCCAACCATGCTAACACTCTGAATCTGGCTTCTAGACTCCAAAACTGTGAGAAATGAATGTTATGTAAGTCACCCAGTTTATGGTATTCTGTTATAGGAGCCTGAACTAAGACAGGAATTATATATCTCTTTAGGAATCTAAGCCAAATTTCAGACCTGGTGCCTAGAAAAATACAGCTAGGCCCCAACATGCAATATATACAACTCACTGTGCATACATCGAGAGTTCATGGGCCTCCAGGAACTTGTCTAGGGAGTCCCCAAACTTCAGGTTAAGGAGATCATCTCCTTACTTGTGACTTGTAACTGTCCACTGGACACCACCACACCCTGACGAACTGGGGAGGCTGACCCAGAGTTGCACATACATGTTCACTGCCCAAACCTTCAACTTTAACCGGACCCTTCAGAAATAATAATGAACTCTGTGCTTCATCTCCCATCAATTCTCTGCCCAAACTTACCTGTTGACCCACATCTGTGCTAAAGGCCTCAATCACAAACCTTTTAAATCCCTCCTAAAGCAGGTGGCCCCTGTCAGGTGTCAGGACTATCTCCTTTGTGGCTTTAAAAACTGCAATGCATGATGCTGGCAAGGTTACTGTTATTTCATTAAACTGAATTGACTGAAAAACAAGCATCCCAACTTCAGAAATGTTAAAATGCAATGAGAATGTGTCAGTCTTAGAGCCTTACAGATTGATAAAATGGTTGGTAAACAGCTGCTGCACCAACCACCCTCCCAACTGAGCTATTCAAATCCCCTTCCCCAATTTCCCCAATCTTGAAACTAAAGGTTAACATCAGATCTAGCAGGCGGCTTCCAAGGCCTTGCTTCATCCGGGACCTGTGTCTTTCTGGCTGGGTAGTGCCTGTGCTTCATAGGCTGGTAAATACTCCAGATGACCCCACAAGTTGCAAAGCTAATTCTCTCCAGGGTATGTATTTCTGCACCATCAGAGCTGTGCAGAGCACCGAGTTCCCTGGATGTGTGGAATAATTTCCGAATTACATGAAGACAGGGTGGGGAGGAAGGAACAATCAGAGTGGGGAGTGGGCTAATTGCGAGCATATCTTTAGCCCTCTCACCCACAGTGGTGAGAGGACTGAGGACCAACTGTCCAGAGAAGCCTGTCAGGATAGCAACCTTTAGACAAAATATGGAGCATAAATCATGAAAAATAAGACGGTGTTTGAAGAAAGAGGGAAGATACAACTCACCTGGCCAAGACTTTAAGGCTTTAAGTAGTGCAAACTTCTTCCCTCAGGCTCCTCTTGTTAGGACTAGAGTTCTAGAAGTCTGGAGGAAGAAAAAGGAGACAGAAGACTCCACACCTGTCTCGCAGCTTCCAAACATGTATGATTTCAAACTCATTCCGCTTCCTTCTCTGGCCCCTGATACACATTAAGATTCTTCACGCCCCCCACCCCCCGCAAAAAAAAAAAAAAAAAAAAAAACCCAAAAGTCTGGTTTTGAGTCACTCAAACACCAAAGAGGGCCTGCATCCGGGTCAAAACGGCTGCATTCTTCCACAGAACTTGCCCTAGGCTCTGGGAGTTTGAGTTCACAACTTTTTTTCCCTGACGGGGAGTGGGAGGGAGGAAGAGGGGCAGGAGGCGGCACCACCTCACGTGCAGCAGGAGAGAAGCAGCGCCCAACGCCTTTGCGAAAATCATACGGAAACACACACACCCCGCCCCCTCCTCTCACCTTAAAGAAAGGCCAGGCACGCAGGCTGCCACGCGCTTCAGAGGGCCCAAAAGGGCCCCGGTGGACTCTGGGAAATGTAGTTGGGGGAAGGCTGGAAACGATCCGTCTCGAAGGACGTTGGGGCTCGTAGTTTAGGAGGGAGAAGTAGGTGCTCCGAGTGATCTAACCCGCACAACTGGCGGGCACTGGTGCGCCCCAGAGCCAAATCCCCTCGGCTTCCGGTTCCAGCCAGCCAAGCTAGGGCTAGGGCCTCAAGTGGGGTTCTTGCACAAGAGAAGGGGTACTGGCGGGGGGCGGATGAAGGGCACCGAAGTCAGAGGTGGAAAGGAGTCAACTCTGAAGGGTGGAGGAAGGACAGTTCTATGGACCCCTGCCCACCAGCGCAGCCCCCAGGTGCTGTTGTCAAGAAGCCCTGGAAGTGTGAGGCTCCTCCTGGGAGAGGAGCGCTCTAGTGGGGCTCGTCCAAAGGTACCAGTAAGCCAAGGAGCCCGAAGTTCATATTAATTTTGGCAGCTTCTTGCCTTATGACCTAGCTCAGAAGCATGGAGATAAACTTTGGGAGGCTTGGTTTTCCTGGTGTCACTGTTCGACTCAGACCGGGCAGAGCAGAAGAAAGACTTGTGAGAGCTGCGGAAACAACAATGAAAGTGTCTTTCTTGGAGGAGGCGGAACTACTGTCTCCCAGATAGGAAAGGAACCCATGAGGAAACACTATGCCAGGGCAACTCATGATGCAGGTACAGTCTTTTCACGGGTGCTGGGCTCCTGGGGGGGATTGTGGATGCGGACATCCTGGGGACTTCCAGCATCGAGGCTCACCAAGCTTTACTCCAGGTGCTACCCAAAGCAAGGTAATGGTCAACACCCCCATATGCCCAATTTTTCTGCAAGAATTGGGGGTATCCAATCTCTGTCTTGGGACCAGAATAAGCTACATACCTGAATGGGTAGGAGGGAAAGGATTTCCCCCTTGATGACACTGGGGAGGAGGAGTTAGCAAAAGGGACAAAGAAGAAATGGTCCAGGTCATGGTGATTCCCAACCTTCATCACGGCACAAACAGAAACAAAATGAATATTTGTATGGCACACTGAGGCAGTATAAGCTAGGGTCTAGATTAAGCTGATATAACAAAGACCCCAAAACACAGTGATCTAAAAAATATATATCATATAATACATATATGATATATTTTTTAAGTTTATTTTTTTAATGTTTACTTTTGAAAGAGAGAGAGAGAGAGAGAGAAAACCCGTACGAGTGGGGGAGGGGCAGAGAGAGAGGGAGACACAGAATCCAAAGCAGGCTCCAGGCTCTGAACTGTCAGCACAGAGCCCATCGCACGGCTCGAACTCACAAACCATGAGATCATGACCTAAGCCGAAGTCTGATGCTCAACCGACTGAGCCACGCCGGTGCCCCCAAAGTTTATTTATTTTTGAGAAAGAGAAAACACAACCAGGCGAGGGGCAGAGAGAGAGGGAGAGGGAAAGAATCCCAAGCAGGCTCCGCACCATCAGCGTGGAGCCTGATGTGGGACTCAAACCATAAGATCATGACCTGAGCAGAAATCAAGAGTTGGATGCTTAAATATATATTTTCTTCCTCCCTCATATGAGAGTCTAGGTAAGAGCAGTCCACGACTGGTGGAATTGCTCTGCTTTTCCTAACCAAGTAATTTCCATCTTTGGGGCAAAAGGGGATGTTAAAATTCTCAGTATCTCCCAGCCAGTAGGGCAGAGGAAGGTCAGAGAAAGCAGGCACAGAAACGACAATCATCCCCTTTGCTTCCATCTCATTGTTCAAGTAAATTTGGCTTGATAAAAATTTAAAACTACTGTGCACTATTGGACATCATCAAGAAAATGAAAAGATAACATACAGAATGGGAGAAAATCTTTGCAAATCTTTTACAGACGATAGGATCTAGAATCCAATATATATAAAGAACTCTTTATGACCCAACAACAAAAAAGATAAATGACCCAGTTAAAATTTGGGCAAAGGACTTGAAAAGACATTTCTCCAAAAAAGATATACAGGAAAAGTTGTTTAACATCATCGGTCATTAGGGAAATGCAAATCAAAACCACATGAGGTACCACTTCACATCCATTACTCTGGCTATAATTTTAAAAAGGAAAATAAGTGTTAGGGTATGGAGAAGCTGGAAACCTTGTACAGTGCTGCTGGGAATGCAAAATGCTTCAGCCACTGTAGAAAAACAGTTAGCAGGTCCTCAAAAAATTAAGCACAGAATAACCATATGAGCCAACAGTTCTCCTAGGTATATATCTCAAAGAACTGAACATGTACATGCATGTTCATAGCAGCACTACACTATTCACAATAGCCTAAAGGTGTAACTATCCCGAATCTCTACCAAAATATTAACAGATAAACAAAATGTGGCATATACATACAGTGGAGTATTATTCAACCATAAAAAAGGAGTACAGAAGTAACAGATAAGGCTTACATGAACGAACCTGCAAGCCATTATGCTAAAGAAGTCAGATACAGAAGGTCACATATTATATGATTCCATCTATATGGAATATCCAAAATAGATAGATCACACTTTACGTGTTCCTTTTTTTTTTTTTAACCTTCATGTATCTGTGCTTCTTCCACATTTTTTCTCGTAGTTGATTTTTAGTTTCATAGCGCTGTGGTTAGAAAAGATGCATGGTTTGACTTCAATGCTTTAAATTTTTTGAGAATGTTTTGTGCATAATATGTGATATATTCTGGAGAATATTCCATGTGCATTTGACAAGAATATGTATTCTGCTGTTTTAGGATGGAATGTTCTGAATATATATGTAGATCCATCTGGTCTAGTGTATCATTCAAAGCCATGGTTTCCTTTTTGATTTTCTGTTTAGATGATACGTCCATTGATGTAAGTGGGATGTCAAAGTCCCCTACCATTATTGTATTACTATCGATTATTTCCTTTATGTTGTTATTATTTGTCTTATGTATTTGGGTGCGCTCATATTGGGTGCATAATTATTTACAATTTTTGTATCTTCTTATTGGATTGTCCCCTTTATGATTATATAGTGTCCTTCTTTGTCTCTTGTTACATATAGTCTTTGTTTTAAATTCTATTTTGTCCAATATAATTAATGCTATCCTGGCTTTCTTTTGACATCCATTTACTCAGCACTGTTTTTAGATATATCATGTTCCTCTATGGACAGTCACCTAATGCCATTCATCACTTCTAACACTTGCATAGTAGTTAATAGTATATATCTATTGCGTTTTATTTATTCTTTTCTGGCTGAAGTGAAGGATACAACTCCTGGCTGCAACAAAGAACATTCCAGAGTGTATCCCCTTGCAGATCTGAACTAGTTTAGAATATTTACCCAGGAGTATTGCATCTGCTTTTTTGTTTTTTTGTTTTTGTTTTTGATTTTTTTCAACACAATTTTTGTAGGTAAAACCAGCTTACTTTCTATAGTGGCTGCATCTGTTTACATTCTCACCAGCAGCACCTTTTTCTATGTCCTGGTAAAACTTGATAATATCTTCCTTGGTTGTTTTTGTTTGTTTGTTTGTTTGTTTGTTTAGTTTGCATTATTATTGACTACTGGTGAGTTGGAGCATATCTTCATATACTTCTAAGTCATTTGGACTCTATCAAATGTTGTTTCTTACCTTGTTTGTCTCCTATCAAATATGTAAACAACTGCATTCATAAAAGTTTGGTTAAAATTTACTTGTAAATCTATCTGGGCTTAAGGTGTTTTCCTTTGAGGAACTGTTTGTATACCATTTCAACTTATCAGGTTTATTCAAATTTTCTGTTTCTTATGCCAATTTTGGTATTTTTTTTAGAAATATATTCATTTGTCTAAGGTATAAAATTTGTAAATAGTCATTCATAAGATTCTTTTATTATTCTTCTAACTTCATTTGGTTTCTTATTAATTTTCTTTTTTTAATTATTTATTTTTAAATGTATATCCAAGTTAGTTAGCATATAGTGCAACAATTACATCAGGAGTAGATTCTTTAATGTCTCTTACCCATTTAGCCCATCCCCCCTCCCACAACCTCCCCCCCCCCAGCAACCCTCTGTTTGTTCTCCATATTTAAGAGTCTCTTATGTTTTGTCCCCCTTCCTGTTTTTATATTATTTTTGCTTCCCTTCCCTTATGTTCATCTGTTTTGTATCTTAAAGTCCTCATATGACTGAAGTCATATGATATTTGTCTTTCTCTAATTTCGCTTAGCATAATACCCTCTAGTCCCGTCCACATAGTTGCAAATGGCAAGATTTCATTCTTTTTAATTGCCGAGTAATACTCCATTTTATATATATACCACATCTTCTTTATCCAGTCATCCATCAATGGACATTTGGGCTCTTTCCATACTTTGGCTATTGTTGATAGTGCTACTATAAACATTGGGGTGCATGTGCCCCTTTGAAACAGCATACCTGTATCCCTTGGATAAATACCTAGTAGTGCAATTGCTGGGTCATAGGGTAGTTCTATTTTTAATTTTTTAAGGAATTTCCATACTGTTTTCCAGAGTAGCTGCACCAGTTTGCATTCCCATCTTCCTCATTTTCTTATTTGCATCTTTGTACTTTTTATCATCCTTGACAGAGGTTTATATAACCTATTGATCATTGATCTTTTAAAAACCTATCTCTTGGTTTGCTATTCCTTTCTCTTACTTCTTCTAATTCTCTATTGATTTCTGCCCTTTATGTTTATAATTTAATTCTTTGTTTGAGTGTGCTCTGTCCCTACATTTTTGAGTTGCGGATTTAGATTTTTTTGTTCTTCTTTAAAAAAAATTTTTTTTTTTAATGTTTATTTTTGAGAGAGACAGAGACAGAACATGAGCAGGAGGGGCAGAGAGAGAGGGAGACACAAAATCTGAAACAGACTTCAGGCTCTGAGCTGTCAGCACAGAGCCCAACACAGGGCTCGAACAGCTTGGGAAGAGTGAGATCATGACTGGAGCCAAAGTCAATCCCTTAACTGATTGAGCCACCCAGGTGCCCCTGCTGCATTTCCCTCTACTATATAAGTTGTGTCCTACAATTTAGCATTTAGTGTTTTCACTGTTACTCATTTCCACATTTTGGAACTTGAAAATGAAAATACAATGGTCCAAAATATTTGGGCTTCAGCAAAAAGCAGTTCTAAGTGCAAAGCTTATAGCAATATAGGTCTCCCTCAAGAAGCAAGAAAAAATCTCAAATAAACAACCTAACCTTACACCTCAATGAGCTAGAAAAGATCAAAACCCAAAACTAGCAGAAGGAAGAAAATAATAAAGATTAAAGCAGAAATAAATGATTTAGAAATTTAAAAAAACAATAGAACAGATCAATTAAACCAGGAGCTAGTTCTTTGAAAAGATCAACAAAATTAATAAACCTTGGGGCGCCTAGGTGGCACAGTCGGTTAAGCGTCCGACTTCAGCCAGGTCACGATCTCGCGGTCCGTGAGTTCGAGCCCCGCGTCGGGCTCTGGGCTGATGGCTCAGAGCCTGGAGCCTGTTTCCGATTCTGTGTCTCCCTCTCTCTCTGCCCCTCCCCTGTTCATGCTCTGTCTCTCTCTGTCCCAAAAATAAATAAAAAACGTTGAAAAAAAAATTTTTTTTAAAAATTAATAAACCTTTGGCCAGACACATTAAAAAAAAGAAAGAGGGGGAATGAAAATAAATAAAATCACTAATGAAAAAGGAGAAATAACAACCAACACTATAGAAATACAAACAATTAAAAGAGAATATTATGAACAATTATATGCCGACAAATTGGACAATCTAGAAGAAATGGATAAGGTCCTAGAAACAAATAACCTCCCAAAATTGGAGCAGGAAGAAATTGAAAATTTGAACAGACCAATTACCAGCAAAGAAATTGACTCAGTAATCAAAAAACTCCAACAAACAGATGTCCAGGACCAGCCAGCTTCACAGGGGAATTTTACCAAACATTTAAAGAAGAGTTAATACCTATTCTTCTCAAAATATTCCAAAAAACAACAAACAAACAAACAAAAACAAAAAATAGAAGAGAAAGGAAAACTTCCAAATTCATTATATGAGGCTAGCTTTACTCTGATACCAAAACCAGATGAAGACAACACCAAAAAAAGAAAACTACAGGCCAATATCTCAATAAATATAGATGAAAAAATTCTCAACAAAATACTAGCAAACCGAATCCAACAATATGTTAAAAAATCATTCACCACAAGTAAGTGAGATTTATTCCCAGGATTCAAGGGTGGTTTAATACTCAGAAATCAATCAACATGATACCTCACATCAGTAAACTAGAATAAAAACCATATGATCATTTCAATCGACACAGAAAAAGCATTTGACAAAGTACAACATCCATTAATGACTAAAAAAAAAAAAAACCTCTAAAAAGGAGGTTTAGAGAGAACATACCTCAACATAATAAAGGCCTTATATGAAAAACCCACAGCAAACATCATATTCAACAGGGAAAAACTGCGCTTTTCCCGTAAGGTCAGGAACAAGACAAGGATATACTCTCTCACCACTTTTATTCAACATAGTACTGGAAGTCCTAGCCACAGCAATCAGACAACAAAAAGGAATTAAAGACATCCAGATTGGCAAGGAAGAAGTAAAAGTTTCACTATTTGCAGGTGACATGATACTACATATAGAAAAACCTAAAGAGTCTCTCCCCCACACACACACTACTAGAATTGATAAATTCAGTAATGTCACAGGATACAAAACCAATGTATAGAAAACTGTTGCATTTCTATACACTAACAATGAAGTAGCAGAAAAAGAAATTAAGAAAACAATCTCATTTATAATTGTATCAAAAATAATAAAATATCTAGGTGAAATACCTATACTCTGAAAACTATATATAAAAAACATTGATGAAAGAAATTCAGGATGACACAAAGAAATGGAAAGACAATCCACACTCATGGACTGGAAAAACAAATATTGTTAAAATGTCCACATTACCCAAAGCAATCTACAGATTTAATGCGATCCCTATCAAAATACCAACAGCATTTTTCATAGAACTAGAACAAACAATCCTAAAATGTGTATGGAACCACAAAAGACCCAAATAGCCAAAGCAATCCTGAAAAAGAACAAAGCTGGTAGTACCACAATTCCAGACTCTAAGTTATATTACAAAGCTGTAGTAATCAAAATACTATGGTACTGGCATTAAAAAAAACTACATAGATCAATTTCTATTGACCAGAATAGAAGTCCCAGAAATAAACTCACAATTATTGGTTAATTAATCTTCAACAAAGGAGGCAAGAGTATGCAATGGGAAAAAGACAGTCTCTTCAACAAATGGTGTTGGGAAAACTGGACAGCTACATGCAAAAGAACGAAACTGGACCACTTTCTTACACTATGCACAAAAATAAACTCAAAATGGATTAAAGACTTAAATGTGACACCTGAAACCAAAACCATAAAAATCGTACAAGAGAGCATAGTCAGTAACCTTTGATATCAGCCATAGCATTTTTCTAGATATGTTACCTGAGGCAAGGGAAATAAAAGCAAAAATAAACTCCTGGGACTATGTCAAAATAAAACACTTCTGCACAACAACAACAACAACAAAAATCACAAAAACTAAAAGGCAACCTACTGAATAGGAGAAGATAAGGGAGGCCTGGCTGCCTCAGTCAGCAGAGTATGACTCTTGACCTTAGGGTGTGAGTTCGAGCCCCACATTGGGCATGAAGCCTCCTTAAAATTAAAAAAGAAAAACCTGGGAGAACACATTTGCAAATGACTATCCAATAAGGGGTTAGTATCCAAAATATATAAAGAACTGATACAACTCAACACCCAAAAAGCAAATAATACAATTAAAAATGCACAAAAGACATGAACAGACATTTCTCCAAAGAAGACATACAGATGGCCAACAGACCCATGAGGATCATCAGATACTCAGGAAAATGCACATCAAAACTACAATAAGATGTCATTTCACCCCTGTCAGAATGGCTAAAATCAACAACACAAAAAACAACAGGTATTGGCAATGATGTAGAGAAAAAGGAATCTTTGTACACTGTTTCTAGGAATGCCAACCAATGCAGCCACTGTGGAAAACATTATGGAGTTTCATAAAAAAATTAAAAATAGAACTACCCTATGATCTAATAATCACACTACTAGGTATTTACCTCCAAAATACAAAAACACTAATTCAAAGGGATACATGCACCCCTATGTTTATCACAGCACTATTTACAATAACCAAAATATGGAAGCAGTTCAAGTATCCATTGATAGATGAATGGATAAAGAATATGTGGTATATATATAAAACAATATTATTCAGCCATAAAAAGAATGAAATCTTGCCATTTGCAACAATAGGAATAGAGCTAGAGAGTATAATGCGAAGCAAAGTAAGTCAGAGAAAAAATACTATATGATTTCACTCATTTGTGGAAATTAAGAAACAAAACAAATGAGCAAAGGGGAAAAAAAGAGAAACCAAGAAAAATACTCTTCACTATAGAGAACAAACTGATGATTACCAGAGGGGAGAAGGGGGTAGGGGAATGGGTGAAATAGGTGATGGGAATTAAAAAGTACATTTATCATGATGAACACTGAGTAATGTATAAAATTGCTGAATCACTGTATTGTACACCTAAAACTAATATAATATTACATGTTAACTATACTGAAATTAAAATGAAAACTTTAAACACACACATACACACACACACACACACACACACACACACCACAAACAAACAAAAACAGTGAATAGGAAAAAATGACACTTTTATAGCATAATACCATTGGTATAAATTTCAAGCATACATGTGACTGATTTTATAAGCGATTTATACACACTTAAGGATGCATGCCTGGGTGCATGCCTATGGAGGAGAATAGGAATTGGGAATTATGAGGGAAAAAATAAACCAAGAAATGAGTGTTGGACTAAACAATTTTGATAATGTACTATGAAGTCCAAAAATATAAATGGAAATTTAAATAACCAAGGGCCATACCTTCTTGGCCTCTATCTTAATAGAAGGCAGAGTCCTAACAGCCTCAAATATCCAAACAGAGGGAACTCCGAGACTCTGGAGCTGCAAATTCACAGGGGCTGAATTTACAGTTCTGTCTCACATGAGCAGCTGGCTCTCAGGCATGCAATTCAACTTTCTGCTTGATTTCATGATTAATAAATCCCATCTTAACTGTTTACACATATTACATTCTTTCAAGTAATCCTTACAAAAACTTGAAAGGCTAGAATTATCACTTCAGTTTTATAGTTAACTAAGTTGAGCTTGAAAGAAGTAGTCAGGGACATGTGGGAGGCTCAGTTGATTAAGCGTCTGATTTTTTTTTTTAATTAAAAAAATTTTTTAACGTTTATTTATTTTTGAGACAATATGAGAGACAGAGTGCAAGCAGCAGAGGGGCAGACAGAGGGAGACACAGAATCCAAAGCAGGCTCCAGGTTCTGAGCTATCAGCCCAGAACCTGACACGGGGCTTGAACTCACAAACCATGAGATGATGACCTGAGCCAAAGTTGGACACTTAACCGACAGAGCCACTCAGGCGCCCCATGTGTCTGATTCTTGGTTTCATGGCTGAAGCCATGATCTCACGGTCATGGGGCTCTGCACTGAACATGGAGTCTGCTTGGGATTCTCTCTCCCTCTCCCTCTCTCTCTCTCTGACCCTCCCCCTGTGCTTGCTTGCTCTGTTTCTCTCTCTCTCTCTCTCTCTCTCTCTCTCTCTCTCTCTCTCTCTCTGAAAATAAACATAAAAAAAAAAGAAAGAAAGAAGTATAATCACTTTTCAGTTTTTCCTAAAAGAGTTGACATCCATATGAAGGTCTAACTCCAACACCTCTACTTGTGCCAATAAACAAAAGAGCAGATCTTTTCTGGAAGAATATGTGATGAATGATCATGCAAATGCCTTTAAGAAAGCTGACCAGTCAGTTCTCTGTCACTAATGTATCCTCACCTCATGGCCTCAAGGAATCTGCTTTTCTCCACCATATAACCCATTGTCTCTCTTTTGAGCTTTATGGACAAAGTAGAAAATCTTAGTAGGATACAGCAAATTAACATGCTAGGTAGGAACTCAAAATCAATATGAAATTATATTCAAAAAAGGAAACATTTTTCCAGCTGTCTCTAAAAGAGGCCCTATCATAATGACAGCAATTTTGCCCTAAATTCACGCAAAGTCCTAGCATACAAATATAGTAACTACAAAAAGGTACAGGACTCTGTGGGAAATTTACTTATATATCAAAGTTTTGTATTGTGTTTGCTCAGGAAGAGAGATCTGGAAAACTTTAGAAAAGAATGGAACACGTCTGTGTGCAAAAGAGAACAAGTGGAATCATAACACACCTGAAGAAGCTTAGCCACATTTCCTTTTGACTCATTTACAACAGTTGAGGTAATTTTAAATTATCATTAATTTTAAATTGGTAATTTTTAACTTAAAACAGTGTTTCAAAAATTCTGAAACAACTTCAAGTTTTATAAAAGGTAATTAATACATAGTTCTTATTAGTGTGAGCTTAGTATATACTTATTTAAAGTAAGTTCTACCATGAAATTGGGATTTTTCTTGTTGGGCAACAGGAATAATAGAAAATACAGTATGTATGGCAAATGCAATCTTACTTTACACTCTTTCTTAGGTCCCCAAGTCTAGCTAGCAATACCTTTAACTGAAGAACATTATTTCCTTTCATAAGGGGGGAAACGACATCCAGATGGCTAACAGACACATGAATAGATGCTCAACATCACTCATCATTAGGGAAATACAAATCAAAACCATGAGATATCACTTCACACCTGTAAGAATGACTAAAATTAACAACTCAGGCAACAACAGATGTTGGTGAGGATGCAGAGAAAGAGGAACATTTTGCGCTGCTGGTGGGAATGCAAACTGGTACAGCCACTCTGGAAAACAGTACGGAGGTTCCTCAAAAAATTAAAAACAGAATGACCCAGCAATTGCACTACTAGATATTTATCCAAAGGATACAGGAGTGCTGATTCAAAAGGGGCACATGCATCCCAATGTTTATAGCAGCGCTATCGACAATAGCCAAAATTTAGAAAGAGCCAAATATCCATTGACATGTGAATGGATAAAGAAGATGTGTGTAAATATATATATAATGGAGTATCACTCCGCAACCAAGAATGAAATCTTGCCATTTGCAACAACGTGGATGGAACTAGAGTGTATTATGTTGAGAGAAATAAGTCAGTCCAGAGAAAGACAAATATCATATGATTTCACTCATATGAGGACTTTAAAATACAAAACAGATGAACATAAGGGAAGAGAAGCAAAAATAAGATAAAAATAGAGAGGGAGACAAACCATGAGACTCTTAAATACAGGGAACAAACTAAGGGTTGCTAGTGGGGTGTTGGGTGGGGGGGGATGGGCTGAATGGGCGAAGGGTATTAAGGACACTTGTCGGGATGAGCGCTGGGTGTTAAATGTAAGTGATGAATCACTAAATTCTATTCCCAAAATCATTATTACACTATATGTTAACTTGGATTTAAATTTTTAAAAAAGAGGGAAATTTATCTTTCTGATTTCATATCCCCTTTTGAATGCATGCTTGTTTTCTCCCTCCCTAAATTCCTTGCAAGGTAGCTAACTTCATGACTTTAGGCAGGAAACAATGATGATGGGCCTGGAACATCCTATTATTGCCAGAAAGTAAGGATTGCAACAATGTCAGAGCAGTGCTGAAGGGAGCAAGAGTTAGCCTAAAGCGTCCCCCAATGGCTCATTCTGACAATGAGCATCAAAAAATATACATAATCAATTGAAATGTATTAGGATTTTAAAAGACCATGAATGCATGAAACTAAAAAGAAAAATGTTAAAATGCAATATGCAAATACAGAGGCATAATAAAATATGAGAATGAATTTGGTTAAGTATAAAGTGTAATATTTACATACATGGATTACATATATATATATCTATATGGATTATCTTTCCAACAGGCATATAACTCTGTGTGTGTGTGTGTGTGTGTGTGTGTGTGTGTGTGTACAATATAGGTAGACAGATCTCTTACCTTTCCCAGGTCTTTAATCAAAAGTCAACTTCAAAGGTGGCTTCCTTCCCTGGCCATACAATCTAAAATATCAACCCAGTCCCCTACCTCTTCTTTCATCTTCTTCTCCTTAGAATTTTCTCTCTTACATATTATATTTTTTCATATATATATATACATATATATGTGTGTGTGTGTGTGTGTGTGTGTATTTATTTATTTATTTATTTATTTATTGTTGGTCTTCCTCACTAGAAATTAGCTCTATAAAAAAAGCAGTGATTTTTGTCTGTGTAGTTCACTACTGTATCTCCAATGCCTAGGTTAGAACAAAGCCTGGCACACAGTAGGTACTCTATACAAAGTTTTTCAATAAAACACACACACAGGCACACACCCCTCCTGTTTAATCAAGAGTAAATAAAAGAAAAATTTTAAATATGAGAAGCAAAAATTGCATAAACTGACGAGGCAGAAAGATATGTTCAGCATAATAACCAGATTAAAAAAGGAATCCAATAGTTCTATCACCATTGATCATATCGAATAACCAAGTGGAAAGGGTTTTGCCATTGTGTTTAAATCAATTAGTCCATGTTCTAAAGAGAATTAACTGAACAAACTCAAACCACATCTCTTTGGACAAGAAATCTCTAGATGACCCTAATAACTCTAAGATACTAATAATGCATAATTTTTTTTATTTTTTTCAACGTTTATTTATTTTTGAGAGACAGAGAGAGACAGAGCATGAGGAAGGGAGGGGCAGAGAGAGAGGGAGACACAGAATCTGAAGCAGGCTCCAGGCTCCAAGCTGTCAGCACAGAGCCCGACACAGGGCTTGAACCCATAAACCATGAGATCATGACCCAGGCCGAAGTCAGACACTTAACTGAGCCACCGAGGCATCCCAATAATGCATAAGTTTTTAATAATGCTAAAAGATCAAGTCACTATATCACAATAAGACAGTGGGTTGTATAGTTGCAGATAAATAAAATTTAATACCTCACTGTGAGGTAAAACACCAGATATAAGTACAAACACCTATGCAAAAGGCATGGGTGTAAAAGATTTTACAACATTACAAGTGAAGTTTAATTGAAAAAACAAACAATCAATCAGAGGAAGAAATCAGGTGCCATACTTAGATCAGAATCAATTAGTGAATAACTCAAACTCTTGTTTGGTCTGAGTCATTATTCTTTTTCTTTTAGGCCTGTTAAGTTTACTGTAACCTTGGGGAGTGTTCCAAAATAAGTTATTACTCAACTCTTAGAAAGTATTAAAATAAGTATTTCTATACACCTAGGAAATATAAGAAAGAATAAAGAAGTGACATGGATTTTTAGCATATGATATTGACATTTTAGGTTAGATGTGGTATGTTTGGCAGCGTTTTATAATCATTTTTTTCTGTTCAAGGTTTGAAGTATTAAGTCATACTAAATCTATGGTTTAAGTTGTTTCAAGGCCATTTGTCTTAATATTTGGGAAATTTTCAGATTTGTATTAGATATAAGAATAAGTTGGCTAATAAAGAACTTTTAAGAGTAGTAGTCATTGTTTCACTCCATGCACATATATAAATCCTTTATTCTTTCATAATTCCTTTGTTCTGTTGTTTTCATAGATGCTGTCCAGACAATGTCCAAAATTCTAATGGTTCTAACTGTTCAAGGTGGCCCCATTACCATATCATCAAAGTTTACTTCCCTACATCCACTCAAATAAAATAGGAATATACTGCCCTATACCCTCATATTCCTTATTACTCTGAAGAATGGTAATAATTTATGCCCTCAAAATTTTACGCTCCAACTGTTTTACCTTCGCCATGAGTTGAAAATGTCGCATCCTTTCTGCCAGTAATGTCTGTCTGAATCTCTAGTTCCAAACAAGATAAAAATTTCTTAAACCAAAATTATAATCTACCCACAAAAGAAGACCTCATTTACAATTCTATTATATTCTATTACACAGTATATTTAAATCCATACTGTAAACAGAAAATCAAATAATTCCTTTAAGAGCCATTCATGAACTTTTCTCTCAGCTTGTCATTCTTTCTTTAAAGGCCTATGGTGAGTCATTACCACAGATGATTTTAATTCCTTATGGGAAAGCCTGTTAAGGAGTTTTACTAAGTGAATTTTTAAAAAAATTATCCTTATTATGAAGCAGTCTAATAAATACTAACTTTTATCAACAATGTAAAAATTCTCTCAGCTTTGTGAAGGCTGTATATTGAACTTCCATAAACTTGTTTCAGCAAAAGGTTTCTCAGGATAATTACACCATATAAAATATTAAGGCTTTCTCACATGTAGCAAATACAGGGTGCATGAATCAGTACTATAATTCCAAGAGGCAAAAATCCAATTCAAATTAACTTAAGCAAAACAAGGAAATTTATTGTATCACAAAAATGAAAAAGTAAAAGATGGTATAGACTTCAGGCATGATTGAATTGAGAAGATAAAACAATGTCATCAGATTTCTGTCTCTCTGTGTTGGACTGATCCTGGGAAGGCTTTCCTCATGTAGTGGCAAAAAGGCTACTGGTGAGTTTTTAACCTTGAAAAAAAGTCCTTGCAGCTTGCAATTCCAGGAAAAACATTATCTTCTCTGACTATCCATAACAATACCCTGTTATAGGGTTCTAGTGGTCCAGACAAGGCCATCTGCCAATCCCTTATTAACTAGCTTGTGGCCAGCCCATGACCAATCCACTGCTTTCCCTGATTAATAGTTTCATCAGAATGATACGCAATGAGGGTGAGGTAAATTTCAAACGGGGCATAGAACAGATCCAAAAGTAACAGATGTCTACTATTCAGGCTATTTCAAATAAGGGATGCTCATAAACTGAAGGCTTTTTCCATATTTACTACATTCATAGAATCATTAACCAAAGAATTAATTGACTGATATTTATTTAATAAGGACTGAGTGGTGACTGTTTTCTTCCTTATACTTGTTATAATCAGAGAGTTTCTTTATTATGAATTTTCTGATGTCGTCTAAGGGCTGAGGCACAGCTAAAATTAGTCCCACATTCACTGCAGTTATAGGGTTTGTCTCCAGCATGAATTCTCTGGTGTAGCCTAAGGGACAAGATCTGATGGAAAGCCTTCCCACATTCATTACATTCATAGGGTTTCTCTCCAGTATGAATTCTCTGATGTTGATTAAGGTATGAGCCACAACTGAAGGCCTTCCCACATTTGTTACATTCATAGGGTTTCTCTCCTGCATGACTTCTCTTATGATGAATTAGAACTAAAGCATCACTGAAGGCTTTCCCACATTTACTGCATTCAAAAGGTCTCTCTCCAGTATGTATTCTATGATGTCGATTAAGTTGTGAGTCAGTCCTAAAAAACTTCCCACATTTGATGCATTCATAGGGCTTTTCACCTGTATGAATTCTCTGATGTTGATTAAGGTGTGAGCGATAGCCAAAAGTCTTCCCACATTCATTACATTTAAAGGGTTTCTCTCCTGTATGAATCCTTTGATGCAGAGTAAGGGCAATGCGTCTGCTGAAGGCTTTTCCACATTGATTACATTCATAGGGTTTCTCTCCAGTGTGAATTCTCTGATGTTGATTGAGGTGTGCGCTCTGTCTGAAGGCTTTGTTACATTCCTTACATTCATATGGTTTCTCCCCTGTGTGAATTCTCTGATGTTCAACAAGGAAGGCATAACGGCTAAAGGCCTTCCCACATTCATTGCATGCAAAGGGTTTCTCTCCGGTGTGGATTCTCTGATGTTGAGCAAGGTGTGCACTCTGTCTGAAAGCTTTGTTACATTCCTTACACTCATAGGGTTTCTCTCCAATATGAGTTCTTTGATGTTCACTGAGAAAGAAGTCATGGCTAAAGGCTTTTCCACAGTCATTGCATGCGTATGGTTTCTCTCCACTGTGAATTCTCTGAGGTTGAGTAAAGAATGAGTAACAGCTAAAGGCATCATCACATTCATTGAATCCATGTGGTAATTTTCCAAAATGAGTCGTCTGATGTTGAGTAAGTAATGAATGGAAACTTAAGAGATTTGAAAAATCATTACTTTCATAAGGTTTCTCCCCAGGAGGACTTCTTATATCTTTACTAAGGTATGTATTCTGGTTGAATTCTTCACATTCATTATCTATCAAAGATTCTTTCTCAGCAGGTAATCTTTTATGTTCAATTAGGATGGAATTTGGGGGAAACATTTTATCATAAATATCAAATTTATGCATTTGCTCTACTGTGGGAACTCTCTCTTGTGTCGAAAGTACTGACTTCAAGAGAACACTTCTCTCAGAATTGTTATATTTATTGTCTCTTTTCACAGCAGGGATTTCCCTAAGAGTTGTCACTTGCCTGAAATGCCTCTCCTGATTTTGTTGATGCCGCTCAAATTCACCCTCGTATTTCCAGGCTTCTCTGAAACTGGAATATTCAAGGTTATAACTTGTAAGTCTTTCCATTACCATGCCCTGGGATATTTCCTCTTCATCAATGTACCATTTTGGAGGTAATTCCTTGATTTCATACCAAGACTCCCAGTCTGAAAAATATCAAGAAAGCAAATGTGTCCTTTTTTTTCCTTTGCAAGGAGAAAACTGTTATAGAAGAAATAAGAATTTATTTGGGGGGATGGAGGGGAGAAAGCACATGGTTTTGACACCTTTCAAATATGGCCATGCAATATGAACAAAACACAAAGAAAGAAGAACGAAGAGAGCTGATAAAGGAAGATATATGTGTTGGTGATGGTGACGAGGTGATAGAGGAAACGTAGGGCACAAAGCACATTTATATACAGATAAAATGTAGGGTACTTAGATGCAGACAAAGGTAAAGGCTGAGAAAATGAGAAATTGAAAACAACTGATTAGATCATAATCAGTTTCCCTGCCTTGAAGTCTCAAGTCCTATTCACTATCTAGTCCTATTCATAAGACTAAAAGCTCCATGAGTCAGTGACTAATGTTTACTTCTTTTTCTTCTTACTGCTGCATTTAGTGCCTAGGACAATGGTAGCATTTTGTTGAATGAATGAATGCTAACAAAAAGCTCAACAACTTCTAAGATTTTATCAAGGACCAGAAAAAAATTATCATGGTTTTGGGTTTGTTTTTTTTTTTAGGTGTCTAGAATAAATCTGGAGGTCAGCTTTTCTCATCATTGAGAGAAAAATGCTACCTACAGAACAGACACTTGATATTTTCAGGAGAGGATGTTGGTTGAGACAAGATGGAAAGAAAACTGTTTTTAAAAGATGACCTCAACAAAAAAAGGAAAATGAGGGGAGCCTGGCTGGCTAAGTTGGTGGAGCATGGAGCATACTCTTGATCTTGAACTCTTGATCTTGGTGTTGTATGTCTGAGCCCTATGTTGGGTGTGGAGATTACTTAAAAATAAAATCTTAAAAAAAAAGGAGGGGTGCCTGGGTGACTTAGCATCTGACTTCGGCTCAGGTCATGATCTCACAGTTCTTGAGTTCAAACCCCGTGTCAGGGCTCTGTGCTGACAGCTCAGAGCCTGGAGCCTGCTTCATATTCTGTATCTCCCTCTCTCTCTGCCCCTCCCCTGCTTGTGCTCTGTCTGTCTCTCTCTCTCTATCAAAAATAAATAAACATTTAAAAAAAGGAAAATGAAAAAGTCCTTGTCTTTTTTTTTTTAAAGTTTATCCATTTTTGAGAGAGAGAGACAGAGCATGAGCAGGGGAGAGGCAGAGAGAGAGAGGGAGACACAGAATCCAAAGCAGGCTCCAGACTCTGAGCTGCCAGCACAGAGCCCGACTCAGGGCTCGAACTTATGAACCGTGAGATCATGGCCTGAGCTGAAGTTGGATGTTCAATCAACTGAGTCACCCAGGCGCCCTGAGAAAGTCCTTTTCATGTCACACACAATAATCAGCCAATATATTCAACTGTACAGAATCTACTACTATGTGCCCAGCATCCAGTAGAGAAAAAAAAGTCTGAGACACACACAGGTGCTTCTCCCTTTTTTAAACTCTAAGGAGGTGAAACTTGTGCATACAAAAATTCAACATGACACATAATGAAGGACTAGCTAATATGATACAGATTATTAGTAATATAAGTGTCAGAAAAGAGAGATCAAAACTCACTAGTTTAGTTAAGGAATAATTCCTGGAGAATCTGAGCTTTATTTTCAAGGCTATGATCAAGCTTCCAAAATGCAGTGATTATTTTATTAACAGTCACTTTCATGTTTTGATATTCACAGGGATTATTTTAGAACTGTACATGTTAGCATTTTTTTTTTTTTTTAGTTAATTATAGTCTTTTCCAGAACAGCATCCCATCTATTGAAAGAAAAGCTGCTTCCAGGCCAGGTCAGCACAAATTAAAAAGCAAAGAACACATTATGCATCTGTATCTTTCTTCTTTCCAATACAGCCTCCACTCAAGGAAAGCCCCATCCCTACCTATCCCTCCTATGCACAGCCACAGATTTTCTCATACTTGGGGCTCTATCTCAACCAAGGCCTGAGAGGAATTTGTTCACTTATCCTCTGTTAGGTCTACACTATTGTTCTTTTCTTTCTTTCTTTCTTCTTTCTTTTTTTTTTCTTTTTTTTGGCAGAAACTCATTCTGTTCCCTCACCAACTCTCCTAGAACCACCTTTCCTATATTCATCACCTAGGGTCACTACATTTCCTCTTACCAAGAATAAACCTTTTCTCTATTCCAGAAGCTTTATACAATACCTACTGTAATGCTGAGTAAAAGAAGACTGATGGGAGAAGATTACAAACATTTTCCAACATCAGATGCCTAGAGCTCCAACCAGATGCCTAGAGCTCCAAGCTTTTTTGTGGAAAAAAAAAAAAAAAGATATTCTGTACTTAGGCAAATGAATACTATAGGGGAAGGAACTCCATATAGGGCACTCCAGGGGAAAGTATAGAGTATAGCCTAGGGAAAGTATACAGCAAGAAGTAAGTACGAAGGAAGACATATTCATTATGCTTGGAGTAAAGAAATACTTAGAAATCAGTGGTATTAAGATACTATGGTGACATTCAGCAAAAGAGAGAAGACAACTCACTCATATCAGTGATTGAGGGGAAAAGGGAAGTTATGGATTCAGGTAAATTGGGAGAGAGCCAAATGGGCATCCATGTGTCACAATGGAAACAACATAGGGTTTGGGGTCATAGGCGAGTTTAATCCTACTTCTGCATCTAGCTAGCTAGTTATTCTACCTTTAACAAATTGATTAACCCACCTCTTAAGCCTCAGTTTCACAGCAGGCAAAATGAGGTGACCTTACTAGTATGGTATAAGAATAAAGGATAATAAATTTAGAAAATATCTAGGAGTATCTGGTTCATTATAGGTATTCAGTGACACTTATCGCACAATGAAACAAATTAATATGTATTCATTCAGTTATTCTTATACGTACACCACTATGTCTGAAAAGGGATTATGAAATAGACTGATGGTCAAGTGGCAAGACACAGAATGGGAGAAGTAAACCCTTTGGGGTTAAAATATATCCAGGCAATTAGAGATGTGTGATTTCCAACTAATTATAATCTATAAATGGATGAAATTAAAAATCAAAGTATGATCAACTTTGGAATCCAATTAGAACTGCACAAAAAGTATTAAGCATAGTTATTTATTGTTGGAAGAGGAAAAGTTCTTTCTTACTAGACTGTAGAGTCTCCCACATGCTGAACTGATGAGCAGTAGACAAACTGGTAGATATCCTGATGAAGTAAGTAATCTCCTGGCATGAAACCCAGAAGATTCTAGTAGGAAATCTGGGGAAAAAAGGACAGGACCTAAGGGGAAGTCTGAAGAAGGAGAAAGTTTACTGCTAAAGCCCAGAATTCATGTTCCAGTGAATAGCTTGACCAATGACCCATAGACTTAGAGATTGGATCTTCACCTTTAAAAAGCCATATAGAGGGGAACCTAGGTGGCTCAGTCAGTTGAGCATCTGACTCTTGATTTCAGCTCAGGTCATGATCCCAGGGTAATAAGACTGAGCTCCGCATCAGGCTCCACACTGAGCATGGAGCCTACCTGGGATTCTCTCTCTCTGTCCCTCTCTCCTAGTTGTGCTCTGTCTCTCTCCAAAAATAAAACCAAAAAGCAAAAACAAAACCTGTATGGAGCTATGCTGTCCAATATGGTAGCCACTAACCACATATGGCAATTCAACACATATTTAAATTCATTAAAATAAAAAAATTTTAATTCAGTTTTTCAGTAATGCCTCGTCATATTTCAAGTGCTCAACAGCCAAATATGGCTAGTGGCTACAATACTGGAAAGCACAAACACAGATCATAACCATCCTCACAGAATGTTCTACTAGACAGCACTGGATAGAGATCCAAAGTAACATGACAAAGATCTTATGTTTGAACGAGGAAAAGACAGAAAAATAGGGACAGGAGTAGGTTAAAGGGAGAGAGAAACAGAACAGAACTTTGGACAGAGAAAAAGGATAGCAGAACTATCTTATACATCTCAGTATGCTGACAAGTAAAAAATAAAGATACCTGGATTTAGCAAAATTAGAGGGGTAGAAGCCAGACTGCAAGTGGTAAGACAGTGCAAGAGAATTTGAAGTAAAGGAAATGAGATTACAATTGGTACAGAAGTGACTGGAAGAGAGAAGGGAATATGGTATATAGAAACACCAAAAAGGTCCCATAAAATGGTATGAAATTATTTCAAAGATTTTTTCAAAGAAGATTTAAGTAAATAAAAATGTAAGATATAACTGTACCAAAAGAAAAAAAATGGATACACATGCTTGTTTACCCCAACTTAATTTGTATCAGGTCAGTTTCAATCAGAATTTTATTTTTATAAAATCAAGGATTTTATTTCTGAACTTATGAAATTATTTTAAAGGATTCATGGCAAAAAATGAGCAATAATATAAAAAAAATTCTGAAGAAAAAAAGTTTCCGGACCAATAATATGACCTAAGCATTGCATTTTATACCTTCATTTCATTAAAATCCCTAGGAAAGGACTCAACCAGGGTGACTTGTAAAATTCTCTAATATTATAGGGAAATGTCAAGAGAAACACCTGAAGCATGCAAGCTTATGGGATGTAGATATCAGAGCAAAGAGCTCTGTAGTTCATCCCCTTCCCCACTTCTCTCTCACAACCATAAGTTTGTTCGCCATATTTATAAGTCTGATTCTGCTTTTTGTTTTAGTTTCTTTAGATTCCACTTCTGAGTAAAATCATATGGTATTTGTCTTTCTCAGTCTTTTTTTTTTTTTTTTAATTTTTTTTTCAACGTTTATTTATTTTGGGGACAGAGAGAGACAGAGCATGAACGGGGGAGGGGCAGAGAGAGAGGGAGACACAGAATCGGAAACAGGCTCCAGGCTCTGAGCCATCAGCCCAGAGCCCGACGCGGGGCTCGAACTCCCGGACCGCGAGATCGTGACCTGGCTGAAGTCGGACGCTTAACTGACTGCGCCACCCAGGCGCCCCTGTCTTTCTCAGTCTTATTTCACTTAGCCTAATGCCCCGTAGAGGTCCATCAGTGTTGTCACAAATGGCAAGATTGTGTCTTTTTATGGTTTCGTAATATTCCATTGTGCATATATACACCGTATCTTACTTCTCCATTTGTCTATTGATGGACACTTAGGTTACTTCTATATCTTGACTATTACAAATGATGCTGCAATAAATATATGGGTGCATGTATCTTTTTGAATTAGTGTTTTCATTTTCTTCAGGTAAATACTCACTGGTGGAATTATTGTAACATATGGTATTTCTACTTTTAATTTGGGGCGGGGGGGCTTGTATACTGTTTTCCACAGTGGCTGTACCAGTTTACATTCCCACTGGCAGTACACTAGGGTTGCTTTTTCTCCACATCCTCATCAATACAATGTTTTAAGTTAAAAAAGTTTTTTTAAGCAAGTTGAAAATAGATGCATATAAAAATTGTGTGTGTGTGTGTGTGTGTGTGTGTGTGTGTGTATCTGTGCAAGAGACACTGTAGAAAAATACAGATCCAACCATGAATAGGAGTGGTCTTTGGATGGTATCTTGAGAGAGTATACTTTCTACTTTATACATTTGTTAATTGCTTGAATATTTTCTAATAAATATTATTTCTATTTAAAAGAAAAAAGGAGGGGCGCCTGGGTGGCTCAATCAGTTAAGCATCCAATTTCAGCTCAGGTCATGATCTTACGGTCTTTGGGTTTGAGCCCTGCATCAGGCTCTGTGCTGACAGCTCTAAGCCTGGAACCTACTTCAGCTTCTGTGTCTCCTTCTCCCTCTGCCACTCCCCCACTCACATTCTGTCTCTGTCTCTCTCTCAAAACTAAACATTAAAAAAATTCTTTTTAATAAAAGAAAAAAGGAAAAGGGTGCCTGGTTGGCTCAGTCAGTAGAGCATGTGACTCTTCATCTTGGGATTGTAAATTCAAACCCCACATGGGGTGTAGAGATTACTTAAAAAAAAAAAAAAAGGAAAATGTTAGCTGGTCCTTAGCTGCACCTCTCATACATATTCAGATAGATATGGAATCCTTCCATGTGTTTTTTCCATAAGATTCCCTTCAACTAAGTGTGTTCAGGATGATGGAGTTTACTCAAATAAAAAAATATATTTTTTAAAAAAATTAAAATACTGTTGGGGTGGATGGGTGGCTCAGTTGGTTGGGTGTCCAACTTCAGCTAAGGTCATGATCTCACGGTTTGTGAGTTTGAGCCCTGCATTGGGCTCTGTGCTGACAGCTCCAAGCCTGGAGCCTGCTAAGGATTCTGTGTCTTCCCCTGTCTCTGCCCCTTCCCTGCTCATGCTCTCTCTGTCTCAAAAATAAACATCTTCTTATTGTTACTTTATTTTTTAAATTTACATCCAGATTAGTTAGCATATAGTGCAACAATGATTTCAGGAGTAGATTCCTTAATGCCCCTTACCTATTTAACCCATCCCCCCTCCCATAATCCCTCCAGCAACCCTCTGTTTGTTCTCTATATTTAGGAATCTCTTATGTTTTGTCTCCATCC
Source organism: Prionailurus bengalensis (assembly GCF_016509475.1). NCBI lineage: Eukaryota > Metazoa > Chordata > Mammalia > Carnivora > Felidae > Prionailurus > Prionailurus bengalensis. Next base: position 16,652,172 of record NC_057352.1, on the reverse strand, counting down.
CTGTTTTTATATTATTTTTGCTTCCCTTCCCTTATGTTCATCTGTTCTATGTCTTAAAGTCCTCATATGAGTGAAGTCACATGATATTTGTCTTTCTCTAATTTCGCTTAGCATAATACCCTCTAGTTCCATCCATGTAGTTGCAATAAATAAACATTTTTCAAAAAAAATTTTAATGAGTGTTGAAAGAGATTACAAAAAAATGTTTTTGAGTATAGCTGACACATAATGTTACATAGTTTCAGGTACATAACCACATCTAGTTAAAACTCACTACATTCTTGCTTCTGATTCTGTGTCTCCCTCTCTCTCTGCCCCTTCCCCATTCATGCTCTGTGTCTCTCTGTCTCAAAAATAAATAAACGTTTAAAAAAAAAAAAGGGGGCGCCTGGGTGGCTCAGTCGGTTGAGCGTCCGACTTCGGCTCAGGTCACGATCTCACAGTCCGTGAGTTCGAGCCCCGCGTCGGGCTCTGGGCTGATGGCTCAGAGCCTGGAGCCTGCTTCCGATTCTGTGTCTCCCTCTCTCTCTGCCCCTTCCCCATTCATGCTCTGTCTCTCTCTGTCTCAAAAATAAATAAACGTTTAAAAAAGAAAAAAAAAACTCACTACATTCTGGCCAAGGACCAAACACTGCCCACTGCAGGCAAGGAGAGCCTCTGCAGATGACTGGCCTGAAAGAGCAGCCAAAAAACATAACACAGGGCACATAGTACACACCAGAGACATTCCTTGAAGCACCATGCCCTGGACACTAGATGAGCTCTTCTTCATAAAGCCATTACTCTCAGGAGCAGGAAACATAACAGGCTTTTCTAACATACAGAAGAAGTCAGAGACAGAATGTCAAGGTGTAGGAATTCATCCCAAAAGAAAGAACAAGGTCAGAGCCAGAGATCTAATGGAAACAGACATAAGTAATATGCCTGATGGAAAATTTAAAGAAACAATCATAAGAATACTTACTGGGCTTGAGAAAAAAAATGGAAGACTTCAGGGAGGCCCTTACCACAGAGATAAAAGAGTTAAAAAACAATCAGTGGGAAATGAAAAATACAATAACTGAGATTCAAACAGAATGGATGTAATGACCACAAGGATGGAAAAAGCATAGGAACAAATAAGTGATATTAAAGATAGAATAATGGAAAATAATGAAGCTGAACAAAAGAGAGAAAGAATTATGGATCAAAGAATAGACTTTGAAAACTCAGTGACTCCATCAAAAGTAGTAACATTCATATTACAGGAGCCACAGAAGAATAACAAATGTTGTTAAAATGTCTATTATTACCCAAAGCAATCTACACATTTAATGCAATCCATATCAAAACACCAACAGCATTTTTCACAGAGCTAGAAAAAACAATCCTAAAATTTGTATGGAACCACAAAAGACCCCGAATAGCCAAAGTAATCTTGAAAAAGAAAAGCAAAGCTAGAGGCATCACAATTCCAGACTTCAAGTTATATTATAAAGCTGTAATCATCAAGACAGTATGGTTACTGGCACAAAAACAGATACATAGATCAATGAAACAGAATAGAAAACCCAGAAATGAACTCACAAGTATATGGTCAATTCATCTTCAACAAAGCAGGAAAGAATATTAATGGAAAAAGACAGTCTCTTCAACAAATGGTGTTGGGGAAACTGGACAGCAACATGCAAAAGAATGAAACTGGACTAGTTTCTCTACCATACACAAAAATAAATTCAATATTTGTTAAATGTGAAACCTGAAACCATCAAAATCCTAGAGGAGAATATAGGCAGTAACCTCTTAGACATCGACCATAGCCACTTCTTACTAGATATGTCTCCTGAGGCAAGGAAAACAAAAGCAAAAATAAACTATTGGGCTTAATCAAAATAAAAAACTTCTGCACAGAGAAGGAAACAATCAACAAAACTAACTAAAAGGCAACCTACAAAATGGGAGAAGATATTTGCAAATGATGTATCTAATAAAGGGTTAGTATCCAAAATATATAAAGAACTTATCAAACTCAACACCCAGAAATCAAATAATCCAGTGAAGAGATGGGCAGAAGACATAAATAGACATTTTCCCAAAGAAGACATACAGATGGCCAACTAACACATGAAAAGATGCTTATCATCACTCATCATCAAGGAAATACAAATCAAAACTCCAATATCACCTCACACTAGTCAGAATGGCTAAAATGAACAACTCAGGAAACAAGTATTAACAAAGATGGGGAGAAAGGGGAATGCTCTTACACTATTGGTGGTAATATAAACTGTTGCAGCCATTATGGAAAACAGTATGAAGGTTTCTCAAAAAGTTAAAAATAGAACTACCCTACAAATCAGCAACTGCACTACTAGGAATTTACCCAAAGGATACAAAAATACTGATGTGAAGGGATACATGCACCCTGATGTTTACGGCAGAGGTACCAACAATAGCCAAATTATGAAAACATCCCAAATGTCCATTGACTGATGAATGGATAAAGATGTGGTACATATATACAATGGATTATTACTCAGCCATAAAAAATGAATGAAATGTTCCCATTTGCAATGCTGTGGATGGAGCTGTAGAGTATTATGCTAAGCAAAATAAGTCAGTCAGAGAGAGACACAGACCATATGATTTCACTCATGTGGAATTTAAGAAACAAAAACAAATGAATATAGCAGGGGCAAAAAAGAGAGAAGCAAACTAAGAAACAGACTCTTAACTACAGAGAACAAACTGATGGTTACTGGAGGGAGGTGGGCAGAGGGATGGATTAAATAGGTGATAGGTATTAAGGAGGGTACTTGTAATGAGCACTGGGTTTGTATGTATGTGATTAATCACTAAATTCTACACTTGACACTAATATTACACTGTTTGTTAACTAACTGGAATTTAAATAAAAATTTGGAGAAAAATAATTTTTAAATACAATGTTAATTAGTTTCAGGTATACAACACAGTGATCCAAATTCTGTATACCTTATGCTATGCTCCCCACAAGTGTACTTACTATCTGTCACCATACAATGCTATTATAATATCAACGACTGGATTCCCTATGCTGTGTGTTTTATTCCCTCCCATGACTTGCTCATTCCATAACTGGAAGCCTGTATCTCCCACTCCCCTTCACCCATTTTGCCCATCCTTCCACTTCCTTCCCTCTGGCAAATGTCAGTTTGTTCTCCATTCTACTTGAGTTCTCTGATTCTACTTTGAGTTTGTTTCATTTGTTTTGTTTCTTTTAGATTCCAGATATGAGTGAAAACATACGGACCTAAAGGGAATTATGCTAAGTGAAATAACTCAGACTGAGAAAGACTAAGAAAGTTGTTTTTTAATGAAAACTAAGTTGAAAGTTTTTAGAAAAATAGGCTAAAAGTGTGTCACTTAAAAACTTGCTTTTGTATTCCATGTGGAAAAGAATTGTGAAAGCCTATTAAAAACGTTAAAATCTCTACAAAGATTCTTTATTCACACTGGTTTGAAATGTTATGCTTTGCTTAAAAAAAAATGAGCAATAGATATTGTAGATAGTGCATCATGAGTGTGGCTTATATAAGGAGGACAGTATTAAACTCCAACAGATCATATTCAAATAAAGGCTTTATAACTTTATCAGAAAATTAATGAATATTTATATATGTTATACAGTTAAAATAAAATGTCTCACGTGTGTATTTTTCATGATTCCTCATAACCAACTTTTTAAAAAAGTAATTACTTACAAATCAAATAAACAGCAGTCTGTTTTGCACAATTTTATATTTCTATAGATTTATAAAAGAATTAAATAACACTATATAGATACATATTTTAACTATTAATATCCATTGTCAAACTGCCCTCCAAAATAATTCTTATCAATTTGCATTACTACCAGAACATAAAGTACATGTCATCAAACTCATCTATCCTAACATCATTCTAAAATCTTTGCCCCTGTAAGGAAAGAGTACCTCATTATTTTATAATTTCCAAATTTCTGATTATAGAAAAGAGGATTTTTATATATTGATATAAAATACATGTACTGACTATGTATTTTGTGGTTTCATCTTTGGTGAATTCTTTATTCATATCCTTCACACATATTTTAATTGCACTAGCATTTTCTTTTAAGTGGTTTAAAGAAGTCATTTATACATTTATGGCATTAAGGCTTTATAGTATTTTTTTCCCTCAAATTGCCATTTTTTATTGTCACATCATTTTTTATTGTCACATGTCATCTTCATTTATAGTGCTTTCGATAAAAATTTTGAAAACATGTTATGAAGTCAAATCTCCCAGTTTTCCATTATAGAGTCTTGCCTTGATGTCATTTTAAGAAAGACTTTCCAAAATCCAGTATTATAAAAATACCATCCTTAACTTTAAAAAAAATCTCTCCATGCTGCTGATTTGAAAAGCTACCTTTATCAAATACTAAGTTCTCATGTGTACATGGGTATATTTCTGTACTTTCTCTGTTGTTCCACTGATCTATTTCACTGCCTTGGTATCAGACTATTCTCCCCCATAGATAACAGGCAAAACTTTAAATATTAAAAATTGAATCAACCACTATATTGAATGAATAATACACAGAAGCAAGTATGCAATCCAGAAATATAAAAATAGTTCAGCAAGAGGAAATCTTTACTATATAAATTCTTTTTTTTAATGTTTATTTATTTATTTTGAGAGAGAGACAGAGAGACAGAGAGAGAGCATGAGTGGGGGAGACAGAGAATCTTAAGCAGGATCCATGCTCAGCATGGAGCCCAACGCAGGGCTTAATCTCATGCTCATGAGATCATGACCTCAGCCAAAATCAAGAGTTGGACGCTTAACCAAATGAGCCACCCAAGTGCCCCTATTATAAATTCTTATAGAATTTTTCTTCTATAACTTTTATAGAAGAAAAAATAGTAAAAGAGAAAAAAATAATTGCCTTGAAAGATGCTGAAAATATATAAAATTCAAAAGCCTCTCATGCTTAAAATATATACATCCGTACATACAATACATAGTGCTAGGGATAGAAAAAAATAGGCACATTTAGTTTGAAACCCCTAAAAATGTCCCATCATATCAGAAAGAAAAAAATTATAGCAATTGTTCATTACAAATATGGAAACTGTGGTTGATAAAGTAGAATTAAAATAAGAAAAGGGAAAAGGGAACATATACACTGGAAAGGTATTATTACATCCAGCAAATAGTTTGCCTTTTCCTCTTAAGTCCATAGAAACATCTCCCAGACTCCCTTGCAACCGAGTGACTGAATTCTGGCTAATCAGAAGTGATAGATGCCACAAATGGTACTTCCAGACCAGTCCATCAAAAACATCCTGAGAGATCCTTCATCCATTTGTGTGTGTGTGCGTGTGTTTCTATCTCCCCCTTTCTTTCTCAGTGGCTGGCTTCAGAGGATTGCGCAGAGGACTTCCAGGCAATGGTGAGTCCTAAGAGATGACACAGCCAACAGATGAAATAGAGCTGTATAGCTGAATGACAGCATGCAGCAGAGGCCCAGGATAACCTCACACTGGACTGTAACATGTGCAAGAAACAATCCCTATTGTTTTTATTCACTGAGGCTTTGTTAAAATAATTAGATTTATGTTGACTAATACACTCAGAGAATTGTTGAAAACCTACTACAAAAAAGAGTATATTGAACTGGCTAGATAGATGATACAATAATGCAAATTAATACTTTTTCTATATACCAACAATAACCAAACATCTAAAGGTATATAATGCTACATAGTAAGGAAAATAGTATAGCATTGGCTTAGGAATAAGTAAATAGATCAATGTAACAAAAAAAACAGAGGACAGAAACAAGATTCATACAAACATAAGGACTTAGCATATTTCAGAGGTGACATTATAATTAATAGAGAAGAAATGGACAAATAAACAGTACTGGGAAAACTCCATGTGGAAAAAAAGGCCTAATACATCATATTTTAAAATTAAAGCTCAGATGGATTATAGGAGAAGACTGTAAAAGTATGGAAAGAGCCCAAATGTCCAATGATGGATGAATGGATAAAGAAGATGTGGTATATATATACAATGGAGTATTACTCGGCAATCAAAAAGAATGAAATCTTTCAACTATGTGGGACTAGAGGGTATTATGCTAAGTGAAATTGGTCAGAGAAAGACAAAAATCATATGACTTCACTCATAGGAGGACTTTAAGAGACAAAACAGATGAAAATAAGGGAAAGGAAACAGAAATAATATAAAAACAGGGAGGGGGACAAAACAGAAGAGACTCATAAATATGGAGAACAAACTGAGGGTTGCTGGAGGGGTTGTGGGAGGGGGGATGGGCTAAATGGGTAAGGGGCACTAAGGAATCTACTCCTGAAATCATTGTTGCAGTATATGCTAACTGATTTGGATGTAAATTTTAAAAAATAAAAAAGAAAATTAAAAAAAATTAAAAAAAAAAAAAACCACACACAAAAAAACCTCTGGGTGAGTCAGGGCACCTGGGTGACTCAGTAGGTTAAGGGTCCAATCCTCTGTCTCCCTTTCTCTCTGCCTCTCCCCATTTCGTGCTGTCTCTCTCTCTCAAAAATAAATAAACATTAAAAAAAAAAAAAACTGGGTGAGAGAAGGCACCACAATGGTAAAAGGCAAGGGAGAGTCTGGAAAAGACGACAAAAACACGTATCATAGAAAAATGATTAATACTCAGAATATGTTAAAAAAAAGTTCTAGGGGTGGGTGGCTCAGTCAGTTGACTGAGGTCATTTTGACTCGGGTCATGATCCCAGGATTGCAGGATCGAGCCCCAGGTCAGGCTCCACATTCAGCATGGAGCCAGCTTAAATTCTCTCTCTCTCCCTTTCCCCACCCCACTCCACTCACATGCGCTTTCTCTCTCTCTAAAATAAAAAAAAAAATTTTTTTTTAACAAAAAGAAATTCTAAAAGTCAGTAAGAAAAAGCCAAATAACCTTACCTCAAAGAATGGGTTAAAAATATGAGAAGGTAATTCACAGAACAGAAATTCTGAATGGACAGTGCATTTCCGGGAAAATGCTCAGTCTTACTAAGCAAATTAAAACAACTTCAAGAGCATTTCTCTTTCATCATACTGGTAAAAATTTATCAAGGGCAATTATCACAAACTTAAGTTGGAGAATATCAAGGGAATAAGGAAACTAGAACTCTCAGATATTGTTAGTAGAGGTATAAATAATACCATCATGTTCAAGAGCAGTTTGAGTATCAAGTAAAACAAAGTGTGCACTCCTATGCTCCAGCAATTTTACTACTATGTACAAACCCTTGACAAACTCTTACGTGCATGTGCATAGAAACATACCCTGCTACTATGTGAGTTAGCAAAAAATAGAAACAACCTAAATGGCCATCTATAGGGAAAGAGTTACATAAAATGTGGCAAATTCAAAACATGCAATAGTATACAACAGTTTAAAAAATGGAAATATATTACACATAGATTTACCAAGGATAAATCTCAGAAAAATGTTGAGTAATACAAGCAAGTTGTAGAAGAAAATGTAAAGAATACTACCTATGAAAATAAAAAACACTTTTGGAGTGCCTGGGTAGCTCAGTCAGTTAAGCAACTGACTCTTGGTTTCGACTCATGTCATGATCTCACAGTTGTGGGATTGAGCCCCACGTCAGTGCAGAGCCTGCTTGGGATTCTCTCTCGCCCTCTCTCTCTGCTTCTACCTGGCTTGTGTGTGCATGCACACATTTTTTCTCTCTCAAAATAAATAAACATTAAAGAAAATAACGTTTTTCAACAAATGCATAGATATTTACAAAATATGTTTACGAAATGAATTAGAAGGACATATGCTGAACTCATGACGTTGCTTCTCAGAGCAAGAAGCAGATGAGGAAAAATGAACTGAGAATGAGAAACAAAGAGAACTTGTACTTAAGACAGTTTATCTCTTCATCAAAAAATGAAAATATGTCAAAACATTAACAATGATCAATTCCAGGTGGTAGCCATTTATTGTATTAGTCACTGTACTTTCCTGTATTCTTCACTTTGTCTATAAAAAGAAATAAAAATATGTCCTGAAATAAAAACTCGATTCTACATCCTGAAAGACAACACACATTTCAGGAAAAAGTGATCCAAAATGGTCAGACTGAGACGTATCTAATTAAATAACTTCAAAATTAAAGAACCATCGGGGTGCCTGGGTGGCTCAGTCGGTTAGGCGTCCGACTTCGGCTCAGGTCATGATCTCATGATTTGTGAGTTCAAAACCCGCGTTGGGCTCTGTGCTGACAGCTCAGAGCCTGGAGCCTGCTTTGGATTCTGTGTGTGTGTCTCTCTCTCTGCCCCTCCCCCGCTCATGCTCTGTCTCTCTCTATCTTTCAATAATGAATAAACGACAAAAAAAAAATTTTTTTTAATTAAAGAACCATCTAGGAGACCAGAACAAAATATAAAGCTAATTATATACTTAAAGGGAAAATATCAAGTTGGCGTCAGACTTCTTCATAAACAATATTCAACATTAATACTATGCTATAATAAATTTAAGGAAAGAATGGCCAATTATGAACAAGATAGAACTTGGGGGAGGGGACATTATTTTCATGAGCTCTTTTTGAGGAAACTGCTAGAGGACAATCTAGAGAAATTTCCAGAGAAATTTTAGCAAAAGGATCTAGTGAAAAACACTGAATATATTTAGCCATAAAAGACAAAATGAAAGGCTGGAATAAATGTGACAGAACAGCATGTAAATATAATATGCTGTGACAATATAAAAAACATACAACTAACAATTTGGGAAGAGAAGGTGTGACATAAACCTACTTATTGACTCATCTGTAATAGATTAAAAAATCAAGGGCTAGTTTATTTATTTATTTTTTTTTTTTCAACGTTTATTTATTTTTGGGACAGAGAGAGACAGAGCATGAACGGGGGAGGGGCAGAGAGAGAGGGAGACACAGAATCAGAAACAGGCTCCAGGCTCTGAGCCATCAGCCCAGAGCCCGACGCGGGGCTCGAACTCACGGACCGCGAGATCGTGACCTGGCTGAAGTCGGACGCTTAACCGACTGCGCCACCCAGGCGCCCCAAGGGCTAGTTTATTTAAAGCCAACTTATTAAGTAATAGAAAGAATAAATATTGTATATAGAAACAGCACAATAACACTAGAACAAAAGGGGATGCCTGAGTGGCTCAGTCAGTTAAACGTCCAACTCTTGATTTTGGCTCAGGTCATGATCTCAGGGTCAAGAGATGAAGCCCCATTGAGACAGGCTCTGCACTGGGCATGGGGCCTGCTTAGGATTCTCTAACTCTGCCCTTCTCCTGCTGTCTCTCTTCCCCCACCAAAAAAAAAAAAAAAAAAAAAAATTCAAAGACAACACTAGAACAACACAACAAAAAATCTTCCTCATTATTATAAAAGCTATAGTATTAGATGACCAAATTAAAGCCTAGGAAAACAGACAAGTAAAGTCTTTTTTAAAAACTGTAAATACCAGAAAACATCACATAAAACAATATACAGAGTTAAGCCCAAACATATCAAAAATGTACCTGGATTTTCACCTATTAAATTGAAATGATACTTAGATTGGTTCACAAAGCAAGACTCAATTCTATACTGTATGTAAATGCCACATGTAAAATAAAGTGTTTTTTTTTTTTAATGTTTATTTATTTTCCAGAGAGAAAGAGAAACAGAGTGTGAGCAGGGGAGGGGCAGAGAGAGAAAGACACAGAATTCAAAGCAGGTTCCAGGCTCTGTCAGCACAGAGCCCGACACAGGGCTCGAACTCACGAACTACAAGATCATGACCTGAACTGAAGTCAGATGCTTAACTGACTGAACCACCCAGGTGCCCCTAAAATAAAGTGATTTTTAAAAATTAAAAATAAAAGTCTGAGTAAAGGTCCTTAAAAAAAGCATAAAAAGGCAAGAAACAAATTCTTCCCTAAGGCATTCACAAAAAAGGCAGGCTGCTGACATCTTTTTTTTTTTTTTTTTTTGGCTGACATCTTGATTTTAGTCCTGTAAGACCCACTTTCTACTTCTAACCTCTAGAGCTATAAGATAATAAATTCCTGTTGTTTTCAGCCACTAAATTTGTGGTACTTTGTTATAGCAGCAATACAAAATTAATACAGAAGTAGCCTGGCACAACCTTTCTGGAGGGGAATGTGGCAACTCCTAACAAAACTACATATGCACTTACTCAGGAATCCCATTTCCAATAATCTCTCCTGAAAACATAGCCTTGACATTATGAAAATACGTATGAACATGGTTATTTACTGAAGCACTGGTTATAACTGCAAAATAGTGCAAACAGCTAAAAGTCCACACATCAGAAAGTAGTTAAATAAATTACCATAACACCCACATAATGAAGTATTTTGCAGCTGTTAAAAAAATGAGGAAGATCTCCATGAATAATATGGAGTGATTGCCTGTGTATATAGTTAAGTGAGAAAAGTAAAATGCAAAGTGTATCTACAGTATGCTACCCTTCATGTAACGTACAAAGACTTACAAGAAACTACACATATGTTGGCTCATTTGTACAAATGAAACATAAAAAAGGACAAACCTGAAAATACAGAGATTGGTATCTACAAGAAGCAGATAAGAAAGAGATAGGAAGAAGTTAAGGAGATAAAAATAGGATAGTGGGGATGAGGAGAGAGTAACACATTTCTGAGGATGTATTTTTGTATAGCTCTGATTCTTAAAAGCATAATAATGTTTCAGATACCAAAAAAATAAGTAATTAAAATCAACCAGGATGTGGTAAGAACCCAAACAGAATACAAACAGTAACAAATGAACCTAAAAGAACTAACCTAACTTTTTTTTTAAATGTTTATTTATTTCTGAGACAGAGAGAGACAGAGCATGAGTGGGGGAGGGGCAGAGAGAGAGGGAGACACAGAATCCGAAGCAGGCTCCAGGCTCTGAGCTGTCAGCACAGAGCCCAACGCAGGGCTCGAACTCACAAACCATGAGACCATGACCTCAGCCGAAGTTGGTCGCTCAACAGACTGAGTCACCCAGGCGCCCCTAACCTAAGTAACTTTGAAAAATAGTATTTTGGCTGAATACTATAAGACTAAAGACAAAAGGAACCATATATGAATAATGTAATCTAGTTAGTAAATTTGTTTCCAACAGAGGAGTATCTTGGAAATTCTGAAATTTTGTGTATGCTAAAATTGAGTAAATAAGTAAATACATTGTTTCTTATTGTTAGAACAACAAATTACAGATAAGGAAGAAGGCTACAATAAGCCCTATGGAGTAAAACTAGAATCAAGATATCAAAATAAACTGGTAATTTTAATATATATAAAAAAGACTGAGACAGAAATAAATATAGAAGTGTCTGTGTACCTGTGTGTGTTGGTATATATACATATATATGCCAGCTCAATCTGCTGTGAGGGTCTAGGAGCAAAGACATCCCAGTAGCAATGAGCACTCATAGCACCTACACCTTGGTTTCTAAACATCACTTCCCAATAAAAGGAACCAGAGCTCCTAGGAGCAGGACCTGATTCAAGGCTGGGGCAAGGAAAACAAGATGAACCGGGAACACCCAGAGCTGGGGAAGAAGGAAGTGCTCGAAAATGGATAGGAGCATGTTAAAAGGTCAAAGAAACCAACTGGAATGAAATCCCAATGGTCAAAGCTAGGGCAATTTGAGCAACAAAATAATGATGTATTGGATTTATCTCCCCCAGAAAAAATAAAAATCCATGATTCCATAAAGAAATAATTGAATAAATAAACAAATGGGAGAAAAGAAACAGTTTTTCTCTCTAAGACAATCCTAATTAATATATGTAAAGGAGGAAAATGGAAAAATCAACATTAGGTCAATATCACAGTAATAACTATTGCAGACAAGATCCAATGGGGCAATGAACGCTAAAATTAGTGGGCAAAAATTTCAAAGAAACTGAATAGCCTCAAAGTATCTCCCCTAAGATACTTATTAATTACAAATAGAAAAATAGTAACTTTACATTGGAGAAACCAGACAGACACTACCTTACCAAGTGATCAAAGACATATCAATATTATGAATCCAGTATGTTGCACTGAGTGGAACTTAACATTATTTCTGTTGCACTTTTTCCAAAAATGCGTTACCTCAATCTAATCACGAGAAAACATCAGATAAACCGAAACTGAGCACAAGGAGATGTAATGAGCAATTTGTCCAGACTGAAGTATATCTGAAGAGTCTGGGAGAGATTTCTCCAAGATGATAAAATCAATAGATTACCTAATGTGTCTGACTGTCTTAAGAGATTTAGATAGTTGATGGAGAGTTGGGAATTGAGTGAGGAATAGGTATACAGAAAATCAAGAGGAAAAAAAAAAAACAAATAGACAACCCCACCCCCACCCCAGAAATTATTAACTCCAGGAAAAATAAAAAGTTGTATGGAGGGGCACCTGGGTGGCTCAGTTGGTTAAGCATCTGACTTCGGCTCAGGTCATGATCTCACAGTTCTGAGATCGAGCCCTACATCAGGCTCTGTGCTGACAGCTCATAGCCTGGAGCCTGTTTCGGATTCTCTGTCTCCCTCTCTCTCTGCCCCTTCCCCACTCATGCTGTGTCTCTTTCTCTCTCTCTCTCTCAAAAATAAATAAACATTAAAAAAAAAGTTGTGTAGGAAAAGTAATCTTGGTATATACACAGAATGGCTATGACTAGCACTTAATAGCCACAATAATATAGGGGCGCCTGGGTGGCTCAGTCGGTTAAGCGTCCGACTTCAGCTCAGGTCACGATCTCACGGTCCGTGAGTTCGAGCCCCGCGTCAGGCTCTGGGCTGATGGCTCAGAGCCTGGAGCCTGCTTCCGATTCTGTGTGTCCCTCTCTCTCTGCCCCTCCCCCGTTCATGCTCTGTCTCTCTCTGTCTCAAAAATAAATAAACGTTAAAAAAAAAAATAGCCACAATAATATAAACCCTGAACAGTGATTCAATCAAAATTATGATACTGAGGAGATGGGAAGTGTGTGTGTGTGTGTGTGTGTGTGTGTGTGTGTGTGTATCTGTGTGAGCACATACATGTATTTGATTTAGGATAAGAAAGTATTAAATTCTTATTTTCAAAAACAAAATTCTTATTTTCTTAGAAGATATTGGTTGAGGACTAAACCTGAAAAAGTAATTAAGAAATAGCAACATATACGTATTTGTTAAAGAAATGAAGAAAACATCAAAAAAGTTGCAAAAGTAAAGAAAGTTGGTCCATTTAAGGAGAGGGAAACTAGGGAGGTGAACAAAAGACTGCCTTTTTAAAGGGAATATGCCTTTTAAACCTACTTGACTCGTTAAGAAATGTGCATGTATAACTTTTATAATAACTTGGATAAAAATAAAAACTCTAAAATGAAATCTGGAAATGTACACATTTCCGATCCTAAAAGGAAAAGAGCTGGCAAGGACTGAGATTTGGGTTATTTCTAGACGAATCATAGAGCATATACTTTGATAGAAATAGAGAGAAACCCAGCCCCACCAAGCCCAGGGTAGCCTCCTCAAGTGCAGGGAAGCATTCTCATGACCAGTTGGGCTGGCACCTTACAACAACACTCCTTGTCCAGTTCCCTGTCACTCACCAGCATATTGACCATCTGACATCTCTTTCTCCACCATCCAAGGTTCCTTCCCTTGCTCCAATAAGGAGATCATGTTGGGCTTAGAAATGGAGAGTCCTGTTTACAGGAGAAGAAAAATGAGAGCAAGAAAGAGACAAACAGAGACAATCAACTTGCTTTAGCCTTTCTAGGACTCAAACGCAATCTTTTGGTCATTAAGCAAGAAAGGCAATTAGAGGAAGGGCCAGAGAAGGGAATGATGTTGGTATGAAGGATGAAGATGAAACTCTTTCCGTAGCAGTGGTTCTCAAAGTGCTAGAGCAGAAGCACCACCACCTAGGAACTTACTAGAAATGCAAATTCTCAGGGCGCCTGAGTGGCTCAGTCAGTTAAGAGTCCTACTCTCGGGGGGCGCCTGGGTGGCGCAGTCGGTTAGGCGTCCGACTTCAGCCAGGTCACGATCTCGCGGTCCGTGAGTTCGAGCCCCGCGTCAGGCTCTGTCTGGGCTGATGGCTCCGAGCCTGGAGCCTGTTTCCGATTCTGTGTCTCCCTCTCTCTCTGCCCCTCCCCCGTTCATGCTCTGTCTCTCTCTGTCCCAAAAATAAATAAAAACATTGAAAAACAATTAAAAAAAAAAAAAAGAGTCCTACTCTCGGGGCGCCTGGGTGGCGCAGTCGGTTAAGCGTCCGACTTCAGCCAGGTCATGATCTCACAGTCCGTGAGTTCGAGCCCCGCGTCGGGCTCTGGGCTGATGGCTCAGAGCCTGGAGCCTGTTTCCGATTCTGTGTCTCCCTCTCTCTCTGCCCCTCCCCTGTTCATGCTCTGTCTCTCTCTGTCCCCCAAAAAAAAAAAAAAAAAAAACGTTGAAAAAAAAGAGTCCTACTCTCGATTTCAGCTCGGGTCATGATCTTATGGTTTGTGAGTTCAAGCCCCAAGCTGGGCTTCACCCTGACAGATAGAAGCCTGCTTAGGAGTCTCTCTCTCTCTGCCCCTTTCCTGCTTGCTCAGCACACATGTGTTCTCTCTCTCTCTCAAAATAAATAAATAAACATTAAAAAAAAAAAAAGCAAATTCTCAGGCCTCAACCCAGACCTACTGAATCAGAAACCACAGTGGTTCTCAAACTTTAATGGGCATCAGAATCATTAGGAGGGCTCATTAAAACCCAAATTACTTGGGGCGCCTGGGTGGCTCAGTTGGCTAAGCGTCCGACTTCAGCTCAGGTCACGATCTCACAGTTCATGGGTTCGAGCCCCGTGTCAGGCTCTGTGCGGACAGCTCAGAGCCTGGAGCCTGTTTCAGATTCTGTGGCTCCCTCTCTCTTTGACCCTCCCCCGTTCATGCTCTATCTCTTTCTGTCTCAAAAATAAATAAACGTTAAAAAAAAAAAAAAACCCAAATTACTAGGCCTATTCCCAGAGTTTCTGATTTTGTAGGTCTATAGTGGGATCCTATAATTTTCAATTTAACAAATTCCTACGCCATACTGATGCTGCTATTCCAAACCATCCTTCTCCAACAATGGGAACTATTCATTTCTAACTCTTTGAAACTACTTCAAATTATTTCCTGGGAACAGGAAGAAGAAATTCAGCTAAGCACTCAAGATGACCTAAATATTCCTAATGGAGGAAGCAAAAACACCCGAGGGAAGATTCTGAATTATGGGGGAGACATCCTTACCAAGCCATACCAAGTTCCTGTAGTTCTCCAACATGACATCTCTGTATAAATCCTTCTGAGATGGGTCCAGCCATTCCCATTCCTCTTGGGAAAAATCTAGAGCCACATCTCGGAAGGTCACCAAACCCTGAAATTAAAAAAAAAGAAAAAAGAAAAAAAAATCTCATTTGCCAAGTGCTCCCATATGGTCCTGGCAGAAAAGATGACTTCTGCCAGAGTTCTCTAAGTGGTCCAAGGAAACTGATTATTGGGGAGCAAGTACATGTCCAGGTTTGTCAAATATTTTGAGAGAAAAGTATTTCACATTTTTGTAAATAAAAAAAGACCTATACACAGGAAAAAAATAGCTTATGGCATGAAACATGAGTTTATAACATGAAAGTATGTGAACAAGGCTGTTTTATGTTACATACACTATGTATCAGGAAATTCTTATAGGGATGATTCCTTTATATTCCCCAAACTGGGATATTACATGGGTCAGAGAAGTGAAGAAAGGCCTTAAATTGGGCTTTAATTAAAGGGTATGGTCTGAAACTTAGACTCTGTATGTAAGGAAAAACTTCCAAAAATGTGTCCTGAAGACATAATAAAGTATATGTGAAGATATTTAGATAGAATTTTCATTGGAAGGTTACATCTGGAAAAAAACTTACATATCAAAAAATAAGAGTTTAGCCTACACCACTGAACTATAACCTGTATGAGGGAAGGATATCTGTTTTACAATCTCTTGATTATCCAGTGTCTATTATAAAACCGGTCACATTGTAAACAGTAAATATTTGCCACTCAGTGAATAAACGGTAGTTTCCTATAGTATATATCCATAGGAAGGAAGAGTACTCAATGCTTAAAATGACATTTTAAGTTCCGTTTTGCAGAGTATGATCTCATTTTTTATTAAAAATAATAAAATATCAGTGCCGAGAATGAATCTAGTGCCAAGATCTCAGACGCCAGCCAAATCCAACCTGCAAGTGGGTTCTTCTAAACACAGCAGCTTCGGGCCTGCTATGTTAACTCTTTCTTGCACATTGCTCTATTTAGTTTTCTATTTTTTGAGCTGGTTTTTATATTTTAAATTTATGGAGAAAATAATCTCTTTTGCTAGTGCTTTCAAATTAAATGTTCTATTGTTGTCCATCAAATTGCAAAAATAAATAAATATTAAATATGGTTATTCTACATAGTAGAAATGTGGGTGAATGTGGCCAGAGAAAAAACATCAGACAAATACATACTGTTGTATAACTTCCGTGTGCCCCTCTACACTTCTCTATGTCCTGTGAGGTTGACCTGTATTAATTGCATTAATAGACTCCCTTTCCCGACCCCATCTTCAGTTGGGTTCAGCCACAGACAAGAGATGAGAGAGAGGCAAGCGAAGCACAATTTTTACTCTGCTGGCACCCTCCTTGCAGCTCCGCCCTGTGTGGTCCCTGTCCTTCACTCCTAGGTCACAATGTCTGTCAGTGGCCCTCTGCACTCAGATCTCTCTGTCTCTGGGTTCAGGCCCAAGTTTTATTGTTATGAGTCCCAGGGTATAGCACTATCCTCTGTGGTTTCTTTATATACTGATCATAGCTTATAAAGAGTCCCCTTTTGAGTTTCTTGCTGGAACCCTGACTGATAAAATGTTAACCCAATGTACTTCTAGGATATGACCAGAGATTCCACAAAAGCACCACTACACTTCCCTAATAAATTCACTTTCCAACTCTCATAGTTTCTGTCTCTCTCTCTTTCTCAAACTACCACCAACTCTGTTCTCACTTTGAACTTCCTCATCTTCTTGTTCATTACAAGTCCTTGCTGCCCTGTATCCGTACTCATATATTCTGTCTTCCCTCTGTTTCAATGCATAAAACTCTAGGCTCCTATCTATGACCAATCCCTTCACTTGTCCATACAAAGACACTGTCACCTCTCTCCCTTGTAATTATCAGGAAAATATAAGATATCTCCCTTATCGGTATTTTCTCACTTTACTAGATTATTTCTATCAGTATACAAACTGATGCAATACCTTTCATCTTATAAATAGATAAAGTCCCTTCCACAATCTCACTGTAGTTATTGTCCCATTTCCTTACTCCTCTTAACAAAACTCTTCCAGGGGTGCCTGACTGGCTCAGTCAGAGAAACATTCAACTCTTGATCTTGGGATCGTGAGTTCGAGCTCCATGTTGGGTGTGCAGATTACTTAAATGAAACTTTTAAAAAAATAAGAAAACTCTTCCAAAGAGTTGTTTACACCAGCAATATCCAATAGAAATACAATCTAAGCCACATAATAAATTTTTTTAGGGGGCGTCTGGGTGGCTCAGTTAAATGTCCCACTTCTGCTCAGGTCATGATCTCACAGTTCATGGGTTCAAGCCCTGCGTCAGGCTCTGTGCTGACAACTTGGAGCCCGGAAGCTGCTTCAGATTCTGTGTCTCCCTCTCTCTCTGTTTCTCCCTCACTCACACTCTGTCTCTCTCTCTCAAAAATGAAAAAATGTTAAAAATTTTTTAGTAGCTACATCAACAAAGCAAATAGATTTAATAATGGAAAAAATAAGAATAACTGCTATTTATATTCTGCTATTTATTGACCAATTACTACATTTCAGACACCCTAATAAGCATTTTACAGTTATTATCTTATTTAATCTCACTGTAAAACTTATTTTAAAAAAGTAAGAAAAAAGTATAAAACACATTTTATAGATGTTTAAGACCAAATGTCATGCTGAATCACTAGGTTATATTGCAAAAAAGGAAAAAAAGGTAAACAGAAATAGGTAAATTTAATAATATACTTAATTTAACCCATTATATCTAAAATATTATTTCAACATATACCCAATCTAAAAATTATTAATAAGATGTTTTACATTCTTTTTTTGTACTAAATCTTCAAAATCTGGTATATATTTGGTGCACTTGGGTGGTTCAGTTGGTTGAATGTCTGACTCTTGATTTCACCTCAAGTCATTATCCCTGGGTCCTGGGATCAAGCCCCACATCAGGCTCCTTGGAGCATGCTTAAAATTCTCTCTCTCTCTCCCTTGGTCCCTCTCCCTGACTTGTTCTCTCTCTCTCTCTTTCTCTTTCTAAAATAAAAAAATAACAATACTAATAAAAATTAAAAATCTGGTATATATGTTATAGCACATCTTAATTCAGAGCAGTCTTATGTGGCTACGGGGTACATTACTGGGCAGTTTAGGTCTAGACTCATCTCTATTCTCACCTTTTAGGCCAGTATTCCCTCATGAACCCACTGTAATGATGCTTTCATCTCAAACCCTCTATGAAGTAGCTCTTGTCAAGAATATCAGTAGTTTCCAAGTTACCAAATCCAATGGTCAGTTCTCAGTCTGCATCTTCCTCAGAAGAATTTAATTCTGTTGGTCATATCCTCTATGAAATACTCAGTACTTTTGACTTCCCCACTCTTCTGGTTTTCCTTCTACATCAGTCCTTCTCAGTCTCTCTTGCTGGTTCCTCTTCTTCTTGTCAGCCTCTAGATACTGAATACCCAAATTGAGTCCTTGGGCACCTTTCCTATAGACACTCACAATCAGATAATCCTATCCTGTCCTATGGCTTTAAATACACTAATCATTCTCAAATTCACACCCCCAATCATGATTCCAGTGTATAATCAATATTGCACTTGGATACCCAATCTCACAAACTTAATATATCTAGAACTCAATTTTTGTTCCCATCTCATTCTGCCCTGTCTTTCCATCTCAGTAAATGGCACAACCATTTGTACAGTTGCCCAGGTCAAAAATCTTTGTAGTTATCCTTGACTTCTTTCTTCCTCTCACATTCCACAACCAACCCCTGACCAAATCCCACATTTTCTATCTCCAACATATACCCCAATCCCAGCAGCTCCAATGATACCACCACGGTCCAGGCAGCTATCACCTTCCACCTAGATTATTGTGATAGTCTCCTAACTGATCGCCCACTCCACCCTTAATTCCTTTCTATTTTCCTTTTAAAATATAAATCAAATTGGGGTGCCTGGGTGGCTCAGTTCGTTAAGCATCTGACTTTGGCTCAGGTCATGATCTCATGGTTTGTGGGTTGGAGCCCCGCATGGGGCTCTATGCTACCAGCTCAGAGCCTGGAGCCTGCTTCAGATTCTGTGTCTCCCTCTCTCTCTGCCCCTCCCCTGCTTGTGCTCTGTGTCTCTCTCTCTCTCAAAAATAAACATTAAAAAAATTTTTTTAATATAAATCAAATTACATTACAAACACTCCAATGACTCTCCTTCACCCTTAGAACAAACCTCAAAGTTCTGGTCATGAGTTTCAAGGGCCTATATAACTTGTTCCCCAGCTACTCCTCTGATCTCATAGTGCTCATTTCCCTCTGAGGATACTGGCTCAATGATATTCCTAGAGCTCATCAAACATGTTCCCACCATAATAACTTCATATTTGCTATTCCTTCTACTTTTAAAGCTCTTCTCCAAATCTCCACGAAACCTAATCCCTACTTTCACTGAGGTTTTTCTTTGCTTAAATGTCACTTCCTCAGAGAGGCCATCCTTGACTTCCCTATTTAATAGGGCGCTCAATAATCACACCTCTGTCCTTTATTCCACTTGCACTAATCTCCAGCATAACAAATCATGAGCTATCTAAAAAGGATAGTTCTCTTCCATCACATATTTGAGCACAGCACTGAGTAAAAAAGATACTAAATGATTTATAGAGAGATTATATGAAGTAGTTGAGAGAGACAACTGTGAGAGTGCTCACTGGGCTATTTGCGACTTTCTGAAGTCACAAAGTCCTAAAAAAAGAAGTAGAATTTCTGGAAACAAAGTGAAAACACCAACTTACTTGAGACATGGCTTTACAAAATCCAACAGCCATTCTTCCTTTCTTCTTTAATCTTCTCTTTTGGAGCACAATGTCCTGAGAAACGAGAATTAAAGGGGGGAAAAATGGCAAACCAGCCCCAGATTGCTGATCTCAGATTCACAAAGATAGAACTCTTGTCCCTTTATGGTCTCCACAGCCTCCTTACATAGGCCAGCCCTAAGCCTTCTAAGATCTGAGAAAAGGCCACAGATTAATTTAACCCCTGAAGTCCTCACTGGTATTAAGAACATATAGCTTGAACTCAACAAAATCTAAACGGCCAACAAGGTCGTTTATGATCTGGCGCCTGGATGCCCCTTAGACTTCATTTCCTACCCTCATTCTGCTTGCTCACCCCACTCCAGGCACACAGTTTCTTACAGTTCCTCAAACACTGTGCACAGTCCACATGCAGGGCTGTTACCTTTGATTTTCCTTCTGCCTGGACATGGCTCACTCCCTCTCTTCATTCTTGTTTGTGCTCAGTTGTTACCACATGAGAGGCACTTTCCTGAAAATTCTATCTAAAGATAACTTCCCTTCCAGTCTCTTTTTCCTTATTGTGATTTTTCTTCGTAGCTTTTGACACCATTGGACATGTTACTTTTTTTCTCTGTTTATTGTTGTCTCCCCAAACAGTGTGGGATCTAATAGAACTAGGATTTGTTTGGTTCACTGATTGTATCTCTAGTGTTAGAATAATGCCAGAACCTTTGCAGGCACTCAAAAATTATTTGTTAAATGGAGGCGCCTGAGTGGCTCAGTAGGGTTAAGCATCCAACTCTTGATTTTGGTTCAGGTCACGATTTCACGGTTCGTGGGATCAAGCCCTGCATTGGGTTCCCAACTGACAGCATGGAGCTTGCTTGTGATTCTCTCTCTCCATCTCTTTCCGCCCCTCCTTCCCCCATTCTCTCTCTCTCTCTCTCTCTCTCTCTCAAAATAAAAGCTTAAAAAATATTTATTAAATGAATAAATCAATCCTACTGGGCCTCCTGTAATATAAATAGCGATGTTACACATGATGTACATGTCATTATCTTTTTTTTTAACATTTATTTGAGAGAGCACGCGCGCACCTGAGCAGAGAAGGGGCAGAGGGAGAAGGAAAGAGAGAATCCCAAGCAGGCTCTGCGCTGTCAGCGACCCCTGAGATCATGACCTGAGCTGAAACCAACAGTCAGATGTGCTCAACTGATTGAGCCACCCAGGCACAATTTTTCTTTATTCTTCACAAAACGCAAAGGTAAATATTATTATCCTTATCTTGCCAACAAGTAAAACTAAGGTTCCAAAAGCTAAAGCAACCAACTCAAAGTCATAAGAATCAACTGCAACGAGACTCAAAACTGGTCCTCTTTCAAGAGCCTACAACGTCTGAATGGGAATTATTTAACATAACCTGGGGAATCAAAGCCATATATCTACTAGAGAGGCATTTTCAGAGATGCAGGTATTACCTTTATTACTTCACAGAAATAGAGCTTAAGGCAGGCATTGCTAAATTTTAATACAAACCAATTACAAATTGCACAGCCTGAAATATTCGTTGTTCTCTCAGAGCCAACATTTCTTCAATCTGAAAATGAGGATAGTCATGTTTGACCTAGAATTCAGGATATACGACCTCCTAAATCTGGGCTACTCTGCACTGGCCAATCAGTCTCTGAGAAAGTTATTTCCTTAGTGCAACACAGCTTGAAATCGTCCATAAAAGCTTTTGCAACCTGAAAGGAGAATCAATGAAGCTTTCTCTGCATCTGGGAGCCCCTACATAGCATCTGCATAAAAGAAATGTCTTTTACTTTTTTATTATTGTTTTATAGAGAGAGAGAGAGAAAGAAAGCGCAAGCAGGGGAGAGGGGCGGGGGGGGGAGAGAGAGAGAGAGAGAGAGAGAGAGAGAGAGAGGGAATCTTAAGCAGGCTCGACACTCAGCACAGAGCCCAACATGGGGCTTGATCCGGGGACCCTGGGATCATTACCTGTGCTGAAATCAAGAGTCAGAAGCTCAAGTGTTGAGCCACTCAGGCGCCCCCAAAAAATGTCTTTTATATTTCTGTCTGCAAAGAGTGGTGCATCACTTGGGGTAATATTTCCAAAGTTTGAGATAAGCCATCAGTCTCCAAAAGAAGGTGATGTTAAAGCCTTGGGCTTCATATAGCCCCCAGGCGCATGGTGACTCCACTCCTTCATTCATTGGCTGCATGACCTTGGGCAAGTTACTCCATCTCTCAGAACCTTTCTTTCCTCACTGTCTCACTGCCAACTGCTGGTGTAAAGAAGTGCTACCTTTGTTTGGAAAGGAAATGAGACCATTTTTCTTTATTAACTAAGAAAGTCAGAAGCAAAATTTAGCTAACTTGGTATATCAGAAAAAGAGCCATGGATTGGCCTCTCTCAGCACCGAATGTGGAAGAGTTTTGACAGAGACAAAGCTAAAATCTGAAACTGCATGGCCTAAGGTGAGGCAGACCCGGCTTTCAGACTGAGCTTTCCATCCCCAGAGCAGTCAGTTTGAGGATGGTCTCACTACAATGTCTTTAGACTGGGTTCTGTGACTCACAAGGGGACTGAAGGACGAGACCCACATTAAGTTGCCGTATCCTGACAGTTCCTCGTCCAAGACCAGGGACAATCCTCTCCAACACCCTCAGAATCCAAGGCCCCCAGTTTTCACTCTCACGGTATGGGAAAGACCAAGAGAGTTTAGTAATTAAAAGCAAGGACTCTGCCTAGGTTCAAGACCCTGTTCTGTCACTTATTAACTGTCTGAACTTGGGCAAGTAATTTTAATCTCTCTGTGCCCACAATCACACACTAGGTCCCACACAATCAAGCCTTCAGTCTCACGTACACATACAAATTCTCACCCAGTCACACACATACACTACACATGGTCACACAAGCTCACCTGTAATGTCAAACACATACACAGTGGCATTAACCCAAAGACAGAGATGATGACACACAGTTACTCCGACAGACAGTCCCACGCAATCTCGCAGTGACTTAGGACACAAGGTCACACATCCGGTCACCGTTACTCATACAAATTTATACCTGCAGAGAAAGATGGTCATGGGTTCGCAATCACACCTGCTGTCACACACATTCAAACACTGTTACATGTGTCATATAGAGACAAGAGCCTATATCACACCTCTGATAAGTAGTCAAACATAATCACACATATTCATACAGCGACACAATGTCACACCCGCTGTTTCTCACAAACTCATATACAGTAACACGTAGTTACACCTGCAGAAACAGACACACGCACAGACACACACACAGTTTTATACCTGAGACATATAATCTTTCATAATCACACACACGGTGCCACACAAGATCACACTCTGTCACATCGCGACCTCTCACACAGTTATACAGGAACCCCCGAGGGCACCCCCCTGGCCCCATCCCGGTCCCTTACGGTCCACCTCAAGCCCGGCCCTGACCTCTGGCTCCCGCGCTCAGCCAGGCCCAACTCACCTCCCGGCGCCGCGGGCTCTGGAAACCCGCCCAGCGACCCGAGACCCACGACGTCCCCTCCCAGAATGCCCCGCGGAGCGAAGCGGAGCAGGGACTGAGCCGTGCGGGACCCCGAGCTCCTCTGGGGAAACATCCAGCTGGACTGGACGCAGCTCAGCTTTTCCTTAGGACCCTTCGAACCACCAGCCCCAGAGAGCTTTGCGCCGCGGCCTTCATTTGCTGAACTACATTTCCCAGAGGGCCCCAAGGCCCGCCTCTACTCCGCGCCTGCGCAGGTGGCCGCAGCCGTGGGAGTCTTGACCCGAGAACTGTGTGCCACCCTGGCGGATCTTGGGCACGCAAGTGACTGTGGGCGGCTGTGCGTGAGGAAACCGTGAATTTGCGCACGTCCGTGATCGTTACTGAATTCTCAGATGTGGCGATTTCTGTGTGACCGTCGCTGCACACTTTTGTGCTTGTGCACCACGGGGCGAAGCCTTCTGTCAGCGCAGTCAGCTTCTGTATTTAAAATCACGTCCCGTGATTGTGGGTCGATGTGTGACGCCGAGAATGTGCGGGTGCCTGTGGGTTTGTGAGAGGGACTGTGCCTGAAATGGACGAGCCTTTCTTTGTGTTCTTACCCCAGAGGTCGAAGGAGTTTACCTGTGACCAGAGGTGGAGCTTTATTCGTTTCTGGGCTGGCTTTTAGTGTGGAGCCTGTGGAAGAGGTTTCTTTGTGTGCCTTTGTGTGTGACTGTCTCCAGATCTAACTGTTCTCCCAGCCCCCCACGCCACCCTTCATCCCTGGCCATGGGCCGGGTCGCTGCTACCTTCATGTTTATATCCCTTTTCTACTAGGACCTCACGTGATACCACAGAAGGGTGATTACATTCCGTTTGTTAGGGAGACGCTCATTTGCACCAGAGCCCTTTATAATGTGATAGCCAGTAGCTCTGGGGGTTCTCCTGATGCTGCTTCCACCTTTTTACCTTGCAACTTCAATTAGGGTCCAGCTTCAAGAAAACCATCCACAGTCAGGAAGACAAGAAAGCGAGGCCCTGAGTGATGATAAAGAAAACCAAAACTGAACAGTAGTTAAAGAAGTTCAAAAATAGATTTTATTCAGGAACACTGCAATAGGGGAGAAGAAACTTCAGCATAGAACCAGGCTCAGTTCCAAATACAGAAAGAACAAATAGGGTTTATATGTAATAGCAAGTTGGTGGGAGTGGGGGGAAGTCAGTGGATGGAAAATTAAGAGGAGACATCAAAGGTAAGGGGAAATTCTTGCTGGACTGACCAAGAGAGTTCTTGATATCAGATATCGCCCGGGTGGATGAAGACTTTAATTAGACATTAAGAGTAATGAGATATCAAGAGCTCTGGCTAAACTGAGTTGACAGAATTCTTGCTAAAACTGGGTAATGCAAAGACAAACACTGAAGCCAAAAGTTGAATCCTAGTTGAGAAGAGAGTCCAGAGGAGCCTAACTAAAATTTGGTCAAGGAGGGAGTATTTGACAGTCAATATATTTTTTTCTTTTCTTTTTTTTTTTTTACATTTACTTATTTTTAAGAGACAGAGAGAGACAGAGCACAAGTGGGGGAGGGGCAGAGAGAGAAGGAGACACAGAATCCGAAGCAGGCTCCAGGCTCTGAGCTGTCAGCACAGAGCCCCACGCGGGGCTTGAACTCACAAACCCTGAGATCACGACCTGAGCCGAAGTCAGACGCTTCAGCAACTGAGCCACCCAGGTGCTCCAACAGTCAAAATTCTGAACAAAGCAGCATTCTTCCCCACCCCCAGACCCTGGAAGATCTGGAAGGTGCACCCAAGTCAAGATCTTGGTAAATAGAGGTATGTGGAAACAAGGGGGGAAGTTCCTGAAATGAGAACCAATCTTTGGAGAATAAATCCTCCGATCCCCATCCCATCAAGAAACCTCTAATAGCTAAGGCTGGAGAGTTGGACAAAAGGAGTGTGGCTAGTAGGGTTGAGCGATTTGCTGTTTATAATGTGAAATTGGGCACTGTTACTTTCAGAAGAAGTCAAGCCCCCCTTTTTTTTTTAAGGCTCTAGAACATTTAATAATTGGGTTGCTTCAGTGGGG
This sequence comes from Prionailurus bengalensis, assembly GCF_016509475.1. NCBI lineage: Eukaryota > Metazoa > Chordata > Mammalia > Carnivora > Felidae > Prionailurus > Prionailurus bengalensis. Next base: position 16,626,416 of record NC_057352.1, on the reverse strand, counting down.
AATGTACTAGGTAAGTGTTCTTTGGATAACTGTGATTGGCTACTTGACCAATACATCAAACAGCTCTTCCCTGGATCTGATTATCAGTGCAGGATAGAGATCATCTTGGACATTTCATACTAAATGCTAGAAATTTAAGATACTCCATTCTTGACTGGCATAATATACCTTCAAGAGAAACTTTGAGGGCACCTGTGTGGCTCAGTCAGTTAAACATCAGACTTTGGCCTAGGTCATGATCTTGCGGTTCTTTTTTTTTTTTTTTTTTTTTTTAATTTTTTTTTTCAACGTTTATTTATTTTTGGGACAGAGAGAGACAGAGCATGAACGGGGGAGGGGCAGAGAGAGAGGGAGACACAGAATCGGAAACAGGCTCCAGGCTCTGAGCCATCAGCCCAGAGCCTGACGCGGGGCTCGAACTCAGGGACCGCGAGATCGTGACCTGGCTGAAGTCGGATGCTTAACCGACTGCACCACCCAGGCGCCCCTCGCGGTTCTTTAGTTCAAGCCCCATGTCGGCCTCTGTGCTGACATCTCAGAACCTGGAGCCTGCTTTGGATTCTGTGTCTCCCAGTCTCTCTCAGCCCCTCCCCCACTCGCACTCTGTGCGTGTGTGTGTGTGTGTGTGTGTGTGTCTCAAAAAATAAGCATTAAAAACAATTTTTTTTAAAAGAGGAAGTTTGTGTACGACTATCTCTTCAAATGTCAGTAATTGATCATAGGAAGACTTTTTGTCCCTTATTTATTTTTCTTATGTCATACCACCAAGTCCAACACTGGTTTGACTCTAGTCATCTCCAGTAGTGTAGGACAGTGGTCCTCAAAGTATTCCCACAAGTAAGCAGTTGTACTGCTAAAACAAATTGTGGTTAGGACTATGTCCATCAGGATATAGTAAAAAAAAAGAACTATACTGGTAATTTCAAACAATATTTAATTACAGGAAATTGATTATACAATGTTGGATGACTGAAAGAGCAAAAAGGGGACAGATTTGTAACTTCAAGAAACAGCTAACACCATAGAGCTTAGGGAACAAAGGAGAGAGGAAGGATTTACCAGAACCTAAGAGTTTGGAAGAGGAGTCTGTTAACATGGCTGTTAACTGGGTTTAGCAGTCTGGTGCTGAGAAAGCAAAAAGAATTTGCAGGCAAGCTATAGCTCTCCTCTACTGCTAGAGATACTGAAAGAACTGGAAAACAGAAGTGAATTCCTTCTCGCTTTCCCCTTTTCTTCTCCCTACTGAGCCTTCCAGTCTCCCTTTAATGCCTCCATTGGCAAACTATAACAGTAGCAAGGGAGACTGGGACATCTTTGTCAAAGTCCCAGCTCCAGCATCTCAGAATAGAGAAAGGCATGCTTGAAGCCAAAACTATGACAGGGAAATGATCAGTCTATGATCCTTTTTAAATTTTCTGGAAAATAAATTAATTCATATAATTTTTCATGTTACTTTTTCTTCTTAGAAACTTTCTTAACATTGTCACTACTTCCTTATAAAGGAATCCTATTAAATAACAAAAAAATGGTGCATATTTAGTAATAGTATCTTAATAACAAAGCAATTCAAATTCTGAAATAGCTATCAGTATATAACATGTAGCTATTTGGATGAACTCATGTTTTTACCTATTTTGTTGTGATTTTGATAATAAATATTGATTTATACATTTTCTAACTTTGTGTCATCTAATATAAATATTTCATGGTGAACCACTAATTGCCCCCATGACTTAACAGTTCACAATATCCTAATAAGTGTGAAATTCATGGTATGTGATTTTTTAAAATAAACTTAGATTATATTAGTTATTTCTTTTTTGAGATATAATTGATATATAATATCATTTTCAGGTGTACAACATAATGATTCAATATTTGTATATATTGTGAAATGATCACCACAATAAGTCTAGTCAACATCCATCACTATACATGGTTACAAAAGTTTTTTTTCTTGTGATAAGAACTTTTTAACTCTTAGCAACTTTCAAATATGCAATACAGTATTAACTATAGTCACCATGCGGTACATTACATCCCCATGATTTATTTATTTTATAATTGGAAGTTTGTACCTTTTGACCCCCTTCACCTATTTCTTTTTAAGTTTTACTTAAGTAATATCTAAACCACATGGGGTTCTAACTTATGACCCGAAATCAAGATCTGCGTGCTTCTCCAACTGAGCCAGCCAGGTGCCCCTTCACCCATTTCACCTAGATTGCATACCCCGCCTCTGGCAACCACCAATTTGTTCTGTATCATTCATGTGTTTTTTTTTTTTAATTAAAAAAAAATTTTTAAACCCCAGTGTGAGGCTTGAACTCATGACCCCAAGATCAAGAGTTGCATGCTCTACCTACTGAGCCAGACAGCTGCCCCTCTTTGATGTGTTTAGGTTTTTTTCTTTTTTTAGCTTTTTCTTATTTGAAGGCAGTCATTCTGAATTGAGAATAAAATCAAATTTAGAATGAAGAAGCCAAGAAAGATTTCTTGTGTTAGTTATTTTGATTGACCACCCATATTCTTTTTTTTTTAATATATGAAATTTATTGTCAAATTGGTTTCCATACAACACCCAGTGCTCATCCCAAAAGATGCCCTCTTCAATGCCCATCACCTACCCTTCCCTCCCTCCCACCCCCCATCAACCCTCAGTTTGTTCTCAGTTTTTAAGAGTCTCTTATGCTTTGGCTCTCTCCCACTCTAACTTCTTTTTTTTTTCCCTTCCCCTCCCCCATGGGTTTCTGTTAAGTTTCTCAGGATCCACATAAGAGTGAACACATATGGTATCTGTCTTTCTCTGTATGGCTTATTTCACTTAGCATCACATTCTCCAGTTCCATCCACGTTGCTACAAAGGGCCGTATTTCATCCTTTCTCATTGCCACGTAGTACTCCATTGTGTATATAAACCACAATTTCTTTATCCATTCATCAGTTGATGGACATTTAGGCTCTTTCCATAATTTGGCTATTGTTGAGAGTGCTGCTATAAACATTGGGGTACAAGTGCCCCTATGCATCAGTACTCCTGTATCCCTTGGGTAAATTCCTAGCCGTGCTACAGCTGGGTCAGGTCTATTTTTAATTTTTTGGGTAGGTCTATTTTTAATTTTTTGGGGAACCTCCACACTGTTTTCCAGAGTGGCTGCACCAGTTTGCATTCCCACCAACAGTGCAAGAGGGTTCCCGTTTCTCCACATCCTCGCCAGCATCTGTAGTCTCCTGATTTGTTCATTTTGGCCACTCTGACTGGCGTGAGGGACCACCCATATTCTTTACACTAGAATGTTTTTCTCTAATCCTGCCTAGGGACGGATAAAGCACAATTTTACCAGGGCTTACTTAGCACTGCTTATTGGGGCATTTGTAAAGAATCCAGACCCTACTATTAATGCTAGTGAAGAATCTTCTCACACCATAATTCATGAATGTCAAATCCAGATAAATAAAAAACCCATGGCTGACTTCTGGGGAATGTCTAAGATCCAAACACTGTGCAATTTCCTTTATAAATGTTATTTCATTTGTTCTTCACAATAGTACAAATAAATATTCCTATGCAATTTTTCAGTTGGGGGACTCAGGAGTGTGACAACTTGTAAAAGTTGAGATAGCTGGTATGAGATAGGAGTCAACCTCATTTACTTCTCTTTAGCATCACGTGTCTGTGATGGTACACCTTGATACATCATTTACTAAACCTGATCTTCTTTTATCAGAGTAGTGGTCTTTCAAATGTTTTGCTACCTTCCCCTTACAACAGTTTCAAAAACTAATGTATCCCCTTTTACATTATTGACATCTACAGTATTTTCTTTATAAGTTTAAATGATTCAAAGATACCATTGTAGCATATTTTCTATACCAATATCAATTAAACATACATAAGCTTTTTTAACGTTTGGAAAGTGTGCACTGTGCCTTTGTCTTGAAATCATTTCCATTCAACTTTCATCACTGAATTTTGTCTTAATGCAGTAATTGCCTATCCTTAAAAATCTTTTACTAATCATCTTGATTTACTTCTCTGCAGCAAAAATGAAATTTTAATTTTTCCCTGTGACCAAAACACTCTATAAGTGTCAAAATGATTTTTAAAGATTCGGTTAATACAATTATCAGTATCTAGTAACAAATATATTTTACATTTTAATAATTATTAAACATACAAAGGGTCACAGTTTGGCCCTCATTTGGCCAAGCCCCTTTCCTTCCTGGTGAGAAATCGAGATGCAAAGACACATTCGTGTCCAGAGCGTGAAACCTCCTTTAGACCATGCTCAGGGTATCTGCGAATTTTCCACTCAAGTAGCTTCAAGGCTGCTACCAGAGTCTGTGCCTCTTCTGTGTCCAAAGCTCCCTCCCTCCATCTGTCCTCTGGAAGGTCAATGTGCTGCCTATGTGCACAAGGTGGCCAAGTGGTAGCTACATGGTGAGACTAGACAGCTTAGACAAACAATCTGGAGTGCCCACAAATGTGAACATGAGGCCCCTTTTTGGTGTGGGACAAAAGTGGAGATGGTTAAGAGAAGGGAGCTGGCTGGCGACTTCTACTTGTATGTTGACCCAGGTCTCTAAATGTCAGTGGCAGATTTGCTTCCTCTACAATCTGTTTGGACACCACTGATTTTGTTAAGATAGGGTGCTTTGAATTAGGGAAGTAAATGTTGGAGGCAATGAAAAATGGTCAAAATGATACAATTTGAGTGTAGAAGTAACAGGAGTGGCTGGCTGATGCTTGGATGTGAATAGGAAGGAAAGAAGTTAAATGCAATGCTTAAATTTTCATCCTGAACATCTACATGAATGGTAGTTTCATTTACTAAGATGGTAAACAGTGACTATGTAGGGTGAGGTCATGTTAAGTTTGAGATACTTGTTGAATGTTAAAGAGGTGATATCAAGTAGGCATTTAGACGTGGATGTAGCTCAGTGGAAAGGTTGGCAGTTGGAGTAAGAATGTGGGAATTTCAATTAAGATGCTTTTAGCTGGAAGTTATATAATGCCCAAGTGGAAGTGGCTTTTACAATAAAGGTATTTATTTCTCCACTTGGCAAAACGTTCAGTTAGCTTAGCAGCTGAATGATTATATCAAAAGTATTTTATGTCATTTATTTTCATAGTAGATACCTTTTATCAAATGCAGTTGGTTGAGTAATTGCAAAAATTTGGCTTTAGTGTGAAATCATGAAAAAAATGATACATGCCAAAACCATTTGAGTTTTATCCTAAAATATTTAAATTTTGTTTTCAACGTTTATTTATTTTTGGGACAGAGACAGAGCATGAACAGGGGAGGGGCAGAGAGAGAGGGAGACACAGAATCGGAAACAGGCTCCAGGCTCTGAGCCATCAGCCCAGAGCCTGACGCGGGGCTTGAACTCCCAGACCGTGAGATCGTGACCTGGCCGAAGTTGGACGCTTAACCGACTGTGCCACCCAGGCGCCCCTATCCTAAAATATTTAAATGCATATTCATTTACCTGTATTTTGATGTATCACAAGGAATTTATATGACTTTCTTCTTCTCTCAAGAGCCTTCCAGCTTTTTTTAACCTAATTTTCATTGCAGCTTCTGCATGTTGGCTGAGAGAACCTAATTCTTGCAGTATCTATTTCTTGTTGGCTTTGGCACATCAGCCCACAGCCAGACATTCTGATGCCTTGAGTCCAAATCCAGAAGGGGAAGAGCATATGGGGAGGGGAGAGAATAGAAGTGATTGAGGGAGTTATACTTCCCTGAGTGAACTGTTTTGGGTAGTTTAGACTTTTAGAAATGTTAGTGTTTCACATATTAAAAGAGTAGATAAAATTAACAAATATTAGTTTTCTGTTCTTATACAACCAATTACTACAGACCCATTTATTATCTCAATTTCTGTGGGTCAGGAATCTGGGCTTAGCTGGCTCTTCTACTCAGGGTCTTACAAAGCTGAAGTTAAGCTGTCAGGTGGGCTGCAGTCTCATCAGTAGACTTGACAAGTAAAGGGTTAGCTTCCAAGCTCTTTTAGGTAGTTGGCAGAAATAGTTTCTTTGTGACTATAGAATTCAGGGCAGTCTGTTTGGAGTGCCTGTGTGGCTCGGTCGGTTAAGCATCTGACTCGATCTCAGCTCAGGTGTTGATCTCAGGGTCGTGAGTTCAAGCCCCACATTGGGCTCTGTGCTGGATGTGAAACCTACTTTTAAAAAGAATAGAAAAGAAAAAATAATTTATGGCAGTTTGTTTCTTCAGAGCTAGCAATAAGGAGAAAATCTTTGATTCTCAGAGTCTTTTTTTTTAATTTTTAAATGCTTATTTATTTTGAGAGAGAGTGGGGGAAGGGACAGAAAAAAGGGAGAGAGAGAATCCCAAGCAGGCTCCACACTGTCAGCACAGAGCCCAACTCAGGGCTCTTTTCTTTAAGTTTTTATTTATTAAGAAAGAGAGAAAGAGTGAGTGGGGAAGGGGTAGAGAGAGGGGGAGAATCCCAAGCAGGCTCTGCATTGTCAGCAAAGTGGGGCTTGAACTCATGTACAATGAGATTATGACCTGAGCCAGAAGTTGGACGATTAACTGATTGAGACACCAGGTGCCCTGACTGAGGCCCTCTTAAAGTGTTTACCAGATTAGGTGAGCCACCTAGTATAATTTCCCTTTCTCCTACATAGTCAACTGATTAGGAACCTTAATTACACTTGCAAAATCCCTTCACTTTTGCCATACAATTTAACATAAAAACAAGAGTGATATCCCATAATCTTTACCATATTCTTTTGGTTAGAAGCTGCTCATAGTCCCACCCACACTCAAGGGGAGGGGATTACTCAACAGTGTGGTTATTAGGAGTGAGAATCATGGGAGACACCCTAAATGTGTTCACAACAGCAAAGATGAAGAGAACCCTAAAACTAAACACAAACAGAAATCAAATGAATAACATAACCACAGTGAAGGGTGGAAAAAGAACTAACCCAAGTAATTCAAATGTAGTAAGTAATTTGTCCTCAGGCCAAAGACAAAAAGATCTACAAAAATAATGAACTCCAATGAGTAGGTATGCTTATCACAATTGTATGCATTAGCAATTCTGAAACTACTTAATATGTATTCCAAGAATGAGCAAATAAGTAAATATATGATGGATAATGAGAACCAGGTTTTTCACTATAAGAAAATGGAGTTACAGGGGCACCTGGGTGGCTCAGTCGGTTAAGCATCCAACTTCGGTTCAGGTCATGATCTCATGGTTTGTGGGTTTGAGTCCTGCATTGGGCTCTGTGTTGACAGCTAGGACCCTGGAACCTGCTTCAGATTCTGTGTCTCCCCCTCTCCCTACCCCTCCCCCGCTCATGCTGTCTCTCTCAAAAATAAACAAACGTTAAAAAAGAAAGAAAAGGGAGTTACAGATGTGGAAAGGAAGGTTAGAATAAACATTGTGATGTTGGATTGAAATTGGAAGTATCCATATGAACTGATTTTTTTTTTCAGATATAAACAGGTATTTGTGTACACACACACACACACACACACACGTAAATTTCCTAGCTCTGTCAGCAGAGATGGTCTAAGACCAATGAGCACACCTATTACCTAGGTCTTGGTTCCTAAATATCATTCTCCACTGAAAGCAACTATAATTTCTTAGAGAAATGGTGAATTCCAGGGCCGGGGCTGAGAAAGTACAAAATGAGCCTTTACTATCTGTCAGAAATTAAGGAGATGCTTAATGAATGGAGACATGTCAGAAAGACACAAGAGGCCAGCTTGAAGGGGCTCCCATTGGCCAAATCTGAGAAACTTTGAGTTAAAGGGTATATAGTACTCATACCTCCATGGTCACCCAATTCATTACTCAGTGGCAACCCATCAGCCAAGATCCCTCAAGAAAACAGAATTCTCAGGGGCGCCTGGGTGGCACAGTCGGTTAAGCGTCCGACTTCAGCCAGGTCATGATCTCGCGGTCCGCGAGTTCGAGCCCCGTGTCGGGCTCTGGGCTGATGGCTCAGAGCCTGGAGCCTGTTTCCGATTCTGTGTCTCCCTCTCTCTCTGCCCCTCCCCCGTTCATGCTCTGTCTCTCTCTGTCCCAAAAATAAATAAACGTTGAAAAAAAAATTTTTTTAAAGAAAACAGAATTCTCTATTTTCTCAGATTTTTGTTTGTTGATCTTGTACTTTATAACTTTGCTCAATTTGTTGACTAGCTTTATCAGTTTGAGTTCACTTGGATTTTCTATATATAAAATGATGTCTGTAAATAGAGATGGTTTCACTTATTCCTTTCCAATTTAGATGCTTTGTATTTATTTATCTTTCTTACCTAATTGTTCTGACTGTGGCTTCCAGTACTTGAATAGGATGCTCTATTCACAAAACAAGAATATCAAGATGAAAATGAAAAAGTGAGTATAGCAAATACTACCAAAAAAGGCAAATGCAAACAGTATTGAGAACGGACTAATTAGAAGCACTGAATGGGACCTGGGGTTGCTCAATGGTTTTAAAAGAGAAAACCCATCAAGAAGAAATTTTATTAATTTCTATAGATCTAAATAAAATAGCCTTGAAATGTATTAAGCAAAATTTGATGGCAATACATGGAGAAATGTTTCTTAACATGATCATAAATTTATTGACTATTTCACTTACAGAAATGGAAGTGCTAAGTTTTTAAAAATAATTAAGGCTTACTACTTCTTCTGGGGTGAGTACAATGGTGCTTATTCTGTTAATATTACTTGTATCTATATTTACATTACAAATCTAATTTCACATGTTAACATAGAAATAAATATGAAATTAATACAAAACAACAGGAGAATAAGGTAACGATATAGGAAAACATCAACATTTATAACCTTTTGTGTTAATTTTGGTATAATATTGTTAAAATACACATACTCATGTTACATACTTGCTTTTTAAGATACTCATGAAAACTGGGGTGCCTGGGTGGCTCAGTCAGTTAAGCATCTGACTCTCAGTTTCAGCTCAGGTCATAATCTCATTTTGTGAGTTCAAGCCCTGTATTGGGCTCTGCACTGACAGTGTGGAGCCTGCTTGGGATTCTCTCTCTCACTGTCTCTCTGACCCTCCCCTATTCTCTCTCAAAATAAATAAACTAAAAAAAAAAAAAAGATATACATGAAAATTCAGAGCTTGATTAGATTCAAAACTAAACTTTATGAATTAAACTGGAAGTCCACTCTGGAAAACAGCATGGAGGTTCCTCGAAAAATTAAAAATAGAACTACCCTATGACCCAGCAATTGCACTATTAGGTATTTATCCAAAGGAATCAAAAACGCTGATTTGAAGGGACACACATACCCCACCCAATGTTTATAAAGCAGCGCTATCCACAATAGCCAAAGTATGGAAAGACCCCAAATGTCCATCCACAGATGAATGCATAGAGAAGATACATACATACATACAATGGAATACTACTTGGCGATCAAAAAGAATCAAATCTTGCCATTTGCAACAATGTGGATGGAACTAGAGTGTATTATGCTAAGCAAAATAAGTCAGAGAAAAACAAATACCATGTGGTTTCACTCATATGTGGAATTTAAGAAACCAAACAAATAAACATAGGAGAAGGGAAGGAAAAATAAGACAAAAACAGAGAGGGAGGCAAACCATAAGAGACTTTTAAATACAGAGAACAAACAGGGTTGCTGGAGGGGAGGTGGGTTGAGGATGGGCTAAATGGGTGATGGGCATTAAGGAGGGCATTTGTTGGGATGAGCACTAGGTGTCATATGAAGTGTGAATCACTGGGTTCTACTCCTGAAGCCAATACTACATCGTATGTTAACTAACTTGAATTTAAATAAATACATTAATAAAATAAATGGAAGAAACTACAAAAATATATTGACTATAATGCTACAACATTAAAAAAAAACCTAAATACTAGGAGAGTGTAAAAATGAATACATCCATCTAGCCATTTGTAGAAATAGTAATTCTTGGCTAAAAGAGAAAATAAAGATAAAAATTATAACTGATTTGACTTTCAGAAGAAAATAAAAAGGAAAAGGTAAAAAAACCCTGAAGTATGATTAAATAAGCTTCAAAAAGCAATTAATAAAAACTAGCTTCAAGATATTAGTAAATATTAACAAAAATTAACAAAATATAAGTTAAAAACACATTGAAAAGATTAAAAGAATAGATTTTAATAAAAAATAGAAAAATTGGCAAGAATATTTAGGAAGAGACATAGCGACAGGCACAGAGATTAAGTAATTATATAATTTAGTTCTAGCAATGAGCATTCCCCAAGATTTGTGTGTTTTGTCTAGATAGAGCAGCATACTTCAATTGTAGGTTTACATCTGCCAGTGGGTGTTAACAAGCATTTCCTTTGCATTTGTGTTATTTGGTAATTTTCTTCTATGTCTAGTTTAAATTTTTTTAAGTTTATTATTTTTTTTTCAGTAATCTCTACACCCAACATGGGGACGAAATCATGATGCAGAGATGAATATTCTCATGCTCCACCAACTGAGCCAGCCAGGTGCCCCATGCCTAGTTTAAATTATATTAAGTATAATAGTATGTTAGGTAACGTTTTTGTTTTTGTTTTTTTTTTGGTGTTTAAGTGTGTGTGAAGTATTTTTTGCTGTGAGATATAGACCATAAACATCTAAACGTTTTGTTGTTAAGCTCCACACCCAACACAGGACTTGAACTCATGACCCTGAGATCAAGAGTCGCATGCTCCACCAACTGAGCCAGCCAGGCAACCCCAAACCTGTTTGGTTTTTTTTAAAAACCTTTATTTTTAAGTAATCTCTACACCCAGTGTGGGGTTTGAACTCACAACCCTGAGATCAAGAATCACATGCTCCACCGACTGAGCCAGCCAGGTACCCCAAAACCATAAACATCTAGAAACAATGCACTTTAAATGAGAAGTAAAGTGCTTCACTTTCACTTGGGTTTGAATATTTTCCACCAAAAAAAAAAAAAAAATAGATCAGTGAGAAGAGTGGCATTATCTTGTATTTTTGAAAATCTCTTGGGGCGCCTGGGTGGCGCAGTCGGTTAAGCGTCCGACTTCAGCCAGGTCACGATCTCGCGGTCCGGGAGTTCGAGCCCCGCGTCGGGCTCTGGGCTGATGGCTCAGAGCCTGGAGCCTGTTTCCGATTCTGTGTCTCCCTCTCTCTCTGCCCCTCCCCCATTCATGCTCTGTCTCTCTCTGTCCCAAAAATAAATAAACGTTGAAAAAAAAAAATTAAAAAAAAAAAAAAGAAAATCTCTTTAATCTTAATATAGCTAGTATTTTATATGTACTCTTGCATTTAATTTGCTGAGATAAATAATATGACCTCACATGTACAAATTTAAAAAATGGAGATGTATCTTAATGACCTTTTCAGATATTTGTTAATATTATTCTTTGACTATACCAAAGTATACCAAAAGTCAACAAGTGATAATTTTTTAAAGGTTACTGTAATGTGGAATCTGGCCTTTATCTCTCTTTTTTTTTTTTAAAGATTGGTATTAATTTTAATTTTTGGTTTTGGTTTTTCTTTTCTTTTTTAAAGTAAACTCTATCCCTAAAGGTGGGGCTCGAACTCACAACTCCAAGATCAAGAGCTGCATGCTCTACTGACGGAGCCAGCCAGGTACCTTTATCTTTTAAACTGAAATCCATTTGCCTATCTTATACTTTAATATCACCATGGATGATTTTGTAGCATCACACACTAATCATTTGGAAAATACTTGTTCAATAGTTAGGCAGATCTTCCAAATGTTTACGTATTTCATTATATGGTATTACAAAATCACATTCATTAATATCATCAGCAATCTTGTCACAAAAGACTAAGTAGTGGAAAGCTGTCAAGTTCATGGCGACAGTTGTTTTTCAATATTCTAACTTTTGGTTTGAAAGTCAAATTCACAAAAATTACTACCAGTTTTCTTCATAAAAGCATATAATACATTTCTAGTCTAAATACATCGGTAAATAAGAATATCTTCAGTATGGATTCAACCTGGAAACCAGAGACAGCCCCTGGAAGCAAGCAAAAATGGATACTTCCTCCCAAAACCTAGAGCTAGGACAGTCATGGTCTTCCTCACTTGTAAGCCCTTTTGCATAATAAAACCTTCTTCTACCCACGTACTACCTCTGTCTCCATGAATTCATCATTTCCCAAACTTCCCTGAAGCTGACTGCTGCTGGGTCCTGCTCTGGGAAAGCAAGATTAAATCAGCAATGGTCTCTGTCACGTCCCTTGTTCTCAGAAAGTCGGACAGATTTTAAGGGGCGAGCTCTATTATTGCTGTTATCTCTAACATCCAGGCTACTGTGTAAGGAGGGTTTAAATATTCTCAGGAAATGACATTAGAATAGTCTCCATTCCTTTATTTCAATCTACTTCTAAGTGCTCCCTCCATCAAGTTACCTGATCTTCCACAACCCACCATCCCCACTAGGGGAAGCCAGAGCTCCTGAAAATGAGCCAGTAGTTCTCCTTCAGGCGGACTGGAGAGGTTGACTCTTCCCATTGGGCTCGTGAACATTCCTGTCACACGTAAGTAGCTGTCTCCACTTTGGTGTCTGGTAATGGCTGACTTCTTACTAAAACCACTAGGTGTGACTTCTGGCATCTTGTGAAATAGGACTCTTGACTGAAGATTTCACTACACTCGCTGTACACCCAAGGTGTCTATCCTGAGTGTGTCCTCTGATGTCTGATGAGGTTTGATTTCCGACTAAAGCCTCGCCCACACTTCCTACAAATGTAAGGCTTCTCTCCTGAATGTATCCTCTGATGTCTAACGAGGTGTGACTGCCGGCTAAAGCCTTGCCCACACTCCCTGCACACGTGAGGCTTTCCCCCGGAGTGTGCCTTCTGGTGTGTGACGAGAGTTAACTTATCACAGAAGCCCTGCCCACACTCTTTGCACACAAAGGGCATATGACCCGAGTGTGCCCTCCTGTGCCTAAAGAGGTTTGGCTTCTGGCTAAACCTTCTACCACACTCCCTGCACACAAAAGGCTTTTCCCCTGAATGTGTTCTCTGGTGTGAGATGAGGGTTGACTTATCGTTGAAGCCTCGTCCACACTCCCTGCACGAAAATGGCTTTTCCCCTGAGTGTGTCCTCTGGTGTGTGATAAGGGTTGACTTCCGGGTAAAGCCTCGCCCACATTCTCTGCACACAAATGGCTTCTCCCCCGTGTGTGACCTCTGGTGTTTGTTGAGGTTTGACTTCAGGCTAAAGCACTGCCCACACTCCAGGCATACATAAGGTTTAACCCCGGAGTGAGTCCTCTGGTGTGTCTTGAGGTTTGATTTCCAACTAAAACGGCGCCCACATTCCGCGCACGCGTAAGGCTTCTCTCCTGTGTGTGTCCTTAAGTGTCTACTGAGATGTGACTTCTGGGTAAAGCACTGCTCACACTCCCTGCACACATAAGGCTTCTCTCCCGAATGTGTCCTCTTATGTCTGATGAGATGTGAATGCTGGCGAAAGCCACGCCCACATTCCTTGCAAATATAAGGCTTCTCCCCAGAGTGTGCCCTCTGGTGTGTGATAAGGTTTGACTTCAGGCTAAAACTCTGCCCACATTCCTTGCACATATAAGGCTTGACCCCTGAATGTGTCCTTTGATGTGTGAAGAGGTTTGACTTCCAAGTAAAGCCTCGTCCACACTCCTCGCACACATAAGGTTTCTCCCCTGAATGTGTCCTGTGGTGTGTGATGAGGTTTGACTTCCAGGTGAAGCCTCGTCCACACTCCTCGCACACATAAGGCTTCTCCCCTGAGTGTGTCCTCTGGTGTGTGATGAGGTTTGACCTCCAGGTAAAGCCTCGTCCACACTCCTTGCACACATAAGGTTTTTCCCCAGAGTGTTTCTTCTGGTTTTTGATGAGGATTGACATGTTGCTAAAGCCCTGTCCCCACTCAGTGTACATGTAAGGTGTCTCCCCTGTATGCATCTTCTGGAGGCTGAGCAGGTTTGACTCCCTCAAAAAGCCTCGCCCAAACTCCCCACATTTGACTGCCCCAAATCTTGAGACTTCTACACCACGCGATCCTTTGTCTGATTCCTCAAGGTCTGTCCTCTGGCCTAGGCTGGGCCCTATATCCAGCACCGTGTTGTCTTCCCTGGACCTGACTGGCTGTTCTTGCAGTGGGCTGGACAACACCTCCCAAGTGCCTCTTCTGCTTACTCTCCTGAACAAGGGCTTGGAGTCTTCTGTCTCTTGAATTTCTGCTTTGTCATTCAAGCAGGCTTGATCAAAGAGTTGTTTCTGCTGCTGTTTCTGATCTTCTGGATAGGGTTTCCCCGGACGGAGATGATTTCCTGCACAGTAACTTGAGAAGAGCTGAGGAAGATGCCTGAGCCACACATGTTGGCTGAGGCCTCGCTGACTAGAGAATGCCAGCGGACAGGGGGGATAAGGTTGAATTTCTAGCTTTGATCCTGGTGAAAAAAGAATATATTTAGTCAGAGTAGCCATAGATAGGGTTGCCTGGGCCATTTTACTCTGCCTGTTGGTCATTCATAATATGTTTATATCACAGCATGTCTCCCACTCAGACATCCTTGCATCCATAAAAAATGGCTATTTTTCATTTGAATTTAAACATTACATTTTTAAGTACAGGAGTTAGCAAACTTGTCTAGTAAGCCAGATTCAGCCTGCAACCTGTTTTGGTATGACCCACCAGCTAAAAATGGATTTTACCTTTCTAGGGGAAGGAAGGAAGGAAGGAAGGAAGGAAGGAAGGAAGGAAGGAAGGAAGGGGAAAGAAAAAGAGAGGGAGAGAGGGAGTGAGGGAGAGAGGGAAAGAGGGAGAGAGTGAGGGAGGCAGGGAGAGAGAGGGAGGGAGAAAGGAAGAAAAAGAAGGAAGGAAAGAAGGAAAGAAAGAAAGAGGAAGGAAGGATAAAAGAAAAAGAAAAAGAAAGAAAGAAAGAAAGAAAAGAAAAAAGAAAGAAAGAAGAGAGAAGGAAGGGGAGGGGCAAGGGAGGGGAAGGGGAGGGGCAAGGGGAGGAGAGGAGAGAAGAGAGGAGGAGAGGGAAGGGGAAAGGAAAGGAAAGAAAGAAAAGCAAGCCAACCAACCAACCAATGGGGCACATAACTTGGAAAGCTTAAAATATTTACTAATGTAGCCCCTTACAGAAAAAGTTTTTGACCCTTGTTCTATGGCAATGTGGAAAACTCATACTAAAAACTTATTTTCACAATACCTGACAGACTACAAAGTTTAATTCCAGAAATCAATCAAAAACCTACAATAACTTGAGAAGTGTTTATTCACGAAAAATACTGAACTCCAGATAAGAAAAGTGGGAATCTGCAGCACTGTTGCCTGGAGCTGCTCTCACCCTTCCAATCCCCCAGCTTGGTTGGTGTGGTCGTTATACTAGGACAGGCCATAGAAGGATCAGTGCTGCTGCTGCCAGAGGGGCAGTCACTTGATTTGAGCGGGAGGTGAAAAACCAATGCCCAGTGGAACTGTCCATAAATGTGATCTAGGTGGAAGGCCACCAGGGACTGCTGTCTGAGGTTCAGTCTTGGTTGGGAACAACAACAAAAAAAAAGACTGGTAGACCATCCAGAAATGTAGCAAGGGAAACCTGAAAGTGAGAGAGCCAGGGAAGGGCTTGATAAACTCTCCACACAATCCTGGCTGACTGAAAGGCTGTTTGCAAAAGCAGGGAAGACTGATGTGACTGATGCACATAACCCTCCTGATACAGAGGCTACAACCAAGTAAAGAGGAAAACATCAGAGGGGTCAGTGGAAAGTAAAAGGCCAGAAAAGGCTTGAAAGCTATCTGAACTTTGAGCTCCCCACCCCACACACTCATCCAGTGGCAGAGGCAGGAAGCCTTACTGGCTCAAAATCTTTGAACACAACCTATTGCTAATGTCACACAGTTCACTAAGCTCTGCAGACACAAGGTTGAAAACAGGAAGCCAGGATTAAAAATAAACACAAGAATAAAATAACAAATCACACAGAAACATCATCTTCACAGAAAAAGCATATTCCTTGTATTAAGGTTAGAAATGTTTCTAAACCAAAAACAGCAACAACATCTAGGCAGGAAACATGAGATACCAGAAGGGATACAATGCAGTATCTAAAATATCCAGTTTTCAAAGAAACAGGAAAGAGTGACCTATGTGGAGGAAAAAATGTAGCCAACAGAAACTCTGCTGGGTGGCCCAGATGTTGATGTATGAGGGAAAAAGAGCATTCAAGGCTGGTATTATGAATATAATTAAAGAACTAAAAGAAACAGTGTGTAAAAACTTAAAGGAAAGTATGACCACTTAAGAAATAGAAAATCTCAATAAAGAATAAAAACTATTAAAAAGGAGTAAAAGGAAATTCTGGAATTAAAAAGTCAAATAACTGAAATTACAAAATTACTAGAGAGATCCAACAGCATATTTGAGTTGGTAACAGAAACAATGAAGTTGAAGATAAATCTATAGAAATTACCTAAACTGAAGAACAGGTGAAAGAAAGATCGAAGAAAAGCAAAGAGCCCCAGAAACCTGTGGGACACCATCCAATAAACCAATCTACGCACAACGAGGACACATGAAGGAGACAAGAGAGAGAAAGAACAGGAAAAAAATGTCCAAAGAAATAGTAACTAAAAAGTCTGAAATTTGATGAAAAACATTAATCTGCAAATCCAAGAAGCTCAACAAACCCCAAGAAAAACATAAAGTCCTAGAGAGACACATCATAGCCAGATGGTTGACTATCAGAAAAAAAAGACAAAGAGAAAATCTTAAAACCAGTAAAAGGAAAATGATTCAACATGCACAGGAAGAAACAGTATGATTAGTGCTAACTTTTCATCAGAGTAATGGAGACCAAAAAGCAGTGGAGTGATTTATTCAAAGTGCTGAAATAAAGGTTAAAAAGTTAACAAGGAAGGGGACACCTGGGTGGCTCAGTTGGTTAAGCTTCCAATTTCTGCTCAGGCCATGATCTCATGGTTCATAAGTTCGAGCCTGCATTGGGCTCTGAGCTAACAGTATAGGGGCCTGCTTGGGATTCTTTCTCTCCCTCTCTCTCTGCCCCTACCCCACGTGCATGTATGTGCACACTGTCTATCAAAATAAATTTAAAAAAAAAAAGAAAGAAAGAAAAGCTAGCCAGGGAGAATTCTATTCTTACAAAAGTATCCCTCAAAAATGAAATTGATAGGGGTGCCTGGGTGGCTCAGTGGGTTCAGTGTCCGACTTCAGCTTAGGTCATGACTTCACGGTTCATGAGTTCAACTCCTGCATCGGACTCTGTGCTGACAGCTGGGAGCCTGGAGCCTGCTTCGGATTCTGTGTCTCCCTCTCTCTCTGCCCCTCCCCCACTCATGTGCATGCTCGCTCTCTCTCTCTCTTAAAAATAAAATTTAAATTTAAAAAAAAGAAGAAAAAAATTGATACAAAGATATTCACAGATTAAAAAGTACTCAGAAAGTATCTATTGCTGGCAAATGTGCCTTACAAGAAATACTAAGTAAGTCCTCCAGGCTGAAAAGAAATGACACCAGACACTAACTCAAATCCACAGGAACAAATGAGGACCATCAACACTGGTAAATATGTAAGTGAATATAAAAGACTATGTCTGTATATTTTTCTCTTTTCTTCTCTTAACTTCTCTAAAGTGCCTAAGATTATCATAAAAGGCCTATAACACCATATTGTGGGCTTTAAAAAATATCTATTTTACTGAAACTATTAACTAGATTGTGATAAATTAGATGCATATTTTAATTCCTAGAGCTGCACTAAGAAAATAACTGCAAAAACTCCATATTTGTGCCAAAAGGAAGGGAGAGGAATAAAAAAAACCATGAGACATGTAAAAAAAAAAATAGCTAAATGGCAGACTTAATGCAATCAATAACTGTATTAAATATGAACAAACCGAACACTCCAAACAAAAGGCAAAAAAGTTCTTAGTTACACCACCAAAAGCACAATCCATTTAAAAACTGGACATCACTAAAGTGTAAAACTTATGCTTGAAAAGACACCATTGGGGTGCCTGGGTGGCTCCGTCAGTTGAGCAACCGACTTCGGCTCAGGTCATGATCTCATGGTTTGTGAGTTCGAGCCCCATGTCGGGCTCTGTGCTGACAGCTCAGAGTCTGGAGCTTGCTTCGGATTCTGTGTCTCCCTCTCTCTCTCTGCCCCTCCCCCACTCATGCTCTGTCTCTGTCTCAGAAATAAATAAACATTAAAAAAAATTTTTTTTTAAAGAAAGAAAAGACACCATTAAAGAGAGTGAAAAGCCAAGCCACAGACTTGTCTTCTGAAACTTCATTTTACAGAGTGGAAAGTATGTGAAAATCGTATATCTGATATAGGACTGTGTCTAAAATATATGAACAACTCTTACAAGTGAAAAAGAAGACAAAACAATCCAATTGAAAAATGGGCAAAAGAACTGAATAGCTATTTCATTAAAGAAGATATGTAATGGTTCTAAGCACATGAAAAGATCAACATCATCAATACTAGGGAAATGCAAATTAAAACCACAGTGAAATACCACTACACATCCACCAGAATGTTTATAATCACAATTAGAGACAATTCCAAGTGCTGACAAGGATGCAGAGAAAGTGAAACTCTAACATCCTGCTAACAGAAAATGTAAAAATAGAAAACGGAAATGTAACATAGAAATGCTAATAGAAATGTACAGCCACTTTGGAAAACAATTTGCAGCTTCTTAAAAAGTTAAATGTGAACAAAGCATACAATCCAGAAATTTTATAGCTACTTATCTACCCCAAAATGAAAATGTATGCCCACATCGAGACTGGTACATGATTGTTCTTAGCAGCACTATTCACAATAGTCAGAAGTAGACACCACCCATATATCCATCAATCTGTGAATGGGTAAACAAAATTGCTCTATTCACACAATGGAATATTATATGGAAATAAAAAGGAATGGATTACTGATACATGCCACAACCCGGATGAACTCAAAAACATTATGCCAGATACAAAAAGCTATATATTTTATGATACCATTTATAGAAAAAGTCCAGAAACAGCAAATCTAGAGAGACAGCATATCAGTGGTTCCCTAGGAGGAACCACTGGAAGAATAGATGCAAATGGGCAGAAAGGAACTTTTTGGAACAATGGACTATTCTAAAGTTAAATGGAAGAAATGATCATACAACAATAAACGTTTACCAAAAATAATGCAACTTACAGTAAGTAGATTTTATGGTATATAAATTATATCTCAATGAAGTTTAAAAAAAACAGGAACTGTAAGACTGTGTATTTCTAAAATGTCAGTATCCAAAAGACAGGAAAGGTTACTGAAATGATCTGTATTAAGGGAGATTAAATAGACATGACATGTCAATGTGCTACCTAAACCTGGATTGGATGTTCTGGAGAGTAAAAAAAGATATTACTGCTTCTACTGACAAAATTATAATATGAGAAGTAGATAGTAGATAACATTACTGTATCAAAGTTAAATTTATTGACGTTGATAACTACCATGGTTATATGACAACATTGCCCTCCTTAAAAAAATCTTTTAACAAAATGCACATATGAACCTACATGCACACATATATATACATAAATATATCCACATACATCTGGAGAGGGGAGAAGGCGATGGGAGAACAAGTACATAAGATAGCACACAAGCAAATGTAAAATATTAATAGGTAATTTTATGATGCTATTTTATAACATATATGCCATATATATTTACACATATGTGTGTGTAGAGGATATAAGGTATTCTTTGTACTAATTTTATTTTTTAATTTTTATTTAATTTTGAGAGAGAGAGAGAGTGGCAGAGAGAGAGGGAAACAAAGAATCCTAAGCAGGCTCTGCACTATCAGCAAGCCTGATGTGGGGCTCGATCTCACAAGCTGTGAGACCATGACTTGAGCCGAAATCAAGAGTTGGATACTTAGCCAACTGAGTCACGCAGGTGCCCCTGTACTAATTTTATTTTTGCAAATTTTCTGTAATTTTGAAGTAATTTCCAAATCTCAAGTCCAAAATATATATATATTGAATTGGTCACAAGAATCCCCTACAGAAAACAATGATGAAACTGGATAAATACAAGAAATAATTACTTAAAGTCACTGGAAAACACTCAAAAGCAACCAGAAACTGGTTGGAGGAGAGAGTTTACACTAAAAAAGCAATGGAAAGGGAAGGGTAAGAATTTCATTTGTGAGTTTCTTGCTAAAGAGCACTCCTGACACACACAACCACAGCAGTGGAGAAATAGTGATGAAACACCAAAGCCTTATGGGCTCAAGGTACCAGAGGTAAGGATTCAGAGGTGGAACAGAAGCTGCAAATATGTGTTAGGGATACAAGGACATCTATAGTCTTAAATCCTTATACTAGACAAGAAGGAAGGCTGAAACGTAATAATGTTAAGCATCTATCTCAAAAACAGAAAAAGAATAATAAAATAAGCCCAAAGTAAGAAGAGAAATATTAAACAGAAGTTCAGACATAAAACATACAATAGACATGATCAACAAAGACAAAAAAAAACAACAACAAAAGGCAAAATAAACAGGTAAAACAGTTGTCTACGTATGAAACTCCAAAGAATATACACAGGACAAATTATTGAATTAATTAAACCACTCAACAAGGCCACTGGGTATATGATCATTATGATGAAATGAATTTTAGTTACATATTTTAACAAATAAATTATACAAATTTAGTTTGTAAAAATATAACTCTCCAAAAAAATAAGCCTATGTAGGGGCGCCTGGGTGGCTCAGTCGGTTGAGCGTCCGACTTCGGCTCAGGTCACGATCTCATAGTTCGTGAGTTCGAGCCCCGCGTCAGGCTCTGGGATGATGGCTCAGAGCCTGGAGCCTGCTTCCAATTCTGTGTCTCCCTCTCTCTCTGCCCCTCCCCCATTCATGCTCTGTCTCTCTCTGTCTCAAAAATAAATAAACATTAAAAAAAAAAGTCTTTAAAAAAAAAAAAATAAGCCTATGTATAAATTTAAAGACGTACATTTACAGAAAGTTATAAAACCTACCAAAAGGTAGCAATAAAGATGTATTAATAAATAAGTGAAGGAATATACCACACTAAGAGAAAGACTTAATATTGTAAAAGAGGTCAATTTTCTCCAAATTAATATATTAATACATGTATATTAATTAATATATAAATTCAATGCAACTACAACAAAATCCTGACAGGATACTTTATGAAATCTGACAAGTTGATTGTAAAAGTTCAATGGGTAAAGCTACAAAGACACGTGAAGAATAAGATGGGAGGACTTAACCTACCAAACACTAAGACTTACTGTAAAGCTGTAGGAAATGAGGGGCACCTGGGTGGCTGAGTTGGTTGAACATTTGACTCTTGATTTTGGCTCAGGTCATGATCTCATGTCGGACTCCAGGCTGACAGTGACAGTACAGAGCCTGCTTGTGATTCTTTCTCTCCCTCTCTCTCTCTGCCCCTCCCCTGCACACTCTCTAAGTAAATAAATAAATAAACTTAAAAAAAAAAGAGTACCTGTAAAAACTGACAAAATCTGAATCTGATTAAAGTCTGCAGTTTATTTAATAGTACTGTACCAATGTCAACTTCTTGGGTTTTGAAATCGGAGAAAGCGGAGAGAAGAGTAGATGGGAACTTTCTGCATTATTTTTAGATTGAGACTTCTATTATTTCAAAATTAAACAGCTTTTTGAAAAGCATGTAGGCAGCCCACAGACTGGAAGAAGATGGACATAATACATTTAACCAAGGATTCATTTCCAGGATTTATTTAAATACTTCTGCCAATGGACAAGAAAAGAGAAAAGCAGGCAAAAGATTTGAACAGGCAATTCACAGAATTCAATGCTAATCAACCTATGAACGTTTGAAAAGATGCTCAAACTCCGTGCTAAGCAAATTAAAACTAGTGTGAGAGGCCATTTCATACCCAAAGGATGGTCAAAAACTAAAACCTTTTGTGATGGCAACCCTGCAGACTAATGAAACAATTGTTGAGGGCCAGCTGGCATTGCCTAGGCCAGATGGACAAGTGCATGCTCTCTGACTCAGCTACTCTACTCCTGGGCACATATCTTAAAGACACAAATGCTTCTATGCCCAAGGACACCTGTATGATAATGTTTATAGTTGCATTCTTTAATAGCCAAAATTGGTAAAACCACAGATGTCCAACAAAAGAAAATGGATAAATGAATTTTGTATTTTAATTATGCATAGACTACAATAAACACGATATAGTAGTGCAAATGAATGAACCAGAACAACCTATATCAACATGGATGAATCTTATAAACTCAGTGTCAGTCAAGAGAGCAAACTACAGAAGGATATACATATTATGATGACGTTAATGTAAAGTTTAAAAATATGCCAAACAACTATAGATAGTTGAGGGATTCATATTTATGAAGCAAAACAAAAAGCCATGCATAAAATTATAAATCCCTAATTTTGAAAAACACTACTCTTTGGGCAGAGGTGTGGGAAGGTATAGGGTAGAATCTGGGAAAGGGAAATAGGAACTTCAATTGTTTAAGTAATGTTTTATTTTTTAAGCTTGGATGTTGGCTCATGGGAACTTAATCTTCATTACTGAGTAATGCATTTTTTAAACTATGGGAATTGGACATGTAGAGATAATCGATTATGTTTTGCCTAAGAGAAACTGGAAAGTATCTGAAGAGTAGCAGACTTCATATCCATGGGGCAGGTACAGTTTTTAAGATCACGATGAGAGAAAGAAGCCCACGCATGAGGAAAGACTAAACATGATGAAGAAGGCAAGCCAAGTAAGAGGAAGGGAGGCTTCCTGGTAGAGGAAAGAGACAAGGAAACCAAGAAAGTCCCTCCCTCAACTGAAAATGATATTCTGGAAGGGAACTCATGCCAGGCAGACTTACCAACGACCTAGGAGACCCGAGAAGAGCTTCTTTCCTGTACCTGAGAGATGCGTCCTCCTTCCCTATCTGTCAAGCTGCAGATGGTCCCATCTTCCCTGTGTCATACTTACCTGGACAGAGGACCAGCGGACATCGTTTCTCCTCAATCCAGGGCTCTTCTCCTTGCTCCAGCTGAGAAATGAGTTTTGGTTTGGAAAATGGAATTTCTGTTCATAGGGGGAAAAAAACAAACAAGGAGATTTTTGGTTATGGGTTCAAGGGGCCATTCCAGAACTCAGAGCCAAAATGGGGAGGGAAACCCAAAGGGTGGTACAAAGGACCTATAACAGTGAACTCTCAGGGTGCCTGGGTGGCTCAGTTGTTTGAGCATCGAACTTCGGCTCAGGTCACGATCTCACGGTTCGTGAGTTCAAGCCCCACATTGGGCTTTGCACTGACAGCCTGGTTGGGATTCTCTGTCTCCCTCTCTCTCTGCCCCTCCCCTGCTCCCCCTCTCTCAAAAATAAACAAACATTAAAAAAACCCATTAAAAAAATAGTGAACTCTCTACAGAAGAAGAGTTGAGTAAGTAAAGGTGACTCTAATCAGAAAATCAGCATATTAATACTTGGTGAATGAAAATCTCCTAGGTTTCAAACAAGGTAAAGTAAAAAGAGAGGAGAGCCCCCAGACTTGAGAAAGAGGACTGGAAACACAGTATTATATGCAACATGAGTAAATCCGCCTGTTTCTAATTCTAATAAATCCAGATTTACCCTGAGGGAAAATGTAAATTATTGTTTTTAAGCCCAACCCTAGGCCAGTTGCTTCATGGTAGGCTTTCCTCATGGTGTGTAGAAAATACTCTGTGGGACAGATTTTAAGTGCTAAGGGAAGCCATCCTTACCTAGTGAGACCAGGTGGTTGTAGGTCTCCAGCATCACTTCCCTGTGCAGGGTCCTCTGGGCAGGGCTCAGCAAACTCCATTCCTCTCGGGTGAAGTCCACAGCCACATCCCTGAATGCCACGAATGCCTTTAACACAAAACACACTGCTGCTCATCCAGGAGTTCGCCTTGCTCACAACTCAGGATGAGGAATGAAAAGGCTTCCCTGTGGGAGGCAGACATTTCTAAACCCTACTTTGTAAATGAAGGGTAACAGGATATGCCACTACGCCATTTTGACCTAAGTATTATTTTTTATTAATGTTTATTTTTGAGAGAGAGGGAGACAGAATGTGAGCAGAGGGGCAGAGAGAGAAGGAGACAGAATCCGAAGCAGGCTCCAGACTCCAAGCTGTCAGCACAGAGCCGGATGCATGGCTCAAACCCACTGTGAGATCGTGACTTGAGCCGAAGTCGGGTGCTCAACCGACTGAGCCACCCAGGAGCCCCTGAAATAAGTATTATTTTGAGCTGAAGGAAACTGAGCAGAAGCAGACACAAGAAAAGTTCTCTGCACTCCTCCTATCTGCCTAAAAGAAGAACATAAATTTGTGAGGGTATTCCCCTCCCTCCCTTCAACCAGGAAGAATAGAAGTTAGTCACTGGAAACAATTTATCAGCCAGGAGATGGCACCGGAGGAATTTATACAACAAACCCTACTAACTAGCCCCTACCTTCCATCAGTTCTCCCATGTATTTACCTCCCCACAACTTGCCACCTTGGAAACTCAAAATCCTTTTCCTTTGTCTTGTCACATCTCTAAAAAGTTACTGTTCTTTTGTTAAGATGCTATATGAGCCCAAGTTCTAACCACCCCTTTGAGTTACTCAACACTGAAATTCCCATGGTAGGTATGAGGTACATATTAGTAAACTTCTGTTTTTCTCTTGTTAATCTGTCTTTTTGTCAGTGTAATTTACAAGGCCCTGGCCAATGAACTCAAAACAGGTAGAGGAAAACTGATTTTTTTTTTCTTCCCCTATATGACCTTAGTGCCAAGGGTTAAAAGACCATTATTCTGGGGACACCTGGGTGGCTCAGCTAAGCTTCTGACTCTAGATTTTGGCTCAGGTCATGATCTCACGGTTTGTGAATTCGAGCTCCACATCAGGCTCTGCACTAACAGTGTGGAGCCTGCTTGGGATTCTCTCTCTCTCCCTCTTTCTCTGTTCCTCGCCTGCTTGTGCTCTCTCTCTCTCTCAAAATAAATAAATAAAAGACCATTATTCTCCTATCTTTATCCAGCTGGCACCATTTGTGCACCTATTACTGCCAACATCTTAGACTAGCTGCTATGGGGAATAAAAGTAAAACACAAGTCCCTTCACATTGAGAGCTTTATTTTTTTTTCAACGTTTTTATTTATTTTTGGGACAGAGAGAGACAGAGCATGAACGGGGGAGGGGCAGAGAGAGAGGGAGACACAGAATCGGAAACAGGCTCCAGGCTCCGAGCCATCAGCCCAGAGCCTGACGCGGGGCTCGAACTCACGGACCGCGAGATCATGACCTGGCTGAAGTCAGACGCTCAACCAACTGCGCCACCCAGGCGCCCCACATTGAGAGCTTTAAATCTAGGTAGAAAGAAGAGGAAGCCATCACAGGCACAAACTTAAACAATAAAAAATAATCATCTTACTGAGTTTGAAGGATATTAGAGACTACTTGATCTAAGCATTTATGTTCTACCTGCTTGAAGCAGCTGAGTGTCTTGAGGGGGTGAATACCAACCAACAGGGGTATTGGTTGGGTATTTGTAGCAGGACCCATCCCTCCCTCTCCCTCACACTGCCACTGCCCTGATGTGGCCTGAAGAGTGCAAGTGGGTGGTTGGGAAGACTGTGGACTCAGATCACACTGTCCCCAACTAGATTTGGAACTCACCTGTCCCCAACTAGAGTACTCTTCAGCCAATTAGTTAACCTATCAGCACTTCCGTTTCTTCTGTGAACCAAGAAAAACAGCATTTATCTTACTGGATTATGCTGAGGATCAGAGAAGTTGGTAAATGTAAGGATTCAAGACAAATGTCTGCTGCACACAGTGAGTGCTCAGAGAGGAATTCCCTGGCCATTCTATGAAAATTCTTCCTTCTCATTCAGGTTCTTATTCCCCTCTCCTGCTTTAATGTATCCCCTTCACTCTAGATAACGCACATGTTACTCATATTTATTTTCTGACTCTGTGCTAGACTCTAAGTTCCATATGCATTGTTCACAGGGCTATTGCCCTGGTGCCCAGAACAGAGCCTGCAAACACTAAGCAGTCAAATATTTTTAGATGACTGAATGTGCATTTATTATTATTATTCCCTGAACAAAGTTTCAAATGGCCTTCTACTACCTAGAACGCTGTACTTTGGAAAGTGGGAATATATAATGGCCCTTGGCATGAAAGTACTGGTGAGGTGTCTTGGCTTGGAGGTGTGCAGAAACCAAGCTCCAAGGAGCCTAGGTATCCAGTTCTGAGATTCTTCCTACCCCATCAGTTTTTCTGTCTTTTAAAAAATGGCAAGGGATGCCTGAGTGGCTCAGTGAGTTAAGCATCCAACTTTGGCTCGGGGCATGAGTCTCCCATCAGACTCTCTGTTGTCAGCTCAAGCTGGCTTTGGATCCTTTGTCTCCCTTTCTCTCTGCCCCACCCCCATCAGCGTTCATGCTCTCTCTCTAAAATAAATATTTATTTATTATTATTATTTAAAAAATTTTTAAATGTTTATTCATTTTTGAGAGAGAGAAACCAAGCACAAGCAGAGGAGGGGCATAGAGAAAGGGAGACATAGAATCTGAAGCAGGCTCCAGGCTCAGAGCTGTCAGCACAGAGCCCGACGTGGGGCTTGAGCCCATAGACCACAAGATCCTGACCCGAGCTGAAGTCAGATGCTTTATCGACTGAGCCACCCAGGCGCCCCTAAAATAAATATTTAAAAGAGGGCAAAACCTGCAGTCCACAGATAGGGTTAGTTTGAGCCATACAAAGCATTAAAAGTTTTATTTAGATTACTTATATAATGGATGATTTCACATGAAAATATCAACTTATGAGTCCTGTTAAAAAAAAATTCATAAATCTGACTACTCTGGGCTTTGCACTGCTGCAGGGCCACAGTTGGCTGAACGTGACTCACACTGGGGGTCCATTACCCTAGGCATGTTATTGGCAGGTTGCTGCAACTCCTACCTTATCTGTTTCATTTAGCTACCTGCCTGTTCCCTTTGGTGATTTGACTTTGCATCCTTTCTCAGAACATCATCACTCCTTGAGGGATGATACTGTGTCTCTCCCCTCTCAGGGGACCCTTCCCCAAATTTCCTGTCCCCTATCAGTGCAACTGTTCTATACTGGTTGTAGAATGGCTTTAAGACAGGACCCCACTTTGTCCCCCACCTACAGTAATCCCAGAACCAGCCCTCCACCAAACTAATGATTATAAATAAAACACAGACAGGATGAATGAGAGCCATGGTTCTTACCCCTCATCCCTAGCTCTTCCTTCCTTCATTCCCTCCCTCCCTTCTTCCTTTCTTCCCTCCTTCCTCCCTTTCTCCCTCTCTCTCCTTCCCTCCATTCCTTCTTTCCTTCTTTCCTTCTTTCCTTCCTTCCTTCCTTCCTTCCTTCCTTCCTTCCTTCCTTCAGAGTGTGAGTAAGGGGAGAGTGGCAGAGGGAAAGAGAGAGAGAATCTTAAGCAGGCTCCATGCTCAGCATGGAGCCCAATGTGGGACTTGATCCCAAGACCCTGGGACCATGAACTGAGCCCAAATCAAGAGTCAGACGCTCAACCGATTGACTCACCCAGTTCCATAGGGGTGCCTAAGTAAGGGCACCTGGGTAGCTCAGTCAGTTAAGTGTCTGACTCTTGGTTTTGGCTCAGGTCTCATGATCTCAAGGTTCATGAGTCTGAATCTCACTGTCAGGCTCTGTGCTGGTGTTATGGAGCCTGCTTAGGATCATCTCTCTCAGCTCCTCCCCTGCTCTCTCTCTCTTTCAAATGGATAAATAAACTTAAAAATGAATGAATGAATGAATGAATGAATGAATGAATAAAGGATCTTAAGTACAGCCATGGCTTAAAATCACTGGGGCAGAGGAATCTCAGGATAGAGAGATGAGACCAGGTTTTATGAGAGGAAGGTATGATCTTGGTCTTAAAGGGCACACAGTATTTTGAAGGGTCAAAGAGAAAGAACAGAGGTGGGCACTCCAGAAAAGACATATAGGATGGGAGGAAATAAAGAATGAAAAGTGACTAGCTATGGGGCTCCTGGGTGGCTCAGTCAGTTAAGCATCTGACTTCGGATGAGGTCATGATCTCGCAGTTCACGAGTTCGAGCCCCACACTGGGCTCTGTGCTGACAGCTCAGAGCCTGGAGACTGCTTCGGATCCTGTGTTTCTGTCTCTCTCTCTGCCCCTCACCTGCTCACGCTCTGTCTCTCTCTCAAAAATAAATTTAAAACAAAAATTAAAGAAAAAAAAAGAAAAGTGGCTAGCTGGAAAAGACAGTGGGTAGTTTGTAACAGACTACAGAGGGTTTGAAAGGCCAAAGGAATATAAAATCCTATCCTGTACTGTGCATTTAAGGTAGTATTTGAGTAATACCCTTGAACTGATGGTAGAGGAGTGTACATGTGGATAGACAGGTGGTAACGTACATTTAGCAAAATACTATTGAATCTAGAGGTGCCTAGGTGGCTCAGTCAGTTAAGCATCCAACTTCGGCTCAGGTCACGATCTCATGGTTCATGAGTTCGAGCCCCATGTCAGGCTCTGTGCTGAAAGCTCAGAACCTGGATCCTGCTTGGGATTCTGTGTCTCCCTCTCTCTCTGCCCTTCCCCCATTCATGCTCTGTCTTTCTGTGTCTCTCAAAAATGAAACGTTAAAAAAAAATACTATTGAATGTAGGTGGTGGGTGTGTGAGTCAATGTTAAAGTCTTTGTATTTTTTCTGTAGATTTGAAACTTTTCATAATTAAATATTGGAAAGAAAAAGACTACTCACTCCTTCAGATACCTGCCTAGTCCTTCTGGTGATTCGATTTTACAACCCCTTCTTAGAATGAACACACACACACACACACACACACACGCACATACACACACAAATACTTTGAAATCTCCGATAAAGTAGCTACACTGGAGACCAACTCACATTTTTTTCAACAAGTTTAACACAACTGGTATTCCTGCAACCCTGGAAAAATTCGTGGTTTCTCTGTCGGAGAACCATACACATAGGGAGTGTGCTAACTCTAAATGGATGACACTCCATGACCTATTCCAAACCTCTCTCACTGGCTAGCAACTCAGCTGGCAGCGTGGGGCACTAAAGCCAAATCAAGGGGAGGCCAGACTGGTGTAAAAGCAATCTGTCCCTTTGTCAGCTGGAAAATGGATCTGAGGCTGATGCTACCTGACAAGACACAAGTAGCCTGCTGCTGGATCCTAGCAGACTTCATTTTTCAGATGGAGTGACGGGGAGTCCATCCTTTTCGTGATGCTCACAAAGGTGGGCACAGATGACCCAACTGAGGCAGTAGAGATAAGTGCACTGGCTTTAAGTGTGGTCCCTGAACCCACAGCACCAGCACCCCTGAGGAACTTGTTAGAAATACAAATTCCTAGGCCCCATCAGAACCACTGAATCAAAAATTCTAGGGTGTGGGGCCCAGCAATCTGCTTTCACAAGCCTTTTCAGTGACTCTGATTCACAGAAAAGTTTGAGAAATAGTAGCTACAAGCACACTTTGGAGACAACCATGTTTAAATGACAGCCCTCCTTCTCCCATGACTTTGTACCAGTAACATGACATTTCTGTGTCTCAATTTTCTAAAAATGGGTATTTAAATAATATTACTTTTAGGGTTGTCGTGAAGTTTAAAGTTGCTATTAATAAACATCCTATGACTGTGAGGGGAACCAGCCTGGATGAGGCTGACACTGTGAGCAGAGTTGACGAGAGGAATGAAAGACTCCTAGTCCTTGATAAGCTTATGAAGCGAGAGAACCAACCCCTCCAAGTGTACCCTGGCTCTGAACTTTCTTTTTATTTTTTATTTTGAGAGAGAGAGGGAGAGAGAGAGTGTGTGCAAGTGCATGAGCAGAGAGAGACAGAGGAGCAGAGAGAGACAGGGTGAGAGAGACAATCTTAAGCAGGCTCCACGCTCAGTGCAGAGCCCGATGGGGCTGGATTGCACGACCCTGGGATCATGACCTGAGCCAAAATCAAGTGTCAGAGGTTCAAACAATTGAGCCACCCAGGCGCCCCTGGACTTTCTTTTTTTTTTTTCTAATGTTTATTTATTTTTGAGGGAGAGAAAGAGAGAGACAGACAGAGCACGAGTGGGAGAGGGCAGAGAGAGAGGGAGGGAGACACAGAATCTGAAGCAGGCTCCAGGCTCTGAGCTGTCAGCACAGAGCCTGACACAGGGCTTGAACTCACAGACTGTGAGATCATGACCTGAGCCAAATTCGGACACTTAACTGACTGAGCCACCCAGGTGCCCCTACCCCTGGGTTTTATTTTAGGTGGGCTCAGTTATTGTTTAGAATAGTTAAGTAGGGTTTCCTGTTGCCTAGAGCCAAAAAGGTATAACATCCTATCTTGTATGGATGGCCCCCTACTCACTCATGCCTCTCTTTTTCTAACCTTTATGCATTTTCAGCCTGAACTAGTTCTAGGCTTGGCCATGTGACATGCTTTAGCCAATGAGACATTAGCAAACATGATGTAAGTAGAGGTTTGAAAAGCATTTGGGTTCAGGGTTAGCTTTGTTTCTCTCTCTGCAGTAAACCTTGAGGCTACCATGTAAATAAACTGAGCTTGCCTGCTAATGAGACCACAGAGAGAACCAAGAACTCAGGTACCTCAGCTTGTCAACCACCAGACATGGAAGGCCATTCAGCTCTAGCTGAGCAGCCGGCTGACCACAGCCACATGAGTAAGGCCAGGTAAATCAACAGAAGAGCCACTCATCTGTGCCAAGCCTAATGGCTACCCACAGAATTGTGAGCTAACAAATGATTTTTGTTTTAAGCCCCATAGAAATGAAGAAATGAAGAACCAATAGATAGAAATGAACTACCATAACAAATACCGAAAACACATGGCATTAGCTTTGGGAACAGGAACAACAGAGGCTATTAGCAGGGCCACCTGGGTAGCTCAGTTGGTTAAGCATCCGACTTCAGCTCAGGTCATGATCTCATGGTTCCTGAGTTTGAGAGCCCCGTGTCAGGATCTGTGCTGACAGCTCGGAGCCTGGAGCCCACTTCGGAATCTGTGACTCCCTCTCTCTCTGCCCCTCCCCCGCTCATCCTCTGTCTCTCTCTTTCAAAAAATAAATAAACATTAAAAAAATTGTTTTTAAAGCTTCTGCACAGCAAAGGAAACAATCAGCAAAACTAAAAGGCAACTGACAGAATGGGAGAAGATATTTGCAAATGACATATCAGATAAAGGGTTAGTATCCAAAATCTATAAAGAACTTATCAAACTCAACACCCAAAAAACAAATAATCCAGTGAAGAAATGGGCAAAAGACATGAATAGACACTTCTCCAAAGAAGACATCCAGATGGCCAACCGACACATGAAAAAATGCTCAACATCACTCATCATCTGGGAAATACAAATCAAAACCACAGATACCACCTCACACCTGTCAGAATGGCTAACATTAACAACTCAGGCAACAACAGATGTTGGCGAGGATGCGAAGAAAGAGGATCTTTTTGCACTGATGGTGGGAATGCAAACTGGTGCAGCCACTCTGAAAAACAGTATGGAGGCTCCTCAAAAAACTAAAAATAGAACTACCCTACGACCCAGCAGTTGCACTACTAGGCATTTATCCAAGGGATACAGGTATGCTGTTTCGAAGGGGCACATGTGCCCCAATGTTTATAGCAGCACTGTCAACAGTAGCCAAAGTATGGAGAGAGCCCAAATGTCCATCAATGGATGAATGTATAAAGAAGATGTGGTATATATACACACAATGGAGTATTACTTGGCAATCAAAAGGAATGAAACCTTGCCATTTGCAACTATGTGGATGGAACTAGAGGGTATTATGCTAAGTGAAATTAGTCAGAGAAAGACAAATATCATATGACTTCACTCATATGAGGACTTTAAGACACAGAACAGATGAACATAAGGGAAGGGAAGCAAAAATAATATAAAAACAGGGAGGGGGACAAAACATAAGACTCTTAAATATGGAGAACAAACAGGGTTACTGGAGGGGTTGTGGGAGGGGGGATGGGCTAAATGGGTAAGGGGCATTAAGGAATCTACTCCTGAAATCATTGTTGCAGTATATACTAACTAATTTGGATGTAAATTAAAAAAATAAAATTAAAAAAAAATTTTTAATATAAAAAAAACCAGGCTATTAGCAAAAGTTGGAAAAGTAGTAAACAAACTGTTAGTGCAGACTAGAAACGTAGCGAGGAAACCACTATGGCGGCTTGAGAAAGGGAATGCATTCTACATGCTGGCAAAGATGTCACCTGTGCTAGTTTGGAAAATAGAAAAAAACACTTCATGATTTTCAGATCTGGCTAAAGAGATCTCTGGGAACCCCATTATAGGCTTCCGTTGGATGTTCCTAGCTACATACGATAACCTATAGAAAGAGAAGAGCTAAAGAAGCAACTAAGCAGTTTATAAGTATAACATAGAGAAAATACAGACCCGTGGGGAAAAAACAAACCGAGCACCCTAATCAACTAGCCTGGTAACGGTCATGCATGGATGGTCTCCAGTCCCAAACTGCCCCCCGCCTGCAGCAACATGAGCAAGCCCAGGTGAAACCTGCAAAACACCCATCTGTGCCCAGTTCAAAATGCTGACCTAGAAAATTGTGTGCAAATAAATTATTTTGTCTTAAGTCCATAAGCTTTGGGGTGGTCTGTTACGCAGCAAAGGCTCACTGATAACCTGATAAAGGAATGTCATGTTAGATGAAAAATACTTTACAACTAATATCATCCTTGACTTGCTGTGATGCTAACGCTGTCAGAAACTCCTTAGATTTGGCAAGGAATAGATTCAGTCCTCCTGTTTTTCTCTCACCCTGGAGCATGAAGTCATTACTTGGAAAAGAGGACAGATTCATCTGAATGACCTGAACAGTTATTTTTTTCCCTTTCTTCAGCCAAGTGCCTAAAAAATGAATTAATCTAAGTTAAAAGTATATATGATGGCTCCACTGTGTTGACAATAAACACACTTACAGAACTAATAATCAGAACATGTCAGAAAAGGACCACACATTTGAAATGAAGAGTGTCCTGAATATCTAAGACACTGTCATGAGCCACTGAAGGAGGGTTTCTGAACAGAAAACTGATGTTACCGTAATGTTTGGGGAAAATGAGAATCATAGAAACACACAGTGGGTAGCAAAGGACTATATCAACACGCGGAAACAAATTGGGACACGACTCTGAACATTCACATGAGAAAAAAGATCTGCACTAGCAGGTCTACCCTGGGGATGTAAAACTACACAGTATAACAATAAAAACAAAAACAAGAAAACTGCACAACATGAAGCAGACCTCGTGATGGAAGAAGGGGGCCTCAAAAATGGAAGAAATAATCCACAGTATCAAATGTTTTAGAACAGGCAAAGTTCCAAAGCTCCAACTGGTGTGAGTCCCCACTGCTTCAAAACAGTCATTTCCATTTACCTTATCATATTCTTGT
Source organism: Prionailurus bengalensis (assembly GCF_016509475.1). NCBI lineage: Eukaryota > Metazoa > Chordata > Mammalia > Carnivora > Felidae > Prionailurus > Prionailurus bengalensis. The sequence continues at coordinate 16,592,829 of NC_057352.1, read as the reverse complement.
TATGAGAGTAAATACAAATCTATAAAAAGAACTGCATGCACAAGATTGATCATAGAAGCAAAATTTACAATAATTAAAATAACTGCGAACAAGTTAAATGTTCCCCCAAAGTGGACGGAACCCTCTTATACTGTTGGTGGGAAAGCAAGCTGGTGCAGCCATTGTGGAAGACAATATGGAGGTTCCTCAAAAAGTTAAAATAGGAACTACCATGCCATCCAGTAATCACACTACTGGGTATTTACCCAAAACAAAACAAAACAAAATAAAACAAAACAAAAACATGAACTCAAAGGAATACAAACACTCCTATGTTTATAGCAGCATTATTTACAAGAGCCAAATAATGGAAGCAGCCCAAGTATCCATCATAGATGAATGGATAAAGAAAATGTGGTATAAATATATAATGGAATATTATTCAGCCATAAAAAGAATGAAATCACACCATTTCCAACAACATGGATGGAACTAGGGCGTATAATGCTAAGCAAAATAAGTCAGAGAAAGACAAATACCGTATGATTCACTCATATGTGGAATTTAAGAAACAAAACAAACAAGCAAAGGAGAGAGTGAGAGAGAGAGAGAAACCGAGAAACACAATCTTAACTACTGAGAACAGACTGATAATTACCAGAGGGGAGGTGGGTGGCAGGATGGGTAAACTAGGTGATGGAGATTAAGGACTGCACTGGTGGTGAGCACTGGGTGATGTATGGAATTGTTAAACCTCTATATTGTACACCTGAAACTAAGGTAACACTGTATGTTAACTATACTACAATTAAAAAATAATAATAAAAACGTTCCCCCAACTTGGTTAATAGTGGATGGGTTCATCCACTCATTGCACTATTATATAAATCACATCCAGTGGGATAAGTGTTGGTAACCCTAACCCTCCACCTATGAAAAATTCGTCTGGATAGATACACTGTACTAGCTTTAATATAGTGATTTTATCATTAAGGTCTATCAAAATGTGTATGTGCGAGCGTGTGTGCGTGCGTGTGTGTGTGTGTAAAACTAAACAAAAACCCCAATGGTAACAGAATCCCAAAACAAAATGGAAGACTCATTAGTGTGCAGGCTGTGCCCCTCCACATTACTGAATGTTGTCCACCAAGTACTCTGCACACAGCAGACATTCAGCAAATTTGTTCAATGAAATCAACGAAAAAATGCTGAAGCTTAGCAATACCCTGTGCCTGCCAGCCCATCTCATTTGTTACAAATTCTCATTTGTTCTCTCAGGCAAAGGTCCCTGGCAGTGACACCCAATATCCTGCTGCATATTTGTTTAAATTGGTTTGCATAATTCAGATGTCATGCATATCGGAGTACCTGCATGGTCTACCCAAACCCCCTGAAACATGTAGTTAATTATGCGCCCCAAATAACATAACAATACAAACAACAGAAACTCCTTTGTTACTTAGTTCCTTCAAATAAATTTATTTAAATTTGTGGTTCCTCTATGCACCAAACATTTATGTGTCAGGTACTCCTCTAGGCACAGAAGTTTCATCTTAAACAACTTATCCATTCAAATGCTTGTACCCTTTGATCAATTTTTCCTAATACTTTTTTTTTTTTTTAAGTATTAGGGGCAGGAAAAATCAGCCCACACAAATATCTAGCTTTTCCCAGAAATCATAACGCTTTCCTATTAACATTACGAGTGGTGAAGAAAATACACACAAAAGACTCAATGTTACATTAGGTAATGTCCTCAGTTAGATTTATTATGCATTCTTGGTACTAACACTTTCAAATGAATGAAATATTTTACAAATGAGAAACACAGAACTCTCATAGTTGTTCTGATCACATCCAGGAAATTGTAAATCACTACCACAGAAGCTCAGGATTAAATCAACATCTCATTTTCTGTTTAAATTTTCCTGATTTGTTTTTATATGGATAGTCAAAGCAGATCTGAAATAACCAAGTAATGTGTGTCGAAAATCACAGTAAACCAGCCTGGCAACTGTGTTGGTGCTCGATAAATGTTAATCACATTCAATTAAGGGAAGGTCATCATAGCTACCATTGACAGGGGTTAGAAAGTTTCCCCTTAAATCCCTATACATCCATGCCTTTGATTTCTGTATGTCAAATTCCTTCTCAACATCCTTCAAAACCTAGCTTACTCAAAGACAAAATCTACACGCCTCAGTCTGGCACTCAACCTAGACACCCAGACTCAGAGGTGAAAAATGAAAATCCTTCAGGGGCAAGATAGGTAATAAATGAGAGAGGCAGGCAAAATGATAGCTGGTCAATAGTTTCAACCTCAGTTTGGAAGATATTGTGAAAAGTGCAGCAAATAAACTCGGCAGGACCTGTCCAAATGATGAAGACACTGTTCAGTGTGAATTACCTGACACCAGAGTTAAGTGCAGTTTATTTTCAGAGACGCAGGCAATCCAGAATTTTTGGTGAAATCTCCAAATGCTGAAAAGGCTCTCAATGTAAAATTCAGGTCAGACCATCAAACTCCTCTCTGTTCCATACGTCTGTATCTTCACCAGCACATAAAAATCAACCTGAAAGCATTCCATTAACCACTACAACCTTGCCACACTGTGGCGAGGGCAGTGTGCCCTGCCTCAGACTAACCATGCTTCCTGCTCTCCTCCCTGCTCTGCCAACTCTCCAACTTGCCAAACCCTCAGGGGCAGTTCTGACAGCCCTTCTTCTGGAAACCCTCCCTAACCACCTCAGGTCACAAGCATCTCTGCTGTCCCTACCCTTCATCCTTATCACTGGACAATTAAGCTTGGATGTTCCTGTATTTTTATTTAAACTGTTCTACCTGTGCTGTTCAAACTGACCATTTCGAGGATGGCCGAGGTATGGAAGAAACAGAAAGGAATGGTGAAGGGGGGATTCTATGTAAGATGAGCCACCACGCCTCCACGAACAGGAGCGAACTTGGCCCAATACCAACAAGGCAGTCTGCAGTGCAAGAAAAAGGAACAGAGCCATTCTGTTGGCAGCCAGCATGGAATTTGATGAAAATTCTCACCTCTTTTTTGGCTTTCAGGAGCCCCGTGGCCATTTTCCTGGTCTCCTGAATGCTCTCTCTGGAGAAGGGCAAAGTCTCAGAAGACAGATCTGGGGATGTGAAGAGAAATGCCCCTATGGAGAAACCCCTCCCCAAGAGTCGGGGGGGGGGGTCGGCTCCGGAGCCCCACAACTGCGGGTTGAGAGTGTCCAGAAATCACCAGCACAACCCAATTCCCATCCAGAGCCCTGGGAAAAGGGTCCAGGGTGACCGAGCACCCTCACGTTCAGCCCCAAGCTCTGGCCAGGGAGTGGAGCCCATGGCCCCCTGCAGAGGCGTGGGGGGTCCGTCTCTAACCTTATGGGCTGGAATGAAAATATAAAGGCCTGGAGGTGCCTACAGAAGAACGCCCGAGTACAGAGGCAGCCTGTTCCCCCACGAGTAAAACAGGGACAAGCAGAGGGATGCGCTGACTGGACGAGGCAATGGTTATAGGGCACTCACGGAACGCGGGGTGCACGTTGCCGATCCTGAGGCTGAGACTCGGGAACGAAGTGCAGAACTACGGGAAAATCCCGAATGAAGTGCCGACGCCACTTCCAAACAGCGAGTGGCGGATCCCACGGACCGGAAATGCTCCTGCTACGTCAACTCAAAAACAGGGGGAGCGGAAGGGAGGGCGGAAGTGGCCGCAGGGGCTTCTGGACTGTGTAGTCTTTGAGACAGAGAGGTGGTGGGTGAGTAGGCTTGCTAACTGCAAGGTGACTTTGACTTCTGCACCTCTCATACAACCAAGTTTAGGAGCCCACTGTTAAGATGCCCAGACCGCAAGGTGCACATATTTCTCCTCCGAAGGGCAGTGAGATCTTGCGGACCACGAGAGAGTCGCAGAAGTGCCCGAGGATTTTAGGATATGTGATCCTGGCTTCCCGCCGGTGCTACGGAGGCGGGTGGCCAGGCTGTGCACTGACGGTCAGCGGCGCGGACGAACTGGGGTAACTCATGCCAAGGCGCCGCCCCGTGTGCCCTTCCCGTAGCAGAAACCAGGGTCCAGATTGGCGCGAGTGGGCGCCGGTCACGGCAGAGCACTTGAGGGATGAAGCAGTGGAGTGATGCTTTGTTGGGACTCGGGGATAAGAGCGACACCGCCTTGGTCCCCGGAGGTAGGAGGGGCGCCAGTATGGACAGGGAACGCCAAGGCTATTTTTGAGGAGAGCGGGATTGGCTGGGCTAACTCCAAGCTTTGGTCTTGTGTCCCCGGGGTTTTGGTAGATAGGGAGGCCGGACTTGAGGCCAAGAGCACAAGGCCCCCTGGTGGTAGACGTAGTCCCTGGGTTTTTTTGTTTTTGTTTGTTTGTTTGTTTTTGGTGTTTGTTTGTTTTTTAATTGGTAGCTAGGTGACAGGTGACACTTAGAATAAATTTACAGGGGTTGTGGTTGGGAGGTCGAGGGGGATGAGGAGTGAAGAGGAAGCATAATTTGACAGTTTTGTTCATCATGATTTTTTTGCATGAATTCTGATTTTCAAAGATACTACCTTAAAATATTTATCTTGAATACTGAACTTTTATGGTGCCCCTTATATTTTTCCCCCAAAGTCCTGGCTGTAGGGAAAGGCATGAATAGATCTGACACTATATGAACCTCATTGGCACCTAACTGGCTTGTAGAGTTGATAGGAGATGAAGGCCTGGCTTCTGGGCATTAAGTAGCCAGAAAGAGCCCTTTGGGAGCTTACCCTGAATGGTTGAGTTGGGTTATCTTCTCTTTCTTGATTTCCTTAGTATCTACAATTTCCTGATAACTGAACCTTCCAAAGCCCCACCCACAAAACACCTCCACGACCTATCATGGTGCACGTATTCGAAGACTACTCTTGAATCTTCACACCCTACTCCAGAATATCTTCCAATATCTCTTTACCTGAAGGAGTAAAAGAACAAAGTTTGCATGTTAGTATCAGCCTTCCCCATTGGATGGTGTTTAGGAATGAGGATCGGCCCAGTGACCTATTCCAGTCCTGGTGGCATACCTCACCAAGAGTTTCGTATCCATGAATGTGAAATGCTTGCTAACAACTCACTACGAACCAAAGTCAGGCATGGGGCTGTGAAGAGCATACATGAAATGGAGGGACTGAAAGCTTTAGAGAAAGGATTGGGGTGCTGGTGGGGGGAGGTGACTGGAGGTAAGATTCTGAGATTATCCAGATCCCTATGTGTAGACATGTGTGTACACAGTCAGTGAAGAGAAACCTAGGCTGATAGGCTACCTGTAATAAGTCAAACATAATATAACACAGCAGGTCAGGTGAGGGGCACTTGGGTGGCTCAGTCAGTTAAGGATCTGACTCTTGATTTTACTCAGGTCATGATCTCACGATGCATGAGTTTGAACCCCCCTGTTGGGCTCTGCAATGACAGTGTGGAGCCTGTTTGGGATTATCTCTTCCTCTCTCTGCCCCTCCCCTGATCAGATGAACACTGCTCTCTCTTCTCTCTCTCTCTCTGTCAAAATAAATAAACATTAAAAAAAAAAAAAAGCAGGTCAGGTGATGATGTGACTCTGCAAACTTACTCATACCCCTTTCTCTCCTTCAGGGAGGGGAAAGGGGTTGGAGGTTGAATCAATCGCCAGTGGCCAATGACTTAATCAATCATGCCTGCCTGTGCAAAAACCCAAAAAGCCTTCATAAAAAGCCAAAAAGACGGAGTTCAGAGAGCTTCCAGGTTGGTGGAGATTCAGGAAGAGTGGTCACTCAGAGCATGAAAGCTCTGTGACCCTTATCCATACCTTGCCCTGTGGCTGTTCCATCTAGCTGTTCTTGAGCTATATCCTTCTATAATGAACTGGTAATCCAGTAAGTAAAATGTTTCTCTGAAATCTGTGAGCCTTCTATCAAATTAAATAAACCTGAAGAGGGAGTTGTGGGAGCCTCCAATCTATAGCCAGTTGGTCAAAGCCCAGGTGACAACGTGGACTTGTAATTGGCATCTTAAATGGGGGGATGGGAGGGAGTCTTGTAGGACTGAGCCCTTAACCTGTGCCATGTGATACTGTCTCCAGGAAGGCAATGTCAGAATGGAGTTGAAATGTAGGACACCCAGCTGGTGTCTGAGACTTTCTTGAATGTGTGTGTGTGGGGGGGGACCCACAGTTGGAATTAAGGTGCAGAACCCCTTTATTTATTTTTTAATTTTTTAAAAAATTTTTCAATATATGAAATTTATTGTCAAATTGGTTTCCATACGACACCCAGTTCTCATCCCAAAAGGTGCCCTCCTCGATACCCATCGCCCACCCTCCCCTCCCTCCCACCCCCCATCAACCCTCAGTTTGCAGGACCCCTTTATCTTGAACCTGAGTTTCCTTAATAAATCTCAGAGCTTTGAGATTTAATCTCTGTGCTTTGAGGAGTCCTATTTCCCATACTCCTAATTGCACTCTGAGGCTCAGAGATGTGAAAATCCATTTAAATTATAAACACAGTGGGGGAAAAAAAAACTAGTCATGCCCATCTAGGAAAATCAATTAAGAAGAAAAAAATTGAAGAAATATTCTTTGAAATTAAAAGCCAGACAAACTACTGTGTCACTGATGACAAAGAAGAAATTGACCTGCAATCTATTAAATCACTGGAAGAAACAATGGTGAAAATACTAGAATAAGGCTACTTTGGCACCCAGAGATCTTAAAAACAGTGCCTCCCCAAAAGCACTATAGGAGGAATTTCTAGTTGGAATAAACTCAGAAAGTTTAAATAAAACTGATCACAAAAAGGGAAGGACAAAACTCCATAACTGGACAGTGAGGGGGTGTGGGTGAGTCTAAATCACCAAAAAGTCAAATCATTAAAAATTAATTTCCAGTGAATGATCATGAGTAAAAATGATGGTTAGAGGGAAGTTTTTAGCCTGAAAGTAATCTATGACTTAGACATTAAGGCAGAGGCAGAAAACTAAGGAGCTAGCAATCACCTCTTAGGTCAGAAAATGAACAGGAAAACAAGGATATGAGAGAGTGAAGAAATAATCAGATGAGGGTGGGTGGGGGCACTTATGGGAATGTAGGAGGCAGAAGTGCAGTTTGTGCGTAAAGTCATTACAGAGACAGTCCTTGGGGGGGGGGGGTACACAAAGGATCATACTAGATGTGGAAGATGACAGTTACCCCTGGAAGGTATATTCAGGGGTTGATATCAGATTGTTAAAAAAAAAAAAAAAACAACCTACGAAAGAGTCAAGTGTAGAGCCTTTCCCATCCTATGCACAGATGGGAGGGTGGCATGAGTGACATCAGCACATGATGGGCAAATGGGGTAAATAAATAAGTAGAGGAAACAGCCTTCAAGAGTGAGATGAGGGGGGCACCTGAGTGGCTCAGTGGGTTAAATGTCCAACTCTTGGTTTCAGCTCAGGGCATGACCTCACAGCTTCTTCATGGGTTCAAGCCCTATGTTGGGCTCTGCATTGATGGTGAGGAGCCTGCTTGGGATTCTCTTTCTCTGCCCCTCCCCCATTTGTACCATCTCCGTCTCTCTCAAAATAAATAAATAAACTCTTAAAAAGAAAGAGTGAGATGAGGAAAATGTGCACAATCCTGTCCTCGGAAAGAAACACCAGTAAAATACTCATGTGGGAACTCTGGGGTTCGAGGGTAAGAGATGGCTGCCCACACCTCTGCTATGTCCCTGCAGCCACAGGCTAGCAGGCAACACCTTCTGTTCCAACAGAGTTGGCCAGAGAAGGCAGTTAGAGCAGAAGTCAGGGAGAAGCCAGGGCCTCCCAAAGGGCTTGGAGACCCGCTGGTGCCACAGTGACTCCCCAGCGGGGAGGAGGCTCCACAGTGAGAGAAAAAACACGAAGTAAACACAGAATTTGTATATTTTTATAATAAAATATTTCATACACATTCAAGTAGAGGTGGGTACAGTGGCAGAAAATAAGACAGAGGAATCAGACACCACAGATGTGTAATGATGGATAAATAAATTATATGTAAGGAGAGTTTATCCACATATGCAGGCTTTATATGTTCATAAATACTTATATTTATGCACCACAGAGATGCATAAACCAGTAGAGATGTTCACACAAACTGCACTCACACTGTGAAGTCAACAGAAGATGAAGTAAAAGCAAAGCGGTTAGAGAGCATCAGTCTATTTTGTGAGACACACACAAACACAGCTTCTCACCTGCCTTCTGAACACCACTACTGCCTGCAGCACTAGAGGCCAATTCCAGCCCGGGCTACTTCTACAATGTCATAAACATGGATATACATACCACAGACCTCACTAGAAACTAAAGCCAGGAAGTGCAGAGACTGCGGAAGACAGACTTCAAGTAAGAGGGACTACAAAGTCCAGGAGAAGGCACTGGGGAGTAGTGATTCCAAGAGGATCCAGATGCCTGTGCAAGGGCCAAGCAGTGAGCAGACATATGTGACTAGTACGTGAGCATGAACTCAAACATCATCTAATTATAGTGCTTCTCAAATGTCGGTGCAACAGATCCACCCGGAGGGTTTGTTAAACACAGATTGCTGGGCCTCACCCGGAGTTTCTAATTCACTGGTCTGTGTGGGGCCTAAAAATCTGCTTTTCTAACATGTTTCCAGATGACACTGATGTTGCTGGTCCAAGGACCATACTAAGATCTAGTCTAACACTAGGGGCACCTGAGTGGCTCAGTTGGTCAGTTAAGTGTCCGACTTCAGCTCAAGTCATGATCTCACGGTTTGTGAGTTTGAGCCCCAAATCTGGATCTATGCTGACAGCTCAGAGCCTGCAGCCTGCTTCGGATTCTGTATCTCCCTCTTTCTATCTCTATCTGCCCCATCCCCGCTACTGCTCTCTCTCTCTCTTTCAAAAATAAATAAATAAACATTAAAAAAAATAGATCTAGTCTAACACCAGGTCAGGAGGAGGTACTAAAGATAAAAGAAGCAACAGAAGGAACTTAAAGACTACGTGGAGGGGCTTCTCTGTAAACTCCTCAAACGTAAAAACCTTTAAGACGCTGAAAGAGCATTTACAGCATCATGTCTACAATAAAAGGTACCATGGAGGGAGTGCTCTGTCAGGTAGAGTGACAGGCCCAAGCAATGTACCTATGTAAACCTTCCCCAAAACCTGTGACCCTGGTGCTCTGAGAAATCCTACTTTCCACCCTCTCTCATTGAGATCTGATACTCTGTTCGCTGATAACATCCCATCACAGCACAGGAAAGAACATCATTGATATGCCCATTTTATGGTATTTATGGACTTTCTTAGGTAAAAATACCACTCATGTAGAAATTTTTAAAAATAAAATTTTCTTTTTCATATAAAAGAATACAAAATTTCATATCAGTTTAATGGAAATCCTAAAATACATAGAAAAGATATAAAAATGATTATCAAAAATACTCAACGAGGCAAAGCAGTACTTAAGAGTGAGGTCTTATACATCCTAAATTATATATAGCTACATATGATATTTTAAAAATCAAGGCAGGGGCGCCTGGGTGGCTCAGTCGGTTAAGCATCTGACTTTGGCTCAGGTCATGATCTCACGGCTTGTGAGTTCAAGCCCCATGTTGGCTCTGTGCTGACAGCTCAGAGCCTGGAACCTGCTTCAGATTCTGTGTCTCCCTCTCTCTCTGCCTCTCCCCTGCTCACACTCTGTGTGTCTCTCTCTCTCAAAAATAAATAAACATTAAAAAAATTTTTTTAATCAAGGCAAAAACATAAGGGGTGCTACACACCTCTAAATTTATGCATTCCAGTTGTCCAGTTTAACGCTAGTTAATTTGGAGATCTGTCAAGAAAGATACATTAAAAAAAATGGGGAAATGGGAACCCTCTTGCACTGTTGGTGGGAATGCAAATTGGTGCAGCCACTCTGGAAAACAGTGTGGAGGTTCCTCAAAACATTAAAAATAGACCTACCCTATGACCCAGCAGTAGCACTGCTAGGAATTTACCCAAGGGATACAGGAGTACTGATGCATAGGGGCACTTGTAGCCCAATGTTTATAGCAGCACTCTCAACAATAGCCAAATTATGGAAAGAGCCTAAATGTCCATCAACTGATGAATGGATAAAGAAATTGTGGTTTATATACACAATGGAGTACTACGTGGCAATGAGAAAGAATGAAATACGGCCCTTTGTAGCAACGTGGATGGAACTGGAGAGTGTGATGCTAAGTGAAATAAGCCATACAGAGAAAGACAGATACCATATGTGTTCACTCTTAGGTGGATCCTGAGAAACTTAACAGAAACCCATGGGGGGAGGGGAAGGAAAAATAAAAAAGGAGGTTAGAGTGGGAGAGAGCCAAAGCATAAGAGACTCTTAAAAACTGAGAACAAACTGAGGGTTGATGCGGGGGGTGGGAGGGAGGGGTGGGTGGGTGATGAGTATTAAGGAGGGCACCTTTTGGGATGAACGCTGGGTGTTGTATGGAAACCAATTTGACAATAAACTTCATATATTGAAAAAAAATGGGGAAAGTGTCTAACTCAACTAATGGGGCAAAGAAAATAATCATTAGTAAGTAACTGCAAATAAATACCCAACCAAGATAAAAAAGCATGTCACCTCCTATGGGAAAAGGCTGAAATGAGGGTTACAGGAAAAAACTATGACCCTCAAAGAAAAGCAAGACAGAATAAATCAGGCCAAAATGTTAAGGAACTGGAAATGAGTCTCCAGATCAGAAAAGAAACACGACAAATGAAAAGAGAGAAAAGAGGGAGAAACAGGGATGTTGCTCACAGACTCCAGGGATGTAGAGGTCCATGAGAATAACGGACACTGCAAGAGAGGTGGAGTGTGTACATAGAATCATTCTCTAGAGCTGTGCTGTCCAATAATGTAGCCACTCATCACACGTGGCTACTGAGCACTTGAACATGGCTAGGCCGAATTGAGAAATGGTATAGGTACAAAATACACTCCAGATGTTGAAGACACAAAAGGATGCTAATTAAGGGGCACGTGGCTGGCTCAGTCCGTGGAGTGTGCAACTCTTGATCTTGGAGTTGTGAGTTTGAGCCCACGTTGCGTGTTACTTAAAAATAAAATCTCAAAAAAAAGTCAATTAACTCATTAATAAGTTTTATATCAATTAAATGTTGAGACCATACTATTTTGGAAACATTGGGTTATTCAAATGTTAAAATTAATTTCACCTGTTTCTTCTTAATCTCCCAAAAGTAGCTACTAGAAAATTTAAAAATACATATGCAGCTTGCATTATATATCTATTTATAAGTACTGTTCTGGAGAGAAATGGTCTCTAGCAGGGTAGGGTCATAGGGACATAGGAGAGGTGGGTGGAGGGAAGTGACAGAGACACCCCTGGGAAGCAGCTTCACTTGCTGGCACTGGGGGACACTGGCGATTCAGGTGTGGACATGCCTCATTTATGCATAGCAGCAGGGTTAGCATGGGTGGCACCTATGGGTGCTAGGCTGACATACGAAACTACCTAGTTTTACAAAACTTTTTAAAAAATACTGTTATATCAATGACAGCTCACAGAAAAAATTATAATTGAAACAAGAAATACTTAGGATAAATAATATATACATACACAGCATCAAAACTATCTGGGTAAAAACAGAGTCCCACTTCTCCACACCGCCCCCCTCCAATTCAATTAAATTATAAGAGAATTGAAGCTCCAAACCAATAAGCTGAGATTGTGAGAATGTTTCTGTTTGGAGCAGGAATCTCACTTCCCCAGTGGCGTTGAAGGTGCCTTCTACTGTGATCTCTGCACTGTGCCCTTTTGACGAAGTTACCGCTAATGTTGAGTTAGAAATCAGTAACAGAAAAACTAGGGGAAAACCTAATTTGGATGTTTAAGAAAACAAAGTTCAAAATTCACTGCTAAGGAGAATGAATCTTCATGGGAAATATGAAATACTTTTTCATGAAAATTCAAGAAAATTCTAACAACCGAAACTTTTGGAATTAGGGTAACCCAGATGAGATTTTAATCCCCCTGAAGGACTTAATTTCCTACGCACCAAGAGCACTTTACAGCTAGAGGTGGAAAATTATCTTTATAACTTCTCACAAAAGATTGAAACTAAATATCCAAGATCAGGTTTTCCTACTCTGATAGAACTGCTCCTGAGAACAGAAGAGGCCTACAGATCTGGAAACTACTCAAGGAATCTGTATTGCTCCTTCATGGCATACCCACAATGGGAACCTAGCAATAACAATAAAACAAAACAAAACAAAACAAAACAAAACCAGACAACTCTTGTAATATGGTTAGAATCTGAGGTCTTCAGAGGTGCCTGGGTGGCTCAATCTGTTGAGCGTCTGATTCTTGATTTTGGCTCTGGTCATGATCTCAATTCATGAGTTCAAGCCCCATTATGGCTCTCCACTATGAATGCTTGAGATTTTCTCTCTCCCTATCTTTCTGGCCCTCCCCTGCTCTCTTTCTCTCAAAATAAATAAATGAACTTAAAAAAAAAATGAAGTCTTCAGCTGGGACATTTTCTATCCTGGAGTCTAAACAAGCCAAATATAACCCCTTAAAATGATGTGAATAAAATTAAAGAAGGCATTGGGAGAGAAAGACAGATGAGAGGTTTAAAGGAACACTTGCTTTTTTACTCCAACTTTCAGGGCTCCTCACTGATGAGGGGTCCAGTCCCAGCTCTGGACCAAAAAATGGGAGAATTTTAACATGATTAGTGCTTTCTTTATTATCTATAGTTATAAAAACATTCTCAATAGTTTGTGTAAAAAATAACAACTATCACAGGTGACTAAGACATAAAAACTATCTCCCACTCACCTACCCACAAGCTGAAGAATTTTAAACTGGTAGGGTCATTGTCTCGATTATCACCATGACCTGAGATCAAAACCAAATCAGCAGGTGCCATATAAACTGGATGTCCCAACTGAAATAAATATATGCTGTGCCTGATGAGGCAACTGAACTTATCCACTGGGGCAGCACACCAGGAGGTGCCACACATGCATCTAGGTGTGCATTTGAACAGAAGGATCAAACTCTCACCCCACAGCTCCTCTGTCCCTCACTGGCACTGCAAGGGTGGAGCTGGGAGGGAAATCCACATCCTAGCAATACCATGGGGAAAGAGATACTTTGGAATTTTGCCCTGATTTCTGAAGGGCATTTTCTCTTCTCCCTCTGGGTTATGTTTAAATCCTCCTGTTGTCCACTCATCTACCATTTTGCCACCCCGAACTACAGCCCAAGTAATCTCCTGGGCCTTTCTTGGTGTGAATTTTGAAAGCTTAGCCTTACCTCTTCAATCTCTACAAGATTTGCCCAAAATTCCGACCTGAAAGAATAAAAAACAAGATTTGCTTGAGAAGGTTCAGTCTCTTCCTTCTTAGAGGAACCTTTAAAGAACTATTAGTCCAAGGAGTTGACATGGCGGAGTAGTAGGGGCACCCTAGGCTTTCCTTGTCTCTCAAATATAGCTCTATTGAGGTCAGATCACTTGGAACACTCAAGAAATTGAACTGAAAGTGGCAGAAAGATCTCCACAGTTGGAGGGAGACAGCTTGGCAGATGTGAAGTGCGTGGATGTGAACTGGGAGAAAAAAATGGCAGTGCCACAGAGGGGGAAGGAACCCTTTCCATGGAAAGTCAAAAAAGAGAGAAAGAGTTGAGTTAGTGTGGCATCAAGTTAGCACAACAGGCAAACTTTTCTGGACCACAGACTGGGGAGAAAGAAGTACTGAGTGTCCCAGATCTTTTTTACAAACAGCTTTTGGAGCTCAAACTCTGGGGTTTTGAAAGTGCATGATTGGGGCGCCTGGGTGGCGCAGTCAGTTAAGCGTCCGACTTCAGCCAGGTCACGATCTCGCGGTCTGTGAGTTCGAGCCCCGCGTCGGGCTCTGGGCTGATGGCTCAGAGCCTGGAGCCTGTTTCCGATTCTGTGTCTCCCTCTCTCTCTGCCCCTCCCCCGTTCATGCTCTGTCTCTCTCTGTCCCAAAAATAAATAAACGTTGAAAAAAAAAAAAAAAGAAAGTGCATGATTTTCTCCAGAGCAGAGCTGTGGCGGGTGCTCCTGGGGAGGAGGGAGCTGCCCCCACAGTGCATAGTGTGGTGTAGAGATCTCCAGGGTGCACTGGGAGAGAACAGTCCCCTTCCTGGAGTATTTTTGGAAAAGGATATATTGCCTCCCCAAGGACAAGAGACCCTGGAGGTGCCAGCCAAAGGCCTTTCATGAGCAGGGTGGAGAGGCTCTACTCCAGATAAGGGGAGCAGATCCGTGCCTTACTGGGTCCTTTAAGACTTTGGGTTTTGGTGGTGCCTGGGTGGCTCAGTCAGTCAAGCCTCCAGATCTTGGTTTTGGCTCAGGTCATGATCTCATGGTTCATGGGATCGAGCCCTGTGTCGGGCTCTACACAACAGTGCAGAACCTGCTTGGGATTCTCCCTCCCTCCCTCCCTCTCTCTCTTTCTGTCTGCACCCCCCTCTCAAAATAAATAAATAAATATTAAAAATTTTTAAGAAACACTTTGGGTTTTGAATCCCAGCCACACACCAAATAAAAAATTGCAGAACTGTGGTGCAGGGCAAGCTAACTGCCCTCGCTATTCCTTTAGGGCTGTATGAATAAGCAGGGGTTGAGATCCCTGGGCAGGGACGAGACATTGCGTGGTGCCATTTCCCCCCCCCAAATCAACACTGTGGGACCTCAGAGAGCAACACAGAAGCCCCCAGTGGAGGCGGGATCGCTTAACACCAAACCCTGCCACTCTGTGCCTGGCAACTGTTTATTTACTGGGGCAAGACTGACTCTGAGCCAACACAGCCAGCCTCTCCTACAGACCATCACAGCCAGCACTCCACATGCGCCAAAAGACAACTCTTTTTTTGTCTCCTGCTCCTTTTTTTCTTTTGGTTTCAGGCTCATAGTTTCTTATCTGTTTTTTTATTTTTTTCATTTTTCTTTTCTCTTTTTTGGGGGGCAGATCAGTCTTTTTTATTCTTTTATTTTTCCTTCTTTTTCTTTCCTTGTACTTTTTTTTCCCTTTCTGTTTTTTTGGAATCAGTTTTATAGTTTTTCGATTCTCTGTTTGGTCTTCTTTTCTCCCCTTTCATTTTTCTCTTTATATGGGATCAGTCTCCCTGACCCCCTTTTTCCTTTGTTTCCAGGGTTATTTCAACAAACAAATCAAAGCACACCTGCTTTAAGGTCCAAACATTCCATCACTACAAGCAAGGAGGAGTTTTGCAGGGGACTCACCAGTGGGGAAGAGAAGCCAAAAATGCAACAGCAGAGTGCATGCAACATACACCAGAAACCCTTCTTGAAGTGCCAGGCCCTGGACAGTGTATGACCGCTTTTTAATATGGTAGTACTCTCAGGTGCAGGACACATAACAAACCTTTAAAATATGCAAAAGACAGAAACTTAGCCAAAATGACAAGAGGGAGGAATTCTCCCCAGAAGAAAAGTCAAGAAGAAATCACAGCCAGGGATTTGCTCAAAGCAGATATAAGCAATATATCTGAACAAGAATTCAGAACAATAGTCATAACACTACTAGCTGGGCTTGGAAAAAGCATAGAAGACACCCGTGATGCAGAGATCAAAGACCTAAGAACTAGTCAGAATGAATTAAAAAATGCTGTAACTGTGATGCAAAATAAACTGGACACAGTTGACAACAAGGACTGAAGAAACAGAGGAGAGAATGTGTGAAAAAAGATAAAATTATGGAAAATAATGAAGCTGAAAAAAAGAGGGAACGCAGATTATTAGATCATGAGGGGAGACTTAGAGAACTAAGTGATTCCATGAAACAAAATAATATCCGTATCATAGGAATTCTAGAAGAAGGGCAGGAAATGGGGGAAGAAGGTTTATTGGAGCAAATTATAGCAGAGAACTTCCCTAATCTGGGGAAAGAAACAGTCATTCAAGTCCAAGAGGCACAGAGAACTCTCTTCAAAATCAACTCCCCTCAAAATACAAAGATAAAGAGAGAATTCTGAAAGCAGCTAGGGACAAAAGGTCCTTAACCTAGAAGGGTAGACACATAAGGGTAGCAGCAGACCTGTCCACTGAAAACTTGGCAGGCCAGAAGGAAGTGGCAGGAAAGACTCAATGTGCTGAATACGAAAAATATGTAGCCAAGACCGCTTTATCCAGCAAGGCTATCGTTCAGAATAGAAGGAGAGATATAGACTTTCCCAGACAAACAAAAACTAAAGTAATTAATGACCATTAAGTCAGCCCTGTAAGAAATTTTAAGGGGGACTGAGTGGAGGAAAAAAAAGAAGGCTAAGGCAATGAAAGAATACAAAGGACCAGAGAACGCCACCTCAAACACCAACTCCACGGGTAACACAATGGCACTAAATTCATATCTGTCAATAACCACTCTGAATGTAAATGGACTAAATGCTCCAATTGAAAGACCGGGGCGGGGGGGGGGGGGGGAAGGGAGGCACCTGGGTGGCTCAATTGGTTGAGCGGCTGACTTTGGCTCAGGTCCTGATCTTGCAGTGTGTGAATTTGAGCCCTGTGTCGGGCTCTGTGCTGACAGCTCAGAGCCTGGAGCCTGCTTCAGATTCTGTCTCCCTCTCTCTCACTGCCCCTCCCCCACTCACACTCTGCCTCTCTCTCAAAAATAAATAAACGTTAAAAAAAAGACATAGGGTATCAGAATGGATAAAAAGTAAGATTCATTTATATGCCACCTACAAGAGACTTGTTTTAGACCTAAGGGCACCTGCAGATTGAAAATGAGGAGATGGAGAACCATCTATCATGGTAATGGAGGTCAAAAGACAGATGGAGTAGCTATATTTATATCAGACAAACTAGATTTTAAAACAAAGGCTGTGACAAGAGGTGAAGAAGGGCATTATATCATAATTAAGTGGTCTATCCATCCAGAAGAGCTAACAATTGTAAATATTTATGCTCCCAACTTGGAAGAACCCAATATATAAATCAATTAATCACAAAGAAACTCATTGATAATAATACCATAATAGTAGAAGACTTTAATACCCCACTTACAACAATGGACAGATCATCTAAGCAGAAAATCAACAAGGAAACAATGGCTTTGAATGACATACTGGACTGGATGGACTTAACAGATATATTCAGAATATTTCATCCTAAAGCAGTAGTATACACATTCTTCTCGAGTGTATATGGATTATTCTCCAGAGCAGATCACATACTGGGTCACAAATCAGCCCTCAACAGGTACAAAAAGATCGAGATCATTTCATGCACATTTTCAGATCACAACACTATGAAACTTGAAATCAATTACACAAAAAAATTTGGAAAGCCCCCAAATACATGGAGGTTAAAGGACATCCTACTAAAGAATGAATGGGTTAGCCAGGAAATTAAGGAAGAAAATGGAAGCAAAAGAAGATGAAAACATGACAGTCCAAACCCTTTAGGATGCAGCAAAGACAGTCCTAAGAGGAAAGTACATTGCAACTCAGGTCTATCTCATGAAGCAAGAAAGGTTCCAAATACACAACCTAACCTTACACTTAAAGGAGTTAGAAAAGGAGCAGCAAATAAAGCCCACGGCCAGCAGAAGAAGGGAAATGATAAAGATTAGAGCAAAAAATAAACAATATAGAAACAAACAAACAAAAAATACCACAGATCAATGAAACTAAAATGCTGGGTTTTTTAAAGAATAAATAAAATGATAACCCCCTAGCCAGACTTCTCAAAAAGAAAAGAGAGGACCCAAATAGATAAAAATCACAATGAAAGAGATCACAACCAACACCACAAAAATACAAACAATTGTATGAAAAATTATATGCCAACAAACTGGACAATCTGGAAGAAATAGACAATTCCTAGAAACTCACACACTACCAAACATAAACAGTAAGAAATAGAAAATTTGAGCAGGCCCATAACCAACAAAGAAATTGAATCAGTTATCAAAAATCTCCCAGCAAATAGGAGTCCTGGGCCAGATGGCTCCCAGGGGGATTCTACCAGATATTTAAAAAAGAGTTAATACCTATTCTTCTCAAACTGTTCTTAAAAAATAAAAATGGATGGAAAGCTTCCAAACTCATATTATGAAGCCAGATTTATCTTGATTCCAAAATCAAAGACCCCACCAAAAAGGAGAATTACAGTCCCTGATGAACCTGGATGCAAAATTCTCAACAAGATACTAGCAAATTGAATTCAACAGTACATTAAAATAATTATTCATCATGATTAAGTGGGATCCTGATCATGCCCTGGGCTGCAGGGCTGGTTCAATATTCACAAATCAATCAATATGATAAACCACATTAATAAAAGAAAGGATAAGAACCATATGATCCTTTCAATAGATGCAGAAAAAGTATTTGACAAAATACAGCATCCTTTCTTGGTAAAAACCCTCAAGAAGGTAGGGATAAAAGGAACATACATCAACATCATAAAAGTCATATATGAAAGGCCCACAACTAATATCATCCTCAATGGGGAAAAACAGAGCTTTCCCCCTAAGGTCAAGAACATGACAGGGATGTCCACTCTCACCACTTAGTTCAACATAGTACTGGAATTCCTAATCTCAGCAATCAGACAACAAAAAGAAATACAAGGCATACAAATTGGCAAATAAGTCAAACTTTCACTTTTTGCAGGTCACATGATACTCTACATGGAAAACCTGAAACACTCCACCAAAAAACTGCTAGAACTGATACATAAATTCAGCAAAGTCACAGGATATAATATCAATGTACAGAAACCAGATTCATTTCTATACACCAATAATGAAACAACAGGAAGGGAAATTGAGGAATAAATCCCATTTACAAATGTACCAAAAATCATAAGATACCTAGGAATAAACCTAACCAAAGAGGTAAAAGATCTGTACGCTGAAAACTATAGAAAGCTTATGAAAGAAATGAAAGAAAACACAAAGAAATGGAAAAGCATCCCATGCTCATGGACTGGAAGAACAAATATTGTTAAAATGTCTATATTATCCAAAGCAATCTACACATTTAATGCAATCCCTATCAAAGTAATACTAGCATTCAAAGGGCACCTAGGTGGGGTGGTTTAGTCGGTTAAGCGTCCAACTTCAGCTCAGGTCATGATCTCACAGTTTGTGAGTTTGAGCCTCACATCCAGCTCTGTGCTGACAGCTCAGAGCCTGGAGTCTGCTTCTGATTCTGCCTCCTTATCTCTCCGCTCCTCCCCCTGTTCACGCTCTGTCTCTCTCTCTCAAAAATAAATAAACATTTAGGGGCGCCTGGGTGGCGCAGTCGGTTAAGCGTCCGACTTCAGCCAGGTCACGATCTCGCGGTCCGGGAGTTCGAGCCCCGCGTTGGGCTCTGGGCTGATGGCTCAGAGCCTGGAGCCTGTTTCCGATTCTGTGTCTCCCTCTCTCTCTGCCCCTCCCCCGTTCATGCTCTGTCTCTCTCTGTCCCAAAAATAAATAAACGTTGAAAAAAAAAATTAAAAAAAAAATAAATAAACATTTAAAAAATTTTAAAAATAATACTAGGATTCTTTACAGAACCAGAACAAACAATCCTAAAATTAGTATGGAACCAGGAAAGACCCCGAATAGCCAAAGTAAAAAGAAAACCAAAGCTGGAGGCATCACATTCTGGACTTTAAAGCTGTACTACAAAGCTATAATCATCAAGACAGGATGGTACTGGCACAAAAACAGACACATAGATCTACGGAGCAGAATACAGAACCCAGAAACGGACCCACAAACGTATGGCCAACTAATCTTTGACAAAGCAGGAAAGAGTATCCAATGGAAAAAAGACAGTCTCTTCAGCAAATGGTGCTGGGACAACTGGATGGTGACATAGAGAAGAATGAAACTGGACCACTTTCTTACACAATGCACAAAAACAAATTCAAAATGAATGAAAAACCTAAATGTAAGACAGGAAACCATCAAAATCCTAGAGGAGAAAACAGGCAACAATCTCTTTGACCTCAGCTGCAGCAACTTTTTACAAGGCATGTCTCCAGAGGCAAGGGAAACAAAAGCAAAGAACTATTGGGAGCTCATCAAGATAAAAAGCTTCTGCACTGCAAAGTGAACAACAAAACTAAAAGCCAACTGACGGAATGGGAGAAGATATTAGCAAATGATATATCGGATAAAGGGTTACCCAAAATCTATAAATAACTTACCAAAGTCAACACCCCAAAAACAAACAATCCAGTGAAGAAATGGGCAGAGGACACAAATAAACACTTTTCCAAAGAAGATAACCAGATGACTTATGGACACATGAAAAGATGTTCAACATCACCCATCATCAGAGAAATACAAATCAAAACCACAATGAGATACCACCTCACACCTGTCAGAATGGCTAACATTAACAACTCAGACAACAACAGATGTTGGTGACAATGCGGAAAAAGAGGATCTCTTTTGCACCGCTGGTAGGAAGGCAAACTGATGCAGCCACTCTGGAAAACAATATGGAGGTTCCTCAAAAATGTAAAAATAGAACTACCCTACGATCCAGCAATTGCATTACTAGGTGTTTATTCAAAGGATACAAAAATGCTTATTCAAAGGGGCATATACACCCCAATGTTTATAGCAGCACTATCAAAAATAGCTAAACTATGGAAAGAGCCCAAATGTCCATCGACTATGAATGGATAAAGAAGATGTATATATATAGAATGGAATACCACTCAGTCATCAAAAAGAATGAAATCTTGCCATTTGCAATAATGTGGATGGAACTAGAGTGTATTATGCTAAGCGAAATAAGTCAGTCAGAGAAAGACAAGTATCAGATGATTTCACTCATATGTGGAATTTAAGAAACACAATAGATGAACATAGGGGAAGGAAGGAAAAATAAGATAAAAACAGAGAAGAGGGCAAACCATAAGAGACTCTTAAATAGAGAACAAACTGAGGGTTGCTGGAGGGGATGTTGGTGGGAGGATGGGCTAAATGGGTGATGGGCATTAAGGAGGGCACTTTTTGGGATGAGCCCTGGGTGTTATATGCTAGTGATGAGTCACTGGGTTCTATTCCTGAAACCAACTACACTATATGTTAACTAACTGGAATTTAAATAAATAAATAAATATCAGTCCAGTGTCTTCCCATCTCTCTCAACAACTCTTGTGACCCTCCTTCAGGAGCAGAAGGCAAAATCTTACCCAGGCCCACCTACCTCCATGAACTGTAACACAGCACAGAAACTCAATATAATTTAACATAATACAAAGTCAGGAAGGGATGCCCACCATGAAATATTAAATCAATAAAGTTGCAGTGATGGGGATGGGGGAGGAGTCATACAAGACTCTAGGGATGGGCTGCAAGTGGGTCCTGAGAAATTCCACATTCTGGCAGAGGTAGGAGGTGGGCAATCAGGCTTTGAAGAGAAAGGTAAGCCAAAATTCTATCAGTGCAAACACACACAATTAAGATCACACGAGGTCAAGTGAGGTGGGTTAAGAATGACAAAAAGCAGAGGAAGCAACTGAAAATGTGAAGGGGTTTCTCCATAAGCCATTAGGAGAGTAAATGCACCTCCAGGAAGTGTTTATAGCAGTATTTCTTCAATTAACAGGGCAAAGGTTGGGGCAGCAAGGAGCAGGCACTTCCCCTGGATCATCAATGTGAACCTGGCAGCCAGTCACTCTGAATGCTACCATTTTCCCTATGACAAATCAAAGCCACAGAGAGGTTCATTGGTAGGTTCAAGGTCAGACAGGTAATAAAGACTGGATAAGCGATCTGAATGAGGCTGTTGGCCTCCCAGGACTGTGCCCAATGCTCAATGAGTAAAAATCAGCCTCGCATAGTGATAAGTACAATCAAAATATCTCTCCAAATCCATCAAGTTATTCTTTTTGGTTAGTATTTGCTTTGTGAGCTAGACAAGGCAGAAGAAAAAGGAGAAAATGAAAACTCAGTAAACACATTTCTAAACTGATGCATGGTCAAAGAAGAAAATGCAATATTCCCAAGGAAAAAATTTCATTTGGCATAGGGACCTAATATATGAGGTCTCTCACCCAAAGTCATGAAATAAATCCTACCAAAATAAGAGATCCACTGAGTAATATTTTAAAGGAAGGTAGTGGGAAGGTCAATTTGGGAAGGTAGTGCTATTACCTATTATTAAAAGAGTCAAACCAGGGGTTTTTGTTTTTGTTTTTTAAACAAAACAAAAATCTCTAAACCTCCTTAACTAGCTGTTCCTTTTACAAAAACCACTCTATATATCTCTTCCCAAAAAATAAGGTTTTAAAGAAATTGGGGAATTATTACTAAAATATAAAAATCAGTAACTTATTTTCCCTTAAAACAAACAAACAAAATTCCAGAGTAACTTGCTGTGCCTTTCACAGCAATTTCTCAAAATAAATGTTATGAAGCCTAGGACAGTCAAAACTAAAAGTTGGGTTTAAAAAAATTTTTTTGACATTTATTTATTATTGAGAGACAGAGAGAGACAGAGCACGAGCAGGGGAAGGGCCGAGAGACGGGGAGACGGGGAGACACAGAATCGGAAGCAGGCTCCAGGCTTTGAGCTGTCAGCACAGAGCTGGACGCGGGGCTCGAACTCACAAAACCTCGAGATCATGACCTGAGCCAAAGTTGGACGCTTAACCGAAGGAGCCACCCTGGCGCCCCAAAACTAAGAGTTGGTTTTAACATAAAATCCCCCAAGCCGCTATAACTGGCTGTCCTTATCACAGACATTCCACTAAATAATAGAGCTAACGAGAATGGAATTTTTTTAAAGGTTGGGCGCTATAGTATCAATACATTCTAAACCAGGAATTTGTTTAATAAACTTGAACCCACTAGCCAACTGTTCCTGAAGGGTGTCCTGCAAAAAACACCTGCCGAAAAATAAAAGCATCCTTTACCCGGGTGGACTGAAAAATGCTCGCTTTTACCTTTAATATCAAGACCCTGCCAGTCGGTGGTCGGGAAACCACGTGGAGCAGTCCCTGCGACGGCGCCCAAATCCGGTTGGAGCAGGCAGAGCTGAAGGTTTACCTCTGGGATTTGGAACCCTAGCGACTGCTGAAATCCTAGGCACGCACTACGCACCCGGAGGACTTCAGGGTGGCTGCGTCCCTCGTCGGGCGGTCTCTTGCCGGGACAACGCAAAAATGTGGAACAACGCTCAGCGCCATCTGCCAGTACGGCTTCTTCCGGCCCCGCGCTCGCCTGTGCCTTCGCGTGGGGACGGGCTTTCGGAAACGGTGGTCAAAGGGAAACCCGATTAAATGTTAATAACTGTACTCGGTTTCAAGGCAACACCGAAGAAGGGAAGAATGAAGGTATCTCAAACATAAGAGTCCTTAGCCAATGGATGTGCAAGGGAAGAGGGGTTCTCCTCTTCTTGACAAATAAAAAGCGTTTGCGGACGCCCACCTACAAACAATAACAAAAGTTTCTTGCGGGACCCTGGGCAGGAACGCTTGCCCTGGGCGCAGCATCTCGGCTTGCAATCATGTTTCGCGCTTTTGGCTTCATCTTCTCGGAGATTTGCACTCGGCGCAGGAGACCCTCTGGCCTTGTTACGACCCGTAAACTCCGAGACTCGACTTGGTACACGGCAGGTCTCTTTACCAATGGACTAATAAATCATAAATAATAAAGGAAATGGACAGAGAAGATATTAATGAATAAAATCAGACTATTGCGGTGAAGGGCCCCTTCTCTGCAAAAACCAAATCCAGGGGCAAGTTGCAGGTTTCTAACCAGCAATCAGAGTACAGAGGGCGCAGGTAGCAGGGCTTTGCATTTGATTCAAATAACTTGTCAGTAAAGTCCCAGGGTTTGCAGCCATTTTAAATGTTCTCCAGTTTGCCTCAGTTCTGGGCGCTGCGCTTCGCTTATAGGAAGCCATGACCAACGGGTTTAATTTCAGCAAACTCCTCTTATGTAGGTATCTGGAACTCTCTTTGGAGGGAACAGTTTAAAATTTCCATTTCGAAGGGTCTGTAGCCTTCTTGCGTTTGTTTGTTTCCTCCCCTGGGACCCGCGAGCCAGTCGACTCCAATCTCCACCCACAGAATTCAGAGCCCTATTCTGCTCCGCGACTGTTTTCCAAATAGAGGGAACAGTATTATGCAGACTGGCTCTCTGGTTCTGATCTGGGCATTTGCGTTCAAGCCCAGACAGTGCCATGCACGTGGACGGTGGTTTTGAGGGACAGGAGGACGGAAAGAGACCATGATTGACAGACCAGCGCTCCTAAGGCTGGACCTTCCAACAACAAAGGCGCTAAGGGGAGTCCTGCGAAGCCGGGCCAATCAGGCTGTGAATGACCGGTGGGGGCAGGTCTTCGCAACAGCAAAAGGTCCCTGGGAGGAATCCACCGCACCAAGGGACGCTGAAGCGTTGCTTTGGGAACCAAGGGCCTTTCAGGTCTTGATTAGATCCTTTCTCCCAGAATTTTTCTGTTACTGGCTCATCTCCCTATGAGGTCCCAGTGTGCCGATTTCCGCAGTGGAGTTTTCTCTAGTCTCGGGACTATTTCCTAAATCACTGCGCTAATCTCACTCGTCTGCCTCTGATTACCGCAAGTATTTGTCGCGTGCTGGCTCTTGTCCCAGCTAGATTGGCTGTTTCGCTCGCTTCTCAGAGGGATTTTGGAAGAGGGGGCAGGTCCGGGGTACCTGTTGTGGGGGAGGAGGGGAGGAGGGGGAACGGGCTTCTCCACACCTTTGCCCACGCAGGATCCCCAGGCTGTGACAGAAGAATCATTGTCTTTTCCGGAAGGTTTTAAATATGAGATACCTGGGGAGAGGGCAGAATTGGAGCCTAGTAGGAACTGGGGAGGAGGGAGCATGGAAGGGTGGGAGATGCGCCAACTAAGGCGGTGTCTTTATTCCGCTATCTTTATTTTACACCATACCTTTGCCTAGTCAGGTTTCCCAGTCTGTACTAGGCACACCTCTCTCTTCTACGGGGATCTGAGGGGGATATTAGTCCCCAGTCTCTCCTCCCTTGACTGGATTGGAATTGATCCCAGAGGTTTCAATCTCAATTTACACATCTTGGGTGGAAGGGGTGGCGTCTTTGAACTTTTAAAATATTCAGTTTTTGCTGTTATATTTATCACTCTCTTCCTTTATGGATTCTGAATTTCGCTTCTTACATGCAAAGGTATTTTCATCCTTCGTTTAAAAAAAAAAAACACCTTTAGGGGCGCCTGGGTAGCTCATGGTCATGAGCCCCTCCTCATTCATGAGTTCTAGCCCCCTGTGGGTCTCTGTGCTGACAGCTCAGAGCCTGGAGCCTGCTTCAGATTCTGTATCTCCCTCTCTCTCAAAAATAAATAAACATTAAATAAAAAATTTTTTTAAAACCCTTTATTTTCTTCTAATTATGTTAGCGTTCTGATTCTTAAATTTCTTTTGGAGTTGATTTTGGGGTACCATGTGAGGTAGAGATGAAATTGGGTGTCATCCTTGAGCAGGGGCCATGCTGATCTCTGTCATTCCAATTTTATGAGACCAGTGTTCTAACTCCTGAGCTACGGAGCCTGACATTCCAATTTTAGTTATGTGCTGCTGAAGTGAGCACAGTGTGAGGTAGAGATGTAACTTTTTTTTCCCCAGATAAACAACTGTCCACACACCATTTACAGAACAGCCATTCTTTCCAGCTCTCTTTATGTTTGTGTTCCTATCCCAATACCACTCTGAAGCTTTATGGAATATTTGGCTCCTGATAGGGCAAGTCTTTCCATTAATGTAATTACCTTCCAAAACGTTTCTGGCTCTTCTGGCCCATTTTGTCTTCCAACTGAGAACTGGTATGAGCTAGTGAATTCTATTTTTTTTTTTAATTTTTTTTTTTTTGTTTCAACGTTTATTTATTTTTGGGACAGAGAGAGACAGAGCATGAACCGGGGAGGGGCAGAGAGAGAGGGAGACACAGAATCGGAAACAGTCTCCAGGCTCCGAGCCATCATCAGCCCAGAGCCCGACGCGGGGCTCGAACTCCCGGACCGCGAGATCGTGACCTGGCTGAAGTCGGACGCTTAACCGACTGCGCCACCCAGGCGCCCCTAGTGAATTCTATTTTTAAAAATTGATGCTGGCATTCTGATTGCGATGGCCTAGAATTTAAAGATTACCTTAGAAAGAACTGACATTTTAACACTAAACCTACCTATCTAGAATTGGGATATCTCTTTCCCTTTATTCAGGTCTTTTATGTCCTTCAGTAAAATTTTATACTTTTATTTATACAGGTCTACCATTATTCTTTCTAGACTTTTCTCAGGCTTTATTCCAAGACTTATTTTTAGACCTGTCTAAGGTCTTATTTGTATGATAGTTTATATTGTGATTATATACTACATTTTCTAAGTGATTGTTACTAGTGTGTACATTTTTAAGAGTTGAACTTATTTATATTGAGTATAAAACATGTAGAAATAGGTAGTTTTGGGGGTGGCCTGGGTGGCTCAGGCGGTTGAGCGCCTGACTCTTGATTTTGGCTCAGGTCATGATCCCAGGGTTGTGGGACTGAGCTCTATGTCAGGCTCCGTGTTGAGTGTGAGGCCTGCTTAAGATTCTCTCTCTTTCTCTCTCTCTCTCTCTCTCTCTCCCTCTGCCCCTCTCCCCTGCTCCCACACTCTCACTCTCTAAAATAAATAAAGGAATTAAATAAATAAATAAATAAATAAATAAATAAAAGAAATACGTAGTTTTGCTTTGCTTAAATAAATTACACATACTGTTTTGTACTTGTTTTAGTTAGTTAACATTATTTCTTGGGAATTTTTCCATCTTAGTACATACAAGTATTTCAGTTTTTTTTTAAACTGGTTAGTTTGGGGGCGCCTGGGTGGTTCAGTTGGTTAAGCATCCGACTTGGTCTCAGGTCATGATCTTGCAGTTTGTGAATTTGAGCCCGTGTGGGGCTCTGTGCTCACAGCTCAGGAGCCTGGAACCTGCTTCAGATTCTGTCTCCCCCCTCTCTCTGCCCCTCCCCCACCTGCACGCGCTTTCTCTCTCTCATAAACATTAAAAAATTTGTTTTAAACTGCTTAGTTTCACAGTAAAGATGAGCCATGGTTATTTACCCATTCCCTACTGGTGGATATTTAAATTATTTTCAGTGTTTTGATTTCACTGCAACA
The DNA here is from genome assembly GCF_016509475.1 of Prionailurus bengalensis. NCBI lineage: Eukaryota > Metazoa > Chordata > Mammalia > Carnivora > Felidae > Prionailurus > Prionailurus bengalensis. The sequence goes on along the minus strand of NC_057352.1, from coordinate 16,565,672 downwards.
CTGTAATGAGTATTTTTAAAGTGTTACCTTTTTTCATTTATGTGATGTGACTTTTGCTTTAGGTTGGAATTGCTCACCAAAGAGTCTGTGCATTTTGACTTTTCATAGGCACTGTGAGACTGTCTGGTCAAATATTCTTTCCCAGAAGCCACCTATTAGGGTGTCTGTTTCTACCACAGCTGCCAACATGACCACTCAGGAGCATTTGTGGCACCTTGGACTAGTGGACTCCCATTGGTCTGTAGCTGGGGACAGAGGTGGGGGGGCGGGGGATGAAGAACAGGCTTCTGTGTTTTCCTCCCCTTGTGTTGGCTGCTCTTTCCTTCTGGAATTTCTCTGAGAACATAGTAGACCTTCAGAATCCTCCATGCCCTTCATTTGTTGCTTCATAGCTGTCAATTGCACTGAATCCAGAAAAATTCCTCAGATCTATCTTCCTGTTCAACATATGCATTTAAACTGTATTCATTTTGGGGAGCCTGGGTGCCTCAGTCTGTTAAGCAGCTTACTTCAGCTCAGGTCACAATCTAGGCTCAGGTCATGGTCTCGCAGTCCATGGGTTCGTGGTCCATGGGTTCAAATCCCTCATGGGGCTCTGTGTTGACAGCTCAGAGACTGGAGCCTGCTTCAGATTCTGTGTCTCCCTCTCTCTCTGCCCTTCCCCCGCTTGCATTCTGTCTCTCTCTCAAAAATAAATAAACATTAAAAAAAATTTTTAAATAAACTGTATTCATTCTTCCATCCAGCCCATTTATTACGCTTTTAATTTCAACAAGTTCATTTTTATTTTCCAAGTTATTTTAAAGTAGTAACTTCTCATATTTCACTGATCAGAGTAATTAGACTCATTCTAATATTCTGCCCTGTTTTCTTTATTAGCCATCTGCCTTGGTTCTGTAAGTGCTTAACTTTTTAACTACAATCTACCATAGAAGACGCAAAAATAGTATAGAGACCTTCTGTGTGTTAACATCTTCCCCTAAATATTAACATCTTATAGAATCTCGGTATAATTATCAAAACCAAAAAATTAACATTGTACAACAATAAGTAGCTTTTTCCTATTAGGGTATTTATGTTTAACATATTTGTATGCTTAATATTTAAACTCACTGCTCCTGGGGCGCCTGGGTGGCGCAGTCGGTTAAGCGTCCGACTTCAGCCAGGTCACGATCTCGCGGTCCGGGAGTTCGAGCCCCGCGTCAGGCTCTGGGCTGATGGCTCAGAGCCTGGAGCCTGTTTCCGGTTCTGTGTCTCCCTCTCTCTCTGCCCCTCCCCCGTTCATGCTCTGTCTCTCTCTGTCCCAAAAATAAATAAACGTTGAAAAAAAAATTAAAAAAAAAAAATAAACTCACTGCTCCCTTCATATTCAAGAAATCCTATTTATTTTGCTTTCTTGTTCTTTTATTCCTGACTTTTGTTCCACTCATTTTAGTTTCTTCCCATATAGTGATACAGAATTTTAATCCCTTTGCCTTATTTAATATTATTCCTTGCTTCCTATTTGTCTGATATTATTGCTACACTTGAAACTATTTTGTTAACACTTTCTTGTGATACCATTTTAAAACATCTTTTTATTTTCAGCGTGTATGAATCTGTTTTGGCTGTCTCTTATAAACACGATGTAGCTGGAAATTTCTTTTCCAATGTTAGAGTCTTTCTCTTTTCATCCAATAATTCAACATTCTTCTAAGGAATCAAAAGTAATAGTTTTTTTTTAAAGCAATGTTAAGCTATTACTACACAGCAGGCTCATGTACAGATTTTACATGGATTGTAAAAAAAAAAAAAAGGACTATGCCATTCCATGCTAAAATATATATATAGGGGCACCTGGCCGGCTCAGTCAGAAGGGTGTGTGACTCCTGATCTCGGGGTCATAAGTTTGAGCCCCATGTTGGGTGTAGAGATCACTTAAATAAATAAATAAACATATATTATATATATATGAGAGAGAGAACATATATGTTCTATATATACATATATATATATATATATAGAGAGAGAGAGAGAGAGAGAGAGAGAGATACAATTACTCCTATTATTTAAATGTATAAAATAAGACCAGAAAAGGCATTAGAAGAATTTGCCTCATGTAACACAACAAATGGAAAGAATGGATTTGTACCCACAAAGACTGGCTTCTGAGTCCACAAGCTTGGTCACCATGATATACTGCTACATTTTTAATTTTTTTTTAAGTTTATTTATTTGAGAGAGAGAGCACGTGTGCGAGCAGGAGGAGCGGCAGAGAGAGAGGAGAGGGAATCCCAAGCAGGCTCAGCACTGTCAGCGCAGAGTCTGATGTGGGGCTTGAACTCATGAACCATTGAGATCATGACCTGAGCTGAAATAAAGAGTCAGCTACTTAAATGACTGAGCCACCCAGGTGCCCCTATACTGCTACTTTTATACTCTTTTTAAAATTTTGCTGTATTTTTCCCTCTCCCTTTGGGCATTTTTAATCAGTTTTCTTCACCTTTCCCTGTTTAATTATATATGGAAAAGTCAGTATTTCCCCTCCACTTCATCCTCTAACTCAATTCCAATGTTAACAAGATGATGAACATCTTTCCACAATGTTCTCCAGGATTCATATAAGTATTTGAAAACATTCAAAAGTATACATAAAGTTTTGTGTTTTCATTATTTTATTATAAATGATTTCAGTTTTTTCATATAATAATTTACCGTGGCTATCACTTCAGAACAGTAGATAAAACAAACAAACAAAAAGAACAGTAGATAATGAGCAAACTCATCCCTTGTAAGAGTTAAAGTATCCTCCATTATATGATAGGCTATAATAGGATAATAATAATTTAAGATGTTGAAATACTTTTGTCACTAAAACTAAAGCTTCAATAAATTATTTTTACTTGTATCTTTATGAGTTTTGTTTTTTTTTTAATTTTTTACTACGTTTCTTTATTTTTGAGAGGCAGAGAGAGACAGAGCGTGAGTGGGGGAGGGGCAGAGAGCGAGGGAGACACAGAATCCAAAGCAGGCTCCAGGCTCTGAGCTGTCAGCACAGAGCCCGATGTGGGGCTCACACCCACAAACTGTGAGATCACGACCTGAGCCAAAATCAGACGCTTAACCGACTGAGCCACCCAGGCACCCCTTTATGAGTTTTTACTAGAGAAGGCCCTAAGATTCACCTCTGATTTACCTTCAGGCTCTATCCAACCAGGAAGTGAAGGTAAAGGCATAGTTGCCAAATGCCTAAGTGTTGAAAGTGTGCCACAACACACACACACACACACACACACACACACACACACACACACACACCATCTGCAAAGACTAGGGCATTATTTCTGGTTCCAGGGAAAGAAAATTTCTATTGAATCACTAGTTCACCAGTAGAACAAGAGACTTCTATGGCCCCATACAACAATGAATTTAGACTTTACAAAATTAGTTCAGAAAAGCCAGTAAATGAACAAATATCAACAACTATAACAAGCAACCAAAGTAAACCTGGGGAACGGGGCAAATATAATCTCTAGCGTTGTCATAATAGTCAGGAGTTCTGGTTTTTAACGAAAAATTATAAGGGGAGAAGTCCTTTAGGCTTAACCAAAATGTCACTACACAATAACTCAATCCACATGAAGAAATAAAGAATACTTCAGGCACCTGGGTGGCTCAGTCAGTTGGGTGTCCAACTCTGACTCTTGATTTCAGCTCAGGTCATGATCTCATGGTTCATGAGATACAGTCCTTGTCAGGTTCTGTGCGGACAGCTCAGATAATGGAGCCAGCTTTGGATTCTTTTTCTTCCTCTCTCTGCCCCTCCCCCACTTGCATGCACATGTGCTCTCTCTCTGTCTCTCTCTCTCTCTCTCAAAGTAAATAAACTTAAAATAAAATAAAATAAAATAAAATAAAATAAAATAAAATAAAAGGGCAGAGGACTTGAATAAACATTTCTCTAAAGAAGATATTCAAATAGACAATAAACACATGAAAAGAAACTCAACATCATTAGTAATTATAGAAATGTAAATGAAAACCACAATAAAATATCAACAGCCACCAACACAGCTATGATTTAAAAAAAGAGGGGGGGGGAGGGTGACAACAGGGTAGCTTTAGTCGGTTGAGTGTCCAACTTCGGCTCAGGTCATGATTTCACCGTTGGTGGGTTCAAGCCTGCATTGGGCTCTGAGCTGACAGATTTTGCTTCGGATTCTGTGGCTCCCTCTCTCTGCCCCTTGCCCACTCACACACTCTCTCTCTCTCTCAAAAGTAAGTAAATATTAAAAATATTTTTAAATACAATCTATTATCTAGAATGTCCATTTCCCAACAAAAATTGTGAGGCATGCAAATTAACAGAAAAGTATGACCCATACCCTGGAAAAGCAGGCAAGAGAAACTGCCTTGTCAGATTCATCAGAAAAAGACTTCAAAAGAGCCATTACAAACATGCTCACAGACCTAAGGGAAACCATGATTAAAGAAGTAAAGGAAAGGCCTGAGTGGAGGGGGAAATAGGGAGTTATAGTTCAATGGGTATAGAATTTCAACTCTGCAAGATAAAAAAGTTCTCAGGCTGCCTGGGTAGCTCAGTTGAGTGTCCGACTTCAGCTCAGGTCACTATCTCATGGTTTGTGGGATCAAGCCCTGCATCTTGCTCTGTGCTGACAGTGAGAAGCCTGCTTGGGATTCTCTCTCCCTGTCTCTCTGCTCCTCCCCACCTCACTCTCTCTTTTTCTCTCAAAAAAATAAACATTAAAAAACAAAAAGCAAACAAACAAAAAAGCTCTAGGGGCTCCTGGGTGGCTCAGTTGATCAGTCAACTCTTGGTTTCCATTCAGCCATGATCTCAGTTTGTGAGTTTGAGCCCTGCGTCGGGCCCTGTGCTGACAGTGCAGAGCCTGCTTGGGATTCTCTTTCTTACTCTCTCTGCAGCTCTCCCCCCTCAAAATATATAAACAAACTTTTAAAAATAAATAAATAAATAAATAAATAGTAAATATTTCTGAAGATTAGTTGCACAACAAAGTGCATATAGTTAACACTATTGTACTACTGTTCACTGAAAAATGGTTAAAATGGTTAATTTTGTGTTATGTGAGGTTTTTTTAAGGCTTTATCTTTTAAGAGCAGTTTAAGGTTCACAGAAAAATTGAGGGGAAAGTACAAAGATTTCCAAAATATCCCCTGCTTCCACACATGCATGGTCTCTTCCATTGTCAGCATCCCCACTGGATATATTTGGTACAATTGATGAACCTATATTGACACATCATAATCACTCAAAGTTCATAGTTTCCATTAGAGTTCACTCTTGATTTTGCACATTCTATGGCTTTGGGCAAATGTATAATGCTATGTATCCATTATTACGGTATCATACAGAGTATTCTCACCACCCTAAAAACCTTCTGCGCTCTACCTATTCATCACTTCCCATCAATCCCTGGTAACCGCTGATCTTTTTACTGTCCTCATAGGCTTTGATATACCTTCCATATGACATATACAAATGACTTCTCAAAAAGAAAAGACAGAGGACCCAAATAGGTAAAACCATGAATGAGAGAGGAGAGATCAGAAGATGCGTGCCAAAGTAATTAGGGATAAAAGACATGATGATGTCTGCAACTTACTCTCAAATGATTCTGAAAATTATAAATATACAGAGATACAAAGATAAAGAAACTGGGCAAAAGTTGGCAACTGATGAATGTGAGTAAAGGGAATGTTGGTGTTCTTGTACTATTATTGCAATTCATCTATAAACTTGATGCTATTTAAATTTTAAAATCTTCTGCAGTAAAAAACAAAAACAAAAACAAAAACCTCAACAAGGCCTACAAGCCCTCAAGAAAAGACAGCACTTCTCAATGTACACAGCAGACACTGGGGCTTGTGGAAGAGATACTGAATCATTTGTGAACTAAATTAATGGAAAGTAGGGGCAAAGGTTAAGGTGTGCCAGGGTTCCGATATGGTGGTGAGGTAGGGAGAGTACACTGAGGAGGGAAAGAGGACTTTCTTAAAGCTGTTCCACATTTCATATTTGTCTTAGAGACTTAGTGAGCTCTGCAAAGCAGTAAATAAACACATGTCATCTAACTGGGGGAAGAGATTACTGCATGAAAGAGGTTAAATCCCACTCACTGGGGTCTCGCTGCCAGGAACCTAGGGGCCATTTTCTCCTCTCTTCACAGATCTCTCAGGGCCAGCAGATTCCAAGAGGGCAGAATAGGGAGGTAGGAGCAGTGAGGATTGAGTCACATGCCAGAAATCCTCATACCCAGTCTCTGCAGATCCACTCTACCTAAAAGGAAAATAAAAGTATTAATATAAAGTCCAGAAATAAACCCACAATCATATGGTCTGTTAATCTTTGACAAAGCAGGAAAGAATATCCAATGGGAAAAGGACAGTCTCTTCAACAAATGGTGTTGGGAAAATTGGACAGAAGCATGCAAAATAACGAAACTGGACCACTTTCATCACACACAAAATTCAAAATGGATTAGAGACCTAAATGCGAGATCTGAAACCATAAAAATCCTAGAAGAGAATACAGGCAGTAACTTCTTTGACATCAGCCATAGCAACGTCTTTCTAGATATGTTACCTGAGGCAAGGGAAACAAAAGCAAAAATAAATGATTGGAACTACATCAAAATAAAAAACTTCTGCACAGCAAAGAAAACAATTAACAAAAACTAAAAGGCAACCTACAGAATGGGAGAAGATATTTGCAAATGACCTATCCAATAAGGGGTTAGTATCCAAAATAAAGAACTGATATAACTCAACACCCTAAACACAAATAATCCAATTGAAAAATGGGCATTAGACATGAACATATATTTCTCCAAAGAAGACACACAGGTGGCCATCGTGAAAAGATGTTCATCATCACTTATCATTAGAGAAATGCAAATCAAAACTACAAAACTACAATGAGATCACCTCATACCTGTCAGAATGGCAAAAATCAACAACACAACAACAGGTGTTGGAAAGGATGTGGCGAAAAAGGAACCGTCTTGCACTATTGGTGGGAATGTAAACTGGTGCAGCCACTGTGGAAAACAGTATGGAAGTGCCTCAAAAAGTTAAAAATAGAACTACCTTGTGCAATCACACTACTGAGTATTTATGCAAAGAATACAAGAACACTAATTCAAAGAGATACATGCACCCAATGTTTATAGCAGCATTATTTACAACAGCTAAGATATGGAAGCAGCCCAGTGTCCATCAATTGATGGATAAAAAAGATGTGGGATTTATATTTATATTTATAATGGAATATTATTCAGCCATAAAAAAGAATGAAATCTTGCATTGTAATTACATGGATGGAACTAGAGAGTATAATGCTAAGCAAAATAAATCAGAAAAAGACAAAAACCATATGATTTCACTCATGTGGAATTAGGAAACAAAACAAAGGGAAATTAAAGAGAGAGAGAAATCAAGAAACAGACTCTTAATTATATATAAAGAATTAATGGTTGGGGCGCCTGGGTGGCTCAGTCGGTTAAGTGTCTGACTTCAGCCAGGTCACGATCTCGCGGTCCGTGAGTTCGAGCCCCGCGTCGGGCTCTGGGCTGATGGCTCAGAGCCTGGAGCCTAATTCCGATTCTGTGTGTCCCTGTCTCTCTGCCCCTCCCCTGTTCATGCTCTGTCTCTCTCTGTTTCAAAAATAAATAAACGTTAAAAAAAAAATTTAAAGAATTGATGGTTACCAGAGGGGAGAGGGTTGGGGGATGGGTTAAATAGGTGATGAGGATTAAGGAGTGCACTTGTAATGAGCACTGGGTGATGTATGGAAGTGTTGAATCACTATATTGTACATCTGAAACTAATATAATATTGTATGTTAACTAACTGGAATTAAAATAAAAACTAAAAGAAACCCAAAAAACAAAAACAACCTCCACCTGCAAGACCATAAAGAATGTAAAGAATCTCGGGGCGCCTGGGTGGCGCAGTCGGTTAAGCGTCCCACTTCAGCCAGGTCACGATCTCACCGTCAGGGAGTTCGAGCCCCGTGTCAGGCTCTGGGCTGATGGCTCAGAGCCTGGAGCCTGTTTCCGATTCTGTGTCTCCCTCTCTCTCTGCCCCTCCCCCATTCATGCTCTGTCTCTCTCTGTCCCAAAAATAAATAAACGTTGAAAAAAAAATTTTAAGAATGTAAAGAATCTCTGCACAGCCAGGCTGTGACTCAGGGCTCATCTGTTACTAAACTCACATCTCCACCTGTAACATGTGGAGCTATAACTTCCACTGGGACAACAAAGTTAAAACAACATCTCTACAGCCTTTGTGGCCAAGAGTATGGGGAATTCTCTTTTGCAGATATCTGTGCTGGTGATTATAAGGTGTGATACTCCTGGCTTCACTACCGCCAGAAACAAGTCCCCAGGATTAGGTCTTTTAACTCCACAGCACCTGGGTGTGTAGCGAAGCTGCTGACCCCTTTGAGCTCTGGGTCTTCTCAGAGGCAAAGTAGGGGCAGTCTTTTGGCAACCCACAGAGGGCCTGGCCAAAGGAACAGCCCACCCTGGTGTCCAGGACAACCTGCCCATCGCTCTGATAACACATCCCCTGGCCCACTTTCGGAAAAGCCCTCTGAGTCAGAGGTGAAGGTGGTCTCATAGGAAGGAACATCTACAAGGAAAGTGGGGACTCTGACCCCCCTCCTCAAAGTCCAAGCCACATCTCCAAATCCTGGGATGCCAGAACACATTCTCACCCTGAAGACCCCACCACATCCCCAAACCAGGGGCATCCACTTCCTAACTCCTCCCTCATCTCCCAAACCCCAAAGTACACAGATCTAGCCACGAACCACAAACACCTAAGAACATACAGCCCCAGACGGTCCCCCAAATCCCTGTACTACCTACCTCACTGTCCTCTCCCCCAACCTGGGGTTGTCGTGTCGCAGCTGCCCCCAAACCAAAATACCCGGCGAGATTTGTCCTTAAATCCAAGGACCCCTGGCTTCCGCCCCCCAACCCAAGGATGCGGACAGCCCACCAGCCTGGGAACACAAAGTCGTAGCCATCCTCCACATCTCAACAGAACCAAGAAGATCCTATATCATCCCTCAGACCTCGCGAGCGCCGAACGTTTTTCGTTCGTCCTTCGCACGACCCGGGTACTCTCGGCTATTCCTGCCGCCATCAGCGCCCCCGTAAGATTGGGGGACTCACCTCTCCAGGTATCCGCCTGGAGGTCTTGGGCACGGAGACCGCCACTAGACTTTCACGGGGCGCGTCCCCCGGAACCAGCCCTGCCCACACGCACCGCGGAATAAGACCCAGCGGCTGGTGCCGCGGTGCACGGAGGTGCGCGGGTCCGGCGGATGGACCACATCTCCCAGAAGCCCCCGCGCAGGCCGGGGGCGCGCAGGGAGCCCCTCCCGGAGACCCGGGCAGACCCGTGCAGGTGAACCCAGAGTCTCAGCCGGGGACATCCCCTTTGGCAGGGCTGGACCCGCAAACACAAAAACGGACACGTGCCTCTGCCGTCTGCAATCAGGTATAAAAAATACCAGTAATTACTCTCTCCAGAGATAGCTGTATATAAGCTTATATCCTTTGTATGAATATTTATGTCATCTTAACCTGCTTTTTAAATCAAAAATATATTGAACATTAAGTGTTCTTCCGCAGTATTTTGTAAATTCTACATGCCGCTTATGTAATTGTCTTATCTTCTTGTCGTTAGGTTTTTTCAAATTACCGGTATTACAGCCACCATAACGTGTGTTTGGCAGAGCTCAAAGGCAGGCACGGGAGTGGGAAAACTTTATAGTTGAAAAGAGAAGGCTTCAGGAATACATTGACTGGTTATTGGTATAGAGAAGCTGGAGGTGACTAATGAGAAGCAGTCCATTTTATATGACTGGTTTGAAGATAGAATTTGGCTTTCTGTGGTTGGTCCTGAACTGGATGCAGAGACAGAGGGGAAAAAAAAAATCAGGGAAGCTAGCAGTCATTGTCCAAATCCTGGATGATGTGGGCTGATTGCTGCCAAGGTCGTAGGTTGGTTTCCTGTTGGAAACTGGTTGGCTGCTGCAGAGTTTGTAGGTCAGAATTCTGTTTTATATACGATCTGTTTGTATATATCCACTCTGTCAAGTTTAATGGTTACAAACAACAGCACTCATTTATTATCTTTCATGGTTTCTCTCGATCAGAAATTCTAGAACAATCTGGCTGGACAGTTTGTGCTGGAATTTTTCATGATAGCTGTGCACAGTTCCGGGAGCCACTGGGGGCTGGCTGGGCATCTCTCTTATTTCATGTAACCTCTGGGTTTCTATGTGGTCTTTCTGTGTGGGCTACTTTGGGTTTCTTAACAGCATGGTAGCCTTAGACATCTTACATTGCACCTCAAGGTTCTAAAGGCAAGAGTCCCAAGAAAGATCCAGATGGAAGCTATATCACTTTTTACGCCTAGCCTCAAAATCACATAGCATCATTAACACTGTGCTCATGATTTAAAAGGCCTATCCAGATTCAGTGGAAAGGGAAAGTGCCTCCACTTCCTTACGGGAAAGTGGCAAGGTTCTGGAAGACCATCTGACACCAAAAATATAGTTGTGGTCATTTTTGGAAAATGCAATTTGCCAGGCGCCTGGGTGGCTCAGTCTGTTAAGTGTCCGACTTTGGCCCAGGTCATGATCTCGTGCTTCGTGGGTTCGGGCCCTTGTCGGGCTCTGTGCTGACAGCTCAGAGCCTGGGGCTTGCTTCGGATTCTGTGTCTCCCTCTCTGCCCTTCTCTGGCTCGTGCTCTGCCTCTCTCTCCCTCAAAATAAATAAATATAAAAAATTAAGAAAAAGAAAGAAAATGCAATTTACCATAAACTACAAACAGATAGAAGCAGAGGAATAAGTCTTAATTTTCACTGAAGACTGAACATTTATTTATATTACTGAGCTGAAACCATTTGTAGTAGGTAGGAGTGATTAAAAAAAAATCATGACCTGTAAATAAAATTTTCATCAGGATTAGGGAAAATCTAGCTCCACCTAACATATTTAAAGTGACAATGAGAGATAAAAATGAAGCTGTTTTCTTTTTACTCTCCTTGAGTATTGCTTGATCAACTTGATGATTACATAAAAATAGATCCATTGATACATAAGAGATAAAAAAAGAAATGATAAATAGCCTATAAAATTGTAACCAAAGTATTACCAGGTGATTTGGGTTTTTCCCTTTTGCCTAAGCATGCATCACTTAAGCATGCTTGTTACTACTTCTGGTACTATCCATATAAAAGATGATTTTGCTTTGTTTTAGTTGTTAATAGCTCTTCCCAGATTCATTTATTTAAAGAGGTGAAGAAGTGGCTCATTCTTTCTTTAAAAAATGTTTATTGATTGATTGATTGATTGATTTTGAGAGGGGGGAGGGGTAGAGAGAGAGAGGGAGAGAGAATCCCAAGCAGGCTCTGCACTGTCAACTTGGAGCCTGATGTGGGGCTAGACCCCATGAACTGTAAGATCATGACCTGAGCCGAAGTCAAGAGCCAGATGCTTAACCAACTGAGCCATCCAGCGTCCCTGAAGTAGCTCATTCTTAAAAATTATTTTTCCTTGGGCAAAAGTAAAAGCTTGCTATTCTTAAAAACAGCTTTCATGGGGTATCGGGGGGGCGCTCAGTCAGTAAAGCGTCCAGCTTTGGCCCCAGTCATGATCTCACAGCTCGTGGGTTCAAGCCCTGCTTCAGGCTCTGTGCTGACAGCTTAGAGCCTGGAGCCTGCTTCCGATTCTCTGTCCCCCTCTGTGCCCCTCCTCCACTCATGCTTTGTCTCTCTCTCTCTCTCAAAAATAAATAAACATTGCAAATTAAATAAATAAGTAAAAGCAGCTTTTGTAATTTGAATGGTTTTTCATTGTGCTCATTAGTTCTCAATATTGAAAAAAACTGTGTTTCTAAGCATTCGGGTGTGTGTTTCCATTCTGTCTAAAAGTTAACTCCCACGTCCTTCAAACTGTGTTGTGGGTGCGCTGGGTGTTCATGTTGTCACTTTCTCACATCTCTTTTTCATGGTGGTCTTCTTTCTTCTTTTGATTGAGCCCAGTTAGCCATAATACCCTAATGGTGAAGAATAATCTTTGTTGATAATTATCACTTTGGACCTAATATAATCAGAAATATGACAATATCAATAGCAATAGTTTTTTTTCCCCACAAATTCCAATACTGTCTGCATAGTTCCCAAGAATTATAAGGTTATAGTTTTTCTTTCTTTAATGTTTATTTATTTTGAGAGAAAGAGAGAGAGATAGAGCGTGAGTGGAGGAAGGGCAGAGAGAGAGGGAGACAGAGGATCCGAAGCAGGCTCTGTGCTGACAGCAGAGTCCCCAAGAGAGGCTGGAACTCACCCGTGAGATCATGACCTGAGCTGAATTCGGATGCTTAACTGACTGAGCCACCCAGGTGCTCAAGGTTGTAGTTTTGCTTGCAAGCAGAATGAGGTTTTCTTTTCAGAATTCTCACGAGTCATCACTACTGTATTCTAGTGACATTTTCCATACATTGCATTAGATACAGTTGTTTCTGCCTATTTTTGTTTTATATCATTGGTTGCACTACAAGCCACTTAATGGTATCATTTTCATGTATAATCTCCGCAAGTACTTAAAGCAAATTATTACGTTTCAAGTAGTACTTTTACATGTCTGATAGTTGAGCAATAGTTGGAAACCCATAGTTTATTTCTTTTAGCTTCAATTTAGTATTCTATTTTCTCAATATATTTCAGTTTAATGTGTTCATTATGATACGAGAATATATATACATTTTTCCATTTTGTGCTCCTACAAATAGAATATTTTGGGGTACAAACATTTAAAATTGTATTAATTAATGAGAAGTTTCTTCCCAGTGTGCTTGCATAGATTTACACTCCCACCAGTATAAATGTATGAGTTCCTACTTCCCAACTTTTCAGTTCCGGAAGATTTTACCTCCCTATGTCAGTCTGCCATTTCTACATAATAATCTGCCCTTAAGTTCTGGTGTAAAACAAGTATTTATATTCACACGTGTGGAGGTTGGTTGGGAGACCGCTTTTCTAGGCTGAGTTAAGCTGAGGTGACTTGACAGGCAGCTGTCCTTGTCCTAGGATAGTGGGGTAACCATACATTTGATGGTGACCGCTTCCTTGAGACCATTCCACCAGATGGTACAGAGTGATTCAAACTCATCCCATTCTGTCGTGTCTCCTAGATTAAGGAAGAACAAATTCAGGCCTTTGCCTTGTCCACCTGAGAGAGAAATATGAGAACTATGAGCAGTGGTAGCATGCCCAAAGCAGAGGGCTCTATGAAGCTCAGAGGGAGAAAAGTATATTTAGTTTAGGGCAAAGTCATCCTGGTTTATCTGAAAGTCTTGTGTTCCATGAAATCCCTCATCCTGGGAAAACCAGCAGGGTTGATCACTCTAGATTAATCCTTGGTTTGATAGGAAACCCTCCCAGAAGGAACCATCTTTGAGATAAAGCTGGTTAAAGCAGTCAAGTCAATTCAGATATGCATTGATAATACTGGCTTGCACCAACTGTTATCAGAATCAATGTGGTGGGATCTTGGTCTTCTGTGTTTCATTCTAATTGGAGTGAGGGATAATATCAATATGCTGTGATAAAGAGCCGCCTCCTTGGTAGAAAGGACAGCTTTGGAAAGGGAAATGAATAACCATGAACACATAGTGAGGATAAATACAACGTGTGCTAGTGATGGTGTCCAAGGGAGACATGAGCGGTTGAACACAGGAGAGTGTGAAGAAGGACTGCTATAACAAAATGAGTTTAGTAACAAGTGGAATTGGAAGTGTTTTGTAGCTGACTGAAAAAAAAATTGACAGTGTTTATTCCTTGCTTAGGAAATTCCTTGCTTAGGAAAGTGCTCAGACTCTTGAGATAGAAAATAGTCTTACAAACATAGATTTTTCTTTGTCCTTATTGTGGGTACTTCACCAATCAATTCTCTGCAGTTTTGTTATGCCTTCAATGTAAATTTTGTCGAATTCATAACAAAACATATCCCTTTACCATTTGCTCAGCATTTTTAGTTACATCGATTCACCCATCTTCATGACCACTCTATGAGGCAGAAGGTATGGTTATGTTATATACACTTTAAGCCAGAATATACAAAAGCCCAAAGAGGTTTAATTTTGCCAAAGACAATACACATTGCTAATTTAGCTGCTTAGTACCTGGAACCTCCTGGAAAACATTATTTTGAAGAACTTGCAGAACTGAGAACCAGACAAGAATTCAGACTGGTAGTGTAGGGCATGATTATCCTATCCTTGTTTAAATGAACCTCTGTAGGTGTATGTAACCCTGGGAAATAAATTATTTTATTATTTTATTTTATTACTTTTTAGTTTTTTATTTAATTAATCTCTATACTCAGTGTGGGGTGTGAGCAGGGGAGAGAAAGAATCTTAAGTAGGCTCCATGCTCAGCACAGAGCCCAACATGGGGCTTGATCCCGGGACCCTGGGATCATAACCTGAACTGAAATCAAGAGTCAGATGCTCAACTGACTGAGCTCTCTAGGCACTCCTAAGCTAATTCTTGGTGACAAATATAAATGGGATGTTTTTATTCTCTTTTTACTCATGAGGAAAATAAGACCTTTAGAACAATATTTAAATGCTTCAGGACACATCACCAAAAGTGATGGTTATTGAATAAGTTTAATGTACATATGGGGTGATTAGGTTGAAATGCTGAATGTTTTACTTTAGTATGTACTGTTTCGAATCATTGTATAGGAGAAAAAAAAAGTGTCAGGAGTCATCAGTCGCAAAAATGCTTAGTTTCATAAATAAACCCCTGTTTCACCAAGAAGATAAAATAGTTTAATCAAATGGATCGCCTTAATTTAGTTATCTTACAATAACAAGAGAAAACACTAATATAAATAATGTCAGGGACTCTTCTAAGTATTCCATGTATATTAACTCTTTTCATCCTTGCTACAACCCTTTGAAGTATATTCTATCATTACCCTCATATTCAATATCAATAAACTGAGGTTACAGATAGGTAATTTGCCCAACCCACAAAGTTACAAAGTGGTAAAGCAAGAATGTGAACCTAGACATTTCTGACGTGAGTGTCCCATGTTATCGTTTTTCCTCACAGCTTTATTGTGATATAACTGACATATAACATTGTGTAAGCTTAAGGTGTAAAATGTGGTGATTAGACACATGTATATATTGCAAAAAACGATTACCACAATATGGTTAGGTAACACATTCATCACGTAATTACCATTTGTGTGTATGTGTGCGTGAACATTTGACATCTACTCTCTTAGCATATAGTCCCATGCTATACATCAGATCCCCAGAATTAATCCCTCTTAAAACTGGAAGTTTGTACCCTTTGACCAACATCTCCCTGTTTTCCCCACCTTTCCAGTGTCCCATGTTCTTAATCTCTACAATACCCTGCCTCTGAGCCAATTAAGAAAATTTTCCTGTTTCTTTTTTTTTTTTTTTTCAATGTTTATTTATTTTTGGGACAGAGAGAGACAGAGCATGAATGGGGGAGGGGCAGAGAGAGAGGGAGACACAGAATCGGAAACAGGCTCCAGGCTCTGAGCCATCAGCCCAGAGCCCGACGCGGGGCTCGAACTCACGGACCGCGAGATCGTGACCTGGCTGAAGTCGGACGCTTAACCGACTGCGCCACCCAGGCGCCCCAAATTTTCCCGTTTCTAATACAATAACCTTGGATGGGTAGGCCTTAGGAGACCCAAGTGGCAAACAAAGGGGGATTTTTTTTTCAATAAAAACACAGAGAAGAGTCCTAGAAATTTACCCAGATGGTTGCAGTTAATATTCTCCCAACAGTTCTGAGGTTGCCCTGGGACCATTTCCATTCCCCTGACTTTCTACTAGAAAGTAGCATGGAGCAGAAGGGGTTCCATTCTGCCAGTCTAGAGTCCACCAGCTGCCTGTCACAGCCATCAGCCTCCCCGAAGGGGATTTGTGGCTGTTGCCAGGAGCTTCTCTGGGCCTGAGTGACTTCAAGCCATGGTGATAAACCTTGGGGAAACCAAGACTTCAGTTCTCTCCAGCCCAACACAGCAGAATCCTGTGACTCCCCGGAGGCTGGGATTGATGTGTACAACTCCCTGGACTGGAACTAAAAGGAGCATTCACGTCCACTTTCTGAGTAACTTATGCTGTTGTTTCCCAAGAAGTGTTCTCCACTGTTCATTTTTGGGTCTTTCATCCTTCGTGCCAAGGGTTTCCTATCCCATCACCTCCCTCAAGAAGAGTTTAAAACGACTTCACAACAACCGAAACTCCATCTCTCAAAACATGGATGAGGGTGCCTGGGTAGTGAGTCAGTTAAGCGTCCGACTTCAGCTCAGGTCATGATCTCGCAGTCTGTGAGTTCAAGCCCCGGGTCGGGCTCTGTGCTGACAGCTTAGAGCCTGGAGCCTACTTCGGATTCTGTGTCTCCCTCTCTCTGCCCCTCCCCTGCTTATGCTCTGTCTCTCTCTGTCTCAAAAATAAATAAAAATATTTTTAAAAATATTTAAAAAAAACATGGATGATTTTGTTCGCACCCATAGCTTCTGTCAACATCTAGGGTTCAAACTTCTGATGCTAATCAGGATACTTCTAGAGAATTTGGGGATCAGTCCACCCAGGGACCTTTCAAGCCTGTCCAGGTAGACATCACGCAGACACTGCCCACCCAGCCCAGTGAGAGCACTGTGCATGCGTGCGGGCTGCCCACATGCGTGTACAAGTCAGTGGGTCCACCGGGGAGCCTGCTCTGAGGCTGCCACGTACTCCGGCCTGCGAGGACATCCTGACCAGGGCATCCTGAGGGGAGGCTGTGCACAAGGCAACAGCCCTGACAGTCTTCAGCTCCCCAGTGATGGTGGCGCTGGTCTGGGAGCAGGAGCCCCAGCTGCCTGTGCGGGGATGGAAAGGCTGAGACCAGAGCTGCTCCGCCAAGGCTGAAAACTGGGGGTAAAATGTATTTGTATAAGAACATGAAACATCGAGAGACCATCCTCTCTCTTACCGCTTGCAACCTTTGGTTTGGTTTGGTTTTGCTTTTCTTTGTTTTGTTTGCATGAGAGAGGCCCCCTTGGGTGTATGTTTTTGAGGACAGCATTACTCTTGCTTCCGGTACCAGCAGTTTATGACCACATGTTGTGATCAGTGTAATAAATGGGGACAAAAAATTAAAAAATAAGACTTTTAAATTTTTTTCAACTTTTTTTTTTATTTATTTTTGGGACAGAGAGAGACAGAGCATGAGCAGGGGAGGGGCAGAGAGAGAGGGAGACACAGAATCGGAAACAGGCTCCAGGTTCTGAGCCATCAGCCCAGAGCCTGATGCGGGGCTCGAACTCACAGACCGTGAGATCGTGACCTGGCTGAAGTCGGACGCTTAACCGACTGCGCCACCCAGGCGCCCCAAAAATAAGACTTTTAGATTGCTCTGGGATTGGCACTGACTCTTCTTTTTTAAATTTTTTTTTTTACTTTTTAAATAATTTTTAAGCTTTTTATTTCATAATGATTATAGACTCACAGGAAGTTGCAAAAATAGTACATTCAGTCCTGAACCTTTCACCCAACTTCCCCAGAAGTGATACTGTGGTACGATATCAAAACTAGGAAATTGATCTTGTACAATTCTGTTAACCAGGCCACACACCCTACTCCCCATTGTCATCAATTTGTACATTTGCTCATGTGTGTATGTGTGCGTTTGCAGATTCCTGTAACCACCACCACAATCAGGAGATAGAACTGTTCCGTAGCCACAAAGGGACTCCCTCCGCCATGCCTTAATAGCCAGACCCATTCAACCCCATCCAGGTTCCTGTCCCCTGAGAACTGCTTATCTATTCTCTTCACTAGAGTTTTGTCATTTTGAAGATGACAAATGGAAGCACACAAAATTTACCTTTTGGTGTTGGCTTTTTTTTCCTCCATTAAGCGTAATGTCCTTAAGTCCCATCCAAGTTGTTGCACATATCCATAGCTAACTCCTTTTTATTAATGGGTATTATTCTATTGTATATATGTGATCTGTGTTTTCTTAGAGTCTGTATTTGTCTATTTGGCATCTATTCTTCACAGGATTAATTGCATTAACTATATTTTCTTATTTTCTATATTATTGATGGTCTGGCATTTGGGAGCCTTATAGACCTAGAGAGAGATTCCCTCCTAGGGCTAACCAATTCTTAGAGAAAGCAAGGGGCTTAGTCAGAAGCAGGTCTTGTATATACAAACCAACCAAACCAGAGTCTATAGACCCCAACCATCTCCTTATCTAACTACATGAAGTCAATATTTCCTCTAACCTAAATCATCCCAGGACCAGGTACCAGGCAACTAAAGACCGCTGCTGTGTTAAAATGGAACTGGGTAAAATTTAAAGATCTTACTGGCTTGGGGCACCGAGGTGGCTTAGTCGGTTAAGTGTCTGACTCTTGGTTTCAGCTCAGGTCATGATCTCACGGTTCATGAGCTTGAGCCCCATGTCAGGATCTCCAATGACAGTATGGAGCCTGCTTGGAATTCTCTCTCCCTCTCTCTGCCCCTCTCCTGCTCATGTTCTCTCTCTCTCTCTCTCTCTCTCTCTCTCTCTCTCTCAAAATAAATAAATAAACTTAAAAAAAAAAAAAAAGACCTTACTGGCTTTATTCAATATTCATTAATCGGGCAGCATTCAACCTAGCAGGTAAAAAGGGGCTCCAAAGAGCCATACATAGCAAGAGATTTTATAGGCAGAAAGGAGCAGGAACAGGTAAGTTGTACTTGGCAAAAAAATTAGAGTAGTTATTGCAAAGTTACTTTCCTTTAAGGCATAGCGGGAGTCCATCGAGCAGATTACCTAATTAGTGCTGATCAGGCAATTCCTGAATAACTGGTTTAAGATTCCATTTCTGGGAGAGCCACACACCTATTAGGATGGCTAAAATATTGTGACAACAGCAAATGGGGGTGAGGATGTGAAGAACTGGATCACCCATATATTGTGGTACATATAGTAATACAGCAAGCACATCCACTGTTGAAAATAGTTTGGCAGTTTCTTATAAAACTCAAAATGCACTTACCATGTGATTCAGCAGTGGAACTCTTGTGCATTTATCCCAGAGAAATGAAAACTGTGTTCACACAAAATCTGCACACAAATGTTCGTATTAGCTTTATTCATTATATCCACAACTTGGAAATCATTCAAATATCCTTAAGTGGAAGAATAGTTTTGTTAGGCTGGCTGGTGAGCAAGCAGCCAAAGAATTGCACAAAGAGTGGAGCAAAAAGCAGGACGGAGTTTATTCACTGTCCAAGGGAAGAGAGGGGTCAGACATCAAGAGAAATGTCAGCCCCGAGTTTCTGTCAGTCTGGGCCTTTGAAGGGGTTTTGAAGGATGTGAGAGGGTTAAAGCTGTGCCCATGGGAGGATGTGGGGAGCAGGTGGGTCGACTGGTAGAGCAGAAGGTGGCAGGTTTTTGAGGGACTCTGTTTGAGGCCTGCTAGGGATGTGGGTTGTGGTCAGGCTAAAGAAGAGTATGTTTATTATTTTTTTAATGTTTATTTATTTTTCAGAGAGAGAGAGACAAACAGAGTGTGAGCGGGGGAAGGGCAGAGACAGAATCTGAAGCAGGCTCCAGTCTCCGAGCTGTCAGCACAGAGCTCGACATGGGGCTTGAACCCATGAATCGCGAGATCGTACCTGAGCCAAAGTCAGATGCTTAACTGACTGAGCCACCAAGGTGTCCCTAGAGAAGAATATGTTTAGTAGTTGGGGTCTACTTTCCAAGAGTGTAGGGGACTGTGACATAGAAAAACAGAGTTAGGACCCAAGTGTAGACACCTGTGAGTTTTGCCTATAAGCATGGCTGCAGGGGGAGGAGTGCTTTGAATAGATTCCTTTCAATTTTTAAAATTGTGGCACATTAAAATAAAAACAAATAAAAAAATTGTGGCACATTCACACCATGGAATACTACTCAACAATAAAAAGGAACAAACCACTGGTACATGCAACAACTTGGATGATTTCCAGGCTATTAGGCTGAGAAAAAAGGGGGGGAAAGCCACTCATGAGAGGTTACATATGTATGCCTCCATTTATATAGCATTCTTGAAATTCTAAAAATTATTAAAATGGTAAACATATTAATATAAGTTGCCACAGCTTAAGGATGTGGGAAGGGGTGGCATGGCTATAAAGTGGTAACATGAGGTAGCCTTGTGGTGATGAAACAGTTTTGTGTATTGTGGTGGTGGCTACATGAAACTTACACATGACAAAACCATATAGAACGGTTACATACAGAAATAACTGCATATGAAACTGGTGAAATCTTTTTTTGATATTGTACTATAGTTACGCAAAATATATACCATTGAGGGTAACTGAGTGCCGAGTACATGGGACCTCCTTCTACGATTATAAAGAAAATTATTACCATTGAACTTATAAAATTATTTGAATTAAATGGTAATCAAAATAAAACATAAGAAACAAGATGAGGTAAAACTTATAGGAAATTTATAGTCACAAATAAACACATTGGAAAAGAAGAAATGGGGAAAATCAATGAAATTCACCTCAATTCCTTAAATTACATTAAATTAAACCCAAAGATGAATAAGAAAATTATAAATGATTAAATAAAATAGAATACAGTCACATAATAGAGCCAATCAAGAGAGCAAGCTCTTTCCACCATCTTGGAACTTGTGGAGGCCTGCTGGGAACAGGACTCCTGAAACGACAAATATGTCTGGAAGGCTGTGGTCCAAAGCCATTTTTGCTGGCTATAAGCGGGGTCTCCGGAACCAGAGAGAGCACACAGCTCTTCTTAAAATTGAAGGTGTTTATTTTGCTCGAGATGAAACTGAATTCTTTCTAGGCAAGAGATGTGCTTATGTGTACAAAGCAAAGAACAACACAGTGACTCCTGGTGGCAAACCGAATAAAACCAGAGTAATCTGGGGAAAAGTAACTCGTGCTCATGGAAACAGTGGCATGGTTTGCACCAAATTCCGAAGCAACCTTCCTGCTAAAGCCATTAGCCACGGAATCCTTGTGATGCTGTACCCCTCAAGGATTTAAACTAACTGAAAAGTAAATAAATAAAGGTGTAGATTTGTTCTCTTGTAAAAAAACAAAACAAAACAAGTCATTCCTTCAAAAGACTTCAAAAATGGTTTATTAACCACTGCAAAAACTAATCAAGTGGAAAAGACAAGGCACAAATAACCAAGAGCAGGAGAGAGAACCAATGCAGAGCTTGGTGCCATTTATTTATTTAAGTAATCCCTACACCCAATGTGGGGCTCAAACTCATGACCCCCGAGATCAAGAGTCCAGTGCTCTAACTGACTAAGCCAGCTAGGTGCCCCTAGCTTGGTGCCATTTAAAAACTTGAACAAGGACAAATCAAATCTAACGTGTAATGTTGATATGAGCAAGGAAAAAGGTATGAAAAGATAAATAAGCTTTGTTGAAGTTATAGATAGGTCTGAAAGAATTGAAGCGGGGCATGATATTTGTTTATATGTCTTTTCATTGTTGTTTACTAGTTGTGAAAATATATTACTGCTGTAATTTTGGTAGAGGAACATAATAAAAGACATATTAAAAATATGTACATTCGAGGAAAAGAAAAGTTCAATTTTGGATAGCTCCTATTCAAATTTTCAAGTAGAAGTAGAAACAAAGCCAGAGCTGAAATTCCAGATACTTCTGTCTTTTTAAAGTCTTCACGTGTTTTTCTTCCTTAGAATATAACTGCTGATTTTTTCAAACATTTGTAACGATGCAATTTAATGTATTATCATTTTTCCTGTAGAAATTACCATAATTCCCAAATATCATGTTCAAGAAAATCTCTCTCACAGGATC
The DNA here is from genome assembly GCF_016509475.1 of Prionailurus bengalensis. NCBI lineage: Eukaryota > Metazoa > Chordata > Mammalia > Carnivora > Felidae > Prionailurus > Prionailurus bengalensis. Next base: position 16,543,742 of record NC_057352.1, on the reverse strand, counting down.
TGGCTGGACAGAAAGTTATAGAGGAAGGAAAGACTTATGACACCTTTGGTGAGGGACATTTCCTTTTGCAGAGCAGGACCAGTCTCTCGGACAAACCAGGGCCTGGTATTAGAGCCCTGGAAAAACCTCTAATGCCAGATACTTAGCTAGCTACCTACAGCAATCTCCTAAACTTTATCCTGCTATTTATGCATCTTAGTCAACTAAATCCTTCCCAGTTGTGTTTATTTCTCACAAATGTTAGTGGCCATTAGGAGGAAAATGGTTTTCTTCATCAAATTAATTTTTTTAAATTTTTTTAAATATTTTTTTTAACATTTATTTATTTTTGACACAGAGAGAGACAGAGCATGAATGGGGGAGGGTCAGAGAGAGGGAGACACAGAATTGAAACAGGCTCCAGGCTCTGAGCTGTCAGCACAGAGCCCGATGTGGGGCTCGAACTCACAGACCGCGAGATCATGACCTGAGCCGAAGTCGGCCGCTTAACCGACTGAGCCACCCAGGCGCCCCTCAAATTAATTTTTTTCATGTTTATTTATTTTTGAGAGAGAGAGAGAGAGAGAGAGAGAGAGAGAGAGAGAGAGAGAGAGAATGTGTGTGAGCAGGGGAGGGGAAGAGAGAGAGGAAGACACAGAATCCGAAGCAGCTCCAGGCTCTGAGCTATCAGCACAGAGCCCGACGCAGGGCTAGAACTCATGAACCGTGAGATCATGACCTGAGCCAAAGTCAGACACTTAGCCCACTGAGCCACCCAGGCGCCCCTTCAAATTAATTTGTGACATGCTGCAATATACAAGTTGAACTCTGAGGCTTACTGCTATTTCTGGACTCTATTCTACTGCATTGACCTGTTTGTCTATCCTTAGACAGCCACTACAGTCTTTCTTGCCTTATCATAGTCTTCTAGCTAGTCTTGAAATCAGATGCCGTAAGTCATCCAGTTTGCTTTTTCTCAATGCTTATTTTTAACTGTTCTAGGTCTTTGGGTTTCTATACCGTAGCTCCCCACTTATCCGCGGTTTCCCTTTCCCAGGTTTCAGTTACTCTGTTACAGTCAACCACAGTCCAAAAATGTTAAATGTAAAATTCCAGAAGTAAACAATTCATGTTTTAACTTGTGCACCATTCTGGGTCGTGTGATGAAATCTCCCGTTATTCCGCTCCACCCCACCCAGGATGTGTCCCTTTGTCCAGTGTATCCACACTTTCTATACTACCTGCCTGTTAGTCACTTAGCTGTCTAGGTTATCAGATCAATTTTTGTGGTATCACAGTGCTTGTACTCAAGTAACCCTTATTTGAATTAATGGCCCCAAAGCACAAGAGTAGTGATGCTGGCAATTTGACAATGTCAAAGAGAAGCTGTAAACTACTTCCTGTAAGGGAAAAGGTGCAAGTTCTTGACTTCATAAGGAAAGAAAAAAAATCAGATTCTGCACTAGCTGCAGCTTCAGGCATTCACTGTGGGTCTTGGAACATATCCCTTACAGATAAGGGAAGGGGAACTAATGTACACATCTTAGAATAGATTTACCAATGCAAATTTAAAAAGCATGCTGGTATTTTGACTGGAATGGCATCACATCTACAGATAAATTTGGGGAAGTTTGATGAAAGATACTGAGTTTTCCGGCCATAGCCATAGCATCTCCATTTATTTAGATCTTGTCTTACTTCTTTCAGCAATGTTTTGTACTTTTCTACATAAAGGTCTCTCATATCTTTTATTACACTTATTCAACTAAGTATCTTATGTTCTTCAATAAACTATATTTTGCTTTTTGTTTCATTTACACTTGTATATTGCTCATGTAAAGGTATACATTTATGGTCAATTGATTTTTGATAACAGTGCCAAACCACCTCAGTGGAGATGAAAGTCTTTTAACAAAAAGTACTGGAACTGAGTATCTATGTGAGGGGGGAAAATGAACCTCAACCTGTACTTTATCCCATACACAAATATCAATTCTAAATGAATCACATACCTAAAGTTAAGACTATCAAGCATCTGGAAGAAAACAGGATTTTCTATATAATCTTTAATCACTGAGCTCTGTTTAGTTCTGCACTAAAGAACATAATCTGTATGATGTTAGTATGTTGACAGTTACTGAATGTTTTATGGCTCAACATGTGGTCTGAGTGTTTCCTGTACAATTGAAAAGCAAGTATATTCTGTGGTACAGAGTACAGAGTATCATTAAATCAGTTAGGGAAAGTTGGTTAATAGTGTTGTTTAATCTGGATTTTAATCCATCCGGAAAGTCCTCAGTATCATTGTAGGCTCTAATTTCTCTTTATCCCTGCAGTCTCTTCATCTGTACTCCCTTCATCCACCCATATCCATTCCCATCCCCATCCCATGCACCGCACCCAGGTATAGAAAGTCATATAGCAATCTGGTCATCTAAAAAGGGCTTATTCTATCAGAAATTCAGTTCAGTACTTCCTTGCCTCCGCCACTCTTAGTCCCATAGGAAACTATTACTTTTATCTTGTCAAGGTTTTTCTTGCTGTTGCGGAAGTAAAGGCCTTTCGTACCCCTCTACATTCTAATTGCAATGAAAGTTGAAATTCTGTGTTTAATAATCTCTTTCCCACCTCCCACTTCACCCTCGTACTAACATACATGGCAATGATTGCATTCATTGGCTGTTTTAAAGACTTCAAGTGAGAAGTAGACAGGGTATAAATGGATGAATGCTGTGGTTTTGCAGCAAGTAGGATAACTCTTTATTTATAAAATAATCCCATTCTGTCAAATACTGCTAAGAAAAAACAAGAAGAGTGCATCTAGAAGGCATTGGGGCTTGATAGTGCATTTTCACTTGAAGTGCTTTAGTTATTTGAACTCTAGAAATTCCATGTCAGTTATCTTGTATTGCATTCCAAGAATTCCTTGCTCTCCCAATCCATTTGGTTCCTGAGTTTCTGATACTAAGGGATACCATGTTATCTAAATCAATTTGATTTTCAAGTTTCAGAAAGCAAGTAGGAAGTTTGGATAATGGTTTATCAGAGACATTTTGTTCCTAAATCCAGATTATGACAGATACTTGTTTTCTTCCGATAGATTACTAGATTTTATTTACTAATTTATAACACTGCACATTTTAATTACCAATTCTGGGCATATTGTCTATTTATGTTTTTGTGGCAAGTTTTAACACTAGGATTATAAGTTCAGAAAAACAGATAACTTGCTATCTCAGTCTGTGTCCTAAAAGAGTTCCTAAAACATTTCATAGATTTCATATATTAAATACATCTAATTTGGTGTCTTCCTTAGTAATAGCTATGTGACATTTAATTTTGGTCTAATTTTAAAATGTTCCTTTTGGGCTGCCTGGGTGGCTCAGTTGGTTAAGCCTCAGACTTATGCTTAAGAGATCAGGTCATGATCTCACGGTTCATGGGTTCGAGCCCCACATCAGGCTCTGTACTAACGGCTCGGCACCTGGAACCTGCTTGGGATTCTGTGTCTCCCTCTCTCTCTGCCCCTCCCCTGCTCATGGTCTGTCTCTGTCGCTCAAAAATAAATAAACGTTAAAAAAAATTTTTTTTAAAGTTCCTTTTGGAGGAGAATCTATTAAGATTTTATACGTTTTCTGTAGTCAATTCTGATGTCAATTCAATTTCTTTATAAAAGTCACATACTTTGTCTAGATTTTCAGATATGGTATAAAAATATCTATAGTACTTTTAAGTTTTTTAGTTGAGATTAAAACTCATATGCTATTATATTCACCCTTTTAAAGTATATTGTTCAGTGGTTTTAGTGTATACACAAAGCTGTGCAACCCACTGTAATCTCAGAACGTTGTCATTATCCGAAAATATATAGTCCTTTCAAAATTAAATATGTAGTCATTCCAGTCTCTAATTCACACTGCTGTTCATTTATCATCTTTACTTCCCCACACAAATGACTAAAGTATGTCTACCTTTTTTCTGTCAAATAATCAGAGCTTTGGTTTCAGATCTTTTACTTCTTTCTTCCATTTATTTTTGCATAACTAACAATGCCTTTCTCTATCCACGTTTTAGACTTATTTTTGCTTGTTTAAGCTCCTTGGGTTCTATACTGAATTTATTAATGATGTCTCTATAAGAGATATACGTGCATATTGGTTTATAAAACTTCCAATACAACCTGCCATTCACAGGTTTTTCATTCGTGTTCTCATTTTCACTCACATTTAAATAATACATATATTAAGGACTTAGTTCCTTAACCCATGTTAATCAATAGGGGGCACTAAGTTAAAATTCAGATATTTGATGGGTATCCTATTGTTACTGTTTCTTCCCCTGATTCTGGTAAAAAAAAAAAAAATGTAGCTTGTATGTTTTCTGCTTTGGGGGTAACTAATTATTAGGAAAAATATACTTATCTTTTCTTGTTTTTTGACAGCTGTCTTTTTAACTACTCATCATTATATCCACAGGGTTTCAGACTGACATTAATTTTTGTGCAGCATAGAAGATGAAGTCTGAAGGAAGACTATTCATACATTCTTTTTCTTTTCCTTTTAAATTTCCATGCGGGATAATGAGTGATGAGAAAAGCTTTCCAATACTTATTTCATTCATTTCTCTTTTTTCATTATGAATTCTTTGATTTAGACAAAGGTAAAGAACATGGTTAAAATCCTTTCCACAAATAATAATGAAAAAAACTATGAAAATGAGTGTATCATTGATGATAGTGGACTTTCACTAAACATTTACTATGTGATAGGAATAGTTCTAAGCACTTTACATTTATTAATTCATTGAGTCTTCACAACAAACCAATACATATAGCATGATTATTTTTACTAATACATGAGAAAAAAAAGTCACTAACATATATAAGTAAAAAGTAAAACCAAACCAAAACAAAACTAGAAGGATAAACACTTTGATAACAGTGGTTTAATTACCTTTCTAGTATGAGATTGGGGTTAGAGTTGATGAAAAGGAACAAAACAGTTTATGGAGAGAAAATGTGGATAATTTCAACAATTAAAACAGATGTTTTGGGGCACCTGGGTGGCTCAGTCAGTTAAACGGCCAACTTGAGCCCAGTTGATAATCTCACAGTTCGTGAGTTTGAGCCCCACATCAGGCTCTATGCTGACAGCTCAGAGCCTGGAGACTGCTTCAGATCCTGTGTCTCCTCTCTCTGTCCCTTCCCAACTCTCTCTTTCTCAAAAATAAATAAACATTTAAAAAAATAAAAATAAAACATATTTTAAAAGAAAGAAATATCCAAAGTTAAATTTTTGGCCATACGAATCAGGGCAGATTTCATAACTGCAAATGTTCAGATGCAAACAAAACATGAGTAATAAAGTCATTTTAAAACGTCATTAAGTATATATATATCATTTTAAAAACCTATATTTACTGAAATGGCAACCGTATTTTTTTGGCATGATCAAAACAGGTGAAGGGATAACATGTATACCACGACTTCTTTAAAAACAAAATCTGGTAGGATTTGCTCTACCAACTTAAGAGTAGTCATCTATAGCTGGTATGATTACAGTTAATCTTGGCTTTTTAGTTTCTGTTTTTCTGACTTTCTGTTTTATGTAAGAAAGTATAAATTTGTAACATGAACAAATGATTAATACTGACTTCAAAACCAAGGATAGAATTCCACAATTAAAAAACAACAAGGTCACACAATTTTAAACACTGTGATATTGGTATAAGCACAAATGTATAGATTGGAGAAGAAAAACTACAAGCAAATATAAACAAGAATATCATGTGTCACCAAGAAGGCAGAACAAAATAATGGGGAAGGAAAGAATTATTGAAAAACTGCCCTTAGTACAGATTGGGGGACAGAGAATATGCAAATGTCAATTTAGAATCTTAATTCATAATTTAGAGTGAAATATATCTGGATTAAAAAGAAATATAAAATAAAACTTAAAAATAAAAAATAGTGAAAGGGTAACTACCAAATATGAATTTCTTTTCGTTTAAAATATGAGGAAAGTGACAAGAGCTTTAACTTTTATTATTCATCAGTGTGAATTCCCTGATGACGAATGAGATCTGAGCCACTACTAAATGCCTTCCCACATTCCTTACAGTTATAGGGCTTTTCACCACTATGAATTCTCAGATGTCGTGTAAGGTTTGAGCATTTATTAAAGGCCTTTCCACATTCATTACATTCATATGGTTTTTCATCTGTATGAATTCTCTGATGTTGAAAAAGTTGTGAGTTCTGAGTAAAGGCCTTCCCACATTCAAGACATTCAAAGGGTTTCTCACCAGCATGGATTCTCTGATGTTGACGAAGTTGTGAGCTCTGAGTAAAAGCTTTCCCACATTCCTTACAATCATAGGGTTTCTCCCCAGTGTGAATTCTCTGATGATTAGTAAGTGCTGAGCCACTACTAAAGGCTTTGCCACATTCCTTGCATTCATAGGGTTTTTCACCAGTGTGAATTCTCTGATGCTGAACAAGCTTTGAGCTCTGAGTAAAAGCTTTGCCACATTCCTTACATTCATAGGGTTTCTCACCTGTATGAATTCTCACATGTTGGAAAAGTTGTGAGCTCTTAGTAAAGGCCTTCCCACATACTTTACATTCATAGGGTTTTTCACCAGTGTGAATTCTCTGATGGTCAATAAGATTTGAGCAATAGCTAAAGGCCTTCCCACATTCCTTGCACTCATAGGGTTTCTTACCAGTATGAATTCTCTGATGTTGAGAAAGGTATGAGCTACAACTGAAGGCCTTTCCACATTCCTTACATTCAAAGGGTTTTTCACCAGTATGAATTTTCAGGTGTCGAGTAACATGTGAGCCACAACTAAAGAATTTCCCACACTCCTTACATTCATAAGATTTTTCACCAATATGAATTCTCTGATGTTGAATAAATTGTGAATTCTGACTAAAAACCTTTCCACATTTTTTACATTCATAGGGCTTTTCTTCATTATTAATTATTTGATGTAGAGTAAAAAATGTCTGTTGAATAAATGTGGGCATGTATTCATGAGTGAATATTTCTTGGCTTAAATGCCCACTTTGATATCCCAGTTGTTTTTCAAAGTGGCTTCTATATTCCAAAATGTCTCTAAAACTGGAGTACTCAAGGCCATGCTTTGTAAGTCCCATTATCTCCCTCTGGCATGATTCTATTTCATAAACTTCCTTCTTCAGAGATAATAACTTGTTTTCACACATTGATTCCAGATCTGAAAGAAAATGAAATGATAAATATTCTCCTCCCCCTGCCCCCCATTTGTGAAAAGTTAAACTTTTATAATAGAAATGGAAAAGTGAAAGTGAAAATAAGATCTGGTAGTAAATGACATACAGTTATCAAATATATCTGTTTAATCTGAAAATGGACCAAAAGAATGCATTGAAATTAATGAGATATAATGCAGAATGTGGAGGGAAGAGACTACAGAAACAGGAAACCACAATGATTCTCAAATATTGATATGGATCAGAATCATAAGGAAAGGATGATAAATATACAATACTTGGGCATATTAAGAGATCACAAATTATATATACATCTATATAAGCATGGATGTATGTGTGTATAAGAAACCACAGTGTACCATCATACTATCTGTATTACAAAAAGTGAATAATTTTCTGACCTCCATTAAAGATTTCCTAAGAGGAATAAATACATATAGGGGAAGATTCTTGGGCTCTGTGGTATCATAAAGAATAAATTTGGTCTTTGTCCCAGAGCTTCAAAAACCCTTGGAATTTCCTGAGTGATAGGAGTGTTTTTTTTTGCTATGCTAATGAAGTGATTCATGGCAGATCCCTAGATAGCTACAGAATGGAGACTGGTCACCAGAAGGATCGAGCATGTTGTTAGAGAGTAGGGACTTTCAGCTACTTGACCTCTGGGGATAAGAGAGGAGCCAGAGACTGAGTGGCCAGTGACTCAATCGATCATGCCGAAGTAATTAAACTCTAAAAAACACTCTGGACACCAAAGCTCAGTGGAGTTTTCTGGTTGGTGAACACACTCGATGTGCTGGGAAGGTGACACACTTTGATTGCACAGGGAGAGGGCATAGAACCTCTGCATCTGGAAGCCCACTAGACCTTGCCCTAATATGTATCCTTCAGAGTAAAACTGCAGTTATAAGTATAGAGCTTTCCTGAGTTCTGTGAATCATTATAGCAAATTATTATACTTGCAGGAAATTATTATACTCGTGGAAATCCCCAAATTTATAGCCAGTTGCTCACAAGTGTAGGCCTCTAAGAACCCCAAGACTCGCAGCTGGCATCTAAAGTGAGGGCAGTCTTTGGGTGCCTGGGTGGCTCAGCCAGTTGAGCATCCAACTCTTGACTTCAGCTCAGGTCATGATCCCAGGGTCATGGGATCGAACCCTGTGTCAGGCTCCACTCTCAGTGTGAAGTCTGCTTGGGATTCTTTCTCTCTCTCCCTCCCCTGCTCACACTCTCACTCTCTAATAAAAATTTTTTTTAAATAAATTAACAAAGATATGGGGCACCTGGGTGACTCAGCTGGTTAAGTGTCCAACTCTTGGTTTTGGCTCAGGTCATGATCTCACAGTGAATGAGTTCGAGCCCTGCATCACGCTCTGCACTGACAGCATGGAGCCTACTTGGGATTCTTTCTCTCTCCCTCCCCTGCTCTAGCTCTTTCTCTAAGATAAATAAATAAACATTTTTAAAAAAACTTAAAAAAAGAAAGGGAGGAAGGGCAGTCTTGAGTACAACCCTACTGTGTTGTGGGGTCTATGCTAACTCTGGGTACTTAGTATCAGAACTGTAGCACTCCCAGTTGGGGTGGAAACAGAATAGGTTCCAAAGTAAAGATATATTGGCCGCAATTTGAAAGAGAGAGGGCTAGCCACAAGGGAGAAGAGCCTAAAGTAAGTCTAAGGTTTGGAACTAAACTGATGTGAGTAGCCTATAGGGAAGACTCAGAATATGTTATGTTCTAGTGATTCAGTAAAAATACTGCTTGCCTTGGAGTTTTGTGGTGCTGATCTCGTGAGAAGAGAGAGACTTGCTCATGTACCACTGCAGTGACTGACAGAAGAGGCAGCTAAAGTTTGAGGCAGACAGAAAGAAAAGAAGAGAGTGCAAAATACTGTCATGGTGGGGCACCTGGGTGGCTCAGTAGGTTAAGCGTCCGACTTTAGCTCAGGTCATGATCTCACGGTTCGTGGGTTTGAGCCCTGCATCAGGCTCTGTGCTGACAGCTTGGAGCCTAAAGCCTACTTCGGATTCTGTGTCTCCCTCTCTCTGTACCTCCCCCACTCACACTCTGTCTCTCTCTCTTTCTCAACAATAAATAAAGGTTAAAAATTAAAAAAAAAATACTGTCATGGAAACATGACAGGAACCAGAAGCAAACTGACTGGAGTGGAATTCCAACTCTGACAGCCACTCACTGTATGTTTCTGGGCAATTATTTCATCTTTCTAAGTCCCCATCTCCTCTTCTACAAATGGGAGATAATCCTTACCTAATGATTACTGGGAGGGTAAGGAATAATGCATGTAAATGTCTTTGAGTAAAGTGCTCAGTATTTGATAGCTATTATTATGAAAGAATTTTTTACCCAAAATGGGGATTTTAGGCAAATAAAATGGAGCCTAACAGACCATCTCAAGCCAGAAACAAGGAATCCATTCCAGCATAATCTTTTTTCTTCTATCCCCATATGATCTTTCAGCAACTTTCACCTAGTTAAACTCCTAAGTAATTTTTAAAACTGTCCTCTTCTATGTCCACTGCCAATGAATGGCCTCTTCCAAACCAGAATCACCTCCTACTTAGACCACTGCAGTAGCCTCCCAGCCCATCACCTCACCAAGTTCTCAGACTCTTTAATCTATTCAGCAACCAAAATTAATGTGGCCTGGCCTTCCACTGCTCAAAACCAAATTCCCCATACTCACTGGCAAAGGCTAAATGATCTCCAGTCTTGACTCACACTCCTCTCTCACTTGCTCATGGGCCCAGTAACACTGGCTTTCTTTCAGTTCTTCAAACACACCAAGCTTTCCCCTCCTAGCAGGGCCACACAGCGGTTCTTCCCTCTGCCTGGAGTTTTCTTTATATCTTAAATAGTAAGACCTAGCACTGAGCCTAGTACTACAGTAATTCTGAAATATTGATGGGCACAAATGATTTTTTCACTATGTCTACATTAACAGTAAAATCAGGGGGCGCCTGGGTGGCTTAGTCAGCTAAGTGTCTGACTTCAGCTCAGGTCATGATCTCACAGCTCATGGGTTCAAGCCCCGCATCGGGCTCTCTGCTGTCAGTGCAGAGCATACTTTGGTTCCTGTCTCCCTCTCTCTCTGCCCGTCCCCAGCTTGTGCTTTATCTCTGTCTCAAAAATAAATAAAAATTTTTTTAAAAACCCACAACAGTAAAATGATATGAAAATATCTGTGATTTCCATTCATGTCAAAATCATAGGAACTCCTGCTATGGTTTGTTTCATACACCATAATAGGAAGATATGCTAAATTTCAATTAGAGGATACTAAATATAAAGATGCATTTTTTCTTTTCATCCAAGTTCATGGACTCCCTAAATTTTATCCAAAAGAATCCAAAATCAGCAACCTCTGAGTTAGAGTGATCCTTTAAAAACATGATGGCACTCCTCTGCTCAAATCGTCTCGTTCAGAATAGAATTCAAAGCCCGTACCAAGGCCCACCACACCCCAGATCATCTGCAGGTATACCCATTTCCCACCTGCACCTAATACGCAAACACAAACACATGTACATCCTGCTACTTTGCTGATCTCCTTTCACACAAGTCCCTCTTTGCTTATTTATTCTGCTCCAACCATAATGGGAGGAGCCAAAAAAGCTCCCAGGGACTTTGTTCTTCCTTTTCCTTCTGCCTAAATCTTTTCTACCAGATATTTACACTACTTGTTCCCTCACTTTCTTCAGGCCCTGGTTAAAATATTACCTCATCAAAGAGGCCTTCTCTACCCTCCCTTCATATCACTTACCACCATCTGACATTATGAATATATCTATTTTTTTTTCTCTCTCACCTTATAGGACATAGGCTTCAGAAGAGCAAAACTCTGAATTTTTTGTTCAGTGCTGTAATCCCAGCACAAGGACCAATGCTTACTAGACAGTAATGCTCTCCTAGAGCCTTTAAGATAAGGTAACACTTTATCCTAAATCTCTCTTCCTCTGCCACCTCTCCCTTTCCGTTATAGGCACAGACCTTTCTGTTTTTCCCAACACTGTCCATCATAGATGGTGACTACAATCACATACAAGACTCTCAACTACTATTTCAGTATGGATTTTCTTTTTTTTTCTTTAATTTTTTCTAATGTTTATTTATTTTTGAGAGAGAGAGAACAGGAGTTGGGGAGGAATAGATATAGAGGGAGACACAGAATCTGAAGCAAGCTGCAGGCTCCAAGCTGTCAGCACAGAGCCTGACGTGGGGCTCGAACCCACCAACCATGAGATCATGACCTGAGCTGAAGTTGGATGTTTAACTGACTGAGCCACGCAGGTGCCCCTCAGTATGGGTTTTCTACTTCTGCATATTTAGCCTCTGACTTTCTGCTAAGCTTCCTGATTCTCTTTACTAGATTCTACTTTTTTATGGATATTCTGATTTTTTATGGATATATTTTAGCCCTACTTTTTTGACTCCACTTCTTAGTAACATACATGATTAGCAAATGTAGCACCTGGCAGACTCCCTTGCACAAATTAATAAATGAAAAACATTGGGTAAAGGAAAAACGCACAACAAACTGATAAAACAAGTCACTAACAAGTAATATTAATGAAGACGAGTACTTGGAGGAGGGGCAGTGCACATACACACACATGTTTTTTGGGGGGGGTGGTAACAGAAAACATTTAGAGGAGTCCAAGAGGAAGAAAAGCTAGCAAGAAACTGATTCTAAAATACAGGTAAGAGTTTTACTGGAGGGGAAGTAAAGGGCACCTTCTACCTGAAGTTACGAGGGGTGTCGGCAAAAAGTAGTAGAAAGAGTTGTAAGTGAGAGAAGGAATGAAACAGGTCATTTGTAAACTCATGCTAAAAGGACTTACTTTTTCCCCACAAGTCTAGATAACACCCAAAGGTGCTATTCCTTTACGGATCAGCTGTAGTGCCTTGCTCCTGCCCAGTCATTTCTCACTCACCTGAACATAGGCCTTTTGTCAGCTCTCTGCCAACCATCCAGGGCTCTTTCCCTTGTTCCAATAAGGAGATGACTTGAGGCTTAGGAATGTAAAATCCTGCTCACAAGAAAAGATATGGAACATGGTTATGCGGTGGGTAAACCAGATCCAGAAATCAGATCCAGTCCCTTGATGACCAAAGAAGAGATGCCACTACAGGAACAGCCAGAGAAAAAGGATGACGCTTCAGCCACAGTCACTGCAGTTGCCCACTTCCAACTCTTCCTTTTCATTGCAGCTCAAACCATTTTTTTGGGATAGGGAGCAGAAATTCAGCTGGTAACTTGAAAAGCAGCTGGGAAATTCGCTGTGGAAAAGAAACATTCCAGAGGAGAACTCTAAATTACTGGTATAGGAGCCCTTACCCATTGACAGCAGATTGCTATAGTTCTCCAACATCACATCTCTGTACAAGTCCCTCTGACCAGAGTCCAGGCACTCCCACTCCTCCTGCGAGAAGTCTACAGACACATCACTGAACACCACTGAGCCCTGAAACAATAAACATATGTATTACTTGTGTAATAAGGGAGACAATTCAGAGGCTACTGCATTTGTATTGTGGGGTAAAGAAAACGAGCAATTACATTGGTATCACTCAATCATTATCTTTTAGGATCTTAAAAATAGATGCAAGAGTAATCAGTTTATTTTATAATAAAATATTTGGGGGTGCCCGGCTGGCTCAGTCAGTAGAGCATGGGACTCTTGATGTCGGGGTTGTAAGTTTGAGCTCCACATTGGGTGTAGAGATTACTTAAAAAAAAAACACAATCTTTAAAAAAAATCTAGGAATAAGCAAGAGGTGAAAGACCCATACTCTAAAACTATAAAACACTAATGAAAGAAATTGAAGAAAACAAAAACAAATGGAAAAGACATTCCATGCTCATGGGCTGGAAGAACAAATATTGTTAAAATGTCTATAATATCCAAAGCAATCTACAGATTTAATGCAAACCCTATCAAAATACCAACAGCATTTTTCACAGAACTAGAACACTCCTAAAATGTGTATGGAACCACCAAAGACCCTGAATAGCTAGCCAAAACAATCTTGAAAAGGAAAAAAATGCAGGTATCACAATTCCAGACTTCAAGTTATACTGCAGAGCTGTAGTAATCAAAACAGTATAGTACTGGCACAAAAATAGACACATAGATTAATGGAACAGAACAGAAAGCCAAGAAAGAAACTAATAATTGTATAGTCAATTAATCTATGACAAAGGAGGCAAGAATATCCAATGGGAAAAAGACAGTCTCTTCAACAAATGGTGCTGGGAAAACTGGACAGCAACATGCAAAAGAATGAAACTGGATCACTTTCTTACGCCATGCACAAAAATAAACTCAAAATGGATTAAAGACTTAAATGTGAGATCTGAAACCATAAAATTCCTAGAAAAAATACAGTAGTAATTTCTCTAACATCAGCTGAAGCAACATCTTTTTAGATATGTCTCCTGAGGCAAGGGAAACAAAAGCAAAAATGAACTATTGGGACCTTATCAAGATAAAAATCTTCTGCACGGCAAAGGAAACAATCAGCAAAACTAAAAGGCAACCTATGTAATGGGAAAAGATATTTGCAAATGACATATCCGATAAAGGGTTAGTATCCAAAATATATAAAGAACTGATCTGACTCAATACCCCAAAAAACAAATAATCCAGTTAAAAAGTGGGCAGAAGATATGAACAGACATTTCTCCAAAGATGACATACAAATGACCAACAGACACATTGAAAAGATGCTCAACATCACTCATCATCAAGGAAATGCAAATCAATACTACAATAAAATATCACCTCACACCTGTCAGAACGGCTATAATCAAAAACAAAAAAATCACAAGTGTTGACAAGGATATGGAGAACAAGGAACTCTCTTGCACTGTTGGTAGGAATGCAAACTGGTGTAGTCACTGTGGAAAACAGTATGGAAGTTCCTCAAAAAATTAAAAATAGGGGGCACTTAAGAATGGGAAAGGATTGGTGGGGCACCTGGGTGGCTCAGTCGGTTAAGCATCTGACTTTGACTGGGGTCATGATCTTGCGGTTTTTGAGTTGGAGCCACATGTTGGGCTCTGTGCTGACAGCTCAGAGCCTGGAGCCTGCTTCGGATTCTGTGTCTCCCTCTCTCTCTGCTCCTCCCCTGTTCACACGCTGTCTCTCTCTCTCTCTCTCTCTCTCAAAAATAAATAAACATTTTAAAAAATTAAAAAAAAAATAATGGTAAAGGACTGGGACACCTGGGTGGCTCAGTTGGTTAAGCGTCCGACTTCAGCCTAGGTCATGATCTCATGGTTTGTGGGTTTGAGCCCTGCATCAGTCTCTGTGCTGACAGTTCAGAGCCTGAAGCCTGCTTCAGATTCTGTGTCTCCCTCTCTCTCTGCCCTCCCCTACTTACATGCTGTCTCTGTCTGTCTCTCAAAAAACAAATAAATGTTAAAAAAAATTATTAAAAAAAAATAAAGAATGGTAAAGGATTATCTGGTTAGACTGAGGAGAAAAGGGGACCAAGGATCCTGAAGGGCAAACCTGATAGCTAGAAATGTCAGGAGTAGGAAAACAAATACATGACCATTAAAACATTTTTTTTTTTATTTGAAACTAAATGTCAGGAAAGAAAAAGCACCAACTTACCTGGGCCATGGCTTTCTTTCAGTATTGCAGGAGAGGATCAGTTCTCCTTGGGGCTGTTTTCCTGAGAAAGGATAGTGTTTTGAGAAAGCACAGCTGGGGAAGCAAAGAATGCTGTAGAAATCACACTGGCTTTCCAGCTTTCAGTTGACTACTCTGGGTCTTATAACTGTGGTTAGTGGGAGTATGGGATAAATCTGACTCCTTCAATCCCAGTAGCCCCAGGCTTTAGCTGCAGTATGATAGATCCTGGCTAGTGGATTCAAAGGAATATAGACTGAGATTTCCTCTCCTTCATCCGATTAACCCAGGTTCTTGCCTCAGCCACATGATTCAGGCCAGACTTTGTCCCACCTCAGTGATGTTGCTCTGAACCCAAGACACAGCTGCTGTGACCTGCCTGAGCAGATCCCTCCTCTGCAGCCCTCACTCAGGTCCCCAGGCACATTTACCCAAATGATACTGTTTGGCCAAGAACACAGTATGCTTCGATCAGAAGGACTAAGACTTACCTAATCAAGTCTTCTTACTTCCCAAGCCCAAGATAGTCTGTCAACTTCCACCTCCCCAAGACAACCCCCCACCCCCACCATACACAAAGGCACTCCTCATTCTTCCTCTATAGCTCTTAAAAAAACAATTAATTTTGCTTATGTGTTTTTATCATGCAAAACAGTCAAAGTGTCAACTTTCATAGCTTTTGGGTAAGAAAATTTTTCTGACTTATGCATATTTATATAAGCTTCTCTTTTTTAGGGGCACCTGGGTGGCTCAGCCAGTTAAGCATCCGACTTGGGCCCAGGTCATGATCTCACAGTACCTGAGTTCAAGCCCCGCATTGGGCTCTGTGCTGACAGCTCAGAGCCTAGAGCCTGCTTCAGATTCTGTGTCTCCTTCTCTCTCTCTGCCCCCACTTGTGCTCTGTCTCTCTGTCTCTCAAAAAGAAAACATAAAAAAAAATTTTTTAACTCCTTTTTTTTAACGCTTTTTCAACACTTAGGTCTTTAATCAACTATTATTTTATTTTGGTATAATATTATTTAATAAAAGGCTACAGTATAAGATTATAAATTTATGATATATCAGTTAAGAATCCTACTTAATTTCTCTCACAGAAGAGGCTGGCTACCCACGTGTATCAAAGTCACATGTGAATAATATATCTGACTTAAAATTCACTATTATTTTCTATGCCACTAAGAAAGAAAAAAAAAAACTGTATAAGATATATCCTGACTTCAGATTTGTTGAAACAAGGAGGGGGAAAAGTGAGCCTTACAGCAGGTGACTACAGCATTGATTTAAATGCTATGCCATTATTATAGATGATACATGTTTGGATTTATTTGTGGTTCTATTTTGATTCAGTGATCCATCCTTATTCTTTGGCCAGCATCACACTCTCTATTTACTATAATTTAAAAACTATGTCGTGCAATTTAAAAATATGTCTCAATAACAGGCTGCTTCCATTACATACCTATTAGAGTGGCCAAAATCCAGAACCCTGATAACACCAAATGCTGGTGAGGTGCAACAGGAACTCTCATTCATTGCTGGTGGGAACGTAAAATGGTACAGCCACTTTGTAAGACAGTTTGACAGTTTCTAACAAAACTAAACATCCTCTTATCATATGATCCAGCAATCACGCTTCATAATATTTACCCAAAGGAGCTGAAAACTTATGTCCACACAAAGACTTGCACACAGATATTTATAGCAGCTTGATTACTAATTCCCAAAACTTGGAACCTTTAGTAGGTGAATGGTTAAATAAACTGTGGCATATCTAGACAACAGAGTATCATTCAGTTATAAAAGGAAGTGAGCTATAGAGCCATGAAAAGATATAAAGGCAGCTTAGATGCATATTACTAAGTAAAAGAAGCCAATATGAAAAATGGCTCAGACTGTATTGTGGTAGGTCCCCTTCCTAAGGAAAGAAAAAAAAAAAAAAAAACCCTCAAGGCAATCTTGCTATTCCTGTACTTCACAACATCCCTAATGACCTTGTAACATGAGACCACTTAATCAGACTACATGTTTGTGTGTTACCATATATGGGAGACAAAGAAGTAAAAATATATTAAAAAACTGCGGCACGTGGCATTTGGGGCTCAGTTCTTTGGATATGAACCCAACTGAGCAGTGCCTGCAGGAGTAAAGTTGCTTCCTGGAAAGAAAAGCCTCAGTGTCACGACTCTGTGCAAGAATCCTGCTACAGTATGGCTCAAACTATATAACAATCTGGAAAAAGCAAAACTATGGAGATAGCAAAAAGAACAGTGGTTTCCAGGGACTGGGGGAGGGATGAATAAGTAGAGCACAAAAGACTTGGAGGGAACTGAAACACTCTGTACGATACTATAACGATAAATACATGTCATTATGCATTTGTCCTAACCCACAGAATGTATAAGAATGAACCATAATCTGAACTATGAACTTTGGATGATCATGGGGTGTCAGTGTAGGTTCGTCAGTTGTACTAAATGTACTTGGTGGGGGATGTTGACAATGAACGAGGAGGCTTTGGGCATATGTGGGAAAACTCTGTACCTTCCTCTTGATTTTATTATAAGCCTAATAAAACTGCTCTAAAAAAATAAAGTCTTTAAAAAACAAAAAACAAAAAACCTTGGACACCCTGAAGCCAGACTGTCTAGATTAAAAATAAATGGGGGCATATGGGTGCCTCAGTCAGTTAAGCATCCTACTCTTGATTTCAGCTCAGGTCATGATCTCACAATTGGTGAGACTGAGCCCCATGTCGAGCTCTGCACTGATAGCATGGAGCCTGTTTGTGATTTTCTCTCTCCCTCTATCTCTGCCTGCCCCCAGCTCATACTCTCTCTCTCAAAATACATAAACTTTTTTAAAAAAAATCCATAAAAGGGGCGCCTGGGTGGCTCAGTTGGTTAAGCATCTGACTTCAGCTGAGGTCATGATCTCAAGTCCGTGAGTTCGAGCCCTGCGTCAGGCTTTGTGCTGACAGCTCAGAGCCTGGAGCCTGCTTCAGATTCCGTGTCTCCCTCTCTCTCTGACCCTCCCCCATTCATGCTGTGTCTCTCTCTGTCTCAAAAATAAATGAACGTTAAAAAAATCCATAAAAGACAGATTCTATGTGACCCCTGGGTGTCTCAACTGGTTAAGCATCTAACTTTGGCTCAGGTCATAATCTCATGGTTGATGGGTTTGAGTCCTGCGCTGGGCTCTGTGCTGACAGCTCAGAGCCTGGAGCCTACTTCAAATACTGTGTCTCCCTCTCTCCTGCCCCTTCCCTGCTTGTGCTCTCTCTTTCTCAAAAATAAATAATCTTATAAAAAAAAAAAAAGATTCTCTCTCTGCCCCTCTTCCCCACCTGCACACGTTCTCTAAAAAAATTAAAAAATAAATATAAATAGGGGAGCCTGGGTGGCTCAGTTGGTTGAGCGTCCGACTTTGGCTCAGGTCATGATCTTATGGTTCGTGAGTTCAAGCTCCACATCGGGCTCTGTGCTGACGGCTCAGAGCCTGGAGCCTGTTTGGGATTCTGTATCTCCCTCTCTCTGCCCCTCCCCTGCTCCTGCTCTCTCTCTGTCTCTCAAAAATAAATAAATGTTAAAACATTAAAAAATAATAATAAATATAAAAATTTAAAAATAACCCCTCATTACTCCTCTCTTCTAAAAGTTTCATGATATTCTGACTTACTTTCCCATATGAGCATAAATCATTTTAAAAAAAGGTACTGATATTTTTCTTGGGGCTGCATAAAATGAATACGTTAACTTTAAGGAGTTTTGACACCTTTATGATTTTGAGTCTTGCTTTCCTAGAACACAGAATACTTTCAATTTATTCAAGTCAATGTTTGTGTCCTTCAGGAACAATGAAGTTTTCTCCATATGTATCATGCTCACTTCTTTTTCAGATATTCCTGGGTATTTTATACTATTTTTGTGCCTGCTATTAATTATATGTATACATTGTAAGTATAGTAATTAATGCACATGTAATATAATTATAAGTATATAAATTAACGAATACAATATTTATCTAAAATTACATATTTATATTATAATGTTTATTTATTTTTGAGAGAGAGAGAGCAAGCGGCAGAGGGGCACAGAGAGAGGGAGACACAGAATCTGAAGCAGGCTCCAGACTCCAAGCCATCAGCACAGAGCCCGACATGGGGCTCAAACTCACAAACTGAGATCATGACCTGAGCCAAAGTTGGATGCTCAACTGACTGAGCCACCCAGGCGCCCCTATATTTATTATGTTATATATAAATATGTTATACATATACATTATTATTTACTTACTGTTATACTTTTTCCAATGTATCTTCCATCTATTTTTAAGTATACAAAGTTCTATTCATTTCTGGATATTGACTGTGTACCTTTTTGAATTCTCTTATTGTTTGTACTAGTTTTCAGTCTGTAATAGGATGTTAAACTACGCCTCTCTCATTCCCAGTTTAGGAGAAGCCCTGGAGAAGAAGAACAAGACAACAGGGACCATGAAACTCTCCATTCCACAGTGAGAACCCTGGCCATCTTATGTGTCCTGCAAAAGGAGCTGGCTGCAAACTGATTGTGTGCCTTTGGTTCAATTCAACATCTATTCTAAAGGTATTTTGGAGATTGGAGCATGTATGAGAGAAGGCTGTCTTTGAGAGAAAGATCTATTTCTGGAAAGCACTGCTGTGCTCTGTTATTTCTCCTACCTCACAAGGACAGAAAAGTCGGACCCAAGTGCCACCAGGGTTCCAAGTAGAATGTGACAGGAGTTCTTGGGAAAACTTTCCTTATGTTCCAGAGTTTAGAAAGCACAAAGACTGTGGGGCCTGATACCCTCTTGGGACTAGATATGGGCCCCACAGTAGGAGTGGGCAAAGGTCTAGGTTTATTCTAAACCTACCAAAAGGATTTCCAGCTCTAGAGAAGAGCTCCGTGGAGGACTGATGCCCAAAGCCTGAATGTAGGAACTGTAAACAGCTACCTGGAGTAGAGCCATTGCCCTCTCCTTAGAAGTAGGCAGATGTGGGGTGCCTGGGTGGCTCAGTTGTTTGAGCATCTGACTTCGGCTCAAGTCAAAATCTCGTGGTTTGAGAGATCTTCAAGCCCTGCATCAGGCTCACTGCTATCACACTGTCAGGGCAGAGCCCACTTTGGATCCTCTGTCCCCCTCTCTCTCTGCCCCTCCCCTGCTTGTGTTCTCTCTCTTAAATAAATAAAACATTAAAAAAAAAAAAAAAGGAGTAGGCAGATCTGAACATGGCCCAAAGCAACAGAGAATAAGCATCCATACAATTAAGATTTTTCTTTTCCTCTCTTTTTGCTGCTTCCTACTTCAAGGAGTTGTCTAGTGTGACAGAGGAAAAAGAGAAGCAATCATCAAGCTTTTTCACTGGAAGCTTCCAGTTCAAGGAGCCAGGAGGTTAAAGTTTTATCTTTATTTTTTTTGAGAGAGAGAGCGAGAGCACATGTGCTAGCAGGGGAGGGGAAGAAAGAGAGGGAGAGAGAGAGAATCTTAAGCAGACTCCACGCAGAGCCTCATGAGGAGCCCCCAAGAGGTAGGGCTCAATCTCATGAACCATGAGATTTTGACCTGAGCCAAAATCAAGAGTCAGACACTTAACCAAGCTACTCAGGCACCCCAGGAGGTTAAATTTTTTAAAAAGTTCACAGCATTGATTAGTACAGTGAAATGAACATTCTAATTACTAAAATGAGACCCATTTTTGGACTGAAAGAAACCAGAGGACTGTTTATTATCCAACCATAAATGAAACACTTATCCATAGGCAGAAAATGAACTGGCCTAGAGAAGCGTGACACTAGAAGTTATAGGAAAAAAATAAAGCAATTGTGTTTTAGTTTTTTCCTATGGAGTACTAGTTTTCTAATGGATTTAGAAAAAAAAACAAAAAAGGTTAAATAATAACTGCTGAAATTGCTTTCTCCCTGATTTTATTGTGAATATTTCTGGTATTTCACCATTAGGCCTTAAGTTAGTTTTGCTTTTTTTTTTCTTTTAACTTTAATTTTTAATTTAATCCAAGTTAGCATATAGCACAATAATGATTTCTGGAGGGTTTGGTTTTTTTTAAATTTTTTAATACAGAAGTTTCCAAACATACACAAAAGTAGAGTTTAAATAGTATGAAAACCCTCCATATACCCATTAGCTTCAATAATTATCAAGTCATAGCCAATCCAGACTCTCCTCCACTAATTTTAGGTTAGCTGTGATTTTTGTTTTAATAGTTTTATTGAGATAATCTTCAACATACTGTATAAGTCAATCATTTAAAAAATTTAAATTCTATGTCTTTTAGTATATCACCACAATCTAATTTTAGAACATCTTCATTTCCCCTAAAAGAAACCCCATTTACAGTCTCCATTTTTCCCTCCTTCATCAGCCCTAAGCAAACACCAATCTACTTTCTGCTTCAATGGACTTGCCTATTCTAGACATTTCATATAAATGGAACCATATATGTGGCCTCTTGTGACTCGATTCTTTCATTTAGCATGTTTTTATATCCATGTTATAGAATGTTATCAGAACTTCATGCCTTTTTATTGCTGAATAATATTCCATTGTATGGCTATATCACATTTTGTTTATGAATTCATCAATTGATGGGCATTTGGATTATTTCCACTTTTTGGCTATAGTGAGTAATGCTGCTATGAACATTCATGGACAAGTTTTTGTGTGAATAAATGTTTTCAGTTCTCTTGAGTATATACCTAGAAATGGGACTGCTAAATCATATGGCAACTGTTTAACTTTTTGAAGAACTGCCAAACTGTTTTCTAAAGAAGTTGAACCATGTTGCATTCCACCAGCAATTTCTCAAAATCTTCATCTTGTTATTATCTCTTTTTCATCATAGGCATCCTTGTAGCTATGAAGTGGCATCTCACTGTGGTTTTAATTTACATTTTCCTTATGACTAAAGATGCTGAGTGAAGTTAGCTTTTAAGAACCCAGTTCTTGAAACTGAGAACAAACTGAGGGTTGATGGGGGGTGGGAGGGAGGGAAGGGTGGGTGATGGGTATTGAGGAGGGCACCTTTTGGGATGAGCACTGGATGTTGTATGGAAACCAATCTGACAATAAATTTCATATATTGAAAAAAAAAAAAAAGAACCCAGTTCTTTAGAATGCTTTCCTAATGTAATTTCCATGACAGTCCATTACTTTCCCCAAGGCATTCCCATTCATGTTGGAAGAGGCAATAACTCTATTTCCTATTAAGGACAAGGAAATTGAGGGTGGTATGAATATTCTGAATGGCTGATGGGACAGGGGAACCAGCACATCTTTGCATGGTTTTGGCTGGGAGAAGGGATGATGGAAGTAATTAAGACAGAAAGGGCATAGGCCCAATAAAACTGGGGAGACTGACACTAATCTCGATTCTCTATAGTAAACTCCAGGCATTCAGTTCATTTTTTCACCTGTACAACCCATATTACTTTAATCCAGAGTAAACCTGCTCAAAACACTGAGTGCTAATCTTGAAAAAATACTATCTGTATTCTAACTCTCCTACTCTTGTGTGACTGCTAATTTTTAGGTAAATAGAGTCATAAGGAAAGTTAATAGTCTTATGAAGTCACAGAGTCACCATTGGAGTTTTCAATCACTGTGTAATGAAGCTAATATTTAACAGGGGCACATACCTGTTGTGCCCATAGCTCCTTTCCTGAGGAAGAAGGTGCCCACCCGAATATAAAATTTAAGTCTTGTTTGATCATTTTAAAAAAGCAAATTTGGGGGCACCTGGGTGGCTCAGTCGGTTAAGCGTCCGACTTCAGCTCAAGTCATGATCTTGCAGTTTGTGAGTTCGAGCCCCGTGTCAAGCTCTGTGCTGACAGCTCAGAGCCTGGAGCCTGCTTCAGATTCTGTGTCTCCCTCTCTCTCTGCCCCTCCCCCATCACACTGTCTCTCTCTCTCTCTCTCTCCTTCAAAAATAAATAAACATTTAAAAAAAATTTTTAATAAAAATTCTATTCCATAATAGACATTTCTTGGGGAAATATCTCAAATTTAATTACTTCCTCAATTAACTGCTAACCCCTTGCCCCCAATAATCTATCAAAGTATGAGAAAGTTTTGAAGGTTGAAAAAATGACTTAACACAAGAAAACCAAAAAAAAAAAAAAAAATCAATGTGAACACTAACTAAACCTTAAAAAAACTTTTGAGCTCTGGTGCCACTTAAAGTAGCCCAACAATAGCAGCACTTTTGCTCAACATAAACTCTCAGGTATAAGAGAGTCTTTTGCATTTGGTCTTTTATTCAATTCCAAGTAGGAAAGGAGAGAAATGAAGAAAAAAGAAAAGAGGGTTCCTGAATAGTAGCTGACTCCATGTCTCAGAACAGAAAAAAAATTGTCATGTTCTGCTGCTGCTGCCGCTGCTGCTGCTGTTGCCAAAAGATGATACTCTCAAAGTATCAGGTGCTCTGCTGAAAGGATTCCCTTTAAGAGTCTCCTAAGGGGAGCCTGGCTGGCTCCATCAGTAGAGCATGCAACTCTTGATCTCAGGGTTGGGGGTTCAAACCCTACACTGCAGGTAGAGATTACTTAATAAATAAAAGTTAAATAAAAAAGACTCCTAAAGGGGGCCCTCATTGGCCACATAGTGAAAATCTATACAATATACTATGAATACCTCTCCTGCCACTCCTCCTTGTATTATGATGGAGTCTACAACAGCCAACAGTTGATTAAAACATTGAAAAATGCTTTAAGTCCATAATAACGTGTGAGAGAAAAATATAAAGTGCACAAAAGAGAGTGAATAAAAAAATTTTTAACTAGCCATAATTAGTGACTGATTATAGGTATATGTATTCTTTCTCATCTTATTATTTATATTTCTGGTATAAGTGCTTGTTTCCACCTATATAATCTGAAAAGTATAGACTCAAGGAACTTTGAAAAAAAAAACAGCCTTAGAAATAGGAAAAACTGGGGTGCCTAGGTGATTCAGTCAGTTGAGTGACTGACTCATAATTCTGGCTCAGGTCATGATTTCATAGTTGTGAGATGGAGCCCCATATCGCACTCCACGCTGGGCATGGAGCCTGCTTAAGATTCTCTCTCTTTCTCCCTTTGCCCCTCCCACCTTCCAAAAAACGAAATAGGAAAAACTGTACTGAAACCAGGAAGGACCCATCACACCTGTGGCCTCACACAATAACCCTGGATAGAGGGTACTTCACAGTTAGTCGGCACAAGTGGGCACGCACAAATCCAAGTAGAAATAAGGTATGATAAAATAATAAGCTGAATGTCCCAAATGAGAGCTCACTGCAAACTCAATTCTTATTATCACCTATGAAATAAACATTTTATTAACAAAATTAAACCCCAAATAATTAAATAGTGATATTAATTAGGAAGATTTAGTTCTTTTTAAGAATACCTAGCCTAGCCCAGTACATCTTCATGACAGGACAATGAGCTGTGATGACATTGCAGACCATGCAAAACTTTAAACACACATCACATTCAATAGAAATCTGTATTAAAAGCAGAAATTTACATGTCTGATGAAGTATAAAAAGGGACTCAGCACGATGATCACCAGGCTCAGGTTCTAATCATCTTATATTGTGCAACTAAGTTCCAGGTATGAACCAAGAATTAAGTGAGAACTCAGCCTTTCTCCCATCTGACTTGGTAATCTGTGTCTTATTTCTTTTTTTTCTTTACATTTTTCTAGAGGTTTATCAGTTTTATTAATTCCAAAAACAAAATTTTGGGCTTTATTAATTTTCTCTATTGTACATTCATTTTGTATTTCAATATACATAAATTTTTATTTGAGCTCTAATTCTTATTATTTCCCATTTTTTGCTTTCTTTGGGTTTTAGTATACTTTTTCTTAACATCTTGAGTTAGATCACTAATTTTTCAATGTTCTTTACTAGCAGATCTATATATTTTCCTCAGGTTCAGCTTTAGCAACACCACACATTGTGATATATTTTCATTGTCATACAGTTAACAATATTTTTTAATTTCCATTGCAATTTCTTCTTTGGGTCACTTGTTATTTATAAATACATTGCTTAAATCCCAAATATTGCGGATATTTCTAGGCATCTTTTTGTTATTGACATCTAGCCGAATTCCACTGTGATCAGAAAACATACAGTATGGGGGCACCTCGGTGGCTCAGTTGGTTAAGCGTCTGACTCTTGGTTTCAGCTCAGGTCATGATTTCATGGTTTGTGGGACTGAGCCCCGTGTTGGGCTATAGGCTGACAGAACAGAGGCTGCTTGAGATTTTGTTTCCCTCTCTGTCTCTGCCCTTCCCCCACTCACTCTCTCTGCCTCAAAAAAAAAAAAAGTAAATAAACTTTTAAAAAAATTTTTAAAAGAAAACATACAGTATTATTTCAGTCCTTTAACATTTATTGAGATTCCCTTTATGGTCCAGCATATGATCGGTTTAGATAAATATCTCATGCATCTGAAAATAATGTATACTGCAGTTGTAAGGTACATTGTTCCACATATGTCAAGTAGGTCATTTGTCAATTACGCTGTTCCAATATTATACAACTTTACTGGTTTTATATTGATTGTTCTGTCAGTGAGAAGTGCTGTGAAAAGTGAGAAAAGTGCTAAATATCCCCTACTATGATTGTGATTTGTCCAACTACATCTTTTAGTTCTGTCAAATATATTTGAAACATTTTACAATGGTATGTACATTTAGGAGTGTAATATCTTACTGGTTGACTGACCTTTTTATTATAAACGATTTTTCTTTCTAAGAAAGCTTCTGTTCTAAAGTCGGTTCTCATACAATGAAGTGAGAGTGTAAATTGATAAAAATCTTGTAGGAAAACTATCAGTGTATTTTAAAGCTGAATATATGCATAACCTACAACACAAATATTGCACTCTTATGGATATACCCAACAGAGTGCATTCACATGTGTACCAAAAGACATGTACAAGAATATTCAGAGTAGCCTTGTTCATAATAGGCCCAATCTGAAATCTTGAAAATAACTCAAATGCCAATCAATAATGGAATGGATAAATTGTGTTCTATTCACACAATGTAATTTTAAACAGCAATAATAATGAATGACCCACAACTACATGAAGCAACATGGATGAATCTTGCATATTCATACTACATAATATTATTACATATTACATTCATATTACATGTGAAATAAAATGTTAAACAAAAAAAGCCAAGCACAAATTGTGTGGTACTATTTATATAAAATTCCAGAACAGGGAAAATTAATCTATGGCTGTAGAAGATAGAATAATGGTTATATTTGGGAGAGGTGAGTAGTGAATGGGTGGGACAAGAATCAGGCTTCTAGAATGCTGGTAACGTTCTATTTCCTAATCTGATTTGGGATCTGGTTAAATGAATATGCTTACTTAAAAAAATTCATCAAGTCATATATTCTTTGATTTCTCTACTTTTGTAATGTATTTTATACCTTAAAATGCCAAAGTATTAGAGAGAAAACAGATGACCATGTTTATAAGTGTTTTAAGTCAGAGTTACTTAAAGAGGTGAAAAGAAGTTTATTCTTGGGGCAGGACTAATAGAGGCTACTGGAGGGCTGACACAGGTTCCTGTTATATTAGAGGTGCCCTTTATAATTACTTCTTAAAATGTCTATATTTTAAGCACTTTTGTGTATCTAATATTTAGGAATTTTTAACAAAGGAAAAATTAACTATATAACAGCTATAAATTTTTCCTGAAAACGTAAGATATGAAATGATGAATGCTATGAGATTCCAATCTTGAAAATAATGTATACTGTATTACATAAGGAAATGTATTAGGAGGAAATTGATGAAAATATTGACAGCAGTTATATCTGGGTAGTAGGAGCTTACTTTTGCTCTCTGTAACTTTCCATTTTCCAAATTCTTTTATCATGGGGTGTGTGTGTGTGTGTGTGTGTGTGTGTGTGTGTGTGTTTAAAAGAAGCAAAAGCTTAATACATAGGAGAAATGGAGCTATTTTCTAAATTAATATGTGAACACTATGTAGACGGAAATGATGGAGAATACTGGGATTGTGTGCCCACCCTACAGCATCTCATCATTTTCTTTAATGAGAATTTGTAGGAACCAGGTCACTTGATGAGTCTATGTTAAACAAGGCCAACCAGAAGAAAAGCAAAAAGTAAACCTCATCGCACCTTTTATTTGGCTTGGTCAACAGCCATTCCTCCTTCTTCCTCTGGGGACCTATCTGAGAAGAGCAGAGCTGAGGAAGTAGAAAGGAATCATGAGATGCCAGGCCTTCCTTGTGGCCCAAACGACCAGAGCAGTAGTAGCTCTGGACTCACACCTACCACTCATGGAGAGAGATCAGAGTCTATGCTGTTGGGAGTATTCCAGTCTGAGCATGTCAGAAGGGGAGAAGCCTCTGCTGTCCAAGACCAAAATCTTGTCTTGACCTCACACAACCACTGGGACAACGCACACTGCCACCCTGGCAACAATGACAGGCACCCTCCAACTGCACACACGGTGCCACAAAAAATTACATGCTCATACTTACACATCCTCACATAGTCACAAATATGCAGTAGGCTTAGTTTTGTTAACGCTCATAAACCACAACCACACATACACATACACCCCTCAGGCAACTGTCATAGTCGCATAATCACAAGTTCTGTACACTCCCCACCTCCTACACACAATGTCACACAAAACGAACGGACACTATCACAGACCCACCATGGGGACAGCCACACCGACAGAGCAGCACAGTCAGAACCACACATTTACAACTGACATCTCTAGTTACACCTGCAAACAGAGGTCCGCGCATGGTCAGTCGCAATGACACACCCACCACAGAGACAATCACACCCCTACACAGAACGCCGCACAGTCACATAAGGTCACAGCCGTACACATGGAATCCTGTTCCTCTTGCCCCTTCCCCCAGTCCCACCAAGTCACACCTGCCGAGACTACGGACCCGCCCAGACCGCACCTTCAGGTTGCCCCGGTCAACCTACGGACGCACCTGCGCAGCCTAGTGGAGCCCCCCAAAACTTAGGCCGCTCACCTTGCAGTTACCCTTCCCGGGAGGCCGACGGTCGGGCAAGCGAGTGAAGGAGCGGCCCTGCTCCTGCGAGGCCTCTGGGAAATGTAGTCCGGAAGGAGTCGGCTCAGACAAGATGGCGCCTGGTGTTTCGATTTCCTGCAGCCGCAAAAACCTGGGTGAAGCCAATATTCTTGCTCCCGTCTCCATATCGCATCAAGGGACCGTCCAGATCCACGCTCAGTCTCCAGGTTAGGCTCCCACAGGACACAGCCCACATATCCTGGAGATAAGCTCCCTCCATGGAGCTTGCCAGTCCCTGGGAGCCACATATTTCCTAAAAATAGAAAAAGGTTGTTGGGTTCCCACGGAAGTTGATTAGAGCCGAAAGAACTTCTGGGAAATGTAGTCTAGAGGTGGAAAGGGTGAGACTGCCTCCCATGTAGAGTGTCTTACATGACTGAACTTCACCACAGTGAAGAGAGGAGCCTCACCCAAGACTTTTTTGGGACTTGTATATGTTAACCTTAAAAACAAAACTGTCAGGGGTGCCTGCGTGGCTCAGTAGGTTAAGCCTCCAGCTCTGGATTTCAGCTCAGGTCATGATCTCTTGTTGGTGAGGTAGAGCCCAAGTGGGGGTCCAGGCTGATAGCAGGGAGCCAGCTTGGGATTCTCTCTTTCCCTCTCTCTCTGTCCCTCTCCCACCTACTTATTCCTAATAGAAAAAAGAAAAAAAAAAGAGGATGGCTATTAAAATGTAAAAATAGCTAAAAACAAATCAAATCAAAAAAAGACACTAAAGTTTTGGCTGAGCCTGATATGAGTGGAAGAGGATGAAGGAAATAAAGTAAACTAAGTAGGACTTGGTGGAACAGAGTTTTCATGAGAATTCTGTAGGACCGGAGAGTATGGGTGCAGCTATTACAGAGATGAGGGTAGAAAAGAACTATGAGGAAGAAAGTAAAGTGTGAAATAAAATGGCTTGTTATGAAAATTGTATGCTTCAGATCATGACAAGCCTGAGATTCAAATCCTAGTCCTGAAAATTACCATCTATGACCTTGAACTAATGATTTGTGCTGTGTGCACAACATATTCTACATCATCAAAAATCTTGAACACAGTTTTTTTTTTTTCAGGAGTGTCATATGGATTAAGAAAACGTGTAAAGCTTACACAAAATAAGTTCTTAAAGGCTATTACATTAAACACTCCCCAACTCATTATTTGAGGCCAGTATTAAACATAGAGTTACTGTGACCCAGTAATTCCAGTCCTATACATAGA
This sequence comes from Prionailurus bengalensis, assembly GCF_016509475.1. Classification (NCBI taxonomy): domain Eukaryota; kingdom Metazoa; phylum Chordata; class Mammalia; order Carnivora; family Felidae; genus Prionailurus; species Prionailurus bengalensis. The sequence continues at coordinate 16,514,515 of NC_057352.1, read as the reverse complement.
TCCAAGAAAATTGGAAATGTACATTCATGCAAAAACCTATACACAATTGTTCATTGCAGCATTATTCACAATAGCCCAAAAGTGGAAACAACCCAAATGCCTGTAAACAGATGAATGGATAAAGAAAGTGTGTTATATCCTTACAACAGAGTATTATTTGGCAATAAAAAAACATGCCACAACACAGATGGCCCTTGAAAAAATTATTCTAGGTGAAGAAGCCAGTCACAGACGACCACATTTCATTTATAAAAAATGCCTAGAATATGCAAATCTGTAGATACAAAGAGTAAATTCAAGTTACTTAGGGTTGGCAGGGTTAAGAGGAATTGGGAGTGATTGCTGATAGGTGTAGGGTTTCTTTTTGGGGTGATAAAATGTTCTTGGATTAGATGATGAAGATAGTCATACAAACTCTATGGATGTGCTAAAAGTGACTAACTTGTACAACTTAAGAGTTAATTTTATGGTTTGTTAATTATATTTATTTATGTGCATACTTTTAAAAAGTTTGTTTTTAGTAATCTCTATATCCAATGTGGGGCTCAAACTCATGACCCTGAGATCAAGAGTTGTATGCTCTTTTGACTGAGCCATCGAGGCTCCCCTATGTGCATTTTTTTTTAATCAACTTTACCGAGTTACAATTTAGGTGCAATAACATGCACTCATTGTAAGTGAACAATCTGATGAGTTTGAACAAATGTAGACATCGTATATCTGAATTTGTGTAACCATTGACAGGTTTATGCACTTTTGAGTTGTTTCCATATCGGCTAATATAAATAAATCTGTTATGAAATATTTGTGTACAAATCTTTTTGTAAACATATGTTTTCATTTATATTGGGAAATATATAGGAGTGGAATTGGTGGATTATATGATTAGTGTATGTTTAATTTTAAAAGAAACTGCCAGGTTGTTTTACAAAGTTGTACCATTTTACATTCTCACCAGAAGTATATGAAAAGTTCCAGTTGTTTCACATCTCACATCCCTTCTATATTTGCTATTGTCAGTCTTTTCAATTGTAGTCTAATTTAATTTGAGAGGGTTCAGATTGTGGCATCAAATTGTGGTTTGATTTGCATTTTCTGATGACTATGGATTTCAGCATATTCATACACTTATTAATGGTTCTTTTATTTCTTTTGTGACATCTTAAATTTTTTCCATTTAAAAATTGGTTGTGTTTTTATTATTGAGTTGTAGTAGTTTTTACATACTTTGATAAGGAGAGTGTTATGCTAAGTGAAATAAGCCATACAGAGAAAGACAGATACCATATGGTTTCACTCTTATGTGGATCCTGAGAAACTTAACAGGAACCCATGGGGGAGGGTAAGGAAAAAAAAAAAAAAGAGGTTAGAGTGGGAGAGAGCCAAAGCATAAGAGACTGTTAAAAACTGAGAACAAACTGAGGGTTGATGGGGGTGGGAGGGAGGAGAGGGTGGGTGATGGGTATCGAGGAGGGCACCTTTTGGGATGAGCACTGGGTGTTGTATGGAAACCAATTTGACAATAAATTTCATATATTAAAAAAAAAAGTCTTTTGTCAGACATACATATTGTAAATATTTCTCCCTGCCTAAGGCTTGCCTTTCTCAATTTCTTAATAGTGTCTTTCAAAAAGTAATTTTACTTTTGATAGAATCTAATTTATCACCTCTTTTCTTTAATGCTTTATGCTCTTTGTGTTCTTTCTAAGAAAACGTTGCCTATCCCAGTGTTATTCTCCTGTGTTTGTTCGAAAGGTTTTATAGTTTTATTTTTTATCTTTAGATCTATGGTCCACTTGAAGTTCATTATTGTGTATGGCATGAGGTAATAATAAAAAATACTTTTCCATATGGAAATCCAGTTGTTCTAAGCTATTTGCTGACAGTTTGTTGAATTACCTTAATGTCTATGGTAAGCAAGATATTAGGCTCCCCAAAATGTCCACATTTGAATTCCTGGAACCCGTTGTTACATGGCAGTGGGGATGAAAAGTTGATATTTAGCTGACTTTAAAATAGAGAGTTGTCCTGAATTATATGGTTGGGCCGAATGTAATCCCAGGGATTAAATGGGGAAGAGGAAGGCATAAGTGTCAGTGTCAGAGTGGTGTGAGGGAAGACTCAGTCATTACTGGATTTGAAGATGAAAGGAGGCCATGAGCTGAGGAATGCAGAGTTTCTCAAAGCTGGAAAAGGAAGGAAACTGATTCTCTTCTAGAGCATCCAGAAAAGAATGCAGCCATGTCAACCGTTGACTTTAAGCAGTGAAAGTCATTTCAGACTTTTGACCTAAAGAAGTATGAGATAACTATGTGTTGTCTTGAGCCACTAGGTTTATGGTAAATTGTTACAACAATAGGAAACTAATACATCAACTTTGTAAAAAAAAAAAAATCAATTAACTATGTATGTGTAGGTCTAATTCTGGAATCATCTCTATGTTTATTCTTAGCAAATATTAATGTAAATAATTTTTATTGAGATATAACAGACAGCATGAAATTCATTTTAAATTTAACAGTTCAGCAGTAGATTTTATTATATGCACAAGGTTGGGCCATCATCACTATTATCTAACTCCAGAATATTCTCATCATCAAAAAAAAGAGACCATGTACTTGTAGCACTCACTCTCCATTCCCACCTTCCTCCATCACTAGTTTCCAAAAATATACTTTCTGTTTGAATGGTGTTGCCTATTCTGGATATTTCATATAAATACAATTATACATTTTGAAGCCATTTGTGTCTGGCTTATTTACTGATGCATACTGTTTTCAAGATTAATCTACGATGTATCAGTACTTCATTCCTTTTTATTACTGAATCATATTCTATTGCACAAGCATATACATTTTGTTTATCCATTCATCAGTTGATAAACTTCTGAGCTGTTTCTAGTTTTGGGAAATTATAAATAATGCTGCAATGAATATTCATGTACAAGTTTTTGTGTGAATATATGTTTTCAGTTCTCTCGTGTATATACCTAGGAGTGGAATTGCTAAGTCATACGGTAATTCTATGTTTAACTTTTTTTAATCACACTTTTTAAATGTTTATTTATTTTTGAGAGACAGAGAGAGACAGAGCATGAACGGGGGAGGGGCACAAAGAGAGGGAGACACAGAATCTGAGGCAGGCTCCAGGCTCCAAGCTGTCAGCACAGAGCCCCACTTGGGGCTCGGCTCGAGCTCATAGACCAAAAGATCATGACCTGAGCCCAAGTCTGACGCTTAACCGAGACACCCAGGTGCCCCTATGTTTAACTTTTTGAAGAATGGCTAAACAGTGCACACTGGCTGCACTGTTTCACAATCCCACAGACAATTGTTTGAGGGTTACATTTTTCCACATGTTAAAAACACTTGCATTTTTCCATTTGTTAAAATTATAGCCATTCTAGTGAGTGTGAAGTGACATATCATTGTGGTTTTAATATGTATTTCCCTGATCACTAATGATGTTGAATGTCAGTTTCATAGAAATGTCAATTCAGATCCTTTCCCATTTAAAAATTGAGTTGTCTATTATGGAGTTGTAAGAGTATATTTTGGATAGAAGTTCCTTAATAGATATATGATTTGCAAATATTTTCTTTCATTTGATGGGATGTCTTTTCACTTCTTAGATGGTGTCCTTTTTTTTTTTAATTTTTAATGTTTATTTTTGAGAGAGAGACAGAGCATGAGTGGGGGGAGGGGCAGAGAGAGAGGGAGACACAGAATCCAAAGCAGACTCCAGGCTCTGAGCTGTCAGCACAGAGCCTGATGTGGGGCTCAAACCCACAAACCATAAGATCATGACCTGAGTCAAAGTCGGACACTCAACTGACTGAACCACCCAGGCACCCCTACATGGTGTCCTTTGAAGCACAAAATACTTAATTATCTTGAAATGAAAATTATCTAATTTTTTTGTTGGTCATGCTTTTGATGTTATATCTAAGAATCCTTTGGCAATCTGAGACCATGATGATTTGCCCCTGTGTTTCCTTCAGAGAGTTTTATAAAAGTTTTAGCTCTTGAATTTATCAGTTTGATCCATTTGGGGTTAATTTTTGTATATGATGAGAGATAAGGGTCCCACTTTATTCTTTGCAGGCAACTATGCTGTTGTTACAGCACATTTTAAAAGCCTGCTCAAATTTTCTCAGTTGAATCATCAAAATTGATTGACCATATAGATGCGTGGGTTTATTTCTGGACTCTCGATTCTATTCCATTGATCTACATTCCCATCCTTGTACCAATATAATAGTGTGTAATTGTCCTTACAGTAACTTTAAATAGAGAAGTAAAGGGGCGCCTGGGTGGCTCAGTCAGTTGAGCATCTGACTCTTGATTTCAGCTCAGGTCATGATCTCAAGGTTGTGGGATCAAGCTCTGTGTCAGGCTCTGTGCTGAGCATGGAGCCTGCTTAAGAGTCTCTCTTTTCCTCCCTCTGCCCCTCTTCCCTGCTCACACTCTCTCTTGCCCTAAACAAAACTTAAATAAAATAGAGACGTAGGAGTTCTCTTACTTTGTTTTTCTTTTTCAAGAATGTTTTGGTTCTTCTGGGTGTCTTGCATTTGCATATGAATTTTAGAATCAGCTTGTCGGTTTTTACAAATAAGTCAACTGAGATTCTATAGAATTGTTTCAAATCTGTGGATCAACTTGGGAAGTACTACCATCTTAACAATATTAAATTTTCCTAGGGGCACCTGGTTGGCTTAGTTGGTAGAGCATGTGACTCTTGATCTCGGGGTTGTAAGTTTGAGCTCCACACCAGGTGTGGAGATTACTTAAAAAAAAATGAAGGAGGGGCACCTGGATGGCTCAGTCAGTCAAGCTTCTGATTCTTGATCTCAGTACAGGTCTTGATCTCAGGGTCATGAGTTCAAGCCCTGCATTGGGCTCCACTCTGGGCGTGAAGCCTACTTAAAAGAAAAAAATATATTAAGTCTTCCTATCTATAATCTTGGGATGTCTTTCCATTTATTAAAGTCTTTTAAAATTTATTTCACCAAATGTTCTATAGTTTTCTAAGTTTTACCCTTCTTTTGTTAAATTTATTCCTAAGTATATTATTTTGCTGCTATTGTAAATGGAATTTTTTAGTTTTTAATTTCATTTTCAGATGTACATTGCAAGTGTATATGAATACAACAGATTTTTTTCTACAATAGAACAAGTCAATATTTGTATATGTTGTGAAATGAACACAATAAGTCCAGTTAACATCTATCACTAAACATAGTTACAACTTTTTTCTTGTGATAAGAATTTTTAGATATATCATCTTAGCAACTTTCAAATATACAATACAGTAGTATTAACTATTGCCATCATGCTGTATATCATATCCATAGAACTTATTTATAACTAGACTTTTGACCAACTTCATCCATTTTACCCACCCCACACACTCCTCACTTCTGAAAACCACCAATCGGTTCTCTGTGAATTTGGGTTTTATTTTGTTTTGTTTTAGATTCTACATATAAGTGAGATCATACAGTATTTTCTTTCTCTGTCTGACTTATCTCACTTACATAATGCCCTCAGGGTCTATCCATGCAGTTACAAATGGCAAGATTTCCTTCCTTTTGTGGTTGAATAATATTCCACTTCCCAAATATATCACATTTTCATACATCTTTTTGACTTAGTGTTTTCTTTTCCTTTGGGTAAATACCCAGAAGTGGAATTGATATATCATATGGTAGTTCTACTTTTAATTATTTGAGAAAAATTCCATACTTTTTTCCATAGTGGTTGCACCAGTTTACATTCCCACCAACAGTGCATAAAATTTCTCCTTTCTCCACTTCCTTGCCAAACACATATTTCTTGTCTTTTTGATAATGCCATTCTAACAGGTATGAGGTGATATCTCATTGTGGTTTTCATTTGCATTTCCTTGATATGGTGAGTACATCTTTATGTAATTATTGATCATATGTATGTCTTCTTTGGAAAAATATCTACTTGGGTCCTCTGCCTATTTTTTAACTGAATTTTTTTTGTTTGCTTAGGTATAGAGTTGCATGGCTTCTTTATATATTTTAGATATTAATCCCTTATCAAATATAAGGTTGTAAAAATTTTCTTTCATTCATTCAGTTGCCTTTTCATTTTGTTGATGGTCTCCTTTGCTGTGCAGAAGCTTTTTTCATTTGATGTAGTCCTACTTGTTTCTGCCTTTGGTGTCAAATACAAACAATCATCATCAAGACCAATGTCAAGGAGCTAACAGCTCTGTTTATTTCTAGGAGTTTTATAGTTTTAGGTTTTTTTTTAACCTTTCCAAATCAGAATATTTGATATAGTCATAGTAACATCATCATCATCATCATCATCATCATCATCATCATCATCATTATTCCTTATATCTATAGTATTTTATAGTTTTCAAAGCAAGTTGAAAATATTCTCATACATTAATGTTCCATTTATTTAAAAGTCGGAGTTTTGACAGCACTTAGTTTCACGTTTTACATTCAAGTTGTTAATCCATTTTGAGTTAATTTTTAGGTATGTAGTAAGAGAGTGGTCCAGTTTAATTCTTTTGCATGTGGCTGTCCAATTTGCCAACATCAAAAATTACCATATGATCTAGCAATTCGAATCTTAGAAAGCCTATTCTTTTATGTATATACCTAAGAGATATTTGTACACCCAAGTTCATAGCAGCATTATTCATAGTAGCCAAAAGATAGAAGCAACCCAAGTGTCCATTAATGGATGAATGTGGTTACACAAAGTTTACATAGAATGGAATATTATTCAGCCTTAAAAAGGAAGAAAATTCTGTAATATCCCTCAACATGGATGTACCTCAAGGACATTATGATCAGTGAATGAGCTGGTCACAAAAAGACAAATATATATGATCTCACTTACATGAGGCACTAAAAGTAGTCAAATCCATAGAGACAGAAAGTAGATAGTGGATGCCAGGAGACGGATGGGTAGCAGGAGGAATAAAGAGTTGTTGTTTAATGAGCGTAGACATTAAACATGCAAGACAAAAAGAGTTCTGGAGAACTCTTAGTTGTACAACAATGTGGATGTATTTAACACTACTGAACTGTACACTTAAAGATAGTTAAGATGATAAATATTATGTATACTTCATAACAATTTTAAAAACCCTGAACATGAATATAGCATTTTATAGCAGTTTTATTCATAATAACCAAAATCTGGAAACAATCCAGATATCCTCCAGTGATAAATGGTTACAATGTGGTATATCCATACCATGGAATACTACTCACCAATAAAAAGAAATGAACTATTGATTCACACAATAACCCATCTGAATACATAGAGAATTGTACTGAGTGAAAAAAAAAACAGTAAAAGATTATCTACTATGTAATTCCATTTTATATAACATTCTTCAAATGACAAAATGTAGAAATAGAGAACAGAGTAGTGGTTACCAGGGATTAAGAAGGGGGTGAAGTTGGGAGGAAAATAAGTGTGACTAGGAAAACATAAAGGATCCTTATGGTAATGGGCATATTCTGTATCATGACTGTATACTTAGAACTTGTGATATTATACCATGGTTTTGCAAGATGTTACTATTGAGAGAAACTGCATTAAACATACACAAGATCTCTGTATTACTCTTACAACTGTGTGTGAATCTCTAATTATCTCAAAACACAAAGCTGAACCAAATAAGTTGAGGAGAATTTTTAAAAAAAAGAAATTAAAGTCTTTCCATTTGTTCAAGTCAACTTTTTTTCTTACAAGAGTGTTTTAAGGCCTATCTCCTACAGAAGGTACATTTCTTAAGTTTGTATCTAGATATTTTATATTTTGTGCTTTTTTTTAATGGCTTATTTTATTTTTTATTTTTTTATTTTTTTCCAATATATGAAATTTATTGTCAAATTAGTTTCCATACAACACCCAGTGCTCATCCCAAAAGGTGCCCTCCTCAATACCCATCACCCACCCTCCCCTCCCTCCCACCCCCCATCAACCCTCAGTTTGTTCTCAGTTTTTAAGAGTCTCTTATGCTTTGGCTCTCTCCCACTCTAACCTCTTTTTTTTTTTTTCTTCCCCTCCCCCATGGGTTTCTGTTAAGTTTCTCAGGATCCACATAAGAGTGAAAACATATGGTATCTGTCTTTTTCTGTATGGCTTATTTCACTTAGCATAACACTCTCCGGTTCCATCCACGTTGCTACAAAGGGCCATATTTCATTCTTTCTCATTGCCACGTAGTACTCCATTGTGTATATAAACCACAATTTCTTTATCCATTCATCAGTTGATGGACATTTAGGCTCTTTCCATAATTTGGCTATTGTTGAAAGTGCTGCTATAAACATTGGGGTACAAGTGCCCCTATTCATCAGTACTCCTGTATCCCTTGGGTAAATTCCTAGCATATTTTGTGCTTTTGTAAGTGGTTTCTTTTCTATCATATTTCTTAACTGGTTGTTTTTTATATATAAGAAGACTATTGGGTTCTGTGTACTGTATCTTGCTATGTTACTACATTTTCTTATTTTAGGATTTTCCCATTGATATTCTTAAATTTCTTACTGTCTGCCAGTAGAGAGAGTTTTAACTTTTTAAAAAAGTTAGTTAGTTAGTTAGTTAGTTAGTTAGTTAGTTTGTTTGTTTATTTATTTATTTAAGGTAATCTCTACACTCAATGTGTACACTCCAACTCACAACCCTGAGATCAAGAACTGCATGATCTTCTGACTGAGCCAGCCAGGCACCCCTCCATTTTTGCTGGGGAATTTTATAACTCAGATTGTTTTCTGTTTCAATTGCATTGGCTAATCCCTTTAAAACAATGTTAGGGGTGCCTGGGTGGCTCAGTCGGTTAAGCGTCCAACTTCAGCTCGGGTCATGATCTCACAGTTTGTGAGTTCAAGCCCCGCGTTGGGCTCTGCTGACAGCTCAGAGCCTGAAGCCTGCCTCAGATTCTGTGTTTCCATCCCTCTCCCCCTCCCCTGCTCATGCTCTCTCAAAAATAAACATTAAAAAAAAAATTGTTTTTAATAAAATAATGCTAAAGTAGTGTGGTAATAATAGGCATCCTTGCCTTGTTTCTGACTTAGCAGAAATGCTTCCTTAAATTATTAAGTAAGGTAAGACATTGACTTTTGGGCTGAGATTGAGAATATACGTTTGGTAAGTATTAATAAAGCATAAAATCCTACCCTTCTTTTCCTTTTCTTTTTTTTTAAACTAGATTTTGAAGGGGCACCTGGGTGGTTCAGTCAGTTAAGTGTCCAACTCTTGATTTTGGCTCAGGTCATCATATCAGGGTTTGTGCATTGAGACCCCCACATTGGGCTGTGTGCTGACAGTGCAGAACCCGCTTGGGATTCCCTCTCTCTCTCTCTCTGCCCCTCCCCTGCCTGTGTGCTCTCTCTCTCAAAAATAAATTTAAAAAAAACATTTTAAAAAAAGGAAATAGGTTTTGAAGTTTTTCAAATGCCTTGTTAAGATATATGGACAATTTTCTCCTTAGGTCTATTAATACGATAAATTATATGAAAGTTTCTTTCCAGATGTTGTCATTCTTTCATTTTTAAAATAAACCTCACTTGGGCATTCATTGCATTTAAACAAAATTCCATTTAACTCTCCTTGCCACTATTTGATTTAAAGATTTTTCATTAATATTCATTACTATGATTAGCCTATATAAATTTTTATGCAATTATAAACAAGATTTGAAAGTACTTTGAAACAGGAAACACATGTGAGAGTTCTATTTCTTTCTCCTTACTTTTTGATAGTGGGACATTTGGCTTTTAATCTTTTAGTAGAATCTGTGCAAAACCTTGTGTGTGTATGTGTATTTATCAAAGATAAATCTGACAATTTTCTCTATTCTACGTATAGTGGTCTATTTGGACTTTCTATCTTGGCTGGGATCAACTTTGGTAAATTACATATTCCTACAAAATTACCCATTTCAACTAAATTTTTCACATTTATTTACACAAAAGTGTATGAAGTAGTCTCTTAGGACTAAAACAATTTCTCTCTTCCAATGATTATTCCTTCCTTGTTATTTCTCAGTTTGTGTACTTGTCTTTCTCCCCTTTTTCTAGATTTGGTTAATCTGTGGTTCTTCTTTTTTTTTAACACTCCCCACTAGTCCCTGCCCTTTGGGTTGCTAAAAAAGAAACAACTAGGGGCGCCTGGGTGGCGCAGTCGGTTAAGCGTCCGACTTCAGCCAGGTCACGATCTCGCGGTCCGGGAGTTCGAGCCCCGCGTCAGGCTCTGGGCTGATGGCTCAGAGCCTGGAGCCTGTTTCCGATTCTGTGTTTCCCTCTCTCTCTGCCCCTCCCCCGTTCATGCTCTGTCTCTCTCTGTCCCAAAAATAAATAAACGTTGAGGAAAAAAAAAAAAAATTAAAAAAAAAAAAAAAAAAGAAACAACTGGTTCAAAATGGAATCACTTGTGCTAAGTCCACTGAGACTTAATTCCTAACCTAATTGCAGTTACAGTCTCCCCCAGGAATGTAGTCTTAACTGGTTTTCTGGTCAGCACCAATGAGGTCATCTGCCACATAAACCAAAGGAAGATGAGATAATCCTTTCTTTATCCTTTCCCCTTTCACAGAAATACTTTCTGTTTTGCATAGCTCCTTTGAGCTCCTATTTATTAGATGGGATGCTGCCCAACTCATGAATGATTCTGTGAAAATTAGTAATGGGAAACCTAACCAAAAGGAGTTCAGGAGTTTTGGGCAGGAGTGCTATTGCCCTACCATTGCTAGTCAACTGCAGACCCAACAAGAAGAGACAAACTTGACCTTGCAAGTGGAAACTACTATTCCAGGTAAGGAACACACTTTTCCTTATGTCCATGGCAACAGCTTAGCCACTGAAAAGCCACCATACTTTGAACTCCCTCTTTAAAAAAATTTTTTTTTTCAACGTTTTTTATTTTTGGGACAGAGAGAGACAGAGCATGAACGGGGGAGGGGCAGAGAGAGAGGGAGACACAGAATCGAAAACAGGCTCCAGGCTCTGAGCCATCAGCCCAGAGCCCGACGCGGGGCTCGAACTCCCGGACCGCGAGATCGTGACCTGGCTGAAGTCGGACGCTTAACCGACTGCGCCACCCAGGCGCCCCTGAACTCCCTCTTTAATCCAAGGGACTTTTCCTTTGTCACAGTCTTCCCAATTTACCCTTTCTCCTTAAAAAAAGCTCACCACCTATATCCTCTGTTCCCTGGACTTGCTTAAGGTTTTTGTCTCAGCTTGTGATTATCTTTTATTCCTAAATAAGCCCATCTTTGGTGGTAAAATAACTGTTCAATAAAGCCAATCAAATCTTAAAATTTACTCAGTTGAATTTTGTTTTTTTAACAGGGTCTGAGAAGCCCAGTGTTTATCACCCACTTGGCTAAGCACACATCTCAAGGCACCAAAAAAAATGCCTACCAAAGGAGTCAGCCTATGAATACCCCTAGTAAGGACAAGTCCCAAGCCCGGATTCGTGGACTACAAAGTCCCTTCCACCATAGATTCCAGGTGTTTTCATCTCCAGACCACAGTTTTCAGATAGCTCTGCAACTTCCCACATAAAGTTCTTTCAGGAACTTGGAGTTCTTTCCTGCTTCCTGGTGCAGCCCACACTCAGGCCGGTGGGCCGCGCCTGGGGGGCCGTCGCTGGGATTCTAGACCGGGATTCCCGAAGCGTGGGGATGGGGATTCAGCGGGGATCCCAGCCCGGCGCCATTTTCTTCGCGCAGTCTGGCTCCAGTCTACATTTTCCAGAGGACCTGCGGGCCCTACTGCACTTTCCGTGACATCTCTGGGTCTCTTCCCACGGTGGCCGGACTTTAACCCCTCGCCGAGAGCCGCAGGAAACTGCGGTAGCCTTGGCTCAGCTTGGCTTGTTTGGAGCTAACCCTGGAGTGGCTTGAGGTGAGGCAGGCAGCCTGTGCCTGGGTGGAAGCAAAGCTGATCCACAGCTTCTGGCGGCGAAGAATGCAGCGGGCTGAGGGATAGCAGTTGCGGATGGGGGTGGTGTCAGTGACTGTGTGACGGTGTGCGGTGCCTGTGACGCTGGGTTTGACAATCACGATGTCCCCGTGATGGGTGTATGATTGTGACGCGTTGTGTGGCTGTGTGTGTGTGTGTGTGTGTGTGTGTGTGCGCGCGCGCGCGCGCGCGCGTAGGTGCGGGGAGCCCGTGACTCAGCAGGTGTAACTGTGTATCCCTGGTTTGGTTCGTGTCTGAGAAACCGCATGTACGAGCGTATGATGCCTATGACCGTGCAGGTGTCGTGTGTGTGAGGTGAGTGTGCGATTGTTACCGTGTGACTGTGGCATTGCGTGTATGGTTATGGATTACCTTTGGCTGCCCTTGTGACTCCAGTGCTCTGTCCCCGGATTCTAGCCGCTCCTTCCCTGAGACAGCTTCATGGGACCTCCCACCTCTCTTGATGGGAGGAATGGGGCTGAGACAGGGCTTGGGCACGGTTTTTGTTGGAAAATTTTTAACAGACCCTCTTAGCGGCAGCCAGTTCTGGCTTGAGATCGGGCAGCCTTGTCTCGGGCTACATCTACTTGATTCTGTAGATCAGGAGGAGTAAAAAAAATACGAAGTAGATTGTGATGGCGCTTGCAAATAAGAGGATGATCAGTGTATTGAAGTGAACTAGAGCAGTAATTATTAAGCTTAGAGTAGTTTACAGGGGATGAAAATTCCCTTCAATTCAAACTATAACCACAAATTTTGCAGCTACTTGATTCTGTGCTTCCCCCCCACCCCTCTACTTTCCTGAGAATCACAAGGAGGGAGGTGACCCCCATGCCAAAATAATAATAAAAAAAATTTTTTAATGTTTATTTTTGAGAGAGAGACAGAGACAGAATATGAGTGGGGGAGGGGCAGAGAGAGAGATGGAAACACAGAATCCCAAGACTGGACCCCCATGCCAAAATAATAATAATAATAATAATAATAGTAATAGTAATTTTTTTTAATTTTTTTTCAACGTTTTTTATTTATTTTTGGGACAGAGAGAGACAGAGCATGAACGGGGGAGGGGCAGAGAGAGAGGGAGACACAGAATCGGAAACAGGCTCCAGGCTCCGAGCCATCAGCCCAGAGCCGATGCGGGGCTCGAACTCACGGACCGCGAGATCGTGACCTGGCTGAAGTCGGACGCTTAACCGACTGCGCCACCCAGGCGCCCCAATAATAGTAATTTTTAAAATATTTATTTATTTTTGAGAGAGAGAGACAGAGACAGCGTGAGTGGGGGAGCAGCAGAGAAAGATGGAGACAGAATCCCAAGCAGGCTCCAGGCTCTAAGCTGTCAGCACAGAGCCTCATGCGGGGCTAGAACCCATGAACCGCCAGATCTGCCAGACCCCACCAACGGTGAGACCATGACCTGACCCGAAGTCCGTACTCAACCTACCTAGCCACCCAGGCGCCCATGTATAATAATAAAAATTTTAAAGTAAAAGACCAGATCTAAAATCAAAGTGTTGGAATAACTTTTAACATGATAATATCCAAACAGTGGAGATGTGGTTACATGAATCCAGGCTATATCCATGTAATATAATTTTTTACAACTAATACATAGTTTTCAGAGTTTGTGTAGTTTTTTTAATGTTCTAAAACATGTCATGTTATTTGCTTCAGTCAAATTGATTTTCTTAATGGCCCATATTCCTGTCCCTGGCACGTGTTTATAGCCTACTCATAATTTTCTTACCATTTAGGATGCATCTACCCTGTCTCTGGTGGTTTTTTCCCCCACAACATAAAAATGACTTTGTAGTCTGTTTTCTGATGAAAGTATTACAGACTTAATGAAAAAAATCAGAAACTTGAGATTATAAAGAATCAGAGTTAAATTACCTATAATTACACATCATCAGAAGTAATCATTATTTTCAAGAATGTATTTCCAAATTTTTACTTGCATGGCCTTATAATTTAATAGGGTGAGATTACAATACACTTATCTTCTGTTACTTGCTTTCCCCTCTCAATAATACAGAAGAGAGACCTTATCCTCTTTGTGAATAAGCACTATCATAATTAATAATTGTGTTGAATTGTTATCTTAATGTACCATAATTTATTTGACTAGTTGCCTAATTGAAGTCTGTGTTTCCAGTAAATTTTTCCCTGTCAAACATTCTTATAAATATAATTTTGTGTTCATTCATAATTATTTCTTTAGGATTGTTACTTAGAATTTGGAATTTTGCAACAGGTAAAACCCTGTTCTAGTACTTGGGGAGGGGCATGGTTTTCATAATACACTGTAAGTTAAGTTATTGTTTGCGGACCTTTCTTTTTGTTTAGGATAGGCATTTATAGCTATAACTTTTTTCCTGGGCACTGTTTTTGCTTTTTCCTATGGGCTCTTGCATGTTGAGTTTTTGCTTTCATTCATCTCAAAATATTTTCTAACTTTACATATAATTTCATCTTTGACCCATTGATTGAAAATGAGTTGTTTGGGCGCCTGGGTGGCTCAGTCGATAGGGCATCTGACTTCGGCTCAGGTCATGATCTCATAGTTTATGGATTCAAGCCCTGTGTTGGGCTCTGTGCTGACAGAGCCTGCTTTGGATTCTATGTCTCCCTCTCTCTCTTTGCCCCTCCCCACTCAGGCTCTGTATCTCTCTCCTTCAGATATAAATAAACATTAAAAACATTTTTAAAAAGAATGAATTGTTTAATTTCTACATATTATTAATTTCCAGGTGTATTAGAGTCATTGATTTATAGTTTCATTCCATTGTGGCTGGAGAACATATATGATTTCATTTCTTTTTAATTTATTGAGATTTCTTTTATGACCTAGCATGTGCTAGAGACTGTCCTATGTGTACTTGCAGAGAATGTATATTCTGCTGTTGTTGTATGAACATGGTGGTATAGATGTATTTAGGTCTAATTAGTTTATGTGTTGTTCTAGTCTTCCGTTTCCTTGTTTCACTGCATTGTTGTTCTATCCACTATTAAATGTGGGGTATTCAATCCTCCAATGATTTTTGTTGAACTATCCATTTCTCCCTTCAAATATGTCAATGTTTGCCTCATATATGTTTGGGTCTGTTGCTAGGTTCATGTATAATTTTTATATCCTCCTGAGGGACTGACTTTGTCACTATAAAATTTCCTTTCCTCTAGTTACTTTGTTTTAAAGCTTATTTTGTCTGATATTTGTATAAGAACACCAGTTTTCTTATAGTTTCTCTTTGTTTGGTATATCTTTTTACATCCTAACACTTGCAATCTGTTTGTAGCTTTGAATCTAAACTGTCTCCTGCAGACACCTTGGAGTTGGATCTGTTTGTGTTGTTTTTTTTTTAATCAAGTCTGACAGTCTCAGCCTTTCAATTGCATTGTTGAATCAATTCACACTTAATGTAATTATTGATATTGATGGCAGGCATAAATCCAACCATTCTATCCATATTCTCAACAACATTTGTTGTTCTCTGTTTTGTTTGTTTTTTGTTTTTTTATCCTAATGAGTGTGAAGAGGTATCACATTGTAGTTTTGCCTTGCATTTCCCTAATGATTGAACATCTTTTCATGTGCTTATTGGCTGTTTGTACATCTTTGGAGAAATGTTTATTCAATTGTTTTGCTCAGTTTTGAATCAGGTTGTTTGTATTTTTGTTGTTGAGTTTTAGGAGTTCTCTATATATCCTGGATCTTAATCTCTTATATGTGATTTGAAAGTATATGCTTCCATTTTGTGGGTTGCCTTTTTATTCTGTTGAGAGTATCTTTTGATGCACAGAAATTTTCAAGTTTTATGAAATACAATTTGTCAACATTTTCCTTTTGTTGCCTCTGTCTTTCATGTCATATCCAAGAAATCATTGCCAACTCTGATATTGTGAAGCTTTTGTACCATGTTTTCTTCCAAGACTTTCACTGATTTAGGTCTTTTATGTATGTATGGGTGGATGGATGGATTTATCTTACAGTTTTTATTTAAATCCCAGATAGTTAACATACAGTGTAATACTAATTTCAGGTAGACAATACAGTGATTCAGCACTCCCATACATTACCTGGTAGTCATCACAAGTACACTCCTTAATCCTCATCACCTATTTAACCCATCCCCCACGTACCTCCTCTCTGTTAACCATCAGTTTGTTCTCTATGGTTGAGAGTCTGTTTCTGGGTTTGTCTCTCTATCTTTTTCCCCTTTGCTTGTTTGTTTTGATTCTTAAATTCCACATATGAGTAAAACCATATGATACTTGTCTTTCTCTGACTGACTTATTTCGCTTAGCATTATACTCTCTAGCTCTATCCATGTTGTTGCACATGGCAAGATTTCATTCTTTTTATGGCTGAGTAATATTCCGTTGTATATATACATCACATCTTTATCCATTCATTAGTTGATGGACACTTGAGTTGTTTCCATAATTTGGCTATTGTAGATAATGCTGCTATAGACATCAGGGTGCATATATCCTTTCAAATTAGTGTTTTTGTAGTCTTTGGGTATATACCTAGTTGTGCGATTGCTGGGTCATAGGGTTGTTTTATTTTTAACTTTTTGAGGAACCTCCATACTATTTTCCAGAGTGGCTGCACCAGTTTTCATTCCCAACAGTGCAGGAGGGTTCCTTTTTCTCCATATCTTTGCCAACACCTGTTGTTTCTTGTGTTGTTGATGTTAGCCATTGTGACAAGTGTGAGGTGATACTTCATTGTAGTTTGGATTGCATCTCCCTGATGATAAGTGATGATGAGCATATTTTCATATGTCTGTTGGCCATCTGTACATCTTCTTTGGGAAAATGTCTGTTCATGTCTTCTACCCATTTTTAATTAGATTTAATTAGATTAGTGGAGATTAGATTAGCTGAGTTTTATAAGTTCTTTATATATTTTGGATACTAATCCTTTATCATATATGTAATTTGCAAAAATCTTCTCCCATTCTGTAGGCTGCCTTTTAATTTGTTGATTGTTTCCTTAACAATCTGCTGTGCAGCATCTTTTTATTTTGATGTAGTCCTAACTTGCTTTTGTTTCCCTTGCCTCAGGAGATGTACTGTGGCCGATGTCAAAGAAATTACTGCCTGTGTTCTTTTCTAGGATTTTTGAAAAAATTTTTAATGTTTATTTATTTATTTTGAGAGAGAGAGAGAGAGAGAGAGCGAGAGAGCGAGCGAGCAGGCGAGGGGCAGAGAAAAAGGAGGAAAGAGAATTCCAAGCAGGAATTCCACGCTGTCAGTGCAGAGCCGGACGTGGGGCTCGAACTCATGAACCATGAGATAATGACCTGAGCTAAAACCAAGAGTCAGACACTTAATCTGCTGAGCCTCCCAGGTGCCCCTTTTTCCTAGGATTTTTTTATGATTTCAGGTCTCACATTTAGATCTTTAATCCATTTTGAATTTATTTTTCTGTATGGTGTAAGAAAGTGGTCTAGTTTCATTCTGTTACATGTAGCTGTCCAGTTTTCCCAACACTATTTGTTGAAGAGATATCCCTTTTCCTATTGGGTATTCTTCCTGCTTTGTTGAAGATTAATTGTTAGGTCTTATGTTTAGTTCTTTGATCTATTTTGGATTAATTTTTGATGTTAATATTTTAATGGTGTTGGGTGAGGGCACAACTTTGTTCTTTTGTATATGGATATACAGTTTTCCCAGTATCGTTGTGGAAAAGGTTTATTTGGGTACTATTAACATCCTTAATATGTTAAGTCTCCCAGGGTGCCTGGGTGGCTCTGTCAGTTAAGTGGCTGACTCTTGGTATTGGCTCAGGTCATGATCTCACGGTTTATGAGTTGGAGGCCTCATCAGGCTCTACACTGACAGCATGGAGACTGCTTGGGATTCTCTCTCCCTTTCTCTGTCCCTTTACCCACTTCTCTCTTTCTCAAAAATAAATAAATAAACCTTTAAAAAATGTTAAGTCTCTTACATGGATGGAACTAGAGGGTATTATGCTAAGCGAAATTAGAGAAAGACAAATATCAAATGACTTCACTCATATGAGGACTTTAAGACACAGAACAGATGAACACAAGGGAAGGGAAGCAAAAATAAGATAAAAACAGGGAAGGGGACAAACATAAGAGAGTCTTAAATATGAAGAACAAACAGAGGGTTATTGGAGGGGTTGTGGGAGGGGGGAAGGGCTAAATGGGTAAAGGGCATTAAAGAATCTATCCCTGAAATCATTATTGCACTATATGCTAACTAACTTGGATGTAAATTTAAAAAAAATAAGTTAAAAAAAAGACCTCCCCCCCAAAAAGAAAAAAAAATGTTAAGCCTCCCAATCCATGGACATAGGCTGTTTCAATTATTTATGCCTTCTTTAATTTCTTTCAGCAATATTTTTTAGTTGCTTTCTACAAGTCTTTTCCTTCTTGGTTAATTCCTAAGTATTTTATTCTTTTTGATGCTATTGTAAATGGAATTGTTTTTGTAATTTTCTTCTCAGATTCTTCATTGTTTTGTGTATAGAAATGCAACTGATTTTTGTGTGTTGACTTTGTATCCTGCAATTTTGCTACATTCATTTATGCCAATAGGGTTTTTTTTTTATGGAGTCTTTAGATTTTCTACATATAAGATCATATGGTCTGCAAACAGACATAATTTTACTTGTTCCTTTGCAATTTGGATGTACTTTTTATTTCTTTTTCTTGCCTAGTCCTCTGGTTAGAACGTTCAGTACTATGTTAAATAGCAGTGGTAAGAGTGGACGTCCTTGGGGTGCCTGGGTGGCTCAGTCAGTTGAGCATTTGACTCTTGATTTCTGCTCAGGTCATGATCCCAGGGTCGAGGGATGGAGCCCCACATTGGGCTCCACACTGAGCACGGAGACTACTTAAGATATTCTCTCTTTCTCCCCCTGTCCCTCTCTCCAGCTTGCATGCTCTCTTGCTCTCTCTCTTTCTCTCTAAAAAAAAAAAAAAGAAAGAAAGAAAGAAAAGAAAAGAAAAGAAAAGAAAAGAAAAGAAAAGATAAAAGAAAAGAGGGCATGCTTGCCTTGATCCTGATCTTAGAGGACAAGTTTTCAGCCTTTCACCATTTTGTATGGTATTCATTATGAGCTTTTCATGTATAGCTTTTGTTAATGTTGAGACAGTTTCTTTTTATTCCTATTATATTAAGTGTTTTGTCATGACAGGGTATTAAATTTGTCAATTGCTTTTTCTGCATCAATTAAGATGATCCTGTGTTTTTTCCCCTTTATATTGTTGATGTAGTATATCACATTGATTCATTTTCTTATGTCACACCATCCTTGCATTTGAATTTTGTGTTATTTCTTGAGAAATAAATCCCACTTGGTCATGGTGTGTAATCCTTTTAATATGCTGCTGAATTATGTTTACTGGTATTTTGTTGAGGCTTTTTCCTAAATGTTCATAATGGATATTGGTCTGTACTTTTCTTTCTTGTAGTGTCTTTTTCTCGCTTTTGTATTGGAATTATGCTGGCTTCATAGAATAAGTTAGGAAGTAGTCCCTCCTCTTAATTTTTTGGAAAAGTTTGAAAATGATTGGCATTATTTCTTAAATGTTTGGTAGAATTTACTAGTGAAGCCATCTGTTCCATGTCTTTTATTTGTTGGAATATTTTTGATTAATTATTCCATAGCCTTACTAATTATGTCTATTTCCTTGTGATTTAGTCTTGGTAAGTTTTGTGGTTTTAGGAATTTGCCCATTTCATCTAGGTTATCCAATTTGTTGGCATATAATTGTTCTTAGTACACTTATAATCTCTTTTTCCCTCCTGTAGAATTGGTGGTAAATGTCCCCACTTTCATTTATGATTTTAGCAATTTGAGTCTTCTTTTTTTCGTAGTCTATGTAACTAAAAGTTTGCCAATTTTGTTGGTCATTTTGAAGAACCAACTTTTGGTTTCACTGTTTTTCTCTATTCTCTATTTCATTTATATTTGCTCTGATTTTTACTATTTCCTTCTTTCTGCTAGCTTTGGGTTTAGTTTGTTCTTTTTCTAGTTCCTTAAGTTATAAAGGTAGGTTGTTGATCTCAAATATTTCTCTCTCTCTCTCTTTTTTAATGTTTGTTTTTGAGAGAGACAAAGACAGAGCATGAGCAGGGGAGGGGCAGAGAGAGGGAGACACAGAATCTGAAGCAGGCTTCAGGCTCTGAGCTGTCAGGACAGAGCCCAATGCAGGGCTCAAACTCAAACTAGATCATGACATAAGCTGAAGTCGGACGCTTGACCAACTGAGCCACCCAGGCACCCTGTTCTTTCTTGCTTTTTAATATAAGTATTTATAGATACAAGTTTCTCCCTTAGCACTGTTTTGCTGTGTCCTGTAAGTTTTGGTATACTATATTTTTGTTTTCATTCATCTCTCAGTATTTTCTTTTTTCCACCTCTGAGTATTTTCTAATTTCTCTTGTGATTTCTTCTTTCATACATCGATTGTTTAAAATTGTGTTGTTTAGTTTTCACAATTTTGCGAATTTTCTAGTTTTCATGTTATAGATTTCTGACATCATCACATTGTGGTCAGAGAAGATACTTTATATGGTCTGTCTTTTAAATCTATTGAGATCTAATCTGTGTCCTAACATGTGGTTTATCCTGGAAAATATTTCACGTGCACTGAGAAGAAGAGTGTATATGCTGTTGTTATTGGGTGGAATGTTCTGTATATGTCTGTTAGTTCTAATTGGTTTACCTTGTTAATGGTCTCTATTTCCTTACTTATGTTTTGTCATGTTTTATCCATTATTGTGAGTGAAGTAATGAAGTCTCCAATTATTATTGTAGAACTATTTTGCCCTTTAGTTCTGTCAGCTTTAGTTTCGTATATTTTGATGGTCTGTCATTAGGTTTATAAATGTTTATAATTGTTATATCTTCTTGGTGTATTGAGCCTTTTATTAATATACAATGTCCTTTGTCTCTTGTACCTTTTTTGAATTAAAGTCTATTTTGTCTGATACTAGTATACCCAGTTCTGATTTCTTTTGGTTACTATTTGCATGGAATATCTGTTACCTTCCACTCACTTTCAACTGGTTTGTGACTTTGGATCTCAAATGAGTCTCTTATAGACAGCTTATATTTGGATCATGTGTTTTTCTCCATCATGCTGATCTCTGTCATTTGATTGGAGATTTTAATCCATTTACCTGTAATCACTGAAAAGGAGGGACTTACTTCTATCATTGTGCTAATTGTTTTTATAAGCTCTGTAGCTTTTTTTGTCCCTCATTCCCTAAATTCCTGTCTCCTTTTGTGTTTAGTTGATTTTTTTGATAGTGAAAAGTTTAAATTCCTTCTTAATTTTCTTTTGTGTATATTCTCCAGCTATTTTCTTTGTTATATTTAACATCCCACAGTTACAATATTCTAATTTGAATTTATAGCAGCTTAACTTCAATGACATACAAAAGCTTTTCTCCTTTACATCTCTATCCCCACCCCTTTTGGTTGTTGATGTCACAGGATTACATCTTTATACATTGTGTGCCCCCAACCATAAACTGCTAATTCCTTTAAATGCATTAATCTCCTAATTAACCTAGTGTAGAGATACACACTAAGGTCACAGTAATACTAGCTATTACAGTAATAATTGCTTTTTTCTATAAATGTATTAGTTTCTTAAATTGTGTAGAAAACAAAAAAGTTACAAGCCATTGTTACAATAATACTAGCTTTTATAATTTCTCATTTATTTACCTTTATTAAGATCCTTATTTGGGGGCACCTGGGTGGCTCAGTCAGGCATCTGACTCTTCATCTCAACTCAGGTCTTGATCTCAGGGTCATGAGTTCAAGCCCCGCATTGGGTGTGGAGGCTGCTTAAAACAAAACAAAATAAGAACCTTTAAGATCTTTATTTCTCCATAGACATTCAAGGGGTACTGCCTAGTGTCCTTTTTTTTTATTTATGCAAATATTTATTTAAATTTGAGTTAGTTAACATACAGTGTAATGTTAGTTTCAGACGTAATTTAGTGATTCATCACTTACATACAACACTCAGTGCTCATCACAAGTGCCCTTCTTAATATCCATCACCCATTTAACCCATCCCCCTCCCACTTCCCCTCCAGCAATCTTCAGTTTGTTCTCTATACTTAAGAGTCTGTTTTATGGTTTGTCTCTCTCTCTCTCTCTCTCTCTCTCTCACTCTCTCACTCTCTCTCTCTCTCTCCTTTCTTTTCACCTTGAAGAACTCCCTTGAACAGTTCTTGGATGGCTTGTCTAGTGTTCACAAGTTCCATCAGCTTTTATTTATCTGGGAATGATTTGATTTCTCCTTCACTTTTGTAGGACAGTTTTGCTGGGTATAGGATTCTTGGTTGACAGGATTGTTGTTGTTGTTGTTTTTCCATTGAGCACTTTGAATATATCTTCCCATTGTCTTCTGGCCTTCTGTTGAATAATCCTATTGAGGATCCCTTGTATGTGATGATTCACTTCTCTCTCTCTACTCTGAAGATTCATTCTTTGTCTTAATCTTTTGAAAGTTTGATTACAGTGTGTCTCATTGTAGGTCTTGAGTTCATGTTATTTGTAGTTCATTGAGGTACTTGCATATTTATATTCATTTTTGTCATCATATTTGGGAAGTTTTCAGCCATCATTTCTAATATGTTCTCTCTGCCCCTGTCTCTGTTCTCCTTCTAGGACTCACATGACTTGTATGTTGGTCTTTTTGATGGTGTCCCATAGGTCCCTGAGACTCCATTTGCTTTTCATAAATCTTTTTTTCTTTCTATTCCTCAGAGTTGATAATTTCCATTGTCTTATCTTCAAGTTCATTGATTATCCTGCTTGCTTAATCTGCCTTTGAATCTCTCTATTGAAATTTTCATTTCTGTTATACTTTTTGGCTCCAGAATTTCTTTTTGTTTTCTTTTTAGGTTTTCTATCTTTTTCTTGATATTTTTATTTTGTTTACATATTGTTTAATTGACTTTCTTCAAATCCTTAGTTCTTTGAACAGTCTAAGGCCATTATTTCAAATGCTGTCTAATATATCTGCCGTGAGATCTTTTTTAGGGACAGATTCTGATGAATTATTTTTTTCCTTTGAATGGGACATACTTTCCTTTGTTTTTGTATGCTTTGTGATTTTTTTGGTGAACACTGGACATTTGAATCTAATAATGTGGTAACTCTGGAAATCAGATTTTCTTCTTTCCTCCAGGGTTTGCTGGACTTTGTTGTTGTTGTTGTATTGATTGATTGATTGATTGGTTGGTTGATTGTAGGCCATTTCTGTGCCAAAGATAAGCTGGGTGTGTAAACTTAAAGCCTTCTTATGTTTTTTCTGAGCCTTTCTTTAGGCATGCACAGTAACTTTCTAATTTTTCCTGTATATGCAGCTATTTTCTTTTGTTTTTTTAATTAAATTTTTAATTTTAATTCCAGTATAGTTAACATACAGTGTAGTATTAGTTTCAGGTGTACAATGTAGTGATTCAGCAATTCCGTACATTACTCAGTGCCCATGATGATAAGGATACTGTTTAATCCTCATCACCTATTTCACCCATCTGCCCACTCATCTCCCTTCTGGTAAGCATCCGTGTGTTCTCTATAGTTAAGACACGGTTCCTTGGTTTGTCTTTTTTTCCCCCTTTGCTCATTTGTTTTGTTTCTTAAATTTCACATATAAGTGAAAGCTTATGGTATATTTGTCTTTCTCTGGCTGACTTATTTTGCTTAGTGTTATACTCTGCAGCCCTATCCATGTCATTGCAAATGACAAGATTTCATTCTTTTTAAGGCTGAATAATGTTCCATTGTATATATGTATGTGTAGATACACACACACACACACACACACACACACACACACCCTGCATCTTCTTTATCCATTCATCTATTGATGGACAGTTAGGTTACTTCCATAATTTGGCTATTGTAAATAATGCTGCAATAAACATACGGGTGCATATATCCCTTTGAATTAGTGTTTTGTATTCTTGGGGTAAATACCCAGTTGTGTGATTGCTCAATAATTGTGTAGTTCTATTTTTAAGTTTTGAAAGAACCTCCATACTGTCTTCCACAAAAGGAAATAGAAGCAGAACAGCAAAGACAGCCTAAACCCAGCAGAAGAAGAGAAATAATAAAGATCAAAGCAGAAATAAACAATATAGAATCTAAAAAACTGTAGAGCAGATCAATGAAACCAAGAGTTGGTTTTTGAAAAAATAAACAAAATTGATAAACCTCTAGCCAGGCTTCTCAAAAAGAAAAGGGAGATGACCCAAATAGATAAAATCATGAATGAAAATGGAATTATTACAACCAGCCCCTCAGAAATACAAGCAATTATCAGGGAATACTATGAAAAATTATATGCCAACAAACTGGACAACCTGGAAGAAATGGTCAAATTCCTAAACACCCACACACTTCCAAAACTCAATCAGGAGGAAATAGAAAGTTTGAACAGACCCATAACCAGCGAAGAAATTGAATCAGTTATCAAAAATCCCCCAACAAATAAGAGTCCAGGACCAGATGGCTTCCCAGGGGAGTTCTACCAGATGTTTAAAGCAGAGATAATACCTATCCTTCTCAAGCTATTCCAAAAAATAGAAAGGGAAGGAAAACTTCCAGACTCATTCTATGAAGCCAGTATTGATTCCTAAACCAGACAGAGACCCAGTAAAAAAAGAGAACTACAGGCCAATATCCCTGATGAATATGGATGCAAAAATTCTCAATAAGATATTAGCAAATCGAATTCAACAGCATATAAAAAGAATTATTCACCATGATCAAGTGGGATTCATTCCTGGGATGCAGGGCTGGTTCAACATTCACAAATCAATCAACGTGATACATCACATTAATAAAAGAAAAGATAAGAACCATGTGATCCTGTCAATCAATGCAGAAAAGGCATTGACAAAACTCAGCAACCTTTCTTAATAAAAACCCTTGAGAAAGTCGGGATAGAAGGAACATACTTAAACATCATAAAAGCCATTTATGAAAAGCCCACAGCTAACATCATCCTCAATGGGGAAAAACTGAGAGCTTTTTCTCTGAGATCAGGAACACGACAGGGATGTCCACTCTCACTGCTGTTGTTTAACATAGTGTTGGAAGTTCTAGCATCAGCAATCAGACAATAAAAGGAAATTAAAGGCATCAAAATTGGCAAAGATGAAGTTAAGCTTTCACTTTTGTAGATGACATGATATTATACATGGAAAATCCGATAGACTCCACCAAAAGTCTGCTAGAACTGATACATGAATTTAGCAAAGTTGGAGCATACTGTCTTCCACAGTGTTTATATTCCCACCAACAGTATGTTATGTTCCCCTTTCCTCATATCCTTGCCAACACTTGTTTCTTGTGTTTTCTATTTTAAGCCGTTCTGTCAGGTGTGAGGTGATTTTTCAATTTTGGTTGTGATTTGCATTTCCCCGATGATAAGTGATGTTGAGAACCTGTTCATCTGTCTGTAGGCCATCTGTATGTCTTCTTTGGAGAAATTTCTGTTCGTGTCTTCTGCCATTTTAAAATTGGATTGTTTTTTGGCTGTTGAGTTATATAAGGTCTTTATGTAGTTTGAATATTAACGCTTTATTGGATATGTCATCTGCAAATATCTTCTCCCATTCAGTAGGTCTTCTAGTTTTGTTGATTTTTTCCTTTGCTGTGCAGAAGTTTGTATTTTGATGTGGTCCCAACAGTTTATTTTTGCTTTTATTACCCTCATCTCAGGACACATATCTAGGAAAACGTTGCTACAGCTGATATCAGAGAAGTTATTGCCTGTGCTCTCTCCTAGGATTTTTATGGCTTCAGGTCTCACATTTAGGTCTTTAACTCATTTTGAGTTTATTTTTGTGCATGATGTAAGAAAGTGATCCGGTTTCATTCTTTTGCATGTTGCTGTCCAGTTTTCCCAACACCATTTGATGAAGAGACTGTCTTTTCCCCATTGCATGTTCTTTCTTTGTCTAAGGTTAACTGATCATATAATTGTGGGTCTATTTCTGGGTTTTCTATTCTGTTCCATTAATCTATGCGTCTGTTTTTATGCCAGTACTATACTGTTTTGGTTACTTGTAATATTACTTGAAGTCTGGAATTATGATACCTCCAGTTTTGTTTTTACTTTTTAAGATTGCTTTGGAGATTCGGGATCTTTTGTGGTTCCCTCCAAATTTTAAGAATGTTTGTTCTACTTCTCTGAAAAATGCTATTGGTATTTTGATAGGGATTACATTAAATCTGTAGATTGCTTTGGGTAGTGTAGACATTTTAACAATATTTGTTCTTCCAACCCATGAGATACATTTGTTTTTTAATGTACTAGACTTTAATGTCTGACTCTCCAAAGGGGAAAAGTGAAACATGTGAGGCGAATAGAGGGATACTGGCCTTTTAAATCTCTTGGAAGTCATTTCAGCTGGAGAGGAAGGGGCTTGCAACAAAGGAGGAATTGCAGCAACAATAACCTGCTTCTTTGTCTGCATCTTTCGGATCAGAAGCAACAATCAGCAATCAGAGCACAAATTCCTGACATCTGGAGGACAGCCTCCTTTTCTTTCACCCTAGCTCTTGTAAGCTATGTGCAAGCAGCTCCAAGGAAGTGCACAGGTGACTGCCACTTGGCTGGGGATGGATATCTGCTACTTTTCCAAGAGCTGAAATTGGCTAAAATTGACTGTAATTTACTATCCAATTCTTTCCTTGCAAGCCTTCAACAGACTCCGGGATTCTAAAAACAGTTACATCAGGCAGATTCTGCCAAGCAAAATTGTCATCTAGGTGGGGAGACAGATTCTGGTCCTTCCAACACCACCATCTTCCCATAATCTGAGGTCTTCTCTATTTCTTCATTTCAATAATGTTCACTCTTGCTTGTTACAGCAGAGTCATAAAAGCTTCTTTAAAGTAATTGATAATTTTAACCATCTGTTTCATTTTAACATTCCCATCTATTGGTTGTTTTTCTCTTATAAGTTGAAGTTTTTTTGGTTCTTTTACTGTGTGTTTGGAAAGCCATTCCTTCAAGAGCTTCAAATCCTTAGTGTAGGGGACAGCCATTAAGTTCTACATTCCCTCATATGATCCTTGTGTTTATTATGTTTGTTAGTAGTTGGCATGGACAAGGAGAAATGGACTAGGAAGGAGAGAGAAAATGATAGTTCTGTTTTAAAAAATTGCAAAATGTAACAAATAAAGAAAACTGCCATCTTGGCATCATGATGTATAAATGTATACATTTATACAGTATAAATGTATAGCTTAATGAATTATTACAAGGCAAATATTCTTGTAGTAATGGTAGTTGTATGTAACCTGATGATTCAGAGAGCTGTTAGCAAGTCTGATTTCTCACTTCCCTTTCTTTTCCTTTCTTAGTTTTGTCTTCTTTGAACTCAGCCTGTCTTCAAGGGAAGAGAGAGTAAAGCTGAAGAGAGAAGAAAGAAAAGAGTGGAACTGAATAGTATTTGTAATTCTAAGTCATGGCTGAGGTTATTGGTATTTTTTTCTCTTTTTCCAAGATTACAATAATTTCTTTCCAGGCCATTATATAAAGTTTCCTTATATTGAAACTTTCTTTCAAACTGAGCCCCATCCTGGAGCCTGGTTCCAAGCTCCTCCCTTCCAACAGTGGTGGGACTCATAGTCCAGAGCCTCAGTCCATACCATTCTCTTCTTTTTACACCTTTCCATATTCATTCAGTGAATCAATGAGCAATGAGCAAATATTGGCTCAGTCTTTTAATACGAGCACTTCCCTTAAGGAACCATGAAGTCATCCCTCATCAGATTTGGGCTTTAGTGAAGTAGAGATTATATGATGAATTTTATAAGTAATGCATAGCTTTGTTTCTACAGCAGGTAGTGATGTTCAGGGATGTGGCTGTAGACTTCTCACAGGAAGAGTGGGAATTTCTGGACCTGAAACAGAGAAACTTGTATAGAGATGTGATGTTGGAAAACTACAGCAACTTGGTCTCATTGGGTACGGACACCCCTCTCCCGTCTCCCAGTAATTAAGATTCTGCTTTATGTACAGATCTTTGTATAAACAACTTTTATGTATGCATATAGGACAGCTTTTTTGAACTTAGTACATAAAAGTAGTTGATACTGAAAAAAAAAAAAAAAACCTGTTACCTAGAATGTCTCCATCCTCTGCTGTAAATTTTCTAGATGCCTTTCATCTTCCCCATCCTTTAGACAATCTTGACATATTTATCTGAGTTTTGCCCTTCTTCACCAAGGAATTAGGTCTGAATTTTGGATATCCTTGACATAACTAAGTCCTGTTTCCTTTTTTATTGTTTTCAATAGGACTCTCTCTTCCTAAACCAACTTTGATCTCCTTTTTGGAACGAGATAATGAGCCTTGGATTGTTGAGAGAGAGTCACCAAAAGGCCTGTACCCAGGTAGGTGAGGGAAATTTAGAGAGGAGGAAGCTGTGCAAGAATAGACCACCTGCTCAGTGAGATGATAGCCCTTAGGTGAGAGCATCCAGAATGTTCTTCAAAGAGGGAGGTGTTGGGGCGCCTGGGTGGCGCAGTCGGTTAAGCATCCGACTTCAGCCAGGTCACGATCTCGCAGTCCGTGAGTTCGAGCCCCGCGTCGGGCTCTGGGCTGATGGCTCGGAGCCTGGAGCCTGTTTCCGATTCTGTGTCTCCCTCTCTCTCTGCCCCTCCCCTGCTCATGCTCTGTCTCTCTCTGTCCCAAAAATAAATATAAAAAAAAAAAAAAGAGGGAGGTGTTCTCTTTTTTTCCACAGTGACAAGTGTTCTGACTATAATTAAGATCCAGTTCTTTCCCTGTTTCTCTTTCTCTTTTGGTCTTAAATAGTTTCTCCATCTCCTGGTGTATGTATTTTCTCTAAATATTACTCTTATTTTAGCTACTTTCCAATAATCTGCACCCATTTCTTCACTAGTTTTTCTTTGATTCAGTGTTTTATTTATTCCATTTTTTGTCAGATCATAGAATACATTCATTTTTCTATTGTGGTAAAAAATACCCATATACATAACATTTGCCATTTTAACCATTTTTAAGCATTCAGTATAGTAGTGTCAATTATATGCACATAAGTTGTCCAACAGAGCTATAAGATTTTTTCATCTTGCAAAATTGAAATTCTATACCCATGGAACAACCACTTCCTTTTCCCACCTCCTCATCCCCTGGCAACCATTTTACTTTCTGTTTCTAAGAGTTTGACTACTTTAGATATCTCATATAAGTAGAATCATGCAGTATTTGTCTTTTTGTCACTGGGTTATTTCACTTAATGTCCTCAAGGTTTATCCATGTTGTAGTATATGACAAGTTTCCTTCTTTTTAGGTCCAAAGATTCCATTATATGTATATACCATATTTTCTTTATCCATTTTACTGTCAGGACATTAGGTTGCTTCTACGTCTTGGCTATTGTGAATAGTGCTACAATTAACACGGGTGTGCCAACATCTCTTCAAGATCCTGTTTTCAATTCTTTTGGATATATACTCAGAAGTGGAATTGCTAGAACGTATGGTAACTCTACTTTAATATATTGAGGAACCTCTCAGGTTTCCATAGTGGCTCTACCATTTAACATTCCCACCAATAGGGCATGAGGGTTTCAATTTCTTCACATTCTTGTCAACACTTATTATTTTCTGTTCTTTTTTTTTTTTTTAATTTTTTTTTCAACGTTTATTTATTTTTGGGACAGAGAGAGACAGAGCATGAACGGGGGAGGGGCAGAGAGAGAGGGAGACACAGAATCAGAAACAGGCTCCAGGCTCTGAGCCATCAGCCCAGAGCCTGACGCGGGGCTCGAACCCACGGACCACGAGATCGTGACCTGGCTGAAGTCGGACGCTTAACCGACTGCGCCACCCAGGTGCCCCTCTGTTCTTTTTTTGATAGCACCCATCCTAATGGGTATGAGGTGATATCTTGTGGTTTTATTTTACATTTCTGTGATGGTTAGTGATACTTTTCATGTGCTTGTTAGCCATTTGTATTTCTTTTTTGGAGAACAGCTATTCAACTCCTTTGCCCCTTTTAAATCAGGTTGGTTTTTCTGTTGTTGTTGAGTTGTTGGGATTCTTTGTATATTCTGCCTATTAACTCCTTATCAGATACATGGTTAGCAGATATTTCTCACATTCTGCAGATTGCCTTTTCACTCTCTGGACTGTTTCCTTTGCTGTGCAGATGTTTTTAAGTTTGATGTAATCCAGTTTTTGTGTTTTTTGTTTTTGGTGGCCTATCCAGGAAATCATTGCCAAATGCAATGTCACAAAACTTTCCCCAATATTTTCTTCTAAGTCTTTCAAGTTTCAGTTTTTATGTTAGGACTTTAGTCTATTCCTTGTTCGTTTTTGTGTATGGTCTAAGGTATGGATCCAACTTCATTCTTTTGCATGTGGATATCCAGTTTTCTCAGCACCATTTTTTGAAAAGACTATCCCTTCTCTGCTGTGTAGCCTTGACATCCTTGTTGAAGATCACTTGATGATATATGAGTTTTTAAATTTATTTTCACCAGCCTACTTATTTTTGAAGTTAAAGTGCTAAAGTTTGTCAGATGCAGAGAAAGCAATCCAAAGAATTAGATAAAAAAAAGTTGGAGGGGCTCCTGGATGGCTCAGTCGTTTAAGCTTCTGACTCTTTTTTTTTTTTTTTTTTTTTTAATTTTTTTTTTAAATTTTTTTTTCAACGTTTATTTATTTTGGGGACAGAGAGAGACAGAGCATGAACGGGGGAGGGGCAGAGAGAGAGGGAGACACAGAATCGGAAACAGGCTCCAGGCTCTGAGCCATCAGCCCAGAGCCTGACGCGGGGCTCGAACTCGCGGACCGCGAGATCGTGACCTGGCTGAAGTCCGACGCTCAACCGACTGCGCCACCCAGGCGCCCCAAGCTTCTGACTCTTGATTTCAGCTCGGGTCATGATCTTTCAGTTTGTGAGTTCAAGCCCTGCATCAGGCTCTGCACAGCCTGCTTGGAATTTTCTCTCTCTCCTTGTCTCTCTGTTCCTCTCCCACTTGTGTTCTTCCTCTCAAAATAAATAAATAAACTTAAAAACCTCTGGGTTATCATTCTCTTCTCTCAGATACAAGTTGTTTTTATAACTCAATTTAATATAACTTAATATATACATATGTCTGTATATAATCTGGCCAAATGATACATTTATTGTTTTCACTTTTTATCTTAAAATTTTTGAAACATACACAAAAGTAGACTGAATAGTGTGACCATCCCCTGACCCAACCCATGTACCATTCAGCATTAATAGTTATCAACTTTTTGCCAATCTTAGGTCTTTTCAAGTTTATTTATTTATTTAATTAAACTCAACACCCAATGTGGGGCTCGAGCTCACGACCCCAAGATCAAGAATCACATGTGCTTCCAACTGAGCCAGCCAGGCACCCCTCACCAATCTTGTTTTATCTAGTCCTCTCTAAGTTGTTGTTGTTGTTGTTTTTCTGCAGTATTTTGAAGCCTGTCCCAGACATTACAAATACATTCTTCAGTACAAACAATATGTTTCAATGACAATATTCTTAAAGCTTAGTTTTTAATAATTCATCTTATTGAAATCTCTTATGTTTATAAATGCTTGTTTTACCATCATAATTGTAGAGTTATTCATAGATAAGAATATGTAAGTATATACACTTATGGGGGTTTTGTGGTAACTATTTTCTTTATCTGAATTTTAATTTCTTTAGAACTCGATATTGTATTAGTACAACATCCCAAGAATAATTAGGAGTTTTAGAAAATATACTTAGGATCACATTGTAAAGAACATGGTTATGTTGATTTAAGAATATAACAGAAAAATATAACACCTTAAAACTTTACCTAGGTAATGTAAGTATAACTGTGTAGGTCCACATAATTTGCAGTATTGTCTGAGGTTTATAAGAATCAATATATAAAGATGATTTATTTCAATCACAACTGAATCTAGGTATACACCCACATTTATGCATATGTATATTTATGTAATCTTCAGTTTTAGTGCATGTAATAACTTTTCTGGTCCATAACACAAGTAAATACTTAGCGTGTTCTATTTAATTTAGGCTTTTTAAAAAATTTTATTTATTTTTTTAATTTACATCCAAATTAGGTAGCATATACTGCAACAATGATTTCAGGAGCAGATTTAGGCTTTTTTGTTTTTTACAACAGTTCAGTCTTATAAGAACTAAAATGTTATTTTATTTACATCTGGGAGAAGAGCTTAAAGAAAATGAACTGAACTATAATTACTTGGGCAAAACATTATTAGGTAAGGCAGTGAATCATAATCATAACTCTCATAGAGGTTATGGGTTATTTCCACAAAATATAGCAATGATCTCTGAAGGTAAGGCCTGTTGTTGTTTAGGACTCATTTGTGAAAACTAGCATTGGTGAGGGCTATTTTATGGCCCAGGAAGGCTGTCTGATGTTCTCTACAGGTACAGCATAGAGAGGTCATGAGTTTTTCATAGTCTTTATGCATTTATTCATTGATTTCCTTTTATTATCAACTTGAACAAACATGGTGGGAAAAAAATTAGCTTTTTATCATTGTCACATATTTTATTCAAAAAAAATTTTGGGGGGGGGGCGCCTGGGTGGCTCAGACAGTTAAGCGTCCAACTTCAGCTCAGGTCATGATCTCACGGTTTGTGAGTTCGAGCCCCACGTCGGGCTCTGTGCTGACAGCTCAGAGCCTGGAGCCTGCTTCGGATTCTGTGTCTCCCCCTGTCTCTACCCCTTCCCCACTTGTGCTCTTTCTCTCTCTCTCTCGCTCTCTCTCTCTCTCTCTCTCTCTCAAAAATAAATAAAATGTAAAAAAAAATTTTTTTTTAAATTATTTTTGAGAGAGCAAGACAGGGTGCGAGTAGGAGGGGCAGAGAGCGAGAGGAAGATACAGAATCTGAAACAGGCTCCAGGCTCTGAGCTGTCAGCACACAGACCAATGCAGGGCTTGAACTCGAGAATGGGAAGATCATGACCTAGGCTGAAGTCAGACACCCAACACACTGAGCCACCCAGGCACAACCTTGTCACATGTTTTAAAAATTAACTTTACAAAATCTTTTATTGAAATAACACATGGTATCAGTTTAGTCCAAATTGCCTTCTTACCAAGCAACGTTTATAGACTACTTCTTTCTTTGCCATTTTGTTTTTGCACTGCCACCTTGAGCATTTATTCTTAAGCAGATTAATTTTCAGAGTCAGGTTTTCTGTTCCTTTGGTTTATTAGCTTTTACCTCTTTCCTCTCTGCCCACAAACCAATATTCTGTTCTTATTTACAATCAATTAATACTTGGTAGAAGTAAATCCTTTTTGTTTTGGGGAATACTATGTAGCATTATTCTTCTTTACTTTAAAAGTTTATAAATGCTTAGTAAAATATTTTTTAATATGAAATTTATTGTCAAATTGGTTTCCATACAACACCCAGTGCTCATCCCAACAGGTGCCCTCCTCAATGCCCATCACCCACTTTCCCCTCCCTCCCACTCCCATCAACCCAGGAGGGAGAGTAAATGCTTAGTAAAATATTAAGAAAATGCAGACCTGTAATTATATCAACTAGAGAAAACCACAGGATTGCACTGGGTGAACTTTATTGTATCATGGATAACTACTGGTTTATAAACCTAAGTCTGGAATTTTTTAGTTTTTAGTATTTTTAGTTTCTTAGTATTCTGTTGTATGGATATTTTTCAGTTATTTAACCAAAATCCCAATGATAAATACAGACACCGTCTAAAAATTTTTGCTATTAAATATGTAACTTTACCACTTCATACATACTAAAACGGCTATACTAAAAAAGATAGGAGCAAGTGTTGGGATGTGGGGAAAAGGAACCCTCATATACTGCTGGTGGGAATGTAAAGTGGGGCAGCTATTTTGGAAGACTGACCACTCCTCAAAAAGTTAGAGTTACCATTTTACTCAGCAATTATACTCCTAGGTATAGAAGAAAATTGAACATCCACAGAAAAACTTGTACGTGACTATTCATTACAGCATTATTCACAATCACTAAAATGTAGAAACAACCCAAATGTCCATCAGCTGATGAGTGGACAAATAAAATATGGTATATGCATACAATGTAACATTATTTGTCACTAAAAAGGAGTGAAATACTCATATATACCACAATAGGGATGGCCCTTGAAAACATATGTTAAGTGAAAGAAGCCAACACAGAAGAACATATATTGTATGATTCCATTTACATAAAATGTCCAGAACATTTGAAATGTCAAATCTATAGAGATACAAAGTAAATTAGTAGTTCCCTAAGGCTGGTGAGGTTGGGGGACAACAGGAAGTTACTGCTGAAGAATACAAGTTTCTTTTGGGGATGATGAATATGTTCTAAACTTGAGTGTGGTGATGGTTGTAAACTGTGTAAATATACTAAAAACCACTGAATAATGCACTCTAAATGAGCAAATTATATGAATTATATCTCAATAAAGCTGTTATAAAAGAGTATTATCTCTGTTACTCTGTTCTTGAATAATTATTCTTTGATTTTTAAAAATTATTTTTAATTACAAAAGGAATACATACAAACATTCTTCTTTGTAAAATCAGAGATGTTACATTGGTTGCTTGATTGACTAACTGGCCATCTGTTGGCCATCTTTAGTCACTCTTTAAAGAAGACATCTTTAGGTTATCTGCCCATTTTTTAACCAGATTGCTTGTTTTTTGGTGTTGAGTTATAGAAGTTCTTTATATATTTTGGATATTAACCCTTTATTGGATATATCATTTGCAAATATCTTCTCCCATGCAGTAGGTTGTGTTTTTGTTTTGTTGATGCTTTCCTTTGCCTTGCAAAAGCTTATAGTCCTAACAATTTATTTTTGCTTTTGTTTCCTTTGCCTTAGGAGACATATCTAGAAAAATGTCACTATGGCTAATGTCAGAGAATTACTGTTTGTGCCCTCTTCTAAGATATTTATGGTTTCAGGCCTTACATTGAGGTCTGTAGTCCATTTTGAGTTTATTTTTGTGTATGTTGTTATAACATGGTCCAGTTTCATTCTTTTGCATGTTGCTGTCCAGTTTTCCCAGTACCATTGATGAAGAAGAGACCATGTTTTCCTCATTGGATATTCAGATCAATTATGGGTTTATTTCTGGGCTCTCTGTTCTGTTCCACTGGTCTATGTGCCTTTTTTTGTGCCAGTACCATATTGTTTTGATGACTACAACTTCATAGTATATCTTAAAATCTGGAATTGTGATACCTCAAGTTTTGTTATTCTCTCTCAACATAGCTTCGGCTATTCAGGGTCTTCTGTAGTTCCATACAAATTTTAGGATTATTTGTTCTAGTTCAGCAAAAAATGCTGTTGGCATTTTGATAGGGATTGCACTAAATCTGTAGATTGCTTTGGGTAGTATAGACATTTTAGCAATATTAATTCTTCCAATCTGTAAACATGGAAGATCTTTCTATTTGTATTGTCTTCAATTTCTTTCATTAATGTTTTATAGTTTTCAGAGTACATGTCTTTCACCTCCTTGGTTAAATTTATTCCCAGATATTTTATTTATGTATTTATTAAAAAAAATTTTTTTTACGTTTATTTATTTATTTATTTATTTTTAAATTTTTTTTCAACGTTTTTTTATTTATTTTGGGACAGAGAGAGACAGAGCCTGAACGGGGGAGGGGCAGAGAGAGAGGGAGACACAGAATCGGAAACAGGCTCCAGGCTCTGAGCCATCAGCCCAGAGCCTGACACGGGGCTCGAACTCCCGGACCGCGAGATCGTGACCTGGCTGAAGTCGGACGCTTAACCGACTGCGCCACCCAGGCGCCCCAACGTTTATTTATTTTTGAGACAGAGAGAGAGACAGAGCATGAACAGGGGAGGGGCAGAGAGAGATGGAGACACAGAATCTGAAACAGGCTCCATGCTTTGAGCTGTCAGCACAGAGCCCGATGCGGGGCTCGAACTCAGGGACAGTGAGATCATGACTTGAGCCGAAGTCAGACGCTTAACCGACCAAGCCACCCAGGCATCCCTATTCCCAGACATTTTAATATGAATCAAAACCACAATGAGATTACCTCACACCTGTCAGAATGGCTAAAATTTACTACTCAGGAAACAACAGATGTTGACAAGAATGTGGAGAAGGGGGAACACTTTTGCATTGTTCGTGGGAATGCAAACTGGTACAACCACTCTGGAAAACAGTATGGATGTTCATCAAAAAATTAAAAATAGAACTACCCTGTGACCCAGCAATTGCACTACTAGGTATTTATCCAAAGGATACAAAAATGCTGATTCAAAGGGGCACATGCACCCCAATGTTTATAGCAGTGCTATCAACAATAGCCAAATTATGGAAAGAGCCCAAATGTCCATCGACTGATGAGTGTATACAAAAGATGTGGTGTATATATACAATGGAATGTTACTCAGCAATCAAAAAGAATGAAATCTTGCCATTTGCAACAATGTGGATGGAACTAGAGGGTATTATGCTAAGCAAAATAAGTCAGTCAGAGAAAGACAAATATCATATGATATCATTCATGTGTGGAATTTAAGAAATACAATAGATGAACATAGGGGAAAGGAAGGAAAAATAAGATAAAAACAGAGAGGGAGGCAAACCATAAGAGACTCTTAAATACAGAGAACAAACTGAGGGTTGCAGGAGGGGTGATAGGTGGGAAGATAAGCCTAATTGGGTGATGGGCATTAAGGAGGGCACTTTTT
The DNA here is from genome assembly GCF_016509475.1 of Prionailurus bengalensis. Taxonomy (NCBI): domain Eukaryota; kingdom Metazoa; phylum Chordata; class Mammalia; order Carnivora; family Felidae; genus Prionailurus; species Prionailurus bengalensis. The sequence continues at coordinate 16,477,766 of NC_057352.1, read as the reverse complement.
GGGATGAGCACTGGGTGTTATATGGAACTTATGAGTCATTAAATTCTACTTCTGAAGCCAATACTACACTATATGTTAACTGACTTGAATTAAAAAAGATTTATTCCCAGGTATTTTATTATTTTTGGTGCAATTATAAATGGAATTGTTTCCTTAATTTCTCTTTCTGCTACTTCATTATTAGTATATGGAAATGCTACTGATTTCTGGGTATTAATTTTATATCCTATAACTTTACTGAATTCATTTATTACTTCTAGTAGTTTCTTGGTGGAGTCTAGCATTGTCTATGTATAGTATATCATCTGCAAGTAGTGACAGTTTAACTTCTTTATCAATGTGGATGCCTCTTGTTTCTTTTTCTGGTATTATTGCTGTGATTAGGACTTCCAGTATTTTGTTGAATAAAAGTGGTGAGGTGGATATCCTTGTCTTGTTCCTGATCTTAGAAGCTCTCAGATTTTCACCATTTAGTATGATGTTAGCTGTGGGTTTTTCATATATGGCATTTGTAACATTGAGGTATGTTCCCTCTAACCTACTTTGTTGAGTTTTTTTTCCTGGATGGATGTTGAATTTTGTCAAATGCTTTTGCTGCATCTATTGAGATGATCATAATGATATTTATCCTTCCTTTTATGGATGTGGTATATCACATTGATTGATTTGCAAATATTCAGTCATCCTTGTATCCCCAGAATAAATCCCACTTGATCGTGGTGAATGATCCTTTTAATGTATCGTTGGATTTGGTTTGCTAATATTTTGTTGAGGATTTTTGCATTTATGTTCATCAGGGATGTTGGCCTGTAGTTTTTTCGTGTGTATGGTGTCTTTGTCTGGTTTTATTATTAGGGTAATGCTGGCTTCATAGAATATATTTGGAAGCATTCCCTCCTTTTCTTTCTTTGGAATATTTTGAGGAGAATAGGTATTAACTCTTCAAATGTTTGGTAGAATTCACCTGTGAATTCATCTCAGAGATACTACACTTAAAACAGTTGTCCCTTTGATTTACCATAACAATCCCAATTTTTAAAAAAGTTTTTATTTAAATTCCAGTTAGTTAACATACAGTGTAATAATAGTTTCGGGTGTACAATATAGTGATTCAGCACTTCCATACTAAACCCAGTGTTCATCACAACATGTGCACTCCTTAATCCCGGTCACTTATTTAACCCATTCCCCCCCACACCTCCCCGCTGGTAACCTTCAGTTTGTTCTCTATAGTTAGGAGTCTATTTCTAGGTTTGCCCCTCTCTTTTTTTCCCCTTTGCTTGTTTTGTTTCTTAAATTCTACATATGAGTGAAATCATATGGTATTTATCTTTCTCTGACTGACTTATTTCGCTTAGCCTAATACTCTCTAACTACATCCAGGTCATTGCAAATGACAAGATTTCATTCTTTTTTGTGGCTGAATAATATTCCATAATATGTATATACAAATATATACACATATACACACACATACACATACCACATCTTCCTTACCCATTCATCAGTAAATGGACACTTGGACTGTTACCATAATTTGGCTATTGTAGATAATGCCATATAAACACTGGGGTGCATGTATCCCTTTGAATTAGTATTTTTATATTCTTTGCATAGATATCTAGTAGTGAACTTGCTGGATTATAGGGTAGTTTTATTTTAACTTTTTGAGGAACCTCCATACTGTTTTCCACAATGGCTGCACCAGTTTGCATTCTCACCAACAGTGCATGAGGTTCTCCTTTCTCCACATCCTCACCAACACCTGTTGTTGATTTTAGTCATTCTGACAGGTGTGAGGTGATACCTTACTGTAGTTTTGATTTATATTTCCCTGATGATCAGTGATGATGAGCATCTTTCATGTGTCTGTTAACCATCTGTATGTCTTACTTGGAAAAATGTCTATTCATGTCTTCTGACCATTTTTAAATTGGATTATTCATTTTTGAAGTGTTAAGTTTGATAAGTTATTTATATATTTTGTATACTAACCCTTTATCAGATATATCAGTCATTTGCAAATATCTTCTCCCATTTTGTAGGTTGCTTTCAGTTTTGTTGATTGTTTCCTTCACTGTGTAGAAGCTTTTATTTTTCTGTAGTCCCAATTGTTTAATTTTTCTTTTGTTTCCCTTGGCTCAGGAAACGTATCTAGAAAGACGTTGTTATGGTTTTGGCCATAATTAATTCAAATAATTCTACTTGTCTCTCTCTTCTCCTTCTGGTATTCTAATTATGTGCCCTCTTGACATTATCCCGTAAGTCTTGGATGATCTGTTCTGTTTTTTGTTTGTTTTGTTTTTAAATTCACTTTTCTTTTTGCATTCATTTTGGCAAGTTTCTATTGACCTATCTTCAATAGGGAAGAGGGAATCAGAATTCAGTCAAGATGCATACTTTGCATTTGGTGATTCTGTGTATTTAATCTCTTTGGATCTAGAACCATTTTTTTCCATGATAGTAAATTAAAAAAAAAAAAAATTTTAACGTTTATTTATTTTTGAGACAGAGAGAGACAGAGCATGAACGGGGGAGGGGCAGAGAGAGAGGGAGACACAGAATCGGAAGCAGGCTCCAGGCTCCGAGCCATCAGCCCAGAGCCTGACGCGGGGCTGGAACTCACCAACCCTGAGATCGTGACCTGAGCCGAAGTCGGACGCTCAACCGACTGAGCCACCCAGGTGCCCCGTCCATGATAGTAAAATTTTAAGAGTACATGTCAGTTGTCTTATAGAATATTCCACATTCTGAGTTTTTCTAATTCCTCACTTACAATATTCTTTAACCTGTACCTCTGTATTCTGTACTACCTGGAAGTTAGATTTCATAGCTTGTTTGGATTCAGCTTAAACATTTGTGATAAGAATACTTTAAAGATGATGCTGTGTATTTTTATATTGCATCACATTTTCCATCCACCCTTAGTAGAAAATAGAGGTAAATATCTTTCAGACCTTGAGGTGGGAAATGACTTCTTAAATAAGATGCAAAAATAACTGACTATAGAAGAGGATAAATATAGCAAGTCGTTACTGATTTCTCAAGTACGCATGGCTTTTATATTGTTTCTATTTGCATTTTCACTTAAAAATCCTGTTTTTATAAGCTGTTTTATAATTTAATATCTAATATATAAGAGCCCCCATTTTATTTTGTCAGAATATTATTATCTATGGTTGTTATATAAATACCCTTGTATATACATTTTTAATCACCTTGTCAAATATTATAAAAGTCCTTTTGGGCTTTTCATTAGAGTTACACCAAGTTTTATATCAATTTGGCAAGAGTTGACATTTTTCCTACATTGAGCATCCCTTCCATAAATGATGATCTTTTATGATCATCATTAAGAATTTTAAATTTTATAGTTTTATCCATGAAAATCTTTGAACATCTCTGCTAAGAGTTATTCCTTAAAACTTGAGAACTTTTGTTAGTTATTATAAACAAAATCATTTTCCTGTTATAATTCCTAATTGATTATTGCTGACATACAATTTATTTTTCACAGCTGTTTTTTTTATAATCCTTCCATCCTTGCCAAATTGGCTTATTACTTCCATTGGTTTATGGGGTTTGCAGTTTTTGATACCTGATTTCCTTTGTCTTAAGAACCCAGGCTCCTTTCTTGCTGTTTTCCTATCTTAATGTATAGCTCTGATAAGGAGTCTCCTTCTTTGACCAAAGTTTAGTCAGGCTCCTCTGAGCCCTCTTCTTGAGTAGACTTTATTTTTTGGCCTTCTGTCCAAGGTCTGCTGAGCCCATTTCAGCAAGAATCCTGCCAAGGCAGTTTAGCGAGAATTCCCACACTCCTGATACCTAACCAAGTTACTCTGAGTAATTTTCTATCCAGTGACTCCTTCAATCTGCCTGTTGGCTATAAATCCCCAGATGTCCCTGTTGAATTTAGAGTTGAGTTCATCGTTTCTACCCTTGGAATAGTTCAGACCCTTACTGCAGTAATCTTGAATACAGTCTTCCTTGCCTGTTTAACTTGCAATTTTCTTTTTTTGTTTGTTTGTTTGTTTCTTTTTTAAACGTTTATTCATTTTTAAGTCTTTTTAAAAATTTATTTTTGGGGCGCCTGGGTGGCGCAGTCGGTTAAGCGTCCGACTTCAGCCAGGTCACGATCTCGCGGTCTGTGAGTTCGAGCCCCGCGTCGGGCTCTGGGCTGATGGCTCAGAGCCTGGGGCCTGTTTCCGATTCTGTGTCTCCCTCTCTCTCTGCCCCTCCCCCGTTCATGCTCTGTCTCTCTCTGTCCCAAAAATAAATAAACGTTAAAAAAAAAAATTTATTTTTATTTATTTTTTATTTTTTTTAACGTTTTTATTTATTTTTGAGACAGAGAGAGACAGAACATGAACGGGGGAGGGGCAGAGAGAGAGGGAGACACAGAATCTGAAGCAGGCTCCAGTCTCCGAGCCATCAGCCCAGAGCCCGACGCGGGGCTCGAACTCACAGACCGCGAGATCGTGACCTGAGCTGAAGTCGGACGCTTAACCGACTGAGCCACCCAGGCACCCCTTTTTAAAAATTTTTTAATGTTTATTTATTTATTTATTTATTTATTTATTTATTTATTTTAACGTTTATTTATTTTTGGGACAGAGAGAGACAGAGCATGAACGGGGGAGGGGCAGAGAGAGAGGGAGACACAGAATCGGAAACAGGCCCCAGGCTCTGAGCCATCAGCCCAGAGCCCGACGCGGGGCTCGAACTCCCGGACCGCGAGATCGTGACCTGGCTGAAGTCGGACGCTTAACCGACCGCGCCCCCCAGGCGCCCCAATGTTTATTTATTTTTGAGAGAGACAGAGTGGGGGGGGGGTGGACGGGCAGAGAGAGAGAGACACACAGGAATCTGAAGTAGGCTCCAGGCTCTGAGCTGTCAGCACAGACCCTGATGGGGGGCTTGAACTCACGAACTGTGAGATCATGACCTGAGCTGAAGTCAGACGTTTAATCGACTGAGCCACCCAGGTGCCCCAACGTTTATTCATTTTTGAGAGACAGAGCATGATCAGGGGAGGGGCAGGGAGAGAGGGAAACGCAGAATCCGAAGTAGGCTCCAGGCTCTGAGCTGTTAGTACAGAGTCCAACGTGGGGCATGAACCCAGGAACTGCGAGATCACGACCTGAGCCGAAGTCAGAAGCTTAACCAACTGAGCCACCCAGGCGTCCTACAGTTTTTCTTTTGACATTCCCATCCTCAAGGTGATCTCATGATCTGAAAAGCCTGCTGCCACTCCAGCAAACACATCTGCATTCTGAAAAGAGGAAGGAAGAAAGAGGTGGTAGAGGGCAAGAAGTGTACATCTCTCATTGGGGTCAGCTCTCTTCAAGTAGTCCTCTCAGAAAATACCATAGAAAGTACCACACAAAACTTTTGCATATATCTCAGGGACCAGAACTTAATCACATGGACACACTCAACTGCATGGATAGTCTTTCAGCTGGGCACATTGCTGCTTCATTTAAAATCAGGATTCTGCAGGTACCTGAGTGGCTCAGTTGGTTGAGTGTCCAACTCTTGGTTTCGTCTCAAGTCATGATTCCAGGGTTGTGGGGTCAAGCCCCATGGTGGCGCAGAGGCTGCTTGGGATTTTCTCTCTCCTCCTCTCTCTGTCCTTTCCTCTCCCTCCCCCTCTCTCTCAAATAAATAAAATGAAAAAAAATTTTAAATCAGGATTCTGTTATTAAGGAACAAAAAGGAAGATGATATATTGGGTATCAAGTAGTAATCATTGCCACTGGTGGTGGGGGTGAAATTAAAGAGACCATACAGGAGTTACTGCAATTCAGATGAGAGATTAGTTTTTTCAGCTTTACTGAGATATAATTGGCATATAACATTGTGTAAGTTTAAGATGTACAACATAATGATTTGCCACATGTATATACAGTGAAATGATTACAATAAAGTTAATTATCACATCACCTCACATAATTACCTTTGTGTGTGTGTGTGTGTGTATGCGTGTGCGTGGTGAGAACATTTAAAATTTACTCTCTCAGCAATTTTTAAAAAATTTTTATTTATATTTGAGAGAGATAGAGACAGAGTGCGACCTGGGGAGGGGCAGACAGAGAGGGAAACACAGAATCTGAAGCAGGTTCCAGGCTCTGAGTTGTCAGCACAGGGCCTGACGCGGGACTCAAACCCACAAACCATGAGGTCATGACCTCAGCCGAAGTCAGACGCTTAACAGACTGAGCCACCCAGGCGCCCCACCTCTCAGCAACTTTTAAGTATGCAATACAGTATTAACTATGATCACCATGCTGTACATTAGATTCCAGAACTTATTTATAACTGGAAGTTTGTACCCATAGATCAACATCTCTCCATTGCCTCCACCCTTAGCCCCTGGCAAGCACCAATCTACTCTCTGTTTCTATGAGTTTGGCTTTTTAGATTTCACATATAAATGAGATCATGAAATACTGGCCTTTCTCCATATGACTTATTTCACAGCATAATGCCCTCAAGGTTCATCCGTGTTGTCACAAATGGCAGGATTTCCTTCTTTTTTATGGCTGAATTACATCCCATTGTATATGTAAACACCACATTTTCTTTATTCATTCATGTGTCAGTGGACACTTAAGTTGTTCCAGGTCTTGGCTTTTGCAACTAATGTTGCAGTGAACATGGAGGTGCAAATATCTCTTCAAGATAGTGATTTCATTTCCTTTGAATACATATTCAGGAGTAGGATTGTTGGATCATATGGTAATTCAATTGTTAATCATTTGAGCAACCTCAAATTTTCCACAGTGGCTGTAACAATTTACATTCCCACCAGTAGTGTGCAAGGGTTCCCTTTTCTCCACATCCTGGTCAGCACTTGTTATTTCTTGTCAATTTGATAATAGCCATTCTATCAGGTGTGAGGTGATATCTCATTGTGGTTTTGATTTGCATTTCCCCAGTGATTAGTGATGTTGAGCATATTGTCATGGACATTTGTATGTCTTCTTTGGAAAAATGTCTGTTTAGGTCCTTTTCCCATTTCTTAATCACACTATTTTTTTTTTTTTTTTGCCATTGAGTTAAATGAGTTCCTTATATGTTTTGGATATTAACCCCTTATCAGATAAATTCTTTGCAAATATTTTCTTATTTGAGAAATCATTTATGCTTCGGTTTGAGTATTGGCAGTGGATATCAAGAAATGAGAAAAAAAAAAAGTGAAGACCTGTTTAAGAGCTAGACAAGACTTTCTGAATGTTGAAGAAGTTGATGCCAGAATAATGTTTACCTTTTGGCTTATGCCTCTCAGCCTGGCACTACTTTGATGTCTTCAAAATAATTTCCCTTGTCCACTTTTGTCATTTTTGTGAAAATATTTTTTTCCTTTATTGTAATTACTACTTATTAAGCGTTTAATTTTTTCCAGGGACTTTACCCAAGTTATTCTCTTCTTTTCTTTTTATTACAGAAATTTTCAAATATTTGCAAAAATACTGATGTACCTATCACTGAGCTTCAAACAGTTACCATTATTTTTCTCAGTCTCGCTCTAAATTACTGTTAATTTGAGCAATTAACCTATGTTAAGCGTTACCATCATTTTACAGATATGGAAATGGTACTTACAGATTGTAAGTAATTCTTCCAGTGACATAAACCTTGTAATTAGAGAACTGAGACTTGAAATCCAGTCTCTATGATACAGTTCCTTGGATCTTCCCACCATGCCACTGTGCATTTTATTCTGTCATGCTATCTGAAGGTTGCTTTTACTTCAGACTGTAAGTGGCTGTTGCCATTGGTGAGGCTACTTGTTTCTTATCCTTGGCCAACATCGTCACATGCCAGGCAAATGGTGTTTTATATAGTATCTACTCTAGATACAAAAACTACCTCCTTGTTATCTGCTCATAGCTGACTCATTCCGCCCTTTGAAATTTCCCCAGGATATTCTCCACTTTGTATTGCCATCATCTTGCCCCATCAACTAAGACCAAACATTCTTTTTATTAGTTTCTAGCTCATTAGCCACTGAGACACCCTTTGTCCCATTGGAGGGTATCCTCTAGTTTTCCTACATCAACAAATCTATATGTTCATAATTACATGAAACTTTGGTTATATAATTTTGCCACAATGCATAAAACACCATAAAGATTCTTCGAAAATAATGACTGTGGAGCTTAATTGTTTTCCCTATTAATTTCCTGATATTTTCCTATATTCCCATTCTAATTCCTTTTCCTTAATCCTCACCATTCAATAGCTATTTATTGAACACCTGTTATATGGTAGATATTGTGCTAAAAGCTAATTAAATAGTAGTGAGTTAAACAGACATGATGCTTTCCAATAGGAATCTTACAGTCTAGCATAGAATGAGAAAAAATAGATGAGAAAAATCGTGAAGGTTATGATTAGTCATTTGGGCACTAGAATAAGATTTGGTGTTGTCCAACACAGTTTGAGAGGGGGGATTTTTAGTGTTATTTGTAATTATATTTACACTGAGACAAGAAGGGTGAGAAGGGGCCAGCCATACAAGGACAGACAGTACCTCCAAATGGGGTGCTTGGCTGGCCCAGTTGGAACAGCATATGACTCTTGATTTCAGTGTCTTGAGTTTGAGCCCCACATGGGGTGGAGAGATCACTTAAATAAAATTTTTAAAAAATTGAAAAACAAAAACAATACCTGCTAGAGAGAACAGCAGTGGAAATCACACTAATATAGAAAAGTATTTTATCTGCTCTTGGAACATAGCATAGTGAACTGGGGAAGAGCATAGTTCAGTGATATGTTAGCCAGGGCCAAATCATGACATCACCTTTGAGTTAATGGTAAGTTATTCAAATGTTATACTAAGTACAGAGGAAAACCTTAATGATTTTCCAACTTCAGGCTACATCAGAATCACTAGAGATTTTTCTTTCTTTTTTTTTTTTTTTAATGTTTTTTAATTTATTTTTGAAGGAGAGGGAGAGACAGAGCATGAGCGGGGGAGGAGCAGAGAGAGAGGGAGACACAGAATCCGAAGCAGGCTCCAGGCTCTGAGCTGTCAGCACAGAGCCCGACGCGGGCTCGAACCCGCAAACCATGAGATCATGACCCAAGCCGAAGTTGGACCCTTAACTGACTGAGCCACCCAGGTGCCCCTAGAGATTTTTCTTAAAGCTAAGTTATATTCCTGTAGTTTGATTCAATTGCTTTGAAGTGATACTTGTACCATTTCTGTTTTTAACAAGTTTTCCAGTAATTCTGATCTGAAGCAACATTTTAGAAACAGTTACCCTGCTTCTTTAATCACCTCTGTGTCCACACTATGCTCACCTTCCATAGTTATATTTGAGATCTTGTCAAGCCATCAATTTCTTATAAGTAATGTGTTCATATTCCTATTCAGAAATTTTGTTGTTCCAGGAACTGGAAAAAAATGCACATTTTCTTTCTCATTACTTCTCAGATATGAAATCCCAATGTGCAACAAAGGAGTTATCACCTAATGATGACAATTATAAAATAAAGTCATCTCAGTGGAAGATAATGGAAAGACTTCCAACCCATGAATTTGGATGTTCCATTTTTCAAGATGATTGGAAGTATAATCACCATTTTCGGACAGAACAGGGAAATAAAGAAGAATATCTTAAACCTGTGACAGTCACCCATGAAAATATGCAAAGTCTCAGTCAACAAACATCCTATAGTCTACATCAGATATATCATACTAGGCAAAAACCCTATGAATGCAGAGAATGTGGGAAAGTCTTCAATTACCACTCACTGCTAATTCACCATGGGAGAAGACATACTACAGAAAAATGCTATGAATGTAAGCATTGTGGAAAGGCTTTTAGCAGTTGCTCAAAACTTACTGGACATCAGAGAATTCATAATGGAGACAAACTCTATGAATGTAATGAGTGTAGGAAAGCTTTCCACCACCCCTCAAATCTCATTCGACATCAGAGAATTCATACTGGAGAAAGACCCTATGAATGTAAGGAATGTGGAAAGGCTTTTAGTCGTGGCTCACATCTTACTCTACACCAGAGAATTCATACTGGAGAGAAACCCTATGAATGCAAAGAATGTAGAAAAGCTTTCAGTTACCACTCATCCCTCATTCGACATGAAAAAACACATACTAAAGAAAAACACTATGAATGTAAAGAATGTGGGAAGGCTTTTAGCAACACTTCAATTCTTAAGGGACATCAGAGAGTTCACAGTGGAGAAAGACCCTATGAATGTGGTGAATGTGGGAAAGCCTTCCATCACCACTCAATCCTTATTCAACATCAGAGAATTCACACTGGAGAAAGACCCTATGAATGTAACAATTGTAATAAAGCCTTCCGTTACCACTCAAATCTTATCGGACATCAGAAAATTCATTTAAGAGCAAAACTCTTTGAATGTAAGGAATGTGGACAGTCCTTTAGTCATAACAGGGAACTCGCACACCATCAACGAATTCATACTGGTGAAAAGCTTTATGAATGTAAGGAATGTGGCAAATCTTTTGGTCAAGGATCACAACTTATTCATCATCAGATAATTCATACTGGTGAGAAACCCTATGAATGTAAAGAATGTGGGAAAGCCTTTATCCGTGGTTCATGTCTTATTCGACATGAGAAAATTCATATTAGAGAAAGAAAATCTCTAGTACTGTAATGAATGTAGTATTTTGCTTCTAAGTAAACTCTTATGGGACATCAGAGAATTACCAGATGAGAACTCTGTGAATATAGCAAGTATAGGAAGGCATCAGAGAATTCATTCAGGAGAAAGGCCACATGTATGTAATATGTAATAAATTTTTATTTATCTTAATTCTTATTTATCATGTCAGTGATTTATATTAGCATGAAATTATACTCATGTAAATAATGAGGAAAAACTTAGTTTAAGTTTATACTTTATTCTACATTATAAAGAGTCTTTATAATGAATGTAACAAATGTAGGAAACAGTTACCAGGATTTTACTTAACATTAGGGCATTATAAAAACATTCTTTAATATAAAAAATATAGGAAAGTCATCAGTAACCACTTATCTTTTATTGAACATCAAAAGAAAAACTCTGACAGAAAGGCAATAAGATGATAAATCAAGTAAAAAAGTTGATCTAAAACAAAATACTAAGCTATCAACTTGGTAATTTAAGGAAGAAACTAAAAGTAAACAATACAGAATTTTTAGTAATGAATGGTATTGAGAGTAGTACATATCAAAAGCTGTATAATGTGATCCAAATCTGTACTGATAGGAAAACGTATATCCTTTGATACATGGATATAATTTAATAAACTATGCAGAAAAACAAACTATGCATAAAACAAGGTAGAAAGCAAATAAAATAACTTTCAAAACAAGAGAAGATAATGAATTAGTAAAAGATAGAGATTAAATCAAGTCAAGTTTAGATTTAGTCCAAATCCAGAAGTGTTCTTTCTAGAGGTCAGAATATGTGCGTGGTCAAGAAAAAAATTAAAAACTAAAGACATTATAAATGAGGAATTTTATTTAACTCTATAAACCAAGATTCTTCTTAACCATTCCACTGCTTTATACAAGTAAATTTGAACGTCTAGAGCATGATTTTCACACTGCTGACATTGGGATCAGATAACTCTTTGTTATAGGGGGCTGTCCTGTATAGAGTACAGTGTTTAGTAGCCTCCCTGTCCTCTGCTAACTAGATGTCAGTATTCTCCCCTTCCCTCTAATTCTGACAAATAAGAATGTCTCCAGACATCGCCTAAAGGTCTGGAGTAGAGTGGAGGGTAAAATTGCCCCCAGTTGGCAACTACTGATCTACATGAAATTAATCATTTTCTAAGAAAATAACCTAATTTTATTCAGGAAGAAGTAGAAAACCTGAATAAAACATAACCAACAGGAAAAAAAATTAAAATATTTAGCAATCTAACCCCTTAAAAGGCCAGATGTTTTTAAGAACACAGAATGCCAATACTTCAAGTAATAGATAATTTACATATTATATAAATTCTTCCAGAGCCTGGGAAAAAAATAGAATGCTTACCAACTTATATAAGAGGTCACTAAAACTTGGATAGTTAAATAGGGCAAAGAGTATGTTATAGTTCGAATTATGTCCCCCCAAATCCATGTTGAGGACCTAACCTCCAATACCTCAAAATGTGACTCTATGTGGAGATAAGGCTATTAAAAAAGATGATTAAATTAAAATGAGTCCCTTAGGGTGGATCCTAATCCAACCTGACTGATGTCTTTATAAAAAGAGGAAATTTAGACACACAAAGACACCAGGAATACACGTGCACAAATGAAAGACCAGGTGAAGACCTAACAAGAAGGCAGCCATCTGTAAGGCAAGGAGACAGGCCTCAGAAGAAACCAAACCTTGATCTTAGACTTCTAGCCTCCATAACTATGACACAATAAATTTCTGTTGTCTAAGCCACCCAGTCTGTGATACTTGTTATGGCAGCCCTAGCAAGCAAATACAGAGTACATAATTAACATCAAAAGCCAATTTGGCGGGCACCTGGGTGGCTCAGTCAATTAAGATCAGACTCTTGATCTCAGCTCAGGTCTTGATCTCAGAGTTCTGAGTTCAAGACCCACATTGGGCTCTGCACTGGGTGTGAAGCCTACTGAAAAAAAAAAATGTAGGGGCAACTGGGTGGGTGGCTCAGTTAGCTAAGCGTCTCTTGATCTCAGGCTTGTGGGTTCAAGCCCTGCTCTGGGTTCCACATCAGGCATAGAGCCTACATTAAAAAAAAAAAAAAAAAAGGCCAATGTAAAGGACTTTTTACATCTTTATTTATAAAAAGAGATGTAGGGGCATCTGGGTGGCTTAGTCAGTTAAGTACCTGACTTTGGCTCAGGTCATGATCTAACGGTTCATGGGTTCAAGACCCTTGTAGGGCTCTGTGCTGACAGCTCAGAGCCTGGAGCCTACTTCAGATTCTGTATCTCCCTCCCTCTCTCTGTTCCTCCCCTGCTTGTGCTCGTGCTCTCTCTCTCTCTCTCTCTCTCTCTCTCTCAAATAAATAAACATGTTTTAAAAAATACAAAGAGGGAAGTAAAAATCCTAACTGATAATTAAGAAATCAAACCTACCACTGTATTAGAGTTTACTACCATATAATTTACCCAGATTGTCCAGGACCTAACCTGCTCTCTTTCTTTTTTTACTTTTGTTTGTTTCAGGAGTAGAATTTAGTGATTCAACACTTACATATAACACCCAGTGCTCATCATAACAAGTCTCTCCTTAACGCCCATCACCCATTTAGCCCATCTAACCTGCTTTCAATTAATGATATATCTAGGGTCTGTTATATCTCAAATCTAAGAAAACACAATTTTCAAAAGACATGATCTAGCCCCATCTTCTGGACTCATTTGTTGTATATTTATATAGTCTAAAGAGTTGCAATGTGTAATGTTTATTTGCATAATTTAAATTTTGAAGTATTACAGTAACTAGAATATACAATATTTTTAAGAATATACAATATTTTTAAATATGGTAATCCAAGCTCCCACCATGCTTTTTTTCTTTTTGTGCCTAATCTCAGGTATTTGTTCTTCTATTGCTTAGAATTATATAAACTATTTATATTATTAATTGAATTTTTATTTTTCTTAAATGTTCATTTATTTTCGAGAGAGAGAGAGTGAGCACATGTGCACAGGAGGGGCAGAGAGAGAGGGAGGCAGAGGATCTGAAGTGGGCTCTGTGCTGACAGCAGAGAGCCTGATACAGGGCTTGAACTCATGAACAGTGAGATCATGACATGATCTGATCCAAAGTCAGATGGTTAACCGACTGAGCCACCCAGGCGCCCCTATTTGAATTTTTATTCTATTAAATCTTTCCAACAAGAAACATGGCTGGGGCATTGGTTAAGTGTCCAATTCTTGATTTCCACTCAGGTCATGATCTCATGGTTCGCAGGTTCGAGTCCCACATCAGGCTCTGTACTGATGGTGCAGAGCCTGCTTGGGATCTCTCTCCTTCTCTCAGCCCCTCCCTGGCTCTCTCTCTCTCTCTCTCAAAATAAATAAATAAACTTAAAAAAAAAAAAGAAACACGGTCTTTCACACTGATTTTTCAGATCTTATTATATTCCCTTTAGTAAAATTTTGTAATATTTCATATGATCTCATTGCTTTCTTGTTCAGAACTTGTGTTTCATGACTTTGAAACTAAATATATATAGATATATAGATATAGATATATAGATATATATAATTCATTTTAACTGATTATAGCTTATATAGAAAAGTGTTAATTTTTATATCTGTATCTTTTTTTTTTTACTTTATTTAAATCCAAGTTAGTTAACATATAGTATAATAATGGTTTCAGGAGAATTTACTAATTCATCATTTACATATAATACCCACTACTCATCCCAACAAGTGCTCTCCTTAAATATTTCTGTATCTTATATTTAGTCATCATACCAAAGAATATTTTCCTAAAGTGTCTTGGTTTATACAGATGTGCAAATATATGATTTAAATAGAAATAATTCTGACTCTTCCTTTCCATTGTTTACATCAGGTTTTTTTTTTTTTTAAACATTTATTTATTATTGAGAGACACAGAGAGACAGAGCATGAGCATGGGAGGAGCACAGAGAGGGGGAGACACAGAATTTGAAGCAGGCTCCAGGCTCTGAGCTGTCAGCACAGAGTCCGATGCGGGGGTCAAACTCACAAACCGCAAGATCATGACCTGAGCCAAAGTCAGGTGCTTAACCGACTGAGCCACCCAAGTGCCCCTACATCAGTTATTTTTTAGATCTATCGATTGCTTTACATTTCTAAAGCCATGTTTAATAGCTGCAATAAGTGTACTCATCCTCATCTCTTTTCTGATGTAAATGGAAATGTCTTCAGCATTTCAATGAGTAGCATATTGCCTGTGGGGTTTGGTAGACAGCTTTGATCATAGTAAAGGGTGGCCTTTTTATCTTTATATGAATTTTATTAGAAAGGACAACTCAGTTTTTATCATATGCCTTTTGGGGATAATCATAATAATTTTTATCCTTTACCTTATTGAATAATAAATCATTTCCTGATATTAAATAAGTACACTTTATTACAACAGAAACTCTATTTTGCTATAATATGAAAGCTAAATATCCCATGTGTTAAGTTTTAAGACAAAGACTATTACAGAGTTATTTAATTTTTAGCATTTTGATTGAAGGGCAAAGTTGAGGATATAATAAATCTGAAACCTCTCTGCATATCTAGGAAAATCCAGCTATTTATAACTTGGGTTATGGTCAGTTCCATTGCAGAAGGCAGCTAGTTAGCAAGCCTTGGAGACTGACAGTTCTCTTGCTAAGCAAATAACACTGAACTGTTGGAGATCAGGTGTGTACAAGAGAATGTTCACCCATGTTATCACAGTGCAGTAAAACCTTGGATTGTGAGTAACTTGGTCTGCGAGTGTTCTGCAAGATGAGCAAACATTTCTAATAAATTTTAACTTGATAAGTGAGCGGTCTTGCAATACAAGTAGTACATGATGCCAAATGTCACATGATCACAACTGAGCCAATGGTTCGTGAAATTCACTTTGATATACAAGTGCTTTGTATTACAAGCATGTTTCCAGGACAAATTATACTCACAAACCAAGGTACTTTAAGTAAAGAAGTACACCAGAAAGTTTGCAGAATACAATAATCTGATAACTGGGGTATATATATATCTGATAATCTGATAACTAGAGTTCTGTTTTTGTTTTTGTCTATCTCCAGTTCAATATTTTAATACTCTTAGTCTCTAGCTTTTGCAAAAAATGTTTATAAATTGCTGCTCTGCTCAGAATTTTGTTGCTGACAATACTGACTCTTTTTTACAAGCTCATATTTTACAACTCCAGCTTCAGCCAAGACTGAACAAAAATAAGTTATGTGTGTGTGTAATAACATAGGTTATAACACACATCCATATAACATATACATATATCTAGTAGACAAAGAACTGAGAAAGAATATAGTAATCAGAGTTCTACATTAAGAAAATGTGAAATTACAACTTTCTGCCTCTCCATAGATGAGTTATTTTTTTAGATGAGTTATTTTAATAACTTATACATCATGTGATAACATTTAGAATTTTTGCATCTTTATTTTTTTTAATGTTTTATTTATTTATTTTTTTTTTCAA
Organism: Prionailurus bengalensis; assembly: GCF_016509475.1. Taxonomy (NCBI): domain Eukaryota; kingdom Metazoa; phylum Chordata; class Mammalia; order Carnivora; family Felidae; genus Prionailurus; species Prionailurus bengalensis. The sequence continues at coordinate 16,461,591 of NC_057352.1, read as the reverse complement.
CGTTTATTTATTTTTGGGACAGAGAGAGACAGAGCATGAACGGGGGAGGGGCAGAGAGAGAGGGAGACACAGAATCGGAAACAGGCTCCAGGCTCTGAGCCATCAGCCCAGAGCCTGACGCGGGGCTCGAACTCACGGACCACGAGATCGTGACCTGGCTGAAGTCGGACGCTTAACCGACTGCGCCACCCAGGCGCCCCAATGTTTTATTTATTTTTGAGAGAGAGAAAGAGACAGAGACAGAGCATGAGTGGGAGAGGGGCAGAGAGAGGGAGACACAGAATCTGAAGCAGGCTCCAGGCACTGAGCTGTCAGCACAGAGCCCAACTCAGGGCTGGAACTCATGAACTATGAGATCATGACCTGAGCTGAAGTCGGATGCTTAATGGACTGAGCCACCCAGGTGCCCCTGCATCTTTATACATAAGAGAAATTGGTGTGTAAATGTGGATTTTCTTCCTATTTCAAGACTTATTTTTATCATAATTTAGGACTAACGCTTATTTTCAAAAAATGAACTGGGGAGTGTTTCTGTCTAATCTGGAATAATTTGGTGGTCTTAAAGTTAGCCTAGTCTAGCACTTAACTAGAACTTCCAGTTGAATGTGGGCTCTGTTAAGGGCCATACTTGTCGTGTCCAGACTTAATGTGAATGCCTCTAGGGGCACCTGGGTGGCTCAGTCGGTTAAGCGTCTAACTAGCTTTTGGCTCAGGTCATGATTTCACTGTTCGTGAGTTAGAGCCCCACGTCAGGCTCCCCGCTGGCATTTTTGTGGAGCCTGCTTGGGATTCTGTCTCTCTCCTTCTCCCTCTCCAGGCCCCTCCCAGCTCACTTGCTCGCTCTCTCTCTCTCAAAGTAAATAAAATAAAACTTAAAAAAAAATACCTCTAGTATTTTATCCTAAAGTATGTAATACATTTTGGGTTGTTGTTAGAAATATTTTATCAGGTTTAAAATGTTCTCTTCTATATCAGGTTGGGTAAATTTTTTGTTTTGTTTTCAAATTAGGAAGTCGCATTTAACATTATCAAATTCTTTTTTAAAAGTTTTAATTTAAATTCATTAGTTAACATACAGTGTAATACTAGTTTCAAATGTTTTTTCTATGTCTACTGGTGTGCCTTCTAGAGTTTTCTTATTAAGGAAGATGTTTCCAATGGGTTTTATTAAGCTTTTATGAAATTAACAAGTTGTCCCCTATTTCTAGTTACCCAAAAGGGGCTTTCCCCGCTCTTATCATGAAGTAATTTTGAATTTTATCAACCATTTTTGCTCCTTTTGCTGAAATACATGATTTGTCTTCATTAATCTGATAGTGTAGTTTGTTCAGCTGATATATTTCCTGATATTAAATTTATCTTTGCATTTCTGGAATAAACACTACCTTGTCACAGTATGCCTTCTTTTAACTCACAGCTATAATTTATTTCTTAATATTTTATCTAGGATTTTTGCATATATGATAATAAATGAGATCAGTGTATAATTTTCTGTTCCTTGGGTTTTCTTTGTGTATCTATTATGGTTATAGTAATCTCAAAGTGCATTCAGTAGCTTTCTTTTTGTAGTCACTGAAACAATTTTTGTAAGATTTGAAAGTATCTTTTCCTTGGAGGTTAAAAGTTTACTTATGATCAGGGCACCTGGCTGGCTCAGTTGGTGGAGTGTGCGACTCTTGACCTCAGGGTTGTGGGGTGGGTTCAAACACTAGATTAGGTATAGAGATTACTTAAAAATAAAACTAAAAAAACCAACCTTACCATTTATGCAAGGTATGTTTGGCTGGAGAGTTCTTAAACTACTATTACTTTTCTTCAATGGCTAGTGGCCTATTGAGATTTTGTTTCTTCTCGAGAAACTTTTGATACTTTTAAAAAGTTGGCCATTTAACGTAGGTATTTAAAACATTAGCATTAAATCCATTTACTGATTTTTTTGAGGGTGAAGCAGGCAGAAGGAGAGGGAGAAAGAGAATCCCAAATAGGCTCCATGCCCAGCACAGAGCCCCACCAGGGGCTCAATGCCATGACTGTGAGATCATGACCTGAGCCAAAATCAAGAGCTGGACACTCAACTGACTGAGCCACCCAGGCACCCCTCCATTTACTGATTCTTAATACCTCCCGTAACTATCTACAGTTAGTTAAATCTCTGATAGTCCTAATTTTTATAGCTTTCCTTTTGCTTGATGAATTATATTAAAGTTTTGTTTATTTTTTTCCCTCAAAACCAGTTTGCAAAAAAAAAAAAAAAATGGGGCACCTGGGTGGCTCAGTCGGTTAAGCGGCCGACTTTGGCTCAGGTCATGATCTCGCGGTCCGTGAGTTTGAGCCCCGCGTCGGGCTCTGTGCTGACAGCTCAGAGCCTGGAGCCTGTTTCAGATTCTGTGTCTCCCTCTCTCTGACCCTCCCCCGTTCATGCTCTGCCTCTCTCTGTCTCAAAAATAAATAAACTAAAAAAAAAAAAATTAAAAAAAAAACCAGTTTGCATTGTTATAAATGATACCTTCAGTATTTTTGCTTGCTACTTATTATTTCATTAACATCTGATGTTTATTATTTCATTTCTTCTTTCTTTGAGTTTCCTTTTTAAAAACGATTTGAATAGAAAAATGCTTTATTTTCAACTTGTTTTGTAGTTAATGTATTTGAAGCTATTAATTTTAGATGTCCATTTTGACATAAAGTTCTTTTTAGTTTTAAATGTTTTCTGATTTCCTTTACAATTGCTTTTTAACCTATTAAAATTTTAAGATTGTTCTGAGTCTCCAAACATATGTGCTTTATTTATTTATTTATTCCAATTTAATTATCTTGTAGTCTAGCAGGTGGGCCATACGATATTTAATCTCTGGAGTATGGGCAATTTCGGAGAAATACTATGTTTCTGCTTGTGAAGAAGTATAAAAAAGTATTTTTGCAGAGAAGCTTTCAAAATATAGCTTATAAATCAAGATAGTTGTGTTAAATTTTAATGTATTCTTACTGTTTCTAGTTAATCTATCAGTTTATGGACTTATGTTAAAAAAATCTATGATTGTAGACGTGTTAATTTTTCCCCTTGTAATTCCCTCAAGTTGTGCTTTACATACCTTGAGACTATATTAAAGCCATACACGTTCTTCACTATTAAATCTTTGTGGTGGAGTATTTTTTTTTGCATAGGACATTTTTTCCTTTACTTTCAGTCTTTATTTTTCTTTCAATCTGCTCTTAATGTTTATCTTTTATGAATACTATATACCTAGTTTTGTTTTGTCACCTTTTCTATAATCTCTTTTATTTTTTTAAGATGATTTATTTATTTTTTGAGAGAGAGAGTACACGTGCACACGTGAGTGGGGGAGGGGCAAGGGAGGGAGAGCGGGGGGGGGGGGGGGAGGGAGAGAGAGAGAGAGAGAGACTGACTTAAGTGGCTTCACGGATGTGGGGCTCAATCCCACCACCCCAGGATCATGACCTGAGCCAATATCAAGAGTTGGATGCTCAACTGACTGAGCCACCCAGTCGCCCCTAATCTCTGTCTTTTAATAAGTGAGGTTAATCTCTTTGTATTTATTGTAAGTATGATATTTGAATTATTTATGCCATGTTGTTTTGTTTTTACTTTAACATGTTTCTTGTTTCATTTATTCCCTTCTTGCCTTCTATGAGTTGACAGTATTTTCTCTTGTACTATTTTTAAAATTAACTTATTTATAAGCTATTGATCTTTTTCAAGTGCAGATTCTCAAATGACACACAGTCTCCTTTTCGCAACAAATATTTTATTACAACTCTTTGCCTTCCTAAAATTAAGTTCACAGGTAGTATAATCCCTCACCATTCATAATTTTTTAAAACTCAATATAATGCCCTAACTTGACATAAATAGGAACATTAATGGAAAGAAAATTGTAATACAAAAATGCCCAAGACAACTAACATATTGTTACACCTGTATATACACTTACCATAAACATTACAGCTACAAATGCAGACTTCTACACATATGTTGGTGATGTAAATACTGTAAGCAGTGTTGCCACCGTTAATGTGATTTTTCCAAAACGACAAAGCTCATGATAAAGTTCTGAATAGAAAGTGCAATTTTGCCTCAACTGCCTTGGTAGTTACATACCTAGAAAATTTAGTATGTATTGAAACCATCTAAAAAAAAAAAACCACTGTGTTTATATGTAAAATAGGCTATAGGCTCAGGTAATCATTAGCAGGTTTTCACCTATTTAAATATCCAGCAGGATATTAAAAAACTGTGGTGGTGTGGGACAATTCTTCATTTTACAAGAATGTTTTTTGCATTTCAGGACATCAGCATTTGTGGGCTCCCCACATTTAATGGCAGCAGTTGTCCCACAAATGTCCAGCTCCTCATTCTTGGATTGGTTTCACCCTTACTGAGAATCCCTGACCTTCATGAATGTTCAGTAATGTATTCAAAAGAAAGAGAGGGCACACAAGCAGCAGGGGCGGGAGTATGGGGGGCAGAGAGGGAGGGAGAGAGAGAATCCCAAGCAGGCTCCATGCTGTCAGCACAAAGCCCAAAACGGTGCTCAAACTCACAAGCCATGAGATCATGACCTGAGCCAAAATCAAGAGTCAGTCACTTAACCATCTGGGCCACGAAGACTCCCCAGTATTTCATAAATTTCTATGTTTATTATTTCTTGTATGAGTTCTTCCTGGTTTCTCTTGTTTACTATTCTTGCACTTGTGGTTTCATGTTCATTCACACTTGTCCATTTATCTGATATATTCCTCACTCACAGTATCTTTATAATTTGGTCCCTCAAGCAGGTTTCTGCTTTCTTCTTACCTCCTCAGCATGGCTTCCTCTTGGTCAATCATCAATTAAGAATACCTTCATCTGCTACAAACTATAAACCAGGGCAACTTTTCTTATATAACAAAAAAATCTGCAGAGAGACACCCCAGGCTGGAACAACATAACCACGATGTCATCTGTGTCCCAGGCTCCACTATTTCTGCTCTGCCATCCTTAGTGTGAAGTGTAATTTGTCTTATGCCATGTCGCCATATCCCTGGGCAGTAATTGTGGCTTTTTTTTTTACACACACCCCCCTTTCTTGGGCAACATCCCACACTCTACTTCCATACCGAATTTCCCTTTCATTTCCCACTGGGGGATGTGGTGCCATGCAGAATTGATCCTTATGAGCCTGATGGCGAGGCCATCAGCATTCAAGTGCAGCAGGTCTCTGTGGTACCAGCTTTGCACTGTGTGCCTAGCACTGGCGGTGCCTGTGCCCGGCATCAGCAGCAACTGTTCTCCTTGGAGGGGTCTAATGGTTTAATTCCTGACCACATAGCCTCCAAGCCTCATTCTCTGGCCCTCATACACAGAGAGAATGAGTTATTCAGTATCTTTTAACAAATCCTGTTTGGGGTTAAAATTAGCAAGAGTAGGTTATTCTGTTTGCATCCAAGTACTGTGACTGGTACAAAGAAGTGGCATTGGATGTGATAGCAAGCAGCATACCTTAAGGAAATGAAATTATGGGACTGTTTTTGTGGCCTGGTTGGATTTAAAGGCCAGCAGAGACCAAGAAAAACAATTAACAGCTAGAAATAAGGTGGTTACAGTTAAGGGTAGCAGGGTCTGAAGGTTGATTAATGATAATTTAGGCTGGGACTAGGATGAGGCAAGTGAGATACTTGCCATGGGTGTAAAATGTAAAATCACACCAAAAAAAACCCCTCAGTAATCAAAATACATAATATTTTAACACAGTATTTTTTAATTCAAAATTAGTACCTAAATCCCCATGAACAAAATATCAGTATCATGCCAAGCCACATTGAAGCCTGAGGCTAAAAGAAAACATCAATACTGATTCTGTCTTTCTTTAAAATTTTGATATTTTGCACCCTACTCTCAATTTGACCCACAGGGACCATTAGCACTGAAAAGACCACAAAATCCAACTTGACCTGTACAGCAGTCAAAATCTAGCTCTGGTGGTGAAGGCCTTGCCCAGTTTCAAGCATGCCAATAAGACCTGGAGAGTAGAAAATAGCAGCTTTTTAGCTGCATTGGTAAGACAAATGAATGAAGGCGGTAGGAAATAAAGTCCCCAATTACACAGAGACTTGTATTTTCATGGGTTTTCTGCTGCCAAATGTCAGGGTATCTCTCCTCCCAAGGTGAAAGAAAAGTCCCTGAACTTCCCACCATGTATCTGTTAAGACAGAGGGACAATGCTTGTTTTCTTTGGATTTTGGAGAGCAGCATGGTTGGGTCTATTTACTCTGTGCTTCATAAGGCTATATGGTCTGAGTGGGACTCAGAGAAAGAGAAGGCTTTGCAGATGGTCCAGGCTGCAATACAAGCTCTTTGACCACTTGGTCCTTAATCAAGGATCCAATGGTATTGAGAATGTAGCCAATCAGGATGCTGAAGGAGTTTGTGGAAATCCCAAGTAGGAGACACTATGGCAGAGGCCCCTAGGATTTTGGAGTAGATCCACACTCACTTTGATAAGAAATTATCATCCTTTTTTGTGAAATAGCTCTTGCCTTGCATTGGGTCCCTGGTAGAGACTACACACCTATTTATGGTACACAGACAACTGCAACCTGGGTCCATATTATAAGCAGAATGTCATCTGGTCTACCATGTTATTAAGGCAGGATCAACAACATTTCATCAAGTGGAGGGTTATAAATAGGAAAGGCCCAAGCAAGTCCTAAAATGTCTCATACCCCCAGTGTGTGTACTCTCATTGCTACTTCTGCCTCTCTCAGAGCTACAGATTCATGAAGAGTTCTGTACGACCAGTTGCAAAAAGTTGAGCCTGATCTCTAGATAATGGCACGATATGCTGACAACCACTAGAAATATACTGCTGGAGATTTGCAACCCCTCATAGGGAGTTTTATAGACTGATTGGGAAGGGAAATTCACCCAATGGCCAGAACTTGGAGAGCTAAATCTCATGTGTGTTCTACATTTAAAAAAGACAGCATGAGGTATCTACACTGATTCATATCCAGAGGTTAGTTTTGAGGATAAATGACTTGAAAAGAGCACACTTGGGAGTACCGATAGCGAGTGCATTTGGGAAGAAGTATGTGGAAGGACCCTTTGCAATGTATTGAAAGAGTGAGAATATTTGTATCTCTTCTCTTTGTCTTACCTCTGTAGAAGTGCTTTGTGATTAAGAGGTGAGGATGACATGCTCTGTGGATATTAGCTTCATCCAGCCACCCCAATGCTTGCTCGTTGGGTTCATGAACCATATAGTTATTCACAGTATTAACAATGTGGATTTACCCTTACTAAGGATTACCTCACTACCGTCAGTTTGCTATAGTATCCAACCATGAGCAACAGGATTATGTCATCACCATGTTGACCAGTCAGCTAGATTTCTTCCACTATGAAAGAGGTGATGATTTTTTTCCTCCTTACTGGGGTAGATACTCCTTGGAAATTAAATTTGCTGCCAGCTATGGATATTATGAATTCCTTATTCATGATCATGCTTCCCACATAACATTACTTTGGACCAAAGAGCTTCTTTTATAGTGAAAAAAGTAAAGCAATGGGTTGATGCTCTTGAGATTTGCTGGTTTTATTCAGTGCCTCATCACCCACAAAGCTCAGACATTTTAGAGCTCTACTATTCTAAAACTGTTAAAAACTGAAAAAGAGTACCATCTAGAAGACCATGCCTTGCAAAGGTGGGTATTGCCCTCACATCCAGTACATGGTCTCATCAGAACCAATATGTGGTATTTTTTTAGGGTCTGGGTACCCAAAATGGAGACTGGGATAGCACCTATTAGTATTAACACCTAATTATCTACCACTAAAATATTTGCTCCCTCCTATTTAAAAAATTACCATCTATGGGCTTTGCTGGTGAGGTCTTAATGTTCAAGGAGAAACTATTCCCTCATATTTATTCCATTGAATTCGAAATTGAGAGTGCCACATAGCCATTTTGGTGTCCTCAAAATCACTGAGTAACATGATATAAAGAGGGTTCAGCATTTAATGATTAATTCTGATTTGCACAAGGAAATAAGGTTCCTGCTACCCAAAAGGCAGGTAACAGGTTTTCCAGGTAGTTTTATTTTTTTATTATTTTTTTAAACATGTTTTTTTCAACGTTTATTTATTTTTGGGACAGAGAGAGACAGAGCATGAACGGGGAAGGGGCAGAGAGAGAGGGAGACACAGAATAGGAAACAGGCTCCAGGCTCTGAGCCATCAGCCCAGAGCCCGACGCGGGGCTCGAACTCACGGACCGCGAGATCGTGACCTGGCTGAAGTCGGACGCTTAACCGACTGCGCCACCCAGGCGCTCCTTTTCCAGGTAGTTTTAAAAGGTTATTGCTCGGGGCGCCTGGGTGGCTCAGTCGGTTGAGCTTCTGACTTTGGCTCAGGTCATGATCTCACAGCCTGTAAATTCAAGCCCTGTGTTGGGCTCTGTGCTGACAGCTCAGAGCCTGGAACCTGCTTCAGATTCTGTGTCTCCCTCTCTCTCTGTCCCTCCCCTGCTCATGTTCTGTCTCTCTCTGTCTCAAAAAGAAATAAAAACATTAAAAAAAAAAAAAGGTTATTGGCTCTACCTATATTTTCTTTCATACTTTGTCTTCTACAGATTCATAATATATTAGAAATTTATTATTACCTGTCACCCATCCCCCTATTATTTTATAAGGGGCATATTATTTATATCTTAAAAAAAATTATTTTTATGTTTATTTATTTTGGAGAGAGAGAGAGGCAGAGTGTGAGCAGGGGAGGGGCAGAGAGAGAGAGGGAGACACAGAATCCAAAGTAGGTTCCAGGCTCTGAGCTGTCAGCACAGAGCCTGACATGGGGCTTGAACTCACGAACCATGAGATCGTGACCTGAACCAAAGTCAGACACTTAACTGACTTAAGGCACGCCATATCTTAACCAATTATTCCACAAGATAGGATTGTGACAGAACCAGAAAATGAATGAACATCACCTAGAAATTCCAAATGTGAAGTTTAGATGTATTGACTAATGTTACCTGGGATTCACTCTTTTGGAGACTGCATATTTGATTTGTACAAGTTACAGTTGCATTATTTGAGGGAGCATTTTTGTTTATTTGCTTGTTTATTTGGTTTATGTTTGGAGGGAGAGTACAAACTGATGTTGGGCAACAAAGGGATGGACTGTAGTGGGCATTAGTCATGCCTTCTGGCTGCCTGGCACATTTTGCACACCCTATATTCACGGGGTTTGCTACATTATGAGACCCATCTCCTGAAGCTCCTAACCAGAAACTCCCCTCAAGGTAAGGTACCCTTGGCTCAGAGAAGAATGATGTGGAGAATAAAGACATACATAGAACTGATTCTGCTGAGTGTCAAAAAGATGCACCAGAGGCCATAGTCCTAACTGCTATATCCCATATCTTTGTTAGCAATACAAGCTGTGGTACCTGTGCACAGTGGAGGTAGAAGTAGCAGTAGGCAATCTGGGCTACTGCAGAATCTTCCCAACTGATCTTCTTGCTTTTTCCCTTGTCTTCTTCCCCTCAACTCATAAAAAGCAGCAAAAGGGATCCTGTTAAAAAGTTAATTAAATGATGTCACTCCTCTTTTCAAAATCCTCTATGGGTCTCATTCACAGTAAAAACTGATGCTCTTGGGGGTGCCTGGGTAGCTTAGTTGGTTAAGTGTCTGACTTCAGCTCAGGTCATGATCTCATAGTTCATGAGTTCAAGCCCCATGTCAGGCTCTGTGCTAACAGCTCAGAGCCTGGAGCCTACTTCAGATTCTGTGTCTCCCTCTCTCTCTGCCCTCCCCTGCTTGCATGCTCACTCTCTCTTTCTCTCTCTCTCTGTCAAAAATAAATAAACATTAAAAAAACCCTGATGTTCTTTTTAAAATTTTTTTTTATTTATTTTTAAGACAGAGAGAGACAGAACACGAGTGGGGATGGGGCAGAGAGAGAGGGAGACACAGAATCTGAAGCAGGCTCCAAGCTCTGAGCACAGAGCCTGACGCAGGGTTCGAACTCACAAATTGTGAGATCATGACCTGAGCTGAAGTTGGACACTTAACCAACTGAGCCACCCAGGTGCCCCCAAAAACTGACGTTCTTAGAATGGTCTTCAAGGTCTGCAACCTGGCTCCCTCATCACCTCTTTGACCTCATCTCCTTATCATTTTTATCCTGGCTCACTCTACTCCCACTGCGCTGGATTCTTTGATATTCCTAAAAGTCTTTGTATCTGTGGTTCGTTCTTTCTGGACACTCCCTAGACACTCACATGATTCATATAATATTCATGTTTTATAATATTCATAGTATTGGCTACATAAGTTTCCTCTTCTATGAAATGCCTCTTTGTATCTTTTGCTGTATATGTATTGGGTTTGTTATGCTTTCCTTTTTTTTAAGATTTTATTTTTAAGTAATCTCCACACCCAACGGGAGGCTCAAACGCACAACCCCAAGATCAAATGTCGTATGCTCCACCGACTGAGCCAGTCAGGTGCCCCTTGTTACGCTTTACTAAATGATTTGGAGTTGTTCCTGCTACCAGTCTCCTATAGGCTTGTATTCTATCTGTCCCAGTTTATAACTTATCTTTTCATTCTCTTTACTGTCATTTGAGGAACAGAAGTACTAATTTTAAGATAGTCAAATTTATTACTCTCATATTTCTTTTGTGTTCTGTTTAAGAAATCTATTACCATAAGGTCTAAAAAATATTTGCTGATATTTTTTACTAACAGTTTTATTAAAATTATGTTTTGACATTTGAATCATTAATCCTTCTAGGGTTGATTTTTTCATATGGTGCCAAAACCATTTTCTTTATGGTTTTTGGCCTGTCCAGCTTCCCTTCATATGGCAATTACTTCCTCTATGCTTTTTTTAGAAAGCTTTGTATTTCAGTAAGGCTTTCAAAGTCATTACTCAAAATAACCATAGAATTCTCCTCACTTTCAAATTCTTTCTCTATAGGAATGTCCCCCTTTCTTCCTAATGTTGTTTGTGTGTATCTTCTCTATTTTTTTTTGTCTTTCTTAAAAAAATGACTTCACTCTTTTACAGAGAACCAGCTCATGGTTTTATTATCTCTAGTAGGGTTTTTTTTTCCTATTTGTTTTATTAACATCTGCTTATCACATTGATTACTCCTTCCCAATTTCTTTGGGAGTATTTTTTTAAAGTTTATTTATTTATTTTAAGGGGGGGGGGGAGAACAAGCATGTGAGCAGGGGAGGGGCAGAGAGGGAGAGAATCCCAAGCAGGCTCCGCACTGTTAGTGTGGAGCCCAGTGGGATCCAATCCCACGAACCACAAGATCATGATCTGAGCCTTCATCAAGAGTCAGAGGCTTAACTGAATGATCCACCCAGGTGCCCCTCTTTGGGAGTATTTAATAGGACTTTAGTAGAATGTGATGGAATTAAAGCTTAATTAATGTTTTCAGTCCTCCTGGCATCCTAATTTTAGGTTAGATTTTCTTCTGGATATCACTTTGGTCCATCCCTTAGATTTTTCATGTATATAGTACTATCATTTCCCTCTTCATTCTAAATAGTTCGCAACATCCCATATTATGTTGTCCTTAACCCAAGGGTTATTCAGATGTGTGTATTTTAATGTACATGCATTTGGAACATTTTACATATTCTGTTGTCTGTTGTTGGTTTCTATCTTCATTTTTATGTAGTCTGAGACACGGCATATGTGATATCAGTTTGGGGGCTTTATGATGTCTTTTATGACCTACTTTTTGGAGGATTTTTATGATTGTTCCATGTATGTTTGAAAAAACGTAATTTTCTGGTTAAAAATAAAAATAAAATGTAGATATATATCAAACAAATTAGTTATGTTATCCCAATATAGTCTTACACCTACTTTTCTTCTATTTGATCTGTTTCTGAAAGATATGTTAGTTACTGTGATTGTGAGTTCCTCAAAATTTCCCTGTTTTACCAGCTTTTGCTGTATATATTTCAGAGCTATATTGTTAGATAAATTTTATTAGTGTTGTATGCTCTTGGTAGCTGCATCTTATTAAAACATGGAACATCTCTGTCAATAGTGTTTGCCTTGAAATTTGTATAATCTAATACTATCAACACACCTGCTTTCTTCTTGATAATATGCCCTTGTAAATGATTCTTAAATTCATTTCCTTTTTAAATTTTTACTGTGAAATTTTCACACAAATACTAAAGAAATGAGAACATTATAATGAGCTTCATGTACCTATCAGCTGCTTTCATCATTTACCAACATTCTGTTATTTTTGTTTTATCCTTTTACCCTCCTCAATGAAGTTTTTTAAGCTGACATTTTGCTAGTATTTCCACATAAATCACTAAAAGATTACGTCTTCTTGTAAACATAATCATATTACCAACAAAATTAACCGTAATTCTTGGGCCTCTGGTAAAAAAGTGCGTTCACTAATAGACTTCCACAGATTTTTCCTTAAACCAATTTTGGGAGAAGACAGACAAGCTGGTGAAAGCACAGTCCAACCCTGTAACTGGCCCAGTTTTGAAGCTAAAGCCCAGAGAGGGGCATAAATAGCCCGAAGATACCCAGCATGCCCACGTCAGAGCTTAGGTCTCGTTCCCTCAAAACACTTCCCACCGCTGCGACTGCTAAAAGACTTTCTTTTTTTTTTTTAATTTTTTTTTTCAACATTTATTTATTTTTGGGACAGAGAGAGACACAGCATGAGCAGGGGAGGGGCAGAGAGAGAGGGAGACACAGATACGGAAACAGGCTCCAGGCTCTGAGCCATCAGCCCAGAGCCTGACGCGGGGCTCGAACTCCCGGACCGCGAGATCGTGACCTGGCTGAAGTCGGACGCTTAACCGACTGCACCACCCAGCCGCCCCGCTAAAAGACTTTCAGAAGAACCTCCTACCACTGTCAGATAGAACGTCCTGGCAGAAGCCAGTATTTAGCTGGGTTTTATTTTTTTAAATTTTTTTTTCAACGTTTATTTATTTTTGGGACAGAGAGAGACGGAGCATGAACAGGGGAGGGGCAGAGAGAGAGGGAGACACAGAATCGGAAACAGGCTCCAGGCTCCGAGCCGTCAGCCCAGAGCCCGACGCGGGGCTCGAACTCCCGGACCGCGAGATCGTGACCTGGCTGAAGTCGGACGCTTAACCGACTGCGCCACCCAGGGGCCCCTTAGCTGGGTTTTAAAGAATGTTTAGGAATTCGCCAGATGAAAGGAATTGTGTCTCTACAACCTCCCCGTCATAAGCACCCCCGTGGACTTTAGGCTTCATTCACATAATAATGACGTTGTTCTTAGATTTTAATTTACAAATAAACAAAAATTGCAGTTTCCCTTAGGTGCTTTTCGTCACACGTTGACGACATTAAAAACTATTATTATTTTTGTAATTGTCGCTGCTAATGGAAATGAATGAGGATTCGAGGCTCCATTTCCCTCCACCAGCCCTTTGGAAAGTGCCGTCTTGCCCTGGCGGCATCCCTCAGGAGAGAACTAGACCACACCGACTAGTACCTTATATCCCCGGGGGGGTTTCTCCCACAAAAGGCTAAACTACCCTGCCTGCAGCTGACTGCCCATTCTGACATCTATGTTGCCGGTGGTTTCGCCCAGAAACGGGGCTCCCACTCTGACCTCTCCACATTCTCCCCGAGGGTGTCTCCAAAAATCAGATTGTACTGTCGTGACTTCTCCCCTCATCCGCCGATTTCTCCCAGGATTCAGCCGTAGCACATAAGACGTTTGTCCTCATAACTTGGTGATTTTTCCTCCCTTGCTCCCCTCATCCCCGGTGGTTTCTTCCAGCAGAAAATTAACTCTCAGCGGAGCGGTTTATCCCGGAAGGCAAATTAGCTTTTCTAAATATGACACAGAGCACCATACACCATAGCCAAGACCTCCCTCCTCCCAGAAGCCTACCTCGACCAGAGCCCCACCCCTGTATTCTACGTTGCAATCCCAGCCTCGCGCTGAGAAAACGCGCGGGAGGCCTATTCCTCCGCCGTACGGAATGGACACGCCTCAAAGATGGCGGCTCGCGCTCAGAAGCACCATTAGGCAAGGCCGTGTTCTCGGCCCGACAGCGTCTCTTACGGAAACTACGCCATGTTGGCTATTGGCATATGCGGCTTCCAAGGTAACTCAGAGCATGCGCGATAGCGACTGTCCGTGAGAGGACGTGCCGAAGGTCAAACCGGAAGCGGAAGCGGTCCTCGAATGCTTTTTCGCCGATGATGTCTGGAGCTTCTCCGCTGTTTAATTCCGAGAGATCTCTGAGGTGATTTGGTTGGTCGTGATTAGGGATTCTGGGGGTCCGTGACGGGTGTGTTGTCCGTGGAGTGAATGATGGTGGTTTCTGGGTCTGTGGCATCCGTTGCTGTGAGGGCAATGATAGGAGTCTCTTGGTTCAATGATGGGGATCTTGAGATGAGTGTGGGATTTGTCGGCTCAGTGATGGGAGTCTGTGGTCAGTGACTGATCTGTGGCGTCAGCTATGGGGCTCTGTGAGGGCTATGATGAGCTTGCTTTCCAAGCATTAGTAAGCTGTGGTGTGTAGCATTTTATTGTTCAAATCTAAGTACTGTTTTTTCTTCAGTTTTAGTTATTTTTTTCTTTCAGTCATGAGTTATTTAGAAGTGCATTCTCTATCTCAAATAATGTCTCTGGGTAATGCTCGAATTTAAAAGTTGCTTTATGGCCTGGTTCATGGTCAGTTTTCATAAATGTCATTTCTATTACATCAAAGCAATGTGTGTCCTCTATTGTGTTTCATATATAGTCTCACAGTTTATCTTGTTTGCTTGACTAATTACAGAGAAAGGTGAACTCGTGGAGGTGATATGTTCACTTGTCCTTTCTGCTGTCAGTTTCTGCTTTGTATATTTGAAACTATTATTAAGATGGGTTGTTTATTTTTAATAATAAATATGAGTAATAACTAAAAAGATACAGTAACAATTCAAGCTGTCACCAATAATTTATAAAAGGGGTCATTTTCCCAATTTCCAGCACTGGATTTTTTTTTTTTAATTTTTTTTTCAACTTTTTTTTTTAATTTATTTTTGGGACAGAGAGAGACAGAGCATGAACGGGGGAGGGGCAGAGAGAGAGGGAGACACAGAATCGGAAACAGGCTCCAGGCTCTGAGCCATCAGCCCAGAGCCCGACGCGGGGCTCGAACTCACGGGCCGCAAGATCGTGACCTGAGCTGAAGTCGGACGCTTAACCCACTGCGCCACCCAGGCGCCCCACACTGGATTTTTTAAAAATAAGTTTTTACTACTCTGAGGTGAAATTATATCTAATTGCTCTAATGCATTTTCCTATTAGTAAAATGGTATCTTTTTGGTTACTTACCATTTAAATTTCCTTTTCTGTGAATTTTCATATCCTCTGTTCAGTTTTTATTTTTCCAGGGCTTTTTTTTTTTCCATATTGATTGCTAGATTTTTTTAAATTCAGAGGTAA
This sequence comes from Prionailurus bengalensis, assembly GCF_016509475.1. Taxonomy (NCBI): domain Eukaryota; kingdom Metazoa; phylum Chordata; class Mammalia; order Carnivora; family Felidae; genus Prionailurus; species Prionailurus bengalensis. The sequence continues at coordinate 16,446,109 of NC_057352.1, read as the reverse complement.
TCTATTTTCACATTTTGAAAAAATATATGTATTTCTTCATTTTTATTTTTATTTATATATCTTTAAATTTTTTATTTATTTTTGAGAAAAAGAGAGAGCATGAGCAGTGGAGGGGCAGAGAGAACAGGGACAGAGGATCCAAAGCAGGCTTCATGCTGACAGCAGAGAGTCATGCAGGGCTCAAACTCACCAATCCTGAGATCATGACCCGAGCCAAAGTCAGATGCTCAACCGACTGAGCTACCCAGGCGCCCCTTCATTTTTATTTTTAAAGTATGTTTTAACATGTAATTAGGAAATACCATCTAACCAGAAATATCTGGTTTTTTTCTTTTAAAGCATCTGGGTTTTCTCACATGTGTACTAAAAATTCCTCCCACCCCACCACAATGTTGATACAAACTATACTACTAAAATTTCATTTTTTAAATACAAATACTTAAAATGTTTAGTTCTGCTGGAATTCAGTCTAATATATAGTGTGTGATAGCAATCTGGTTTGTTTTTTTCTAGGTGGATGGCCAATTATATCAGTGCCACTTATACAATAAATGTTCTGTGCGCACTCAGTTGAATGCCATTTTTATTACATACATAAGTCAGTACTGTCTGAGCTATTGTTTTCTGTTTTGATTACATTGTTTTTATATTTAAGTTTTAATATCTAAGAGAGAATGGTAATTGCCAATATTTATTGTCTGCCTCTTGCGTGCCAGGGAGATGTTGAATACTTTACAAGCATCATCTCATTTAATTTTTATAACCTTTTTTTTTTTTTAATGTTTATTTATTTATTTTGAGAGAGAAAGAAAGTGAGCAGAGGAGGGGCAGAGAGAGGGAGGGAGAGAGAGAGAGAGAGAGAGAGAGAGAGAGAGAGAGAGAATCCCAAGCAGGCTCCATGCTGTCAGTGCAGAGCCAGACACGGAGCTGATCTCATGAACCATGAGATCATAACCTGAGCCGAAATCAAGAGTCGGACACTTAACTGACTGAGCCACCCACTTAATTTTATAACTCTTGAAATAGGTACTTTCATCCTCGTTTTTGAAACTAAAATGGAAGTAACTTGTTCGTATTCTCATAGCTGAAAGTTAGCAGAGCTGCAGTTCTAATCTTTTTTTAAAAAAATTTTTTTTTCAACGTTTATTTATTTTTGGGACAGAGAGAGACAGAGCATGAACGGGGGAGGGGCAGAGAGAGAGGGAGACACAGAATCGGAAACAGGCTCCAGGCTCCGAGCCATCAGCCCAGAGCCTGACGCGGGGCTCGAACTCCCGGACCGCGAGATCGTGACCTGGCTGAAGTCGGACGCTTAACCCACTGCGCCACCCAGGCGCCCCTGCAGTTCTAATCTTAAGGAATATTACTCCGTATCTCATTGACCAGTACTCATCACGGGTTTTGTTAAACTTTACGTTCTCCACAGCAGTGGTTCTCAAAGTGTGGTCCCTGGACCAGCAACATCAACATGACCTGGGGACTACTTCAAAATGCTAATTCTTGGGCCCTGCTATGGTCTGAATGTTTATGTCCCCCCAAAGTTTGTATGTTCAAATCCAGAAATACCGTATAAGGAGGTGAGATCTTTGGGAACTGATTGGGTCACGAAGGTGGACTACTCATAAATGGGATTAGTGCTCTTGTAAAATAGATCCCACACAGAAGGTGCTGGCTGTGAACCTTTAGTGAGGTCTCTCACTAGAATGTGACCACACTGATGCCCTGATCTTGGACTTTCCAGCCTCCAGAACGGTGATCAATAAATCTCAGGTGTTTATAGGCTGCCCAGTCTGTGGTGTTTCATTATAGCAGCCTGACTGGACTAAGAAAGTTGCTCCCCTAGGCCTGTTGAATCAGAAACTGGGAGTGAGATGGAGGGTTTTTACTGTATCTTAACAAGCCCTCGAAGTGTTTTGAATCCACATTAAAGTTTGAGAGCCTCTGCTCTCTGTGTCTAGTTCAGGGAACTTCACCTTGGTGCCGTGGTGTTGGCAGGAAATGTTTATGTGATGAATATTGAGTATGTGACCATGTGGACATTGTCTTCTAGGTTTCTTGTTGTCTCTGGGGAGCCCTGGGTTAGATCTTTCTCCAGACTCCAGCCTGCCTCCCCCCAGCAGCTCTGCTTGGATTTACAGATGCCTACCAGGCTTTAGGCTCCTGAGAGAATAAAGTTTGAGACCTACCATGACGATGTCAGCTAATCAGACCTCGCCCCAAAAATCCCTGATCCTGGTTCCAGAGGAATATGACAGTTCATATGAGGTGAGAAGGAAGAATGTCGGGGGTAAGAATTCATCCTGGGAGTAGATACCTCTGATATGTCACCAGAGCCTCTGGGCAGTGGCAGACGGGCCACAGGAAGCAGCCACACTCTCTTACTACCCTGAAGCAAATCTTAATCTTTCTGCCAAGAATAAGAAACACATGGGTATTGTCTCCACATCTAGAGACCAACTGTATGATAGTGGAGAGGTGAAATGTCAAAAACTGTCTTTTATTCTGTCCTCATGCTATATTGATCTTTTGGCTGAGGATAGACTTCCTGATTAGAAATAATTTTTGTGCACGATGTTGAAACTATTTTATTTCTTCTTAAACTGTTTCTCCCACATACATATTTCTCTGTTCTCTTTCTGAAATTTAGATGTTGGTTCTCTGTTGATCATTTTTATGAGCTACTTCCAAAAACTTCTTAATCCTGGCAGATAAAAAATATGAAACTTTGCTATAATATTGATTTTATTCTCTAACCAGGAGCATTAAATTAGAAATAAGAAGTAAAAGACTTTTGCACGGAATTGGGAATAGACTTAATATCACTGAACTATACATTTTAAAATGGTAAATTTTGTTATGTACATTTTACCACAATTTTAAAAAAGTAAAAGGCTAGCAAAAGAAACCCCTATATGTGAAAACTTTGAACATTTTTTTTCTACATAAATATTCTTTAAAGGGAAAACCATAAAATGTCTTAGAAAATTCTTTGAGTTGAATTTCAGTTAAATAAAGAACTACATTTTAAAGTTGGTGGTGAAGCTAAACTACAGAGGAGCAAATCATAGATTTAAATGCCTTTTTAAGGAATCTTTGAAGTTTAGGGGGGAAAAGATGTAAGATATGAGTAACGCTTAAAACTGAAGAAGTTAAAAAAAGAACTCAATAAATATAAAGTAACAATAAGGAGTAAAAAACAGTTAAGGGAAGAAATTAGTCACATGGAGAACAAAACTAATTGATGAAGATGTCTGGTAGAAGCATAAGTGGCTTCTACACGCTGGTAATCAAGAACAGAGAGTAAAGATACACTTAAAGAGTGTAACAAAACATCGGAGACAGTTACTGCTTCATCAAAGATTAAAACCATTGTGAAAAAAAAAGATTAAAACAATTGTGAATGAATATTATATAAAATCATATAAACAACAGGAGTATAGCTTTACAAAAAATAGATGTCAAAATTGGTGGATACAAATGGTTCAGAAGCCTTTCAAGAAATTAAAAAGTTTATTGAACACACAGTTAAAAGTGGTGGTAAACTTCATGGGGATTTACATTTGGCCCGTATGCCAAAGTTTGGGTAAAGATGGTATCTAAAAATATTTCCAGCCTTGTTTGTGGTATTTGTTTTATTTTGTTTACTACCTTAAACTTGATGCCCAAACTAATCAAGGACAGTAAAAAAAGAAACAACTGGAAATTATGAACATAGATTCAGAAGTCAGATGTATTAATTAACTGAATTCAAGAATACATGAAAACAGTAGCCAAATAGGGCTTATAATAGGGACACATGTAAAGCAGACACTACTTTCTCATTTAGTAGTCAACTCCAAATCAAAGAAGTTAAGATAGTAAAATATCTAAAACAACAATAATAACAATACTGTATATCAAAATATATAGCAAAACAGCATTGAGAGATAATTTAGAAAAATAATTTGTGTCACGCAAATAAATGTAAAAATATAGATGAAATGGATGACTTTCTAGAAACATAGTAAATTTCTCACCAAATCTTTAATTACTGTTTTCCACATTTTCACTTTTAGATATTAAGATTTTTAGTTAAGTAATTCTGTTTTTTTATTTTTTATTTTTTTTAATTTTATTTTTTATTTTTTAAAATTTACATCCAAATTAGTTAGCATATAGTGAAACAATGATTTCAGGAGTAGATTCCTTAATGCCCCTTACCCATTTAGCCCATCCCCCCTCCCACAACCTCTCCAGCAACCCTCAGTTCTCCATATTTATGAGTCTCTTCTGTTTTGTCCCCCTCCCTGTTTTTATATTATTTTTGTTTCCCTAAGTAATTCTATTTTTAATAAAATTAGGATTGCAGCTTTGGAGAGATTTATTTGCACTGATTTTATTCTGCTTCTTGGAATGTTAAGTTTTGTGTAAAGTGCGTACGTGTGTGTGGGCAGATTTTATGTTCAATATTTCTGAATGTTACATAGGCACCTGAAAAGACTGTCTCAGGATATAGAATTTGCTGTCTTATCAATAAGCTATCTTATGTAGTTATGAAGTTTTACAAATGTGGTTTATTTATTTTTTACTTTATCTGTTGGAACTGAGAGATACTAAGTTTCCCAGCATGAATATATTTGTCTATATTTATCTGTAGTTTCTGTGAATGAATTTGGATGCTATGAAATTTGTGAAGTGATAGTAATGACATCTGAAATTAATTTTGGATTATGTTCTTGTTATGTTTAATATTTTTTTCCCTAGAATTCAGCCCTGTCTGATTGGAGGCTCGTTTCCTTCCTGTTGGCATTTTGAGATACAACTTTTGCTCATCCTTTTTCTGTCCTCGGAGTCCTTGTGAACTTTTTTTGTATAGCATTTAGAAAAGATGTATTTTATGTACACTTTTGATAAAGATAGTTCTTTTATAGATCTTTCACCTTAGACCTTGTATTCTTGCTTTTATTTCTTTGTCCCTTTCAGTAATTTGGAAGGTTTGGTTTCTTTTTTGCATGGTTGGCCCTCTTAGTGTGATCTTTATCACATTAACGTCTTGAACTAAATCTTTTCTCTTGTTTTAGACAATATCTATTAAATTTATACTGTGAAAAATGATAAAAGTTCTATGTTTCCACTTCAAGGATTCTTCTGTTTATTAGATGTTTTTATTAAATTCTATTTTTTTTTCTATCTTCCTCTAAAAGTTTCACGTTGCTCAGTTGTCTTAATCTTATCCTTGTCGCTTTTTGTGTTTTCACGTGGTGTTTTACTGCTTTCAGAGAGACCTCCATTTTTGTGTTGCTTTTCTTTTTCACCTCTTTACAGAGTGCTGCCAGTTTATTTTTCAAAAACTTGAATAACCATTTGCTTTAGCCTGTTTTTCCATTATTTCTTCCTTGGACTCTGAGATTTCTATTTATTTTAGGTAGTTTTTTGTTTGTTTTAGTGAATTCCTTGAAATCATGGTGAATGTGTTTTCTTCTGTCATGTGACAATTTATTTCTAGCATGTTCCTTTTAATTTCTTCTTTTTTTCTCTCATTCTTTTTACTTATAGTATCTTTGTACATCAGGCGATGTTTATTATTATCTTTGAATGAGGAGATTTTTTCCTGGACAAACTGTTTATAAGAAGCTCATTTTGGTAAGGAGTCAAAGCTACTAATATAACATCTTCTTTATTCGCCATTAATTCTGATGATGTTGGGTTTGGGGGCTGGGGTTTTGGTGTATGTAGGGTATGACTATGCCAGTGTGTGAAAGAGAAAAATCGGGGCACATGTATTTTTGCAAGTATATAGGGAACATTTTCAAAGAAATGACAGTGTTTTAAGACCCATAATCAACACATCATAAAGAAGCAGACTATAATCTCTAAACACAATTAAATGAAGAAATAAAAAAGATAGCTTTCAAATAACATAATTTTAGTCATGAAAAGCCACAGGTATCTAAGATATACTTCCCAAAGAGAGAGATATACTTCTGTATTCCCTTGTCCTTCCTCTATGCTCATTCCGTCCCCTGAATTCAGTGGCCTGCTCTGTACATACAACTCCCGAATCTTTATCTCCATACTATCTCTCTATTCAACTACTTAGTATATACCCTTATACATGTCTTATCACCTAAATTTCAATATGTACAAAATTTAAATCATTATTTCTTGTCTTGTTCCCCCAGCCTCCTCCTCTAATCCTTAAATCCATCGGTGACACCAAAATCTACAGTTGGACTGAACTAATAACTGATATTGGACTGAACTAATAACTAATATTTATTTGAGTCCCTTTTTCTCACCTTCACAGCTGGTGTCAATTTTATCTTCTTAATATCAATTCCTTCTATAGCCTTACTACTCCAGTCTTAAGTTTAGTTAAGTAAGAAATTCATATTCTCTCACATGAATTGTGCAGTGGGTCTCATGACTGATTTTCCACTTTTGTCTGTTCCAAATTTTCTGTTTTAAGAATACACTTTCTTCAATATATTTTTTTAAACTTTTTATTTATTTTGAAACAATTATAGATCCTAAAAGGGATTGCAAAACATACTACAGTGGTGGTGCACGATTCTTTTTTTTCATTACTGGTTGTAATTTGATTTTTTGAGGATGTTTGCATCTAAGGTCATGAGAGATAGTGATCTGGAGTTTTCTTTTTTGTACTATCTTTGTCTAATTTTGATATCAAGGTAATGCTGGCCCCACAAAATTATTTGGGAAGTGTTCTCTTTTGTTTTCTGGATAAGACTGTAAAAATAAGGCTAACTCTTCTTTAAATATTTAGTTGAATTCTCTAATAAAGCATTCTGGGCCTGGAGATATCTTTTTTTCAGGAGCTTTTAAATTAAGACTTTAATTTCATGATTATAGGATCATCTTTTCTGTTCCATAATAGTTGTGTTTTGTTAGTTTGGGGTTTTTGAAGAAGTAATATATTTCTTCTAAGTTTTTGGATCTATTAGCATAGAATTTTTATATTCTCTGTATTTCCTTTTAAATGGCAGCTACATCTATAATATTTCTTTTCCTTTTTTTTTAAAGTATTTATTTATTTTGAGACAGAGCATGCGCATGTGCACAAGTGGGGGAGGGGTAGAGAGACAGGGAGAGAGAATCCCAACCAGACTCCTAGCTGACAGCATGGAGCCCCACTTGGGGCTTGATGTCACAAACCACGAGATCATGACCTCAGCCAAAATCAAGAGTCAGATCTTTAACCGACTGAGCCACCCAGGTGCCCCAGTATTTCTTATTTCGCTACTGACATTGGTGATTTGTATCTTGTTTTTATCTTTGCCAGTCTAATAGCTCAGTCAACAGAGCTTATCAATTTTCTTGATTTTTTTCAAATAACTGCATTGTATTTTATTGATTTTTCTTGTGTTTTTTTAAAATTTTTGTTTTTAATTTCATTGATACCTGCTCTTTATTTTTCTTTCTTCTCCTTGCTTTGAGTCTATTTTGCTCTTCTTTTTCTAGTTTCTTGATTTAACAATTTTCCCCTTTCCTTTTTTCTTAATTGATACATACTTGACATAAAATATTATATGTTTCAGGTATATAACATAATACAATGTTTCTATATGTTGTGAAATCATCACCACAATAAGTCTAGTTAACATTCATTACTGTACATAGTTACAGTTTTTTGTGTGATGAAAAATTTTTAAGATTTACTCTTAGCAACATTCAGTATACATTACAGTATTACTAACTGTAGTCACCATGCTGTAACATTATAGCCCCATGATATATTTATCTTATAACTGAAAGTTTACCTTTTGACTGCCTTCACCCATTTTGCCCACTACCCATTCCCCTCCTCTGGTAACTACCAGTCTGTTCTGTGTATATGTGACTTTAGGTATTTTTTATTTTGAGTTTCACATATAAATGAGATCATATGGTAATTGTTCTTCTTTCTGACTTCTTTCTCTTAGCACAATATCCTCAAGGTCCATCCATGCTGTTGCAAATGGCAAGACTCCTTTTTTACGGCCAAATGGTATTCCATTGTATATATATACCACATTTTCTTTATCCATTCATCCACTGGTGGACACTTAGGTTGCTTCCATGTCTTGGCTGTTGTAAATAACACTATAGTAAACATGGAGGGATGCATATATCTTTTTGAGTTTGCTTTCATTTCCTTTGGATGAATATCCAGACATGGAATTGCTGGGTCATATGGTAGTTCTAGTTTTAATTCTTTGAGGAACCTCCATACTATTTTCTGTAGTGGTTGCACCAATTTGCATTTTTTTTAAATTTTGTTTTTTAACGTTTATTTATTTTTGAGACAGAGAGAAACAGAGCATGAATGGGGGAGGGGCAGAGAGAGAGGGAGACACAGAACTGGAAGCAGGCTCCAGGCTCTGAGCCGTCAGCCCAGAGCCCGACGTGGGGCTCAAACTCACGGAACGTGAGATCGTGACCTGAGCTGAAGTCGGATGCCCAACCGACTGAGCCACCCAGGAGCCCCTGCACCAATTTGCATTTTTACCTATAGTGCACAAGGGTTCCCTTTTCTCCACATCTTCATCTGTACTTGTTAATTCTTATTTTTTGTTTTGTTTTATTTTTTGATAATAGTCATTCTAACAGGTGTAAGGTATCTCATTATGGTTTTAATATACATTTCCCTGATGATTAGTGATGTTGAGCACCTTTTGGCCTTCTATACGTCTTTGGAAAAATATCTATTCAGATCCTCTGCCCATTTTTTAAATAGTTTCCCCTTTTCTAATGTAAACATTTAGTGCTATGAATTTCCCTTTCAGCATTGCTCTATCTGCATCCCACAGATTTTGATATATTTTCACTTTCAGTTCTATGTATTTTCTAAATTTCTTTTGAGAATTCCTCTGTGATTTATAAGTTATTTAGAAATGTGTTACTTCATTTCCAAATATTTTGTGGCTTTCTGGATAGCTTTTGTTACTATTTTGTAATATAATTCCTTTGCAGATTTTTCTGTTGTCTTTGTTACCGATTTTTGGTTTGATTCCATTATGATCAGAGATGCTATGTGTTATTTTAATTCTTTTATATTTGTTAAAGTTTGTTTCACAGTCTAGGTTATGGTCTGTCTTGGTCACTCTTCTGTAGGTGTTTGAAAAGAATGTGTACTCCACTGTTGTTAGTTGGAATATTCTGTAAATTTCAGTTAGATCCTATTGTTTGTTTCTTCTATATCATTGATTATTTCCTGTCTACTGTTTCTATAAATTGCTAAGTGTGGGTATTCAGGTCTATATAATTCTTTTTTAAAATGTTCATGACTTTAGGTAGAAATAGCCATTCCTTCAATTATGCATTTACAGATGAAATATTTTAAATATGGAGGATCATGTTTTTAAAAAACATTTTATTATGAAAAAAGTAAACATATACAAAAGTCAAGAGAATAGTATCAGGAGCCCTTGTATTTCTCGTGCCTACCACCTAGCTTTATTAGTCATCAATATTCTGCCATTTAAATTCCATCTAAAACCACCCTCCCCCCCACTCCCTCAGCTGCTAGATTATTTTAAAGCAAATCCCAAACACCATATCTTATCTGTAAATAATTTGACATGCATCTTTAAGAGATGAGAATTCTTTTTTTCTTTCTTTTTGTTTAACATAACCACTAAGCCTTTATCACATCTAAAACAACAGTAATTCCTAGATATCATCTAGTACCTGGTTATCGTTTGAGGTTTTTATTTATTTATTTTTTATTTTTTTTTCAACGTTTATTTATTTTGGGGACAGAGAGAGACAGAGCATGAACGGGGGAGGGGCAGAGAGAGAGGGAGACACAGAACCGGAAGCAGGCTCCAGGCTCCGAGCCATCAGCCCAGAGCCCAACGCGGGGCTCGAACTCACGGACCGTGAGATCGTGACCTGAGCTGAAGTCGGACGCTTAACCGACTGAGCCACCCAGGCGCCCCTAAAACCCATCATAAATATCTTTTTAATGTTGGTTTGTTTTAATGAAGGGCCAAACAAGGTCCTCAAGTTGCGTTTGGTTAGTATGATTCTGAAGTTTCTTTTAATAAAGAAAAGCTTCCCTCCTATTATTTTTTCTATTGTAATTTATTTATTTATTAAAGTTTATGTATTTTGAGAGAGAGAGAGGCAGAGAGAGAGAGATAGAGAATCCCAAGCAGGCTTTGTACTGTCAGCGCACAGCCTGATGCAGGGTTCAAGCCCACAAACTGCAAGATCATGACCTGAGCCAAAATCAAGAGTTGGGCACTTAACTGACTGAGCCACCCAGGCACCCTTATAATTTATTTTTTGAAGAAAGGGGTCATTTGCTGCCTTCTGGATTTAGCTTACATTTCAGTCTTAATATTGTTCAATATGTTTCTCTCACTTTCACTTTACCTCTGAATGATTTGTTAGATTTAGAGGCTGAATGAGATTCAGGTTGGATTTTTCTTTTTCTTTGTTAAGAATACTTAATAGATGGTATAATGAAATCAATTACTATATAATGTCAGGAAGCACATATTTGGTTGTCTCTCTTTTTGTGATGTTAAAATTGATTGTTGAATGTAGATGTTATTAGCTGGTCTATCATTGTAAACTTCTCTTCAGTCTTTCACCTGAAACAGTTAAGCAATTGTTTACTGAATTAGTGAATACTGAATAAATTAATGATTACTGAATAAATTCAGTATTTCATTAGGAATTACAAAATTATGATATTCTAATTCTACCCTAACAACTTCATTTATTGCTAGAATTGTTATGTAAGAAACTTCCTTCATCATTTATTTGGTTATCCTGCAATAGGGATCTTCTATGGAAAAAAATTCACATAAATCTGATTACCTTAATCACCTTTACTAAAAGTAAAAAAAATCCCTGTTTTATGATCAAACTGTTTTTTCCATAACCACCTTCCTGACATGTCATGCAGACTTCTCTCCATTATATATATATTATTGGTGTTCCCCAAACTCATCATGTATTTTCCTGTCTCCTCACCTTTGCTTCTGTCTTCTCTGGGAAGTGACCTCCTTTACCCCCCATTCTTTATTACACTTATCATATTTCAACTTAAATTCAACTAATACAAACTCACTGCCCCATGTCGAATACACTTTTTCCTTTTTTGGGTCCTCAGTGTGTTGTTCCATTTGAGAGATTTACTTTTTGACACTTAAGTGAACTTGTCTATTTTTTCCCTTCTTTTAAATCTTAGGTCTTTTAAGTTGCTGGAAGATTAGAAACATAAATAACCCATTTCTTTGTTCTTAGGACTAGCATAATGGCTGGTCCTAAATTGCTCAGAAACTGTATCATAGGTCATTCATCCACTTGCTAGAAGACTAAGAGAGAGCCTATTCTTCAGTTTTGAAAAATAAGTAATTGACTGGCTGTAGTATAGAATAAATAGCAGAAATTCCTTCTTAGATTTCTTTCTCCCACAAAATGATTGTGTAAAACTAGATATTTTAATATGCACCCTGAATGAAATACCATTTTTTAAAAGTTTCTGTACTACACAGGTGTAAGCATTTATCAGAACTTCAAATGGTACATTGTGGATTTGTACATTTCATTGTGTGAAAATTTTACCTTAAAAAAGGTAGACAAACATTATACTCTAGTTAAATGATTTGCATTCTGATGTATTTAGGATGAAGTGTACTGGCATCTACACTTTACTCTGAACTGAATAAAAATGAGATGGATTGATGATAAAAGGATGGATAAATGTATGATAAAACAAATAGAGCAAAATGTTAATGATAGATTCTAAGTGGTTGGGAAACAGGTTTTCACTCTACAAATTCTTTTAAATTTTCTGTATGTTCAAAATTTTCCACAATAAAATGTTAGGGAAATGGGAGGTGAGTTTTTAAAAAGAGGAAATAAATTAATAACAACAAAACCCACATTCCATATTCCTAGTCTCCATCCCCCAAAGCTAACTATTCATATTGAACAGGAAATGTGCCCTTACAGGGATCGGTGTCCTTCAGGGATGTGGCTGTAGATTTCAGCAGAGAGGAGTGGCAGCATCTAGACCTTGCTCAGAGAAACTTGTACCGGGATGTGATGTTGGAGACCTACAGTCACCTGCTTTCAGTAGGTAAGCACAGTTACTCAGATCCACAGTGAGAGTATTTCTGTTCTCAGTTGCTGAATGCTGTGAGATATCTGAAGTATGTAATGTTTTTGACTTTGATTTGTCTAGGGTTCTTTATCCCCTTGGGCATTCTGAACATTACTCTGTTCCAAGAAATAAATGGTTACATTCCTGAAGAACAAAACTTCATTGAACAAGACTATTGATTACATTTTGAAACACAATTAGCTGGATCCAGTCTTTTATCATTTCTCATAAACAGGGTATGAAGTTCCCCAACCAGAAGTTTTCATGTTGGAGCAAGGAAAGGAGCCCTGGGCATTGCAGGGTGAGAGCCCACATCAGAGCTGTTCAGGTGAGTGTGCATGACCAGACAGTGGGAGAAAGGGGAGCTCTCAGCTGTCTTGAAAAAGACTGGCATCTTTAAAATGCTATTAAGATGACTGTTTTGGAAGGTTCTAATTTTTTTGTTCTAATTTACTGCTTGAGGACCCTTGACATTGGCCTCTCAAATAACTAAATGCTTTCATCATTTCTAACCATCTTCTTTGGCTTTTTGGAGTCTGGATCACATGCTAATCTGCCTCGTTAATGATTTTTTTCTTTCTTTCTGTCTTCCCCATTGTCTATGATTCTTTATGCATTCAGGCATTCATGGATCTGCTTTCTTTCAAACTTACTATATGTCACACTCCCGTTCCCATAGTCCTCTATCATTTCTTTTTTTCTACTATGGGATGCTTCAGAATATTATGTCCATCCAGGCTCTCTTCCTATTTTCTCCATAGGCACTGACATAAGATTTCTTATTTCCTTGTTCCCCATGTCTTTCACCCAACTGATGACTTGGGGGTTAATTGTCACTTAACCTTTAGAAGTACTTTTCTGCTATTTCCTTCCAATATTGGTTGACGTTACACTAACTGGGGTCTCTCTGCCTCATTGCCTGATTTTTGTAATTGCTTTATTTCTATACTTCACGTGATGAAATTTGAGTTTAATTGTGGTCCTCATTCAGGACACACTGTCATTATCAGTCTGGGTAAAGATTCTCTATGACTGCAGTTTCACTTTTTATGGTTTTGATTACCCACAGTCAGCCATGGTCTGAAAATATTAAATGGGAAATTCCAGAAATAAACAATTTATAAGCTTTAAATTGTGTGCCTTTCTGAGTAGCTTTGTGAAAAATTATGCCATCCCACTCCATCCTGCCCACGAGTTGAATCATCCCTTTGTCCGGCATATCCACGCTGTCTATACTACCTGACCACTAGTCACTTAGTAGCCTTCTCGTTTGTCAGATTGACTGTCATGATATTGCAGTGCTTCTGTTCAAGTAACCCTTATTTTACTTAACAGTGGCCCCAGAGCAAAAGAGTAGTAATGGTGGCAGTTGTGGTATGCCAAAGAGAAGCCATAAAGTGCTTCCTTTAAGTGAAAAGCTAAAACGTTCTTCACTGAATAAGAAAAAAAATCAGGTTTGGTACCTCTGAGGATTCAGACAGACATCCACTGAGTGTCTTGGAACATGTCCCCTTCCGATAAGGGAAGGGACTCCTGTATTTTGTTTTTTGATTTATTCCCATTTCTTTCTTTTCCCCACACCCATCTCACTTCTCACTGTAGGCAACTGTTTTATGTGATGGAAACATATTTTTTAATTCGTGCATATTCTTTTAAAATTTAAAGTGACTTGGGGTATGTATTATTATATAAATGTTACTGTGCTATATAGCTTGGGTTTTGCCTTACTTTTTCTACTTCTGTCCATGGTGGATTATGTTCATAAAGTTTATTTCCTCTAACCATTTGATTGTATCCCAGAATGTTCCTATCACCACTGTTACCCGCCTCCTCCTCAAATGAGTCACCCTCACCCTTTTCTCTGTGTTCAACTTGGATGATCCATATGACCCTCCCCTCTAGCCTCTGCTAGCTGCTCTTTCAGCTAAACCATCATTCTCCTCTGTGAAGGAGAGTTTAGATTGCAGACTTCACAGCAGAGAATCCATGAAAAAGCTTCTTTTCTACATTGAGAAGGAAGGTGATGCTACAAGTGATATTTTGTTGTATTTCATTCTAGAAGAATTGTGGCAGATTGATGACCAGACAGAAAGCTATCAGCAAAGAGAAAACAAATCTTTAAGCGATGTTGTTTTCATCAAGAAAATACTGACTGCAAAGAAGGATTATGAATATAAGGACATTAGAAAAATAATCCATGTGAGCCAAAACATTCTTTCCCCCAAAAGAGCCCCTCAGTGTGATTCATTTGGAAATGCTTTGAAGCATAATTTAGATTTACACAGTCATTATAGAAACGGTGCATCAAAGAACATGAATAAGATTACTGAATATGGTAAAATTTCTTCTTCTACTGACCCTGAGTGTTCTCCAACAGGAGAGAAGTTATGGGACCATAATCAATGTGGAAATATCCTCAGCTATAAACAAGCACCCTCTCAACATCAAACAATTCATACTGGGGAGAAATCTTACGAATATGCTGAATTTGGAAAGATCTTCACCCAGAAGTCACAGCTCAGGGTACATATGAAAGTTCATACAGGAGAAAAACTCTATGTGTGCATTGACTGTGGGAAAGCTTTTGTAAAGAAGCCAGAATTCATTACACATCAGAGAACCCATACTAGAGAGAAGCCCTATAAGTGCAGTGAATGTGGAAAAGCTTTTTTCCAAGTATCTTCTCTCTTAAGGCATCAAAGAATTCATACTGGAGAAAAACTTTATGAATGCAGTGAATGTGGAAAAGGCTTCTCTTACAACTCTGATCTCAGTATACACCAGAAAATTCATACTGGAGAGAGACACCATGAATGCAGTGATTGTGGCAAAGCATTTACACAAAAGTCCACGCTCAAGATGCATCAGAAGATTCACACAGGTGAGAGATCTTATATATGTATTGAATGTGGACAGGCCTTCATACAGAAGACACACTTGATTGCACACCGAAGAATCCATACTGGAGAAAAACCATATGAATGCAATAACTGTGGGAAGTCCTTCATTTCTAAGTCACAACTCCAGGTACATCAACGAATTCACACAAGAATGAAACCCTTTATATATACTGAATATGGGAAGATCTTCAACAATAGTTCCAATCTCATTACACATAAGAAAGTTCAAATTAGAGAGAAATCGTCCATATGTACTGAATGTGGTAAGGCCTTTACGTACAGGTCAGAACTGATTATACATCAGAGAATTCACACTGGGGAAAAACCTTATGAATGTAGTGATTGTGGAAAAGCCTTTACTCAGAAGTCAGCACTCACAGTGCATCAGAGAATTCATACAGGAGAAAAGTCTTACGTATGCATGAAATGTGGACTAGCCTTTATCCAGAAGGCTCACTTGATTGCACATCAAATAATTCATACTGGAGAGAAACCTTATAAATGTGGCCACTGTGGGAAATCCTTTACTTCCAAGTCACAACTCCATGTACATAAACGAATTCACACAGGAGAGAAGCCTTATATGTGCGCTAAATGTGGGAAGGCATTCACCAACAGGTCAAATCTCATTACACATCAGAAAACTCATACAGGAGAGAAATCCTATATATGTCCTAAATGTGGAAAGGCCTTCACACAAAGGTCAGATTTGATTACACACCAGAGAATTCATACTGGAGAAAAACCTTATGAATGTGGTACCTGTGGAAAAGCCTTTACCCAAAAGTCTCACCTCAATATACACCAGAAAATTCATACCGGAGAAAGACAGTATGAATGCCATGAATGTGGGAAAGCCTTCAACCAGAAATCAATACTTATTGTGCATCAGAAAATTCATACAGGAGAGAAACCTTATGTATGCGGTGAGTGTGGTAGAGCTTTCATCCGGAAGTCAAACTTCATTACTCATCAGAGGATTCATACTGGAGAGAAACCTTACGAATGCAGTGATTGTGGGAAATCCTTCACGTCCAAATCTCAGCTCCTGGTGCATCAACCAATTCACACAGGAGAAAAACCGTATGTGTGTGCTGTGTGTGGGAAAGCCTTTAGTGGCAGATCAAATCTCAGTAAACACCAAAAAACCCACACAGGAGAAAAGCCCTACATCTGTTCTGAATGTGGGAAGACCTTCAGACAGAAGTCAGAGTTGATTATACATCATAGAATCCACACTGGAGAGAAGCCTTATGAATGCAGTGACTGTGGCAAATCTTTCACTAAGAAATCACAACTCCAAGTGCATCAGCGAATTCACACAGGAGAAAAGCCTTATGTATGTGCTGAGTGTGGGAAGGCTTTCACAGACAGGTCAAATTTGAATAAACATCAGACAACACACACTGGAGACAAACCCTATAAGTGTGTAGTCTGTGGGAAAGGCTTCGTCCAGAAATCTGTGCTCAATGTCCATCAGAGTATTCACACTTGAGAAGAACAGTGTGAGAAAACTTCAGTGAGATCAGGTCTGATTGTATATCATTAAATTTGTTAGCAGAAAAATATGCATATTATAAGTAGAAATACCCCATCAAAGTGTCTCACATTATTGTAAAGAATAGGGCCCTGAATGAAGGGGGCCCTTCCCACATTAACACCACCTTCATTAAACCTTGAAGCGTTCATACTAGGAAAATTGATAGAAGGCTTCTCATAAAAAATATGATGGGACATTGTTATCAGATTCTGCATAGGAGAGGTTATATTAAGTCATGTTAATGATAATCCTGTTTACTGTGGAATAGGCAGGTTACCAACAGGTTGAATGGTACAACAACATAATGTATATGATAGTGACAGATCCTAAGTTCTGTGAGATGTTTGCTGCAGAACACATTATCTAACACTGTTTGGGGTGTTTTCTCATTCTTCTGCTGAATCTAACATGGTTGTGTGTGTCCGGTCCCCCATTGAGTATTTCCATCAAGAAAGAGATAACTCAGTAAAAAAGTTCTTTATGTATGCAGACACAAACCTCCGAGTGTATGTTGACCCATTATCCTCTAGCATCATGACTGGTAACCCCACCCCTTATCATCTCTACCACTAAAGTGTATTTGACCCTCATTAGTTCCTAGAATATTGTCTTCTGACACCCACATAATTGCATTAGTGCTAAATACTAATGTCTGTTGACTGCCATTATCTCATTTAGCTCCCAACATAGTGTTTTGTGAACCTCCACTACCCTCAGGAAAGCTTCTGAAAAGAATTTTCAGGTCATTTTGGTCAACTTTTCATCTCCATCTCCCTTTTGCTGTCATAGTTCTTCCAGCTTATTTGTCTGCCTTAATGCCCTGACATTTATAATAATAACAAATTAGAAACTCATATTAAAACACACCTCAACATTTGTTCAAGTCTTCTCTGTGTCCCATCTTTATGCCATGGACTCCACAAGCACCTTCTCCCCGTGTGCCTCAAACACATCAGTTCAGGTCCTGCCTCAGAGCCTTTACATCTACAGCACTTATATCTGTGTGGTTAGCTCCTTCATGTCTTCCAATGGCACCTCTTCACAGAGGCTTTCCCTGTGCTTTCCTGCCTGGTTTAAAATTTTGGCCCTCTCCCCTCTATCCTTCATCCTTCTCCATAGCACTTATTGCCACGATGCCCTGTATATTTTACTTGTCTCTGGCTCCTACGTTAGAATGTTTTTCTGTTTTGTTCACCACTGTGAACCTTGACCCGTGCCTGACAACAACAGACATTCCATGAATGCACACTGTGAAGTGTTGACCCTGCTCATCACAACTTTCCTTTAATCTTTTCTGTATTGCAGCATACGATGCTGCAATGGGGAGAACCAACTTGCCTAAAACACCAGGCTTTTTCAGCTTGTTTTTACCTGGCCTCTGCCTCCCTTCCCCAAAGCTGAAACATTATTATAAACCTTTTTGCCTGATGCCAGCCAATTTAAAGAAGGGAAAACTGAGACAGGAAATCCCACATAGATGCTTGGTGTTCAGGATTTCCTACCATGATTGTGAAATTCGCAGCTCCAAATACCCCACCCCAGACCCTCATCTACAGACCCACTCCTCATGTCCCGACAGGACCACAGCTCTAATAGTATGAAGAGGCTGAGAGCAAACAGGGCAGACCTTCCTGGGAAGTTAGGTGTCTGACCCAAGACTGGCAGCAGTGGTCTCTCAAATGCAGGCAGAGGGTCTGACTGAACACTCAGCTGTTGGGCAGCCAAATTGGAAAGAGCAGAATGGTTCCTCCAGGTCAGTCCACTGGTAACAACTGGGAGTGGCAAGTAATGGGGTTGTGCAAGGTGCTGTTGCCTTTGTGAACAACAGCATTGTGGTTGAGGATGGGGACAGAACCTTGTCAGGGGGCAAGGCTGGGAATACTCCTGAACCCTCTCACCCAAATTTGGTAGTGCCATTACTCCACCTTGGATCGATGTCTGATCCATCACTAACTCCCTTCATCTCACCATTTGACAGTATCTGATGATCCACCATACTCTTATTCCTATCTTAGAACAACGTATGGTAGGTGATCCACTGCTAACCCCCTTTATCTCATTCGGTACTGTATCTGGGGCTTCACTAAATGTCTTGCAACCCACCATTATGCCTCAATTTATGGCAGTGTTTGCTGACCCCCTCAAGAGAGTGTCTGAAGGACACCACCCCCCCCCCCCCACTTCTTACCCCACTGCAGCACAGTATTTGTACACCCATTATCCCTCTTTCACTCAGTACTACGTTTATCACCCCTCCTTAATTCCAGGAAATAGTGTCCTGGAGATGTCATTACCTCCTCCACAACTAACCTCCAGCATGATGTCTGTCACTTCACTTGTGACAAAGCCTAGTAATCTCCATATTCCCCATTTATTCCCACTTTTCACGTAAGTAGTAACTGATGACCACTTCCTACAATCTTCAGAATAGGAAACTGTGATATACCCCACCTAATCCCAACTATTAATAATATCTTCTGATACTTTTACTACGCTTCTAGTAGGATGCTTTGTGATCCCCCTTCATTACTTGTCCATTGCAACAATGGTGACTAATGATCTCCCATTTCCCCATCTAGCAGTGTTTGTAACTGTCCCCAACCCAGCATGTGGTGATGCCCTCAATACCTTCTCTGAACACTGGTGTCATTAACCTGCTTCCCTCCACACAAGTAAGGGCAATGACTGATAATGCACCATAAACTCCACATTATCCATCTGCATTTTGGAGCCTCCACTATCCCCCTCTAGAGTACCTACATTAATAACCAGCAAAAAGTCTGCTGATGTCCATTACCTATTAAGAGTGTCTGTGAACCTTCCATTAAACCTTCCATTAAATCCTGGTAGTTTGCTTTTCCCCATTGGTGTCCACTAACATAATGCTGGTTCCCCATTGCCCATATTGCTTCATGAGGCCCCTGTGTGGCTACTGCCAAGTTCTCCAGCATTGCTTCTCCACATCCCCACTGTTTACATGGACGAGAAACCTGGAAGAGAGAGAAGGGACGAGGATGAGGTCCTTGCCTCATAGGCCCCTCTGGGGAATTAGTGACCCAGAGTGGGCTGGGGAGGATCTGAGGGGCCCCGGAGACCACCAGCTGGGATTCCGATGATGCAACCAGAATAGAGAAGGCTGTGGATGTGGATTCAAATCCTGGTGCCAACACTGATCTGCTGAGGATTCTGGGCCAGTCCAGCAAAACTTCCCCCTGAGCCTCAATTGCCTCACCTGTAAAATGGAATTATTGAGAATGAAGTGACTTAATCAGGGCTGAATAAGGGAGCAGGGCTAGTGGTTACCAATTAGGGTATCCTGTTGTTAATATCATTACTATTTATAAATGGACACAGCATCTGACCAACATCCGCATGACGGTGCCCAAACCTCACAGAGGGAAACATGTTATTTTTTTTGTCAATTAATTCAAATTATTTCTCTTTTATATGTATTATGATATTATAGTACTGAGATATTTTTAAAGTCAGATTTATTGAGGTGTGGATAATCACCCTTTTTAGTGTAGAATTCTGAGAGTTTTGACAAATGACAATTATGTAATTAACACCACAGTCAAGACAGAGAACATTTCCTTCACTCCCCAGCATTCCTTCCTATCCCTTTTTAGGCAGTCTCCCTACTTCCAGCCTCTTGCAGTCACTAATTTGATCTGTTTCTGGTCTCTATAGTTTTGCCTTTTCCACGGTGTTACAGAAATATATGGGTATCTGTATGTACATATGTATGTATCCTTTTGAGTCTGACATCTTTCATTTTGTGATGTATTTGAGATTCATCCACATGGTTGTATGAGATACAGGTGAAAATAAGCTGATGATAAGATGCTCAACATCATTAGTCAGGAAAATGCAAATTAAGACCGTAATGAGATACTACTACACGCTTAGAATGGCTTAAAATAATTTTTTTTTTTAAATAGTACCAAAAGTTGTCATGGATGCAGAGCGATGGACACTTTAATGCATTACTGTTGGGAAGGTAAAATGATATGTCCACTCTGGACAAAAATTTGGCAGGTTCTTATAAAATTAGCCATATACCATATACTATGAACCAGCAGTTCTGCTCCTCAGTATTTAACCTAGAGAAATGAAAAATTATATATGGACTCAAATGTTGACAGAAACTATATTCACTTGCCAAAAGATTGGAAACAACCCAAATGTAGTGGGTAAATAATTCAATAAATTGTAGGACATACAATGAGATACTACTTACACATAAGAAGGAATAATTTATTGACACAAGTTACAATATGGATGAATCTCAAAAAAGTATGTTTTACCATGTGATAATTTAAATTATATTTGATAAAAGATTAGATATTAGATTATAAATATAGGTTTGTATAATTTTATATGTGCATATTACTATTATAGTAATGTATATTTACAATATATAGCACATTATATTTATTGTATATTAAAATGTTTATTTATATAATATCTAATATGTATGATTACTGAATTATGTAACTTTTATATCAGACTTTCACACTTCAGTTATTTATATTTTTACATGTTTACATTTAATGTTTATAGTGTAAAGTTATAACTATAATAAAAGGGGCATACGGTCTGGAGAGCCTGCAGTTGTAGCTGGTCAGCATTTTTATTATTTGTCAGCAGCTCAAGCATCAAGAAACCTTGTTCCACTTTGGACCTTTGCTCAGCTGTGTTCTCTGAGAGTACTCTGCTTCCCCAATGCCCATGCTGCAGCTTGCTGTCCTTTTCTATTCTTTGGAGAACCCCCTGCCACCACCATCTCCACCATTATATGTGGAGTAACACACTTCTTGGGATCACTATTTTGTACTATATTTGTATTGCAAGTACCACTATCTGACCTGATATTAAATGTTTCTGGTTTGGGTTTATCATTCCCCCCTCCCCACTGGACTGTCAACCTCATGATGCCCAGGCTTTGTCTTCTTCCAACTGTGTTCAGGGCACCCAGCACAGCACTAGCACAAAGCAGACACTCAGTATAAGTTTAAGTGGAAAAATGAATGATAGTAATAACATCAAGGTTGACCACGTTCCCCACACTGAGTGAGCTAAACTCCAGGGGTAGGGGATGAGGAAGGGAGGGTGGGTTGGTTACAGTCCCCTAATTCAAGATTTGATGCCCCTCCCCACACTTCAGCACACCTAAGCCCTAACCCTTTCTCACCCAACCACCCCATCCTTCCGTCCCCAGTGTATCTGACTTGCATCCTTCCCCAGTATCCACAAGGTCAGTGCTGTCTCCGTACTCAGTTTCCTGGTTGCTGTGGGCAGGCCGTGTAAAGTGGGGAGGGACAACAGTAGGGAACCAACAGGCAGGGAACCATTCTGTCCTCATCCACCCCAGAACTTCTGTATCCCATCATTCCATGTGGTCTGCCCTCCATGAGGTCTACCTCCTCCACCAGAGGAACCACCAGTGGGTATGAAACCCTGAGGACAAGAGGAATGTGGCAGGGCTGAGGTTTCCCAGCCCCAAGCACATTGCTGGACAATAAACATGACACAATGTGGCAGGTGTTGACATTTATGGCAAGGTTGGGTTAAAGCCATGATTGTCGGGGTGCCCGGGAGGCTCAGTCGTTTAACTGTCCGACTTCGGCTCAGGTCATGATCTCACTATTCATTGGTTTGAGGCCCGCATCAGGCTCTGCTGACAGCTCAAAGCCTGGAGCCTGCTTTGGATACTGTGTCTCCCTCTCTGCTCCTCCTCTGCTTGTGCTCTGTCTCTCAAAATGAATAAATGTTAAAAAAAAAAAAAGCCATAATTGTCATGGGCACTTGCCTTAATGGCAGGATAGGCTGAGCACTCCAGCCTCAGCCATCAATTGGGACTACTGGTGCTGGTGTGGCTGTTACCTATATTATACCCTACCCCGCCCCACCCTACTTCCTATGCCATACATCATACCATACCATAACCATACCATACACTTACTAACCATTTTACATAATTCTATAACTATATTAATTATATTATTGTACTGAAGTATAATTAACATAATTTAGAAAAGCTCTGTCATTATTTGTACTATGCCTGTAATTGTTAAGATACCATGTTTAATACCAACTCTGATGCTAAGAAGTCCTGTATCCCTTCCGCCTTCTGCCACCTTCAGGTGGCAGTGATGTTTGCACTATATTTACACCATAGTGCTACCTCTAGAAGTGACGTTTTCCCCCCTCTGTCAAATGAGCTCTATTAGATTACTCCCTTAGTGATATTATAATTGTACTATTTTAATATTTATTATAATAGCATTGCTATTAAAACAAAAATTGGTGTTTCCATCCGTGAAATGGGACAATGTAATCACCACTTTAATACAATCATTTGAATTACATTAAGGTTATGACTATAATTGGGGTGCTTGGCTGGCTCGGTTGGTAGAGCATGTGACTCTTGATCTTGGGGTCGTGAATTCCAGCTCCATGGTGGGCATAGGAATTACTTTTTAAAAAGCTTATGACTATAATTAATGTCAATTCTGAAAACCTATGGTGTGTTCCATTACACTCTGGAAAATGGCATGTTTATAATGCATCCCTGACTACATTATTAATTGCTATGTAACAAGCTACTCAAAACTTAATGACTTAAAACAACAATAAATATTTATTCTCTCAGTTTCTGAGGGCCAGAAATTTGGGAACACCTTAGCTAGGTGGTTCTGGCTTAGGAACTCTCAGGGAGTTAAGTCATACTGTCAGGAATGATGACAATTTTATAAACCATAGGGAAATAGTCGACATATTACAAGGTCTCTGTGAGGTTTAAATGACAGAACCCAGTACACAGTACTATTAGTGATTGATGATGATGGTGATGATTTATTAAGTGAGTGCACCAGTCCCTGTTCTAGGCACTTTAAATCTATAATAAATCCATCCACACAACAATGCTTAAGATGGGCTCATTATTCCCATTTCATAGATGAAGAATGTGAGTTGTAGAGAAGTAAAGTGTCATGGACTCTGGGTCTGGAGTTCTCGCTTGTCCAGCAGGACAGCAGACTCAGGATTGAAATGTGAGAGGCTAATGTCTGGGAGGAGACAAGAGCCTCGAGTAAGAGTTCTTGCTCCGTTTTTATTGGTATCAGAAGGCTTACAAGTGTGATGGACGTGCACAAAGAGACAACGAAACCATGAACATTAACTCATGGGTGTGAGGGAAAGGGGGTTTTGAAGATACGCAGTGTTAGGGGTTTGGATCAATACAAAACAAAATCCTGGCACCAACATCCTTGCACCGGGCAGATGGTTTCTTCATTTATTTTACAGCAGGCATGAGGCGCCACCTCTGTTTACCTAAACTGGCCTAGGGGACAAGAAAGACTGAACATGCTACCTCAAGGTCAACAAGGTTAATCTTTTGCTAATTAGCTCCATTCTGGGCAATTTCACCCTGCTGCGGGTCTATAGCCTTGTTTACCGATTTGCCTATGTTGATCCTTCCTTCCTGTGAACGCAGCTTTCTGCTATTGTACTAAATTGGAGGGTGCTTCCACCCTGAATACCTAATCTTGTTTACCTAATCTTGGATGTTTTCATCCTGAGATTTCCTATTCCTCTACCTTTGTCCTATACTGGGGGCCTTTGCCCTGTTTACCTAATCTTGTTTACCCAATCTTTGGTGTGTTCATCCTGTGGCTTTCTAATTCTTTATGCCTTGTTAACCTATCGGTGCAACCTCAGGGAATTCCTAAACTTATTCCCCACAGTAAAGGAATTTGCTCAAGATAGAAAGCTAGTAAATAGTATAGGGGGATTCAAGCCCAAGCCCATTGGCTGCCAGATCCATTATATTAATCCCCTTGGAATGCTGCCCCTTAAAAGTCATCGTTAGTATAATCACTTACAATTTGAATTATAGTATATACAACTAGAGTTAAGGCGTGGTTGTAATACTTCTCTCTGAATAGGCTGGTTATTCCTATACCCCCACTGCACCCCAAGAAACAGTACATCATTAACATCATTATTATCTTAATATTATAAATGGTGTAAGCCTGGGGGATTCCTAAACTTATCTCCCACACTTTACAAAAAGGAGTCACAAGTATTCACACCCTGGAGAGAGTGTAGTTATATACTGACCCATCATTCCTGAAGGAGGGAAGGCAGAAGGTCAGGGTCAGAAGCAGTTAAGAGATTAAGGGTGACACAAACTGGAAAATGGCATCAACCTCCCAACACCAGAAGCCTCCTGAGACTGTTTTGTTGACACAACATGGTAATGAATGGCTTAATGACATTAGTGATTATGATCACACCAGTTCTAGAAGCTGTTGAGAAGAAAGGACATTTTCTGTTTCTTATGCTAGAAAGTAGTAGGAAGGCCTAGAATTATTAAACTTGAAACACAGAAATTGCATAGTGAGTGCTGACTGCAAAGGGAGCTCCCTAAGATACTTAAACTGTGGACAGGGATGAAGGGGATGCACACAGAAAGAATTATACTGGGGTTCTCTAGGATGTTTGTTGTTGTTTTTAATTATTATAGCTGAGTACATTGATATTGGGCCTCACTACTCATATCTAAATTATCTGGATGATTTTTTAATATATAGATTTCTGGGCCCCACCACCAGTTTCTGTTCTAGCATATGTGAGCTGGGGACCAAGAATCTAAATTTCTCACAGGTTCTCAGGTGATGGTGATACTGTTGGTAGTCAAGTCACACTGTGAGCAACAAAGACCTAGAGAGGTCAGTGGTTCACTCAAAAGCATAGAGCTTAGTAAAAGGTAGATGGCAACTAAAGCCAGCAAGTATGAGTCTAGAAACTAAGGGATATCTAAGAGAGAGGATGGGTGGCAAAAGTTCAACAAATATCCTCCTGTTAGAGGCCTGGTAAGATTGATCCAAGGAATCTCTCCTGGTCCCCCAGACAACTCAATGAAGTTGAAGAACATGTCTGGGGCAATCAGTCTTTAGTGGTTAGGAGGGCACTGGAAGGAAACCTAGTTGTATTAAAAATGAGATGTTGGACCGCCTAGAAGTGGATAAATGTGATGAAAACCATGACTATGCTTAGAAGAGACAGATGTAAATCTCTGTAAGCCTGGATTAAGCAACAGTTTCTTAGATGACATTTAAGCACAAACAAAAAAAAGGAAATCAGACTTTACCAAAATTAAATACTTTTGTGAGTCTAAGGACGTTATCAGGAAGATGCAAAGACAATCCACAGAATGGGGACAATATTTTCAGATCATTTCTGATAGGAGTCTAGTATCCAGGATATATAAAGAACACTTAGACAGTAAAAAGACAACTCAATCTCAAAATAAGCAAAGAATTTGAAGACATTTCTTCAAAGGAGACATACAAATGAGCAATAGCCCATGGAAAAATGCCCAACATCATTAAAGAAATGCAAATCAAAACCACAACAAAATACTATCTTGTTCCCATTAGGATAGCCATTTTTAAAAAATGGGAAATAGTGGAGTGCCTGGGTAGCTCAGTCAGTTAGGCATCCAACTCTTGATCTCACAACTTGTGAGTTTGAGCCCTGATCAGGCTCTGTGCTGACAGTGCGGAGCCTGCTTGGGATTCTCTCTCCCTCTCTCTCTGCCCCTCCCCCACACTCTCTGTCTCTCTCAAAAATAAATAAACTTTTTTAAAAATGGAAAATAGTAAGTTTTAGTGAAGTTGTGAAAAAAATTGGAACCCTCACAGATTGCTGACATAGATTTCATATACCTGTTGGCCATTTTTATGTCTTCTTTGCAGAAATGTGTATTCAAATCTTTAGCCCATTTTTACATAGAGGTACTCAGTGGATTTTGTTTATTGTCTTGCTATTAAGTTGTAGGAATTTCTTATATATTTTAGAAATTAACTCCTTATCTGATGTGGTTTGCAGTTATCTGATATTTTCTTCTAGTCCACAGGTTGCTTTTCACTGTGTTATTTCCTTTGCTGTGCAGAAGCTTTTTAATTTGATGCAGTCTCACTGGTCTGTTTTTGCTTTGGTTGCCTCTGCTTTTGGTGTTGTACCCATGCTGTAAAGCTTTTCCTCTATGATTTCCAGGAATTTTATAGTTTCAGAACTTACATTTAAGTTTTTAATCCATTTTGGGTTGATTTTTATGTATGGTATAATACACAGATCCAATTTCATTCTTATGTAGGTGGAGATCCAGCTTTCCTAATGTAACAATTTGTTAGAGACTGTCCTTTTCCCATTGTGTATTCTTGCCATCCTTGCTGAAGATCAATTGATCTTGTACGTGTGGATTTAGTTCTGGGCTCCCTGTTCTGATCCATTGGTCTATAAGGTCTGTCTATATGTCTGTCTTTTTACCAGACCATAATGGTTTAATTACTAAGGCTTTGAAATACATTTGAAATTAGGAAGTGTAATGCCTCGGTTTTGTTCTTCTTTCCCAAGATAGTCTTGGTTATTTGGAGACTGTTTCCATGTGAGTTTTAGAATTCTATTGTAAGAAAGTAGCCCAGTCTCATTCCTTTGTATGTAAAAAATTTCCCAGCACCATTCATTGAAGAGACTATCCTTTCCGCCATTGTATTTTCTTGGCTCCTATGTTGTAAATTAATTGACCATCTACATGTAGGTTTATTTCTGGGTTCTCTATTCTGTTCCATTGAACTATATGTCTGTTTTTATGCCAGTACCATATACAGTTTTGATTACTATAGCTGTGTAATATAGTTTGAAATCAGGAAGTGTGATGCCTATAGCTTAGTTTTCTTAAGAATGCTTTAGCTACTTGGAGTCTTTCAGTTCCATCAAATCTTAGGATCATTTGTTCTATTTCTGTGAAAAGTGCCATTGGAATTATAAGAGGGATTACATTGCATAGTACGTAAATTTTAATATTAATTCTTCTAGTCTAAGAACATGGAATATCATTCCATTTACTTGTGTCTTTTTCATTTACTTTTATCAGTGTCTTACAGTTTTCAATATGCAGGTCTTTCACTTCCTTGGTTAAATTTATTCCTAGGTATTTTATTCTTTTCAATACCACTGAAAATGGGATAGTTTTCTTAATTATTTCTGATAGTTTGCTACAAGTGTATAGAAATGCAAGTGATTTTTGTATATTGATTTTGTGTCCTGCAACTTTACTGAATTCATTTATTAGTTCTACAAGGTTTTTTGGTGAAATCTTTAGGGTTTTCAATAGATATGCTCCTGTCATATGCAAATAGTGATAGTTTTACTTCTTCCTTTCCAATCGAATGTCCTTTATTTCTTTTTCTTTCCTAATTGCTTTGGCTGAGACTTCCAACATTATATTGAACAAAAAAGGTGAGTGTGGATCCTTGTCCCTGATCTTAAAGGAAAAGTTTTCAGCTTTTCACCATTTAGTATGATGTTGGCTGTGGGCTTGTCATACATGACCTTTATTATGTTGAGGTACATTTCCTGTCTACCCAGTTTGTTGAGAGTTTCATCATAAATGGATGTTGACTTTTTCAAAGGTTCTTCCTGCATCTATTGAGATGATCATATGACTTCTGTCCTTATTTTTGATAGTGTGGTATATTACATTGATTCATGAATGTTTAATAATCCTTGCATACCTGGAATAAATCCAGGTCATGGTGTATGATCCTTTTAATGTATTGGTGAATTTGCTTTGCTAATACTTTGTTGAAGATTTTTATACCTATATTCATCAGGGATCTTGACCTGTAATGTTCTTTTCTTGTGGTGTCCTTATCTGGTTTTAGTCTCCCACTACTGCTGGCCTCATAAAATGAGTTTGGAAGAATTTGAGAAGGATTGGTATTAATTTTTCCTGAAATATTTGGTGGAATTCACCACTGGAGCCATCTGGTCCTGGAATTTTGTTTGTTGGGAGGTTTTTAATTACTGATTCCATTACCTTACGAGTAATTAGTCTGTTTAGATTTTTGTGTTTCTTCACGATTCAGTATTAGTAGATTGTATGTTTCTAGGTATTCATCCATTTCTTCTAGGTTGTCCAATTTTTTGTGTGTGTAATTATTCACAGTAGTCTCTTTTTTATTTTTTTTAAATATATTTTTTTATTTTTTTTTAACGTTTATTTATTTTTGAGACAGAGAGAGACAAAGCATGAATGGGGGAGGGTCAGGGAGAGGGAGACACAGAATCTGAAACTGGCTCCAGGCTCTGAGCTGTCAGCACAGAACCCGACACGGGGCTCGAACTCATGGACTGCAAGATCATGACCTGAGCCGAAGTCGGCTGCTTAACCGACTGAGCCACACAGGCGACCCCACAGTAGTCTCTTATAATCCGTGGTATCAGGTGTAATGCCCCCTTTTATATTCTGGTTTTGAGTCTTCATTCTTTTTTTTTTCTTTTGTGCGTGTGTGTATGTGTTGCTAAAGTTTATATTTTTTAAAAACCCAGCTCTTAGTTTAACTGATTTTTTCTATTGTTTTTAGTCTCTATTTCATTTATTTTCACTCTAATTTCTGTTATTTCCTTCCTTCTACTAACTTCCAGTTTCATATGGTATACTGCATTTCCATTTTCTTTGTCTCAAGATATGTATATCTTTCAACATACATTTTAAATTTCACTTTTTATTTCTTCTTTGATCTATTGGTTGTTTAGTAACATGTTGTTTAATCTCCATATATTTGTGAATTTTCCAGTATTTTTTTTCATATAATTGGATTCTAGTTTCATATTATTGTGGTCAGAAAAGATGCTGATATGGGGCGCCTGGGTGGCGCAGTCGGCTAAGCGTCCGACTTCAGCCAGGTCACGATCTCGCGGTCCGTGAGTTCGAGCCCCGCGTCGGGCTCTGGGCTAATGGCTCAGAGCCTGGAGCCTGTTTCCGATTCTGTGTCTCCCTCTCTCTCTGCCCCTCTCCCGTTCATGCTCTGTCTCTCTCTGTCCCAAAAATAAATAAACGTTGAAAAAAAAAAAAGAAAAGAAAAGATGCTGATATAATTTTAGTCTTTCTAATTTATTAAGACTTGTTTTGTGGCCTAACGTGATCTATTCTGGCAAATGTTCCACATGCACTTGAGGAGAACACATATTCCGTTGCTTTTGGATAGAATATTTTATATATATCTGTGAAGTCCATCTGTTCTAACATGTTGTTTAAGGCCAATGTTTCCTAATTGATTTTCTGTCTGGATGATGTATCCAGTAATTAAAGTGTGGTATTAAAGTCCCACAGTATTACTGTATTACTGTCTATTTCTCCCATTAGGTCTGCTAATATTTGCTTTATATATTTAAGTTCTCCTATGTTGGGTACATAAAGATTTATAAATGGTGTCTCTTCTGGTTGAACTAACACCTTTATCATTATATAATTGACCTTTTTGACTCTTATTATAATCTTTGTCTTAAAGTCTATTTTGGCTGATATAAGTATAGCTGCCCCAGCTTTCTTTTGGCTTCTATTTGCATAAAATATCTTTTTCCATTCCTTTACTTTGAGCCTATGTGTGTCCTTTCTCTGAAGTTAGTCTCTTGTAGGCATCATGTAGATGGGTCTTTTTTTTTTTTTAATCTATTCATCCATTTACATTTGAAGTAATTATGGGTAGTTATGTACTTACTGCCATTTCAGTTATATTCTGGCTGTTTTGTAATTCCTGTTTCTGTCTTCTCTTGCTCTCTTCCTTTGTGATGATTTTCTGTAGTATTTAGCTTAGATTTCTTTCTCTTTTGTTTATCTACTGTAGGTTTTCACTTTGTAGTTACCAGGTAATCTTACAGAAAACAGCTTGTATTTATAATAGTCTATTTTAAGTTGATAACAACTTAAGTTTGAACACATTCTAAAGCTCTACATTTTTACTTCTCTATCCCCACATGTTTTTTTGTTTTGTTTTTGTTTTTGTTTTTGTTTTGAGACAGAGTGTGAGTGGGGGAAGGGCAGAGAGAGAGGGAGACACAGGATCTGAAACAGGCTCTGGGCTCTGAGCTATCAGCACAGAGCCCCATGTGGGGCTCAAACCCACGAACCATGAGATCATGACCTGAGCCAAAGTTGGATGCTTAACCGACTGAGCCACCCAGGCACCCTCTTTTTAAATACTAATAAATAGAATCCTTGGGGTGCCTGGGTGGCTCAGTTGGTTAAGCGCCGACTTCGGCTCAGGTGATGATCTCAGGGTTTGTGGGTTCAAGCCCTGCGTCAGGCTCTGTGCTGACAGCTCAGAGCCTGAAGCCTGCTTCAGATCCTGTGTCTCCTCTCTCTGTCCCTCCCCCACCTGCTTGCGCCCTCTCTCTCTCTCACAAAAATAAACATTAAAAATTTTTAAATAAATAAATACTAATAAATAGAATCCAATAATATAGATACAATACATAATATAGCATAACTCAGTGGAGCTTACCCGATTAAAACAAGTTGGATTAACATTTGAATATCAATTAATATAATTAAACACATTAATAGATTAAAATGCAAAATGATAAGATCACTTGAATACTTAGACAAAATTCAACACAAAGTCATCATGAAAGTTCTTATCAAACCAAGAGTAAGATGGGAATGTACTTTCTCAAATAAAGGGCATCAAAAATCTATAACATCATATTCAATAGTGAAATATTGATGGCTTTCTCCTTTAAATCAGAAGCAATGGGAGTGAATGATATGTTTATAATCTTTATGATGATGGTTTCACAAATATACATCAAAATTTGTCAAATTGTATCTTGGGCCTTTGAGGGAAACTTTTCATACAGTATCTCAAAGGAAAGACACTACTCTGACTGGTTTGGGTTCCTTGCAATGCAATCCCCTATTGATCCCAACACTCTCACTTACTTGGACACCATCCTGCTTCTCTACCCAGCCAGGGTTCCTTCCTTGTTCCAAATGGGAAATCATTGCTGGCTTAGAAATAGCAAGTCATGTTCAAAGAAACAGAGTATTAAAAATGAATATAGTGTCAACTATACTGTAATTAGAATGAATGAATGAATGAATGAATGAATGAATGAATAAAAACTTTTTTTGATTTAGAGTTGGTTTCATTTTTTTTAAGGTTTATATATTTATTTTGAGAGACAGAGCATGCACACAAGCAAGGGAGGGGCAGACGAGAGGGAAAGAGAGAATCCCAAGCAGGCTCCACACCATCAGCACAGAGCCCGATGTAGGGCTCAATCTCACAAACTGCCAGATTGTGACCTGAGCTGAAATCAAGAATTAGATGCTTAACAGACTGAACTACCCGGGCGCCCCAAGAGTTGGTTTAACCTAAGCAATTCAGATCAAATTGTTCATCAGAAAAATGATGGAAACAGCAAATCACCATTTAGCAAATACCAGAGTAATAACTGTTGCATGCAGCAATCATCATTGGAAACTAAAATAAGAGGGAAGTTATCATGAGAAAAAGGACAGATGCAGAGTCTTCTCAACAAGCTACTCAATGAATGCAATGGTAAACGAGTGGCTTTATAGTGCAGAAGTCTGGAGGACACTCCTTTAACCAACTGATTAAAAGTAGCATTGGTTTGGCCTGTTAGTTCAGTTGGTTGGAGCCTGGTGCTAAAAGTATCATTGCTAGTAATCAGATACATGAACAACCTGATATCATACACTGAAAAGGCCATAACATCACTTCTGTGGTATTCTCACTAAAAATATATAATCTTAATCTAATCAAAATATTAATCATAAAATGTCAGACAAACCCAAATCCAGGAATAATCTATGTAATAACTGACCAGCACAGTTCAAAAGTGTTAAGATCATGAAAGAGAAAGGACTTATCTAAGAATGAAGAAGACTACAGAGACATGACAGCTTAAGTGAATTGTAGGATCCTGGATCAGTACAAGTACACTACCATGATAACTGGTGACATTTGAATAAAGTATACAGGTAATTTTTTTTAATTTTTTTTAATGTTTATTTTTGGGAGAGAGAGAGAGAGACAGAGCATGAGCAGGGGAGGAGCAGAGAGAGGGAGACAGAGTCCTAAGCAAGCTCCAGGCTCGGAGCTGTCAGCACAGAGACTGACTCGGGGCTCAAACCCATGAACTGTGAGATCATGACCTGAGCCCAAGTCGGATGCTTAACCGACTGAGCCATCCAAGTGCCCCAAGGTATACAGGTAACTTAACAATATTGTATCAAAGTGCAATTTCTGGTTTAGATCATTGTACTGTGCTTATGTGAGTTGTTATTATTAGGGGAAACTGGCTGAAGCGCATGTAGAGTCTTTGCTTATGGCTTAGTTCTAACTCTAGAATAACTTAAAAATAAAGTTTAAAACCTGGGCCTCAGAAAAGCTTCTAGATGAAAAAATAATGAGAGGGTTGGTATGTCGTCATATTAGGCTGATTTAAGAATCACCAGAACAGGGGTGCCTGGGTGGCTCAGTCGGTTAAGCGTCCGACTTTGGCTCAGGTCACGATCTCGCGTTCCGTGAGTTCGAGCCCCACGTCGGGCTCTGTGCTGACTGCTCAGAGCCTGGAGCCTGTTTCAGATTCTGTGTCTTCCTCTCTCTCTGACCCTCCCCCGTTCATGCTCTGTCTCTCTCTGTCTCAAAAATAAATAAACGTTAAAAAATTAAAAAAAAAAAGAATCACCAGAACAAAGAAGAAAACACCATGGGAGGAAGGTCTTATTTAAATTTAAATATACATGGGGCCCCTGGGTGGCTCAGTCCATTAAATTTAAATACATATGGATTCTATTGCTAGTTATTTTGGTAAGAAAAACAAGAGGTTTCACGACATAACTAATGGTTCTTCCTGTGAAATTTCTTTAATATTAAGTGCAAAATGCCTAGAATGTAGCTTTCAAACACAAAAATATCATGGTATGTGTTTCCCTAAAATTTCTATAATTAAAGTAGGAAAGTCAATTACATACATAAAGAGCCAGAGGAAGGTGTGAAAGTCAGTGATAAAAGATATGAAGGTGACTGAGAGAGATGTTATTCCACACAACAAAGCTGAAACCAATTTTCTAAAATAGGGAACATAAATTTAGATATTTAATACAGCCTTAGAATTTCAATGGAGAGAGTACTGTATTTTCTGAATTATAGGGGAACAAATGAACTTACCCAGTGATGATACAAAGTTGCTATAGTCTCCAGCATCACATCTCTGTATAAGTCTCTCTGAGCAGAGCTCAGACATTCCCACTCTTCTTGAGAGGTCTACAGCTACATCCTTGAATGTCATCAAACCCTGAAAGGAAAAATCCATGTAACATCTCTAATAGTAAAACAACAACAAAAACAAAAAACCCTGTATTTCAGATCAACAATAAGAATATAAAAAAGCATTTTCCTGGAGGGATTTTATAGTAAACAATAGGCTGGAATGGGATCCTTAAAATACAGGAAGGGGAAGTAAGGAAATTAATACAACTATGTTGAATATCACTGTGCTTTGGTGTGGATATAGCCTCCTGCTACTGTGGGAAACTTCTGAGTCAGACGTGTAGTGAAGCAAACAAAGTAAAGCATGACCGTTAAGATCCATTAGTTCTATAAATGCTAAACACCACATCCTTCTGTAGAGTAAAGGGTTAATTCAGCAGGTTAGGACAGCTCAAACCATACGCATTCCAAGAAAGGACTAGCCTTTGACTAGTTCCTGGAAGGTAATTTTTTTTTTCCTGGAAGGTAATTTCTGAGCCCTTATAATAGCCTGCCTGATAAAGTATTTTCATATGCTGAAGAACTTGGGCCATAACAATTTGGTCTCTATGGGTCTACAGGCTGAATAGCTAAGGTCCAATGGCTGCTGGGAGCCCTGAGAGCCAATAAATGGGTCCTGATAGGAATAGACACATAACATTGGACTAGACTTTGCATGGTAGATGTAAATGCTCAAAATACTATAAAAGAACTTGAATAGAAGACTGTATCAGTTGAGACCACCGTGTTATATTTCTTCAGACCAGGAAACACACCTTACACCCCCAGTGTCCAATAATGTACTAAGAGGTACCATATCAAATGGACATATTATGTTGCATATCATCCTCAGAGTAGTAGTGGTTTGATAAAGAACTGGGAACAGGAGAGTAATATACTTGTTAAGACATGTTCTCCATGCCCTCTGCCCACTTAACAGATGAGGTCAGAGAGACACTAGCATCTTCTACTCATCTTTATGTCAAAAATAAAGTCAAGGTTGAAGCTACAAAAACCAGGGCTGCAAACTCCTCAGAGGTCCCAGACATCAATCTGGGGCAGTCCTGTCTTGGGAGGGTTTCTAGGAAGTATAATTTCTTCTATAGAGCTCCCAGAAGGATCCACTCTTCCTCAGGTGTCTCTCCTTGATATGGGGTCTCCTTCAGCTCTAAAATTCTAACCCAAGAACAAAGCTGTGGCTCAGGGCTAATGAATTTTGGCTGTTAATCTCACCCTGTGGAACGATGACTGTGAGAGCATCCCCTGTTCACACCATCACCCCCTTCTGTATCAATCTATCCCCTAACCCTGACTTCACCCCACAAACTCACACTTCATCCCATGCCCTCCATTCCTACAGAGCCAATAATCACAGTGTGAACTATCTGCAGACAGCTTCCCACATCACACTCAGAGGTTTCTCTGTGGACCTGCCCACCTCACAACCGATACAAATGAAGAGGTTCTTGACCTGCTAATTCCAGGTCCAATGGCCTCTAAGAACATAAACTCAAACTGAGAGAAGTCTCAGAAACATCAAACAGTTTCAGCAGGCATGGGTTGGGTACATGTGTAGGTTCTGGAGAGAGATGTCGCTCTTGGCGTGAGTCTCCCAACACAAAAAAGACCTAGGAATTTAACACTTGGGTCCCTGAAGCTTTGGAGAATTCTGGCCCTCACTCAGAATGCACATGCACTTTCTATGGCAGCTGCTTCCTGGCTGAGCTTTATTCTGGTGGGTGTTTGGCCCTAGCCTTGGCATATGCCCTTAGGTCGCATTATTCTGAGTGATCATGTACTTGCAGGCATGTTTGTATTTTTGCTATACTGCTCTGTGTGATGCTTTTTCTTGTTTTGTCAAATTGGGGATGAGATGATTAGGATTTGAGACTGCACACATGTTAGAAGCTTCAAAGAGTAGTTTGTAAGTTTGATTTTTGAGACTTAAACACTATCCTTGGATGCAGCAGATCTAAGATTCCATCCCTTGGAATCCTTCCATGCTTTGATGGGCCAAATTTTTATTTATATACTGATTAGAAAGAAAATGAAATGGTGACATAATCCTTTCTTTATTAATTAGCTTTTTTCTTCTTGGCATTTTCAATTATTTTTTTTAAAGTTTATTTATTTTTGAGAGAGAGAGATAGGGTGTGAGTGGGAGAGGGGCACAGAATCTGACGCAGGCTCCAGGCTCTGAACTGTCAGCACAGAGCCTAACGCGGAACTTGAACACATGAACCGTGAGATCATGACCTGAGCAAAAGTTGGACACTTAACCGACTGAGCTAACCAGGCGCCCCTTGATTATCTTTTTAATGTCTGCAGGATTCAGAGTGACCCTAGTTTTGTCTCTTACTCTTTCTGTCTCTCTGTCCATCTGATGGAAATGGAAAAGTAATGTGGCATGTTTTATACAAGGAAAAATAAATGTAGCATTAGGACACAAAAATGAATAATAAATAACTAGAACTACATGCAACAGCATACAATGGGTGAATCACACAATGTTGAACAAGAGAATTCAGACACAAGAGTATATACTGTGTAATTCCACTAATATAAAATAAAAAGATTGCCAAGCCAATTTTTGCTGTTAGAAATCTGGATACTTTATGATGCCGAAAATGTCCTGTGTCTTGATCTGGATAGTGAAATAAATGGATGTGTGCAGTTTCAAAAAATCCATCCGGCAGTACTTTGGCTGTATGTGCCTTTTAGGTATGTATATTACACATCAAAGAAATTACTATTACCAAATCAGGAGGGCTTCTGCTGTTTTGCTCCAAAATGTAAAGAGCTTATAAATGATCACTACTACCCTCACAGCACCAAAATGTTAAGCAAACTGAACACCCACTGAGTGTGGACCAGCTTGAGAGTTAAAAACTTCTACAGGCCCCCACTGTCTTGAGTTTGACCTCTGAGAACACCACCACTTTCTCAGAGAGAAAATCGGAGGAAATTCCCCACAAGCTTCTAGCAGAGGGGAAAGTAACCATTTTGAAATATTTCTAGATATTCTGTTGTCCACCTGCCCGCAGGTGATGAGAGAAACAAAGACAAAAGTAGCATGAATTAACCTCCTTACAGCTTACCCACTGACAGACACCTGAAACATGCAGAGCAGAGAGTGACCATCCTCAAGCACCTCATGGATGCCTTATTTCCTTCATGTTTTTGTTTCATTAAAGACTAAAAGAAACCTTATCTTAGCAGCAGCTAGTCCCTCAAGGTCCTGAAAGCCTTGCTTCCAAATGCCTTAGAACCTTACTTTATCTCATTCCCCCCAACACCTCCCACAAACCTAAAAATATATAATCAGTCACTCCTCACAACCCCAGGGCAGCTCTTTCTGTCCCGCACCCGTCCTGTCCCCGTGCTTTAATAAAATCACCTTTTGCACCAAAGACATCTTAAGGATGCTTTCTTAGCCCTTTGCTCAAGAACCCCATCAAAGGGAAACTACCAGAGACTAACCAATGTAAACGAAGGGAAATACCCAGCCCCCTCTAGCCATCATGTGTCACCTAACTGGTTGGGGGAGGAGAGGTCCTGAGAAGAACTTGTGCAGGTCGCAGCTCAGGGTCGCAGGCAAATTGAGAGAGGAAGACCCAACCATACTAGTCTAAAATGCTTCCCCAACCCCTACATTGACACGACTCATGTGTAAGAACAGGATTAAAGCGGAACAAAGAAAAACTGATGATTATCTCAATTGTTCAGAAAATTATTAACAAAATTCAATGCCCTTTCATCATAAAAACATTCAACAACAAAACCCTTCCTAATTACTTTGTGGATATCGACAAACTAATATTAAGGTTTATATGGAGAGGCAAAAGACGGAGAATATCCAATACAAAACGGAATGAGAACTAAGTGGAAGGTCTGACAAAGAACCGTCCAGTCAAATCTTAATATATATATATTACATTTCTCTTTGGTTATGCTTAGCAAAACTATTCCTACACCGATATTACAAACATACAAAATTTTCACCAGATCACTTTTACATTTAATTAAGTCCACATTGAATATAAAAGTATTAACTTAATACTACTTCACTCCTAGTCACTATTATTAAATGTAGCTAACACGATGTAGTGAGAAAGCCAGCCCATTTCTGGCAATATCAAAAGTTACTTTCCTGTATGTTATCACCAGGTTGCAGCTACCTTAGGGAACACTACACCAGATCCCCGCCTTGGCCCTGGGGGCCGCAACCAATGACCCAACCTTGAGGCTCTGCACCCACAGGCCTGAGGCTTCGGACAGCCGGACAGCCGCCAGTTCCGCATCGCCCTTCTCTGCCTTCTAGCCTAATCTGGACCACCAAGACTCGCACCCTGCGCCCTCGTCTGTTTCCAGGCGAGCCCTACCCGCCCTCGCGTGACGCGTCGCCCGGCCTGGGAGGTTCCCTAGGCCGACTAAAGTTCTAGCAAGGCTGCTGGGATTTGGGCTACTTCTCCCATGAGCCATCACGGCCACGGACAAGCAGGCCCGAACTACATTTCCCAGAGGGCAGCGGTCAAGCGGATCTTCGGCTTCTCTTCCATTTTCGCGCCATTCTGGAGCTGTGCAAGGTGAGTTGAACTCCCCTCGGGATGTAAGAGGCACGGAGTGCCGACAGGCTGGGCTCTGGACAACAAAGTTCATGAGGGGTGTGGGAGGAAGTCTTTGAAGTATGGAAGCCAGTAGTAGGGGCGACTAGTTGTCACCTTGATCTCAGGCCTGAGGTTCAAGCACCACAGGGGAAGGTGGTGTGTACCGGTGGGGCCAGATTGGGGGCATGGGGGGCGTGGGGGGGGGGGGGGCATGGGGGGCGTGTGTGTGTGTGTGTGTGTGTGTGTGTGTTAGAAAAGCAGAGATGAGAAGCACAACTTTACTCTAAAAAAGAGATAGAATTGTTTCTTTTGTAATAATGAATTAGAAAACATGAAATGTTCTTCAGTAAAATAGCTAACATATTAATATAGTATTACAGCATATTACTAAGTTTTTATAGAGATTATCTTTCTCCAAGATATTCATATTTAGTAGGTGATTTTCATACTCTGGATTTTACAATGAGAAACCAAGGCAATCAAATCTCATAGACTCTAAGAACATTTTCTTTTTTTTTTTAATTTTTTTTTTAACGTTTATTTATTTTTGAGACAAAGAGAGACAGAGCATGAATGGGGGAGGGTCAGAGAGAGAGGGAGACACAGAATCTGAAACAGGCTCCAGGCTCTGAGCTGTCAGCACAGAGCCCGACGCGGGGCTCGAACTCACGGACCGCGAGATCATGACCTGAGCCAAAGTCGGCCGCTTAACCGACTGAGCCACCCAGGCGCCCCTCTAAGAACATTTTCACATTTAGAAAATCTGAATAGGTTCTGTCTTAAATTCAACAGGATACCTACCTTGGATACATAATTCCTACATTATGTATACTTCTTTTAAGCCTGGACTGATATCATGATGAATAATGGTATGTATACCATCATATAAAGAACCAAATTAACCTGTTACCTACTGTTAGGTTTTTGTGTAGATATTTAATTAATAT
Source organism: Prionailurus bengalensis (assembly GCF_016509475.1). Lineage (NCBI taxonomy): Eukaryota > Metazoa > Chordata > Mammalia > Carnivora > Felidae > Prionailurus > Prionailurus bengalensis. The sequence continues at coordinate 16,406,883 of NC_057352.1, read as the reverse complement.
AAATTCCTAGGAATAGAATTTGGGACAAAAAAATCAGACTCTTGAAGTGCCTGGGTGGCTCAGTCGGTTAAGCCTCTGACTCTTGATCTCAGCTCAGGTCTTGATCTCAGTGTGGTAAGTACTGGCCTCACACTGGGCTCCATGCTGGGCTTGAAGTGTGCTTAAAAAAAAAAAAAAAATCAGATTCTTACTAAATGCTTTTAAGATATGCCTAACCATACCATCTTAGTATTTGGGTTGATAAAAAGACTCGAATGACATGGTTGATATTTTTATGTTCCTTTTAGTAAGTAAGGCGAACACTGAATGGAAATAAATGCATCTAAGTCCACTAGGGAGGTTCAGATACTGTGCCTTGGGAATTCATAAGGCAGTGATGTTACTCAGAGTAGCCACCACCGTCTGCTTACTATCAAATTATGCTGACCTAAAAAAAAGCACTGTGATGGTAAGGAATTTCTGTTATAAATTTTTATCTTTTTAAATAGATATAATTCTTTAAGATACACCTTATTTTCATTTATTTGTTTGTTTACCCATCCACCCACTCAGCATGGAGCCCAACACAGGGCTTGGACTCACAACCCTGAGAGCAAGACCTGAATGGAGATCAAGTGTATTCAGTAGTCTTTAATGTAGTCACAGGGTTGTATAACCAGTACCACTGTTAATGCGCCACTATTAATTATGTATAAGTACTTCATTTGTTTTTTTATGTAGTAAAGTGTACATAACAAAGTTTGGGGCACCTGGGTGGCTCAGTCGGTTAAGCGTCTGACTTCGGCTCAGGTGGTGGTCTTGCAGTTTGCAGGTTTGAGCCCCGCATCTGGCTCTGCACTGGTTGTGCGGAGCCTGCTTGGGATTCTCTCTTTCCCTCTCTCTCTGTCCCTTCCCCATTTGTGTTCTCTCTCTCCCTCAAAATAAATAAATAAACTTAAAAAAAGTATACCTAACAAAATTTGACATTTTAACCATTTTTAATGCACAGTTCTGTCGCATTAAATACATTTGTATTGTTCTTGCAGCCATCACTACCATTCATCTTCAGAACTTTTTCATCTTCCCCAACTGAAACTCTACCCATTAAACACTTCCCATCCCCCATCTCCCCCTAGTCCCTGGCATCCACTTTCTGTTTCTATGAATTTGACAATTCTAAGAATCTCATATAAGAGGAATCATACAATATGTGTCCTTTTCTTTTAAATATTTATTTTTGAGAGAGAGACAGAACGCGAATGGGGGAGGAGGAGAGAGAGGGAGACACAGAATCCAAAGCAGGCTCCAGGCTCCGAGCTGTCAGCACAGAACCCAATGCAGGGCTCAAACTCACAAACCGTGAGATCATGACCTGAGCTGAAGTTGGCCACTTAACTGACTGAGCCACCCAGGCACCCCAATATGTGTCCTTTTGTGACTAGCTTATTTCACTTCACATAATGTCTTCAAGATTCATCCACGTTGTAACTGGTGTCAAAATAACCTTCATTTTTATGGCTGCATAATATTCCCTTGCATGTATATACCACATTTTCTTTATCAGTTTATGAATATTTGGGTTTCTTCCACTTTTGGGCTGTTATAAATGCAAACATTTGTGTAAAAGGTTTTGTGTGTGTGTGTGTGTGAATGTATTTTTTATTCTTGGGTATACACCTAAGGGTGGAATTGCTGGATCACATGGTATCTCCTTCATTACATGTTTTATTCTTATGATGTTACATTCGGCAGCTTTTTGGAGCATGTGACTAATGGAGTGGGAAATAGTTCTGTGAAGTAAACTTCCCTAAGGATATAGCAGTGAGACCAGCATCAATACAAGACTATTCTCAGAGACTATCCATATTTTTAGGCAGTAATCCAACAATAAGCATACATAAAAATCTTATAGAACATCATATTACTGGTAACTGAAGAAAACAAGAACCATTTAGCAAAATAATTCAAACTTACTGTACTCCAAGACCAAGTAAACACTGTTTAAAAGAATGAACTTTGCACATTTTGGAAAACAGCTTCCACTTATAACAAATGTTCATAATGCATATATATTTTAAGACATGGCCATTGAACTGATAACTTCATATACTTAAATTCTCATCAAAATCAAAATATATTGTATATATACACAGGGGAATATTATTCAGACATTAAAAAGAAAAACTTACCATTTGCAACAATATGGGTGGATGTTACCCTAAATGAAATAAGTCAGAGAAAGACAAGTAGCAATACTGTATGATCTCATTTATATGAGGAATCTAATCCCCCAGCCCTCAACAAAACCTGAACTCCGATACAGAGAAAAGATTGTAGTTGCCAGAGGTGGGGGTTGGAGGGTGGGTAAAATATGTGAAGGTGGGAAAAAGGTACACATTTCCAGTTATAAATGAATCATGGGGATGTAATGTACAGTGTGGTGACTATAGTTAATACTGTATTATAATAATAATACTATATTGTATATTTGAAAATTGCCAAGAAAGCAGATCTTCAAAGTTCTCATCACAAGAAAAAAAATAACTGTATGGTGATGGATATTAACTAGACTTAACTGAGGTGATCATTTTGTAATATATAAACAAATTTTGAATCCTGCTATATGCCTGAAACTAATATAATGTCATATGTCAGTTATCTGTCAAAAAATATCTAAGTTTTAGGTTAAAGTCTAATGCAACAGTATAATATCTCAAAAAAGTGGTTACTGAGGCACGACCTTCTTGAGGTTACCTTAGGTATTTTCTGTCAACTTTGTTTTCTAAGTATCTAGTTATTTGATCCCTGGTGAAATTTTGAGATTTTATGATTCAGATAACATAACAGTATTTTGGAACACAGACACATACACACGTATACACACATATATATACACACACATACACTTTGGCTAAGATTAACCATGTGAGCTTCACCTTTCTTCTATTCATCAGTACTATGAAATGTGTACATCAAAAGAAATCTTCAAATATATATGTCACTGAAACAGCAAAGAAACCTGCCTCTTGTATGTAGGCAATTATTACTTTTCAAGAAAAAAAAGATCAAGAGAAAAAGACAAGCACTGTTAATGTATGGGTGTTTTGCTTTCTGGACTTTCTCTGTCTACTGAAATCTGATGATCTGTCAGTCTTTCAATATTGAAGTATGCATGTATCTTACAAATAATGTAGTGTAAATATGGTTTCATAATGTGATTTTTCTATTGACAGTATTTCTGGAATATTTCCCATATCTTCATTATTTTTCCCTTACTTCACATTTGGTATGTGATATATCTCAGCAGTTTTTCTGGATTGTTGTACCCTGCCTGACCCAATTTAATGTCTTTTCTAACCTGTATACTTTTTCAACCTGTTCACCCTCACCTGATCCCAAAGCCAGGAAGTAAGGTGTGGTTTGGATGATGTAGGTCCTTTTCAGTCCTGAAAGCCGTGAATGAAGGGGGAAGCATGTGTTCAGGGCAGGACTGAGCAGCACAGTCTCAGGTGCAGAACAGCTTTCCCAAAATGGAGCACTGACCAGAAAGCTATCTGCTGAAATATCTGGATTTCCTGGGGATTAGGGGAAGAGTTTCAATTTATCTAAAATCCTTCTAATCTTTTGCAGTTGTGTGTGTTTGTGCTGAAGGAGATATTAAATAAAATGGAATGGAGAAGCAAAACATTTAAGTTGTTAAATAGTAACACTAAAGCATGCTTGCTCTCACAATCTCTTTTTCCTTTCCCAGGTCTGGATTCTCTGTTTTTCTCCAGTAGGGAAACCCGTGGGAGAACAGATCAGTTTTTGCAGACATCAAGCTATGACATATGTAAGTTGGTGTTTCCTTCTTGTTGAAATAATGTGATATAAATGTTTTCATTAGTTGTCCTAGAAGCTTCCTACCTAAAAGAACCCCAGTCAATTATGAACAATGGTTCCAGATAACCTCATGTTCTCCGTATGTGGCCCAGTCTCCTCCAACCAGTGTTTATGTATATACTGACCAGAGTATTCATTATCTCCTCTGTGCCTAACTTATTTTAAGAGCAGTGAAGGGAGAATGAAAAAGTAAAGTCCTGTAAAGAAATGATTTGAGCTTTGCAAGTCAGGATTGTAGTTGATGAATTAGAGATGAGGATCCCATATGGCCAGACTTCTGAAGATTCTGACATTCTCACAGACATGAGATTTCTAGGTACATGTGACAAAGTCTGGTAATAAATGGTATCTGTCTTAGTGTAGATTGAGATTAATACTTTGTGAGGCTTTTAAAATTGAATAGACATGTGATTTAGAACTTGCAAATATATGGATCATGGGTTTTACTATTAGTTTTTATTTTATTTTGTGAGAGAGAATGAGGAGGGAAGGGGCAGAGAGAGAAGGAAAGAGAATCCCAATAGGTTCCACGCTGTCAGTGGATGATAAGCCTGATACTCAACTGACTGAGCCACCCAGGCACCTGTAGATCATGGGTTTTAGTAAGGAATTTCTAAATGATAAATATCATGACTACTGCTGACTAGACAGGCTGAAACTAACTGACTGATATAATTCTGGATCAATCTTAGTATCCTCTAACTCAGAAACCGGAAGAGTGTTAAGTGAGGGATTGTTGATGGCCATAAAAGAGAATAAAATCATAATTAGTAAGTTAACAGAGATCAAGAACTGTGTAAAGACCCTAGAAATGTTGTCCAACCTAATGCATACACCTAATCATCTCAAGATGATTAATTATAATTCTTAAGTTAGAATGCTATGCAGTCATTCAAAATATTTGTCAAAACAAGAAAACTGTGTGATAGGATTTAACATAAAGAACTTGAGGACTGAAGACATCCCTTAGTTTTCTCAAACTATTGTTTTTCTATCCCTTGTGACAATGTCTTTTTTTTTTCCCAAATGTAGTGTTTAGTCCATTTACATTTAATGTAATTACTGACACAGTAATCCATTTTATTTTGTTTGTTTCCATCTGACTTTTGTTCCCTTGTGTCTCAACTTTGTCTTCTCTTGCATTACTTATTTAAAATTCCATTTTAACTTGTTTTTCACTATGCTTTGTGCATATTTTTAGTGGTCACTGTCTGTATTAAAATATATATTCTAAACTATTCACAGTCTACTTAGAGTTAATATTGAACCACTTCACATAAAGTGTAAGAACCTTGCAATGCGTAGGTCCATTTATAGCCCCTATCTTCTATATTATAGTTGTCATATATGTATTGTACATAGATATGTATGTACATAGATATGTATTGTATCTATGTTCATTTAAGACTATAATACCATGTCTTTAACAACATCTCTATTGACATGTAGTACATGGCACATATTTAAAGCATACAGTTGGATTCAATTTTTTTAATTGAGAGATAATGGCATATAACATTATACATGGTTCCCAACTGAATTTTTCAACTTTATGATTGTGTGAAAGCAATACCCACACAACCATTTTGTTTTTCACTTTCAATATAGTATTAAGTAAATTACATGAGATATTCAACACTTTATTATAATGTAGGCTTTGTGTTGGATGATTTTGCCCAACTGTAGGCTAATGTAAGTATTCTGAGTTAGTAGGCTAACTGTGATGTTCAGTAGGTTAGGTGTATTAAATGCATTTTTGATTTATGAGATTTTCAGCTTACAGTGGGCTTATCAGGATGTAACCCCATCATAAGTCAAGGAGCATCTGTGTATTAGTTTCAGGTATACAGTATAATGATTTGATATTTGTTTACATTGTGAAATGATTACTACAATGAGTCTGGTTAACATCCATCACCACACAGAGGTACAAATGGATTCATTTTGAAATGTGTATATATTCATATATAGATAATGAATACAATCAGAATAATGAACAAATTCACTGCCCCCGAAAGTCTTTGCAATGCTTCCCTCCCAGCCCTCCCTGGCCCCTCCCACTCTGCTTCCAGGCAATGACTGATCTACTGTCTATTAATAAATTAGGTTGCACTTTCTAGATTTGTATGTAAATAGAATTGAACAATATGTACTTTGTCTTATTTCTTCCATTCAGCATAATTATTTTAAGATTCATCCATGATGTTGTGTATCAGTTCAATCCAAAATATGGTTGAATAGTATTCCATTATATGGATATATCATAGTGTATTCATCCTTTCTCCTGTTGACATTTTGGTTGTTACAGTTTTGTGTTATTATAATGAAAGCTGCTAAGACCATTGCTGTGAAGGTTTTTGGGTGGGTCTAAATTTTTATTCCTCTCAGGTAAACTCTTAGATATGAAGTTGCTAGGTAGTATGATAGTTATGTGTTTGACTTTATTTTATTTTTTTAAGTTTATTTTATTTTGGAGGGAGAGAGTGCATGTGTATGCACGAATCAGGCAGGGGCAGAGAGAGAGGGAGAGAGAGGATTCTAAGCAAGCTCTGCACCTGCAGTACAGAGCCTGATGCAGGAATCAAACTCATGAAACATGAGATCATGACCTGGGCTGAGTCGGAAGCTTAACCAACTAAGCCACCCAGGTGCCCCAGGTACTTGACTTTAGAATGAATTGCCAAGCTGTTTTCCAATTTTTAAACCTATTTCATAGTCTCCTATTAATGTGTAACAGTTCCAGTGACTCCACATCCTTGTCACTTATTTTCAGTATTTTGAATTTTAGCCACTCCCTTTAAGCCCCCCCCCCTTTTTTTTTTAGCTGAATGTCACAAATTTTGATGTGTTATCTGTTCATTATTATCCAGGTGAACTTCTCAAGCTGTGGGTAAATGGAGAGACATCACTCAGAGCGGATTCCAGATACAGAGACTTGGAAGGCCAGGGGGCAAGAAAGAGGATAGTTAAGAGGTGAAGGGGAAATCACAGGAATGTTAATTCCTTTGAATCTAATTAACGAACACCCAATACACAGAAGGCTCTATTCTAGTTGATGAGAACATAATGGTGGAATAGACAAAGTCTCTGCCTTCATGGGGGCTCTGTTTCAGTGAAAGAAGATGTGTGGAGATAGTGTTTAAGGTTGGAGCTGGGGTGGGAAGCCTTATTCTTAGGCATTTATATAAACAAAAGGGTGAATTAAAAGTTTGCCTTGATAATGGCAGAGATTTGAGTTCTCCTGAATGAGGAGAAAGGATGAGACCTGACTGTGACCTGTGCATTGAATTTAGAAACACCTGGGTTCCAATCTGTATCTATCCTTAAACACTGATTTGATCTTGATACTTATCTATCAATTTTCTCATCTTCAAATTTGAGATACAGATACCCACACTCCAAGAGCCTTTTGAAAAAAATTTTTAAACGTTTATTTATTTTTGAGAGATAGAGACAGTACAAGTGGGGGAGGGGCAGAGAGAGAGGGACACAGAATCTGAAGCAGGCTACAGGCTCAGAGCTATCATCTCAGGGCCGGATGCAGGGATCCCAACACACAAACCATGAGATCATGACCTGAGCCAATGTCGGAAGCTTAACTGCGCCACCTGGGAGCCCAAGCCTTTTGAAATCTTAAAAAAAAAGAGGCCCTATAAACTGCCTAACATGTATTTGTTGTTGGGTCATTGTTTTGTATTGACTGCCCTTGTTATGCCCAGAATTCGTGATCCCCAAAGACCACCAGGGAGCCGAGTCCGATGCAAAAGCAAAAGAGCCTTTATTCGAGCTAGCTCGAGCTCAGTTCCCTACCTGCACTGATGCAGCGGTGAGATACGGGGGGGGGGGGGGGGGGGGGGGGGGGGGGGGGGGGGGGGGGGGGGGGGGAGCAAGTTTCAAAAGCACAAAGGTTTTATAGGGGGCTAGAGGCAGCCGATTGGCTGGGGAAGGGTCAGAGTCCTGTTACCCAGGTCGCTGGGCGTGTTTTGATCAGGAAGTTTGAACGGGTGAGCGGGAAGTTACTCAAGGGGAGGAGGCGCGATCTGAGGTTTCTGTGATTTTCCCGGAAAAGGGGTCATGTCGGGGACATAGTCACTCAAGGTGAAGAACACAGAACAAGATGGAGTCGGCCGGCGTAGGCCCGCCGTTTCACCCTCAACATTGTTTTTTTTTGTTTTTTTTTTAATTTTTTTTTCAACGTTTTTTATTTATTTTTGGGACAGAGAGAGACAGTGCATGAACGGGGGAGGGGCAGAGAGAGAGGGAGACACAGAATCAGAAACAGGCTCCAGGCTCCGAGCCATCAGCCCAGAGCCCGACGCGGGGCTCGAACTCACGGACCGCGAGATCGTGACCTGGCTGAAGTCGGACGCTTAACCGACTGCGCCACCCAGGCGCCTCTCACCCTCAACATTGTATCTGAAATTAGGAAGATACTATTTTGTTCCCAGCTGTGCTCACTTAGTATTTGGAGGATTCCAGATATTTAACTGAACCTTAGTGAGCCTTGGTTTTCTTGTCACTGAAATGAGGTAAAAACAGCACCTAACTTGTAGTGCTATTGCTGTTTGTCAACGGACATTTGAGAAGCTCTATATGCATAGTTAGAATTAAGAGTCAGGCTGTGTGTGGTCTTTCAGCCATGGTTTCAAATATGGATTCCATAGCATACTAGAAATGTATGATATAGGGCAGGTTATTTAACCAACTTCTACAAAATAGGAATAATAATAGAATTCAGTTCCTTGTGTTGAGGAAAGTAAACTTTAAGATCACTGCCCTTCACGCTTTAAACCCTGACAGTTAAACCCTGACAATGTTTTTGAAAAGTATGTTTTTATATTGCACAGTCACACTCCTTGGCACATAAAGGAATGGCTTGGATTTGAGGTTTGAAATCTGTCAAAAACATGTACCCAAGAGGCATAAGGAAACCCCAGTTTCTGGCACATTACGTAATGAGCTTTCCTAGTCAATAAACCCATCCAGGGCTGTCTGAGAAAAATCGTTATCTGTAGGGCACCTAGTCCAGGAATAGGGGCAGCACCAGAGACTGAAATACAGTAAGTACCTTGAGGTGGCGAGGCTCTCACCTGGAGGATGGCTGCCACACTCCGGGTCCCTCCCACACACCCCTGGCCATTAGGATAGCACTGGACAGCTGCCCGAGGCCCCAGACACGCCTACATGGCTTCAGACTCCACAGTCCCCTTTGGCTTTCTGGAAAGACCAGCGATTTACTGTTGCAGCCTCAGCAGGAAGCGCCAGCAGCTCTTTGCAGACACAGCTTGGCTTGTTTAGGGGCGGGTCCAAAATGCAGTAAAGCCCTTTGAACATGAGGCGCCCACAGCCAAGAATTCTCTTGAAGGCCACATTTCCCAGAGGTCACTGGTGGGGGGGGGGGGCGCGGGGAATGGGTGGTGCTCTGGGGATTATGGGGCCACAAGGTGCGATGGTGGTGTCAAAGGAAGAAACCACCGCGGGATGTCCTGTACCCATAGTTGATGCCAGACCTAAACCTGCAGTGAGATTAGAGGTCGAAAGTTTAGAGCTGCGCTAGGTCAGAGGGCCTAGTGGGTAGACACAATGTGTCACATTTGCATGTGCCTGAGAAGCAAAAGAGGGGATTGTGAGACAGGGTGACCGAGGGTGGGACCAAGCGTGCGGTGTGCGTGTCTATGTGTGTAACAGGCCCGGGTGGGACTACGGTGACGGCCTATGCCATTGTGACCCCCGAAGGAGTGTGTGATTGTGTGCCTTTGACTAGGAAGAATGGCCTTTATGTGAGCATGCATTGTGGCCTCTGTGCGTGTCTCTGTGCCCAGTGGTGGTTATGTACTGGCTCCTCTACCCTCTCATTGCACAGCCACTGTGCAGCTGCAACAAAGAAATGACCCCAAGAGAGGTCACATTTTGCACTAGCATAAAATGAAGGTTTCCAGCAAGAAAGCGCACACCTCAACTTGGGGTAGTAAGTTTTAGAGCCTCAAGGTGCCCCTTAGACCAGGCTCTTGTAAAGACATTATGGGGCCATCAGAGTCACACACTCTGGTAGAAGCCCTGCCCTTGGTGCCTGTGGGAACAGCTACAAGTCCATGACGGCAGCATTGCCACAGGTCTGACCCCAGGCACCCACGGTGAAATCAAATACAGGTTTCAGCACCCCTTCTGTTTCCGGGTTTGTATGTGAGGTTATGATTCACTTCTCCATTCTTGCCATTCTCCAAAAGAAGCAACACAAGGAGTAGGAAAGAGATGTTGCATTGTAATGCACGTTAAATATTGTTGATGCCAAAAAAAAAAAAAAAAAAATCAAACTTCAGGTGAGTTTCCTTGTTCACACACAAACATTTTTTTAATATTTATTTATTTTTGACTGGTTTGGGGGAGGGACAGAGAGAGAGAAAGGGAATTAGAGAATCCCAAGCAGGCTCTGCACTGTCAGCACAGAGCCCAATGTGGGGGCTCGAACTCACAAACCATGAGATCATGACCTGAGCCAAAGTTGGACGCTTACCCGACTGAGCCACCCAGGCGCCCCACAAAATTTTTATTTGGGTGTGGAACATTTGATTTTCTTTGTCTGAAGTGGGCTAGGTGGAGACAACCTTACGCCTCCCGTCCCCAGTCCATGATGAAAGTCATCGAGGTAAATCCTCCCTCAACAGTGGCTCTTATTTTCTCTGTCTTCTCCAGGTAATAATCACATATTAATTGAATGTCATTTGAATTATACAGTTGGTCTTTATTTTAGTTGGTGATTAAGCAAGGCAGCAGGGTTTATGGGGAATCACACACCAGATATCTTTGATTTTCTGCAGAGGCCTACTAATCAGCAAATGACAAAGGCATCGGCTTTGTGAAGCTTTTGGAAGGGGGATTATAATTGGGGATTTGAGGATAGAGATCTGTGCCAACAGTGGAAGGAATGTGTTCAGGAGATCTCTAAGTTATAATTAGTAGTACTAGTCAGGTGTTAGCTTGTGGTCTGGCAGCCTGAGTGTTTCCAGGTATACCATTGTGTGGATTGTGAGGGGCAACGTGGTGTGATATTGAGGAGGATGGGCCCTGAATATCCAATATTTGGTTTGAATCCTGGCCCTGCCACTTCCTAGCTGTATGAGCTTGGTGTGTCCACACAGCCTCTGTGTTCCACGGTGCTCAGATGTACGTTATAACAGTACATACATCATAGGGATTTAACAAAGATAAAAATGTAAAGCTCATGGCAACAGAGCTTGGAACATAGGAGTGTTCAATACATATTAACTGTTGTGATTCTGGGTGATTCCCCTTCAGGGTCCAATAGTAACGACAATATGAAGGTAATTGATGGTTATTTGCAAGGTAAGAAAATTATCCAGAGGCTCAACTGGTTAAAAACAGAGGTTCTTGATCTTCAATTCTTTGATTGCTCTTATGAGCTTTCCAGGGGCCCACAGATCACTTGAAATGGTATTCAGAAATGTGTATTCACTGATTATCAAAGGTAAATATAACCAAAATAATTCAGAAATACTGGTTTGGAAACAAAATGGTAATAATGGGTACAATCTTGTATAAAATGTTCAAGATTACAGAAATGGTTGAGTAAATCCCACTACATACTATATACATACATGAGATAAAATAACGTACAGCTAATGAAATTATAAAGATTCTTCATAAGAAGGAAAAAATATATAAGGTAATATGAAGCAATATTCATAGCTATGAAAAGTATTACTCAAAAGCATTTTTAAATTATGTATGAATCTCATTTAACACTAGAGAGTTATGTAAGACATTTTGCAAGGTTTGTATCCAAAATGGCATTTTAATTATATATGTGTGAAGGAGACATCTGTATCTACATTTATTGAGAATCTACTGTGTATAAAACTCTTTTCTATCTGCTTTTTACACATTCATTCACTCTGCTAATTCCACTTACCTGAATAATGTTCATTCACAGAAAAATCTTGATAGTGAAACTTTTGAATTATACTGATGATATTATCTCAAGGATTGTCCCAGAAATGGTAGGTGAAATTTATTTCAATAACGTTGTTTTTCCAATTCAGAGTTAGAGTTCATAGTTTACTTTATAAGTGGAAAGATTCTCCCTATAATTTTACTTAAAGAGATATGTTGGATAATATTGATGCTGTATTTCCAGGTAGGAATTATATCTGACTGTTGCAGGAGAATCCAGTAACCTAAAGAATTAATGAACAAGCCAGGTGCCTGAATGGCTCAGTCGGTTAAGCGTCCGGTTTCGGTTGAGGTCATGATCTCACAATTCGTGGGTTCAAGCCCCGCATCGGGTTCTGTGCTGACAGCTCAGAGCCTGCAGCCTGCTTTGTATTCTGTGTCTCCCTCTCTCTCTGCCTCTCCCCTGCTTACACTGTCTCTCTCTCAAAAATGAATAAACGTTAAAAAAAATTTTTAATTAATGAACAAGAAAAATAAAATTACCCATGGTATGTTGTCATCATGTCCTTCTCCCTCCCTGCCCCCCCACCATTAGTCACCAATTATATTATATATATTTTTTCCAGTTTTTATCTTGATTTGATCATGTAAGGTGACAAAGAATTTCCAACTCTCAATTTATAAAAGGAATCCATAGATTTCATTATGCCTCTGTGCATGTAAAGAGAAGGCCCTTGGTTCCCTTCTTACTTGAAAAACCTTTCTGATTTTTTTCATCTCCTAGGAGTATAGATTTGTCAGTTTAAATCAATTACCAGAATATGGGGTTATTAGCTAACAGCATTTTAAAATCAATTTTTTAAAATGAGATTAAATATCATTTCACAGAGCATAGAAAAGATCTAGGGGGCACCTGGGTGGCTCAGTCGGTTAAGTGACCAACTCTTGACTTTGGCTCAGGTCATAATCTCACAGTTCATGGGTTCAAGCCCTGCATCGGGCTCCATGCTGATAGTGTGGAGCCTGCTTTGGATTCTCTCTCTCCATTTTCTGTCTCTCTGTCTCTCAAAATAAATAAACAGTGGCACAAAAATAGACACTAAGATCAATGGAACAGAATAGAGAACCCAGAAATGGACCCACAAACGTATGGACAGCTAATCTTTTACAAAGCAGGAAAGAATATCCAATGGAACAAAGATAGTCTCTTTAGCAAGTGGTGCTGGGAAAACTGGACAGCGACATGTGGAAAAATGAACCTGGACCACTTTCTTACATCATACACAAAAATAAACTCAAAATAAATAAACTTAAAAAAGTCTGATGTCTGGATTATTCCAAGTATCTGTTGTATGAACAGTATTTCCAATGATGGATTTATATTAACAGAAACATGGGATAGATAGTAAAAGTTATGAATAATCAGGTAAATCTCCACATTGTTCCAAAAAACAGTATTTAGACTCATTAAAGTTTTAATTTGCACCTGATCATATTCTCTCAACTCCTTCAGGATACTGAAATGGTTTTTCTGAAACTGCCTGGGGCAGAGGCATATTTTCTCCTAACGTGTTTGAGAATATTTTTTGTTTATATTGTGTAGTGAGAATTACATGCTTAAAGCCAGGCTTTGATATTTTTTAGTTAGCATTGTAAGAATGCAGACCAAAGGAACTTAAATTTTATTGTAAGGAAAAATGGAATTAGCAGAATTGTGTTTCTTTTAAAACAGTAAATTAAGGAACTTGGAAGTTTCTCCACTTCAATTAGTAATAACTAACTTTAAGCAATTATTTTATTACATATTTTATATAGATTACTTAATCTTCAGACTATTTTATATGCTGTATGATATTTTTTCCCAATTTGTCAATGAGACTTCAACGGACTGGCATGTTAGTAAATACCAGAGTTTAAATCTGAAATTCATGTCCTAAAAGTCTGACAGTGTCTATATTTATTACAGCAAGAGACTACCTCCCAAATATTGATTATTTTTAAAAGCTCTCTGCCTCACTCAGTAATTCATCACAAGTGTCTTTTCTTCACTTGTGTGAACCAATCTCATAATTATTGATAACCACATAGTATGCCAGAATGTATTACAACATAATTTTTTTAATGTTTATTTCTGAGAGAGAGAGAAAGCGTGGGTGGGGAAGGGGCAGAGAGAGAGGGAGAGATGGAATCCCAAGTAGTCTTCACGCTGTCAGCACAGAGCCCAACACAGGGCTTAATCTCATGAACCCGTGAGATCCTGATCTGAGCCAAAACCGAGTTGGCCACATAACCGACTGAGCCACCTAGACGCTCCAACAACATAACTCTTTTAATATGTTGCCTACTGTTACACGTTTTTAGTTTTCTGTTATAAAAAATTTCTCTGAAAAACGTTCTTCTGCATATAATTTGTGTACTTTTATTTTTATTTCCTTAGGATAAATTTTTAATAGTGGACTTTCACATAAGAAATCAGACATTTTAAGGGCCTACAATATTGTCTGACCCTGTAATATTAGCATTTGGCTTGATTAAATGACTAAATGTACTTAGCTGTTACTTTTAAATGCCAATAATCCAGCAAGGGACATAAACTATGAATAGAAACAAATGTAAATCAGTGTACAGTAAATACCACAAAAGACAGGTGACATACCTTGGGAATTCATGGGAAAGTGACATTGGTTGGATTTGGGCCATTACTGTAACGTTGGAATAGGTTATACTGAGCCCATGGAATCTCTCTGAAGATAAGTGGGATTTATTCTGTAAACTTTGCCTTCTAATTTTTTTTCCTCAACTGATGTTTAGATGCAAAATGAGAGTGATAGGCGTATGAAAGACATTGTTGCTAAATGTCAAAATAAAGCCTCCTTAGGGTCAAGAAGGCTCAAGAGTTTTTTTCCAAGCTCAAGAAGAGAGTGTTTTAAAAATAAATGAAGTCTCTACTTTTTGGAGAATAGCTTCTTTTAACACATAACATTTGTGTATGTATACATTTTTAAGTTAACATATGGCCACTGTGAAAATAATTATGAAGTATATTTATTTTTTAATTATTTTTTTAAATGTGTATTGAGAGAGAAAGTCAGAGGGTGGGGGGAGGGGCAGAGAGAAATCCCAAGCAGGCTCTGCACTGCCAGTGCAGAGTCCGAGGCAAGGCTTGAACTCACAAACCCTGAGATCATGACCTGAGCCTAAATCAGGAGTCAGGCTTAGCTGACTGAGCCATCCAGGAACCCCAATTATGAAGTATATTTAAAACCAAAAGAAAACCAAGATTACATCTGTTTAAAAATAGTCATGGTGGGGCGCCTGGGTGGCGCAGTCGGTTAAGCGTCCGACTTCAGCCAGGTCACCATCTCGTGGTCCGTGAGTTCGAGCCCCGCGTCAGGCTCTGGGCTGATGGCTCAGAGCCTGGAGCCTGTTTCCGATTCTGTGTCCCCCTCTCTCTCTGCCCCTCCCCCATTCATGCTCTGTCTCTCTCTGTCCCAAAAATAAATACGTTGAAAAAAAAAATTAAAAAAAAAAATAAATAAAAATAGTCATGGTTACATAGGATTGTATAACATAACAAAATGGAAAAATTACCAAACCTTTCAACCTGTTGGTATCCTATGCCTGTCTCCCAATGTCTGTCTCTTTTTAAATGATCTAATCATGTTGTTCTATTTTTTAAACTTATTTTTCTATTAATAATATTTGGAAATGCCCTTAAATATGTTTTCCTATTTAGCATTTAATGTTTATTTATTTTTGAGAAAGACAGAGAGAGCGAGTGAGTGGGGGAAGGGCAGAGAGAGAGAGGGAGACACAGAATCCAAGGCAGGCTCCAGGCTCTGAGCTGTCAGCACAGCGCCCGACATGGGATTCGAACCCACAAACCATGAGATCTTGACCTGAGCTGAAGTCGGATGCTCAACCTATGGAGCCACTCAGGCGCCCCTCCTATTTAGCATTTAATGGTTGCTTTATAGTCTGTTGCCTGTATATTTGGTATTTAACTAGTCAGCTTGGCTGGACTCAAAACACAGATCCTAGGCCTACATAATTCTTTCTATGTTGTGTTCATTGCCCATATGTGGACCAACTTCAACTGACCCTGAGGTCGTAAAAGAGCCTCTAATTTGGATGATGAGCCTTTTCTCAAGCTTGGAAGGTGGGAGTGAAAGAGGTAGATCCACTCATGGAAAGACTGAGCAGCCCAATCTCAGGCCTAGATCAGCCTTCTCAACATGGGACCTTGTCCAGATCTGCTCCTGTGTTTGGATCTGGCTTCAATGCCAGAAGTGACTTATTCTACAACTACTTTTGTGTAGTCTGGTGTTTGGGACTTGAGAGAGATCTTAGATCCGTCTTCTATTTTCCCTAAATTCTGTGTTAGTACTGGAGGCTAATTTTGGAAGAAGAATGGAGGAACAAAAAGCCCTTATTAAATTAAGTCATATTGGGAACAGTAAAACCTTTTTTCTTCTCTTAGCTCTGAATTCTCTGGAGTTTGCATTTTTTCCCAATGGAGGAACACTGAGGAGCACTGATGAGGTCTTACATTTCTAAAACCATGACCTGTGTAAGTTGATGATTCCTGTCTCCTTTCAATATTACAGCGTTAGTCTATGTGGCTTTATTCATTAATTAACCTAAAGCTTCCTACTTAAGAGGGCTTCATTCGGTTATTTGCTCTACAGTTTGCCCTAAAATCAAAAAGAGTGATAGCAAATAGCTCAGTTTCCTCCTGATAAATGTTTGCTATTCAGTGTTTTTGTATTTATTATCTAATTTACTCAATCCACTTCTTGCGCTTAGTCTTTAATCAAAGGCTATGATGGAGCAGTAGAAGAGTGAAGTCCCATGAAGGACATAATTGAATTTCCTTTATAGGTCTCTGGTTTGATGAATTAGAGATGTTGATCCCATTTAATTACCACAGGTAGACTTTCAAATCGTCCACAGACCTGAATATTCTAGGCAGATGAGATGGAAATTGGAAGTTGGTTTCATTCTTAGTATGTGATGGTATCTCATGTTCTTGAGAATTGTACAGTTGGTTGGAAGCTTTTATATTCTGCATCTTTCTGAGAAATTGAGAGAAAGATATATCTATTTTGTGGTAGAATGTGATCTGTTGAATTTGGATAACGTTTATTTGATTATGGCTCCTCCTTCATCAGGGTATGCTTAGGAACAAGAAAAAATATTGAGTAACTGATGGACGATAACAGTGAATGAGAACATTATCCTAAGGAATGTAAACGTGTTGATTTCTAGAATTGATGAAGACCTTTGAAATTTTGTCCAACCAAGTATATAAATGTCAGGGATGGATTAAATAAATCTAAGATATCTACAATAAAATGGATTGTGACACAGCCAAAATTTATTTGTCAAAACAAAGAAAAATACTTACAATATATTCTGACAAAAGATGAACTCAATGCTTGTAGAAATGTCAAACTTTTTTGAAAAGCATTTTTTTTTAACACAGAAATTCTTACATTCAATATAGGAGGAAAATCCTATCTTTTAACTCTATAGGGAAATAATTTAGAACTTCACATTTTTTGAGAATTTCTACATCATGCAACTAGCTGACTACATGATTATGCATTATACTTTATTAAATAGGAAAACTTTAATTTCATCCATTCCCCAGTAAGTCTGAGTTATTGTGATAGCTCACAACCTGCAAAGACTTATCTGTAGCAATAAGGTTCTTCAGGAATATATAGACACTCTGCTTGGATTTTTCTAGCCCACTTGTACCTTATCACTCCCTTTCTCTAATTCATTCCTATAATCTCCTGTCTTTACATCTTGGAAATGTTTTTTTCAATTTCATACTACATGGGTTTGCAGTTTCAGGAATTAGTGACATTCAGGGATGTGGCCATAGACTTCTCTCGGCAGGAATGGGAATACCTGGACTCTGTTCAGAGGGACTTATACAGGGATGTGATGTTGGAGAACTATAGAAACTTGGTCTCACTGGGTAAGTTCATTTGTCACGAGAAATTTAGAATGTGCCCTGTGGTATGTTAACTTTCAACACAGTGAATTTCAAAGCTGCCTTTCAAGACATAAGTTGAATGAATACCTTTTTCTTGTTCCCAGAGGAAGGTTTGAGGTCTGTCAGTTTGTCAGTGCCTCTGCCATTAACCATGGTCATTTTCTCTTTTGGTGATATTCACATCTCCCTCTGGCCCTTCTTGTCATTGCCTCCCTTTCTTACTGGCCAAGGGGTGGACAAAAATTCCTTATATTTATTCCATTTATAGCTATTGTCCAAGAGCCTGGTTTCCCATTATGTTCACACTGAATATTGCTATAGATTTGCTGTGTCTTCCACCTGTAGGGCAATTGTTAGATGTAGATTTGTAATTGGCTGTGACAATGAGAAGAGTCTCTATAACTTATATAGTGGTGGATTGGATAAACAATATTCATTTAAAACTGAAGAGTACACATTTCATTTCCAATTTTATATGATTTATGGTTGAAAGTTACAGTTCATGAACATGACATTTATAATTGAATGAATATTTTATAAGTGAATCAGGGTGCTTCTTATTTTCCTCTTAAGGCAATAAAATAATTATAATTGGTATTATGTCCCAGAAACTCTTCCTTGGGAGGGGGGAGCAGGGAATATATATACATACCTACAAATTTAATCATCAAATAACCATGTGATAATAGTATTATACCCATTTTACTTGCCAACATTGTGGAACAGTGTGTTAAAAGGACTTCCTCAAAATCATAAGGTTGGTAGGTATTAAAGGAGAAGGAATTTGGGCTCAGGCCCTCAGCTCTAAAGAATATTCTCAAACATTGTTAACTTTTCATTCACTTTGTTAAATGTTCTCTTAAGAGGAAGAGTCCGTATTAAATTAAAATAAAATTTCATCATACCTGCCTGGTTCCTTAAATCATCTCATCCTTCTATTATCTGAAATCTGTATCGGTAACATTTAACCTCTGTTTCATTACAGATTTAAAGAAAACTAAAGATTTTGTGAGTTTTGCTTATATTTCTATACCATGTGGCCTTTTTTGTTTTTTTTTTCCTTGCAAGCAGGACAGTCCATTTCTAAGCCAGATGTGGTTGACTTATTGGAGCAAGGAAAAGAGCCCTGGATGATTGTGAGGGAAGAAACACAAAGACAGTACACAGGTAAGGAGGGCAAAAGGAGGCCGTCAGGGCTGGTAGCAGCCTACATGATAATGGGGAGGCGTACATCTCTGTGTTGTTTGTAAAGCCCTCCAAGGCACCAAGACTTGTGGAGCACGGGCTTGTGACCTGGGGAGGAAATAAAGGTCTCAACATGAACTATAGAGGAAACTTCAATTTTATTTACCAAGCACGTTATTTCTCTTACATTTCAAACCCATTTTCAGTGACAAGGAATCTCATTTTTCATTAGTGCAATCTTTTACCTGTATGTTGGATTGAACTGCTCTCCAGCTCCTCTTTTACGTACACACACATATCAATGCAATGATAGTGAACACGACTTATCAAGTCCCTGCTCTCATGGAATTTACATTGTATTAGAGTGAGGATAACAGTAAACAGGTAAATAGACAAATAATATTAGGCAATGGAATGAGCTATGACAGAAAGTAAGAAGAGATTGGGCCATTTGAGATAAAGTGGTTGGGGATGACTTTTCTGAGGTGATAACATTTGAGAGGAGACATGACATAAGGGCCCAGGACATGTGTTTGGGAAGAATATTCCAACCTAAATGAACAGCTTAGAAGACTCAAGAGGTGGCTGGGGGCAGTGAGGGAAAGGAATGAGGAGACTGGAGGGAGAGGGCCAGAGAGAGCTTTGTGAGTTTGAGCAGCACCATTGTAGACCAGAATAGAATGCCTAAGGGGAGCGTAATTAAGTCTTATTTATTTTTAAGAGAGAGAGAGATAGAGTGCAAGCAGGGAAGGGGCAGAGATAGAGGGAGACACAGAATCTGAAGCAGGCTCCAGGCTCTGAGCTGTCAGCACAGAGCCCGATGTGAGGATCAAACTCACAAACCGCGATATCATGACCTGAGCCAAAGTTTGACACTTACCTGACTGAGCCACCTAGGTGCCCCTTTTTGTATTTAATTAACTTTTTTTTTTAAATCTTGTTTTTAAATTTTAAATTTTATATCATTTATTTATTTTTAAAAGTTTATTGGGGCGCCTGGGTGGCTCAGTCGGTTAAGTGTCCGACTTCAGCTCAGATCATGATCTTGTGGTCCGTGAGTTCAAGCCCCGCATCAGGCTCTGTGCTGACCACTCAGAGCCTGGAGCCTGTTTCGGATTCTGTGTCTCCCTCTCTCTCTGACCCTCCCCCGTTCGTGCTCTGTCTCTCTCTGTCTCAAAAATAAATAAATGTTAAAAAAAATTTTATTTTTATTTTTTTTTTAATTTTTTTTTTTCAACAGAGAGAGACAGAGACAGAGAGAGACAGAGCATGAACGGGGGAGGGGCAGAGAGAGAGGGAGACACAGAATCGGAAACAGGCTCCAGGCTCTGAGCCATCAGCCCAGAGCCTGACGCGGGGCTCAAACTCACGGACCGCGAGATCGTGACCTGGCTGAAGTTGGACGCTTAACCGACTGCGCCACCCAGGCGCCCCAAAAATTTTATTTTTAAAAGTTTATTTATTTTAGAGAGAGAGTGAGAGAGAATGGGGGAAGGGCAGAGAGAGAGAGAGAGAGAGAGAGAGAGAGAGACTCCCAAGCAGGCCCCCCACTGCCAGCACAGAGCCCAATGTGGGACTCAAACCCACAAACCATGAAATGAATGACCTGTGCCGAAATCAACAGTTGGACACTCAACCCACTGAGCCACCCAGGTACCCCTAAATCATTTTTTTAATGTTAGTCAGGGGCCTCGGGTGGCTCAGTCAGTTAGGCATCTGACTTTGGCTCAGGTCATGATCTCACGGTTCAGGAGTTCAAGCCCCACATTGGGCTCTGTGCTAATGGTTCAGAGCCTGGAGCCTGCTTCAGATTCTGTGTGTGTCTCTCTCTGCCCCTCCCCTGCTCTCTCTCTCTCTGTCTCTCAAAAAAATTAACAAATGTTAAAAAAAATAAAAAATTAAATAAAATGTTAGTCAAATACAGTGACATCTGGGTGGCTCAGTCAGTTAAGCATCTGACTCTTGATCTCAGCTCAGATCTTGATCTCAGGGTCATGAATTCCAGCCCTGAGTTGGTAGTGTCTCAAAGGGGGAAAGGCAAGGATGGATGTTATTGACATGGAAGTTTTGTTTAGGGCCAGTTTTTCAATGTGGACCCTAGGATTGCGTGAAGATCAAGATATAACAGTGGGAAATTAGTGGAAATTACATAAGAATTTTGAGGCTCAGGATTCAAAGAATCCTAGAGCACAAATTCTGTTGATGTTTTCCATTGAAGAGTTGATGGATCTTTCCTGGTAATGAACTTTCTGGTAATGAACAATCAAGCCAATTGCCTGTATAAGAAACTCCAGGAAAGTAAAATTGTGCTGTGAAAATAGTGGGATAATTACATCGTGTTAATGTAGACAGGAGGGTACATTCAGGGATTGGCAGTTCTCTGTGTCTAGGCTGAATTGAGGGGAGCATGTCCTTGCAAACACCCTGAAAAGTATGCCTAGAGAATCCTTACATCAGACTTTGTAACCATCTGTGGAGCAGCCCACTTCTTAAGTCAGGGCAGTGCCCCCTCTGAGACATTACCAAAGCTCTTTAGAGGTGGTGTTTTCCTTTACCACATAAAGGTGACATGTGTCTTGTTATATTAATGAAAGTGATGGGCACCTGAGTGACTCAGTCAGTTGAGTGTCCAGCTTTGGCTCTGGTCATGGTCACACGGTTTGTGACTTTGAACCCTGTATTGGGTTCATTGCTGTCAGTGCAGAGCCCACTTCGGATCCTCTTCCCCCTTTCTCTCTGTGCCCCTCCCCCACTCACGTTCATTCTCTCTCTTTCTCTCTCTCAAAAATAAGTAAAACAGTTTTTAAAAAAATGAAGGTAGGGACACCTGGGTGGCTCAGTCAGTTAAGTGTCCAACTTTGGCTCAGGTCATGATCTCCCAGTTCATGTGTTTGCGCGGTCTGTGAGTTCAAGCCCCGTGTGGGGCTCTGTGCTGACAGCTCAAAGCCTGGAGCCTATTAAGGATTCTGTGTCTCCCTCTCTCTCTCTGACCCTCCCCCATTCATCCTCTATCTCTGTCTCAAAAATAAATAAACATTAAAAAAAAATTATGGGGCGCCTGGGTGGCTCAGTTGGTTGGTCGTCCGACTTCAGCTTAGGTCATGATCTGACAGTTTAGGAGTTCAGGCCCCACATTGGGCTCTGTGCTGACAGCTCAGAGCCTGGAGCCTGGTTGGGATTCTGTGTCTCCCTCTCTCTCTGCCCCTCCCCCACTCAAGCTCTGTCTCTCTCTCTCTCTCTCTCTCAAAAATAATAAATAAACATTTCAAAAAAATTTTTAATTAAAAAAATCAAGGTGACTTCTGGATCCCACCCAAGGGCAGGGGCTGGAGGACCAACCATGTGTTGGAGGGTTTCAGTCCCAACCCCCAGACTCTTGGGAGGGGAGAGAAGCTGGAGGTAGAATTAGCCAATGGCCAATGAGTTAGTCATGACTATGCAATGAAGTCTCCATAGAAACCAGAAGGACTGTGTTCTTCTGGCTTGGTGAACAAGTGTAGATATGGGGATAGTGGCACACCTGGAGAGGACATGGAAGCTCCAAGCTTGCCCTATGTACCTCTTCATCTGACTATTGATTCCTATCCTTTAATAAACTGATTAACATAAGTACACATTTCCCTGAGTTCTATGAGCCACTCTAACAAATTAAAAGAACCTAAGGAGGAGGTCATTGGAACCTCCAATCTATAGCTGTTTGGTCAGAAGCACAGGTAATAAACAGCCTGGGCTTGTGACTGGTGTCTGAGTGGGGGATGGAAAGCAGTCTTGTAGGGATTGAGCCCCTAACCTGTGGAATCTGATACTATCTCCAGGTAGGTTGTGTCAGAATTGAGTTGAATTCTCAGACACCCTGCTGGTATCAGAGAATTCTTGGTGCTGGGGGTGGGAGGTAGGGAGGGGAGGAAAGGAGGGGAGTGCTTCTCCACCACCATGTTGGAATTGTGCTGGGAAACTGAAAGAGTCGATGTCAGTAAAACTATATATTGGCGCCAGCTCTTTTCTCGTATGCTTCTACACTTATGTTAACAGACACATATCTTAAGGAAGACTTTGGTTGAAGGACACATTGGGCCCAGTTTAGTTTCAGTGAATTAAGCACAGGGCCATTCCAATATGCTTCTATGGATAAGTTTACAAACACCTACATCTCAGTGAATGAAGAGGTTACTTGCAAAAAAACCCAAAAAACTGTAATATTCTTACAACATTATGAAAACCCTTGGGTGATCTGGGCAAAAGATTAACAAAACACTTTCCCATTCTGTATAAGGATTTGGTCTTTTAACTCTGCTTCCTTAAAAACAGACAAACCAGAATGTGTCGACTATTTTAATCAGTCTCATTATTTACGGTAAAATTGACCCAGTTGCGGAATTGCACCTGGCCAGACGGAGAGAACACTGTATTTTGGCTTCCTCTAAAGACAGTATTTATTGGGGCGCCTGGGTGGCGCAGTCAGTTAAGCGTCCGACTTCAGCCAGGTCACTATCTCACGGTCCTCGAGTTCGAGCCCCGTGTCGGGCTCTGGGCTGATGGCTCAGAGCCTGGAGCCTGTTTCCGATTCTGTGTCTCCCTCTCTCTCTGCCCCTCCCCCGTTCATGCTCTGTCTCTCTCTGTCCCAAAAATAAATAAACGTTGAAAAAAAAATTAAAAAAATAAAGACAGTATTTATTTAAGTACATTTATCGAAACTAAGTAATGAACGTTTGTACCATACTATTAATACTATTTAATCATAGACTTTGTTCAGATTTTACCAGTTTTCCACAAATGCCTTTTTTTCTGTTCTCCAATCAAATCCAGGATGCCGTTTGGTGTTAGTCAAAATGTTTCTCTAGTCTTTACCAATCTGTGACAGTTTCATGGGCTTTCTGGTTTTTCACATCCTTGAAACTTGCATTTATTATTTCAGATATTCCTGAAGTCTGCTACTGGACTGCTATTTACTGATAAGTACATTTTTGTTCATTTTTGGTGACAGTCCCACAGAAGGGATGGCATGATCTCAGTGCATATTAGAGGGTCCATGACATAGATATGTGTTGTTACTGTTGCTGTCAATGTTAAACATTCTGTTAAGGTACTATCTGCCAGGTTTCTCTACTGTAAAGTGACTATTTTTCCCTTTCTAAATTTTTTTTTTATGTTTTTGTTTTGTTTTTGAGAGAGAGACAGAGTACAGGCAGGGAAAGGGCAGAGAGAGAGGGAAACAATCCTTAGCAGGCTCAGCGGGTCAGCACAGAGCCCGATGCGGGGCTTGAACTCACAGACTGCGAGATCATGACCTGAGCCACCCAGACACCTATTTTTCCCTTTCTAATTGATAAACATCTTGGGGGAGAAACTTTGAGACAATGCAGATAACCTATTTCTCTTCCAATTTTCACTCGGTTTTCTGCAGCCACCAGTGTGGATTTTGCTTGGACTCATTTCAAAATTTTCAACCTCTTTTTCTATGGGAAGCAAATTTTACTATCCAGAATACAATATTTGCACAGTTCTCTTTGCCTTTAGCAGTACAGTATCCAGTCAAAATGATGTTTTCTAGAATTGTTTAGTTCTTCTTCATCCTCTTCAATGTGATTATATTATCCATTTTTTGTAGAATTAGCTCACTTTGTTATTTTAGGTACCTCTCCTGCCCTACATCCTGTTTCATATTTATTTATTTATTTCAGGTGTATGTGAACTATTACAGTGGTTCTAAGAGTAAGAACTATACAGAAAAGAATTCTCATGGGGCGCCTGGGTAGCTCAGTCGGTTGAGCATCCGACTTCCGCTCAGGTCATGATCTCACAGTTTGTGGGTTCGAACCCTGCATCAGGCTCTGTGCTGACTGCTTGCTTAGAGCCTAGAGCCTGCTTTGGATTCTGTGTCTCCTTCTCTCTCTGCCCCTCCCCCGCTCATTCTTTGTCTCACTCTGTTTCTCAAAAATAAATCAATGTAAAAAAATTAAAAAAAAAAAAGAATTCTCATGAAGTGTTGTTGCCCTTTCAATTTTGTTTTGTTTTGTTTTTATTTATTCATTTTGGGAGAGAGAGAGCATGTGCAAGTGGGGGAGGGCCAGAGAGAAAGAGAAAGAGAGAGAGAATCCCAAGCAGGTTCCATACTGCCAATGCAGAGCCTGATGCAGGGCTGGGACCCACAAACCACGAGATCATGACCTGAACCAAAGTCGTATGCTCAACCAACTGAACCACCCAGGCACCACCCCCACTTCAATTTTGATACCCTGGTCTCATTTTTTCTACCCTATTCCCACTCCTTCAAAGTAAGTGATACCATCAGTTTCTGGTTTATTCTTCCTGATTTCGTTTACATAGATACTTTTATGAGGTCCCATTCTTACATTGAACCTTAGCATATCTTAGATTCTCAATTATTCCTTGCTGTTTTCCCTTAATAATTTATCCTGGAAATTACTTCTCTTTTTTTTTAAATTTTTTTTTTAACGTTTATTTATTTTTGAGACAGAGAGAGACAGAGCATGAACGGGGGAGGGTCAGAGAGAGGGAGACACAGAATCCGAAACAGGCTTCAGGCTCTGAGCTGTCAGCACAGAGCCCGACGCGGGGCTCGAACTCACGGACTGCGAGATCATGACCTGAGCCGAAGTCGGCCGCCCAAACGACTGAGCCACCCAGGATCCCCTGGAAATTACTTCTTACAGCAGATAGAGAGCTTCCTCATTGCTTTGTGACTGCTTAGTACTCCTATATGTGGATGTGCCATTGTTTATTCAGTGACTTTCTTCTGTTTAGGCTTTTAGGTTGTTCTCAATGTGTTGTGGTTATAAATAACACAAAAGCAAATAGTCTGACCCATATGTATTTTTGTAGTATCATTGGAAGTTTAGCTTCCAGGTTGATTCCTAGAAGTGTGGTTTCTGGTTCCAAAGGTACTTGCTTATGTGTTTTGTGTGTGTGGTTGTTTTTTTTTTTTTTTAATCTTTATTTTAAGTAGGCTCCACGTCCCATGTGGGGCTTAAACTCATGATCCTGAGCTCAAGAGTTACATGCTCTACTGACTGAGGCAGCCAGGTGCCCGATGCGTATGTGTTTTTGTATGATATTGCCAAAATCACCCCCCAGTCGGGTTTTACTAGTTTGTGTTTCCACCAGCCATGTATGAGAGTATCTTAACAACAGGAAACATATCTATTGTTCAGATCATAAAAAAATACTCTGAATAAAAACTCAACAACAGAATATATTGTCATACTTTTAACTTTTTACAAACCCAACATTTTTTCATATGTTTAAGAGCGATTTCTGTCTATTTCATGAGTTGTTGGGTTTGTGTCTCTCCCCCATTTTCTTTTTGTTTTTTAAAGTTTATTTATGAGAGAGCTAGACCAAGTGTGTGAGGGGCAGAGAAAGAGGGAGGGAGGGAGGGGGAGAGAGAGAGAGAGAGAGAGAGAGAAGGAGAGAGGGAAAGAGAATCCCAAGCAGGCCCCACCCAACTGTGGGCTCACTCTCACAAATCATGGGATCATGACCTGAGCTGAAATCAAGAGTCAGACGCTTAACCAACTGAGCCACCCAGACACCCCTTTATTTTTTAAGTAGGCTCCAGGCCCAGCATGGAACTCAACACAGGGCTTGAACTGAGATCAAGACCTGAGCTGAGATCAAGAGTCGAATGTTTAACTGACTAAGCCACACAGGTGCTCTTGAAGATTTTATTTTTACGTAATCTGTTCACCTAGCATGTGGCTTAAAGATACAACCCTGAGATCAAGAGTTGCATGCTCTTCCGACTGAGCCAGTCAGGTGCCCCCGAGAGTGATTTTATATATTAAGAGTATTAGCCCTTTGTCTGAAGTGTATGTTGCAAATATTTTCTCCCAGTTTCTCAATTGTTTTTTTTTTTTTTGATTATGGGAGTTTATTTATTTTTTAATATAGTCAAATTCATCAGTCAGTCTTATTATCTCCGAATTTTGTGTCGTGGTTAGAAACTATCTCAAGGTTAAGGATAAATATACATATTGTCTTCCATTACTTGTATGGTTTTATTTTTTACATGTAAATCCGTAAACCATTTGGAAATTATTCTTGTGTATAAAATAAGGTCCTGGGGCACCTGGCTGGCTCATCAGTTAAGCATCTGACTCTTGGTTTCGGCTCAGGTCATGATCTCACGGTTCACGAGTTCTGGCCCTGAGTCAGGCTGTCTGCTAACAGTGCAGAGCCTACTTGGGATTCTTTCCCTCTCCCTCTCCCTCTCCCTCTCCTCCTACTGCGTGCATGGTCTCTCTCTCTCTCAAAAATAAACTTAAAAAATAAGTAAAAAACATAAATAAAGAAAGTAAGTATGGGTCTAATGAAATCTTTTTCCGTATGGCTACCCCAGTTGTCCCAACACCATTTATTTAAACATCTATCTTTGTTCCCTTCATTTGAAATGCCACCTTTATCAAATAATAAATTTCCATATATTCTTGGGTTGTTTTCTGAGCTTTCTATTCTGGTCTACTGTTTTATTTGTGTATGCATGTACCAATACTGCATTGCTTTTATTATGGGTACATTGTAGCACATTTTAATGTTTGTTAGAGCTAGTCCTCCCTTTTAGATTTTCAGTGTTTTTCTGCCTATTTTTGAATGTTTGTTTTTCCATGTAAACTTGATTATTAACTTTTCTAACTCCATGAAAAGCTTGTTGGTATTTTATTTGCATTGCACTAAATTTACAAATTAATTTATGAGGAACTGAGATCTTTATAATGTCTTCCAATCCAAGAAGAGGGGTTGTTTCTCCATTTGTTTGAGGCTACTTCTGTGTCTTTCAGGAGTGTTTATAATTTTTCTGAAATAGGTTTTACGTATTTTTATTAATTTTATTCTTCAATGTTTAATCTTGTTCTTTACTGTTATAAATCACATTTTCTCTCCCATTTTGTACTTTACCTAGTTATGGTTTTCCAGTAGAAAGACTCAATTTTTTCAACAGGTTTATTGCTATATAATTTATGTAACATGAAATCAGTCTTTGAAAATGAACAAGTAAAAAAAATTTTTTTAAGTTTTTATTATTTGTTTTAAGTGTTTATTTATTTTTGAGAGAGAGAGAGAGACAGAGTATGAGAGGGAGAGGGACAGAGAGAAAGAGGGATATATAGAATCAGAAGCAGGATCCAGGCTCTGAGCTATCAGCACAGAGCCTGACACGGGGCTCAAACCCACAAACTATGAGATCATAACCTGAGCTGAAGTCAGACGCTTATCCAATTGAACTACCCAGGCACCCCATTTAAAAAAATATATTCATTTATTTTTGAGAGAGAAGAGAGAGAGAGTGTGTGAGCAGGGAAGGGGCAGAGAGAGACGGAGACAGAATCCGAAGCAAGCTCCACGCTCTGAGCTGTCCACACAGAGCCCTACTCGGGGCTTCAACTCACTAACCATGAGGTCATGACCTGCGCCTAAGTCAGTTGCTTAACTGACTGAGCCACCCAGGCGCCCCCTGCCCCACCCAAATTTTTCTTAAATAAAATGAACAAGTCAGGGATGCCTGGGTGGCCCAGTTGGTTAAGCGTCTGACTTTGGCTCAGGTCATGATCTCCCGGTTCGTGGGTTCGGGCCCCACAACAGGCTCTGCACTGACAGCACTGAGCCTGCTTCAGATCTTGTTTCCTTCTCTCTGCCCCTCCCCAGCTTTCATGCTCTTTCTCTCTGAAAAATAAACATTTAAAAAACAAAAAAAGGGCAAAAAGCTCTTCCTTAAAGTGAACAAGTCAGTGTTTTTTTGTATAATCACATTTTGTGCAACCATCACCAGTGTATAACCCATCACCCCATGAAGAAACCTGATACCCACTAGCAGTCACTCTGTATACCCAGCATCTGATAAACCACTAGTCAACTTTCTGTCTCTAAATATTTGATTATTAGGAATATTTTTATATACATAGAATCATGTAATATGTAGCCTTTTATGAATCTCTTCTTTCATAATATTTTTGAGATTCATCAACATAATATGAAGTATCAATACTTTATTTTTTGTGGCCGAATAATATTCCATTCTATTATCTCTTTTGTTGCTTTGCTTTTAGTATCATACTTAGGAAATCATTGTGTTATCCAAGTCTCAAAAATTTACTGCAGTGTTTTTTTTCTAAGCAGTTATTAGTTTTAGTTCTGACATTTGGCCTTTGATCCATTTTGAGTTAATTTTCATGTGTGCAATACGGTGTGAGGTTCCAACTTCATTCTTTTGTGTGTGAATATCCACTTGTTCCTAACACTGTTGCTTAAGACTCCACTGAATTTTTTTGGTTCCCTTTTCAGTAATGAATTGATCATAATTTGAAATTTTATTTCTGCACTCTGCATTCTATTCCATTGATCTATATATCTGTATATGCCAGCACCATACTGTCTTGATTTATTGTAGCATTGTAGTAAGTTTTGAAATCAGGAAGTGTGATTTCTGTTATTTTGTTCTTTTTTGTTTGTTTTCAAAATTATTTTGGCTATTTGGAGCCTCCTATATTTCTATATAATCAGATTGTCATTTTCAGCGACAAGAGCAGTTGACATTTTGATGCAATGGATTGCATTGCATCTGTTGATCAGTTTGTGGAACATTGTAATCTTAGCAGTATTGTCCTTCATGAACCTGAGAGGTCTCTCCTTTTATTTAGGTATTTAATTTCTTTCCACAGTATTTTTAAATTGTCAATGTATAGATCTCAGGCTTCTTTTGTTCAACCTATTCCTACATATTTTATTCTTTTTGATATAATTGTAAATGGCATTTCTTTCTTAATTTTGTTTCTGGATTGGTACCCTTGGTCTTATTTTTAAAAAGTTTTACCCTTTATATCCTGGAATACTATTATATCATCTATAAATAGGGATAGTTTTATTTGTTCTTTACCTCTTTTTCCTATCTCTGATTTATCTTGTCTAATCAAATAGTTAATATCTTTAGTACAGTTAAACAAATTTTTTTTTAATGTTTATTCATTTTTGAGAGACAGAGAAAGAGCATGAGCAGGGGAGGGGCAGAGAGAGAGGGAGACAGAGAATCTGAAGCAGGCTCCAGGCTCAGAACTGTCAGCACAGAGCCCAAACCGGGGCTTAAACCCACAAACCATGAGATCATGACCTGAGCCAAAGTCAGACGCTTAACTGACTGAGCCACCTCTTTAGTACAGTTTTGAATAGTTGCAGAGATAGTCAGCTTCCTTGATTTGTTCTTGATCTCAGCAGAAATCCTATGTTTCCCCACCTAATAAGATACTAGCTTTAGAAATGAGAGAGAGAGAGAGAGAGAGAGAGAGAGAGAGTGTGTGTGTGTGTGTGTGTGTGTGTGTGTGTGTGTGTGTGTGTGTGTTTTCTGTTGTGGAAGTATCCCTGAGCTCCTGTTTGCTTGGATTTTTCTTTGTTAGTATTTTATACGGTCTCTCTTGATATTCAGAAGTTATTTTGGCCCATATTTTCTTTTAGTGTCTCTTATCAGGTTTAGATATTAATATTTTTTTCATAAAAATTATAAAAGAATTAGGAAGCTTTCCTTCTTTTTCAATGACCTGGAACACTTTATGGAGCATTAGCTCTATAGCTAAAAGCAGTCATGGCCTTCTGCGACTTGTCTCCCAATAGGTCCTCCAAAAAGGACAAATGAATGAAAAAGTAGTAAATCTAGACAATCCACATCCTAGCATATCTTTAAGGCAAGATACCAAAGTTCCAGATATCTGTAAGAAAAGGACTAAAGTTAAAAACTCCAGGACACTCTCCCAGTAAAGGTGGTTTTTCTTGCTCTATAATAGTAAAATTAATTAGTATTCAAAGTGCATAACCATGAAAATGATTTTTACATAAATCACCAACTGATAAGATTTTGCCATATCTATTTTATTTCTCTCTACACTACATTTATGGAGGTATTTGAAGGCATGTCTTAGGTATCATGACTTGACCCATGAATCATTCAGCAAACGTCTCCTGAGAATAAGGATAGTTCCACAAATAAGGGTATTTTTTCTTTTTTTTTTTTTAAGTGTATGTGTATATATGTTTGTATATAATCTCTACACTCAACATGGAGCTCAAACTCATGACACAGAGATCAAGAGTCACATGCTCTTCTGACTGAACCAGCCAGACACCCCAAGGGTGTATGTCTAAAAATTAATATAAGTATTTTTCACAGAGAGGAGGTTCTGTTTTACATAATTGCTAAAATTATTCTCAGGAATTATTCTTTATGCATTTATTGACATAATCATGAGATTTTTTTTTTCTCCATTGTTCTGTTACTGTGTTGAATTCTGTTTATTGACTGAATTCTGGAATCCAGTTCTAGTCATGGTGTGTTGATATATTATCCCTTTTCAATATTGTTAGATTTGAATTTTTAATATTTCCTTTATGTTTCATGAATGAGATTAAACTATATTCTTTTTAAGATTGGATATAATGATTATGTTAGCTTTATGAATGTGTTTAGGAGAATGTACCCTTTCTTCCCCCTTTTGACATGGTTGGGTTAATGAAATATTCCAGAAAAACCATCTGGGCCTTCAGTTACCATTGTAGATTTTTTTAAAAAACTTACTCAGATTGGGGTACTGGGCTGGCTTGGTTATTAGAGCATGTGACACCTGATCTTGGTGTTGTGGGTTCGAGCCCCACACTGTGGGTAGAGATTACTTAAAAAAAAAAAAAGTTTTTTTAAATAATAAAACTCAGATTACACCATGCTAGAATTGTTGAAGTTTTCTGTGTGTTGATTTTATAGAGGTTACTTTCTAGAGATTTATGCATTTCATTCACATTATTAACATAATGGGTTTTTTTTCATGATGTCACTTTACTGCATTTGAGGTGTGGAGGGCCGATAAGTGAGGTCCCTCTTAGCTCACATCCCTGCATTGGATATTGCTGCAGTCTCCTTCTTCTTTATCAGTCTTGAGAGAATCACATTAGTAACATTGCTTTGAAATACAATATCGGCATTGTGGATCCTCTATGGTTTTTGTGGGCTCTATTTTGTAAGATGACTTTTATCTTTCTTTCTAATTTGTTTTTATTTTGTTGCTCTTTTTCTGGCTTCTTGCAATAAATGTTTAGGTGATTAATTTTCATGTTTTCTCACATGTATGCATATCTGTTGTATAAATTTTTTCTACTGTAACTACATTAGATTGGAATGGATGCAGATATTATAATTTGGTTTAAAATTTCTTTGTTTTTAATGTTTATTATTTTTGAGAAAGAGATGGAGTGTGAGCGGGGGAGGGGGAGAGAGAGAGAGGGAGACAGAATCCAAAGCAGGGTCCAGGTTCCAAGCTGTCAGCACAGAGCCCAACACTGGGCTCGAACCCATGAACCGCAAGATCGTGACCTTAGCCAAAGTCAGATGCTTAACTGATTGAGCCACCCAGGCACCCCTTGGCTCAAAATTTCTGTATAAAAGTTTAGGAAATACTACCTTAGGTCTACTATTTTCTTTCTCCCAGCTTTTTGTTTTTAAAATTCATCAAACCAAATGAGAATATTAAAAACATATATGTAGTTGAGGTGCCTGGGTGGCTCAGTCAATTAAGCATCCAGCTCTTGAT
Organism: Prionailurus bengalensis; assembly: GCF_016509475.1. Classification (NCBI taxonomy): domain Eukaryota; kingdom Metazoa; phylum Chordata; class Mammalia; order Carnivora; family Felidae; genus Prionailurus; species Prionailurus bengalensis. Next base: position 16,374,336 of record NC_057352.1, on the reverse strand, counting down.
CTCAGCTCAGGTCTTGATCTCAGGAGTTTAAGGTCATGAGTTCAAGCCCCGTGTTGAGCTCCATGCTGTGTGTGAAGGCTACTTAAAAAAAAAAAAAAAGTATATGTGTATATACGTGTGTGTGTGTGTGTGTGTGTGTATGCATATATATGTTAGTTAATTAGCCTTCACACAGATTTAACTTTGGATATTAACATTTGCCTTTTTCTCTCTCTATATGCACCTTTCTTCTTGGCTCACTTGATGGTAAGTAGCAGTTACCATTAAATTTTACCTCTCAAACACTTCTGTATGCATTTCCTAAAACTAAAAACTTCTATGTAGTCACACTATTATTATCATAGCAATTCAGCCCTACATCTAACATAGAGTCCATATTTCAGTTTTTGAACTTTTCTCCAAAAATGCCATTTGTAAAATTTGTTTCCAGGATCCATTCCAGACTCATATACTGTATTTGGATGTGAGGCTTTGTATCTTACTGTCATCCTACCTTTTTTTTCCCCTTTGAGTTTGATTATTTTGTAGCATCCAGTGTAGTTTTCTCATGGAATATCTGCTTTCTAGGTTTGATGTTTTCTTCTTATGATTAGAATAAGGTTAAACATTTTTACCCAGACTACCACAGAGGTGGTATGTAATTATCTTTTTTTAGTAAACTTTATTTTAGAATGACTTTAGATTTATAGAAAGTTACAAAGATAGTAGAGAGACTTCTGTATATATCTCTCCTGATTTCTGTCATTGTCAACAACATCATTCAGATACATTTGTCAAAACTAAGAAAATGACTTTCATATTAACTAAACTCTAGATTCTATTTGTGTATTTCACCAGTTTTTCCATTAATGTCATTTTTCTGTTCCAGGATCCTTCCATTCTGGGTACCACATTGCATTTATTTTTCATGTCTCCCAGTCTCTCTTCCAGTCTCTCCTGGTTGGTGACAGTTTTTTAATCTTTCCTTGTCTTTCAGGAATTTGACTGTCTTGACAGACTCTACCAGGTCCTGCAGAATATTCCCTATTCTGAGTCTGTTGTTTTTCTCATACTTACACTGGAGATAGGGGTTTTTAGAAAGACTGCAGCAGAAGTGAAATGTCCTTTTCATCGCATCATGTGCAGGGTACATGATATCCACTGGTGATGTTAACCTTCTTTCTCCCCTCCAAAGTTACTATTTTTCCTTTTCTATACTCTACTCTTTAGAAGCAGCTCACTAAGTCTAGCTTACCCTGGGGGGCAGGGGGCCTGGATTGGGAATTAAGCTTCTGTAGGGTAGGAAATCTATATATTTTATCTGGAATTCTGTATAAAAGATTTGTCTCTTGGGGCACCTGGGTGGCTCAGTCAGTTGGGCGTCCAACTTCAGCTCAGGTCACGATCTCACAGTCCATGGGTTCAAGCCCCGCATCGGGCTCTGTGATGACACCTCAGAGCCTGGAGCCTGCTTTGGATTCTGTGTCTCCCTCTCTCTGCCCCTCCCCCGCTTGTGTGTGCGCTCTCTCTCTCTCTCTCTCTCTCTCTCTCTCACTCTCAAAAATAAATAAAACATTTAAAAAATTAAAAAAAAAAGATTTGTCTCTTCCCCCTTTATTTCAGTGTGGGCTTATCCATATTTATTTTAGACTTTGAGTTACAATTAAATGTTATTTCTTTTGCTTTGAACATTGATAGCTCTTGTGTCCATATAATATCCCCATCCTTTTGGTTTTTGAGGATTTCTTTCCTGGTACTGTTTTCAGATTCATTTTGTTTTTTCCCCTTCCCTGGTCCTAGAATCAGCCATTTCTCTTAAGAGCCCTGGTTTCTTTTACTGGAAGATAGTATTTAGAAACCAAGATTTGAGAACTAGGTATACTAATTGTTGCTGGTATGCCATTGCTTCTATGCCCTCTAAACAACCTAACTAGGTAATAAATGTCTGCATAGTCACCCATGTATATATACATGTATCTGTAATTGTTTTATTATCTATCTGTCTGTATTTACATTAAGCTAAACATGAGTTCTTACTGATGTCTGCAACTCCCATCCAGTATTTCAGGATGCATTCTAGCCTTCTTGTCTCATTTATCTGTAACTTTCTCCTCCAACAGTGACAAAACTGGGTTCTACCATCCATCATCCATTTACTTATTTGTTCACCCCCAGTGTACATGGAACATGGCTTCAGAATTGTTTTCCCATGAGAAACAAATTTACTAACTTGGTAGTGCTTATGTGCAGTTCCATTTGCTTTTAATTTTCATTCAAAACATTGATTTTTTTAAAGTTTATAACTATTATTGTAGTGTAGGGCACAGTTTGTTTTGGTGCATTGATCAACTACAAGCACTTCTTAATTTCCCAATATATGTTGATAATATATATTTTTTATAATATTAATTTCTAGTATAACTTGTGATCAGACAACATAATTTGTATGCTTTTGATCCTTTGAAATATGTAGAGACTTGATTTATAGCAGTTTATGGTCTGTTTTTATAAGTAATTTGTGACTGAAAAGGAACTGAATTCTGCAATATTTGGCTTATAGCCATTAAGTTCTAGGTCCACGTTTATTAAATGTCGCACCTAGAGTTTGGATTGTGTCAATATTTGGTTTATTTCAGGCTGTGTTAATAGATGAACACAAAATTAATAACCCTTATTAAGCAATCCTCCATGTGCATTGTAGAAAATTAGAAAATAGAGACAGGCAAAAGTGTTTTCAAGATATTAAAATACCTTATTCCTACCACTTTAACACCTTAGTGGATATAAGACATACATGCATATACATGTTCCTCTTTTTATTAAAGAGACATCATATTCTTACTGTTTTATAACCTGATTTCTTTATCAGTGATTTTTCTATTTTATATTTCTATTACATTTTTATTTTATTGCATCTTCAAAACCCAAATCCTATTCATATTACCCCATTTGGCCCAATCTGATTTGTTCAAATCAGTATCCCAATGCAAGACTGTGCATTGTCTCTTTATATCACTGAAATCCCTCTTAATCTAAAACATTCCCTTTATTTCTAATACTAATCCTTTGAAGAGACAAGGCCACTTATATTGCAAAATTTGCCATCTTTTGAACTTACCTCAGTATTGTCCGTGGTATAGTTTGTTTATTCTCTACCCTTTGTATTTTTGTAGGTTGGAAATTATTTTCTCTCTTGAGGGATGTAGATTGGAAATTATTTTCTCTCTTGAGGGATTCACATTAAACATTTGTGGCTCAAGTACATCATAGGCGGTTATGGGTACTCTATCAAAAGACACAACATGTATTGGATTACACTGCTAGTTTTGGAATGTTAAAACTTTATTAAGCTAACAGCTTGATTCCTTCATCATTCAGTTATATTTTTTGCTTTTGTAACTGAACAAAAGTCCCTCTGATCTTGCTTCGGCATTATGACAGCAATCAGTTCTGCAGCGATTACTCTCTTCATAGTTGTAAGAACAGTATACTTAATACGATTGGGAATTGTAAGGTAGTTGTTTCTTTCAATTCTATCATGATTTCTACAGTTTTTTATTGACACGATCTATTTGGCTATTTGGTTATGTTGAAATATAAATTGATTGGAATGCACAGGAAAATATATTTGAAAAAAAAAGAAAGAATATATTTGATTTTTAGTTGCACATTATTTAATGAAAAAATAACTGGGAAATGGCTTCTGTTATCTGAAAAATAATGTGTTTTTTTTTTTTTTTTATTTGAGAGAGAGAGCAGGGGAAGGGCAAAGGGAGAGAGAGGGAATCTTAAGTAGGCTCCACACTCCACGTAGAGCCTGAGACGGGGCTCATTCCTACGACCCTGGGGTCATGACCAGAGTCGAAATTAAGAGTTGGTGGCTCAACTGACTGAGCCACCAGGGCACCCCATCATTATATTTTTATCTATCTTTCATTTACTTAATATGTTTAATCCAACATGATCACTTTTCCTGCTTTTTTTTTAATTTTCACAATTATGACCAAACACAGCATAATATTCAGAAGCGTGTGTTTTTCAACAAAGCCATAAATCTTTTAAACTTTCCTTACTTTTTTAGCCCAAGATTTGTGAGCATTATCTTGTATCTTCCCTGCCTTGGTCTTGGAATCAAACATTTCTAGGGGCGCCTGGGTGGCTCAGTCAGTTGAGCGTCTGGCTCTTGATTTCAGCTCAGGTCATAATCCCAGGATTGTGGCATCAAGCCCCACATCAGGCTCCACACTGAGCATGGAGCCTGCTTAAGATATTCTCTCTCTCTCTCTCTCTCTCTCTCTCTCTCTCTCTCCTCATAAAAATAAATAAATATTTCTTTAAGGATTCTCTGATCATAATATTGGATATTTAGAGATGACAGTGTAAATGATCGGGGTGCTGATTGCTATACTAGCCTTTTTTTCCTTTTAGAGAGAGTGTGCACGTGAGTAAGGTGAGGAACAGAGAGAGAGAGAGAGAGAGAGAGAGAGAGCGAGCATCTTAAGCAGACTCCACACTCAGTGCAGAGCCCACCACAGGGCTCAATCCCTTGACCTGAGTCAAAATCAACAGTTGGAAGCTCAATCAACTGAGCCACCTAGGTGTCCCAACTACTAGCCTTTTTGACATTTTTTTCTATTCCATGAAAATTGACCTGTTTCAGATTTTTGTCCTTTGTAGGATAGTTTTTGATCAATATTTTCCTGTTTGTCTTTCCCTTTCACAATTTTAATTTTTTGTTTGTTCTCCCTTTTGTTAATTAGTTTAGCTAGTGTACCATCACATGTTGATTTTTTTTCCCCAAGAGATACCTTTTTGAATTTGTTTGTTGATTTTCTGTTTCCAAACTCATTAAAATCTGGTTTTTTATCTTTATTCTTTTTGTTTTCCTCTCACTTACTTTGATGTTTTTTCTCAGCTTTTATTAGTAAATTATTTATTTAATTCGTGTCAAGGTGACAGCTTTTCTCTGGGCATTAGGGCTGGATTTTGTACCTTCTGAAATGTAGTATTTTCATCTTTTGCCTGGTTATATTTCTCTACTTTCACTGTTTATTTCCTTAGTACAATAAAGATACTGACTCTGTTTTTTTATTTTTGACTGCTGACAGCTTTCAAGCCCCACCTCTCCTTCTGCTCCACTTTTGGGGAAGCTGATAAAAAGCCTGAGAGCTCCCTACATTGGTCCCCATGGAAAGTTCAAACCATGCAAACCCCTGCCCTGGAACCCTCAGCCCTGCACCACACCCTAACCAGCATAAAAAAAAAAAACAAAAAACCTAAGTCAATCTCTTTCCAATCACTCAAGTCCTTTTCAGATGTATTTAAGAACCACTCTGCTCTTTCTAGGAAGCCTCATTATACGAGTAATAAATCGTTTCACACTTACATGATGTATGCATGTCATCATCAGTCTTGACGTCCAAGTCAAAGTTTGTGTGGTTATCCATTCTGCCTCTGCTGGTTGTCCACTACATTTATTGATCTAGCATTTAATTAGTAAAGAGCCTTTAGTTTTCTAGATGGAGTGCTTTTTGTTTTCTGATGTTGCTCTTATTTTCAGCGTTATTTTCTGAGGTCAGAGTATGTATCATTCCACCTGCTATACACATCCCACAATTGAGTCACAGATGAATACTCTTTGCCCTTGACTCATGCCCCCTTCATTGTGCACTGATACTCCTGAGTCTTTTCCTGAATCTCGATTGCCATCTTCCAGCTTATATCTGATATTTCCTTTTAACAGTCAGTCCCAGACACTCTGGTACCCCAAAACATTCCTCCATAGTATAATTTCTTGATTCTCTCCAGCATCTCCACATGGAAGGAATTTCTTATTTGATTTGAGTACATATCTGTGAATTGACTGAAAACATATCAAAATACTTATCCGGGAAGTAGAAGGATGGCTGGTCTTGAAAATAAGGAAAAGGAAGAGAGGATGTGGTAAAGGAGATGAACCAACACAGATTTAGTATATTTAGAATGGAGAAGGGATAACAGAACTGAAGATAAGCAAGATCAATTAATTATTTAGCACCTATAATACATCATAACCCTGTAATTCAGTGATGAAAAAGGAAGAATTGTGTCTGCTCTGGGGGAAGTTTAGGGAACTGTTTAGAATATCAAATAAGGAGGGGCGCCCGGGTGGCTCAGTCAGTTAAGCATCCAACTTCAGCTCAGGTCATGATCTTGCGGTTCATGGGTTCAAGTCCTGCGTTAGGCTCTGTGCTGACAGCTCAGAGCCTGGACCCTGCTTCGGATTCTGTGTCCCCCCTCTCTCTGCCCCTTCCCTGCTCACAGTCTGTCTCTCTCTCTCTCTCAAAAATAAACATTTAAAAATTTTTTTGTATCTTAAAAAAAAATATCAAATAAGGAAATTAATGATATCATAATTGGAAACAAAGGGATGGTGGAAGGAATGAAGTGCTAGAGCATAAAAAGGGAGACATGGATATAATACTTAGAGTTAGCAGGTGCAGCCTTTCTAAGGGTAGGATATTCATCCTGAGACTAAAGGATGAGAAGGGTCAACCTACAAAGTGCTCAGGTCTAAGGATTCTGGTCAGATGAAATCGTCTGTGGAAAGCATCAAATGATAGGGAAGTTTGTACCATATTCTAAATGCTGAAAAGAAGGAGACAGGGCGCAGAGGGGTCGGTGTTTGGACATGATGCCATATAGGTAAGGAGGAGTCCTGCTATCCTCAGAAAGGGGTTTGGATCGTATTCCAAAGGTAAAGAGAAATCACTGGACAAACCTAGGATGAATTCTTAACCTTTGATCTGTATTTAAATCAGTGATAGATTCAAAATAAAGATGCCATCCAAGGTATTTTTTTCCTCTCACTTCTAATGTAGTTGTCCGTGACACAGGCAGGATATCAGATTTATAACAAGCTTGCCAAAGATCGTGGTCCACACCTAAATTTCAGAAACTTCACTATCTTATGTAACTTCACATACATCTCTGAATTCTTGACCTTTCAAAAAGTTCATAACCATATTTTACAATCCAATAAGTGCTTCATTTATTACAAGTGTTGGTTCATATTTCTTTCACAGAAGTCCCATATTCTCTGTATAAGAAATATAAATATTTTTTTGTTTTCTTCTTTTTTTTCAGATTTGGATTTACATTGTGAGGTAATCAGCTATGTAGAAATGCCCACTTATGAAAAAGATGTATCTTCTACACAACATCAGAGCATATATAACAGAGAGAAACTCTATGAATGTAAGAAATGTCAGAAGAAATTTAGTAGTGGCTATCAGTTTATTCTACATCACAGGTTTCATATTGGCGAAAGACTCTATGAATGCAAAGAATGTGGGAAGAACTTTCATAGTGGCTATCAACTTACCCTACATCAAAGATTTCATACTGGTGAGAAACCCTATCAATGTTCAGAATGCAGGAAGAACTTTAAAAGCAGTTATCAACTTACTGTACATCAGAGATTTCATACTGGTGAGAAAACCTATCAGCGTAGGGAATGTGGGAAGGCCTTTATTTATGCCTCACACATCATTCAGCATGAGAGAATCCACACTGGCGGGAGGCCTTATGAATGTCAGGAATGTGGGAAGGCCTTTAGTCAAGGTGGACACCTTAGAATTCATCAAAGAATTCATACTGGTGAGAAGCCCTATAAATGTCAGGAGTGTGGGAAGGCTTTTAGTAGGCGCTCAAACCTTGTTGAACATGGGCAAATCCATACTGATGAGAAACCTTATGTATGTGAGAAATGTGGAAAGGCCTTTAAAAGAGGTCATCAACTTACTCTACACCAGAGTGTTCACACTGGTAAAAAACCATATGAATGTAAAGAATGTGGAAAGGGCTATACCACTGCCTCATACCTTATTCTACATCAGAGAATTCATAAAGGTGGGAAACCATATGAATGTAAGGAATGTAAGAAAACCTTTACCTTGTATAGAAATCTTACTCGACATCAGTGTATTCACACTGGAGAGAAACTTTTTGAATGTAGGCAGTGTGGGAAGGCCTATACTACTGGCTCAAAACTTTTTCAACATCAGAAAACTCACACAGGTGAGAAGCCTTATGAATGTAAGGAATGTGGAAAAGCCTTTAGTTTATATGGATACCTTCATCAACATGAGAAAATTCATACTGGTGTGAAACACTTTGAATGTAAGGAATGTAAAAAAGCCTTTACTTTGTATAGAAATCTTATTCGACATCAGAGTATTCATACTGGTAAGAAACTTTTTGAATGTCAAGAATGTGGGAAGGCCTATAGTACTGGCTCAAACCTTGTTCAACATCAGAAAACTCATACTGGTGAGAAACCCTATGAATGTAAAGAGTGTGGAAAGACCTTTAGTTTGCATGGGTATCTTAATCAACATCAAAAAATTCATACTAGTGTGAAACCCTATGAGTGTAAAATATGTAGGAAAACCTTTACTTTCTATAGAAATCTAACTCTACACCAGAGTATTCATACTGATGAGAAACCTTTTAGATGTAAGGAATGTGGGAAAACCTTTAGACGTAGTTCACACCTTACTGCACATCAGAGTATCCATGCTGATAAGAAACCCTATGAATGTACGGAATGTGGGAAATCCTTTAAAATGTATGGATACCTTACACAACATCAGAAAATTCATACTGGTGGGAAACCCTATGATTGTAAGGAATGCGGGAAGACCTTTAGTCGTGCTTCAAACCTTGTTCAACATGGGAGAATTCATACTGGTGAAAAACCCTACGTGTGTAAGAAGTGTGGAAAAGCCTTCAGATATGGTTCAGCCCTTAAAGCACATCAGGGAATGCATACAGATAATGAAACTCTAAGAACATAAGGAATGTGAGAATGCCTTTAGGTATGGCCCAAACTTTTTTAATATCAGCCAGTTCACAGTGGTGAGAAATTATTGAATGTTAGTCTTTATAGGTATGTCTTCACCAAATGAGAGAATTCATAATATAGTTATGATTTCAGTGTCACTCCTGTTTTAATGGAATATCTGACTATTTAAACAATGGCAAATTAAACCCTGAATAGCCAAAGCAGTCTTGAAAAAGAACAAAACTGGAGGTGTCACAATCCCAGATTTCAAGATATACTACAAAGCTGTAGTAATCAAAGCAGTGTGGTACTAGCATAAAAACAGACACATAGGTCAATGGAACAGAATAAAGAACCCAGAAGTAAACCCATGACTGTATGGTCAATTAATCTTCAACAGAGGAGGCAGAAATATGCAACTGGAAAAAAAAAAAAAACCAGTCTCTTCAATAAATGATGTTGGGGAAACTGGACCACTTTCTTACACGATACACAAAAATAAACTCAAAATGGATTCAAGACCTAAATGTGAGATAGGAAACTATTAAAATTTTAGAAGCCAGCATAGGCAGTAATTTACATCATCTGTAGCAACATTTTTCTAGATAGGTCCCCTGAGGGAAGGGAAGCAAAAACAAAAATGAACTATTGAGATTACATCAAAAGAAAAAGCTTTTGGGGTGCCTGGGTGGCTCAGTCAGTCAAGCGTCCAACTTTGGCTCAGGTCATGATCTCACAGTTTGTGAGTTCAAGCCCCATGTCGGGCTCTGTGCTGACATCTTGGAGCCTGGAGCCTGCTTCGGATTCTGTGTCTCCCTCTCTCTGCCCCTCACCTTCTTTCGCTCTGTCTCTCAGGAATAAAAAAACATTAAAAAAATTTTTTTTAATAAAAAGCTTTTGCACAGCAAAGGAAACAGTCAACAAAACTAAAAGGCAACCTACTGAATGGGAGAAGATATTTGCAAATGACATATCCGATAAAGGGTTAGTACCCCCAAAATATAAAAATTTGCAGAACACACACACACAATGTAATTAAAAAATGAGAAGACATGAACAAACATTTCTCCAAGGAAGACAAGATGACCAACAGACATATGAAAAGATGCTCAACATCACTCATCATCAGGGAAATGCAAAACAAAACCACAATGAGATACCATGTCACAACTGTCAAGATGGCTAAAGTCAGCAACACAAGAAATAGCAAATATTGGTGAGGATGTGGAGAAAAAGGAAACCTCGGGCACTGTGGTGGCAAGGCAAACTGGTGTAGCCACTGAAGAAAACAGTATGGAGTTTCCAGAAAAAATTAAAAATAGAATTAACATAGCACCCAGTATTTTCACTACTGGATATTTACCCAAAGAATACAAAAACACTAATTCAAAAAGATGTATGCACCCCATGTTTATTGCAGCATTATTTACAATAGCCAAACTATGAAAGTGGCCCATGTGGTCCTCAACTGATGAATGGATAAAGATGATGTGGGCATATCTACAGTGGAATATTACTCAGCCATAAAAAAGCGTGAAAATTTTGCCATTTGCAATAACATGGATCTACAGGATATAATGCTAAGTGAAATAAGTCAGAGAAAGACATACCATATGATTTCACTCATATGTGAAATTTAAGAAACAAAACAAGGGGCACCTAGGTGGCTCAATTGGCTAAGCATTCAACTCTTGATCTCTGCTCAGGTTACCATCTCATGAAATCAAGCCCTGTGTCAGACTCTGCACTGACAGCGCAGAGCCTGCTTGGGATTCTTTCTCTGCCCCTCCCCAGCTTGCACACGCTCTCTCTCTCAAAACAAAATAAATAAACTTAAAAAAATAAGAAACAAATGAAGAAAAAAATAGACAAACCAAAAAACAGACTCTTAACTACAGAGAAAAAACTGATGGTTACCACTGTGGGGAGTAGGGGAGGATGGATAAAACTGGTGAAGGGGACCAAGAGTACACAGATCATGATGAGTACTGAGTAATGTATAGAATTGTTGAATCACTATATTGTACCCCTGAAGGTAATAAAACACTATGGTAATTATACTGTAAATATTTATTTATTTATTTATTTATTTATTTATTAGCGTTTATTTATTTTTGAGACAGAGAAAGACAGAGCATGAACAGGGGAGGGTCAGAGAGAGAGAGGGAGACACAATCTGAAACAGGCTCTAGGCTCTGAGCTGTCAGCACAGAGCCCGACGCGGGGCTTGAACTCACAAACCGTGAGATCATGACCTGAGCCGGAGTCGGACGCTTAACCGACTGAGCCACCCAGGCGCCCCTAAAAATTTTTTTTAAATAAATAAACAATGACAAGGGAAAAAAAATAGGAATCTCAATTTTTTCATGCCTACAACGTGCATGGAATTTTCAGTTAAATTTTTGGCAAGGATACTACATAGGTGATGCATTAAAAAGTATATTAGTGTTGGGTTTTTCCAGTATTAAGGAGGCAAGATGTTATGGTTATAATGGTGACTGGTAGATGTTGCTACCATAGAGATCTATTTTGTCACTTCCTTTTCAAAGTTTATAATATCATGTATATGCTCTGAAGTAATGGGAAATTTAAATTGAAGTTAGGGCCAGAAGAATGAAAATCAAAGTCCCATGTATCAGTTGGGAAATTGCCAGTCTCCTACTCTTTGGAAATTCAAGGCATGTGGGGAGCCGAGAATGAATGATAGAACTTTGTTTCTGTTCACTAATCTATTTCCAAAACCTATTCAATGCGTGTTACTTTGCTGGCTTGGTAAAATTGATAAAATGATGAATAAGCATTCAATGTACAAAGCTAGAAAAATAACAAACTCTCAGCCAATATAAAGCAACAGTGGATACAAATAAAGAATTAGAGTTTAATGATAGTAATCAAAATAGCATTCTTTCAAACATTTTCCCTGTGAAAAGCAAGGAATACTCAAAGGGCGGACCTACGCCAGCCGACTCCACCTTGTTCTGTGTCCTCCACCTTGAGTAACTTCCGGATCAAAACACGCCCGGCGACCTGCGTAACAGGACTCCGACCCTTCCCCAGCCAATCGGCTGAGGCCACAGCCATTACCTCACCAACTGCCCCTAGACCCCAATAAAACCTTTGTGCTTTTGAAACTCGCTCGCTCTCTCCGGCATCTCACCGCTGTGTCAGCGCAGGCAGGGGGTTGAGCTCGAGCTAGCTTGAATAAAGGCTCTTTGCTTTTGCATCGGACTCGGCTCCCTGGTGGTCTTTGGAGATCACGAATTCTGGGCATAACAAATACGTCTCGAAGTACATTTTAGTGATTTGAAGATGAAAGTAATCTTTGGAGGTGTGCCACTGGTCTCAGACCTTGCTGGCTTGATGATTTGCTACAAGGACTCATGATTTAGACTCAAAATTTAGAAAAGTTGCTCTACTTAAGTCTAAAGTTTATTAGAGTGAATGATAATGATTAAATAAAGGGGAAAGATGAGCAGCGTCTGTGAGGCACTAGGTCAGCTTCTAGGTGTCGCCTCTTATTAGAATTACATGAGGATGTGCTAATTTCTTCCAGCAATTATGTGTGATAACGCGCTTAGTGCCAAATATAGAAGCTCATCTGAACCTGTGTCCCTGGCTTTTACTAGGGCTCTTGTAGACATGGCAGTACCCACATGACTGACCTGAGCTTCTCAATCTCCAGTTCCTCAGAGGTCAAACTGATAATGCTGGCTGAGGGCTTTGGGCATACAAAAGCAAGCATTCACCCTAATTTGCATTGTTAGTATTAATTATCTGGTCAAACCAGTACAGCATATCAAGGCAACTATTCCAGGGACTCAAAGGTTTTCTCCCGGAAGCCAGTCAAGGGCCAGTTTTCCTTAACATAGGTCTGTCTTTGGAATGTAGAGTGTTTAAGCACCCTGAATCTGCTGGATAATCCTTTATTGTACAATCAGGCAGTTTTCAGCATTCTGATTCAAATCACTTGATTGCTTAAATACATTATAAAATACCCAGGCAAGAAATGATAGGAAAAAAAATTATTGAGGACATGGAAAATGTCTCAGAAAAAAAGTCAGTAGAAAAATCAGGTTACAAACTATATGTGCTATATACTATTTGTAAAATGTATGCAGGATTCAATGCAGAATTACAGACCGTTAGACTTAACTAGGACAAAGAAGTCTTGAGTGTTATAAACCCATATATTAACAATGCTTACGTTTTTGTTTTGGTCTTGGTAGTTTTTTTATTTAAATATATCATAATTTTTGGTTCAGTGCCCATGCCTTACTTGAAGTATATGTGTATGTGAACATTTTTATGTTTTAAGAGGAAGCTATTCTTCAAAGAAGTAGAAAGGTCATTTATTGAAACCATCTATACTTGGTCTTAGACAAATACATTAAATTTGGATTTTTTTCTGTATTGCTTTTGGTTCCTTCAGTTTCTTAGTACCTAAATCTCTAGGATTTCTATATAAATTCATGCATGCCAGATTTGTCTAAACAAACAAACAAAAACAGGTGAAGTCCCTGCGTAGAGTCTCGCATATATTGGTGCTGGTCTCGCTGCTACATCCTTTTCCAGATCTTCTTTACAGAAATATTTCCCATGTGTTGGTCATGATATAAGCCAGACAGCTGCTGAATTGTTTCCTTGTTTTGCTTTTTATTAACATGAAACATTGTTTGCCATTCCAACTTTTCGATCAGAGAAAATTCCTATATTTTTAGCAGTTGTGGACATTCACAAGAAAATTGAGTTTCCTTGCAGCTTTGAACCTTACTGAATTCTTTAAGAAGGTATGGAGAACCAAAGTTTTCCTCAGCAAATTGTATAAAAGCTTTGCTGTTAATTGTCCTGCTTCTAATCTAGAAGAACTACATATCTGATTCTGTATTTTCAAAATAAGTAATAGATATTCAAAATGACTTAGAAGTATTTGGAATTCTTATGCTTGGAACACTATCCCTATGGTGGAAGTCTGGGCTGGGAAAATACCTTGAAATCAACCTAATAAAGCTTCCGTCTGTTGTCCTGTTCATTCCCCTGCAGCTGAAAATGTTATGGAATTTACCCAATATCCCCTTTTGGTTCCAGGTGATTTTTTTTCCAATTCCAGCCATCACTGAGGCATCTGAGTCTCACATCGTTATCTGGTGCTCAAGGAAGAAGTAAGTAAACCAGCTAGCAGAATGTGATCTTGATGAGATCTAGTTCTCTTGATGTTTAACATGACTTGATAATATGCCCCTTCCAGAAAAGATAATCACGTAGATGTGGCAATCCATGAGTATCTTTTGGTTTGTTTTTTTTTTTAATTTTTTTTTTTTAATTTTTGGGACAGAGAGAGACAGAACATGAACAGGCGAGGGGCAGAGAGAGAGGGAGACACAGAATCGGAAACAGGCTCCAGGCTCTGAGCCATCAGCCCAGAGCCCGACACGGGGCTCGAACTCACGGACCGCGAGATCGTGACCTGGCTGAAGTCGGACGCTCAACCGACTGCGCCACCCAGGCGTCCCAGTATCTTTTGGTTTTTACTCATTGTTGGCTTTCTTTTATACTTAAACTAGTAAAAGGGGTAAAAGAAAAAAAAATAGAATTGACATGAGAGGAGTAGGTTCTCTTTGACTTTGAACAGAGTTCTTAAAATCTTTAGAACTCCAGGCCTTCCCTCCTGCAATGATTCCCTCTGTGATTGCATTTCAAGACTCACTGTCCAAAACTATTAAAAAAAAAAATTTAAGTAATCTCTACACCCAATGTGGGGCTCGAACTTAACCCTAAAATCAAGAGTTGCGTGCTGCACCTACTGAGCCAGCCAGGCACCCCTGTCCAAAATTATTAAAAGAAATGGTAATCAGATATAGTAACATAGGATACTGAGAGCCAAAGCAGATGTTACATACTGATAGGTGTTTTTGTTTTTTAATGCATGCCAAAAAATCCTTACAATGCACATACTAGAGTATTCTGGGAAGATTCTGTAGTAGAAAGCACCAGGAATCTGTCCCTCCACTTGAACAATTCCACTGGCAGAGTCTGTCTGATGTGATGATTTTCTAGCTCTGGAGTCTGCTGAAGACGTAATTGAAGTCTTGGTTAATTTCAGGGATCTGTGCTCTAAAGATGGTGAAGATGGTAAATTTTACGTCTGTTTTACCACCACAACAACAAAAAATTGGAAAAGTGGCACTTGGGTGGCCCAATTGGTTAAGCATCTGACTTTGGCTCAGGTCATGATCTCTCAGTCTGTGAGTTTGAACCCCGCATTAGGTTCTGTGCTGACAGCTTAGAGCCTAGAGCCTGCTTTGGATTCTGTGTCTCTGTCCCTCTCTCTCTGCCCCTCCTCTTCTTGCACTCTGTCTCTCTTAAAAATAAATACACATTAAAAAAAATTTTTTTAATTGGAAAAAACACTAAAATATCATACTGATTTTTATAGTACAGGTTTATTATGAATATTTAATCTGCTTTTCAGTTCCAAAATTTGAAATACTAATTTTTATAATGAAATTACTAAAGAGCAAATATTTCATGTTTCTTCCTTCTTTATTCTGTATTTTAAGGCCTAAAATTTCACCTGTTGTCTTAATATCTTTAATATCTTAATGTCTTAGCCTCACAGGACCCCCAAAGGCCTACCTGTGAGTTCCCTTGCTCTAACCAGAGCTGCCCCAGTCAGTAGGAAAAGCTCTCAGCCAGGTAATCCAAATATTAGCTGGATCAGCTGCACCCTAGTCCTCAACCTAATGGCTTTCACCTCCCTACTAGCCCACAAAATTATTCAAGCAAACCAATCACATCTTCCCATGGAAATAAGGGGCACCTATCTTGCTGCTACAAAATCAGTCTCCCACAGCCCCTGCTGGTTTACTCTGCTCCCTAGTGTAGCCACCCCCATGGTATATGGTGTCATCCTTCCTGGGATGTGAGGATATATGATTAATAAACTGCTATCAATCTCATTTATCCAGTGTCTAGATATCATGTGTTCAGACATCTCCAGAACCCTAGGGTGGGACTTCTGTCACCAAGGAAGTGAGGAGGAGGCCAAAAAAAAAACACCTTCCTACTCATTTGTACTACTGTTTCATGAGCTTTCTGTGCCCACACTGCGTAGGATTTTTATAAAACTCAAACTTCAAATAGAGATGCTAATCCTGTCCTCAGCCTAGTTTTTATGTGTTGTCTGAAGTTGAGCTACCTAAAATAATCTTAGAAATAGGTCTTTGATTGAAATTTCATTTTGCTGAGTCTACAGATTTAAGAGAAATATTACACTGTTGTCCTCTTTATAAGACGTATGAGGCTAAAATTACAGGCGTAGAAACCTCATTGAACTTGATTCAAATGAAATAGATGCTTTTTCAGGCTTGGAGAAAGTGGAGCATTAGAATAAGAACTAGGCAAAATGAGTTGTGTTGAGTATGGAAATAAATACTCCATACATTGCTGCGAAAATGTAAAATGGTACAGTCATGTTAAGGAGAAATTTGTCAACATCACAAGTCAAAATTTACATAACCCACTTTTGAGAATTTAATTTACATATCAACCTAAAAATAAGCAAACTGATGTATACGTAGGAATACTGATTAGAGTATTGCTTTTAACAAAGGAAATTCTTTAAAATACTTAGAAGACTTGTTTCTTAAATTAGGGTGTAGCCATACTTTGCGCCCTTAGGCAACTGTTGGAAATTATGACACTATGTACTGATTTGGAAACACATTTGTGTGAAAAAAAAATACAAACGTATATGCATATAACATATAAATGTACTTGAAATTATGTATATGTGTTTGTGTGTGTATATATGTATATACACATATATACATATATACATTTTATAGTAAATGTGAGTATTTGTATGTGAAAATAACTTCCCCGGAAGGATACACACCAACAAAATCAAAACGTTGGAGACTCTAACGTGAGCTACCGTATGACTGAGATAAATAAATATAAGGAAAGGTTGCTTACCGTTTTAAACGTGTTAATACCTTTTGAATTGCTACACATATATTTCAAATATGTAATAGTGATAAAATACTTCAAATATGTAATAGTGATAAAATTTGGGCATCCTTTGACTAACTTTATATTTCCCATTCGGTAAACTTATGATTCTAAATACATATGGACACGACCCTGATTCTTATGATAGCGCCTTCTTTCTAGATTTTTTAAGTCTGTAGCCAAAATTTATCTTATTGTCCGTCTGCCTGAGACGGAAAATATTTTTCAATGAGATCTCATGACCAGGAACACAAGTTAAAGATGTTAGTTCACCTATGGGCTTCTTTACGGTCAAGCCGACATCATTCACAACACAACAGAAAGGGATGAAAAAATTCCCTGTCACAAAAGTCCGTTTCTGGTGGGCACAATATTGTGAAACGTGAATAAAGTATTTTTTTCTGGATAGTCTTTAAAAGGACCCAAGTTCACTCTCTCTTTCCCTACAAAGAAAAGGCATTATACAGTACAGTCTCACATTATCCACGTTATCTCACCTGGAAACAAAACTTTGCCACTAAACTGTATAACTTGTACACAGTATGTAACCTCCTTTTATCTCAGAAGCTTCAATTCTAAAATGGAAACATAATAGTACCTGTGACATTTCAGGTGTAATGAGGTTTTAGTAAAGAGATACACACCTGAGCATGCATACACGTATACACACACACACGTACACACAGTTTGGCCAGACTATGAACCCACGTTCAGATGTTCACAGCCATGCAAGCACGCCACGGTCCTCAGGGCCACGTCGCCGATTCTACAAGGCGGATCCTCACACACAGGCCTAAGGCCTCGGAAGGGAAGAGCTCCGCACACCCTTTCTCACAGCTCCCTGGTACAGGACCATCAGGGACTCGCCCTCTCCCCGCCAGGACCAGCGCAGAACACGCCCTCAACCTCAGGTCCGGGGCCCCAGCAGTTCAGTGATCTGCGCCTGCGCACGCCCGGGCCGCGCGGCCGTTCCCAGAAGTCTCCGGGGCTCGGGCGGGGGGCGGACCGCTTTACTTCGGGACTTTTAATGACCCTGCTCTCCGGCTCCCACAGTCGGTGTGGTAACTTGGACACGGGGCTCCTTTGCATGTCCCTTGTTGCGTGCCGCGCGTGAGCGGCCCCGTCTGAGGAAGAAGTCGGCATGAGTCGCGACGGAAAAGGCTGTGCAGACGTAGCGTAGAGCCCACGTGGACGGGGAGCGGCGGTGAGAGTGGGATTGCGGGAGGCGCTGTGAACACGGGAGCCGGGAGCGCGGGCTGAGTCTTCCCGGGGCTCAGGCTTGTGGGTGCTTGAGCAGCAGAGGAGGGTGCTTGTATCCCTGTGAGAAAGACGGGAAGCGAGTGTGTCTATGTGGGAGGCGGAGCTGGGGGTGCAGACTAGGGTAAGGCCAGGAGAGGTGTGTGGGTGCCCTCGTGTGACGGAGACGTAAGGATGCGTGTCCTTCGTGTTAGCTTGGGTTGTGGTGGCTCTGTGGTGAGTGTCTCTCGCACACCGTGGCTCTAGTTTTGCGGCTGCTTCCTGGGACTGTCCTTCCTGGGAGTTCTCCGGGGTTCGTTTACAAGTTTGAGAATGTCCGCGTTCTCTGAGCCTTATAGGCAAGAACCAGCTGTGGACGCTCTCGCTTTATTGTTTATCTGTATGAGGTTACGGCAGGTGTAGCCATGGAGAGTAGAAATGCTCAGCATTGTGGTGACTCTGATTATTCCCCTTCAGGTGTTTGTAGTTAAGCAACGAAAACGTGAAATTTATTGTGACGTGTGTTTACAAGAGACTGAGCCAGAATTCAAGTGTCCGAGAACAGGAGTTCTTAACCAGGCGTCCTTTGTATCTATGGGTGTCGAGGGAACCACAGCTCCCTGAAATTCTGTGGATAATTGTTGCATATATTTGGAAACTTTCATTTTCATGATTCAAAAGGTTTAGACCTGGTTTTATTTAGAATCAAAAAGAACAATTTTGTTATACCTTGTGACGATTTTGCACAAATCAAGAGATTTGATCAAGAGATTGATCAAGAGAATGGGAGTGGTTAAGAAAGCACATGACATCAGTGAGACAGTATTATGCAGATAATACAATTTCTGTTTATAAGAATTAGTCATTATAAAGAAAGATTTAAGTAATTAAACCATCTTCATAGTTGTGGATAATAGTATTCAAGAAAATTTTAAAATAGAATTAAAATTAAAATAGAATGAAATTGAAATTAGAATTAAATTATTAAAATAAAATTAAAAATAGAATTTTGTAAAACCCTTTTGGGAAGATTGTATCCAAAATGACATTTAAATTGGTTATTCAGAGAATAATGGAAGGTATGTAGTCATATTTATTGGACAACTTCTCCATACTCAACTTTCCTGCCTACTTTACATACATAGTCTTATTAATCTGCAAAGCCTATTTCCCTTCTGTTAATGGAAAAATCTTTATAGTGAAATATATCTGATTATATCAGTGTAGTACAGCTACAGGATATTTAAGAACAGGTAAATGGTGGTTGTTTCAATCACTTTTTTCACAGCTGGCCTCATATGTACAGATTTTTTTTAACGATGTAAATATAGCATCTGCCATAACAGTGACTTAAAATATTTTAAATACTTTCTAATATCTTTATGTCGTATTTATGATGATAGAATAAATGCAGAATTACTGCAAAAGAAATTAATGTCCTAAGAAATTTAAGAAAATAAGAATACCCTTAATCTTACTGCCTAGAAATAATCACTTTTAATATTTTGGTGTATGTGTTTCCAATTTATTATGTTTGAACATTTCTGTGTGGCTTTGTTTTGACAAAACATAATTGGTGAAACAAAAGACGCAGAGTCCTACTCTTAGTTTGAAAAACAAATCTAGCCCAATCATGGGTTTCCTTTTACCTCTGTTAGGGAGGAGGAAATGCCAGGGATCTCCTTGTTTGAATAACATTAAATTTTCACCTTTTAGATATGACGAATGTTACTGAAAATCTTGTAGCACCAAATTACTAAATAATGCATACTTTCATAATTAATTTAGTGCTGGACACAGTGGTGCGTGCCTATAGTCCCAGGTACTTTGGAGGCTGAGCTAGGAGGATCACTTCAGCCCAGTAGTTCTGTCCTGTAGTGCATCATGCCCATAGGGTGTGTGCAGTAACTTCAGCATCAGTATGGTGACCTCCCAGGAATGGGAGACCACCATGTTCGCTAAGGAGGGATGAACTGGTCCAGGTCGGAGATAGAGCAAGTCAAAATTCTGTGCTGATCATAATAGAGATTTAAGGTTACTTACAGAGAAAATAGCACTAAATTCTAATTTAGTGTCTGGCAAGTACAAATAATATTTCCAAAGGTAGTTATTATAACAGAAAATAAAGATTGTAATATAAATCCCCCTATTATGCAGAATAAGATTCACTCATTTGTTATGATTGCATTTTATCACATTCCGATTATAGATATATATATATAATAATATATACCCTTTATCACTCCCTAATAGCTAGAGAGAGCAAGAAAAACTCCATTCAGCATCATAAACCACACCTGTGTGTGTTTATATAGCAGCTAGGGAGTGAGGAAAGAAACATACTGTCTTTTCCTGCCTGGTAATCTGTCTCTCTTATGTTACTCATGATTTTATTAAGAAGAATTATTTTTTCTCAAAGATAGGAACTGAAATTTTTTAAAAGTAAAGAGAAAGCCCAAGAAGCACAAATTTTCTATGAGAATAACATGATGCAGCAGAACTAACTTCCATGTATAATAATGGATTAAGGGTAATATAATGACTTTGATCTTTAGTAGTGATTGATAATTTACATTAGCCATCTTGTCATACTTTTTAGTGTTAATATGGATTGCTTTGTTATTCTTCAGAACAGTCATAGGTAGTAGGTAATATTCTTTTTTAAACATTTTTTATATATATTTTAAAGTTTATTTACTTTTGAGAGAGAGAAACAGAGCATGTGCAGGAGGAGGGACAGAGAGAGACACACACACAGAATCTGAAGCCGGCTTCAGGCCCCAAGCTGTCAGCACAGTTGGGACTCGAATGCCGGACTCAAACTGTGAGATCATGACCTGAGCCAAAGTCAGACATTTAACTGATTGAGCCACCAAGGCACCCCTGTAGTAGGTAATATTCTTAACTTTTCTTTGCTGATTTTGTAATCAACAGAGGCACTGAGGTATTATTAACTCTGACAGCTTAAAGCTCATTTTCAATTCCTAAAATCTGACAACAGAGCTTGTGTTCTTAATTTCAACAGGGTATCAGCTACATTACGCAAACCTTTTAAAACCTGCCTTCTTCACTGACTTAATATTGTTTTCCATTATTTCATATGGATTATTAATGAAGCCACAGTATGTCACCATATTGCAGACCATAATATGTTTAACCTGTTGCCTTCTATGAGATAGTTATGTTTTTAATTTTTGGTTATCAAAATTATTCTTTGATGCACCATGCCTTACATGCTGCTATAGTTATTTCCTTAAAAAATTTCCTAGAGGGGCGCCTGGCTGGCGCAGTCGGTTAAGCGTCCGACTTCAGTCAGGTCACGATCTCACGGTCCGTGAGTTCGAGCCCCGCGTCAGGCTCTGGGCTGATGGCTCAGAGCCTGGAGCCTGTTTCCCATTCTGTGTCTCCCTCTCTCTCTGCCCCTCCCCCGTTCATGCTCTGTCTCTCTCTGTCCCAAAAATAAATAAACGTTGAAAAAAAAATTAAAAAAAAAAAATTTCCTAGAAATGGAATTTTATGGTAAAATCAGACTTTTATTAAGTGCCTACTATATGCTAGACCTAGAAATTGTAGGATTTGGGGTAATCATTGGAAAGACATAGTTGCTTCTTTTAAAATGCTTATTATCTAAAATGAGGTAAAATCTGAATAGAAATAGTTGTAAGGCAGTGTGTGTGAAGACCACTAGCTAGATTTAGGTGACCTGCCTTGTGAATTCACAGGAAGACACACCAGTCTATCTACAGCAACAGTCAGGATATAAACAAAATATAGATTCTATGAACTATCTATGGTAATAAGTGGATTTTGTGCTATGACTTTTATATTCACCATTTTCCTTCTAATTTTGTTAGATGCACAGTAAAACTAATAGGATATCACAAAGCAGCAGCTGTCTGGGGGATATGATGGCTTAGCTGACAGGTTTATAAACCAAATAAACCCTTCTGTCAAGAAGACCTGAAATAAAGCTGTATTGAGATCATCAATTCATACAAGAGATTACACAGAGACGGGTTCCTATATCTTCTAGACAGAACTCCCTCATGCCTGAGAAGAAACGATAACATGAGTTTAAATAGTGAGATCCAAAGGAAGCAGACAAAAGATAGGCTGTTCAGTAAAACAGTCTAAATTTAGATAACAAATGATTTTTTTTTATTTTCTTTTTGGATATCTTCCTGTTAACAAGGAAAAATACACATATCTTTCAAGTTAACCTGTGGTCATTGTTACAGTAATTATGAAGTAAGCTTTAAAAAAAAAAAAAACAAGGGGTGCCTGGGTGGCTCAGTTGGTTAAGCGTTCAACTTCAGATCATGATCTCCTGGTTTGTGAGTTCAAGCCTTGTGTCAGGCTCTGTGCTGACAGCTCAGAGCCTGGAGCCTGCTTTGGCTTCTGTGTCTCCTTCTCTCTCTGCCCCTCCTCCCTGCTAATGTTCTGTCTCAAAAACAAACATTAAACATTTTTTAATTAAAAAATAAAAAACAAGATCAAAATAAAAAGATAAACACTGTTAAAATGTTTTATAACCTCCCAGATTTTTTAATCTACTGATTTTAATTTGTCTATCACTTTTTCTCTACACTGATTGACGTATTCATATATTTAAAAAAATAATTATATTGGCCAATCTAATTATTCTGTTTAAAAAAAAAAATTTAATGTTTGTTTATTATTTTGAGAGATAGAGTATGCGTGGGGGTAGGGCAGAAAGAGAGGGAGACACAGAATCCGAAGCAGGCTCCAGGCCCCAAGCTGTCAGCACAGAGCCCTACGCGGGGCTTGAACTCACAGACTGTGAGATCTCACAGACTGTGAGATCATGACCTGAGCTGAAGTCAGACGCTCACCTGACTGAGCCACCCAGGCACCCCAATCTAATTATTCTGGACAGTATATCTGGAATATTTTCTCATATCCTTAAATATTTTACCCAACTTCACATTTGATGTCTACTTGGTATTGTAATACAGTGATGGTTTGTCATTTATTTAACTGGTAAGATTTTCTAGACTTAGAGTACAGAACACTGACTTTCCATCTCCAGTGTCTTAACCAACTTTACCCACTTCCTAAAGAGGTTCTCATTAAGATGATATAGGGCTTAGAAGATGAGAATAGAAGGAAGAGGATCTGCTCAGAGCAAGACTGCACTGCCCACTCTTAGGTCTGCATCTGCCTCGCCAGAGTGATGCAGTGGCCAAAGAACTGCTGATAAGTGCACATCTGACTTTAATGCACATATGCTTCTGTTCTTGACTTTGTTCATCAGAGACCCCTGGGATTTGGGGAAGGAAATGACCTTATCTATAATCCCAACCTACCCAAATTGTGTGTGTTGGAAAGTAGATTTGGAACTTGGAGTGGGAGATCCTAACATTAGTTTATGTCCTGTTGGGAACACTAAAGCAAAACTGGTCTTAAGATCTTTCTCTTTTCCCAGCTCTGGCTTTCTGCATCTGTGCTATTCTGTTAGAGGAACCCTGAAGACTGATCCACTCTTGTAGGCCTAAAACCATGGCCCATGTAAGTTGATGTTTCCTCCCTTGACCTTTTTTAGGTCATGTGAGTATTTTCATTACATTTTCTAGAGTTTACTACCAAGAAAAGGCCTCTCCAATAACCTTTTACCCATCTTTTGTTCTGGTGAAATGTGATGCTAAATTACCCAGCATCCTTTCCATGCGACCTGTTCTAAACTAACCAGTGTTCATGTTATTACTGCAGAGTTATTCAACATGTCTTAAGTGTTCATTCTTTTATCAAGGGCAGTAATGGAATAGTAAAGGAGATATGCCTTTTGAGGTACAGATTTGTGTTATGTGAGGTTGCACGATAGTGTGGTCAAATGGAAATAATGGTTGTATTTGACCATCCATGAGAAAACTTTGAAATTTTCCAGATTTGGGATTTCCAGGTAGATAGGATAGAAATTTGGTATCAAAGGACTTAAATCTCAGTATAGAGTAAAATCTCATAATTTGTTTGAATTGGTATATGATTGTGATTTGCAAATTTGGTCATAGACCTTGGCAGGAAATCTCTAGAGATAAATATGAAGACTCTTCTGTTGTTGGATGAGACATACTAAATTTAGGTGACATCTGCATAATTCATCCTTCTTAAGTATTCTTAACTCAATGTGTTAGTTATCTATTAGCTATGTAACAAATTACCCCAACACTTAGCAGCTCAAAGCAGTAAACATTTATCTCACAGTTTCAGTGGTTCAGAAATCTGGACATGGCTTTGCTGGACTCTCCTGTCTGGATCTCTTACAAGGCTATTAAGGTGTTGGTCAGGGCTGAAGTCATCTTAAGGCTAACATTGGTGTATCTGCTCCCAAGCTCACTCAAGTGGGTTTTGACAGGATCCAGTTACTCATGGGCTGTTGCCTGGAGGCCACACTTAGTTGAGCAAGTGAGACATCCAAAGAGGGCAAGCAGTATGGAATCTATCAGAAATAACATTTCATCACTTTAGTCATATTCTATTTATTAAAAAGCAAGTCACTCAGCTCAGTCCACACACGTGAAGGAGAGTACACAAGGGCGTAAATACTAGATGATGATCACTGGTAACCTAAACGGAAGCTGCCTACCATACTCAGCTAAGCTAGCTGTTCAGTGACAGATGGTAGATGGCAATGAGGAAACTATATGTCATAAGTAGTAGGTGAACATAGAATCACAGAATTGGGGAAGACCTTACAAATGTAATACATCCTACCTGTATAAATTATTAAATCCAGTATGTCCCTGAATTATGTCATGTGCCAGAAAGTACATGGGTTTGTCAAAACAAGAGAGAATATTTGTGGTAATATCTATGAAAATTTAATACTTGAGGGAATTCTTAATTTTATACAAAGTCTGTTTTCTAAAATTGAGACTTCATACTACATTTTGAAAAATATTTGATTAAATTTTCTCTAAAAAGCAAAAATTTTCTTCAACTCATGTTTACTGAGAATTTATGACAGATAAAAAACATTATGCTTGTATTCACTATTTAATTTAATAGTCAATGATTATTATTTTTATTCTCAAATGATTCAGATATTTAAGAATATGCCAGGAAATTTGGTCTATTCCAGCAGGCTTCTTCAAAAATATGTATATATTCTGCTTCAGTCCCTTCCTGTATTATATATTTTTAACCTACATATTTGCTATGTTGCTTTCTTTCTGCAATATAGTACTTCTCCTTCCATCTTCAAAATATTCCTCTAATTTCCCCACTAATACATGGGTTTGCTGTTTCAGAGATCTGTGACATTCAGGGATGTGGCCATACACTTCTCTCAGCAGGAGTGGGAATATCTTGACTCTGTTCAGAAGAACTTGTACCGGGATGTGATGATGGAGAACTATGATAACTTGGTCTCATTGGGTATGTTCATCAGCCTCTAGTAATTTAAGATAATTTAGAAATAGGCATTTTTTCCACTATGACTTTCAGGGTTGCTTTTAGGAAACTAGATACATTTCTTTGTTGTTATCATCATCATTATTATTTTTTTTTTTGCAAAGAAATAAATGATTTGAGTTTTGTCAGGTTGGAAATTGTAGCTCCATTAAACATTGTTGGGGAGGAAGAATTTTCCTTTATGCTTCAAGATTCTTCTAGCTAGTCTAAGAATTAAATTTATGTGAGACAGATTAACAGGAGAAAAAACCAGAGTTTAATTATGTGTACACAGAGTCTCAAAAATGAAACTGAGACTTGAAGAAATGATGAAAGTAGTCAGGTTTTACGCTTTTTAGAGAAAGAGACGACAAACCTGTGAAGAATTGACAGGACAAAGAAAACTTATGTTCAGAGTTTCAATTAGTAAGGAATTCTAAACTGAATTTGGGCTGGGGTAGTAAATTAGTAAAAAGTATTTGGTTGTCGGGGCACCTGGGTAACTCAGTGGGTTAAGCTTCTGACTTCAGCTCAGGTCATGATCTCACAGTTCATAAGTTCAAGCCCCATGTCAGGCTCTGTGCTGTACAGAGCCTGCTTCAGATATTCTCTCCCTCTGTCTCTCTCTCTCTCTGCCCCTCTGCTGCTCGTACTCTCTTTCTCTCAAAAATAAATAAACATTAAAAAAAAAAAGTAACAAGGGTTGTTAATAATAGCCTTGTCAGGTCTGAATTCCCTATATCTGTTATAAGGATGTCTTTTTATCTTCTGATACAGAAAGGGTACCTTCCATTAGATTTATTTCTTGCTTTCTGGAGACTAAGTATGGATCATAGTGTTATTTTTGCATTTAACTTTTTTTTTTTTGTAGACTCCATACCCAGTGTGGGACTTGAATTCATCCCTGAGATTAAGAGTCACATGCTCTAACTGAGCCAGCTAGGCGCCCCTACATTTACCCTTTTTAAAATTTTATTATTATTTTATTTTTGAGACTGAGAGCATGCATGCAAGCAGGAGAGGGGGCAGAGGGAGAAAGGTGGGGGGGAAGGAGGAAGAGAGAGAAACTTGAACAGGCTCCATGTTCAACCCCGGAGCCTGACACATCTGCGTCTCATGACCCTGGGATCATGATCTGAGCCGAGGTCAAGAGTCATATGTTCAACTAGCTGCAGGAGCCTTGCATTTAACTTTTAAAATAATCAGTATGCCGAAGTAGCATGTTTCGGGATGGTCTGCCCTTGGCCCCTACAGCATCTTCATCTTCTCTGTCCAGTTATACTCATACCTCCTTTGCAGTGACCTCTTTTTCTTTATGAAGAGGATCTTGTTTAGAATTCTCTGGCATTTATTATTATAACCATTGTTAAATGATTCAGTTTTCCTATTTATTTATGCTCAGAATGTCTATAGAGATTACATTTTATTACCCACTTGCAGGGAAATCAGCTTGACACAGGGTCCTGAATTGCTCTCATTGCCCTAAAAGGGCCTCTACAATTTTTTTTAAAGTTTATTTTATTTATTTTGAGAGAGAGAGAGAGAGAGAAAGAAAGTGTGAGTTGGGGAGGGGCAGAGAGAGAGAGGGAGAGAGAGAGAATCCCAAGCAGACTCTGCACTGTCATCCCGGAACCCAACTAGGGCTTGAACCCACAAACCATGAGATCATGACTTGAGCTGAAGTCAGATGCTTAGAGTCACCCATGCACCCCAAGAGCTCTACAATCAAAATAGTGGTGCATTAGATAAATGGAATTCATTGAAAACTGAGGCATACACACTCTATTTCATAAGAAATTCTTTCTGTTTTGTGGTTGAAAGTTGTAATCTGTGAACATTACATTTAAAATGGAAAGAATATCCTACAGAGAGCCCTTCTTGTGTACTCTTTGAAAAACAGCAATATCCGTAAAATATTAATAGCTAACATTGTTCTTAGTATGTAATCGGCAACACTCTGAGCGTTTTACACATATGTATCAACTTGTTTGATCCTCCTGACAGCCCTATTCCCATTTTACAAGTGAGGATACTAAGGCACTGGGTTTAAGTGACTTTCCCAAGGTCAGACATAGGTGGAAGGTAGCAAAGACAGGAACTGAACTAAAGCTCCAGATTCTGTATTGTAAACTATGGTATTAGCATTCTCTCAAGAAAAAGAGGATTTATGAGTATATGTTAAAAAACAAAACAAAACTTATACCTGATTTCTTGTTCTTTAGTTCCTTTACCCTCTCTTCTCAAAAATCTTATTCAACATCATTTGACCTTTAGTTTATTATAATTTTTTAAGCATCTCTTTTTTTTAAATACTATTTTTGAGAGAGAGAGAGCATATGTGGGGAGGGACAGTAGGAGAGGGAGACACACAAACTGAAGCATGCTCCAGGCTCCAAGCTGTCAGCACAGAGCCTGATGTGGGGCTGAAACCCACAAACCATGAGATCATGACTTGAGCCGAAGTTGGATGCTTAACCGACAGAGCCACCCAGACACCCCTATTACTATAATTTTAACTAAGCAATGTTTTGTTCTATATCATGTGCATTTTTTTTCTTTGTAAGCAGAACATTCCATTTCTAAGCCAGATGTGATCACATTATTGGAGCAAAGAAAAGAGCCCTGGATGGTTGTGAGGGAGGACACAAAAAGATGGTGTACAGGTAAGTATGAGCAAGGAATATATCTGTGTAGGTAAAAGCTAAGTGGTTAAGGAGAGACCTTGGAAAACTCCATGTTGGAGAACATACTTGTGATCTAGGGAGGAAATCTATGCTGTGCATGAGCTAGCTACCCAGTGAATTTCATCTTTACCCCCTTAACCACTCCCTTTGTTACTCTTGTCATATTTCCCTCCCAATTCAGTAATGGGCACTGTCCTTCTTCCTCATGCACCATTTTGTCTGTATTTTGGACTCAACTGCTCTCCAGATCCTCTTGTGCACTTGGACTTATATATATGGCTTCACTGCCTAAAGATAAATGCATTCCTATATCTGGCTAATGAAATGCAATTTATAGTGTATTAGGGAAGACATAAAATAAACATATAAACAAATAAGTAGGTAAATAACATCACATAGTGAAATACAGTGTCAAGGAAACTAAGGACAAGACAAATTAAGGTAAGATGGTCAGGAATGCTTTTCTGAGGAGGTAGGATGTGGAAGGTAAGGCCCAGGCCATTTGAGTATAAGAGGAAGAGCATTCCAAGAAGAGTAGACAAATGCAAAGGCCTGAAAGAGAATATGACCATTGTTTGTTCAGGAGCAGCAGGTAGATCAGAGTTACTGAATGGTGACTAACAAAACAAAGTCAGTATGTTATGGGGGATCATATCATGTTGTGTTGTGATTCATTAAGAAAAATTATAGTTGTTTTTAAGATTATTTCTAAAGATATGATTTGATTAAATTTTTTGTTATCTTCAATGTTCAAAAATCAAACCTTACTAATTATGAGACTTAAAACAGAAATCTAGATAAAATAAACATTAAATGATTTTCCACTTTCTCTCATTTACTTTTTATGTATTTCTTAATTTTTATTTATTTTTATTTTTTTAATATATTAAAAAAATTTTTTTTTAACATTTGTTTTTGAGAGAGAGAGAGAGCACAAGCAGGGGAGGGGCAGAGAGAGAAGGAGACACAGAATCTGAAGCAGCTCTAGGCTCTGACTCAGCACAGAACCCGATGTGGGGCTTGAACGTGAGATCATGACCTGAGCTGAAGTCATCCCCTTAACCAGCTAAGCCACCCAGGCTCTCCTTTCTTAATTTTTATTTTAAAAAGTTTTATCCTAATATTAATCTACTGGGAGTTTTTTTCTTTATAGGTTCTGAAATCATTCTGAAATCATTTTTTCTTTATCTCTGCTGTATTCCTGAGCTCTATCATTTCATTTCTCAGTTTTTCTAATTCCGATTTATGTTTTTTTCATTTCATATAACATTTTTTTTTTTTTTAAATCAGAATACTTAATATTGTTAAAATGGCAGGGTGCCTGGGTGGCTCAGTCGGTTAAGCATCCGACTTCAGCTCAGGTCATGATCTTATGGCTCGTGAGTTCAAGCCCCGGGTCGGCCTCTGTGCTGACAGTTCAGAGCCTGGAGCCTGCTTTAGTTTCTGTCTCCATCTCTCTCTGCCCCTCTCCTGCTTGCACTCTGTCTCTCCCTTAAAAATAAATAAACATTAAAATTTTAAAAATATATTGTTAAGATGGCACTACTACCCCAAATCCTATCAGCTTATTTGTAGAAACTGACATCCTGATCATAACATTCATGTGAATATGCAAGGGATTTAGAATAGTCAGAAAATCTTGAAAATTGAGAAAGTGGAATTCATATTTTCTAGTTTCAAAACTTACTACACACCAAAACTTACGGGATGCATTGAAAGCAGTACTAAAAAGGAAATTTATAGCTTGCATTAGAAAGAAAATTCTTGGGGCGCCTGGGTGGCTCAGTTGGTTAGGTGTCTGACTCTGGATTTCAGTTCAGATCATGGTTCATGAGATCGAACCCTATGTCAGGTCTATACTGGCAGCTGCTTGGGATTCTTTCTCTTTCTCTCTGCCCCTTCCCCCAAATAAGTAAATAAACTTTAAAACAAACAAAAAAATTAGAAAATTCTCAAATTAAAAACCTAACTTCATACCTCAAGGAACTAGGTAAAAAAGAACGAACTAAACCCAAAGATAGCAAAAGAAAGAAAATAATAAAGAGTAGAGCAGAGGTAAACAGAGAATAGAAAAATAATAGGAAAAAATCAATGAAACCAAGAGTTGGTTCTTCAAAATAATCAACCATAGTGAGAAAATGTTAGCTAGATTGACTAAGGAGGGAACTCAACTAAAATCAGAAATGAAAGAAGGGACTATGAACAATTGTATGCCCACAAACTGGGTAACCTAATGAAATCCTGAAGACATACAGTCTACCAATACAGAATCATGAAGACATAGAAATCTAAACAGACTTGTACAGAGATTGAATTAGTAATCAAAAATAAACAGACATGGGGCGCCTGGGTGGCTCAGTCGGTTAAGTGGCCGACTTCGGCTCAGGTCACGATCTCACACTCCGTGAGTTCGAGCCCCGCGTCGGGCTCTGTGTTGACCGCTCAGAGCCTGGAGCCTGTTTCAGATTCTGTGTCTCCCTCTCTCTCTGACCCTCTCCCATTCATGCTCTGTCTCTCTCTGTCTCAAAAATAAATAAACGTTAAAAAAAAAATTAAAAAAAAAATAAACAGACATGTGAAAAGATGGTCAGTATCACTCATAATCAGGGAAATACAAATAAAACAACAATGAGATATCATCTCACACCTATCAGAGTGGCTAAAATTAACACAGGAAACAAGTGTAGGATATAGAGAAAGGGAAACCCTCTTACACTGTGGGAATGCAAACTGGCCCAGCCACTGTGGAAGATAGTATAGAGGTTCCTCAAAAGGTTAAAAATAGAACTATCCTAGATCCTGCAATTGAACTACTACATATTTACCCAAAGGATACAATACTAAGTCAAAGGGATACATGCACTCCAATGTTTATAGCAGCATTATCAACAATAGCCAAATTATGGAAAGAACCCAAATGTCCATTGACTGATGAATGAATAAAGAAGATGTGGTGTGTACACACACACACACACACACACACACACACACACGAGTATTACTCAGCCATAAAAAAGAATGAGGGGCACCTAGGTGGCTCAATCAATTAAGTGTCTGACTTTGGCTCAGGTCAGGTCATGATCTCATGGTTCATGAGTTTGAGCTCTGCATCAGGCTTGCTGCTGCCAGCCTGTCAGCATGGAGCCCGCTTCAGACCTTCTGTTTCCCTCTCTCTGCCCCTCCCCTGCTTGTGCTCTTTCAAAAATAAATAAACATTAAAAAAAAAATCTTGCCATTTGCAATGACATGGATGGAGCTGGAGAGTATTATGCCAAGCAAAATAAGTCAGAGAAAGACAAATACTGTATGATTTCACTCATATGTGGAATTTAAGAAACAAAACAAACGTGGGGTGGGGTGGGAGGAAGAGAGGAAAATCAAGAAACAGAATCTTAACTTAAATCTTAACTTAAAACAAAGTGATGATTACCAGAGGGGATGTGGGGCAGGAATGAGTTAGAAAGGTGATGGGTACTAAGGAGGGCACTTGTGGTGAGCACCAGGTGTTGTGTACATATGTTGAATAATTCTACATTTAAGAATATAATACTGTATGGTAAATAACTTAAAAACTTGGAAAGAAAAAAAATAACCCTGTTAAAGAATTAACACCACTGGGGCGCCTGGGTGGCGCAGTCGGTTAAGCGTCTGACTTCAGCCAGGTCACGATCTTGCTGTCCGTGAGTTCAAGCCCCGCGTCAGGCTCTGGGCTGATGGCTCAGAGCCTAGTGCCTGTTTCTGATTCTGTGTCTCCCTCTCTCTCTGCCCCTCCCCTGCTCATGCTCTCTCTCTGTCCCAAAAATAAATAAACGTTGAAAAAAAAAATTAAAAAAAAAAAAAAAAGAATTAACACCACTTCCCCTCAAACTGTTCCAAAAATTTGAAGAGGAAGAAGAAAAATTCCCAAATTTTCTCTATGAGGGTAGCATTACCCTAATATCAAAGCCAGACAAATCCAGTGCAAGAAGAGAAACCCATAGATCAGTGTTCCTGATGCATATTAAGTGAGGCAAAAGTTCTCAACAAAAATACTAGCAAACAATGCAACAGCATATGAAAATGGAGTTTTTTTCTGGAATGCAAGGATGATGCCATATATAAAAATCAAGCATGCAATACACCACATTAACAGAATGAAGGGGGAAAAACACAGGGTTATCTCAATTGATATAGAAAAAGAATTTAACAAAATATAATATTTTTCATGACAAACACTTGAGAAACCAGGAATAGAAGGAAACTACCTCACCAAAATAAAGGCCATCTGTGTTAGTCCACAGCTAACATCATACCCAGTGGTGACAGACTGAAAACCACAGGGTTTGCTGCATCCTATAAGGTTCAGTATATTGTTTTCATTTCCATTTATCTTCAGATACTTTCTAATTTCCCGTGTAATTTCTTTTCTATTGCTAATTTAAGTGTGTGCTATTTCCACATGTTTGTGTATTTTCTACTTTTCCTTCTGTTATTTGTAATTTTGTTCCTTTGTGATCAGAAAAGACACTCATTTCAGTCTTTTAAATTTTGTTGATAGTTGATTTGGGTCTAATGTGGTGTATCTTGGAGAATGTACCACGTGTACTTGAAAAGAATGTGTATTCTGCCATTGTGTACAGAATATACACGTATGTTAGGTTCAGTTTGTTTAGAGTGTTGTTCAAGCCCTCTGTTTCCTTGTTGATTGGCCTGGTTCTTCTATCTATTATTGTAAGTAGGATATTGCTACTGTATTTTAGCAAATTAGCAAAGCAATAAAATTTAGACTATATATTCTGTCCTGTTTATGGGCAGTAGTTTAATTCTCTGAGGCTTTGCTTACGCTGGTTTGTGTCCTCATGCATGTGTGATTCAGGTTTAGGCTAAGCTTTTTCAGAATGTTTTCTTCTCTCACTTTCCAGTTTGGTAGTGGTCCTTATCATGATTCTTTTTTTCTTTTTTTAAATATTAGTTTGTTATTTTGAGAGAGTGTGAGAGTTGGGGAGGGCTAGTGAGAGGGAGACACAGAATCCTAAGCAGGCTTTAGGCTCTAAGCTGTCAACACAGGTCCCAACGTGGGGCTCGAACCCATGGACACCAGACCAGGAGATCAAGACCTGAGCCGAAGTTGGAACCTTAACTGACTGAGCCATCCAGGTGCTCCTGCCATGATTATTGTAGCAACAAATACGTCAGGGCTTTTACAGCCCATTTTTTGCCCCAGTATGACTGGGCCCCTCCCTTATGGCAACGTTGTGATATAGAAAATAGCAAGAGGGGCACCTGGGTGGCCCAGTTGGTTGGGCGGCCAACTTCGGCTCAGGTCATGATCTCATGATCTGTGAGATCAAGCCCTGCGTCAGGCTCTGTGCTGACAACTCAGAGCCTGGAGCCTGCTTTGGATTCTGTGTACCCCCAATGCCCTCTCTCTGCCCCTCCCCCACTCGTGCTCTGTCTTGCTTTCTCAAAAATAAATGTTAAAAAAGAAAAAGAAAAAAGAAAATAGCAAGAAACTCACCCTAATGTAGTTTACTTTTTAAGGTTTTCACTCCTCTCTACAGGTCTTTTTTTTTTTTTTAATTTTTTATTTAAAAAAATTTTTTTAATGTTTATTTCTTATTGAGAGAGAGTGTGAGCAGGGGAGGGACAGAGAGAGAGAGGGAGACACAGAATCTGAAGCAGGCTCCAGGCTCTGAGCTGTCAGCACAGAGCCCGACATGGGGCTCAAACCCACAAACCACGAGATCATGACCTGAGCCGAAGTCGGACACTCAACCGACTGAGCCACCCAGGCACCCCTTTAATTTAATTTTTTTTAAGTAGGCTCCACACACAACGGGGGCTTGCACTCACAACTCTGAGATCAAGAGTAGCATGCTCTATTTACTGAGCCACCCAGGTACCCCACTACAGTTGTCTTCTTTTGTTTATTCAAATTTACTGACTTCATGTATTTGATTTTGTTATTTTGTCAAGCATTTTTAGTTGATATCAGTCAGAGAGGGAAATGACTATAAGGGATTTACATCACTGTGATGGAACTAGAACTTCTTCAATTAAGGAATTATTTAACAGTGAAATTATATTTCATTTATTTTCTCTTGTGTCATTGTGGACTCGTTGCTTTTTATATTGTTTATATTTATCACAATCATTTTTATGCTACTATTTTCACAGTGTTGGCCAGTCATACTTCTGTAAGTCTTTGACATTTTCATTTCTTTTTTGCCTAAGATTTCTAGGTTCACCTTTTTTGACCTGTTCCAAATTGTTTTCTTTATCTAACCATGCTAGATCCATATAATGGACATTATTTTTAGAAATGATAATTTAGAAGTTAAAGAATACTCATTACAACTATTTTTTTTGACAACTTTTTCTCTTCTATTGTAATTGGTCTGTTTAAGCCTTCTAGGTGATTTTTTGGTGAATTTTGATGAATTTTTCTAGAAAATTATCCATTCCATTATTTCAGAAGTATTAGTGATATATTCAAAGTATTCAAAATTTCAGTAAAATTCATTTTAGTTTTGCATTTCCCCCTTAATCATTTCTTCTTATTTTTTGTTTTTACTTCTTTTTGATTGGTTTGGCTAATGTTTACTTCTTGATTTTTAAAGCACCAGCTTTTTATTTGTTATTACTACACTTTTCTAACTCATTACGTTGTGCTCTTAATTTGTTTTTTCTTTCTTTTAGTTTGCTTGTTTTCTAAGTTTTGGAATTGGTTCCTTGACTCATTTATTTCTTCCATTTTAATAGCAACAATTACTTAAATCTTTGAATTCTCTGAGTGCTCAAATTGAATGCCTAAAATTCTGGTATGTACTTATTTTCTCTATTGTACCCTTTCCGTTTTTTTATTTCCATACTTTCCCAGTTTTATTCTGGAGAGGGTACTTCCGTTTCCACATCAAATGTGTTTTGGTTTTCTGGTATTGTTACTAATTCCTGTTGTTACTTGGTTTTGGAGAGAAAGTGTATTATCTCAGAATTTGGTACATACTATACTTACAAGAATCTACTCCTGAAGCCAAGAGTACACTGTATGTTAGCTGACTTAATAATTTAAAAAAAAAAAAAAGATGGCATTTCTTGTCCCCAAGTCTCTTCCCACTCATTCAGCACATAGAAATTTTTTCAAGATATCCTTTCATATTTTTTGTTATTCTGCAGGCTATGTCTGTTCAAATATGTTTTTCACATAGTTCCTGTAACTCTTTTTTCCAGATTTCTTGGCTCTATAGTTGAGTTTCACTTCTTTTCCTCAAAATACCCAACTGCTCAAAATCCATAAGACTTTTAGCAGGGTGTATACTTTATCCCTGTCTGAAAATTCATTGACAGACTTGTAGAAAAGGACCTGAGAAAAGATATGAAGGAATAAAACAGTTGGAAAATTTGTAGAATGGGTACCTAATAAGAAAAAGCTCAGTGAAAATAAGCAAACAAGAACTTTTATTATTTTATTTAAAATGAGAACAAAGTAATGCACACATGGCTGTGCATTAGAGGGAATGACCACAATATTTGTATTTTATTATTTTTCTTAATTTTTTTTAATGTTTTTATTTTATTTTTGAGAGAGAGACACGGAGCAGGGGAGGGGCAGAGAGAGACGGAGACAGAGTTTGAAGCAGGCTCCAGGCTCTGAGCTATCAGTGCAGAGCCCAGCATGGGGTTTGAACTCACAGACTGCAAGATCATGACCTGAACCGAAGTCAGTCGCCCAACTGACTGAGCCACCCAGGCGCCCCAATATTTGTATTTTAAATGGAAAATATAGTTGGAGAAAGATCAGGTATAAATAGTTGCCATGTTTTACACACACACACACACACACACACACACACACACACGGAAACTGATACTGGAGAGAATACATTAAATTATTGTAGTAACGTAATAAATGAGTTATGGAGACATTGTCAGTAGTAATGCAAACTGTATAGCTGATTTTGGAGAATACTCTCTAGAGTATTCATCTTTCATAGGTAACGTTTTTAATTTTTAAAGAAATTTACTATAAAATATTTATGTCCAGGAAAACAAAATGTTTTTCTCATTTCTTTTAGACTTGGAGTCAAAATATGAAATAATCAGCTGTGAAAAAGTACACGTTTATAAAAAACATTCACCTCTTACTCTACGTCAGAAAATTCATACTAGAGAGAAACCCTATGAATGTGACAAATGTGGGAAGGCCTTTAGTCGACATACAGACCTTACAGTACATCAGAGAATTCATACTGGTGAGAAACCCTATGAATGTGAGCAGTGTGGAAAGTCCTTTAATCGTGCATCCAACCTTCTGCAACATCAAAGAATTCATACTGGTGAAAAACCTTTTAAATGTGAGCAATGTGGAATGACGTCTAGTCGTAGGATGGACCTTAAAGTTCATCAGAGAATTCACACTGGTGAGAAACCCTATGAATGTGAACAATGTGGGAAAGCCTTTAGTCGTGCCTCACATCTTACTCAACATGGGAGAGTTCATACTGGTGAGAAAGCCTATGTATGTAATGAATGTGGGAAGGCCTTTAGTCAGGGTGGAAGACTTAAAATACATCAGAGAATTCATACTGGTGAGAAACCCTATGAATGTAAGGAATGTGGGAAGGCTTTTAATCAAGCCTCTCATCTTGTGCAACATGACAGAATTCATACTGGTGAAAAACCCTATGAGTGTCATGAGTGTGGGATGACCTTTAGTCGTGGTATAGATCTAAGAGTACATCATAGAATTCATACTGGTGAGAAACCATATGAATGTAAGGAATGTGGGAAGGCCTTTAGTCGTGCCTCAAATCTTGTTCAGCATGAGAGAATTCATACTGGGGAGAAGCCCTATGAATGTAAGGAATGTGGGATGACATTTAGTCGTGGTTATCAGCTCATTCCACATCAGAGAGTGCATATTGGTATAAAACCCTATGAATGTAATGAATGTGGGAAGGCCTTTAGTCATGCTTCAGCACTTATTCAACATGAGAGAATTCATACTGGTGAGAAACCCTATAAATGTAAAGAATGTGGGAAAGCCTTTATTCATGGTGGAAGCCTAAGAATGCATCATAGAATTCATACTGGTGAGAAACCCTATGAATGTAAAGAATGTGGGAAGGCTTTTAGTCGCACCTCAAACCTTGTTAGGCATGAGAGAATTCATACAGGTGAGAAACCATATGAATGTAAGGAATGTTGGAAGGCGTTTAGTCATATTGAAAGCCTCAGAGTACATCATAGAATTCATACTGGTGAGAAGCCCCATGAATGTAAAGAGTGTGGGAAGGCTTTTAGTAGTGGCCATCAACTAATTGTACATCAGAG
Source organism: Prionailurus bengalensis (assembly GCF_016509475.1). Classification (NCBI taxonomy): domain Eukaryota; kingdom Metazoa; phylum Chordata; class Mammalia; order Carnivora; family Felidae; genus Prionailurus; species Prionailurus bengalensis. The sequence continues at coordinate 16,336,881 of NC_057352.1, read as the reverse complement.
ATTTCATACTGGTGAGAAACCCTATGAATGTAAGGAATGTGGGAAGGCTTTTAGTGTGTATGGGCGACTTACTAGACACCAGAGTATTCACAGTGGTGAGAAACCTTTTGAATGTAACACATGTGAGAAGTCCTTTAGGCTTAGGTCAAGTCTTAAAGTACATCAGAGAATTCATACTGGAGAGAAGGCTTATGAATATAAGGACTGTGGAAAGGCATATATATGCAGTAGAGAATGTATAGTACATAAGTGATTTATAATACTGAGAAACAGTGTGAATGTAAGGAATATGGGAATACTTTTAGGTATGGTTCAGTTTTTATAAGGCATTAAGCAATTTATACTGGCGAGAACTCCTTAAAATGTAAATAATGTTTGGAATTTTTGTTATGACTCAAATGTTCAGATTAATAAATTTATAATGTATTTTTATATAACAGGGAAGACTTTACTAGCATTTCTCTATTTACAGATTATCAGAATATTCATCTTGGAGGAAAATTCAGAGAATGTGGATATTCCCTTGTTTTTTATGCTTTATAAAAGCTCTCCAGCCCTCATCAATTATTGTTAAATTTGAGGAAACGCTTACCACAGAAAACCCCTGTTGATCTAACAAAAACCATAGTGATTGTCATTTGATGCTTTACAGCCTGTATGACATTGGGCAAGATATTATCCCTGTGGGAGTCATTTATAAGTGGTGATAACAGTACTTGCATTATAGTGCTGTTTTTGAAATGTAGAAAACTTGGAAAGCTATCTTAAACATAGTCTCTATTCAGTAAGTATTAGATACTATTTTTAATATTATTTGTATTACTATTAGTGAATTATTAAGAGACCAAGTCAATATGGGTGTAATGAACTTAGAAAATCTTTATTCCTAAGTAATTACTTGTGCCTTTTTGAGTTTTAAGTATTTTTTTCTGCACAAAGTCTAGTAGAATATGAAAATCATGAGGATTTAAAACGTGAGTTTTATTGGAAGACTGACATTGATTTGTTTACATACCACCTATGGATGCTTTCATACTCCTCTGGCACAGCTGAATACCTGCAGCAGAGGCCATATGGCCGACAAAGCCTAAAATATTTACTGTCTGGTTCTTCACAAAAATTTTTGCCAGTACCTGTTTTAGAATAACATCCCCACCAATTTTTCATTACTTTGGATTTTTGAAGAGTATGAGAAAGTTGTCTTACTGAATGGTCCCATGTTCTGGGTTTTTAAAATTATTTCTTTGTGGGTCATTTATCCTGTTCTTCTATCTCTAATCGTTCTAGTAAATTAAAAGTTAAATGAAGAGGTTTGAGTCAATGTTGTGAATGTTAAGAAACATATAATGTTGAGTTTCCCTACTTTTAATGATGCTGGATGTTAACACCTGGTTATAGTAATGACTGCTAGATCTCTCCATTGTAGAAATCCATTTTATAGTTACTCATCTGCATGGTAATATTTTATCACCTCCTTTTGCAAATTGATAATCCTCATGTATAAGTTCTGAATTAAACAGAGAATTGAAATTAGGGTCTATTCAGAAAGGAATGATAATGAAATGCTTATATGCCAGAACTTGGGGATGTTATCAGTTTTATGTACTCATTGGAAATTTAATAAATTGCTCACGGCTTTATCCCCAGATCATACATACCCATTGTTTGCCACTTAGTAGGTATTGACAAAATTGATAAAATAGATAACAATTAATTAAAAATTTGTAGAATAAAAATTTTACAAAGCTAGAAACAAAATGACTTAAATCTAAGCCAATATAAGAAAGCAATTAGTAAAACTAAAATTATTAGAGCCTATTGATTATTAATCAGATAGTACTCTAACAGCTTTGGGTTTTTTCTGTGAAAAACAATACATCTAGAAGTAGAGTTTAGTGATTTAGAAATGGAACAGGAATCTTGAAAAAATGTTTTTTAACTTTAAAATTTTTCTGTTAGTATGTTAACATCAGATAGGCTGTGATAAATCTGGTCAAGATAAAAATAAGAATGATTACATTATCGTATCATTAATAAGAAAGGCGATATAATCACAAACACAGAATTTTAAATTAAAAGAAAATGCTGGGTGGCTCAGTTGCTTAAGCCTCTGACTATTGATTTTGGCTCAGATAATTGTCTCATAGTTCGTGAATTCAAGTCCACATTGAGCTCCATGCTGACAGTGTGGTGCCTGCTTGGGATTCTCTCTCTCTCCCTCTCTGCCCCTCCCTTGCTCATGCTGTCTCTCAGAATGAATGAATGAATAAATAAATAAATTAAAAAAATAAACAGTAACTTTCAGGAGCTGAACTGATACATTATTAGTAACTCAAGTCCATACTTCACTCAGATTTCCTTGGTTCTTACCACATGTTCTTTAAAAAAAAAAATGCTTCAGGGGCGCCTGGGTGGCTCAGTCAGTTAAGCGTCCGACTTCAGCTCAGGTCACGATCTCACACTCTGTGAGTTCAGGCCCTGCGTCGGGCTCTGTGCTGACAGCTCAGAGCCTGGAGCCTGCTTCAGATTCTGTGTCTCCCTCTCTGCCCCTCCCCTGCTCATGCTTTCTCTCTGAAAATAAATAAAAACATTAAAAAAAATGTTTTTTAATGCTTCAGTTTTTTCCAGCATGTTTAGAAATCTAAGAGAATGTATTGTGTTCCTAGGAAAAATGTAATTTATCAAAATCAAGATGATAGTGGATACTTAAAAAAAATTTTTTTTAATGTTTATTTTTGAGAGAGACCAAGCGTGAGCGGGGGAAGGGCAGAGAGAGACTGAAACACAGAATCAGAAGCAGGCTCCAGGCTCTGAGCTATCAGTACAGAGACGGACACAGGGCCCAAACTCATGAGCCATGAGATCACCACCTGAGCCGAAGTCGGACAATTAACCCACTCAGCCACCCAGGTGCCCCTGGACACTTTTAATTTTAATTTTTTTAAAGAAAAAGAAAATAACATCTTTCTTTTAAAATCAGCACTGTGGGGGTACCTGGGTGACTCAGTCGGGTTATTGAATATAGAGATATACACATCTAAAAAATTATGCCCCCAGGCACACCATTAGTGCTTTTTAAAAAGCACTATGCAGATGGGGAATTCATAGTGCTTTTTAAAAATTTTTTGTGCTTAAATAATAAAATACTGAATACTGAATCTCTACCTTTGAACAATGAAAAGCTTATATCAACCAAACATGATTAGAGATCTGTGGTAAAGAACATTTTAAAATATTACCAGGGCGGGGTGCCTGGGTGGCTCAGTCGGGTAAGCATCCAACTTGGACTCAGGTCATAATCTCACAGTCCGTGAGTTTCAGCCCTGCATCAGGCTCTGTACTGACAGCTCGGAGCCTGGAGCCTGTTTCACATTCTGTGTCTCCCTCTCTCTGACCCTCCCCTGTTCATGCTCTTTCTCTGTCTCAAAAATAAATAAACCTTAAAAAAAAATACAGTATTACCAGGGAATCCCTATTCCTAATATTTAACATCTCTAGGCAGATCCAAGGGGAGTGACTCTAAGGTTGGAATTATCAGTCATTATTTCATGTTATTAGTGATGACTGGATTGCAGACAGCTCACTTTATGACCCATAGTTATCTTCGTTTTTCTGAATATACAGCTCTATTTTTCTACAAACTGAAATATATTTTAGCCCAATCTTTATATAAACATACCTCAATAAATTTAAATTTTGTCTTTTGACCATGATACTGTTGTTGACAATTTTTCATAATTACAAAAACAGTGAATAACTGTGCTCCTATATACTAGCATATGTGAGCAGCTGTCTGTAAATACTCAGGCCTAGGTAGTGTACATTTTCAGCTTTGGTAGGTATTGCTAACTTGTTTATTTTTGATGTCTGCATCTGGCAACTCAGTCAAAGACGAAATGTATGTTTCTCCCTCTAGTATATGGTTTAGTTTTTAGTTTTCTAATTACTACTGAGTTGAATATTTCCCACATATTTTTATTGACCAATCATGCTCCTTTTTGTGATTTTTCCTAGTTCTTTTACCCCTTTATCCTTTTTTTCTCCTAATTTAGAGATGCCTTAAAAAATACTCAGTATCCAAATCCTTTGCTTGCTTTATTTGATGTCTTCATTTTTTTTCAGACTTATGTTGATTTATGCTGCTTTTTACTAAGTTCAGTACCCCTCATACAAATATTTTAAATTTTGATATTTCAGTCCTACCAAATATTCTTATTTCTATTCACAATTTTATTAGACTATTTAGTTTCCTAAATAATCAGTTATCTGAAAGTCAAAATGAAAATTCCTTTTCTTAATATTTATATGGATTATGTACTTTTATTGAAATGGCTTTGGCTATATTGTGTAATGGTAGTGATGTCATCAGTGGTATTGTATATTGGTAGCTATGGTGTCAGTGTGATTGTCCTTTATAACCAACACTTCTGTGTCTATTTGTTGCAGATGGGGAATTCAGTAATCTATTCATTCACATCTGATAGTTAATACCATTGTCCTATATAAGTTTGAGAATTAAGTATAACATAAGACAGAATAATTAGTTTTTCAGGCTTCTGGTCTTTTTCTCCAATAGTGCAAATTATATCAATTATTTCATGGTTAATATATTGTTAGTAATTGGTTATGGGTAGTTCCATGTTGTACGTTAAGTAGTTTCCTACATAAGAAATGCCCCATTTTTTCCAAATGCCATTTCATTATTGCTTTAGTTACGTACTATTCTTCCTTAATTTATTGATATATTAATGAATATTGATAGATTTCTTGTTTTTTAACCACTCCTGGGATAAGCTAATGGTGTATTATTCTTTATACTGTTCAATATCATCTGTTAATATTTGATTTCGAATGTTTGCATCTATATATGTGAGCTTGTATTCTAATTTCATTGTGTATTTTTCATGTTTGATATAGCACTTATCAGGTTTTTTTTTTTTTTTTTTTTTAATTTTTTTTCAACGTTTATTTATTTTTGGGACAGAGAGAGACAGAGCATGAACGGGGGAGGGGCAGAGAGAGAGGGAGACATAGAATCGGAAACAGGCTCCAGGCTCTGAGCCATCAGCCCAGAGCCCGACGCGGGGCTCAAACTCGCGGACCGCAAGATCGTGACCTGGCTGAAGTCGGACGCCCAACCGACTGCGCCACCCAGGTGCCCCGGTTTTTTTTTTTTTTTTTAACTTAAAGGTTTAAAGTCTAAAAGATACAATAGAACTTCTCTTTGGAAACTTATGGAGCTTTTTATATCTTATTTTCAATGTTACATCTTTAATTACCTTAAGTATCTTTTTTACATGAGACCCTCATGTATAGGTCAAGTAGCATGTGTTTTTGGCAATCCTAATTGGGACACCAGAGCTCCTCTGGAAGGACATAAAATGTAGTTTGGCTCTTTTACAAGGTTTGTATACTTTTCAGCAACCACAGTACAACTGATAGATTATTTCATGTCTGAGATTTTATAAAGAGTTAACCAATGGAAATATTCACTAGTTAGCAATATTAGAAGTTCTACTTTATAAGTAGTTACTAATTAGAAAGTTACTAATTTAGGGATATTTACTATTTAGAAATACTCATATTTGCCTTTGTTTAAAGCCAATTTCTACTCTTTTGATCTATTAGCATTTTATTAAACAATCAGCATTTCTCTAAATACTTGCTCTATTGGGGCGCCTGGGTGGCGCAGTCGGTTAAGCGTCCGACTTCAGCCAGGTCACGATCTCGCGGTCCGGGAGTTCGAGCCCCGCGTCGGGCTCTGGGCTGACGGCTCAGAGCCTGGAGCCTGTTTCCGATTCTGTGTCTCCCTCTCTCTCTGCCCCTCCCCGTTCATGCTCTGTCTCTCTCTGTCCCAAAAATAAATAAACGTTGAAAAAAAAAAATTTAAATACTTGCTCTATTTATATTGCTAACAAACCAAATCTTAAAGGTTTAACAAATGAAATGTCTTTAATTATATAGTGATCAGTTGCAAATATAAGCTCTCTGAACATCTGCTAAAATCAGAAATTTAACTTTTTTTTTAATGTTTATTTTGAGAGAGTGTGTGCAGATGCACGTGTATAAGTGGGGGAGGGGCAGAGAGAGAGGGAGAGAGAATCTCAAGCAGGCTCTGTGCTCAAAGCTATGAGCACAGAGCCAGACGCAGGGGCCCAGTCCCACAAACTGCAAGATCATGGTCCAAGCTGAAAATCAAGAGTAGGACACTTAACTGACTAAGCCACCCAGGTGCCCCTTAAACATTTTTTCAAATCACCCCAAGTCTGTAAATGTTGAGACGACACTCACAAAAGATTGAAATATTCATAAAACTTATCAATGAATTTACAGTAATTTGTTTTCATATATATTGCTGTAGATCCAGTTATTTTTTTTTTTCTCTACTATGCTCTTTTAGTTATATTCTAATACCTTCCCACTTTTTCTTCGTTGGTCTTTTTTCCCCTTGGGAAAAATTTTATAGTTTATAGTTTCAAGATTCTTACCTGACAGACAACATGGCAGGATCTGAGTGACTAAATAGTTGTTTTCTGTTTACTGGGGCTGGTCAGAGTCCATGTGATCCTGAACTCCTTTAGTAAAGTCTTTTTTTTTTTTTTTTTTTTTAATTTTCCAATTGTGGTAAAAGTACACATAAAATTTACTGTCCTAACAATTTTTAAGTGTACAGTTTAGTGGTATTAAGTATATTCATATTGTTGTGTAGTCATCACCACTATCCATCTCTAGAATTCTTGCAAAACTGGAACTCTATACCCATTAAACAATAACTCCTTTCCCACCTGTCCCCAACGCCTCGCAGCCATCATTCTATTTTCTGTCTCTAGGATTTGAACAATTTTAGGTACCTCATATAAATAGAATCATACATTTTTTTGTATTTTTGTGACTAGTTTATTTCTAGCTCCCTGCTTTCTTTCAGCTATTGTTTGCATGGAATATTTTTTCCCAGCCTTTTACTTTCAACCTATTTGTGTCTCTAGTGAGTCTAAAGTGAGTCACTTTCAACAACATATAGTTCAATATATTTTTTTATCCATTCTGCCAAACTGTGTCTTTGATTGTAAAGTTTACTCTATTTACATTTAAAGTAACATCTGATAGGGGCACCTGGGTGACTCAGACTATTGATTTTGGCTTAGGATATGAGCTCACAGTTTGGCTTAGGTTTGAGCCCTGCATCAAGCTCTGTGCTCAACGTGCAGAGCCTGGTTGGGATTCTGTGTCTCCCCCTTTCTCTGCCTCTCCCCCACTTGCTCTCTCAAAATAAATAAATTTTTTTTAAAATAAATAATAACTGATAAGGACTTGTGTCATTTTGCTATTTGTTACATTCTACTTGCCTTACACCTTTTTTGTTTCTCTTTTTTTTGCATTATTGTCATCTTTTGTGTTTAGTTGATTTTTTGCATTGAAAGGTTTTAATTCCTTGCCGCTTATTTTTGTTTATATTCTATAGCTATTTTCTCTGTAGTTACCATGGGGTAACATTTAACATCCTAACATTATAACATTCCAAATTGAATTTATACCAACTTAAAGTTTGGGTGTCTTTTAATAAAGGTTGACAGATTCAGTTATAGGATATTTAAGTCATAATTTGTTCTTATTATCTAAAATTTTGTGTGATTTTTTTTCTCCACTATTAATACATCAAACAGTTCAGTTTGCTTTTTAAAATGTGGTTTTTTTTAAATTTTTTTTAGCGTTTTATTTATTTTTGAGACAGGGAGAGACAGAGCATGAACAGGGGAGAGTCAGACAGAGAGAGACACAGAATCTGAAACAGGCTCCAGGTTCTGAGCTGTCAGTACAGAGCCCGACGTGGGGCTCAAACTCACGGACTGAGAGATCATGACCTGAGCCGAAGTCGGCTGCTTAACCGACTGAGCCACCCAGGCGCCCCAAATGTGTTCTGCTTTTTAAAATTAATAGTTCTTGTAAAAGTAATTGGTAGATATCTCAACTCTTGAGAGATGACTGATTTAGTCTGTTGTTAGATATTCTCTTTAGGACATTTGGCACTTTTTTTTTTTTTTTTGGAATGTTATGGACTCCTACATCTATTTGGTTATTATTTGTGACCTGTTGGACGCCCCCCCCCCCCGCCCCCCCGCTTCTGTGTGGTTATTCTGAGTGATCATCAGTACTGATCCATTATTCCTTTACTTAGTACACTTCTTATTGCTTTCATGCCTGCTTGGAATTCCTGGGTTTATTTCCTTCCCTACTTAACACAGATTAGCAAAATTAGAAATGGATATCTATACTTTCTTTTTTTAAATTTTTTTTTAACATTTATTTATTTTTGAGACAGAGACAGAGTATGAATGGGGGAGGGTCAGAGAGAGAGGGAGACACAGAATCTGAAACAGGCTCCAGGCTCTGAGCTGTCAGCACAGAGCCTGATGCGGGGCTTGAACTCACGGAGTGTGAGATCATGACCTGAGCCGAAGTCGGACACTTAACGGACTGAGCCACCCAGGCGCCCCATAAATGGATATCTATACCTTCTAAACAAACAACTGATGATGGGGCACCTAGCTGGCTCAGTCAGCATGGTGTGCGACTCGATCTCAGGGCCATGAGTTCATGCCCCATGTTGGGGTGGAATCTACTTAAAAAATTCATCAGGTCTTTTTGCTAAACCAAATCACATTAAACTTGCAGTCTAGGGCATTCACTCCTCAGATATTAACTAATTAATTAATTGGCAACTGATGAGAGCAAAAAAATACCTACTTATATTAAAACGCTTTAACTTATTGGCGTGAACACAATACATGTAACTTATACATATCATAACTGATTTTGTACATTTTATATTAACTTTAACCATCTCATTTTAATGTTATTTTATGCCTGATTATTAAAATATTACTGTCATTTTTGCTTAAATGGAACAACTTCACCTGTAGCAGTCCTGTTACATCAACTCCTTTCCCTTTAGCACTGCCCATGACTTCCTTGAAAGCATTACATTTTTCTGAAAATAGATGAATATGTAGTCCTGTCCTTTTTGCTTGTTTGCTTTCAATTTTGCCCTCAGGGAATCAGCCTCCTTCCTTATGCTAGATAACAACATCAAAAACCAAACTTTGGGTGTTGTCTGAGATGTGAAGTTGGGGAGGGAAGTGGCAGAAGATGATTGTTCTCAGATGCTCTGGAAGTGAACCTGTATGTCCTCATTTCCAGGATCTCAGTTGAGTTCAGTAAGTCTTTCCCCCAGTAATGGTGTCCAGGAAATCAATGAGTCTCACTGTGCTTAGTTGCATTAGCCAAACTTAAAACTATCTTTGGCTCCTATAGTAGGCAGTCTTATTTATAACCTGCGCAGAATTCATTATACTCCTCTTTTGAGGTATTTCTCCAATTGTTAATTGGTTAATGACCAGTTGGATCAGGGACTGCATTTATTGCTGCTAAGTGTAGCCATAGAACAAATGATAATCAACAGACTGACACTGAGATTTTCTAGCAGTTTCAGGGTAACGTTCTTGAAAGCATCTTGCTCAGATCCTTTAATCCTTTTTCTTCTTCCCTTTTTCTATGCTATTGCCTGCATATATAGATGCTATCCCTGAGGACATCACATATGCCATAGTCATATAGTTTCTTTGGACTTTTATGATAGGGAAATGCTACTGTCTGGTTGGAGCCACTAATTACTTTGTGGAACAAGGCTGGATAGGAAAACTCACGAAAGAAAATAAATGTTCCTAATTGTGTTAGTCTGCTTGGGCTACCATAACAAAATATCATAGACTGGGTTGAAACGAGAAATTCATTTTCTCAGTTTAGGAAGCCAGAAGTCCATGATCAAGGTGCAGCCAATTTGGTTTCTGGTTAGTACTCTCTCCTTGAGTTGCAGATGACTACCTTCTTGCTATGTGTTCACATGGCAGAGAGAGCAAGCCCTCTGGTGCCTTTTATAAGGGCACTAGTCCCATCGTGAAGACCCCACGCTCATGACCTCATCTAACACTTCCTCTCAAAGGCCCCATCTCCAAATACCATCACATTGGAGTAAGGACTTCAACATGTGAATTTGGGGTTTGGGGCACAAATATTTCATCCATAGTACCAGTCCTTGAAAAATGTAAGTATAGCAGATATGCAAAGTAGAGTCAGTAATTGATCTGATACATAGCTTTTTAAAAAAATCATGATAGCTGGTCATTCCTTAACATTCCTTTCTTGTGGGTTAAGAAATAGGGCAGATCTTTGAGGCAGGCAGACATGAATTGTAGAAGTGAATGAAAGCATACATGTATTTATCAAAAGTGATGTACTAGAATGTTCATAGAAGCACTGTACATTAGAGTCCAAAGTTGGAAACTACCTGAATGCCCGTCAACAATAGAATGGATAAATTCTGGCATATTTACACAATAGAATAATATACAGCAATGAGAATGAATCATCTAAAACTACAGTCAGCAATGTGTATGAATCTCTCAGAGAATGTTGTTGAGACATAGAAACCAGATACCAAAGACTGTTATACATAATTTCAGTTACGGACTAGGAAACTAATTTATGCTTTAAGAAATCAGGATAGTGGTTTCCTTCAAAGATAGTGACTGGAAAGAATCATAAACCAGTACCTTGAAGGTGCTGGTAATGATGTTACCCTTAATCTGGGTGCTGGTTACAAAAGATTGTTTTGCTTAAGAAAATTCATTGCACCGTTCTCATATATGTGCATTTTAGGTGAGAATCTCATGGGCCCTGAACAATTCTGCATATTATTGCTGAGTGCTTGGGGCTGAATTGTGCTCCCCCCTATGCCCACCTCCCCCCAAAATCATGAAGCCGTAATTCCCACTACCTTAGAATGTGACTGTATTTGGAGATAAGGCCCTTAAAGAGGTGATTAGTTAAAATAAGGTCCCTTAGGGTGATCCCTAACCCAGTCAGTCTGATGTGTTTATAACAAGAGGTTTGGAAACAGAGACATGAACCATGTGAATACAGAAAGAAGGCAGCCATCTGCAAGCTTTAAAGACATCAGAAAAAATCAAACTCTGGCACCTTGATCTTCGACTTCTAGTTTTCAGAACTTTGAGAAAATAAATTTCTATTGTTTAAGCCACCTCATCAGTGGTATTTTGTTATGGTAGTACTAGCAAGCTAATACACTGGATATACCAAAACCACAAATATCTACATTTTATCAGGACATTCTCAGGGTTGTACTTGCAGCAAGCAGATCAAGGCATGAGGAAATCTCTTTAGACAAAGAGGCGTACTCATAGGCTGCTCTTAAAGTAGTGAGCTCCCCAGGTTCAGTGTTCCTCATCTGTAACATCTGTGTAGGCCCACCCGCTTTGTGCAGATAGGACCTTGGGGGCATGGAGAACTGACACAAACGTGAAGCTCAAGCTTCTTCGTGTATTGTGAGTAAAGTCCTTTGTTTTCAACCAGAAATCACCTGTCTTCTGCCAGCTTCTGTGAAACAGTAATAGGCTAGCTCACTAGCCATACGTAGGGTAAAATCTCAGCCGCTTCAGAAACTTTGCTGGTGCATACTGTAAATATAATATATATATTTAACTTCATGAGAGAATAGGCTTGACTTCTGTCTCCCAAACTGACTTATTTGAAAAAGTGCTTCTACAGCCCAAATATGTTGAGCAAGTCTGGACAATATCCACTCCTTCAGCACCAGGGATTTTGAGTCTCTTTCTAGAGTGGAGACTGAAAATAGCCATCTTCACGCATATGCCATGTTCATTCTCCCTCATAGTTTTCACAGAGGAGGCTCACAGCTTCCCTTACAACAAGGAAGGGTTCTGGGGATCCACATCAGGACCAAGAATTTCTTTTTCTATTTTTTATTTTATTATTAAAAAAATTTTTAATGTTTATTTTTGAGAGAGCACAAGTGGGGGAGGGGCAGAGAGAGAGGGAGACACAGAATCTGAAGCAGGCTCCAGGCTCCAGCACAGAGCCTGACACAGGGCTCAAACCCATGAACCGTGAGATCATGACTTGAGTTGAAGTCCGACGCTTAACCGATTGAGCCACCCAGGTGCCCCAGGACCAGGAATTTCTTGAACTTCCCTGAGCATAGCTTAGTTTGAGCAAGGGACTGAATTTACTTCCTTGGTATTCCAAGTATAGTAATTTTTGCCCTTATCTCTCTGTATTTAATGTTAGTGGCACTCCCTTATGGGCCTGAGGGGGAAAGCCACTCACCTTTTCTACAGATTTGTTATCCATTCATTTCTCAACACATCCAGGCTAGACTTATTCCTGTCAGTAAATAGAACTACTGCTTGGAGATTATAGTGTAACTATTAAAATGATAGGTGAAATAGGTATGAAAATACACAGGGAAAGCAAATACTATTAAAAAACACGAGGCAGTTTTGAAAAAAAATACTTAAAGCAGTTAAATGGCTTGATACACCTGGGGGGGTGGGTGGGAAGAGTGATGTAACAATTAGAGGAAATTAGAAGATAAGTTATTTTTTATAAAGATTTTTAAATTTTTTTTTTTTCTTGAGAGAAGGGGAGAGGGGCATAGAGAGAACACACTCAGCATGGAGCCTGATTTGGGGCTTGATTCCCTGACCCTGGGATCATGACCTGAGCTGAAATCAAGAGACGCTCAACCAACTGAGTCACCCAGGCACCCCAAAAAGAAGATAATTTAGATGTATAGAGATAGAAACTATGAGAGGCCAAAATATTGAATAAGTGCCAAATTGTAATCAGAGTTCCAGAGGAATCAATAGAGCAAACGAGGGTGAGGAAATAAGAAGAATGTTAACATTTGAGAATTTCCCAGTACTGAAGAAACACATGAATCCTGATGACACAGTTAAAAAGTTGCCAACCATTTAAAGAACCAATGCCTTCTCAAACTTCCAAAACATAGAGGAGGGAATACTTCCAAACTCATTTTACAAGGCTAGCATTACCCTGATACCAAAACCAAAGATACCACAAGAAAATAAAATTATAGTCCAATATCCCTAATGAACATGAATGTGAAAATTTTCAATAAAATATTGGCAAACCAAATTCAACAATACATTGAAAGGATCCTACACTGTGATCAAGTGGGATTTATTCCAAATTGAAAGGATAGTTCACCATCTACAAATCAATGTGATAGACCACATTAATAAAATGAATAAAAACCATATAGTCATCTCAGTAGATGGAGAAAAGTCATTTGGCAAAAGTAAACATTCATTCATGATAAAAATTCTGAACAAAGTGGGTGTATAGGGAAGGTACCTCAACATAATAAAAGCATATATGACAAGCCTACAGATAAAATCATACCAAACAGTGAAAAGCTGAAAGCTTGTTTTCCAAGATCAAAAACAAGACAAAAGTGTCCACACTCACCACTTTTATTCAACATAGTACTGGAAGTCCTAGTTAGAACCATTAAGCAAGAAAAATAAAAGGCATCCAAATCGGGAAGGAAGAAGTAAAACTGTCTCTATTTGCGCATATATATATATATATATATATATATATATATATATATATATAGTAAACCCTAAAGACCACCTAAAGAACTAATAAGTTGCAGGATACGAAATCAATATACAAAAATCAGTTGTCTGTGTACATGAATAATAAGCTATTAGAAAGAAATTAGGAAAACCCCATTTGTAATTGCATGAAAAAACTGTGGGGTTTTTTTTAAAGTTTATTTTTAAAAGTTTTTTTTTTTAAGTTTATTTTAAGAGAGAGCATGAGTGGGGAGTAGGTGCAGAGCCCAATGTGGGACTTGAACTCATGAACTACAAGATCATGATCTGAGCCAAAACCAAGAGTTGGATGCTTAACAGGCTAAGCCACCCAGGTGCCCCTACCTAGGAATAAATTTAACCAAGGAGATGAAAAACCTGTATACTGTAAAGTATAAGACAGTGATGAAAGAAATTGAAGATACAAATGAATGGGAAGATATTTTGTGTTCATGTATTGGAAGAATTAATATTGTGTAAATGTCCATACTACCCAAGGTAATCAACAGATTCAATCCAATCTCTTTCAAAATTCCAATGGCATTCTTCAAAGAAATAGAACAAAGAATTCTAAAATGTGTATTGAATCAAAATACTGAATAGCTAAAGCTGTCTTGAGAAAACAAAACTGGAGGCATCACACTTCCTGATTTCAAACCATCACAAAGCTATAGCCATCAAGACAGTATGGTATTGGTATTAAAACAGACACACAAATGGGTGGAATGGAATAGAGCTCAGAAATGTGCCATGCTATTATGGTCAATTTATGACAAAAGAACCAAGAATATACAATGGAGAAAGGATGGTTTCTTTTTTTTTTTTTTTAATTTTTTTTTTCAACGTTTATTTATTTTTGGGACAGAGAGAGACAGAGCATGAACGGGGGAGGGGCAGAGAGAGAGGGAGACACAGAATCGGAAACAGGCTCCAGGCTCTGAGCCATCAGCCCAGAGCCTGACGCGGGGCTCGAACTCACAGACCGCGAGATCGTGACCTGGCTGAAGTCGGACGCTTAACCGACTGCGCCACCCAGGCGCCCCAAGGATGGTTTCTTTAATAAGTGCTATTGGGGAAACTGGACCATGATCTTATACTCTATACAAAAATCAACTCCAAATGGATCAGAGACTTAACATAAGACTTGAAACCATAAAACTCCTAAAAGAAAACATAGGGGATAAACTTCTTGACATTAGGCGTGTGGTTGGATTTGATACAAAAGCAAAGTCAACAAAAGCAAAACAAGTGGGACTACATCAAACATAAGCATCTACACAGCAAAGGAAACCAACAAAATGAAAAGGCAACCTACAGAATGGGAGAAAACATTTGCAAATTATATATCTGATAAGGGATTAGTATCCAAAATATGCAAAGAACTACAACTCAGTAGGAAAAAACAATCCAACTTAAAAAATGGACAGAGGAACTGAACAGTTTTCCAGAAAAGATATATAAATGGCCAATAGGTGCATGGGAAGGTGCTCAACATCATTTAATCATCAGGGAAATGCAAATTAAAACTATAATGAGATATTCTTTCACACATGTTATAATGGCTATCATCAAAAAGACAAATAACAAGTGTTGGGGAAATAACCCTAAGAGTGTGGAGAAAAGGGAACCCTGTGCATTGTTGTTAGAAATGTAAATTGGTAAAGTCTCTAAAAACAGTATAGAGGTTCCTCAAAAAATTAAAAACAACTACCATATCCAGCAATTCCACTTCTGGGTATTTATCCAAAGGAAACAATATCTTGAAAAGATGTCTGCACTCCAATGTTCACTGCAGTATTATTGTAATAGTCAAGACATGGAAACAGCCTAGGTGTCCATCTACAGATGAATGGATAAAGATAATGTCACACATACACAGGGATATTATTCAGCCATAAAAAAAGAAAGAAATACTGTCATTTGCAACAACATGGATAAACTTCGAGGGCACTATGCTAAATGAAATAAGAGACACTGTGTTTTCACTTAGATGCGGAATCTAAAAAGCAAAAACTGAATTCATAATAGAACAAATTGGTGGATGCCATAGGCAAGGAGTGGGGAGTGAGTGAAATGGAAGAAGATAGCCCAATGGTACAAGCTTCCAGTTATAAGTAAGTTGTGGGGATATAATGTACAGCATGGTAACTATAGTTGACAGTACTGTATTATATATTTGAATGCTGCTAAGCGACTAAATATTTAAAGTTCTCATCATTGGAAGAAATTTGTAATTATATGTGGTGGTGGATATTAATTATACTGATTTGGTAATCATTTCACTATATATCTATATCTATATATAGATAGATATCTCACTGTATATACACCTAAAACTAATACAATGTTATATGCCAGTTATATCTCAATTTTTTAAAAGCCCACAATGAAAGGGGTGAGTCAAAAGGATACAGGAGCCAACTAAAAAAGTTCCCAATAACTAGCACTGGAACAAATTAAGGAACAAAATGCATAAAGTCATACTGGATTATAACCCAACATAAAAAGTAAATATCCAGAAGTACATGATGTAAATAAATGGTTTAATAAGTAAATGGAGGAGAATAAACAAATCTCCCATGCAGTAGAATTTCAGATAATGTATGTAGATAACTCCACCCTCAAGAACATGCATTATAAAAACTCTCCATTCCCTGCATGTGGGCTGTGCATAATGACTTCATTCCAAATAACACAGTATGGAAATGGGAAAAAAGAATTAACTTTACAATGGAAAAATCTGACATATATAGCCTCAGGTTATCAAGTTAACTTCATCAGTGAAATTTTATGCCTGTGGTATTCTACTTGATTTGATTTGATGAGAATGGTACTTTACTTCTGTGGTCTTCCTCCTCCCCCCAAACCCATTAACCCACAATTGAGAAAAATATCAGACAAATCAGCCTCTCATTGGAGGGACATTCTACAAAATTCCTAACTAGTATTCCTCAAAACTTCCAAGGTCATCAGAAGAAAGTAAGTTTGATAAATTGTCACAGCCAGAGGAACCTAAGGGAACATGACAACTAAATGTAACATGGTGTCCTAGATGGGATACAGGAACAGGGGGGAAAAAAAAAGACATTAGGTAAAAAATAAGGAAATCTGAAAAATGTTATCAGGTTAATACTTTATCAGTATCGGTTCATTAATTGTGACAAGTGTACCATAATAAGGTAAGATAACAATAGGGAAAACTGGGTGTGTGGTTTATGGGAACAATCTCTGCTATCTTCACAACTTTTCTGTTAAAGTTTACCAACAAAAATTCAACACCCTCATGATAAAAGCTTTCAGCACTCTAAGAACAGAAAAATTTCCTCAGCCTGATAAAAGGAATGTAGGAAAACATACAGCTAACATATTTAATGGTGAACTTTTGAACACCTTCCCCTAAGGTTGGGAATAATGTAAGAATGCCTGTTCTCACTTGTATTCAACATCATATTTGAAGTCCTAGCCAGTGTGACATTATAATAAAAAGAATAAATATGAGAAAAGATGAAATAAAACTTTTTTAAAGCAATTATAAGTTGAAGAATTTAGTTCCTTAAAAAGCTAAGTAGCTAAGTAAACAAAAAAATGATGGTGATAAGACAAATCTCCAAATTGGGTCTCTCTGTCTTGACTGACAGCAAGTGTCCTCTGCTTACTGATATAAAACTTTTATTTGCAAATAAGGTGCTTACATATGAAAATAACTAGAATATTTTTAGAATATTATTGAGTTTGTCAACTTCCTAGGATATAAGGTTAATATACAAAATTCAACTATATTGCTATATTCTACCAACAGTTGGAAAATGAAATGAACAATGCTATTTACCATAACATCAAAATCATCAAATTATTAGGGATTAAATCTGCCTAAAAGATGTGTTATGATCTCTATTTTGAAAACTAATTGACTATTGTTAGGATAAATCAAGGGAGACCTAAACAAGTGGGGGAGATTCCATGTTCATTGGATGGTTCAATATTCTTAAAATGTCCATTCTTCCTAAATCTATAAAATTAATGCAACCCCTTTCAAAGATTCCAGCAGCCTTTCTTGGAGAAATTACTAGTTGATTTGAAATTTTATATGGAAATGCAAAGGATCTAGGAGAGAGAAAATAATATTTTTAAAAAAAGCAAAATTGGAAGACACTACCAGATCTTACCAGTCAACAATAATGAAGGTAGTATGCCATTGATTTAAGGACAAATGTATCAATGGAACAGAGCCCTGAAATAATTACTGTCAATTAATTTTTAACAGAAGAACCAGTGCAAGTCAATGAGAAAGTTTTAACAAATGATATTTGGAACAATTAGCTATCTCTGTGGGAAAAAAGATTGAAACTTGGCATCTTACCCCATACACACAAATTAATTTGAGATAGATCATAGAGCTAAATGTTAAACCCAGAACCATAAGGTTTCTAGAAGAAAACATAGATGGATATCTTTATCATTTTGGTTGGAGAAAGCAAAATTTTCTTGAACAGGACACAAAATGCACTAACCATGAAAGAAATGATATGTTGAACTTCATCAAAATATATCTGCTCATCATAAAACATTGGTAATAGACAAGAACATCTTTAAATCAAAATAAAAAGACAACCCAATTTAAAGGGGTGGGGCACAAATGACTTAGACACTTCACAAATGATATAAAAATGGCCAATAAGCACTAGAAAAAAGGGGTCAACACAACTTCACTTGTTCTTAGCCAAAAGGCCAAGAAGTGATGGGGTCAACACAACTTAATCAGCACTAAGTCACAATGAAATACCTATGCCCATGAAAATTATCTATGCCTACTAGAAATAAAAGAACATGACAACGTGAAATGTTGGCAAGTATGTGGCACAACTGGAATGCTCATAAATAGCGTTGGGGAGTATAAAGTGATACCTCTTTGGGAAAGTATTCTTATAAACCTAAATTCCATCCTGAAGTATTTGCCCAAGAGAAATGAAAACATCCATAGTAACACTTATCCAAGAGTGTTCATAGCAGCCTTATTCATGATACATCTACCTGGAGATAATTCAAACATCCATCAACATGAGAATAAATAAATCATGGTGTGTTCATACAATAAGGAAAAACTAATATGCACAATATAGATACGTCTCAAAAAATATGTTAAGCAAAATAAGCCCCAAACAGGAGTTTACATACTTTATAATTCCATTTATATGGAGTGCAAGAACAGGAAAAACTAAAGGTAATAAAAGAGTGGTTACGTTCAAGGAGGGAGTTGGAAAAGTGACTGGAACAGGGCACAAAAGAACTGGAAAGGGCCATTTGGAAATATTTTACTTTGGTTTGTGTGGTTGTTACAAGGGTGTATATACTTGTCAAAACTCATCGAACTGAAAGTTTAATGGCTGTACCTTTCACTGCATGTTAATTACACCTCAATAAAATAATTTAAATGTTTAAAATAAAACAATTTTAAATACACATAAGGAGCCTTATACTTTATTTCAAAGTTTGTGAAACACAGATTTAGATTACTGCAGAAAGTCAAGACAATCACTAGAATGGACCCTAATGGTATTTTTAAAATTATACCAGCTGACCATTTCTAAAAAAAAAATAGAAGTTCCATATGACCCAGCAATTCCACTTCTGGGTGTATACCAAAAACAATTTTAAGATCTTGAAGAGAGGTTTGTACACCCATATTCACTGCAGCATTACAATAGCCAAAATTTGGGTGGAAGCAACCCAAGTACCCACCAACAGATAAATGGATGGACAAAATGTGGTCTATACATACAATGGAATATTGTACACCTGCTACAACATAGATGAACCCTGAAGACAGGCACTATGCTAAGTGAAATAAGTCACAAAAGGACAAATACTTCCACTCATATCAAGTACTTAGATTCATAGAGACAGGAAGAGAAAGAATCCCAAGCAGGATCCAAGCTCTCAGTGTAGAGCCCAACGTGGGGCTCAATCTCATGAACCATGAGATCATGACCTGAGCCAAAATCATGAGTTGGACACTTACTGGGGCACCTGGGTGGCTCAGTGGGTTCAGCGTCCAACTTTGGCTCAGGTCATGATTTCATGGTTCATGAGCTCGAGCCCCACGTCGGGCTCTGGTGCTGACAGCTCAGAGCCTGGAGCCTGCTTCAGATTCTGTGTCCCCCTTTCTCTCCACCCCACCCTGCTTGTGCTCGGTCTCTGTCTTTCAAAAATGAATAAACATAAAAAAATAAAAAATAAAAAAAAGTTGGACACTTATCTGACTGAGCCACCCAGGTGCCCCTGAGAACAGAGTTTTAATTTTGTAAGGTGAAAAACATTCTCTGGATGGACACTGGTGGTTGCACAACAATGTGAATGTATTTAATGCACTAAACTGTACACTGAAAATGGCTAAACTGGTAAATTTTGTTATGTATAATTTACCACATTTAAAAATTATTTTTAAAGTTGTTCTGATATAAATAGGTCAAGCTTAGTTTCTTCTATATGGCTCTATTATTTCTGGGATTGTAAAAAGCTTGGCAAAATTCCCTAGTGTTTAAGAAAAACAAATTTCTTCATTTCCCTGCTGTAGCAAACCTTTTAGTAAACTATTAATGGTTTTCCTTACAGTAAACACAATTTAATACTTTTCATCTTGTTTTCCCCCTCTTCTGGAAATACATAGGATATTTGAGGAGATATTTGATGGGGGGGTGCTGTCTTCTTACTCACACAACACTTTGACATCAGATGTGTGGTTTTTTCCCCCACACAGACCAATTCTCCAATATGAACTTGGTGTCCTGCAGTTCAATTCTGACACTAACCAGAGTAAGCACAGACCCCCAAGGTCTCAGTCCCACAAGACTGCACTCTGCTTCAGACCCCAATTGCAAGTAGTTGGTACCCAGGTTACCCAGAACTGTCTGACTTGGATAGAATTCACGGGCTCCCACAATCCTCTCCTCAGGTTCAATAATTTGCTACAACAGCTCACAGAACCCAAGAAAACAGTTTACTTACTATTGCTGGTTTATTATGAAGAATATGTTAAAGCATACAGCCAGAGAGATACATCGGGGGTGCTCTGGTAGGGTCCTAAGTGAAGGAGCTTCTGCCCCATGGAGTTCGGGTGCACCACCCTCTGGCACATAGATGTGTTCACCAACCTGGAAGCTCCCTGAACCCCACACTTTGGGGGTTTTATGGAGGCTTCATCATGTAGCATGACTGATCATTAACTCAATCTCCAGCCCTGAGAGAATGGGAGAGGTGGCTGAAAGCCCCAAGCTTCTATACATGGCTTGGTCTTTCTAGTGACCAGCCCCTTTCTAGGAGCCCACCAAGAATCATCTCATTAGAACAAAAAGAGTTTCCTATCTCCCAGGAGATTCCAAGGGACTTAGGAGTTCTGTGTCAGAAACAAGGGTCAAAGACCAAATATTAGCAGGAGCCAGAAGCAAAAAACATCTATATATAATTCACTGTTTCACAGGAGGGAATTCCCCCATGTGTAAGTATATGTTTTAAATCTTTGGAATTATTCAACTTATTCTGACCTTGCAGACTGCTTTTTGGGGTCTAGTTCCTTCCCTGGAAGCTTGCAGTCTTCTCAAAGTTTTGTTTCTTCCCTTTTCTCCTACCCTTCCCCATTGCACTTTGTGCACCTCTCTTAAGCTTCCAGGGATCTCCCCTGAGCTCTGGCTCCTTCAAGGGCTTCCTGGCTCCTCTAACCTCAAAATCTGCTTCTTCCGCTCATCACTTTTATGCCTTTGCTGAGCATGGGATCTGTTCCCAGGACTTCTTAGCTTCTGTACATTGTCAACTCCAGCTGTTCCCTTTGGGCTCTCAGACCTCTCCCCTGAGATCTGTCTCTTACTCCCAAGCTTCTGATCTAGACTCCCAAACTTTTTGTTTTTCCTCAGAATTTGTCACTTCCCTCAGCAGTCTGATTTCTGATGCCCAAGATCTCTTGGGCTTCCAAGCACCTCCTTTGTGCTTGAACTCCTCCCCTACTCTTGCAGACTGTCTCCTTGAGCTGTTCCCTTTCTCAAGGTATCCTCAAACTCTCTTGAGGTCCCAGGCACCTCCTTTAGCCCAATACACTAAAATGGGTGTAGCCAGAATCACATTTGAGCCTCACAATGAGCCTCATTTGCACATGATAAAACTGAGGCTTACAATAAACAATTGAAAATAAAAAATAAAAAGCTGAGGCTTAGGTGAAATCACTGGCTCAAGATTATATGTCAAATTGAAAGGCAGGGATTCAAATCCTGTTTGAATCTTATAACCCACATTCTCATTCACACACTTAACTCCCATTAAAATAGCTACCTATGATAGAGAGAGAGAGAGGGAAAGGGAGGGAGAGAGAACTGTATTCCAGGAATTCTGTTGTTTCACTAAGGTAGTTGTTACTATCACCATTATACTTTGAGGAAACCAAAAGCTAAGATTAAAGAGCCAATAAATGGCAGAAAAAGAACTGGAATGAGAGTTTTTCTGAATTCAAAGTTGGCATTCTTAATCATTATTTCACTATATTTCCCCATTATGTAGATGAGAACACTAAGGCTTAGAGATGTTCAGGAACTACAGATCAAAGTTTATGAAGGGGAAAAATTATGGGTCTTTTCTGCTTCCTCTCAGATTAATGCTAAATAAGTAAAAGCCCAGCTGCACCAGACACTCTCCTCCTAGGAACTTTTGAGGGAAGAAATACTAACCAAAGAAAAAAGAGTTCCAGGACAGACTTTTCTATCAAAAGTTGATCAAATGCTGGCCCCTACCCTCCAAAGGATGTACCCACTGACAAAAAACAATCGGTCCTGTGAGGACAAAGATTATCTGTTTTCTCTGTCTACTTTCTATGGGGATCCTAGGCTGGGGAAGAAAGAGAAATCAAAATGTTTGTTACAAATGAGAAATGTCATTTTATTCAGTACAAGGTAGCAGGTTTCTGGAGCCAAATGAATACAAATACTTGTTTAGGCCCACCTTGAAGTGGGTACAGGAGGCTTAAAATCTATGGCCAGGCTTATTTCCCAGCAAGGTCCCAAAGTCCTAATGTTAGGCCAAATCATAGAGTTGGAGTAGAGATGTTGGGCAGCCTCTCAATAAGGTAAGGACTGACCTGTGGTAGGCTTTTCCAGGCAAGTTCTAGGAACCCATACTGGGCAATGCCCACAGGTTGGATAGTATGCACCTTGCTCTTCCCAGGCAGAGGTACAACATCATGGAACTTGAGAGGACCTGCAGGGGCACAAGAATGACCACAAAACAGGCCACAGAACAACCGTTCACCAAGTACCAGCTCCTTGGCTTTCAGGGCCTTTTTATAGATGGTCTCTTGAGGTTGGAGTGCCTCTCTCTGCAGCAACTGTAGTAGGAGCGTCTGGATTTGGGGGGACTTAAATTGGTACAGATCCATGAGTTGGTAAAACTGTTCCATCCAAGCAGTGCGGTCTTTTGCATATCGTTGCTGCAATGTCCGCAAAACATAGTAGAGTGCCACAAATGTCTCCCATTGAGGCAGCTTTTCCTTTTTCTTAGAGACGGGCTGCGCCTTCTTCAACTTGGGCAATGTGAGGGGCCTGTCTTTTCCCTTAAAAGCTCTGAGATCCTTCTGAAACATCAATGCTAGAGTTTGTTTGTCCACAGAGTCATGGGCACCTGTGAAAATCTCGTGCGTGATAGGATAAAAGTGTTGCATTTCCATCTCTTTGAGGGCATTGGATAACTGCTGTACCCGAGCACTCCTGTAAGGTTCTCCTAAAAGATGCCAGTTTATAGCCTTTGGGACTGGAATCCTCTTGGTGGTTGATGGGAATACTGGTGAAGGGATGGGCAGTGCTTCCTTCTCTGCCTTGTGAAATTTGGAGAGCTCTCCTTTCTCCCTCAAGACCTGGAAGTCTTTCTGGAATATCAAGTCCAGGGATTTTATATCCACAGAGGGATAGACAGTTGTAGGAACATCCTTTCTGACTGGATAAAGGTTCAACATCTGCTTAACAGCAGAAGATAACTGTTGTGCCTGCTTCTTCCTGTAGGACTCATCTAAGAGAGGCCAACTGAGACGGTGTGGGGTTTGAGGCCTTGTGGCAGCCAATGGTAACACTGCTTCAACAACAGGGAATGGCTCTAGCCGGCTCCATTTTTCTTTTCTTCTAATTGGAGGGATCCCTTTTAAGTGCACTGGACTCAAAACATCCTTATAGGGTTGTGATATGTCTGCATGACTTACTTCTAGGTTCTTCCTGAAGTGTTTAGCAATGGCTTTAAGATTGTATAGATGCATCCATTTCAAGTATCCCTTTGAAGTGAAGTTTCTGAGGAGCTGGTGCAGTCTTTGGAAACTGTTCCTGGAAAGCTGCTCTCCCGCTTCCAGCCTTATTAAGGCATTGTTAATCCAGTCCTCATCTGAGAAGCTTGCTTCTGAGTAGCATGGCCTTTCAGCTGGTGCAGAAGTAAGGGATGGGGCTGAGGCTAGGGCTGGGCCTACGACCTGGCCCTCAGTTTTCCCCATTGGCAAATCCCAGGACTTCAAGAACCACTTCCACATGTCACCTTTGGGTCTATGTTCAGGTTTCTGTGGTTTCCTGATCATATCAGATAAATGGGACTCTGGCCTATGGAGCCCTTCTGGGATCTGGGCCTGTAAGCCTGTTCCCCTCCCTTGTAAAAACATACCCCTAGCTTTCTTCAAGAGCACATCCTCTTGTCTTCTCCAAGAACTTGTCTCAGGGTGTGCTCCAAGAAGTTGACTTTCCTGACCTTTCAAATCTAAATGATCCCCTAACACTTTCCTAGGCATTCTCTGTTTTTCCAGAGCTACTGGGAGTGGCATTTTGAAGGGGCTTTTCAGAACTGTTGGCCACATGACTTTATCCCTAAGTGTGGGATCTCTCTTTCCATCAAGCAATCTTTCTTTCTTAAAAGGCATTTTCCTTATAGTTGTACCTTTTCTTTTCTCAGCAAGAGACTCATCTTCTATTGTTAGCTTTGATAAGCTCACTTCCTCCTTGGAGAGCTCTGTTTTCAATACTCCCTCTTCTGGGAGTATCACCTCCATAAGTCTGCTCTCCCCATCCTTCTGTCTTTCCTCCTCCTTCTCCCTTTTCTCTATCTTCTCCATTTCCTCCTGGCTCAGGCTCTCCTCCTCCTCCTGGCTCAGGCTCTCCTCCTCCCCCTGGCTCAGGCTCTCCTCCTCCCCCTGGCTCAGGCTCTCCTCCTCCTCCTGGCTCAGGCTCTCCTCCTCCTCCTGGCTCAGGCTCTCTTCCTCCTCCTGGCTCAGGCTCTCCTCTTCCTCCTTGCTCAGGCTCTCCTCTTCCTCCTCATTCAAGCTCTCCTCCTCCTCACTCAAGCTCTCCTCCTCCTCCTCACTCAGGCTCTCCTCCTCCTCCTCACTCAGGCTCTCCTCCTCCTCCTCACTCAGGCTCTCCTCCTCCTCCTCACTCAGGCTCTCCTCCTCCTCATCCAGGCTCTCCTCCTCATGTGGGCCCTCTTTTTTCTTCTTACTCAGCCTCTCGTTCTCTTGAGTCAACCTCTTTCCCTTTCTCCTTCTTTGGGATGAACTTTGTTTTTTATACTTCTTAGCCAAATTCTCCTTCAATTTCTCTTCACTCAGGCTTACCTTCTTTTTCTTCTTCTTAATTACATATTTCCCTTTCTCCTTCCTGGGCAGAATCCCTTCCTTTTCTTCCTCAGTAATGCTCTCCTCCTCTTTCCCCTTCTTAGTTGGACTTTCCTTTATTTCCTTCCCAATAAAACTCTCAGATAAGCCTTCAAACAGAGTATCTCTGATATTCTCTAATAACCACTTCAGGGGAGTCTTTTTTAGTTTATTCTTCTCAATTCTCCTCAAAAGTTTCTTTAGCTGCTTTTTTCCTAACATATTTTGTTCCTGGACTTCCTTTAATATACTCTCTACCTGGACTCTATCTAATAATATCTTTCCCTGGACCTTCTGTAGTAACTTTCGGTTCTCCTTCAAGCTCTCTCCATCAGTCAGTGTTCTCTCTTTGGTGGCCAGCCTATCATCTTCTACTTTTCCCTCTTCCTGACCCAGCTCCTTCTCTTCTTTCATTATTTCCCCCTGTTCCTTAAAAAATTCCCACTTCTGGCCATCCATTTCACTCGTCCCTGTCATGAATGATCTCTCTCCCTCACATATTTCTGTTTCTTCTGGTAGCACTATACTCATTTTTCTAATTGTTTTAGCCAGGATCCTGAACAGGTTACTCTCTTTCTTCCTTATATCTTTTAAACTGGAACTAGCCTCTTTGTCTTCAGAACGAATCCCTTTCTCCATATCCAGTTTCCTCACTGCCTGTATTCTCTCCTCTTTGGTTCTTTTCCTTTTTTTCTTGGCAACACCCATCTCCTTGATCCTAATGTCATAGGCCAATTCCCTCTCTTCCTGGGACAATTCCTCTTCTTCCACAACTTCTTTCTCTTCCTCAGTTTTTTTCTTTCTCTTAGTTATGCCAATCCCCTTTCTGGCTACTGCTTTTTTTCTCTTAGCAATATGCCTCTTCTCCTTGGCCAATTCACTGTCTTTCTGGGTCAGTCTTTTCTTCAATGCTTTTTCCTCATTTTTCTGGGACTTTTTCTCCACTTCACCAGCGTGTTCCTCCCTTTCTACAAAAATTTTCTCTTTTACCCAAGCCCGTTGTTTTTTTTTATCGCTCTCGTTCTCCTCTTTCTGACCCCATATTCTCTCTTCTTGGGCCTGTATCTGCTCTTGTAGGGCTAGTTGCTCTTTTTTGTGGGTCTGTTGTTCTTTTTTGTCAGTGGCTTTCCTGTCTTTCCCAACCCATTTCTCCTCTTTCTTAGCTTGTTTTTCCCCCACCATGGCCCGTTTCTCTTTTTGAGGGAACACTTTCTCAATTTCTTCTATCTTTTTCTCTTCTCCTGGGACCAGTTTCATCTTTTCTCTGGCCCATTGTTTTTTATCCTCAGCCTGTTTCTCCACTTTTTGAGCCAATTTTTCCTCTTTCTGATCCCATCTCTTTTCTTCCCGGGCCTGTTTCTTTTCTTCTTGTGACCATTTCTTCATCCCCCCAGCTTTTTCCTCCTCTCCTGAGTCTGCTTTCTTTTTTTCCCAGGCCCAATGCCTCTTCTTCTCAGCCGTTTTCTCCTCTTTCTGGGCCCTTCTCTCCTTTTCCCCCTGCTTTTCCTCTTCCCCTAGGCCCAGTTTCTTTCTTTCCCAGGATAATTGTCTGTCCTTGGCTTTTTTCTCCTCTTTCTTAGCCTGCCTCTCTTTCTGGTCTTCTTTCTCCTGTTTCCCAACTTGTTTTTCATTTTCTTGGATTTGTTTCTTTTTATAGGCTTCTTTTTTCTTTTTTAACCATTTATTCTTCTCTGTGGTCAATTTAATTTCTTGATCTGCCAAGCTGCCCCTTTCTGATGCCTGTTTTTCTTCTTCCCCAGACAGTCCCTCCTCTTCACTAGACAAATGTTCCTCTTCCTGGGCTAATTCCCCCCTTTTCTGGGCCTCTTCTTCAACATGTTTCTCTATACCTTGAATGTGTTTCTTCTTTTTGTGGGACTTTTTCTTCCTACCTTTAACTTGTTTCTTTAAGTCCAGAATTAGTTCCTCTTCATCCCAGGCCAGTTCCTCTTCTTCCTCACTTGGCTCTTCCTCACTGAACTCCTTCTCTTCCTCACAGGGCTCCTCCTCTTCCTCACTCAGCTCCTCGTCTTCCTCACCCAGCTCTTCCTCTTCCTGGGACAATTTCCTCTCCCCCCAGACAGGCAACACCTCTTCCTGGGGCCACATGTCTTCTTCATGGGCCATCATAATCTTCTCCCAGTCCCACTTACTCCTTTTCAGGGCTGCCCTCCCCTCTTTCTGGGTCACTCTCTTTCTTTCCCCTAGTCGTTTTTTCCCTTTTCCAGTATCTTTCTTTTCTCCTAAAACTAACTTCTGCTCTTCCTTGGTTAATGTCTTTTGTGGATAAGCCAGTAGTTTTTCCTCCCAAGCTATTTTTTCTTTCTGATGAGTCAGTTTCTTCATATCCTGGATCAGTTTCTCCTTACCCTGAATTAATTTCTTCTCTGGCTTACTCAGTTTCCTTTCTTCCTCAGCTATTTTCCCATCTTGCCTGGCCAGTCCCCGTGCTTCTTTTTTTAATTTCCTTTTCTGTAAGGCTAGTTTATCTAAGAAAGCAACTTTCTTTTTCTTGACTTGAGAAAATGCCTTGTCCTTCTCTAATGCTTCTTTTCCCCTTTGTCTTCCCAACTCTGTCACTTCTTCCTCGACAATCTCTTTATCCACCTTTTCTGTTATAGTGGATGGTTCTTCTACCACTCTTTCCTCCAATTCTGAGGAGTCCTTTAAAAGGGGGCAGATCTTTTGGAATAGATCCCAACTGGGCTCTTGGGGAGCAAGAATCACCCGAGCCAAGTCCACCAATTCTTGACCCAGATCCCTTAACATTCCTGGATGGGAACTTGCTATCCTTGAGGTGGCAAGATAGCAAATATCATTCCGCCAAGACCTGGTGTCTGATTCACCCGTGTGTCCAGGGGCACCAGCCAAACCTTGGTCACCCTTTCCAAGTTTCTTCCTTGTATCTTTTTCTTGTTCAGCAATCTGCATGACTTTTTCTTTGGGCTCTTCTGCAGTCGTCTTTGAAATATCCTTCAAATTTTCTTTCTGTTTCAACTTCGCAGCTACTTTTTCATGGCTTTTTTCCACTGCCCTTTCCCAGAGTCTTTTCATGAGTTCTTGTCTTTCCAGCTTAGGGAATATCTCTCCATAATCTTTCATGTCATGTTCATCTATGGCCCTCATAATCTGTGTGGCTTCCACTGCCTCTGTGACTGCCATGTGGCCTCTTCCTTCTTCTGTGGCTTCCATAGCTTCTGTAGCTTCTCTCATGACCTCCTTTGATTCAGCAACCTCTTCAGATTTGGCTGGGCTGAAAGTACTTAGTGGCAGCTCTGGCTCTAAGGCAACATCCTCAGTGTCAATTAGCTCTGATTTCTTGGCCTCTCTCTGTTCACCTTCATCCTCTGAAGGCACCAACATAGGGCTAAATTTTACAAGCTCTGTCTCTCTCTTCTTTCTGGAAACTCTCAGGTCCTTTTTAACTGCAGAGATATTGAGGAAAATATTTAAGAAAAAACAGAGGCCCTGAGTGGTATCCTTTGTAATATACAGTTCAATGAACTTCCATAAGAAGTACAGAGGCAAAGAGGACTGAGGCTTTATGGCACAGAAATGCTTGTAATTTTATCTCAGCTTCCATATCCTGAAGAAATAAGACCTTGCTATTTGTCGTGGTATATGTGTTTCCTTCCCAGGAAGGTTACTTTCTATGGAAAAGAATCTCTACGTAATTATGTTCCCACTGATATAATTTCAGTTATCTTTTTTTAATGTTTATTTATTTTTGAAAGAGAGAGGAGGACAGAGGATCTGAAGTGGGCACCGTGCTGACAGCAGAGAGCCCTACGCAGGGCTCGAACGAGATCATGACCTGAGCTGAAGTCAGATGCTCAACCGACTGAACCACCCAGGTATCCCCATTTTAGATATCTTAGCCTTACTGACCCTGTCTTTTGGTGTCCTAAGGTGGGCCCCAAATATGCCCCATTTATTACCCCATACATACTAAGACTTTCTCTCTTTTCTTGAACATACGTCATTCTTTTCTTTTGTTTGGTGATCTCTTCAGGTATGAATGTTCGTTTGACAAAGGTCTCAGGTTCACCATCCATTGATATGTCTAAAGAAAAAGGAGGTTGTTGGTCTCTGTGTGACAAGGTCAGGTTTTCATTTAGCTGCTGTTCCACCCGTGTAACCAGGCACTGCATGTCGTTAGCTTGGATCCCCAGCAGCTGGTCCAGAGAGGTTTCTCCAATAAGTTCCCGCCTATAAAAGTCAAGAGGAAAAAAGGATGATACCAAGCCAGTGATAAAACTAGATTTGAAGAAGAAGGAGGAAGAGGAGGGAAGGAAGAAAGGAAGACAGGGAGAAGGAGGAGGAGGAGGAGAAGAAGAAATTACAATTGAAGAGGCAGAGATAAAGTGGCCATTTAGGACAGAGTAGTCTGAAGTAAAGGGTTGGTAAAGAAGAAAGAATCAAAGATAGCAAAGAATCAAGTCATCAGGGAGATAAAAGATATTTTTTTGGTTGGAAGGTTTGTAGACTTGAGTCTCGAGGAATCTTAAGGATCAGAAGAAGGGTAAGCATTGGGGAGAAAAGCAAAGAGAAACAAAGAACATAGTGGGAGGAAAAGAATAGAAAGGGTTATAGAAAAGGAGAATAAGCAACCAGATTCTGGAGGTTAGGAGCCAGAAAAAACAGAAGGGGGAAAGCCACTACACAACTTACTGCATTTTTTGGAGGGTTTCTTGTTCCTTCAGCAGGCCTACCAGCATGCTCTTACTTTGGATGCCTGTGACTCTTATCATAAGGTACAAAGCCTTAGCCCGCACATTTTCATCACTGTCCATCAATCCCAGACTCAGTGGAACAGCAAAGAGATGGCTCATGATGCCAAGCATATCTAGCCCCTCCCAGGCTAGCTCACGGATGCATGGGTTGGGATGGAGTGTATCTTCCAGCAGGCGACAGGCAGTCTCAGAGCACAACCTTGGAGATACTTGGTAAGTGGCAAAAATTTGTGCCAGGGCACTAATATATGTCGTGTACTGGTCTATAGAACAGTAAACTGTGAGGCTGAGGATTGCCTCAATTAAATTATTTAGAATTCCTTCATCAAGTTTTCTTCCTGCCCAATTTCGGTTTATCAAGCTTGTTAGAACATCATAGAATGTTCGTTTCCACCACTTGGATTTATCCCTCTCTCTCCTCATTGAGATGTTCTCTTCTGATAGAGGCATAGGTGACAGTGTCTGGCGTCTGATGGGTTCAGTCATGTCCCAGTCTGTATCTCGGTAGGATGGGTACAGGTCATGGCGTAAGAAGACTGGGGTACCGTCAGGCCAAAGGCAGGCACGGATAACTGAGTTGGGGATGTAGCCATCAGGAGCAAAGGGCCATTGCCGCCCTTTACCAAAGAAGCCATGCAGTTTATGATAGGGGTTCAACCCATTCCAGCCAGCCAGCCGTAGTTGAGCAGGAACCACATGTGGGGGATGATTATGCTTGGGGTCAGGAATAGAAAAAGCAATATCCTTATCCTCCAAAAAATGTAATTTGGGTTCCACTTGAATCAGAGAAGGCATACGTCTCTCTTCCTCTACAACATGGGGCACAGTATTGTCAAAGGCAATGACCCGTTTATTAACAAGGGCCTCTAGCCCCTGTAATTCCTGCAGCCCTTGTCCAAGATAGACAAATTTGGGTACAAGTACTATTTCAAAAGAAAAGAAGAAGCTAGGCAGAAAGAGTTTAGGGTTTTCTTGTATTTCATCTGCATTATTTAGGATAGCTAGGTGAATCAGCCGAGCAGGAGGGAGCAATTTTAAGCATGATACCAGGTAAAGACTCTGGTTGAAAGTCAAAAGCAGGTCACCCCGATTATTGGCAAAGCAGAGTGGACCAAAATGCAGTGCTGAATCCAACTCAGTTATGAGTCTACCATGGAAGTCCCAGATCCGGACTGAGCCATCAATGCCCCCTGTGACAAAAAGTTTCAGGGAGGAGCAGACATCAAATGAAGTGATGGCACACCGGTGCAGGCATTTTGTCTCTTCAAACATAGAGCTTTGTTTTGATTCTGCAGATTGCAGAAAATCTTGATAGTGCCAGAGACGCCAGCAGTGGTTGTCAGTGATGGCACCCACAGAACCCGGCAGCAGTATCACGTGTTGCAGGGGGCAACTACAGAGAATTTTGCTTATGGACTGCAGGATTACCTTGTTCTTCCACAGCAAAGCTTCTGTCAGGTATACAGTATTATCCATGCCATAGGAACAGAGCAAGGAGTTTTCCTGGGGACCTTCCAGGGTAGACAGGGCCAAAACTGCCCCAGAATGAACAGTCTTTTCTATTCGGGCATAGCTATAGTGGGAGAGGATTCTCACAATGCCACTGTCATGCCCACAGAACATCAGTCCTACTAGGCCCATACCCAAACGGGACTGTGCATAGGCCAGGCAACTTACTCTGTCCCTAGAGTTTACTGAAGTGCATACCATATACTTGGCTGTGCAAGGCGAGCGCGTTGCATCAAACACCAGCACCTCTGAGCTGCCTGTTGCCACAAAGAGCTCCTCATTGTCTGGGTCATAGGCCCAAGCCACAGCCTTATCCATGACAAGTAGAGGCCAGGTGAGAACCAGGAGATCTCCTGTCACTGGAGACAGGAAGCGCAACAAACCATCCTTAGTGGCACATAGGATCCGAGTCCAATTTCGGCCACAGCAGACCCGGTGCACCTGCTCAGGAGCAGAACCACAGACATTGAAGAGGCTATAAAAATAAGGCAGGTGGTGCAGTGAGAAAGCGTGGGTAGTCTGGCAGAAAAAAGTGGTGTTATCAATAAACTGCAGTTGCCGCAGACCCTCACCAATATCCAGCTGCCGCAGCAAGTTCCCAACGGCAAGGTTCCATTCCCTTACTGTGCCTTCTCGGCCTGCTGTCAGTAAGGTGTGGATCTCTGGCCGGCTGTGAACACATATAACTGATGAGGAATGGGCCTGGAAGCTGTGGAGGAAGTTACCCTGGTCTAGACCCCAAGCATGGATCTCTCCATCCTTGTTTCCAGCATAGAAATATCCCTGAGAGACACAAGTGAAGGAGCAGGTGATGGAAGAGCCACTGCCTATGGGAGTGAACTTTCTTACCTCTTTCAGCTGGCCCTGACCCTGGTGGGTGAAGACCCTTACCTTATTCTCACAAAGGGCCAGGAGAGACCCCTTGGGGCCATTCAGGGAAAAGCCCTGTACAAGCTCATGACCAGACATGGGCACTGTTTGTGCCATCTGGAGGTCCCTGCCATTTGGTAAGATAAGCCAGGTAACCACAGCCCCCAAGGTACCAGACAGCAGCACCTCCGTTTCTGGGTCATAGCAGAGGCAGCTGATGAAGAAACGACAGGGCACTGTGCCGAGGGATATGAATGCTCGATGGTGATCTCCAAAGAGCCACAGGTGCATGTCACCACAGTAAGCAACTAACATGTGGTAGGAACCTGTGTGGACCATTGCTTCAATGGGCGGTACTTGATCCATCACACAAAACATCATCTTCTCCATTGTTCCTTCTGCTTCTGTATCTTTCTTTTGTATCCAAAGTACTGCCTAGAAGAGGATGAAAGATGAAAGTTGGACCATGGAGGCAGATGATCTCCCAAGAGTAAGGGGTTTGAAGGGTTGAATGTTTAGATCGCTGTTCCCTCTTGTAAGACTAAGGAAAGACCAAAGAACTTAACTTTGGGAGTTTCCTAATACTAGGATTTGGGTATGGGATAGAAACATGATTCTTAAGGCTCTTTCCTTGGCCTTCAGTCTGCTTTCTAAGGAATATGAATTCTCTGGAGCTGAAACTAGAGGTGAAAAAGATCACTGCATCCAGGTCAGATTGAGAAACGGAGATAGATGTTAAAATGAGCTAACTCAGAATCCCCCTCATCATTCTGAGATGTTGAGGTATGATGAATCTAAAGTGGATTAAGAAGGAGGAAAAAAAAAGGAGGTAGCTTTACCTGTATTTGGTTTGAATCTGGTTCCACCCAGTTTAAGGAGACGAAATAGTTGATGTTGATGGAGTAGAAGCAGATGAAAGGCTTAGTCTGGGGATGGTGAGGCTCCTGGTACAGAGTCTCCGGCCAGTCACTCAGTACAATCACCTCATTCTTTGGTTTCTCAGCAGACTGAGAAAGAAGAGTGGCCTGTTAAAAGGCCTAAGTCGCCACTCACTCATTCATTTAATAAATATTTATTGAGGATTAGCGGACATTTGTTGTTTTTTCATTAACCAACATTTATTTACCCTACCACTGGAAAGCACTATTTGGGGGAGTCATCCCTCCCTCACCCTCACCCACATCTTAAAGTACCTCCCAGCCTTTCTCAACCAAGTTTCCGTAAGAAGTAAGCCCTAATGTCCTAAAGTATCCATTCTACATGAGGCATTAATTTCTCCCCTATGCATCTAGAATGTTACTAGTTATGTATCATCCTTAAGAGAAATGAGAAAATAGCCCCTCAAATCTGTTTTCCATGGTTCAGGTGAGGAAGACTTGAGAAAGGGTGGTATGTTCTAGGACACACACTGGGGATATGATGCTGAGCAAGAGAGACATGGCCTTAGCTTTCAAAAGATAAGAGTCCAGTGGGGGAAACAGGCATTACATAAACAATTAACAAATGTCTGTACAAAACAAATAAGTACTTCCAAAGAAAGGAATACAATCCTATATGAGTAAGACAAAACAATCCAACCTTGGCAAATACTCTACCTCAGTTGGAACAACTCTTCAAAGTCCCTGCTTATACCCAAAGGACCACTCCTGTCAGCGTCACACTCATGATACACTGCCTATGGGAAACTCGTACTTCACAGACTTAGAATGCCCATGGCATGCCCGTGGGCATCAGAGCTAGACACTTTGGCATGTCCCTCTTGCACTATTCCAATATGCATCCAAGGAAAACGTGTGCTATTCACAACATGGAGTGCTTCAGCTCTAACATTCTGTATTCTGACCCCGTAGGGTGTGTGTGTGTGTGTGTGTGTGTGTGTGTGTGTGGTGGATTAAGGATGATATATGTCTTTCAACATGTTCACAGTAGGACATGTCCAACATACACTATCTTCCAGTAACAGAGTTTATATCTAGGACATAAGGACATGAACTCCTTGTAGGGATCAGCCAAAACCGAGGCTCATAAGTCTACTTCTGAGGTCCCTTTCTCAGCAGTATAGCTTGTGCTATACTGCCTCTTGAACACTACTCCATGAATCTAACTCCCCAAGTTTCTCTGCATCCACAAAGGACCTGAGACTATACTGAGGAAACTTAGAATCTCTTTATATTTGTCATATTCAGATCTTTGTGTGTTCTGGGAGAATACAGAACACAATGCTGGAGACAGCTTCCACTGCCATTGCTGGTTCAGTGACAGCAGCAGAGTTGAGAGAAAGGATGATGGTATCTGAGCTCTCAATCTCCCATCCCTCTTCATTGAATCAGAAGGCTAATTTACAAACCCCTTACTCCATTAATTACTATTCCTCTCCTCCTTTTATGTACAAATGATTCACTTACTGACTCAACAGTATAAAGGGTTTTCTCAGGAAGACTCTAAAAGACTATCTTAAACCCAAGTAATGTATCTGTGCCTAGAAGTACTGTTGCGTACTGTGTATCAATCCCCCTCCTTCTATCCCAGTAAAACTCAGCTCTTGTTTAGGGTGATCATGGCCCCAGAAATTCTGGCAATACAGAGTGGCAACTGTAGCACTCTAAGGCTGGCACAGCTCTGTACTTTCTGACCTTCTCTCTTCTACCTACTTGCAATTTAAAGCTGATACCTGGAAGTACAGGAACTGTCCTGCAACCTTAAGATGATAAGCTAAAATATTAAGGATAGCGAAAAGAAAGAAAAAGAACATGGGTCCTTGACATGTAAAGACAAAGGTATCTCCTGCTTGTTTAATCCATGTGAACTCACTTTTTGGTTTTGTTTTGTTTTGTTTCCAGCATAATGTGTTTTAATTGTTATCATCTTAGTTTAGAGGGAGGAATTGTTTAGGGGTATGGAAGGGCTCCTCCCAAGGAGGAGCTCACATGCTGCCCAGGAACAGGCTGCCCTGGCAGGGATAATTAGTCCAAGCCCACCAGGTGCTGATCTCCCACACACGTCACCTTTAGATCCTTCAGCATATTATTTATGAAGAGTTTCAAGTCCTTCCACTCAGGAATAAGTCTGGGTGACGGTGCCATCTTTGTGACATTCCAGCACTTTACAGACATCATGGCTCACAGAACCTGTGGGACGTGAACATGACTTAATCACATCTGATGTGAGACTGGAAATTGAGGGAACTGAGAGAAGGAAGAGCAACAGGGAAAGTGAGAGAAGGGGAGAAGCAAAAGCATTAGGAATAGAAGAACCTCTCTTATTTCAGAAAGATTGGAGTGACAATGAACTACTGACACTTGCAGCAATGTGGATGAATCTCAAAAACATTGGTGAGGGGAAGCCAGACACAAAAGAACGGGTACTACATGATTCCATTTAGATGAAATTCTAGCAAAGAGTAATCTGACCTATAGGGACAGAGCAGATCAGTGGTTACCTGGGTCTGAGAGACTGGGAGATTCCTGAGAAAGGGTAATAGGGGACTTTTTCTAGAAGTGAATGGCATCTTCTATATCTTGGTGGTTATATGAGTACACAAATTTGTCACAAGTCATCGAAACATACACTCAAAATGGGCCCACTTTATTAGATGTAAATTATACCTAATAAAATTGATTTTTAAAAGAGGATAGGAGTGGAGTGGGAGTTTTAGGAAGTCTAGAAATGGAAAAAAAATGTGGCAAAAGAAAGCTGTCAGGTGAGCTTAGGGGAATCAGTTGCAGCACAGTTGAAAGAATACATGAGCCTGGCTTTGCAACCCTTCCTTTCTAAAAAAAATTTTTTTTTAATGTTTATTTATTTTTGAGAGAGAGACAGAGCGTGAGAGGGGAAGGGGCAGAGAGAGAGGGAGACACAGAATCCGAAGCAGGCTCCAGGCTCTGAGCAGGCAGCACAGAGCCTGATGCAGGGCTTGAACCCACAAACTGTGAGATCATGAGCTGAAGTCAGATGCTTAACCACTTAACCGACTAAGCCACCCAGGCGCCCCCGCCCTTTCTTTTTTTATTATGATTTTATTTTTTAAAGTACTCTCTGCACCCAGCATGGGGCTCGAATTCGCAACCTTGAGATGAAGAGTTGCATGCTCCAATGGACGCGAGCCAGCCAGGAGCCCCACCTTCCTTAATTCTCTTCATTGTGATGCTCATTGTTGTATATACAGTTTTTAGACTTAATTATATCTATCCTACTTTACTACTGAAGCCTTCATGTATATAAGTCACTCACATGTTCAACAAATGTTTATTTGATGTTCATTATATGCCAGGCCTCTCAACCTAGAGCTGGAGATAAAGTGAGGAACAAGAATGATTATCTGCCCGCCTGGAGTTTACTATCTAATATGGAAGGCAGATACTCAACAAGTTAAAATAGATGTCAGGTTCTGGCCAGATGCCAGACTAAAATAACCTGAAAGTCTCCCACTTAACGAACTTCTAGAAGTTGTGGAT
This sequence comes from Prionailurus bengalensis, assembly GCF_016509475.1. Lineage (NCBI taxonomy): Eukaryota > Metazoa > Chordata > Mammalia > Carnivora > Felidae > Prionailurus > Prionailurus bengalensis. The sequence continues at coordinate 16,300,160 of NC_057352.1, read as the reverse complement.
AACAAGAGGCTGAATTCCAGGAGCCAGCAATGAAGAGGGGAGAAAAAAGCAAGTAAGTGCAAAGCTGCCTCTGTGATAGTTCTGAGGAGGTATAGTTATCAGAACCCCAAAATGACTGTAATGGCTAGAATGGCTAGGGTAGTGTTGCCCTGACAAAGAGAGGACATAGGACTTGGGCTCATAGGAGATAGGGAGCCAGAACTGAGACCCCTTCATTACCTTGCAAACAGACACTTCCATGGACAGAGCTGGCTTATGACCCACTCTCTGAAAGCTTACACACCTTTAAACTTTTTTCCAAGCATGAGTCCGGAACCTACATACCTCCAAATTCCAGGGGATACCCATCAAGTTCTCCGAAGTGATTCTCTGACATATACCTCACTTGGACTGACAAGGAAGAGGAGCGAGGGGGGGAAGAAGAAATACCACAAAGCACACCAACCATTCTCTCTAAAGAAATCATGTAAAATCTAGACCTGAAAGGGCAATAAGCTAAGGGTCATAAAAATCTCCTTTACAATCTTAGCATGTTCTGTATGACTTATCTGACATCTATTGTTCTCTAATGAAATTCCCAGAACACTGAGAGTCACATTTAATAACCTGTTATATGTGTATATTAAAAATGCTAAGGAAGAGGGGTGCCTGGCTGGCTCAATCAGTACAGCATGTGACTCTTGATTTCAGGGTTGTGATTTGAAGCCCTGTGTTAGGTGTAGAGCTTATTTTTTAAAAATGCTAAGGGGGCACCTGGCTGGCTCGGTTAAGTGTCTGACTTCGGCTCAGGTTATGATCCCATGTTTTGTGAGTTCGAGCCCCACATTGGGCTGTCTGCTGTTAGCGCAGAGTCTACTTCCGATCCCCTGTCCCCCTCTCTCTCTGCCCCTCCCTGCTTGCACACACACACTCTCTCTCTCTCAAAAATAAACATTTTTTTAAAAAATGCTAAGGAAGAGAGCTTTCCTCTACTTGCTAGAAGGGATGCTGCTGGATTCATGAATTGCTTAATAGAGTCAATTAGATCTTAAAATTTAAAAAAGTACTAAGAAAACTACCAAAAAGAAAGAAACAAATAGAATGTAAGATTGAACCAGTTGAGGAAGGGGATATGAAATAAAAGAAATACATATCAATCCAATGAAAGAAATATACGATGAAACATCACAAGGAAAAAAGAGGTATGACAAATAGAAACAGAGTAATAGAAACAAGTCAAAATATGTCATTATAGAATAAATACAGACTAAGCTCATTTGAAGACAAATTTTCAGATTAGATTTTTTTTAATGAATAAAGTATAGTTGCATGCTTTTAATAAGGGATGAATCTAAAATGTAAAAACATAGAGGGGTGCCTAGGTGGCTCAGTGAGTTAAGTGTCCAACTTCAGCTCAGGTCATGATCTCACAATTCATGGGTTCGAGCCCTGCATCGGGTTCTGTGCTGACAGCTCAGAGCCCAGAGCCTGCTTTGAATTCTGTTGTCACCTTCTCTCCCTGCCCCTCCCCCACTTGCGCTCTATCTCTCTCTGTCTCTCAAAAATGAATAAACACTAAAAAAATAAATAAAATAAAATGTAAAAACATAGAAACATTAAAGTATCATTATTACCATGGCCTTCTGTTCTGAAAGCATCTAAAATCAATAAAGAGAATCAAAGATCTTTGCAAACTCAACTTCAGCAAGACCAAGAGATAAGTATAATCTGTAAATAATAAATTACTTATAAAGGCTGAGAAAAACAGCTGAAATCAGTGGCAATTATGACAAAAGAATTGGAAATAAGAAATTATGGAGACAAATTTGAGATGGAGGGAATGATAATTATGGTAATTTGTTATAGCAGCAATAGAGAAATCAGGCACTAACATTTTTTTGGGAAAATTTATGCACCAAATACTTTCTGTGTATTGTCTCATTTAATACCAACAACCTTCTGAAGTAGGAGCTAGCTATATTCCCACTCTGCAAAAGCAGTTAATTAGTCTACCTATAGCCAGACAGCTAGTAAGAGACAAAGCCAGGATTCCAACCCAGAATGCGTAACTACAGAAGGCACACCTTGAACTACTGAGCTACACAACCTTCCTAGAGTCAATGGAGCTCACAGAACTTATATTAAGGGTGTCCAAGGTGAAACAGTATCTCATCAGCTGAGCTCAAATGTGAGCCTCATTTGTCTAGTTTCATAACTGCTAATTCGCAAACAATCAACAAATACTTGTTGAGATTCTACTTTGTAACATTTTGCTTTATAGTATTTTGCTACCAACTGGGGATCCTAAGTTCAAAAGTAGACACGGTCTTCAAGGAACTTCAGATTGTTAAAACTGGATAATCGCTGTAATGGAGCACAAACACTTAAATGTATGATTTGTGCCGGAAACTACATAGGAGTTAGATATTCTTACAGCACAATGTTCAATAAGGCGATAGAAGAAAAATGGCTAGACAGTTAGGAGTTACTATTAAATGTCATACTAAGGAGTTCAATTTTCATATTGAAACACTGAAAAACAGGGGCGCCTGGGTGGCTCAGTCAGTTAAATGACCAACTTCAGCTCAGGAAGGTCATGATCTCACAGTTTGTGAGTTCGAGCTCCACATCGGGCCCTCTGCTGTCAGCACAGATCCCGCTTTGGATCTTCTGTTCCCGCCCCCTCACCCCCACCCCGCCGTCCCTCCCCTGCTCATGCTCGCTCTCAAAAATAAACATTTTTTTAAAATTAAAAAAAAAAGAAACACTGAAAAACAGTGTTAGCAGGGGAGGGATGTCAGATTAACCTTTCAGAATATGTACTTGTCCAGCCTGGAGCTGGACTGGGAATCAGTCAAGACAACCTGCCAGGAGGCTACTGTGATAGTGGAGATTAAATATAATTAAATATTCTGAGGGAGAGCAGTGGGAAAGGAAAAGCAAATGACAATAACAATATAATATATTTAGGATAAAAATATTTGGGGGGTAGGATTTATAGATATTGCAGATTATTTGGGTATGGAGAGTCAGGAAAAGAGAAATCTAGAACGGTTCCTGGGTTTCTGGGTTAGGCTTTGAATAAAATTTGATATATTCAAATGGGCTAAAGAAGAGTAGGAGTGGGTTGTTCCATTGGAGGAGGTTCCTTTGGAGGAACAATGATCAGTTTGATTTTGGATTTGTTGAGGTGGTTATAGAATATCTGAATGAAGACAACTAAAATGAATGGGTCTGGAGATTGGGTAAAAGGTCTGGGTTGGAAACAAATCTACGAAATGACCAGTCTGTAGGGATTGCTGAAGCTGGGGATCTGGAGCAGCTTGCTCACAGGGGGCTATGCTGCATGAGAAGGAGACTTGATAAGCAGACAATTAAGGGGGCACACACTGAGAAGGAACAACTATAAAGAGGTAAGACGTTCTTCCAGAAACCTGAGGAGGAGAGTTTCATGAAGGTAGGTCACCTGTAACAGAGAGGCCAAGTGAGACGAAGAGTGGATTTGGCGAACGGCACCGGTGTCCATTAAGGGAACAATATCAGCAGAGCAGTTATTCCTGAAGTCAGCCTGGAAGGAGCTGAGGAATCAGTGAAAAGTAAGAACCTTAGAAAAGCTTCAGGATGAAGGGAAGAGAGGGGTAAGAGGAGAAAGCTAGAGAGAAGGAGAGGGATAGAAGAGTTATGTGGGAAAAAAATTTTTTTTAACTCCAGATTTTTCATTAAGCTCAACAGACATCAAATTATTCTGTCAAATTGCTATAAAAGTTCCTAACTGCTTATTCTGAATTTCTGCACTTACCTTGCTGAGGACCAGGGCAAACAGCTCCCAAGCTGGCCCCAGAGTGCTTGGGAGGATCACGGTGGCGACTCCTATCTCTAGCTGAACATTTCCAAGCATTTTTCTTCCATCTAGCAACAGTCAACTACCTCACTTTAATTTCTACCACAAGAAAGGTTAAACCCTCCAGAATCCTAGATACAATTCTCAAGGACATTCATGGGAAAACCAAAAGATTGGCCCCTGGAGGGAAGGTTTTTTTTGTTTTTGTTTTTGTTTTTTTTTAATGAGATCATTGAACGTGTTTAAATGTCAGGAGGAAGAAACCATGAAGGAGAGTGAAAATACAAAAAAGAGAGAGCAGGCTGCTACACCAAGCTAATGTGATGAGAGATGAGGGTTAGATTGCACAAGCTCAAAGACTCTCTAAAACCTCCTCTGGTAATTTAGGACTAGGAGCTCTGGGAAAATGGAAAATGCCTGACACTTCTGCCCAAAACCTGAGCTAACACTCCTTTCCACCAGGTTTGCAGTGAGAGGCATTTCACTTTAACCAGTCTTGGCCTCAGAAAGGAATGCTCTTCTCTTTTTCCCTACTAAAGCCTTTATTTTTTTAATTTTTAATTGAATTTTTTTAATGTTTATTCATTTTTGAGAGAGAGAGAGAGACAGAACACGAGCAGGGGAAGGGCAGAGAGAAAGGGAGACACAGAATCCAAAGCAGGCTCCAGGCTCCAGCCTAATAGCACAGAGCCTGACACAGGGCTCAAACTTAAGAACCCTGAGATCATTACCTGAGCCGAAGTCAGTCGCTTAACCAACTGAGGCACCCAGGCGCCCCTCTACTAAAGCCTTTTTTTTTAATGTTTATTTTTGAGAGACAGAGAGGCAGAGCACAAGCGGGCAGGGGCAGAGAGAGAGGGAGATGCAGAATCTGAAGCAGGCTCCAGGCTCTGAGCTGTCAGCACAGAGCCCAACTTGAGGCTTGAACTCACGAACTGAAGATCAAGACCTGAGCCAAAGTCAGATGCTTAACTGACTGCGCCACCCAGGTGCCCCAGGCCTTTAAAAAAATTTTTTTTAATGTTTATTTTTGAGAGACACACAAAGCGTGAGTGGGGAGAGGGGAGAGAGAGACGGAAACACAGAATCCGAAGCAGGCTCCAGGCTCTGAGCTGTTAGCACAGAGCCCCAGGCAGGGCTCGAATCCACGAACCTTGAGACCAAGACCTGAGCCGAAGTCAGATGCTCAAACGACTGAGCCACCCAGGCACCCCAGGCCATGCCTTTAAAAAATAAAGTAAAATAATGAAATTCAAAAGGTTTTATAAGGAAGAAGTGCAACAGAACTTCAGGGTGCTATTACTATGAGAAGTCAAGGAGCCATGCTGAGACTGAGGTATAGGACAGACAAAAAAGCAAAACTTCGCAAATAGACTTACGTTTACAATCCTAGATTCTGCCACTTCGATGTTTCCTCTTGCCCTTTAGACTTCTCAGACTGAACAAAGTCTTATCTCACCTACAGCCACATGTCTTAATGAGCTCAGTGGGACCGCTGCCACTCAATATACATTCTCCAAGTTGGGAAAAACCTATGACTCACGTCGTACAAAATCACAGGCTTCCGGATTCCCTCTTCATTCCCTCCTAGTTCACACACCTTTATCTTCCACAGAAGATAACATGCCCCTATTCTAGAAGAGACAGACTCTCATCACAGTTTTCCACGGAAAGAGTGACACTAGCTCCAACATCATAATGGTTCAGACTCCCTCAATAACCCCCCCCCACCCCCCACCCCCCCCCACACGTCTAGTGATACAGCACTAACATTACTAAGAACCTGAAAATCCCCATATGAATGTGCTAAGTGCCAGGACGTAGGAGGAATCTGGCCCTTTGTTATAGTGGAGTGGGGTCACTACAGTGCATTGGGATGGAGAGGGCTTAAAAACTGACCTTGTATGACAGAGTGGCATTCGGTCATATTACATCAGATTACAAGACACACTACTGTGTTGGGGTGGGGGAGGGTACAGTGGGAGGAGCTTGGCCTGTTTACACCTGCCAGGAACTGCTTGAAGGGACTGTTGCTGCATCGTCTCCCATAATGCCTTAAACCAGGGCTGTCAAATAAAATAGTTAAATTTGAATTTGATTCCCAGTTAAACTTGAATTTCAGGTAAACAATATTTGGGACATACTTATGCTTTAAAAAAGTATCAGTGTTTTAACTGAAATTCAGACTGGATGTTCCGCATTTTTATGCGCTGAATGTAGCAGCCCTCCTTAAAAGCACTATTATACACATCTGCAGCCACACAGCTAGATCGTGGTAGGGCCACACACTCCAGGCATGCCCTTGGCTGCTATGCCAGTCACCGGACATGCGGGCATGCGCGCGTGAGGCTCTGGCCTTTATGACAGAGGCCCTGCATCAGCGGCCTGCGTGTGCAGCTGGCTCTGTGTGCTGATAAAGGGTGTCCCTGTGCCCTGTACGAGGGGAGCGCCGGGGCCGCATCATGTCCAGAGAAGCCGCAAAGCAAAACCTGTTAATAAAAAGCAACAGTGATAGGAAACAGCAGTCAGTACCTAAATATTTCTCTGGCTTCTTTCTGCACCACCTCTCACAGAGGCAAGTAGGTGGGCAGGGCGGCCACTGAAAGGCAAACCTGAAAGAGATCACCTGGGCCGCCCCGCCTCCCTCCTTCTCCTTTGCCTTCGGTTTAGACGCCTTGACGAAACCGATGTCTGAGCGGGTTGGTCTAGAGCGTGCACGCTGCCTGAGCGGCAGCAATCGCTCCCTTCGGCGCTTTCCTCCGTGAAATCCTCCGCGCGGGCCGCACCGCCGCCTTGCTTGGGCTGGTAAAAGCCACTACCAAATTTTGGCGGGAAAGCACGCGAGACCCATCCGCTACGCGTGCGTGCGGGCGGGCACACGGGTGGAGCTAGGGCGCGCGCGGGATTCAGATGCGCATGCGCGCGCTGGAGCGAGATGGCGCCATCCCAGATGGCTCTGCACGGGACCCCACTTCCTACCCCGGGAGCGCGCGCAGCTCGCTCCGCCTCCTCCGTGGCGTTCCGCCGCTGCCTTCCTTGGTCGCGCACGCGCTCGGTTCCTTTTTTCGAAGGACTCGCGGCTCCTGCGCAGTTCCGAGCTGGACCTTGGAAGGGAGGGACTGAGAGAACAGCGTGAAAGGGTGGCCCGGCTGGAAAAGTGCGGCACCTGCTTTGAGGCGGGAGACTTCGTCCCTCCGGGCAGGGGGATGGAAAGGCACTCAGCGGCCAGCGGCTTCCACCCCCGGTTTGGGCCGCGGAGGCGGGACTTCATTTTCCTACGTCCCTCGTGAGATGCTCCGTAAGCCGTACCTTTATCCATCTCTGCCAGGCACGCGAGGGCTACCGACTAGATTTTCCAGGGTGCTGTCGTGTCCTGCAAACTGCAGTTGCCAGCATGATCCCTCCAAGTTACGGGAGTTTCGCCTTTGCCTTCAACTGCCCCTTTTCTAGAAAAACTGGAGTATATTATAGATATTTCCTGCTTCCAATTTCTTTTCTCTTGTTCTCTCTTGAACCCACTCCAATCAGACTTTTTTGCAGCTATCACTCAACTAAAACTGCTCTGGTCAAAGCATTACCAGTGATCTTCATTTTGCTAAATCTAATGGTTGACTTTCAGCTCTTACTCGACTTATTAGCAGCACTTGACAGAGTCGATCTTTACTACTTCCTTGATAGACTCTCTTAGTTTCTGTAACCTACATTCTTGCTTTTTCTCCTACCCAGTAGTCAGTCCAGCCATCTCTGTTTCCTATCCTGACCTTTCCCTGACCTCTTCATGTTAGAGTTCTTCAGGCTACCGTCCTTGGTCCTCTTCCTTATTCACACTCACTTCCTTGGTCATTTTATCCAGCCTTGTGGCTTCAAGTGTCATCTGTCTATCATCTGTATACTGCCAGATTTACAGTTCCAGTCTGGACCTGTCTCCTGAACTCTAGACTCCTATATCCAGTTGCCTACTAGACCACTTCACTTCAGTGTCTGATAGGCATCACAATCTCAATTTGTCCAAAACTGAACTAACGAATTTCTAATCTTCTTCCCAGTATCAACTTCTAACTAACTTGATGGTGCTTCCAGCTTTCCACCTGGTCAAGCGAAAAACCTTGGAATCATCTTTGACCCTTTTCTTTCACATTTATATCCAATCTTATCAGCAAATTCTGATGGCTTTACATCTAGACAGATCCAGATGTGCTCAATATTTCTCACTTCTTTGGCTTCTCTCTGGTTCAAACCCACTATCCTCTAGACCCTCTGAATTATTGTAGTAACCTCCTCAGTTATCTTCCTGCTTCTTCCTGCCCCCATCCTCTGACTCTATTACCACAATTTATTCTCCATCAGAGTGTTTTTTTTTTTTTAATGTAAGTTAGATTGTATCAATCCTCTGCTCAGAACCCACCTATGGTTCCCATCTCATGCAGGGTAAAAGCCAAAGGCCTTAAATGGCCCAAAAGCCATAATAAGATATCAGGGAAATCTGTATGGTACCCTAGAACTAAGAGAGAGTACCCAAACAAGGACAAACTTGGAAGGATGGTCCCTCTTCCACGACGGGGGTTCAGACCTTATTGGAGAAAGTATATAGTTCAGGTCACTGAGTAGCAAAGAATTTTGCTGGTTTTCCCAGGATGGAGCTGGTCTACAATATCTGGGCAGATAGAAACCAACCCTCTGGAGTGCAGACAGTCCACAGATGGTCAACAGCCAGTGGCATGGGTGTGCAGAGGAAGCAGAGGCTTGCTGGGAACCGTCTAAGCTGCAGGCCAACAGCACAGAATGCGATCCACAGGTTGGGGCCCTGGTTTTCCCGTTAGTGCAGGAAGACCAGACCAAGGCTGCAAGGTCACTGAGAGACGGCATGTTCTTGGTGGCTGGCAGTGGCAGGGCTCCTTTGGATATCCTCACTTCTATACTGCTGACACGTTATTCAGTAGCTGGTAATGGCAAGAGAGCCCCATCCTCCAGTTGAGAAAGCTTAATGTTATGCTCAATGCAAAGGAGAGATGCTTAAAGAACTCTATCCATAGGACAGAGCATATATTGAAGGGTAAATTTGAAGTTGAGAGGCAATCCATTGACAGCATTGTCTCTAACATGGCAAGTACTTTAGCATGTGCTCAGGTCCCTTTGGTCTTCTCCCATCCTTGCCCCCTCCATTCATGTTGATATTGTCCAATGGATGTTCTCTTTGTTTTATTTGACCTAGCCTTTTAATGCAATAATAATAAGAAACAATGAACAATTATCAAAATATTTGGTGACTCCTTTCTTTCCATTTCTCTTGTAGGATTGTTCTTTTCTTATTTTTAATCCTTCTTCTAAAACCGTTTTCAAAGTGAGACTTTCTGTGACAAACCTTGTGAAGCCTTGTGAGCCTGAAGTTATTATTATTGTTGTTTAATTTTTATTTGAGAGAGAGAGAGCACGCATGCACAAGTTGGGGAAAGGGACAGAGGGAGAGAGAAAGAATCTCAGGCAGGCTCCATGCTCACCACAGATCCCTATGTGAGTCTTGATCCCACGACTCTGGGATCATGACCTGAGCAGAAATCAAGAGTCAGACACTCAATCAACTGAGCCACCCAGGTCCCCCTGAAGTTATTTTTTTTTATAAAGTCTTCATTGATAGCCAATTTGGCTATAAACGTGGGTATAAATTTATTTCCCTTCAATATTTTATTCCACAGTCTTCTTGCATCCAAGAGTTACTACAAAGAAAGCTAATGTCAACCTGAGCCTTGTTCCTTTGAAGATAATCTAATCTTGGCAGAGTTTGCTTTGATTTTCTTAAAATGCACTGTGCGTCTAGATTTGTGTTTTTATTCTATTTCACAATCTTTTTTAATTTTTTTACTTCTTGGAAATTATAATTCTCTCTTCAAGTGTTTGTCACCATTTTTATCTCTTGGAACTCTTATGGTCTGCCTGTGGGCACTTTTATTTCTGTCCTCTATGTCTAAATGGCCTTTATTTTATATTTTTTCTTTGTACGTTTCTGGCTGTCTTCTGGGAGAGCTTCTCAAACTGATCTTTCAACTTACTAATTTCTGTGCTGTATCTATCCTACTTTCTCATCTATTTTGTTCTTTATTTCAGTTATTACATTTTTAATACCTAAAACTGCCACCAAGTGGCAGGGGGTGTAGGATATTCAGAAGCACTAACTGGTAGGCTAGGCTACTACAACTGATAAAAAATGGAATGTGTAGAATGTCTAGTGGTTTCTGAATCTGGCTGTTCGTTGAAGCCCTATTGTGAGCTCTTAAGAAACAAACAAAGAAAACTCCCGCACTCGCAGACCTAACCTCCAGAACTCCTGCACCGCCAGAGGAACCACTGCCTTTGTCCATAGGTCAGGAATGGCGGGAATTGGAAGGATCAGCGGTTGGAAGGGATGTGGGGAGAGTGCAAACCAGAGGGGAATGGCAAGGCACTGCCTCAGTTTATATTATTCTGTGTTTTATATTGCAGATCTCTTCCCTGATTTGCTTAAGAGTATTTATCTTGATTCTTGAAAATTCTGTGTTCACATAGTTCTGCTCCAGATGGTGTGTTTTTCCATCATGTTGTCTCCCTCTTAAGGAATTTGTGCTCCTCAGGTTTGTGTCTACTTTGGCCTGGGAGCTCATGTTCTCTTGGGGCAATCAACCTCCCTACCTATTAACATGTACTGAGAAAGGACTGAAAACTAGGGAATGTTGTTGGCAGTTCTGGCGAGTTTGAGGACAGGAGAGGAAAGAGACCTAGAGTGGAGTGCCACAGGCCCCAAATAGCCAGTACTGATTATCCCCATTTGTTGATACTGCACTAGGAAACTTCTCCGATTAGTGTGTCACCTTCAAACCCTCAGGGAGAATCTAGAAAATTTCTAGATTTTTTAAGCATACATTTAAGTCATTTAATCCTCACAAGATGACTAACTGTCCATCAAAATTCATGTTTCTCCTCCCATAGTAGAGAACTGAGGTGAGGAAGGGACTGCCTAGCTAAGGCTGCTCAGCCACTTGCGTTTTAGTGAGACTATTAACCATTCCTGCCAATGGAATATAAACAGAAATGGTAAGTGTTGCATCAAGGCCAACAGATTTGTTTTCTTCACCTCCTCTTTCCTGCATGCAGAGGACTCCCAAAGCCCTAGCAAGTGGTAGAACCACAAGATGGAAGAAATCAGGGTCCCCGAATGATGGATGGAGTATGTATGATCAGGGATATTTGCCGTGTATGCAAAAGAGAAATAAGCTTTAATTTCATTCAGCCATTGAAATGTTAGTGTTTATGTTATAGTAGCTAGGTCCGGATCTGTCCAATAGTCTTCACTTCTGCTGCTTCTTTCTCCATGGTTCAAACCAGCTGACCTCTTTCCTGTGAATTATTGTAGTAACCTCCTCATTTGCCTCTCTGCTTCCATTCCCTAACTAATACAGGTAGGTGTTAGTAATATACCCATTTTGGGGCGCCTGGGTGGTGGCTCAGTCAGTTAAGCATCCGACTCTTGATTTTAACTCAGGTCATAATCTCATGGTTAGTGGGTTCAAGCCCCACATCCAGCTCTGCACTGACAGCACAGAGCCTGCTTGGGATTCTCTCTAGGCCCCTTCCCCACTGGCATGCTCTCTTTCTCAAAATAAATAAAAAAATTTTTTTAAATACCCATTTTACAGATGCAGAAACTTGACTTCATTGGCAAAGCTAGGATTTTAATCCGGGCAATCTAGTTCTAGATTCTATACTGCTTTCTAAAGTTCTACTGGACTAAAGTCTGTTTCTTTCCAACTGCATTTTACTGAAGACTGCACAGGATATCAGACACATGCTAATATCTTTACTTTTATTTTTTTTAAGTTTATTTATTTATTTTGAGAGAGGGAGGGAGAGAATCCCAAGCAATCTCCATGCTGTCAGCACGGAGCCCGACTCAGGGCTTGAACTCATGAACAGTAAAATCATGACCTGAGCTGAAATCAAGAGTCAAATGGTTAACCTACTGAGCCACCCAGGTGCCCCTTTACATTTTTGAGCCTCCAAACCCACCAATTACTGACTTACAATAAGCGTGTGGTCAGATCCCAAGAGATCACAGGGAACTGTGACTATTTTGTGTCTCTGTGTTTTTGTATTCTATAAGATGGTTGGTCAGGTGCAGCCATCAGAGGAGACAGAGGAGAGGCTCAGGAAACCAGTTTATTATACTCACAGTTCCTAGAGATGGGAGGCATGGCACACCACACAGAGCCACGTGAGAAACACACCAGGGTGGTTAGGAGGCAGAAGACAGGACTCAGGGGAAGGCTTAGGCCGTAGTCTTTGTTGGGGATTCTGAGGGAAAGGCAGGGCAGGGCAGGATGAACACTTTAAGATTGGCTACTTTAAATGTTCTCATTAGGTTTTGGACCTAAGAGGTGGTCCCCTGTTGCCTGGCAGCTGTCCCTGGCATGATTAAGCCAGAAGAATAGTGCCTCCTAGTCTTTTATTTACTCTCTCCATTATTACTACATACCTGTTTTTCAACTGCATCAAGGTCTCCAATTATTGACCTTTCTCCCTATTCATCAGTCTCCTCTTGGCTTCATTTCCTTCTCTATCCAGCCTAGGTACCATGAGCATTTGATTTATCCACTCCTCTGCCAGTGTCCTTAATCCTCATTGCCTCTTTTTCCTCCCACTCAGCAAAACCTTCCACGGTAGATCAGCCTAGCTCTGCACATTGACCAAGTGTTGACAATTGCCCATTTTTTTAACCCTCTGCCTTGACTTAACCAAACTTAAGCGAGGTTTCTCTTCTCTCCCAGACAGCCCCTGACATTTAACTTGACCTCATTTCTGAGCAAGCGCTAAAATGCAGAACATCCTCCCTTAACAGCTCTTCCTGCGAATCGGCTATCAGCTGAACACAGAAATATTTCCTGTCAGATGAACCTGATCATGCTTGCTGCTTACCTCCTTACTTGCCAGTTTCCCCATAAAAGTTCCTGTCAGTCCTCCCTATAAAGAAAAAGCCTTTATCTGACTTAACCGCATTTACTGCCCTTGCATCCGTGCTTCTATTAAGCACTCCTGGAGAATATTGCACATCCTTGGAGATTGTTGCCTTGCAGACTCAAGTCTTTTCTCACTCCCTGTACTCTCCCAGCAAATGACTTTTTACTTCTCTCAAGAAAGTGAATGTATTATTAGATGGGAGCTCTTGCAAAGATTCTTTGGTTGACCAAACTTTGTCAGGCTCCTGAATCTTCTCCTTGGCCCATCTATGCACTTTATTTTATTTTTTTATTTAATTTCATTTATTATTTTATTATTTTTAACGTTTATTTATTTTTGGCAGACACAAAAAGAGCACAAGCAGGGGAAAGGCAGAGAGAGAGGGAGACACAGAATCCAAAGCAGGCTTCAGGCTCTGAGTTGTCAGCACAGAGCCCAACATGGGGGGCTCAAACCCACAAACTGTGAGATCATGACCTGAGTTGGAGTCGATGCTTACCCAGCTGAGTCACCCAGGCACTCCACCATCTGTGCACTTTAAAATCCAGTTTTAGGGGAGCATGGGTGACTCAGTCCATTGAGCATCTGACTCTTGGTTTCAGCTCAGGTCATGATCTCACAGTTCATGAGTTCAAGCCCTGCATCAGGCTCTGCACTGACAGCGTGGAGCCTGCTTGAGATTCTCTGTCTCCCTCTTTCTTTGCCCCTCCCCTGCTCACACACACACTCTCTCTCTCTCTCAAAATAAATAAACATTTAAAAAAAGATTATAGCTAGAAGGAACCCAAGACACAGCATTACTAAGTTACAAGCTATAGCATTTCTCCTGGTAAAATGGCCACTATGGTGAGTGCATAGATTTCATAGTTTTAGAACTAAATTTATTGGTGTTCACTGCATTAATAGCTTGGTATATCACTTTCCCAAACCACAAGAGCCAGGACTTGTCTTTGGTCACACGGAAGCTGGCAGCTGATGCATATTACGTTCACTTATTTAAGAAATACTTCTGGCGAGTTTAACTATGTTACAGGCACTGTACCAGGCACTGAGAGTAAGCAGTGAACAAAACAAAGTGATTTTCTTCATAGAGCTGACGTAAAATGGGGAGAGATAGATGATAAATACAGAAACGGCAGTTGCTGAGTACTGTGGAGAAAAATAAGGCAGAGTAAGGAGGACGGAGGATGTTAGGGGGAGAAAGAGAAGGGGCCTCTCTGATAAGGCAATATTTGAACAGAAATCTGAAGGAAATGAAGAATTAGCCATGTGTTTTTCTGGGGGAAGAACATTCTAGGCAAAGGAATCATAAATGCCAAGGCTCTGCCTGGGAATTGCACGTCACATTTGAGCAAGGTTGCTGCAGCGTGAGAGGAAGAGTGACAGGAAATGTACTTAAGAGAGGTGAGAAGAGGGACTTTTGCTTTAGATGACGTAGGCCTTCTAGGCCATTGTAAGGACTTTGACTTTTCCTCTTGGGTGGGGCACAATTGGAGGATTTTGAATAAAGGAAGCAATGTGATCTGATGTTCATTTTAAAAGAATCCTTCTGGTTGCTATGTGAATAGAATATAAGAGGTCCAGGGTGTAAGACAAGTGAGACAAGTGAGTTCTTTTTTTTTTTTTCATTTAATTTTTTAATGTTTATTTATTTTTGAGAGAGTGAGAGAGAGAAAGAGAGAGAATGTGAGCGGGGGAAGGACAGAGAGGGAGGGAGATACAGAATCCAAAGCAGGCTCCAGGCTCCAAGCTGTCAGCATAGAGCCCAACATGTGTGCAGCTCAAACTCCCAAACGGTGAGATCATGACCTGAGCTGAAATCAGATGCTTAACCGACTGAGCCACCCAGGTGCCCCAACAAGTGAGTTCTTTATAATCCAGATAAGATGGAACTTGGGATGGTAAAGCTAGATGGGGCCTACTGATGGATTAGATGTGGGGTATATGTGAAAAAGAGGAGCAAAGAATGATTTCACGTAGCTTGAACAAATGGAAGAATAGAAATTGCCATTTACTGAGAATGAGAAAAACTGGGGTGGAGTAGTTTTAGAGGGATCAGATCAGGATGCTTTAAGTTTGAGGTGCCTATTATACATCTACATAGAGATGTTAAAAAGGCAATTCGATATACTAGTCTAGGATTCAGAGTAGAGATTCAGGCTGGAGAGAGAAATTTGGAATGATCAGAATATGAAAGTATTCAAGGCCAAGAGGTGGGATGTCAGCCCCTTTGCGCCACCTCCTCATTTCTCTATTCGTACTGCTCACTCCCTGGAGTTGTCCAAATCTAGTGTCTCTTGAACCCCAATACAAACTATTTTTTGATCCCATAACTTTTCACTGTGCTTTAGCACCCTCACATCCTCACATCCTTCTTTATCATACTTGCCCATGGTCCATGATCCATCATTGTAACCACTCTCTGGAACAGCCCCTCAGCAAAGTTGCCCCTCTTTCCCTGCATAATATTGAACTAGGAAAACCTCCGCCTTAGTTAAATTCAATTCCCTGCCTACTGCAGGCTTGCATCCGTGCAGATAAACAGCTGGAGAAACATTGACCGTGCTGACTTGTTTCATTGAAATTCTTGACCACTAACCTCAAATAGGAACATACTGCTGCCTGGCAATTTTACCACATGTTCCAAGTCGATTCATTCTGTCACTGTCCTAGATCTCCATTTCGTTACTTCTCCTGAAACTTCTAGTACCTCCTTCCTCCTTCCCTTAGTTGATGACTTTGCATCCCATTTCAGTGATGAAGTGAGAAACAACCAGAAGAAAATTCTTCATGCTCCCACTGTGACATTTATACTCACCTATCCATCCTTCTCTCACTTACTATAGATGAACATTTTACTCGATGTTCTTACTTAGGACCCACCCCTGTGATTGCACACCGATTGTTATTACTAACCCTCTCAAGGTTATTACTCTAGTAATTTCCTCCTGTCTCCTGGATCAGTCCCATCATCATATACATATACACTGATATCCCTCATCTTTAAAAAAAAAAGTCCCTTTCTTGAGCCCATATTCTCCAGCTAGCACACCGTTTCTTTCTCTGCTCCCTTTGTTTTTCAACATTTTTTATTATGGTAAAATACACATAAATTTACCATGTTAACCATTTCTAGTATACACTTCATTATAAGTACATTCATAATGTACAGTCATCACCACCATCCATCTCCATACTTTTAGTCTTGTTAAACTGAAATTCCATTCCCATTAAAGTATAACTTTCCTTTCCATCTGCCCCTCAGCCTCTGGCAACCTACTTTCTGTCTTTATGATTTTGACATTTATGATTTTTGTCTTTATGATTCTAAGTACCTCAGATAAGTGGAATCATACAGTATTTGTCTTTTTGCGGCTGCTTATTTCACTTAGCATAATGTCCTAAAGGTTCATCCATTTTGTAGCATATTTCAGAATTTCCTTTCTTTGTAAGGCTGAATAATATTCCATTATATGTGTGTAACACCTTTTGCTTATCCATTCATCTGTTGCTGGGCTCTTGGATATTTTAGCTATTGTGAATACTGCTGCTATGAACATGAATATCTTTTCAAGATCCTGCTTTCAGTCTTTTGGGTTTATAACCAGAAATGGAATTGCTGGATCATATGTAATCCTATTTTTAATCTTTTGAGGAACTGCCATACTGTTTTCCATAGTGGCTTTACCATTTTACATTCCCACCAACAATGTGCAAAAGTTTTAATCTTTCCGTGTCCTTGCCAATGCTTGCTTTCTTTTTTCTCTTCATTTTTTATTAATAGTAGTCATTCTAATGGATGTGAGGTGGTATCTCAGTGTAGTTATGATTTACATCTCCCTAATGATTAGTGATGTTGAGCATCCTTTCATGTGTTTATTGGCCGTTTGTCTATCATCTTTGGAAAAAGATCTGTTCAAGTCCATTGCCCATTTTTTAACAGGGCTATTTGTGTCTTGTTGTTGTTGAGTTACAGGAGTTCTCTCTATATTCTGGATATTAATGCCTTTATCAGATATATGATTTGCAAATATTTTTGTCCATTCTGTAGGTTGCTTTTTTATTCTGTTGATAGTGTCGCTTGATGCACACAATTTAAAAATGTTCATGAAGTCCAATTTTAAAGTTAAAAAAATTTTTTTAATGTTTTTATTTATATTTGAGACAGAGAGAGACAAAGCATAAGCAGGGGAGGGGCAGAGAGAGAGGGAGACACAGAATCCGAAGCAGGCTCCAGGCTCTGAGCTGTCAGCGCAAAGCCTGACACAGGGCTTGAACTCACGGACTGTGAGATCATGACCTGAGCCGAAGTTGGATGCTTAACTGACTGAGCCACCCAGGCGCCCCTAAAGTATTTTTCTTTTGTTACCTATATCTTTGGTGTCATCCAAGAAATCATCACCAAATCCAAGGTTGTGAAGCTTTTATCATATGTTTTCTTCTAATAGTTTTATTGTGGTTTTACATTTAGGTCTTTGATACATTTTGAGTTGAGTTTTGTATATGGTGTTAGGTAAGGTTCCAACTTCATTATTTTACATGGGGATATCCAGTTTTCCCAGCCCCATTTGTTGAAAAGAATATCATTTCCCCATTAAATGGTCTTGGCAACCTTGTCAAAAATCATTTGACCATATATATGCAAGAGTTTATTTCTGGGCTTTCTCTTCTAGTGGTTTATATGTGTATTTTATGCCAACACTACACTATTTTGATTACTGTAGTTTGCAGTAAGTCTTGAAATCAGAAAGTATGAATCCTCTAGTTTTTTGTTTTGTTTTGTTTTTCAAGATTATTTTGGCTATTTGGGGTCCCTGAGATTCTATATGCATTTTAGGATAGGTCTTTCTATTTCTGCAAAAATCATCATTGGGCTTTTCATGGGATTGCATCGAATCTGTAGGTCACTTTGGGTAGTATTGATATTTTAACAATATTAAATTTTCCAATTTGTGAACATGGAATGTGTTTTCATTTATTTACATCTTCTTTACTTTCCTTTAGCAATGTGTTGTAGTTTTCAACATACAAGTTTTTCACCTCCTTGGTTCAGGTTAGATTGTAACTATTTCACTCTTTTTGATGCTATTGTAAATTGAATTCCTTTGTAATTTACTTTTCAGATTGTTCATTGTTAGTGTATGGAAATAGCAACTGATTTTTGTGTGTTAACTCTGTATCAGGATACTTTGTTGAATTCATTTATTAGATATAACAGCTTATTTTGTGTTTGGTGTCTTTAGGATTTTCTACATAGAAGATCATATCATCTGCAAACAGATAATTTTGCTTCTCTCTTTTCTTTTCTTTTCTTTTCTTTTCTTTAATTTGAGAGAGAGAACACATGCACAAGAGTTGGGAAGAAGAGCAGAGGGAGAGAGAATCTTTTTATTTATTTTTTATTTATTTTTAATGTTTATTTTTGAGACAATGCGAGAGAGTGCAGGCAGCAGAGGGGCAGACAGAGGGAGACACAGAATCTGAAGCGGGCCCCAGGTCTGAGCTGTCAGCCCAGAGCCCGATGTGGGGCTTGGACTCACCAACTGCAAGATCATGACCTGAGCTGAAGTCGGTCACTTAACCGACTGAGCCACTCAGGCTCCCCTTGAGAGAGAGCATCTTAAGCAGGCTCCACACTCAGCACAGACCCCAATGCGGGGCCCAATCGCACGACCATGAGATCACGACCTGAGCTGAAATCAGGAGTCAGATGCTTAACTGACTGAGCCACCCAGGCACCCCTGCTTCTTCCTTTTCAATTTGGTTGCCTTTTATTGCTTTTTCTTGCCTAATCTAGCTAGAACTTCCAGTACTTGGTTGAATAGAAGTAGTGAAAACAGGCATTCTTGCCTTGTTTCTAATGTTAGAGGAAAAGCTTTTAGCCTTTCACCATTGAGTATGATGTTTGCTGTAAGTGTTTTATATATGGCTTTTACTATATTGAGGTAGTTTCTTTCTATATCTGGTTTTATGAGTATTTTTATCATGAAAGAGTGTTGGGTTTTGTAAAATGCCTTTTATGTTCAACTGAGATGATCGTGTGTATTTTTTTTCTTTCATTCGGTTAATGGGTGTATTACATTTATTTTTTCTTAATGTTTACTTACTTATTTTGAGAGAGAGCAAGAGAGGGGTAGAGAGAGAGGGGGAGAGAGAGAATCCCAAACAGGTTCTGTGCTTTCAGCGCAGAGCCCAACGCTCATTTTTCCTTCTGTTATTGATTTCTGACTTCATTCTCTTGTTGGAGAAGGTACTCTGTATGACATCTGTCTTTTAAAATCTATTGAGACTTGGGGCATCTGGGTGGCTCAGTTGATTAAGCGTCTTGACTTCAACTCAGGTCATGATCTCACAGTTCATGGGTGCAAGACCCGCTTCAGGGTCTGAGCTGTCAGAGCTTGGATCCTGCTTGGGATTCTGTATCTCCATCTCTATCTCCCCTTCCCCTGCTCACACTTTGTCTCTCTCTTGTCTCTCAAAAATAAATAAAACATTTTTAAAAAATCTATTGAGACTTAATTTGTGGCCTAACATATGGTCTGTTTGGAAAATGTTCCATTTTTCACTTGAGAAGAATGTGTGTGCTGTTGTTGGGGAGAGTGTTCTGAATATATCTGTTAGATTAGTTGGTCTTTTGTGTTAAGTCCTCTATTTCCTTACTTATCTTCTGTCTGGTGGTTTAACCATTATTGTGAGTAGGCAGTTGAAGTCTCCAGTTATCGTAAAACTATCTGTCTCTGCCTTCAGCTCTGTCACTTTTTGCTTTATATATTTTGATGGGCTATCATTAGGTGCATAAATGTTTATTTGTTTATTTTCTTTAACATTTATTTATTTTTGAGAGAGAGAGAGCATGAGCCAGGGGAGGGGCAGAGAGAGAGGGAGACACAGAATCCAATGCAGGCTCCAGATTCCAAGCTGTCATCACAGAGCCCAATGAGGGGCTCAAACCCATGAACCGTGAGATCATGACCTGGGCTGAAGTTGGATGCTTAACCGACTGAGTCACCCAGGCGCCCCATAGGTGCATACATGTTTATAATTACTATATATTCTTTGTGTATTAAAACTTTTATTAGTATATATACTATCCCTTTTTATCTCTTGTAACCATTTTTTTTTTCAACGTTTATTTATTTTTGGGACAGAGAGAGACAGAGCATGAACGGGGGAGGGGCAGAGAGAGAGGGAGACACAGAATCGGAAACAGGCTCCAGGCTCTGAGCCATCAGCCCAGAGCCCGACGCGGGGCTCGAACTCACGGACCACGAGATCGTGACCTGGCTGAAGTCGGACGCTTAACCGACTGCGCCACCCAGGCGCCCCTCCATTTTTTATTTAAAGTATACTTTGTCTGATGCAGGGGCACCTGGGTGGCTCAAGTGTCCGACTTGATCTAAGCTCAGGTTTTGATCTCAGGGTGTTGGGTTCAAGCCCTGCGTTGGGCTCCATGCTGGGCATGAAGCCTACTTTAAAAAATAAATAATTAACTAAATAAGTAAGTAAGTATATATAGATAGCCACACTTGCTCTTTTGCTTACTGTTTTCATGGACTAGAATGTCTTTCCCATCCTTTTCCTTTCAGTCTGTTTGTGTGTTTGGATCTAAAGCAAGTGTCTTGTAGAGAGCAAATAGTTGGATCATGTTTTTTTAACCCGTTCTGCCAATCTCTGTGTTTTGATTGGAGAGTTTAATCCTCTCTCTTTCTCTCTCTCTCTCTCTCTCTCTCTCTCTCTCTCTCTCACACACATAAAAATAAACATTAAAGGGGCGCCTGGGTGGCTCAGTCAGTTAAGCGTCCGACGTCGGCTCAGGTCATGATCTCATGGTCCGTGAGTTCGAGCCCCGCATCGGGCTCTGTGCTGACAGCTCGGAGCCTGGAGCCTGCTTCGGATTCTGTGTCTCCCTCTCTCTCTGACCCTTCCCCATTCCTGCTCTGTCTCTCTCTGTCTCAAAAATAAACATTAAAAAAAATTAAAAAAAAAATAAACATTAAAAAAAGAGAAAATGCTACCATAAAATTTTTAAAAAATGAGTAAGTGTATTTATGGTATTAGAAGTCAGGGTACTGACTGTAGAAGAAAAGACATACTAATATCAAATAGGGACAGGCAAAAATGACCTCTCTGGAGATGGATTGAAATTGAAGGTATTGGTGTGAACTCATGGTCTCTAAAATATGTATGTTTATGTAGATAAGCATGTTTATGTGCACATGCATATATGTTTATTTATATGTATTTATACATACACATACAGTATTTCCTAGCTGTGTCTGTTGAAAGGGCCACAAAGTCACCCCAGTAGCAATGAGCACACTTAGTGCCCAAGTCTTAATTGTTTCCTAGGGCAATTAATAAATTATCACAAACCAGGCAGCTTGAAACAACAGAAATGTATCCTCTCATGGCTCAGGATGCCAGATGTCCCAAATCAAGGTGTCAGCAGGGTTGGTTCCTTCTGGAGGCTCTGAGGGAGAATCTGTTTGTTGGGGAACATCATCAAAAAGATGTGACAGCTAATTGACCCATGAACTGGACCCAGGCATTCGGAGGCTTCTCACTCCCTCCTCTACTCTTGGAATGCGGGCTCTGCTTGTCTTTCCCAGAGGCTCCCAGAGGCTGCTCCAAGGACAGAGCCTGGAGATAATGATGTGGTGCTGAAGGCGCTGCATGGTTTATGTGACTGAGCTCAGGGCCTCTTTATAAACTTTTAAACTTTGGAGATTTGGTGGGCAGGATCCATTCATCTTGCTGCTGCCAAGACAAGCCTCATATATAAGTTCCTTTTGCCACCTACCAACCTGGAGTGCCGTCTTTCTTCACTCTCTCTCTGCCCTCTGTGTATAGGGACCCATTTCAGATTATACCTGGGAAGCTCCCAAGAGGGTTGTGAATCGTTCTGTGCCTCTCTCCTGTCTTCTCATGGTTGCTGGCAGTCCTAGGTGCTCCTTGGCTTATAATTGTGTCACTCCAGCCTCTGTCTCTGTCATCACCTGGCCTTCTTCCTTGTGCATCTGTGTGTCTCCAAATCTCCTCTCTGTATAAGAACACCAGTCTTTGGATTTACGATATACTCTAATCCAGTGTGACCTCATCTTAACTTGATTACATCTGCAAAGACTCTTTCTCCACATAAGATCACATTCACAGGTTCTGCAGGTTAGGGCTGTAATATATCTTTTGAGGGGATATAATTCAACTCACAAAAGAGTTTCTAATACCATTTCCCATTAAGAGGAACCAGGTCACCCCAGAGAAATAGCTATTTCCAGAGCTGGAGAAGGGTGGATATAAGATGAACCTGGAATATCTTGTTATTCCAGGAAGTTATGAAGTTCTAAAAAATAAATGAGGGGGGCATGTTGCAAGGATGCAAGAGGCTGAGGGCTGACTAGAAAATTTGGTGGGAATGCTGCAGTCAGAAAGCCACTTTACAGCCATTGTGGCAATGATTAGATCAACCCGTTAACTAATTAAGAATCATGAATGGATGTTCAATCCAAGGAGAAATTTTGATGAGGAGCCTAATATTTGATTTTCTTGGAGGAGAATAAACAATAAAATATAGTGGAAAAATTGGGCAACACATTCACTAAGTGATCAAAATTAACATTACCAATGAGGAGTAAATGGACATCATGTGCTCCAGATATGATGCACTAGCAGGATGAACATCATCTATACAGTATTCTCAAGAATGCATAATTTTGATCTGTTTATGAAGCAACGCCAGATGAATCCAAAACAAGAAATGTTCAATTAAATGTGGGGATGGGTAGGTAGGGAGACTATATTTTTCAAAAATGGCAATGTTATAGTCAAAATCCTAGATACAGAAAATAGAATGGTGGGGTGCCTGGGTGACTGCATCCATTAAGCATCCAACACTTGATTTCAGCTGAGGTCTTGATATCAGGGTTGTGAGTTCAAGCCCCACATTGGGCTTCATGCTGGGCATGAAGCCTACTAAAAAAAAAAAAAAAAAAAAAAAAGAAAGAGAAAGAAAGAAAAAGAAAGAAAGAAAGAGAAAGAAAGAAAAGAAAGAAAAAGAGAAAATAAAGCAGAATGGAGATTGCCAAGTACTGCAGGGAGGGGAAGATAGGGAGCTAGTGTTTAATGAATACAGAGTTTCGGTTGGGGAAGATGAAAAAGTTCTGGAGATGGAGGATGGTGATGGTTGCAAAGACGTGAATGTACTTAATGCCACAGAACTGTACATTTAAAAGGTTAAAATGGTAAATTTTATGTCGTGTATTTTATCACAGTGAAAAAGTGTCAGTGTTGGGGCACCTGGGTGGCTCAGTCGGTTAAGCATCCGACTTCGGCTCAGGTCACGATCTCACTGTCTGTGAGTTCGAGCCCCGCATCGGGCTCTGTGCTGACAGCTCAGAGGCTGGGAGCCTGTTCCGGATTCTGTGTCTCCCTCTCTCTCTGACCCTCCCCCGTTCATGCTCTGTCTCTCCCTGTCTCAAAAATACGTTAAAAAAATTTTTTTAAAAAGTGTCAATGTTGTGAAATGCAAATAAAGGCTATAGAAATGTTCCAGATTAAAAGATATTAAAGAGACACGACAACTAAATGCAATACATAACTATAGACTGGCTCCAAGAACAGGAGGGAAAGAATGTTACAAAGGATACCAGGTCAAGGGACAACACTGAAATTGGAATTTGGATGGCAGATTAAAGTATTATATCAATTGAATTTATGGAATTGATAACTATACAGTAGTTATGTAAGAGAATATCCTTGGGGCACCTGGGTGGCTCAGTCAGTTAAGTGTCTAGGTCTTGATTTCAGCTTAGGTCATGATCTCACAGTTCGTGAGATCGAGCCCTGCATTGAGGGTCTGCGCTGACAGTGTGGAGCCTGCTTGTAATTCACTCTGCCCCTCCCCTGCTTGCACTGTCTCTCAAAATAAATATTTTTTACATTTATTTTTATTTTTTTAATGTTTATTTATTATTGAGAGACAGAGAGAGAGCATGAGTATGGGAGGGAGAGACAGAGAGAGGAGGAGACACAGAATCCGAAGCAGGCTCCAGTCTCTGAGCTGTCAGCACAGAGCCCAATGCAGAACTCGAACTCACAAACCATGAGATCATGACCTGAGCTGAAGTCGGACACTCAACTGACTGAGCCACCCAGGCGCCCCATAAATATTTTTTTTTTAAAAAGAGAATATCCCTGTTCTTGAGAAATACACACTGAAGTGTTTTATGTAGCTTACCAACAAATAGTTCAAATATTATGTAATACACATACATGCACACATACCTGTATGTGTGTGTATACAGATTGAGGTGGGGGTGGAGCTTGGGAGGAATGATAAATGAGGTAAAATGTTAACAATACTTGAATGTGAATAAGGCTATATAGGTTTATTGCATTATTTTATTTTTTCAATTTTTTATAAATTTGAAATTATTTCCAAATGAAAAGTATAAAAAAAACAAAAACAACATCCCAAAGAGTTCATTGCTTTTATTCCATTCTCTTTTTATTTTTTATTAAAAAAATTTTTTTAGTTTATTTTTGAGAGACAGAACACGAGCAGGGGAAGGGCAGAAAGAGAGAGAGGGAGACACAGAATCCAAAGCAGGATCCAGGCTCTGAGCTGTCAGCACAGAGCCCTGCGCAGGGCTCAAACTCATAAGCCATGAGATCATGACCTGAGCCGAAGTCAGACGCTTAACCAACTGAGTCACCCAGGTGCCCCACTAAACCCACTCTAGTCAGGCTGTCTGTCCCACAACTCCACTAAAATACAGTTGTCAAGGTTACCAATTACATCTAGTTTGCCAACTCCAGTCATCAATTCTTGGTCTTTTACTTGACCTATCACTAGCTTTCACACAGTTTATGATTCCCTTTATGAAACGTGTTCTCTGGAGTTCTGGACACCACTCTTTAATGGTTCTTCTCTCACACTCCTGGCTGCTTCCTGTCAGTCTCTTTGGCAGCTCCCTTTTAAGTCTCCCCCTTCTAAACATTGGAGTGCGCCAGGCCTAGAATCAAGCCATCTCGGAGTTCCTTTGTGACGTCTGGGTCCATTTCCCAATCTCATTCTGGTGTCTTTATTCACTCACCCTAATTTGAGCACGTGGTATTCTTCTAGGAAATGTAAGGTCCTCCTCCCTTTGAGGTCTTACCCAAGTTCAATTCCCTATTACCTGTTTCCTGGTTCAGAGCAGTTGATAGCTGTGCACAGTATGGGAAGTCTCTCATACTACCCTGAGCACACATTCTAGGAGAGGGATGTGGGGCTGGAAACTCTATTTTTAAAGTCCTGGAGAGGCCCTAAATGTAATTATCCCTTCAGAAATGAGAAATCTAGGGTCCAGTGAAGGGAAGGCCCTTGCTGTCAGCCATTCAGCTGATTACTGGCAGTATTTGAGCTAAGGCCAAGGTGTCTCTGCTGTCTCCTTAAGTGGTAACTTAACGTGTTTGTTTTAGGAACTTCAAGAACCTGATGAAAGCTACAGACTTTTTCCAGTGGTCAGTGGGGTGTAGCTAGTACATTCTTTTTCATCTAATTTCAGGAGCCTCGTGGCCCCTTAGAGCACATCCAGACCTCAGGTTGCAAACCTCTGCTACATCAGAAAAATCCAAAACGTGGAGAAATCTACAGGATAACTGATTCTGTATCTTCAACAAATCAAGAGTGTGAAAAACTGGGGAGAGGAGAGTATAAAATTTAAAGATTAAAAGAGTTTTAGGAAGTAACAGTCAAATGCAGCATGTACACCTTGTTTGAATTCTGATTTAAACAAAGTGTCCCCCCCCCACCGGGGGACTACCACTGAAATTTACATAGAGTATAGGATGACTTGAAGGAATTATTTTCTTAGATGTGAAATCATTATGTAAGAGAATTTATTTTTTAGAGATGAGCATCAAAGTATTTAGGGTTTAAATGTCATGATGTCTGGGATTTATTTTATTTTTTTATGTTTATTTTTATTAAAAAATGTTTAGTGTTCATTTATTTTTAAGAGAAAGGGAGAGAGAATGCAAGCCGGGGAACGGCAGAGAGAGAGGAGGACATAGGATCCAAAGCAGGCTCTGCACTGACAGCAAAGAGCCCAGTGCGAGGTTCCTACTCACAAACCACGAGATCATGACCTGAGCCGAAGTCTGATGCTTAACTGACTGAGCCACCCAGGTGCCCTTGGGATTTATTTTAAAATACAAAGAAAAAAATAGATGAAGCAGTTTTTGCAAGAGGTTTATGATTAAATCTAGGAGATGGGGATCTGGAGGTTTGTTTTAATACTATTCTACTTTTGAGATTGAAAAATTTTCATAATAAAAAGAATATACCAACAAGAGGATATCTAGATTGTCACAGCTAGTACCAAGGTTTTGAGACTCCCTAAAGACCCAACCATAGAATTCCTGACTCTAGGACCACAGCAGCTAGATTGTGTGTGTGTGTGTGTGTGTGTGTGTGTGTGTGTGTGTGTGTGTTTTGTCACGGTGTCTTATTTTTGACTGGAGGACCCACTGATATCCTACAAAATGAGTTAGATAGGTATTGCTGTTCCCTTTCTGGGAGTTTCAGGGAATTTGTCCATTTCACCTATGTTGTCAAAATTATGGGCATAGAGTTATTCATAGTATATAGTCCTTATTCTTTTAATGCCTGCAGGGTCTGTAGTGATGTTCATGGCTCTTTCATCCCTGATAATGGCAGTATGTGCACTATCGTCTTTCTGACATAGACAAACAGAGGTCAGAAAGGAAGGATGAAGGATGAAGCATGCAGAGCCAGCTGGACCATCCTTATTTCTGCTGCTTGGTCAGTCATCTTTTTGGGGCTTCCTGTCCCCGCCCATAACTCTTATACTCTCCATGTGGACCTATACTGCTTGGCCTCTGAGGTGAATTCGCCTTCTCAGAATGTTCTCTTGCCCTCTACCCCTGGCTTCTCCCACAAAGCTAAACTCAGGTATAGAGAGTAGAATAACAAAGGAGAGCTTGGGATGAGGGGTAGAAAATGGCATAGATGGCTCACCAAAAGCTGATGGAAGGTTCAGCTTACCTGGAGAGAGGCAACTCTGAAGTTCCCGTGGTAGGGAAAGGAGATCAGGGAAGGAACACAGTTACTGTCAGGGACAACTTCCTCCACTTTACCACCCCTTCCCTTTAACTTTTGTATCCTTCATCGCTAGAGGGAAGGGATCATGAGATACACTCAGGGTCTCCTCAACACTCATCACACCTGCCATTTGGGACTCCCAGCCATCAGCATGCAGAGCTATGAACAGTGGAGTAGAGTCTGCCTCCACTGCAAACCTCCAAACACGATGCCGGGTCTTCTGATTCTAAAGTCCATTTTCTTTCTACTATATCAGTGCCTTTTATATTAATGCCAGATCTTCATTCATTTCTGTGCCAGATACTTTCCTTCCTGTGGTCTTTGGGGGGGATGGAGGGAAGCAAGGAAGGAAGAGGACAAGGACAGACTCTTTTGGCTGAAGGCCTCCAGAGGGTAAGTGCCCAGTGTCTTTTGGGATCTTTTCCCACTCTCAGGAATATATATCTGGCCTCCCTGGCTACCTTTCTGGAGAAGCAATGTTTGAGGAACAGGGACACAAATTACAGGGCCTGCTGCAAATGAGAGCCTCCTCTTTATTCCATATATCGAAGCTTGTTTCTGGAGCTGGGTAGGGAAAGGGCTTTCGCTTGGCCCAATCTCTATGTGGGCCCTAGGGATAAGGGTCTAGATTATGGTGACAAGGCCTTTCTCCAGGTGGGAGTGAAAAGTCCTGACCTCCCGTCAGTCCCAGATTAGGGGGTGGGAGCAATGATGTGGGGCATTTCCTTGGTGAGGTGAATATCCGCTTCAGGCAGGCTCTTCCAGGCGAGTTCTAAGATCCCATAGTGAGCAATGCCCATGGGAAGTGTGGTACAGACATTATTCTGACCTGGGAGGGACACCACCTCCTGGAACTCCAGGGGACCCTTAGAGTTCTGAGAACCACCACAAAACAGGTGGTAAAACAACCGCTCCCCAGGAGCTAGGTCCGTGGCCCATAGGGCCTCCTTGTAGCTGATCTCTTGGGACTGGGGCTCCCCCTCAGTAATAGCTCCTGCAGAAGCCTCTGGATTCGGGGTGACTTAAGGTGGTACAGGTCCATGAGCTGGTAGAACTGTTCCATCCAAGTGGCGCTGTCATCTGCATATCGCTGTTGCAACATCCGCAGAACATAGTAGAGTGCCACAAACGTCTCCCATTGAGGCAGATCTTCCTTCTTCTTGGAGACGGCCTGTGCCTTCTTTTCCAGCTTGGGCAATTTGGGAAACCTGCCTTTATCCTTAAAAGCCCAGAAGTCCTTTTGAAACATCAGTGCAAGGGTTTGTTTTTCCACAGAGGCCCCAGCACCTGGGAACATGGCTTTTGTGGTGGGATGAAAGTGTCTCATCTCCATCTCCCTGAGAGCAGTGGACATCTGCTCTGCCCGTGCGCTCCTGTAAGGCTCTCCTAGAAGGTGCCAGTTTATACCCTTTGGGGTTGGAATCCTTTGGGTATCTAATGGAGGCTTTGATGGGGGGACAGCCAGAGGTTTTAACCAGCTTTCCTTTTCCTTTCCTTTTATAGGAGGGATCACTTTCAGGTACTTTGGACCCATGGGCTCCTTAGTGGGTTTTGCACTTCGTGATTCCAGGACCTGCTTGTGACGGTTCACAATGGCTTCGAGTTGGGCCAGATGTATCCAGTCTAGGTTTCCCTTTGAGGTGAGGTCTTTGAGAAGCTGGCACAATCTGTGGAAACTATCCCTAGAAAGCTGTTCTCCTGCCTCCATCCGTTCTAGGACATGGTGGAGCCACTCTACATCTGAGAGTCTTACCTCAGCGCCTGTTTTCTTAGCCAAGATTTGGGGCACAGGTAATTGTACCTCAGTCTGTCTCCTCAGAGATGGATGATGCCACAAAATCCACTGCCACTTGAGCCCTAGTGGTTTGCCTTGGAGTTTGTGAGCTTCCATGGTCTTCCTCAATATGTGAGATAAACATGAGGTCTTGAAGTCTGGCTCTGGGGACTGCAAAACTCTATCCAAAACTTGGAGAGGTATGGGCTTATGTTTCTTCAACAGTTCTTTTTTATCCAAAAACCTTGACTCTGGAAATGTCCTGGATGTCTCAAGTGTTCTGGCCTTTTCTTCCCAGGATACTTGTTTCATTGACACTGGCACTGGTATCTTCTCTTTCCTGTCCAGAGCTATTGAGATCAGTTTCTTGGAAGGGACTTTCAGAACTTTTAGTTGTATAGCACTGTCTTTGATATCAGGGATTCTTTTTCCAATAGAGGGGATTATTTCTCTTCCTCTTCGGTCTTTTTGTCTTTGTTCTTGAAACTTAGGTAGTTTTTCTTTTTTTAAGATCTCTTTTTCCTTGTCTGCCTCTTCTTCCAGTGAGCTTTTCTCTAGTGAGTCTTTCTCACTCAGACTTTCTGACTCTTCCTCACTGAAGCTTTCCTCCTCCTCCTCTGATACTTCCTCCTCCTCCTCTGATACTTCCTCCTCCTCCACTGATACTTCCTTCTCTTCTCCTTCCTCCTCTTCCTCCTCCTCCTCTTTTTCCTCCTCCTCTTCCTCTTTTTCCTCTTCCTCCTCACCCTGTTCCTGCACCTCCTCCTCCTCCTCTTTCTCCTCCTTTCCCTCCTCTTCCACCTCCACATCCTCCTCCACCACCCCCACCTCCATCACCCCTTCCCTTACTGCCCTCTCCTCCACTACTCCCTCCTTCTCCTCCTTTTCCTCCTCCTCCTCCTCCTCCTCCTCCTCCTCCTCCTCTTCCTGCACCTCTTTCTCCTTCCTCTTTTTCTTTTTCTTCTTCTCTTTCTCCTCCTCTCCCTCCTCTTCCACCTCCACCTCCTCCTCCACCACCCCCTCTTCCATCACCCCTTCCCTTACTGCCCCCTCCTCCACCACTCCCTCCTCCTCCTCTTCCTCCTCCTCTTCCTCCTCCTCTTCCTCCTCCTCCTGTTCCTGTACCTCCTCCTCCTCCTTCTCTTCCTCCTCCTTTCCCTCCTCTTCCACCTCCACCTCCTCCTCCACCACCCCCTCCTCCATCACCCCTTCCCTTACCGCCCCCTCCCCCACAACTCCCTCCTCCTCCTCTTCCTCCTCCTCCTCTTCCTCCTCCTCTTCCTCCTCCTCAGACAAGCTCTCTCCCTCTATTTCATCTAATAGGCTTTCCACTTCCTTGGAAAAGCTCTCCCTACTTTCCCCTTGACTGGGAAGCTCTCCCTTTGTTGTAACCACTGTCTTTAGCTCTTTTCTCTTTCTCGACCTTTGTTCAAGCAATGGTATTACCTCTTCTTCCTCTGTTACTGCTCCCTCCTCTTCTTCCTGTATGATTTCTCTCTGTTGTCTGGCCAATCTGCTTTCTTCCTTGGTTATTTCTTCCTCTTTCTTTATCATTCTTTTCATTTCCTTGGCCAGTTTTCTCTGCTTCTTAGCCAGTTTCTTCTCATCTTTGGTTATTTCCAGTTGTTCCTCTGAAAAATCCCACTCTTTAGCATCAAGTTTACTTTGTTCCTTGCCCAATCTCCTTTCCTTTGCAAAGAATGACCTCTTTCTCTTTGTCAGCTCTATTTCTTCCTGGGTCAGTTTCGTTTCTTCTTTGATAAGGTTTTGAAGTGCTGTTAAGATTTTGCCACTCGCTTTTGATTGTTCCTTGGAAGTGCCCTCCCTTTCTGTAGCCAACTTCCTTATTACTTTGGCCAGCTTCCTCTCTTCCTGGGCATACACTCTCTCTCCTCTAGTATATTCCAGTTTTCCTTTGGCAATGTCCCTTTGCTCTGTGGCCAATATCCTATCTTCATATGCCAGTATCTTCTCCTCTAGTGACAATTTCTTCTTGATTAGTTCTAGCTCATTCTTAGTCAGTTTCCCCTGTTTTAAGGCTTCTTTGGTCTCTCCTGAGAAGAGAGTTTGCTTTCCCTCAGCCAGCCTCACCTTCTCTTGGGCCAGTTTCTTCATTTCCATGTCCAGTGCCTTTTCTTCCTTGGTGCTCTCCCACTCTCCTCTGAGGAGTTTCAGTTCTTGAAATATCACCCTCTTCTCCACAGCTAACTTCATCTTGTCCAGGGATAGATTGTGCCGCTTCTCAGCCAGACTTTCCTCTAATTGGGCCAGCTTTTTCTCTGCCTTAGCCAGCTTCTCCTTCTTCTGGGAAAGTTTTTCCTTTTCTTCCATCAGCGTCTCCTCTACCTGAACCAGTTTCTTCTTGTACACATCCAGTTTCTCCTTTGCTTCAATTAATTTATTTCTGTTCTGGGTGAGGTTTTCTTTGAACTTCAGGAAGTTATTTTTCTTCTGAGTAAATTTTGCTCTCTCATAAAGCAGATTCTCCTTCTCCTGAGCCAGAGACTTCCCCCTCCAGGCTACGATATCCTTGTTCTTTATGAGTTTCTCCTTCTTCTGGACCAATTTTTCTTTTTCCCGGGCCAGTTTTAACTTGTTCTCCATCAGTTTTTTCCTTTTCTGGGCAAGCCTTTCCTCTTCTTCAGGCAGTTTCTCCTTGTCTTTGGCCAGTTTCCTCTCTTCCTGGATCAGCAACTCTTCTTCCAGGGCCAGTGCTTTCTCTTCCTTAATCAGTTTCTGTTCTTGACAGGCCAGTGTCTTCTCTTCCTGGCCCAGTCCTTCCTCCTCCTCAGCTAACTCCTTCTCTTCCTGGCTCAGTTCTTCTTCTTTCCAAGCCAGCTCCTCCTCTTCCAATGCCAGCTCCTCCAATTCCTGGGATAGTTCCTTTTCTTGGAATGCCAGATCTTGCTCCTTCTGCTCCAGTTTTTCCATTTTCTGGACTAATATTGTTTTTGCCTCAGCCAGCTTCCCTCCTTTCTTTGCTATTTTCTCTTCTTCTCGAGCCAGTGCCTCAGATTTCTTGGCCAGTTTCTTCCTTTTCTGGGCCAGTTTCTCTGCTTCCTGGGTTAGCTTCTCCTCTCTTTGGGCCAGTTTTTCCTCTTTGTGGACAAACATCCTCTCTGCCTGGGCCATTGTCCTGTCTCTTTGAGCCAGTTTCCCATATTCTCTGGCAAGTTTCCTCTCTTCCTGGGCCAGCTTTCTCTCTTCTTGTGCTAGCTTCTCTTCTTCTTGTGCCAGCTTCCTTTCTTCTTGGGCTCGTTTTCTTTCAGCCTGGGCCCATTTCCTCTCGATATAGGCCTGTTTATATTCTTTTTGGGTTTGTCTCAGCTCTTCTTCTTCTCCTCCTCCTTCTTCTCCTTCTCCCCATTCCTGAAACAATTTTTCTTCCTCCAGGGTCAATTCCTCCTCCTGATCCTTGAACTGTGGCTCCTTGGACCTGGCTGATACCTGTTCCCAGATCTCTGCCTGCTCACCCCATCTCAGCTTCCTCTTGTCCTCATCCAGCTTTTTCTCATCTGCGAGTGGCTTCTTTTTATCCGTTTGTGCTTCCTCCTCTTCCTCAAGATGCTTCCTGTCCGAAGCTTCCTTCCATTCATTCCAGGATATCCTCATCTCACCACGGGCCTGTGTCCACTCATCCCAGGACTTCTTCCACTCCTGCCAAGACAGCTTCCTCTCTTCTGTAACTGGTCTTCCTTCTTGTACAACCACTCCCTCCTCTGGTTTGGCCATTTCCTCCACTTCCTGACTCACATCCCTCTCTCCTTTGGCCACTTTCCTCTGTTTTTTATCCACTTTTATTCCCTGCCAGACTGCTTTCCTCTCTTGTTTAAAGGGCTTCTTAAAGGATTTCTTCTCTTCTTTCTTTGATATTCGTTTTCCCTTGGTTAGGTCACCTGGTTCTAAAAACATAACTTTCTTTTTCTTGCCTTTTTTGGAAATCACCTGGGTTTCCTGCAAGTTTGGCATGTTGCTTGCTTCCTTTTGCACTTGCTCATGTGCCTCTGGTATCTCATCCTCCCTCCTGATCACTACATCTTCTCTAATTGCCCCATCACGAATAAAAATTGGTTTCTCCTCTGGCCAGGCTACATCCCAGTTGAGGTCCTCAAGCAGAATGTCACTTTTTTTCTTCAAAAAGGGGCAGATCTCCTGAAAAAGTTCCCAACTGGGCTGCCGATCTGCCAGTACCTCTTGAGCCATGGTCACTAGCTCCATGTTTAGAGCTTCTGACATTTTGGTTTGGGAACCAGATATTCTCAGGGTCATAAGACGACACAGAGCATCCCGCCATGGTGAGCCATCTCCAGGGGTGGCCCTGTGGCCAGGCACTCCAGAGGCACCTCGCCCTCTGGCCTTCAGCGTCTTCACAACAGGTTCAACCTTTACAGCAGACAGAGATTTCTCAACTGTAACTCCAGATTCTTTTGTCTTCTTCTTGTGCCTCTTTAGGGGCTTCTTAACTGTTTTTTTCTTGCCTCTTCTGTCATGTAATTTCCTCAGCATTTTCAGGGTCAGTGCAGTATGGTCCTTTGGAGTGTCTTCCTCTGGAGGTTGTTGTTCAGCATCTTTTGAAATCTTTAACACACTTACGGTTGAAGACCTTCCAGAACGGATGGCTGTATCCTTCACCTCATATAGTGCAGCTTCACTCTGGTCACTTTCACCCTCTAAGGGACCTGGTGCTTTGCCAGCCCCTTTTATTTTCTTGAGGGCCCGCCATAATTTTCGGGCTGCAGGGAAGATCATGAGACATAGATAAGGAAGGCATGGCATGGAAGGCCTAAGTCACACCCTTCCCACTAATGGCATGAGCTAAGAGGAATTGCCATAAAAGAAGTAGCAACAGAGGGGGCTGAGGCTTAAAAAAAAAAAAAAAAAAAAAAAGGATTCTCCTTACTTTATTCCAGTCCTCCCCCCTCCCAAATCCTATAAACATAAGCCTTGAAGTCTCCCTGAGTTTGGGTAGATTCTTCCTAGGAAAGTTCTTTTGGTGAAAACATCTGTCTACTTGTCTCTAGTCCTACCTGGTTGATATCTCTTGACCCATGTTAGCCCTAACTGTGTTGCCTCTTGGGGACCCTGAGGCATGAACCAGATCACCCCATACATACTGTGCTTTTTTCTCCCTGCTCGGCCCCGTCTTTGGCCTTTGCTGGGCTTGATGGCAACTTCAGATTCTTTAGGAACTTCAGGTTTCTTGGAAAGGGACAAAAGTTC
Source organism: Prionailurus bengalensis (assembly GCF_016509475.1). NCBI lineage: Eukaryota > Metazoa > Chordata > Mammalia > Carnivora > Felidae > Prionailurus > Prionailurus bengalensis. Next base: position 16,266,257 of record NC_057352.1, on the reverse strand, counting down.
AGAAATTCTTGCAACCTCTAAAGAAAATGCAGGCTTTTTGTCTCCCTCTGACAAGGTCAGGTTTTCATTCAGTCGCTGCTCCACTTGAGTGTGAAGGATTTGTAGATCTGTTGCCTGCATCCCCAGCAGATGGTCCAGGGATTCCTCCCCAATCATTTCCCGCCTATGAAAGTCAAAGGAGATTCCTCTGACATGGTAAGTCAGAGACAACAGGGAGAATGAGAAGGAAAGAACTACCGTGGAACAGGTTAGGGGCTTGGCAAAGTGGCCAAGAGACAGTGTATGTTGAGGTAAAGAAAGTCCAAGAAGAAAGAAGAAATCTAGAAAGCCAAGGTGGCAATGAATGGAGTTGTTTGTATGGGGACTGTAGGGGTAGGAGAAAAGGATGAAAAGGGGAACTTCGAGAAGTAAGGGACACACAGGAGTAGGAGAAGAAATGGGAGACAGGAGTGAGCAGTGGGGATTGTCAGGAGGGTCTAGGAATGGTAAAAGACTATGAAAGAGAAAAAGGACAGGAAGAGTGAATGCACAGGTACAAAGAGATAGTGAAGGAAGGGAAGGGGAGAAGAAAACTAGAGGCTAGTCAAGAATTGCAGAAGGCACAAAAAACTTACTGCATCTCCTGGAAGGTCTCTTGGTGCTGGATCAAGTTTAGGAGTGAGGACTTAGTGTGGATTCCAGTGTCATCCATGAGGCTCAGGGCCTTACTCCTCACTCTTTGGTCCTTGTCCATCAATCCTTGGGCCAGAGGCATGGCAAAGAGATGAGTAATCATTCCTAGACGCTTCAGCCCTTCCCAGGCTAGCTCTCGGATCAGTGGATTGGAATTGGTGGTATCATCCAGTAGACGATGGGCTGTTTCAGAGCGCAGGGCTGAAGACACCTCGTAAGAGGCAAAGATTTGCCCTAGTGCACCAATACAGCATTGGTACTTGAGTGGAGAAGCATGGATCATAATGTTGAGGATTGTCTCCACCAGGCTATTAATAGCTATTTCACTCATCTTTTTGCCCAGCCAACTGCGGTTTGCCGAGTCTGTAAGGACACTGTAGGTTACATCCTTGGATAATCTCATTTCTATGAAGTCTTCATCCTCCTTCTCCTGTAAATATACTCCTCCATCACTTACAAATTTTGCCCTGCTGTGCCAGAAGAAGAATTGTTGGGACTTGTCCCATTCTATTTCCCGCATAGGTGAATGCAGGGTGCACTGGAGGAATATTGGACTGCCCTCTGGCCAAAGACGGGCACGAATCACTGAGTTGGGGATGTAGCAGTCAGGAGCCAACAGCCATTTCCGCCCTTTACCAAAGTAGCATCGCAGTATTTGGTAGGGGTTGAGTCCCTCCCAGGTAGTCAGCTGTAGTTGGGGAGGAACCACGTAATGGGAGTGATGAGATTTTCTCACCTCCATCGAATCGGTTTCAGAATCATGTCCGAAGGCAGACAGTACTATGGGACTCCCTTGCTCATCTTCTATGACATGCGGCACCGTATGGTCAAAGGCAATGGCCCGCTTATTGACCAGTTCCTCCAGTCCCACTAATTCCTGTTGCCCTTTTTCAAGGTACATATACTTGGGCACAAACATGGTCTCAAAGGAGAAGAAAAAGCTGGGCATGAAAGGCTTAGGGGTCTCTAGCACTTCATCTGGCATGCTCATAAAGGAAAGGCGAGACAGCAGAGTTGGGTGAAGCAGTTTGAGACAGGACACCAGATAAAGACTCTGGTTAAAGGTCACAAGCAAGTCACCCCGGTCATTTGCAAAGCAGAGTGGGCCAAAGTGCAGTGATGAGTCCAGCATAGCTACAAGTCTGCCATGGAAGTTCCAGACCCGGACAGAGCCATCGATACCACCTGTGACAAAAAGACTCAAGGACAGGCAGACGTCAAAGGATGTGATGGTACACTGGTGCAGAGGCAATGTCTCTATGAACGCCGAGCCTTCCTGTGACTCAGAGGACAGGAAAGCACGGAACTTCCAGAGACGCAGGCAGTTAGTCTCTGTGATGGCACCCACAGAATTGGGTAAGAGTATCAGGTGTTTTAGGTGACAGCTGCTGAGGATGCTGGCAAGGGGCTTCAAACGTACTTTCTTCCCTTCAAACACTGCTTCTGATAGGTGGACGTAGTCATCCATTCCATAGGAGCAGAGCAAAGCGTTTTCTCGGCTACCAAAAAGCCCTTCAGGCAGTGTAGAGAGTGCCAGTACAGCTCCAAAATGCATGAACTTCTCTATTCGGGCACAGCTGTGCTGGGAAAGCACTCTTATCACACCACTCTGGTGTCCAGAGAATATTAGTCCTTGTAGACCCCGACCCAGGTAGAAATGCCCGTAAGCCAGGCATTGTACCCAGTCTTGAGAATCGGGTGAGGTGCACAAGAGATACTTGGCCGGGCATGGGCAACGGGTCGTGTCAAACACCAGCACATCTGCGCTGCCTGTCGCTACAAAGAGCTCCTCTTTCTCTGGGTCATAGGCCCAATCCACAGCCTGGTCCAGGAGTGAGAAGGGCCAGGTGAGGAGCAGAAGATCCCCTGTGACTGGGGACACAAAGCGCAATAAGCCATCGTCAGTAGTGCACAGGATCCGGAAGCAGTTATCACCGCAGCGGACCCGACGCACCTGCTGGGGAGCAGAGCCACAGACATTGAAGAGGCTGTAGAAGCAGGGCAGACGGCGCAAGGAGAAAGAAAAGGTAGTCTGGCAGAAGAAAGTAATGCTGTCAATAAACTGGAGTCGACAGAGCTCCTCCTCGAGTTCGAGCCACCGCAGCAGGTTCCCGGAAGTGAGGTTCCACTCCTTGATTAAGCCTTCCTTGCCAGCCGTCAGCAGGGTGTGGGCTTCGGGCCGGCTGCGGATACAGACTACTGATGAGAAATGGGCCTTGAAACTATGGATAGAGTGGCCCCGAATGAGGCTCCATACTTGGATTTCCCCAGTGTTGTTCCCAGCATAGAGAAAGCCCTGGTCAAAACAGGTGAAGCAGCAGGTGATAGAGGAGCCACTGGTGGTAGAAGTGAACCTCTCGACCTCAGCTAGCTGGCCGTGGCCCTGGCGCTCGAGGACCCTCACCATAGTTTCACACAGGGCCAGGAGGGAGCCGTTGGGGCCATTCAGCATGATGTCTTGGACAAGCTCATCACCAGGCATGGGAACCATGTGGGCTATTTGGAGGCCCTTGCCACTCCGCTCAATGATCCAAGTGACAACGGCCCCTAGGCTGCCTGACAGAAGCATTTTCATTTCTGGGTCATAGCAGAGGCAGTTGATGTTAAAGCGGCAGGGCACTATACTCAGGGGTTTGAATGACCGAAAGTGGTCCTCAAAGAGCCTCAGGATCAGGTCGCCACAGTAGGCCACGAGGATGTGAAAGGAACCTGTGTGGACCATGGACTGGATAGGCGGCAACCGTTCGGTCATGGAGAATACTCTCTTCTCGACCATGTCCTCAGTTTTGCTCTTCATCCATACTATAGCCTAGAAGACAGTAAGATGGAAACTGCCTAGAAGAGATAGTAGATGAGGAAAGGGCAGAATAGTCCACTGTTTTCCCCCATTCTTGTCCTGAAGAGGACTTGGAAGACTCTAGAGTGTTTTTACCCCCTGGTTATGGGAATTGGGAATACAGTAGAAGCAGGAAGCTTGGGACCCCTTCCCTAACCTTAGCCTACTTTAGGGGAACCAGAAAATCTACTCAGTGAGGAGACTGTAATCGGAGAAAGGATGAGGGGGAATCTTAGATCTAGGTCACTTTCATCAAGAGGTAGACTTTCCTTTGTTGGTCTGGGGTGAGAGCTTATGTGGGCATGGCCCCTGTAGAATGGGCTAAGAAGGAGAAGAAAAGCTTGGCAGTTTTACCTGTATTTCTTTTGTGCTTGTCACCCAAGAGAGGGAGGCAAAGAAGTTGGCATCGCTGAAGTAATGGCATATAAGCGGCATATTGTGAGGATGGCGAGACTCTCTGAACAGTATCTGGGACCGGTCGCTCAGCACAACTACATCCTTGTTTGAGTCATCTGAAGCTTGCTGGGGAGAGGTATGGCATAAGTGAAGAGGCCAGGGCACACAGGCGCTAAGTATATTCTCACACAAGTCACAACCGAAGCAGTTCCCAAAGTCACGCCTCGTGCCCATTACCCCCCCACATGCACAGCTTTATCCCTTGTAGGACACTCACGCTTCACAAGCGAGCCACACAACACCCAACACAAGAGAGAACCGAACCCCTACAGGGCCTATATGGGCAAATTTCATAGTGTGAGCACAGGGGAAATCATGTTCCCAACATACCTGTTCTCTGTGTCATAAAAGACGCATTTAACACATTACCCAGGCAAGGGCACCACCGTATACCTACATTATATGTAACAGAGTGTGACCAAAAAAATCCATGCAGCTTGAAGTTCTTTTTATTTTTTTTATTTTTTAAATGTTTATTTAATTTTAAGAGAGACAGAGCGTGAGCAGGGGAGACGCAGAGAGAGAGGGAGACACAGAATCCGAAGCAGGCTCCAGGCTCTGAGCTGTCAGCACAGAGGCCCACACGGGGCTCGAACTCATGAACCACGAGATCATGACCTGAGCCGAAGTCAGACACTCAATCAAATGAGCCACCCAGGCGCCCCCAGCTTGAAGTTCTTAAAGCTTAAAAGTGCATAAAGACTTTTAGGGCACCCTACCTGGCTTTTAAACTTGACAGAGGAAGACAGTGTGTGTATTATCCCACCGTGATAGAGCATGTGCTATGAAACATGCACCTGGGATGGTTTACACAGAGCCAACCATAGCAAAACTGAGGTTGGCAAATGTTCTGTCCGGTGCCTTCTCCCTTCTCTTTGAGAAAAATCTCTCTCCCCAAAGTGTTCACCTTCCACTATCAAAGTGTACTTGCAAGAGATCCCTAGACTCATTTGGAAATTGATGGCCCATCTCCTACTGTGCCTGCTTCCTGCTTCCATGGAAAAATCTATGCTCCTGTGAAGTGCTCCTAACGATTAACACAGATAGAGGCCAATAACAAGTTTATGTCCTACATATACATTACCTTGTTTTTATGTATGATGTCGTTTATGAGGTATTTAAAATCCTGCCACGGGGGAATGAGTCTGGAAGAAGCCATCACCTTGATTATTCTGCGTCAGGACCGTTGCTCAAAAACCTGTGGGAATCCAAAAGAGGACAGCTTAGCCATTACTACTTTTTGAGGAGCTAGGAAACAAAAATCAATTCATGAACTCATGTTTATTGAACACTCTGAATGTCAGGAAATATGCATAAGACCTGCCTTCTCATTTAATCCTGAGGTGCTACTCGTAAGGTAGGTATTATCCCACTTTATAGATGAGAAAACTGAGGCTTAGGGAGGATAAATAAAAGAGTGGAGGATTGAATCTCAGCATTGGCTGTCCTAACTCACTAGGTTATTACAGGTGAAGGAAGCAGGGAGAGGGGCCATAAAAGAATACCATCATAGGCAAATAACATTTCTTTTCTGCTGGTAGTGTGTCAAGAGAGTATTTTGCAAGGACTAGGAGTAACCAAAGCGTGGTCCCTGGACTTCCACTATGGGGATTCCTAGGGAAGGGGCCATCTTAACATGGAGAACCCTAGGTTCTGGTCTAGACCTACTGAAGCAGAACCATGGAGATGGGACCCAAGGGCCTTCACTTCTGACAACCTCCCTAGGTGTTTCTATGGACATTCAAGTCTGACTACTGAAACAGAAAATTTAGAGGATGGAGCCCAGGACTAAGAGTCGACCCCTCCTTGCACTGCTGGAGAAAGGATCCAGCCATTTGACTTTGCAGGTTTTCCCAGGCTTGTAGAATCAAGTATCTCTCTTACCGGTGATGCATCTGCTGTTCATCATCCTCTTCCTCATTCCCTTCCCTGTGGCCTTCATGAGGACAAACCTCTACTTTTCCTTCTTGGATTGGGAATCCTACTTTTTATTTTATTTCATTTCATTTAATTTATATTTTTAAAGTTTCTTTATTTTGAGAGAGAGCACACAAACAGGGCAAAGAGAGAGGGAGAGAAAGAATCCCAACCAGGCTCCTCACTGTCAGTGCAGAGCCCGACGTGGGACTTGATCCCACGATCCTGGGATCATGACCTGCGCTGAAATCCAGACTCAGCTTAACTGACTGAGTCCCCCCAGGCGCCCCTATTTTATTTTGTTTTATTTTATTTATTTTAAAGTTTATTTATTTATTTTGAGAGAGTGTGCACAAGCAGGTCAGAGAGAGAGACAGAGAGAGAGAGAGAGAGAGAGAGAAAGAGAGAGAGAGAGAGAGAGAGAGGATCCCAAGCAGGCTCCACACTCAGTGCAGAGCCTGACATGGGGCTCAATCTCACAACTGTAAGATCATGACCTGAGGTGATATCAAGCATCAGACGCTCAACTGACTGAGCCACCCAGACACCCTGGGAATCCTACTTTTAATAAGCCCCCTCTGTCAGGGAGTGTGGCATTACTGGTCTGACGATGGGCTTGTCTTCCTCATTTGTAAAATGAAAATATCAGTCTTGCCTACTTCACAGGATTGTTGCAAAGATCAAATAAGATAATTCCTGTGAATTCCTTTTTAAGTATACTCTGGAGCAACAAACAACGATTGCTGTTTTTAGACTGGTTTAGTTCTCAGACAAGTATTTCTTTCTTTCCAAACCATACTTTGTACTTTTCAGTTGCTCTGGAAACGTGACAGCTAAATTTATAGTCTGGTCAGCAGAGGGCACTAGAGGCTATCCTTGTACCTGCCAGATGAAAGAAAACTGATGAACTTTCAGTTTTAAGAAGTGGCTCCTGAAGTGTGATCTCCTAGGCCAGCAGCGTAGGTTATCACCTGGGAACTTGTTAGAGATGCAAATTATCAGGCCCCACACCAGATCTAAAGAATTGGTAACTCTGAGGGTAGAGTTTTACAGTCTCTCCTGCTGATCTTTATGCCTACTGAAATCTGAGAACTGCTTACTTGGAGAGTATTTGGAGTTCTAGATCAGTTTGGCATGGGCCTCCTGAGGCAAGGTCAGCAGAATCCACCCTCTGGCATGGCTAAGCCTAGACCCTGTGTTGCCACAGAGACTTGGTGGCTGGGTTTGGGGGGAAACAGTAGGCAAAATTTGTCATCATCCTCTCATGTGTAGAGTGGGTTAGAGCCCCCTCCCCCAAAAGTTTTCACACCAATCACTTGATTAGTTCTCAAAAGAATTTTGAGAGGGAGATAATATTCCTCTCCATTATACATTAGGAGGAATGTGAATTCAAAGGGGAAAAGGGAGCTGTTGAAGACTACACAGGGTAGATCCAATCCACAGTTCAGATCCAATTCATAGTTCAGGATTCTTCTATCATATCAGAGGAGGAAGAGGTTCTGTCAGCTAATGCTCAGGAAGCTCTCTGACCCACAAACCTAATGGGAACTGGTGACTGTCAGGCACTAGTGTGCCTCTGTCTCTACTGTCCCCAAGGCTGCATGCTGCCCTCCTGCCGTATCTTTCCTTATTCTAGTCCCCTGTAACCCTATATTTGCTGCTCTCTTGGACCACATTTCAGGATCCAGTGTGAGCTGCTTCACATCCTGCACATCAGTGGATGGCCCAGTGGGCCAGTCCCCATAGCTCAGATTTACCCCACTGGCTCCTCGACACCCCAGAGTTAGGGAGAGAGTAGTCATTTGTAACACATTTGTAGTCACTGTCATCAGTTTCCATTGTTTATAATATCTGCTCTGGTCCAACTTCTCTTGACTAGCCTGCAAAAAGAAAGCGGTTGGGACCCTTTGGGGGCAACATTCCTTGGGGGTCAGTGAGAAAGAAGGCCTTCAAACCCCAAACCTGTTTTTTTTTTGCCACTCTCTCCTAACCCACATACCAGCTTCCTCCCGTTACCCTCAGAGGATATCTCTCTCCTAAAGTTCACCCACATTTGGTTCCCTAATCCCATTATCTATCCTTCCAAGCAAATCTGGAGTGAGCTCCAGATGCCTTAATCCCAGTAGTCTTGACTTTTTACTATCTTGGTAACCCAAAGATGATCTAATGGGAGAATTCAAGCCCTGCAGTCAATTTAGGGGAGTTTGTACTTGGGGCCAAGGTTTGGTATGCCCTGCTATGGAGACAAATCAGGTCTGTGACTGCCACTGCACCACATACTTTTCTTAGCTGCAGTCCACTCCAAGCTACTTTGTCAGTGGTGGTGGGATGGAAGGCCAGATTTCGGCAAGCTCTGCCTTTGTAATAAAGAGAATTGGCTCTAGGGGGCACTGCACTCCATGACACCATTGGGCCCCTAGGCTCCTTGCGGGTCATTCATGCTCTGTGTTAGGAAGGTGAGGGCATACAGTTCTTGCCCTGTAGAGCTTATAGTTCAAGCAGGGAAGGCAGACACCAAAGAGTTGTCATAAAATTGATTACAATGAGAAATTCTGAGTAATGGGTTATATCATTCTTTGAACTTCTCTGCAACTTTTAATCTTCTCAAACTTAAATTATTCTATAGATGCAGTTTTAAGAAGGAAAGGAACACAGTGCTGTGAGTACATATAACAAGGAGACTTGGCCACCCAAAAGAAGAGTGATGTGCCCTCTACACACTGAGGTGGTCCCTGCATGGTGGCTCTCACATTAGGGAACAGGGGTGCAGAAAGTTGGCACCAGAAGGGCCTAATTTGGCGGGGGGGCTGTAATGGCAGAGGTAATCCTGGGAACTGACTAGGCATTTAAAATATATTGTTTTGTTTTAATTCTTATAATGATTCTATGACTTAGCTAGCATTCTCCCTTTAAACAACTTTTTAAAAAGGACATGGTAGTCTCTCTCTGTCTGCCCCTCCTCTGTTTGTGCTTTGTCTCTCTCTCAAAAATAAACATTGAAAAAACTTAAAAAAAAAAATGAACATAGTAAAAAAGAACCAAAAGATACTAAGAAGCATATAATGAAAACACCACCTTTCACACCTAATAACTTGTTCTTGTTTCCCCTTCACAAAGGTAACCCTGGTTGTGTCTTTTTGCAGGTGTTCTATACATACTCAAGTGTATGTGTAAAAAATATCCTTAGAAATGGTAGTACACTCCATACACTGTCCTGCACCTCTTTCTCACCTAGTATGTCTCAGAGATTAACTCGTATTAATACTCAATAGTTCTGTCTCATTTTTCAGCAGTTGCCAGCTGCATGGTACTTAGCACTTATCTATCCAAACTTCTATTCATGGACATTGGGCAGTTTCCAACCTTTTGCTATGACAACCTCTGCCACAAATGAGTGTCTTTGTTAATGCCTCAGAGTTTTAATTTTATTTCAGTTTGGGTTAAATGAAATTTTAAATTGAAGCAATGTAAATGTTTTCTCTTTAAACATAACTTATTTTGGATATACAGGGTTAAATATTAATTTCACCTTCCTCTATTTTTTTAATGTAATAATTAAAATGGCAAATATGGTTGCATTGTATTTCTGTTGGGTAGTCCCGCTTTAGATTGTCACTGTCTGGCGGTGGTCTGATATGCCCACCGGACTTAGCTCCTTCAAGGTAGGCACACTGTCTTCTCGGTGTCCTCACAGTCACCCAACCTGGCATGAAGTAGGTGTTTAATACGTTTCTGTTGAATTAATGAGCAAATGAGTGACCCTCTGCCCTCCCCCAGGAATATGTGCTTCCCTGCTTCAAGTCTTACTGAGCATCTTCTTGAAAGAAAGAATGAGGTGGGAAAGGTATCGGATGGGTTTTCTTGACAGAGGACCTTGCACTTCCAGCCAGTTCCCTCGGTAACCCCTATGGAGTTGGAGTGGTATCATCCAGTTTTTGAAAAAAAGGGCCGGATTCTAGATTATGTCAGCAGGTGGGCTAAATCTGAACAAAATTCCTAGGCGGTAGGTACCCAACAAGCACTAGACACCCTCAGAATGTGTGATCAACGACTTAAAGGTGGCTAACAGCGCCTCCAGGGCAGCCCTGTGGGTGGGGGTCCTGAGGCTTCCGTCGAAGGAAGAGCTCTGGAGCTGCTTGCGCAGGAGAGAGGCCACCACATCCGAGTCCCTACACACTCGGGCATCCCTGCCATCCGCGTGGGCAAGGAGGAGGGCGTGTCCTACTCTTCGAGGCTGGGGCTATGCCTATTACCTGTGACGACAGGACCCCCGACAAGGGACGGGTACGGCGTGTGTGGCGACACCCGGGAGCTCCTATGTGAAGGACTAGACCTAGAAGGAGCGCCTAAGGAGCGACCTTGGGGATGCTGCGGGAGGACTCGCCCGACAGAGCAGTTACCCCCCAACCCCGCGCTCCGCAGAGTGTCCGAAGGGAGAGGAGTGAGCGCGCGTGCGCACTGGCGCGCGCCCGTAGGAAAAAGCCCAGCGCGCGCCTCCGCGCGCGCGTTCGAAAGGGGAAAAAAAAAGTCTCCCCCGCGGGAGCCCGCGGCGTTTAGGCCGGAGTTGGCCGGCGAGCGCGCGTGCGCGAGCGCGCACAGACGCCCTCCTCCGCCGCTCCCCTCCACTGGGGGTCTAGCGCACAGCTCCGCTGTCCCCGCCTCTCCTGAGGCTCGCGCCCTCGGGGTAAGTACCTCGCGCCTTGCGGAGGCGGGGGGTGGTGAATCCGCCGAAGGAGGGCTGGAGGCGGACAGGGCTGGGAGAAAAGGAAAAAGCGCCCTCGCGGAACGAAGAGCTCGGCCACCGGGCTGGAGTCTGCAGAAGACACGCCTCCATCTCTCACGCCCCTCGGGGCTGCGGAAGTGCTCTGGAGACTGGAGCGGCACCGAGGCGACAGGTGGACTACCATTCCCAGAAGGCGGCGCGGGGCTGCGCCTACTGCTCCCGGCAGTACCTGCGCGCCAGGCTTTCTTCAGTTTGCTGCCTCCTAGGGCCAAACTACAGTTCCCAGGAGGCCTCGCGCGAAGCGGCTTGGAAGTGGGCAGCCTGGAAGTCACTCGGGCCACCGGAGCTGGCGGCGTCTCCAGCGAACGGCGCGGGGCCGGACGCCGCGGTCGTGGGGCCCGCGGGGCGGGCAGCCGGGACGCCCAGGTATGTGGTTTCGGGTGCAGGGGTGGCCTCATGCACGGGTGGCGGGGAATTGGGGTCCACTCGGACCCTGAGGATCAGCGCGGGCTGGGGACCCGGCAGACGGCCGGGTGTGGGCACCGGTTGTTGGGGGCGGCGGCGCCGGACTCGCGCCCTCCGGACCCGGCCGGACCTGTGCCCACATGATTCAACTTTCGAGACGTGCTACCCAGCACTGTATGAAAGCATGGAGTGGGCGTCGGGTACCGATGGGTTCGCGTCCTGCCTCTGCCACTCGGGAGCTGCGTTCTGAGGAAATCGTACCGAACCTCAGTTTCCCCTTCGGTAAAATGGGGAGAAGAGTGTCTTTTGGTGGGGGATTCTGTTGAGATGTTGAGATATGGCGAATAAAGCATTTGGCACATAGAATGCACTTACTACGTGTTTGCGCTATTGTTGGCTCCCAAGAAATAGGGTGAGGGTATTATCCATAAGCATAGGGTTAGTTGGAGGTGTGCGTGTAAAGGGTCGAGTCCATAGTTAGCACTCAGTGCAGGATGGCTGCCGTTAACAGAAATTATTTTGAGAGCTTTGGTTTGGGAGGCAGAGACCCAGATTCAAATTTAGGCTCTGCCATTTACCAGCCGTGTGACCTTGGGCAACTGACTTCACCTCTCTGTGGCTCGGTTTCCCTATCTGTAAAATGGGGATTTTAATAGCAGCCACCTCATAGAGTTGTTTGGAGGATGCAGTGAGAATACTATGTGTAAAGTGCTTAGAGCAGCAGCTGGCACATAGTCAGCGTTCAATAAATGGTACCATTTGTTCAGCCTTTTCCCAGCGTCCCAGAGACCCTTTGAGGGTGGGGCTCTGACTAGATCTAGGTCTGGGCCACTGGGGAGACCACTGGTCTAGTTGATGTCCTCTTCTACAGCCTCAGGTTCCTCATTTGTAAAATGGGATGACAGTGTCAGTCTCAGAAGGTTGTAAAGATTTGCTGAGATTGTATTCCTAGTCCAGAGCCATCTCTTACTAAGTAACAGCTCTTATGTATTATAATTGTTCTTCTTCAATGCTCTCCATCTGGCCCAGAGACTGTCTAACTGTGGGCTGTGACATGACAGCCCTGAGCTCCCCCACACATTCACTCCCAGCCTCAGTGTCCCATCTGTGAAATGGTAGTCATAGGTTTTTGTGCCAGGGTTGTTTTGATGATTCCAGGAGATAATTCATGTTTAGTGTTTAGCACAGGGCAGGGTGCATTGTAAGCACTTAATAAATGTATCTTGTTTCTCTTAATAAGCCTTTGCTGCTTATATTTACTTACAGAGCAGAGCAGGGATGAGGTTAGTGTCCCTCCAGCCCTAATTTTTATTCACGAAAAATTAAATTGTGGCACATATGTAGTATTAGAGCCCGAGAAGAGATGGTGCTGGCTGGCTGTCATCAGCCCCCTGCTCACCTTTCCCACACTCCCCACCCCCCCATACCAGCACATTCACTCTAGTGCTTTCTGTACCACTCCAGTGCTGCCAGCACTTGACTCTGTCTCAAAGCCATATTAGCCAGCTCCACATGTGGGCCTGAGCTTCCTTGATGTCCTCTGGTGACTTTCCCTTGGGCACCATGAACTCAATGTATTTAACCTAAACTCCTTCTCCTCCCAGACCCAGTAGTCACCATCTCAGCAAATGGGCCAATACTGACCCAGTTGCCCAAGGCAGAAACTTGAGAGTTGTTCCTCTCCCCAGCCTTTCCAGGTCCAGCTGATGGGGAAGAAGGATGCCATTTCATAGAAGCACCATTTCATTGGCCTGTTTTGGTCTCCCATCTCGTGGGCACCGAAAGTGCACCTTGGCCACTAAAGATGGCTTTTCTAATAAGGTTGAGTTGTTTCTTTTAGATCACCAAGGATTAATGTGTGTAAAACATTAGTAAGGGGCAGAGAAGACTCTATGGACTTGGCCTGACTGCAGTGGCCACAAGTGTAGCATAAAGGCCTGGTTTCCAGGGGACCCATTTTTACCAGTGTGGATAAGTGGTCAGTTTCTTTCCCAAAAGTTACACCGTGGCAGTGAATTGAATATCCTGTTTGGGAAGAAGGCCATCCTGAGCATTTGAGACAGTGCACACAACAGAGAAGAGGCTGGAAAGGGAATTTATTACATCCCTGTGTAGGCTTAAATCTGTTGGCAGAAACCTGTCATTGTGATTTCATTTGATGATGGGAACCCATGGTCTCAATCACATTTATGATGGCCACCAAATTTACCTAAGTGTTTTTTTTTTAATTTATTTATTTTTGAGAAAGACGGAGTGTGAGCGGGGGAGGGGCAGAGAGAGAGGGAGACCCAGAATCTGAAGCAGGCTCCAGGATCTGAGCTATCAGCACAGAGCCCAACACGGGCTCGGACTCACAAACTGCGAGATCATGACCTGAGTCAAAGTTGGACACTTAACTGACTAAGCCACCCAGGCGCCCCCTAAATGTTTTTTTTTTTTTTTTTTTAATTTTTTTTTTCAACGTTTATTTATTTTTGGGACAGAGAGAGACAGAGCATGAACGGGGGAGGGGCAGAGAGAGAGGGAGACACAGAATCAGAAACAGGCTCCAGGCTCTAAGCCATCAGCCCAGAGCCCGACGCGGGGCTCGAACTCACGGACCGTGAGATCGTGACCTGGCTGAAGTCGGACGCTTAACTGACTGCGCCACCCAGGCGCCCTAAATGTTTTTTTTTAATATGAGGAAATAAAGCAGTGACTTAAAGAAATCCTGGTCTTAATTTTTAGTGACAACAGCACATGGTTTTTTAGCAGTCTGTGCGGAATGGTCTAAGAGTTAAATGTGAGCCTGTTTTTCAGAGATTGCAGTTGTCAGGTGGTAAATCAAAAATGGAATTTAGGATGCGTAGATACTGGCACCTTTTTTTTTTTTCCTATAAAACACATTTCACTGATATATTTCAAATTTAGGTTTAAAAAATGACACAGGTTGGGACGCCTGGGTGGCTTAGTCAGTTGAGCATCCAACTTCGGCTCAGGTAATGATCTCATGATCTCATGGTGGGTTTGAGTCCTGCATTGGGCTTTGTGCTGACAGCACAGAGCCTGCTTCAGATTCTCTGTCTCCCTCTCTTTCTGCCCCTCTCCTAGTCTCATGCTTGTTCTCTCCCTCTCTCAAAAATAAACATTAAAAAAGTCTTTTTTCTTTTTTAACGTTTATTTATTTTTGAGACAGAGAGAGACAGAGCATGAACGGGGGAGGGTCAGAGAGAGAGAGGGAGACACAGAATCTGAAACAGGCTCCAGGCTCCGAGCCGTCAGCACAGAGCCCGACGCGGGGCTCGAACTCACGAACCCGCGAGATCATGACCTGAGTCGAAGTCGGACGCTTAACCAACCGACTGAGCCACCCAGGTGTCCCAAAAAAGTCTTTTTTGAAATGATACAGGTTATGGTAACAGCTTGGCCTTGATCTGTTTAACTCTAATAATCTAAATTAAATGTATTTATGTGGGTTTTTTTTTTTGTTTATTTTGGAGAGACAGATTGTGAGTGAGAGAGGGGCAGGGAGAGAGAGGGATAGAGGATCCAAAATGGGTTTTGTGCTGACAACACAGAGCATTTGAACACGAACCCTGAGATCATGACTGGAGCCAAAGTCGTACACGCAACCGACTGAGCTGCCCAGATGCCCCTAATGTATTCGTGTTTTAATAAGAGAATTAAACAGTCATCTCCTTTAACGTGTTTGTTTTTAGCTTTTAGAATGAGAAACTTTTGGACTAGTTCATGCATTTGTGCTTTGTTTAAGACTGATACTGTTCTAATTGCTGAAGACTGTTCTCGTCATGGACTTACTTTTACTTTGCCTGTATGGGAATGGATTGAATTTTGCTTTAAAAAAAGTTATGCAGCGATACACAACATGTTGTAACATGTCAAACAACACAGATGTGTAAAGAAAATAACAGGTGCTGCCCTCCACTCTAAAATCCCTTCCCCCAAAGATAACCATTTATGCAGGCAGTGAGTATTTACGTATCCACTGTCAGGTTTTGTAGATAAACACAATGGATATGCTTTCTGCCCTTGGCAATTTAGGGCTTTTTCTGTGCTTCTAAGGATGCACATATTGATTGTTTTCTTCCTTCTCCCTCACCACTCCCCCAAAAAGGAGGGGTAGGGATCAAGTCACACATATTTGTAACTTGAGTTTCTCAATTGATGATAGTCAAGTCATTACGTACAGATCCTACTCATTTTTTTTTTTTTTTTAAGATTTTATTTTTAAG
Source organism: Prionailurus bengalensis (assembly GCF_016509475.1). Classification (NCBI taxonomy): domain Eukaryota; kingdom Metazoa; phylum Chordata; class Mammalia; order Carnivora; family Felidae; genus Prionailurus; species Prionailurus bengalensis. Next base: position 16,250,956 of record NC_057352.1, on the reverse strand, counting down.
TAATCTCTGTACCCAACGTGGGGCTTGAACTTACAACCCTGAGATCAGGAGTCGCATCGCATGCTCCACCGACAGAGCCAGCTGGGAGCCCCTGACTCATTCTTTTTAACAGCTAGACCCACATTCACATTCTTCAGTATGAAGAGGCCATGCTTTATTCCCCCATTCCCCTGTCACTGGACATTTAGGTTGTTTCCGGGATGTCTTTTATCTTTGCAAAAACACATCCAGTGAGCATTCTGGTACATCTAGTGGCTAAAAGCTCTTGGACTGTGAACAAAACAGACGAGATCCTCACTCTCCTAGGGTGTACATTCTAGCTGGGGAGACATGCAATAAACAAGGTAATTTTAGATGGTTTAAGTCTTCTAGAGGAAATGACAGGCTGAGGGGATAGAGAGTGGCTGATAGGGCAGGCTGGTGATGAAGAAGAGTTGGTTACATTACCTCAGATGGTGGGAAGGCCTGCAAGAGCAAGAGACACCAGCTGTGCCAAGAGCTGGGGGAAGAACATTCCAGGCAGCGGGAACAGCAAATGCAAAGGCCCAAAGGTGAGAATGAGTTAACTACAAAAACAGGATCGGTGTGGCTGGAGACGAAATCACATTTTTCAAGTTCATGCTACTTTAATTTTTGTAAAATAATAATAATAATAGCGCCTTATTTTTTTTTTTAAAGTTTATGTATTTATTTTGAGAGAGAGAAAAAAAAGCACAAGTGGGGAGGGGCAGAGAGAGAGGGAGAGAGAATCCCAAGCAGGCTCCACACTGTCAGCACAGAGCCTGACACGGGGCTTGAACCCACTAACCGTGAGCCCACAACCTGAGCTGAAGTCGGACGCTTAACCAGCTGAGCCACCCAGGCGCCCCAGCACCTTACATTTCTTAGTGCTTCGTCTATACTAGTTGCTCTTGTAAGCATGTCACACTTTTTCTCAGCCAGTCCTCACCTTCACTCAAGTCCAGTGAAGTAGGTAAGTTTATGGGACTCACTTTACAGATAAGGAGTCGATTCCGGACTCCAGACCCTGCCCACATGCCACACTGCCGCTCTTCCCAGGCGCTGTTTACTAGGCTGAGGCAAGTTTGTGAAGTGGATTCAGCAGTTCCTTTCGAAGTTGTCTGACCTGCAAAGCACTGTGGACTATATTTAGTTCATCATTCACAGACAGCAGGGGTGGTCTGGGGATGCTGTGGCATCGTTTCTACTGACAGTAAGACATGAGGGGGTCACTTTCTGTTGGGATGTTTGGTTGGTTGTTTCAGAACTGAAGGCCTGTCCTCAAATAAGGCAAAGTTGACTGCTTGAGGCGTGGTGCTGAAGGAGAGTGAACAAGGGGAGGGTCCCATTTGGGTGAGCTTTGATGGGGAACTTGGGCTGGTAGGGTGTTTCTGAGCACCGGACCAGCATTTTGACTGTTAAATATCAAATATGGTCCAGTAACTAAAAAGATATGTGGCTCTGCAGGTGCCCTAGCACCCTGTTCCAGCCACCATGATTGTGTCCATTTTGACTTGATGTAGCCTGGCCTCGTGGGTTGTTAAATATGTTGAACGAAAGCCAGGCCTGGCTAGATGTGAAGACAGCGGTGGATGCATTTTCAGACCAGGAGAAATGTGGAGAACATCTTTATCCAGCCATCTATGAAACATTTTGTTCTACCCTAGCCTGTGTGCCAGGCACCGTGCCAGACGCTAACAGTATGGAGTCGAATGAGAAGACACTGGATGTCAGAGGTCTGCAACAACAATGTCCATTAGAAACCCACTGTGAGCTACCAATGTGGACCATATACAGAATTTACATTTTTATAATGGCCAGTTAAAAGTAAAAAGAGGGGCACCTGGGTGACTCAGTCGGTTGAGCATCCGACTTCAGGTCAGGTCATGATCTCCGGTTCGTGAGTTCGGGCCCCGCGTCGGGCTCTGTGCTGTCAGCTCAGAGCCTGGAGCCTGCTTCAGATTCTGTGTCTCCCTCTCTCTCTGCCCTACCCTGTTCTTGCTTTGTCTCTCTCTCAAAAATAAATAAAAATTAAAAAAATAAGAGTAAAAAGAAATGGAAGAAACTAATTTTAATCGTATATTTTATTTGATCTAAAATATTATCATTTCACATGTAATCAGTGTAAAAATTATTGAGATGTTTTACATTTTCTTCCCACACTAAGTCTTCACAATACAAAGTGTATCTTACACCTTTAGTGCATCTCCATTCGCGCCAGCCACATCTCAGGTGCTCAGTAGCCACATGTGTTGGACAGCGTGGGCCTGGGGTATGAGACTCACGTAAATCAAGGGTGGTAGTTCACAGTGACAGATCAAAGATACTATCCCTGTTTTATCTTGGTGAATAAAGGTGGGTGAGTGATGAAAAGCATATTAATCACAGGCAGGTATAGCTAACCCCACAGCTGTCATCCATCAAAGGTGCCTTATGGGCCTGGAATTGTGCTCATTGCTCGACGTGTGTGACTTATGTTCCAAGGTGGCAGGGACTGGTTATCCCTGTTGTACACGTGAGGAAGCTGAGCTCTGGCAATGAGAGGCCACTTGCTCGAAATTAGGAAGTGATGGAGGCTGAATTTGAACTCTGGTCCAGAGACCATACTCTTAAATCTCTGTCGGATATGCTGTATTCGTGTTTGAGGGGGATGGGCTCTGAGTTTTGAGCAATAGAAGCCACAGGAAGGACTCGTCACACAAAATGGATCCCCAGAGTTTGTCAGCAACGATCCTCGAGTTTATGTTGGTGCTGGGGTGCTGGTGTAGACCTGTTTGACTGACACTTGCACTCCTTACTTTGAGCTCCCGGTTTGGTAGAAACAGGTCTTATCTCCTAGGAAAGAGAGAGGACTTTGGAGACTGAGGAGCAGGGTGGGCAGGGACAGTGAGGGAGGCAAGAAAAGGGCCCAGCCTTTTGAAAGGCCATTCTAAACTGCTTCTTTGGGCACGAGGGCTCTTTTCTCCTACTGCTGTGGACTCTGTTCCCCGAGGCTGTGGCCCTCTGTGGGAGCTGTGTGGCATCTTCCAGTGAGCTCAGCAACAGCCGTACTTACCCAGCACGTGAATCTTGCCTTTGCTCTGATCAAAAATGGCATTGCTGGATGGGGGGAATGGGGGGTGCGATGCCGCAGTGGTCCGTTCCCTCTTTCATCCCTCTTTCATCCATGAGAGTCATTGTTCTGGACTTCTAATTACTCTCCTGGTTCAGGGTTCCCCATCTCAGGGGCAGGATGAATCTGGACCTCCTACCCAAGTATGGCAGGTACTGGAGATTCTCAGTTTGCTCACGTCCCCAGGTAGTGGCCTGGTGACAGTCCCTGTCCCCTGGTGGTGACTCATGAGGGTTTTAACCTCTCCACAACTCTCCTCTCTTGCTGCTGGACAGTGCCTGGTATGTAAAAGACACTCCGTAAGTGTCTGCTGGCTGAAGTAATGATCCTAGCCAGCATTCACCAAGCTCTTATTGTGTATAAAGGCCCTGCTCTAAGTGCTTTTCTTGTAATTTCTCATTTAAGCCTCAGAATGACTCGATGGGGTAGGTACTGTTATCATCCCCCTTTCCCCGATAGGGAAGCAGGTCCTGAGAAGTGCATGTCCTGAAGCTGGAGTGTCAAAGTCAGGATTCAAACCCAAGCCATTGGCTCCAGAGTCCAGGCTCTTAAACACTCACTGTGCGGTCTCTTGTGGATGGACAGATGGATGAACGGGGTGGGCAAGCAGGACCATACGGACTAGTTCCAGCCTCTCCACTCCACGTGTGGTCTCTGTTCTCCTGTTCTGGGACAGCCCTGCTTCAGGTCTCAGGCCCCTTCGTGCCTGGAGGCTTGAACACCTCTCTGGGCACGAGATTTTTCTATGATTCTGGAACCTGCACTTCCCCTTTCTCTAACAAACGCTAACTGGATATTCAGTATTGTTAAGGAATTCTGATTTTTTTTAAATGTGATAATGATACTGTGGTTCTGCTTAAGAAAAAAGTCCTGATCTTTAAGCATACATTCTGAAATACCTGTGAACTGTTAAGGTGTTCATGATTTGGTTCAAAATAATATGGGCAGGCTGAGAGTAGAGGGAGACCGTGTGTATGGGTGAATGAAGAGATAAGTGAGATTGGCCACCAGTTAATAACTGTTGAAGCCGACCGATGGGGGATTATTATATTCTCTTTTCACCTTTGTATGTTTGAAATGTCTCATCCTGAAAAGTAAGAAATAAGGACAACGAAAGTCAGAATTTGTGTATTTTGAGCTCAAGTGTAGGTGTGGGGAGTTCCCTGCCCCTGCCCAGTCCACTTGTATGATAAAAACAGGGTTTTTTGGTTTTCTTGTTGGTGTTTTCATTAGAGGAGTCAGTGGTTGGCCCAAGGCTTTGGAAACCCCTTAGGTAAAGCAATGTCCAGGAGCAGTGAGGACTCTGGAAGGTTCCAGCGGCCGCACGCTTCCCCGGCTGCTCTGAGCGCCGGCTGCAGTGGCATCGGCTCTGTGAGTCAGTTTCCAGAGGTCCTGCTTCCCTGAGAAATGTCTCCCTGCAGCACCTTGACCGTGGGGCCCCTCCCACATTTTTTCCAAAGACATGTTTCAACAGGAGGCATCAGATCCTCCCCCAGTCCTCCCCTCAGGACAAACCTGCACCCAATCCTTCCTTTGATGGGTCTCTGTTAAAGCCCCACATGGAACCAGAATCCGGCATTTGGTTTGCCTCTAGCACTGCAGTGGGAGGCAGGGAAGGTGCCCCCTTTCAGTTCTGACTTTTGCCAACAGAAGGAAAGGGGCAAGATGCAGCTTGTGACAGACGGCACCTGGGACCTGATGGTATTCCTCTTCAAGCCTACGGTTAGAACTCCTTCATGACACAAGAGTACAGAGGCCCCTGTCGCATTTGTTCTTTTGGGGACTCTCACTTAGCCTGAATCCTTGTGTGGAAATGGCAGGAAAAGAGGACACCCTTGCTTGGGGGTTTCTGCTTGGTGTTTGCCTCCCAGGTGGGTAGAGATGGTTGTTGTGAGAGAGAGAGCCTGCTCTGGCTCTGATCCTGCTAGAGGCTGGCATGTTCCAGCTCAGGATGAGTTCTTTTCTCCAGTGCCCCGTGTCTCTACACCACACGCTTGGTTTGTGGGCAGGGGAGGCAGGAGAGCCCCTGCCTCAAACCCCTGCCCCCAGCATTCTCTTCGGTTCTGCCCTTTCTTTTTCTTTCAAAGGCTCTGAGGTGAGCCCAGTGTGGAGAAACCACTAGGAGCGCTGTCACCAACTTAGCTTGATTTTCCCGTGTTTCCAGTGTAGACCTGCACGTGTGGGATCTGAGGGTGCCAAACCCCAAATAGTGACTCTACATCTGATTTTTCAGCTTACTCATTCAGCAGGTGTTCACTGAGCTGAGCAGTCCTCCAGGAACTGGGAATGTGGCAGTGAGCAAGACAGACAAGCTTCTCCCCTCCTCGGGCTGTCCTTCAAGTGGGGGGTTCAGACAGTAAACAAGAGGGTAGTAAGTGCTAAGCAGAAGAAATTAAGCAGGGAAGGGGGATATGAAGTATTAGGTTGGTAGAAGGTGTTGTGTTGAGGTTTTAGACGGGAGGGCCAGAGAGAGCCTCCCTAGGAGGTGACTTGAGTACAGGCCTGAAGGAGGTGAGGCAGTGTCAGCAGTGGGGGTGTCAAGGCAGAGGGAGCAGCCAGTGCAAAGGCCTAGAGACATGGGCCTGGTAAGATTGAGGAGCTCACAAGGAGGCCCGTGTGGCCAGAGCAGGAGATGAGGGCAGAGAAATGACAGGCTTGCTGATCTTGTAGGATCTGGTACAAGTGTGTCTTTTCTCTGAGATGGGGAGATATTGCAGGGTTGATTGATTTATTAAATTTCATTAAATTTTGAAAAGTGGCCACATGTGCATGAAACCGAAGGCGCAAAAGTAAGACAGTCACCTCCCTTGCTCAGAGGCCACCACCATTCCAGTTTCTTGCTGGTGACCAACTTCTTGACACCGCATTATTGGAGTTCCCTGGCTTGTATTAGGTTGAGCCATATGAAATTACCTTTTTGCCGTCCAAGAATGTGTGAATATTGGCAATTGTATGAGGTTCGGTGTAATAGCTTCCTTTGCACAGGCTGAGAAATCTGACCAGTGCTTTCCTGCTGCCGGGGTTAGTGGTCGGAGGCCAAGACTCCCCTCCCCCTTTCTGTATCCCACACTGCTCTTTCAGTGACCGGCCCAACAGTGTCAGCAGTGCCGGCGAATGCAGAACCCCGGCCCCACCCACAGCCCCCTACCCAGTCTTGCTATTAAGCCTGATTAGAGGCTGCCTCTTCCTGCTGGGACCTTACCTGGGGGTGGCGTTTGTCATTCTTTGGCTTTCTGCATCTTGGTGCCACCAGTTTTGAAATCACAGATAACTCCCAGAGGGAAGGGCAGCCCTGGACTCTTGCCAGATGTTTGGCATGACTCACATGGTGGGGGTGCTCTCTGGGGCCGGGCAGAGCTTGTGGGCATTCTGGATCAGTAACTGGGCAGAGTAGCTGGCAGAGTGTCCATGGGGTATCTGCTGGGGCTGCGGAGGTTCAGGCTGCGGGAGGAGGTCTGAGGAGTGATGGAGAAAGGCCTCAGCCCCTCCTGTGTGTCGCATCCCTGCACTGACCGGGACAGTCTCACGTCTCTAGAAGCCCCAGGGCCCTGGGCTGGGTTCTGGGTGTAGTAACATAAAGGTAAAGGAGTTCTGGATCCAGCTTTGGAGGAGCTCCGTTAGGAAGTTGTGTCAGTTGGTATGCCTTTGGTTGCAAACAATAGTAATAGCAACAAAAGCAGCACCGAATAGGTAATTTATATAATGTCTACCCTGTGCTAGGCACTGTGCTAGGTAGGCACATCCCACAGAGTGACTCATCCAGACCTCCCAACAATCCTGTAAGAGAAGTATTCATTTTATTCCTCTTTTGCAGATGAGGCAGCTAAATTTAAATAACTTGCCCAAGGTCACACAGCTAGAGAATGGTAGTGACAAGATTTGGACCCAAGGCCTCTTGACTCCAGAGGCCTTGCTCTGAAATGACTTGTGTGCTTCTGCAGTGGTTCTCAAACCTTAGCAGACAGCAGAATCCCCTGGAATGCTTGTTAAATTACAGATTGCCAGGCCCCACCAAGAGTTTCTGATTCAGTAGGTCTGGCTTGAGAATCTGCATTTTTAACAAGTACTCAGGTGCTACTAGGTGCTCCTGGGCCTGAGAGGACATCTGGAGTACCACTGATCTATTGCAGTAGGAAACCCAGATGAAATTGGCCTGAAGTCAGATTTATGATCTCATGCAACAAAGAAGCCCATAGGTTGGCGCCACCTTAATTGATTGACTAAGCACTTCCACAGTGCCTGTAAGCAAGCCCTCTGTTGTGTCACGCTGCCATCCTTGGTTTGTCGCCTGTGTCCTCAGACTCTCCTCATGGCCACAAGATGACTGCCACAGCTCCAGCTGTCACATCCCGACAAGGCTGCATCTAGTAGTAGGAAGAGGGCATCTATTTATCACTCACTATTTATCTCCAACAAGTGAGGAAACTTTTCCTAGATACTCTGCCTCTCAGATTCCCCTCATATCTCATTGGCCAGCATTGTGGCACGTGACCACACCTGGGCAAATCACAGGTAAGAGCCGATCATAATGTAGTCTCAGGGCTGAGGCTGGAACTGTCCTTACCTGAAGCACATGACTGCTGGGAAGAGAGTGGCTACAGGAATAAAATTGGAGTACTGTTTTTTGTTTTTATGTGGTTTTTTTTGGTTTTTTTTTTTTGTTTTTTGTTTTTTTTTGAGTACTGTTTAGGAAAGGACTTGGAGAAAGGGATGGAATTGGTAGGCAAACACCTGGGTCTGCTGCAGAAGTTAGTAAAACAAAGTGGAAGCATTGCACTCACACATTTTCATGTCATTGTACTGACCCGCTTCGTTTTGTAGTTACCTGAATCAGGACATCACTTTTGTTCTCTACTAATGTCCACCTTCGAGAAGATGTACGCAGAGTCCCTGTGCTGTAGGAGCTGTCGGTCTTATCGGGAAACCCAATATTTTTTTTGAAAATAGAGGCAAACCCAAGCTGAGTGATGAGGCAGCAGTCTGAGGGGCAGTGTGCATGTGTTTGAGAGCATTTTCTCTGCTCAGAAACACTTGGCTCTCCCTCCTCTCTCTGCTCTTGACCAGTTGCTGTTCAAAGTGCTCCTCGCAGAGGCTCAGTTTCCCCTCCTGAGGACTGGCTCGGAAGGTGGTTGTATGGATGAAAGGAGAGGATGCAGGTCAGGTGCTTACCCCCGTTGCCGGCACGTGGTTGCTCACAAATATGATCTCTGCTATTAACACATGAGATTTATTAATTGAATAATTAAATTACTATTTCATGATCCCGCCCCCTCCTTCTAACAGCCTGTGAAAGTGACCATTCATTTTGCAGACTGAAGTTTCCTGTGGATGCCGATTAGTCCCACTTACGGACAGACACAGTGTAAAGTTACTGCCCTGCCAGACTACAGAGGGACTGAGGAATGGAGCGTGGGCTTGAGCTGTGAGGTGGGGCTGGTAGTGATACTGACCTCCTAGGTAGTTGGGTGGATGCCGTGCATTAAAGTATGTAAAGCACTTAGAACGCTGCAGTCCTGGCCCCCGGTGAGCACTTAATACACACCGTATAGGTGGTCCTTGGACAGGTCAGGGGTTAGGGGCACTGACCCCCTGCACAGTTGAAAACCCGAGTATAACTTTTGACACCCCCAAAACTTAACTACTAATAGCCTACCATTGACCTGAAGCATTACTGAGAACATACACCTATTTTGTATATTGTATGTATTTTATATGGTATTCTTACAGTAAAGTAAGATGGAGAAAAGAAATGTTATTGAAAAAGTCATGAGGAAGAGAAAATACATTTATAGTACTGTACCATAAAAACTGCATAAATGGAGCTGCACAGTTCAAACCCATGTTCAAGGGTCAGTGGTATTTTTTTGTGGGTGAAAAGGGCAGCAAGAATCTTTATTTTTCTTCCCTTCAGCTGCCCACAGTTACCCCCTATTTTAAGGTATAAGCGGAATCTGATTGAATCTGAGGGCAGAATGTCATGACTATAGCTGATAGTTGTTGAGCATTTTTTGTGGGTTAGGCTAAGTGTTCCCCCATACAGAGCTCACCAACTCTCACACACATCCCATTTTACAGATGTGGCAACTGGGACCCAGTTGGGGCAGGGGGCAGTCTCTCATCTAAAAAGGGGATCTGGGTGTAGTGGTTAAGAACTGGAAACCCAGAGTCGCTGTGCTGGGATTACCTCTCTGCCCCACCACTTTCTTGCTATGTGATCTCCACGCTGTGACTTCTCTATTTCTGAACTTTCTCACTTGTGAAATAGCAATGATAATAGTACATCCTAGGAGGGTAGCTGTGTGGGCTAGGGGAAATAACTCCTAGGAAGTGCTTAGAAGGGTGCCTTGTCCAGAGTGAGCACCCAGGCTCTGGTGGTTGTTAATATCAGGCAAAGCCATTCCGGGCTGTGCTTCCAAAGCTGGCCGGAGGGGCCCAGAGGCGGTGCTTAATCATTAAGCTACATTGCCTCTGCCTCTGCCTGAGTGAGCAGACCGGGAGTCCGCACCGGGAACGGAGCCCACCTTTGGATTGTGAGGTTGTGAATGAAGCGGGCAGGTGCCAGCCCAGGGCAGGGGAGGCTGTGGGCACGGATCCAGCCCTGGCTCAGTCAGTGAACAGGTGGCCCGTTCCTGGATCAGCAGTAACAGGCGAGCCGTCTTTGTTACCTTGGAGCTTTCTCTTAAGCCCATTCAGGCTCCTCAGACCACGTGTCTGGTGAGTAAGGAGTCCTTTTTTTTTTTCCCTCCCCCAAAGGGGCTGCTGGCGAAACAGTCCTCTTTGGGAGCACGCCTGTTTGCGCGGAGCTCCTCGTGGGGGAACTCCAGTGGCTGGCGTGTTCCCGCGGCTATTGAATAAGTCGCTGTTAGGAGCTGGCACGGCAGGTTCCCGTTTCCGCATTCCAGACACCCACAGTAGGCCGAGCGGGGGAGGCACCGGCCGGGGGCAGCCTGCAGAGCTCGGGCAGGTGGCCTTGCCGGGTCCCGGCCAGTCACCTGCCAGCTCTGTGATCAGGGCTGCGCTCAGGACGTCTTTTGGGTGAGTGATGTTTGCTAAGTTTGGTAGTAACTTGTAGAGGAGAGAAAGGTAATGATGTGTTTCTTCTTTTCGGGAATTAGACTGGTGGCTTTTTTGTTTTCTTTTCCTCCCCTCCTCTGGCATGAAGTGTTTACCTGTCTGCTCCTAACTGTGAAGAACGGTGGGCGGAGTGTCGAGGGAGTGAGAAGAAAATGGAGGATATTTTCTCCCCGGAGAAGGAACCAATTGGTGGATGTTGAGCTCCTGTGGGATGCAAACTTCTGTGCCAGGGGCTGTGGGACATCCCGGCCTGGTACAGGGGAGCTGTGTGATCTCAGGCAGGTTCCTTTCCCTCTCTGGGCCTCAGTTTCCCCATCTGATGAAAGGGGAAGTAGGAGCAGTACCCACTCATCTTTCCAGTGGATCGTTATGTAAAGTGCTCACAGCCTGGGCAGGGAGTCGTCCTCAGTGTCAGCTAGCCCTGTGCCCCTGCCCCCCAAATTCCCTGGCCTTATCTTTGACTTCTCAACTGCTGGCCGCACTCCAGCTGCTCAGGCCTCCTTCTGTTCCTCCCTCAGGGCCTTTGCCCTGGCTGTTCCCTTGGCCTGGAACACTTCCCCCAGTCTCCCCAAGACTCCCCACCCCCTTTCAGGTCTCTGCTCAGATGTCACCCTCTCCGTGGGGCCTCTGTCCCTATTAAATAGCACTTTCTCCACCACTCTTAGTCCTTCACTGTGCTTTATTTTTCTTCATGGCATTTATTACTATTTGACATACTTGTTTATTATCTGCCCCTCCCCTCCACCTGTAGGCTCCATAAAAGGGCAGGGACTTCGGTCTCTATTCTTGTAGAGCAGTTCCTGGCATGTGGTAGGTGTGGGATAAATTATTTTATGAGTAAATTTATGATATCAGGTGCAACATTGTCCGAGGATGGATGACTGTCCCCATTTGGGGTTTGAGTTAGAATGCCCCCAGACCTGCAGCTGTGGGGGAGGTGGCATTCCCACACCCTCCCTTTGATTCTCATCAGGCCTGCCTGAGGCATCAGGGCCTCTGGCTTCCTGTCCCTCATCCCCTGCAGTCTGGAGAATCCGGGCCCTGCCAATGGCTCATCCGGGCAGCCTGGATTCATGTGGCCGGGATCAGACAGCCTTGGCCCTGGTGAGAGTTGAGGCTGCGTGCAGGTTAAATTGGGTGGGGAAAGCTTTGTCTAAGACACTGCCCGCACGTGCACACACCTGCATGTATCTGGAGAGCCCACTTAATCGCCAGGTCCTGTTCAGTGTTCCTGCAGTAAGGTCAGGGAATGCCTTGGAAATCAGAATTAACTGGCCAGGCATGGTTTATTGGTCTTCCCTGCTTTAACAGGCAGTAATTCTCGTTCGGGGGCCGAACGCATTGTAATTAAATGGCAAACTCAGAGAGTGTGTCGTGGCTGATCCCACCTGGTCGTCAGTGCTCTGGCTCCTGGTGTCGGCAGTTGGTTCTGTAAAAGTGTCCTGGGCGGGGCTTCCCCAGGCTCTGCGGAGCGAGGTCAGTGGCCCTCTCAGATTTCTCCCGACGGGATGAGACACCGAGGCACTGAGGTGCTGATGGACTGCCGGCTGCATCATGCACTGCCACACCTTTGGGCCTGAATGTGCCAGGTGTCCAAGGAACTGCTCCTCCAGCAGTTAACTGTGCCCTTTGAGCCCCAGGGGCAGTGGTGCAGTTTCAGTGCCCTTCCTGAAAGACCGTGGCTCTTCATGCTCAAGTCCCAGCACTGCCCGCACTCTGGGCACAGTGCTTACCTTCTCCGGGCCTCTGTTTCCTGATCTGGAAAATGGGAGTAATTAATAATTCCCACATTAGATGAGAAGTTCAGGTGAGATCAGGTGACCTAGTCAAGCACTGTATCTGGTGCATAGAGAGCACTCGCTACTTGGGGGGTGATGATCATGAATTAACTCCAAGCTCCTCTTCAATTTTTTTCTGTCCCTAGTTTGTGGACTTCTCTTTGCCCCACCCCCATGTCAGCATCCTCCCACAGTCCTTCACCCATAGTAACAATCAAGTACTTATGTGCGTATCTTTCTACCTTTTCTCCCATGGTTATATAATCCTGTGGAGAGAAATAGAATCCTACAAGGGATAATATTACCTTCATTTTCTTGCATTTTGCTTTTTAAAAAATATTTTTGAGGGGGGGGAGAGGGAGAGAGGGAGGGAGAGAATGCAAGGGAGGGGCAGACACACACACACACACACACACACACACACACACACACACACACACACACACACAATCCAAAGCAGGCTCCAGGGTCTTAGCTGTCAGCACAGAGCCGAGTGTGGGGCAGGAGCCCACGAACTGTAAGATCATGACCTGAGCCAAAGTTGGATGCTTAACCAACTGAGCCACCCAGGTGCCCTGCATTTTGTTTTTCTAACATGGCAAAACCATATAGATATGCCTCCAGATTCTCAGGTAGCACTCAGATTTGCTCTTTTTGATAGCAAAAGATGTGTGTAACACATGGTGATGTGGGTGTACCATAATTAATTTGGCTAGACCATCACTGATGTGCATTCCCTTTGTTTCTGTTTTTTTTTTCAAATTATTATTTTTATTGATAGCCTTCTTTAATTAGTTTGCAGGCGTCCAACCTGCTTAGCCACCTTGTTAACTTAAGCTCTAAGCTTTTGAAAATGAGTATGAAGTAGTATTAGTATAATGATACCTCTTGCCCAGATAGAAGATGTGTTTTCTGAGGGTTCTCACCAGGTCCAGCACAGTGTTGAACTTTCTACTTTAAATGCTTTTTAATTATAAAAGTAAGTAATAGATTCATCACCCTTAATACGGGTTAGTTGTGTTTAATGAGTACTCATTAACAAAATAACAGAAGGTTCATATTTTTTTTCATTTTAAGGATCTTTGTTATCAATATGCAAGAGATTTTGTTGGGATCTTTGATCGATGGGCACATTTCCTTTTTAAGTGGCACTTTAATTATGGGATATATTTGGCTTTGTGAAACTTGTACAGTGGTGTGCCCAGATAGAGGTTTATTCTAGTTCTCTATTGCTACATAACAAGGCACCCTAAAACTTAAATGCCTTAAAATGACAGACTCTGCTTTACTGAGGCTCATGCGGATGGCTCTTCTCCTGGGCTTGACCGGAGTTTCTTACGCTGCAGCAGACAAAGGGTAGATGGAGCTGGAGCACTCAAGATATTTCGGCCACATTGTGCCTTGGAGATGGCTGGGCCCCTCTCTCTGTAGTCTCAGGATCTCTTCTTCCATGTGGCCTCGCCAGCCAGTAGCTGGACTTAAAACATGGCAGCTCAGGGCTTCTGATGAGCCTTCGTAAGGCATAGTCCAGAACTGGCCCAGCTCACTTTCAGCCTCATTCTGTTGGCTAAAGTGAGTCACAGGTCAGGCCAGATTCAGTGTGGGAGGGACAGTGGAAGACTTGAGTTCCGAGAGATGTGCCCACTGGGGGTCATCTCCAGAGACTACGACAGCCTTCGTTTTCTCACGTAAGGAGAGGTGCAGAGGTTAGCAGGGAAAGGTGGTGCTGCAGCTTACCATCTCCCCGGTGTCCCAGGCTCTTCTTTATCTGCACTGCTGCTGCCCTTAGCCTCGTAGCGAGAAGAAGGCTGTTCCACCTCCAGCCCCACATCCTTGTCACAGGCAGGAAGCAGCAAAACTCTTAAGGAAGGGAGACAGTACCTCTGTTGTAGGACACCAAAGCCTTCCCTGAAATCTTTAGCTGACTTCTGCTTGTGTCACTTTGGCTAGAGAACTCCATGACGTGACCACCCCTAGCTACGGGGAAGTCATGGAAATGCAGTTTTTAAATTTGGACTTAACCACCACCCTAAATGAAGGGTCAGTATTGAAGAAGGGAGAATGGACATGAGAGGAGGCATCTAGAAGGGGTCTGTTCAGACAGCCAGAGAAGTGGTGAGGTGGCATCTTGTATTCGTTTATCATCTGTTCAGTAAGTACTTGGGATGAGCAGTGCACCAGGCTTCTTACAGAGGCTGCAAGTATAAGGGAAGGAAGCACAGCTGGGGGTTAAACTGACCAGGATCATTTGTAGGCCTTCACTAGATCATTGCTCACCTCATGGCTGTCCTCCATGTACATGTTAGAAGTTAGACTAGTGAGAATCATAATAACCAGTCTCATTAAGGGCTTCCCTTGTGTAGAGGAGCTGTGAACCAACCCATTCAGTCTTCACAGTGGCCCCATGAAGTAGGCACTGTGATCACCCTTCCTTTTCTGATACAGAAACAGAGGCACAGAGAAGCTAAATAACCTACCTGCCTACTTACCGCAGCCAGGAAGTAGTGCAGTCGATGCGTGATCTCTGGTGGTCTGGCTCCGGAGTCCGTGAACCACTGCGCTGTATTGTGTGAGTTCGTTACAGGAAACATTTCTTGTTGAAATGAATATTTAAGTGATGGCAGAACAAAACATGAAGCAGAAACCACCTACTACTTCATCCCCTCCGCTCCTACCTCCTGCCTCATTGGTCCCATATGTCAGTAACTTGGTGTACATGCTCCCTCACCTGTTTCTAAATATATTCCATTTTTTTAAAGATGGCCTTTGGACACGCAAAATCAGATTAATCGGAATCCTTGGTGCATGAAACACTGGTGTTTTTGGCTCATGCAAAATTGTCTGTTATAATTAACAGTAGGCTATTAGGACATTTTAATGTCCAAGGAATTTAATGCCCAGGAATTAGGACATTTTAATAACACATGAACCTGTGTGGTACTTCCCATTCCATACCCTGCCACCTGTCCCAGAGGTGACCACCATCTTGAGTTTTTTATTTATCATTCTTTGTCTTAAAAAGAACTATTTTTGAACTTTATGCAAATGATACTGTACTGTATGTAGTTTGCTGGGACTTGCATTTTTCCCATAGTATTGTGAATCTAAGAGTGATCCAGACTATTTTTGTATAGCTGTAGTTCATTCTGTTTTTTTTTGCTGCTATATAATATTCCACTGGCTGAGTGTACCACATTTTTATGTTAGTCATTTGCATGCCAATGAACATTTCATTAGTTTCTAGATTTTTTGCGATTCATGGGCTACTGTGAATGTTGTTACACATGTTTCCTAGCATGTATTGACATGAATTTCTTTTGGGTGTTACTAGGCACGAGATTGGCGGGTCGTAGGTTGTGAGCATCTTTGACTTCGCCAAATACTGTCAGACTGGTCTCTGAACGTTGCCACCAAGGGCTTAGTTTGGTAAAACTTTTTTATTTTTTGCCAGATATGAAATGAAATCTCATTGTGGTTTTGATTATACTCCTCTGAAGACTGATAAGGCAGAATATCTTTTATCTTTCTTCTTCTGGATAAAACTTGCTCATCACTTTGCGGCATTTTAGTATTGATTTGTAGGTGTTCTTTTTTTTTTTTTTTTTCCCAGAGAGAGAGCTTGCATGAGCAGGGGAGGGACAGAGGGAGGGAGAGAGAGAGAGAGAATGAGAGAGAGAATCTTAAGCAGGTTCCATGCCCAGTGCAGAGCCCAACACAGGGGGGCTCGATCTCACAACCCTGAGATCATGAACTGAGCAGAAATCATGAGTTGAACTCTGAACTGACTAAGCCACCCTGGTGCCCCTGTAGGTGTTCCTTATATACGCTCGACCCTTAAACAGTGTGGGAGTTAAGGGCACATACCTACCCACATAGTTGAAAATCTGTATATAACTTTTGACTCCCTAGAAGCTTAACTACTAATTGTACTATTGACCAGAAGCCTTACTGATAGTGTCAACAATTAACATGTATTTTGTATGTTATACATATTATGTACTATATCCTTAAAGTAAACTGGAGAAAAGAAAATGTTTTTGAGAAAATCATAAGGAAGAGAAAATACATTCATAATACTGTATGAACTATGTAAATGGACCTGCATAGTTCAGACCTGTGTTGTTTAAGAGTCAGCTGTGCTCTGATTACTAATCCCGAGGCAGCAGCCTATTTAACCTAATTGAAAATGTGGTTCTCATGTCATTATTTCCTTGGTTGTTCCCACCCGTTTACCCTCTCCCCAGCTCCATGATAGCTCTTTGTGTATCTGCAAGCTCACAGTGATTCTTCTTTGGAATAGTTCTCAATTTATGGACGTTTTTATACATTTGTATAGATATAGGACTTGTTCCACTCACTCTGAATGGTCTTTTGATCCCAAGTGTATCAGGATTAGGTTCAGTTGCATATAATAGGAAACCATATATAAAACAGAATACAATGGTCTAAGCAGGATAGAAGTTTCTTTATTACATAAAGGAGCCCAGTGATATAAGCAGGCCAGGGCTACATTCTTATTTTGGACGCAGGCTCCTTCTTCCTCTTGGATCTATTCATCCTTGTCCTGCCACCTCATGATTCAATATGGCTGCTCAAGCTCCAGCCATTGCATCCCAGCCAGCAGGAAGGAAGGAATGAAGATGGGCACCCCTGTCTTTTTAAAAAGACTTAATGGAGGGGCGCCTGGATGGCTCAGTCAGTTAAGTGTCTGACTCTTGATTTCGGTTCAGGTTATCATCTCACAGTTTGTGAGTTCAAGCCCTGCATAAGGCTCTGCACTGATAGTGCGGAGCCTGCTTAGGATTCTGTCTCCCTCTCTTTCTGCCCCTCCCCCCACTTGCTCTCTCTGTCTCTCTCTCAAAAATAAATAAACTTAAAAAAAAAAAAAGACCTAATGGAAGTCGCACACGATAATTCTACTTATATAGACTCTTGCTTAGAACTTAGGGTACAATACGTAGTTGCAAGGAGTCTGGGAAATGTAGTCTTTATTTCACATGCCCTTGTCCTTAGCTAAACATCAGATTCTGGGGGCACCTGGCCTGGCTCAGTCAGTGGAACATGGCACTCTTGATCTCAGGGTTGTGAGTTCAAGCCCCACGTTGGATGTAGACATTACTTAAAAATAAAATCTTTAAAGATCAGATTCTGCTAAGTTAAAAGGGGAGACTAAACATTGGATCAGGCAGCCAGAGGCTTTACTAGTTCTGAAGTGTTCCTTAAAAATGGCTCTTTTTTTTTTTTTTTTTTTTTTTTTGGTTTTTTAACATTTATTTTTGAGAGAGCACAAGTGGGGGAGGGGCAGAGAGAGCGGGAGACAGAATCTGAAGCAGGTTCCAGGCTCCAAACTGTCAGCACAGACCTGGACGCAGGGCTTCAACCCATGAACTGCAAGATCATGACCTGAGTTGAAATTGGTGCTTAACCAACTGATTCACCCAGGTGCCCCTCCCTAAAAATGGCTCTTAAAGGAGCTGCCAGGCACTAGGATGGTACCTGAACGTCATGTCGCTTTGGTTCTTTGATTTATTACACAAATATTAATCGAGCACCTGTTTTGTACAGATGCTGTTTTGGGAGCTGGGACGACTGTAGTGAACAAAACAAATGAAATTTCCACCCTCATGGAGCTTACATTATAAAAGGGAAGACAGATAGTAAAGAAAGACATATATAGTAAGTCCAAAAGAGATAATCGGTGTGAAAAAAAATGAAGGTGGGTACATGCAATGAGAATAAGTAGCATGTGATGCTATTTAATTAAATCTCCCCCCAATTTTTTTATTTAAAAAAAAATTTTTTTTTAACGTTTTATTTATCTTTGAGACAGGGAGAGACAGAGCATGAACGGGGGAGGGTCAGAGAGAGGGAGACGCCGAATCTGAAACAGGCTCCAGGCTCTGAGCTGTCAGCACAGAGCCCGATGCGGGGCTCGAACTCACGGACCGTGAGATCATGACCTGAGCCGAAGTCGGCCGCTTATCCAACTGAGCCACCCAGGCGCCCCACCTCCCAATTTTTTTAATGTTTATTTATTTTTGAGAGACAGGGCAAGCGGGAGAGGGGCAGAGAGAGGGAGTCACAGAATCTGAAGCAGGCTCCAGGCTCTGAGCTGTCAGCACAGAGCTCGATGTGGGGCTCGAACCTGTGAAGCATGAGATCATGACCTGAGCTGAAATCAAGAGTTGGATACTCAACTGAGCCACCCAGGTGCCCCTTTTCAAAACATGTTTTAAGGTTATTTAAGTAATCTCTACACATGCTCCTCCTACTGAGCCAGCCAAGTGCCCCTATTTAATTAAATTTTGAAGACTTTTGGTGCTGTTTGAGAGAGTGGGGTTAGGGAAGGCCTCTTTCAGAAGATGACATTGGAGCAGAGGTGAAGAGAGGGAGTCGCAGAGCCATGTGGGTATCTGGGGGAAGAGCATGTGGGTGAAATAAGGGCCAGTGAGAGGTTCTGAGGTGAGAAGGTGCCTGGCATGCTTGAGGAACTTCAGAGTGCCTGCAGGGCTGGAGAGTGGTGAGTGAGGGAGAGATGGGGCGGTGGCCGGGGCGGGGGGGAATGAGAGGGGTGATGGGGGCCGATTGTGTGGGGCCTTGGGGCCACAGTGAGGACTTTGGCTTTACCCAGACTGACACGGAGCTGCAGGAGGAAGATGTCATCTGATCATTAGCCCTTGGCGGTGAAAGTAATCACGAGCTGCTTTCTCAGCCACCCTCTCGGTTTAATCACCTCTAGACACTGTTTGAGAAAAGTCAATAATAGCTTCAGCTCTTCTTAGCTCATGACCACTCTGGGTTTATTTGTATAGGCTGCTGCCCACCCCCACGGGATTATTTTATAGTTAAATAGTTCAGTTTTTATCTATGAAAGATAAGATTTTTAAGGACACAGTGACAATATCATGGCCATGATTAAGGTAACTAACAATAATTGCTTGCCATCATCTAGCATCCAGTACATTTCAGATCCTCTCATAAAAGTCTTAGAATTGATTTGTTCCAATCAAGGTCCACTGTGGGATTTGGTTCACATGCTTGTTAAGTGTCATTTAATCTGTGGGTCCCCCCGCCATCCCCGTTTCCCCCCCCTTTTTTCTTGGATAGTTTATTTGTTGAGAAAAGCCACGTAATTTGCCCTGTAGATCTCCCACAGCCTGTGTCTGGGGTTGTATTTCTGTGGTGGTGGCTAACAAGTTCTTCTGTCCCTGTGCTTCCTGCAAATGGGTGGTTGGGTTTGGAGACTGGATCAGATTCAGGTGTGAGATGAGCACACACACGCATATTGGTGTGTGTCCTGGGTAGGGATGGCAGGGCATTCTCCTGGCTGTTGTGTGTTCTATCCTCAGCAGGTGGGTAAAGCCTGTGTTCTCTTTCAGTGACGTCCTGTAGTTAATGGCTGTAAATAACCATTTCTGACACCTGTGATTTTACTTAGGGTTTGCAGAAATTGTGACACTTGTAATTCTGTCCTCCTCTTCACTTATTAGCTGGAGTATTCCTTTAGAGAGCAACCTTTCTCATCTATTATTTAGTTACCCTGAGGGTACTGACTCTTTTGAACTTTTGTTTACATTAGAAATGAGTATTGAACGACTGGGCTGGTGGCTTCTGATCTGCGGATTTTTCCTTCGGTGATCCAAATCCTCTTTGTTTTTGCATCCATTCATTCGATGTGTACGGGCCTCTACTGGCACACCTCATCTTGGATTTGGGAATAAACAGATGAACCGCCACAGTCATCTTACTGTTCGGGCGCAGCTGCTTCGGGCCTTACCTTTGACCAGGTGGGGCCCTGTGTTCGTGTGTGTCACCCACCGTAACCAGGGAGAGATGACTCTAGGCCGTTGTTGACATTTCCATTTTTTGTTCTCTTTCCCTGGCCATGAATTTTTCAAACCTACAGCCTCTAGAGAGTTCTTGTTCCATGCCAGGGGATTAAGCCTTTATGCTTGGGGCAAGAGGTTTTTGAGCATTTGGATTTCTTCTGATCTGAGACTCTCTTCCTAGACAAAAGAACAAAAACTGGCTCTGCTCCACGGAGAGGCTCTCCTTCTAGTAGCCTGGCCAGGGGCGCGCTCTGACCCCAGGCACTGTTGTCTGGGTCATAAATTCTTTAGAGCACTACCACGCATGAAATCATTTGGATGCCTTGGGATCAGTTACGCATTATATTGCACACTACCTAAGGGCTTTCTTTTCTTCTGGAGATTACAACACATTTACTCCCGGGGGGGGGGGGGGGGGGGGGGAAGGGCAGAGATTTGATGTAGAATTCATTAATTCATTCAGTCACTGACTTGTGCCTTTGGCAGATATTCATTGAGCATCCCATGTGTTCCCATTGCTCGGGTCAGAACCTGAGAAGGCCTGTCCTCCTGGGGTTTTGGTTCACACTGAAGGACACAGAAGAGAAAGTAGTAAACAAATTAATAAGGTATTTCAAGTGGGGCCGAATCATGCTGTGAAGTGATGAAGCAGACTGATGAGAGAGCCACCTGGAAGGCGGAGAGGGCTGTGGGAGGCTGGGGGAGAGCTTTGCCGGGTAGTGATAGCAGCTGAGACCGTAATGGTATGAAGGTGCCAGCCTCTCGAAAGATCTGCGGGAAGGGGTCCTGGCAGAAGGAACAGCAAATGCATAAGTGCTGAGGCAGGAAGGAGTTTGGTGGGTGGAGGAACAACAGAACAGTGGTGTGGCTGGAGCCTTGTAGAGAAGGAGGTGGAAGGGTGGGCAGGGGTGGGAGCCGGGGAGAGGGTTTGGTGTTTATTCTGAGTGTCCTTGCTGTCATTGCCTCTGAAGGAGTGGCAATGGAACAAGGAGGGAGGCAGCCTTCCCTGGAGGGAGGAGAGGTGCCTGGCCTGCAGAGTGGCATTGGTGCTTGACAGAAGTGCATGGCCTGACAAGTTGCTAAGGGATTGGTCAGAGCATGGGGAGGGGAGTAGATTTTCCAGGGTTTCAGGCTTTGGGCTGCAGGTTTGGATGGATGGCAGTAATGACAGTCCCCGGCCCCCTTTAACTTGGGCTGGGGTGTCCTACTCACACACGTCTCCTGTAACCCTCTACGGTAGACTCTTACTCCCCATTTCGCAGATGAAGAAACTGAGGCCCAGAGAAGCGAAGCCCTTGATCCTTGTCACTCAGCTACTTGGGTCTGGTTTGGAACCTCGGTGGCCTGACCCACAGTCTGACCTTACTCCCCTTTCTCTCACTCCAGCCACAGCTGTCAATCCATGATGTTGACACAGCCTGTGCCCAGGAGGAGCTAATGTCCTACATTTATGAAACCAGGAAGGGATCAAGTCCACATCGGTGGCCCTTCCACCATCCCCACTAACCTAGATCCTGTCGTGCCTTTTATTACAGTATTTATTACAGGGCAGAAAACAGGGACTTTCTGGGTGCCGACACATACGTAACTTGACACTTGGGCCAGATAAGGTGTATATAGGCCCCGGACTTGGAGCTCCTGAGCCTGCTTAACTGATTGGGCTGAAAGCCTCCTTGCCCATCAAACTCTTCTTATCTCCTCCTCCAGTGATCCACATGTAAAGGGAGCTCACCCCCCACGGGGTGTGCGTCCTGTGTGATACCTCAGCCAGCCACATGGCTTTCCTTGGCATCTTCTGGGAGACAGGTGTGAGCCCACCCTCCATCTGCATGTGGAGCAGGTGAAAGGAGGTGCTGACTTTGGTCCTGCTTGGTGCTCCCCTGTCGGTGGCACTGATGGATGCTGATCATCTCCTACTCCTTCTTGCATTTAGGTCGCTTGGCAGAAATTTCATATTGATCTTTTTTTTTTTTTTTTTTTTATTGATTTAAAACTTACATCAGCCAAATGCTGATTGTAAACATTTCAAGCAGTGGAGCAGTATGTAAAGCAGAGCATGGCATTTCCTTGTTCCTCTCATGTCCCTGGCACCTGGCCCTCCCCCAAGTGTCTCTCGCCTGCCCAGAGTGACATTAAATGCGCTCTTCTTGCTGTGCATGCAGTAGATCGTGTTGAAGAGCCTGGGCTCTGGGGCCACGGTTCTTCGGTTCAAACCCCAGCTTTGTCATGTACTGATTTGGGCCTTTACTTAATCATTCTGTGCCACGGTTTCCTCATGTGTGAAATGGTGGTGATGGTCCTAACGTCTTGGCTTGTAAGAATTCATCGTGCTAATACAGGTAAAAAAGTTAAGAGTGGCACCTGGCATGTGATAAGCACTCACATGTTAGCTATTTTTATTACACATACGTATGCCTATAGTTGTTTGTTGTACAAACATACTCTCTAGGTATGTTGTTCTACAGACGGCACTTTCCTTTAACAGTCTGCCTTGGAAAGCCTACTGTGGCAGTGGGTCAAGGTCAGCCACACTCTTTTTGATGACTTCATAGTGTTCCATCCTGTCAGTGCCCTGTTACTGGACATACTGCTCACTTCCACCTTCCATATTGTAACTCTGAACATCTCACACACAAAAACCTTTGTTTTCTCCTTAGATTTTTATTAGACAAAGTTCTGGAGTTGCAATTACTGATACAAAGTGTATAAATATGTTTAAAGACTTGCGATATTTGTTGCTGACTTGTCTATTAACCATAGGTATTTCCTTGTTTGTTGCCTGTTTTTCTAGGGGGTAGTTTTTATTTCTTATTGATTTGTAAGGTATCTTTATATTACTGAAGGTATGAATCATTTGTTACAGGTTGCAGATTTACATCCCCAGTGAGTTGTTTACCTTTTAATTTTATAATGTTACTAAATATCACACTCAGGTTTTTTTTTGTTAATGTTGTTGTTTGCTTTTATGCTTTGGCCTTTAATTTAAGATGAGATAAATACTGTATTTTCTTCCTACTTTATAGTTTCTTTCTTTTTCTTTTTTCTTTTTTTTAAAGATTTTAAGTAATCTCTACACTCACCATGGGGCTTAAATTCAAAACCCTAAGATCAAAAATCACATGTATAGGGACGCTTAGGTGGCTCAGTTGCTTAGGCGTCCAAATCTTGATTTCGGTTCAGGTCATGATCTCAGGGTCATGAGATCAAGCTCCATGTCTGGCTCTGTGGTTCAGCGTAGAGCTTGCTTAGGATTCTGTCTCTCTCTCTCTCTCTCTCTCTCTCCCTCTCCCTCTCCCCCCCCACCCCACTTCTCCCCCACTGCACTCTCTCAAAAAAAAAGAAGAAGACGACAAAGAATCACATGTATAGCTTCATTGTTCACATCCAACATCTGGAATTTTTTTTTTTTTTCTGGTGTTAGGTGGGATAAAGATCTTAAACCTACGCCCTGCCAATAGTTAATCAGTTATCTCTTGCAGTATTGATTGAATCATGTGTCCTTTCCCACTGACTTGAAAAGCTTAGTACAAGCCTGGTCCTGGTCTGAGTGTTTTATTGTTCACCTTCAGCCCCTGCCATAACTCAATGAAGCAGGTTGGTAATACCCACTTCACAACGATGAAACTGAAGCACAGAGAGGTGACCTTGCTTACTGTCTAGCAACTTGGATGAGGCAGAGTCTGGTTTGGAATAGAGTGGATTTAGTCAATAACTGGCTGCCTTATTGCTAATGTATTTTCAGCGGCTTTTCCTGCAGTTCCTTGGCAAACTTTCCTTTTGTCCATGAGTGATTGTCGTCTTGATGGCCCCTCTGCTGCAGCTGACTGTGTTAGGCCTGCCCCCTGCCTCACTGCCCAGCCGGGGCTTCCACGATGATGATAAATGCCAGTGGAGGTCACAGGCAGGTGTGGGTGCCTCAGATGTTTTATCCTGCAGGACCGCCCTTGGTGGGGGCCCAGTTAGGCAGGGCCCAGAATTTTTCTGAGTTCCTAAGAAGTCCACGGTGGCCAGTGTGTGGCCATGTCAGTGAAGGACTCATCTGTCCCCCATGGCTGGGCCCAACCAGGGAAGAAGCCGACGTCAAGGGTGACAACTTGAGTACATGCAGCAGTGGACAACATTCTGGGACCTTGATTGAGATGAAGAAAAAAAGAAAGAAAAGAAAAAGACAGAGGTCTACCAGTGGGGCTATGGGGAGCTCAGGAAGAAGATCTGGAGCTCTGTTGCTGGATCAGTAGAACTGGTTGCCCACCTGTGTGTCGTGAGGCCTGACATCAGACTGCTAAACTTTGCAGCTTTGCCTTTTCTTGGCTGGGTGTCCTTGGGCAAGTAACTTAACCTCTCTGATTAAGATGAACCTCAGCTTCCTCTTCTGGGGTAATAATGGCTCCTACCCTAGGTTCTTGTGAGGAATAAATGATCCCTGCAAAGTGCTTGGAACTGTGGTTGGCACATAGTAACCACTCAAACAAAGGTTAGTCATTGTTTCTTTCCTTGTCCCCTTTTCTGTGTTCCTGAGGGCGGGGATAAAGGTTCCAGGAGATGTATAAAAGTGTGTGTAGGCAGATATCATCACTTAGGTATTTCCTGAACACCTACGAGATGGCACACAAATGCTAGGGCCACAGCGGGGCCCAGGATAGACACAGTCCCCACACTTCTGGCCCTGACATTCTCGCGGGGAACTGGACTCTAAACAAACATAAATAATGTGATGTTAGGTAGTGAGATGTGCTGTGAAGAAAACCAACCAGGGGGAAGGCTGGAGAGTGGCACAAGCTACTGTTTTAGCAGAGGTGATCAGGGCAGACCTCTGAAGAGATGACTTTGATCAAGACCTGGATATGAGGAGCCAGCCATGGAAACATCTGGGAAAGAACATTCCAGACAGCATAGTAAACACAAAGGCCCTGAGGCAGGAGCTTACAGAGTGCATTCTAAGAAGTACCAGGAGGCCCTGTGGCCAGAGGGCTATGAGGGAAGGGAAGGTGAGAATGGCAGAAGATGAGCTTAGAGAGGGAGCCAGGTAGGAAGTTCTTGGCCTAGATTCTTTGGGTTGAAAATACAGGGGCCCATGTCCGATCCATCCAAGCCTAGAATTCTGAGATGCATCCTGGAGCTTGGGACAGGCATTGTCTGCTGGTGTTGTGATCAGCAGACCTGGGGCCCAGCCAGTCTCCCCTCTCCATTTCCCACCTCTGCCTCTACATTCTCTTTGGTTCCTTCCCTTTCTAGGCTTCTCCAGGGATCAGGGTGTCCCCAGGCTCCTCCCTTAATGGGGTGTCCAGGTCCCAGCCACAGTTGAAGACTTGACTGGCTGTTTCCATCCTGGAACAGGGGTCCGACCCAGCTTTGGTCTGTTAGCTATCTCTCCTCCAGCGAGCTCTGGCAAGGCAATAAGCATGACACACACACTTCTCATAAAATGAAGACTTTCTTTGCCCACCTGGCCTGGGGCATCATTCCTGTTCTTACGTATGAAGCATTATCACCTTGTGGTGAAGAACTGGGGCCAGAAGGCCTGGATTCAAAGTTCAGCTGCTTGCTAGCTGTGTGACCTTGGGTTTATCACTTCACCTCTCTGGGCGTCAGTTTCCTCACCTGTAAAATGTGGATGTAAATGTTTCTACCTCAAGGGGCCATTCAGAGCATTAAATAAGTTTACGTAAAGAATTTAGTTTTGGGCACCCGGTTGGCTGTTGATTGAGCGTCTGACTCTTGATTTCGGCTTGGATCATTTCAAAGCTTTGTGGGTTCAAGCCCCGCATGGGGCTCTGTGCTGACAGTGTGGAACCTGCTTGGGATTCTTTCTCTCTCTCTCTCTCTCTCTCTCTCTCTCTCTCTCTCTCTCTCTCTCCGCCCCCCTCTCTCTCCCTCCCTCCCTCTCCCCCTCCCCCACTCTCTTTTTCAAAATAAATAAACTTCAAAAAAAATTAAAAAAGAAAGTAGTTTGAGCCATAATAAGCACTCAAGAAATATTATTTATCATCGTCCTTATTTTTCCTCCATGAGTTGGATAGTGCTCTGTAGTTCAAGCTAGGACTTGGGAACAGAGTCTGGAATTGATCCCAGCACCACCCCAACTAGCTCTGTGATCTCGGCCAAGTGAGTAGCTTCTCTCTGCCTCGTAGGGAGAATCACAAGCTGACAGGACTTGTTCACTGCGTGGATGTGTGTTGTCTAAGGTTTGGGTTCTCGTGGAAATGCCAGCGATCCCAGGTGTCTGGGCGCAGTGCAGCCCTGGCTGCAGGTCTCACCCCATAAGTGTGAACTGATGGCAGGGGTGATGTTTGGACCTGCCTCACCTCCTTCACAATGGCTTGTGCAGGGCCCTTCTCTACGTGGCATGGCAGCACAATGCTCCCTGTAAGCACGTCCTTCACCTCTTAGGCTGAGCTCTGTAAGAGCAAACCCAGGTCTGACCCACCCAGCCCCAGGCCCCCAGCAGGCTGTGCTGAGTGGGAGCACAGAAACACCTTCACCAGGTTTCTTGTCTTGTCAAAGACATCTGAAAAACAGCTCAAGAAGTGTCGTGTTTGTGTCTGATCATACCTGTTCCCTGGACAGTGGCACTCTGAAACCTGGCTGGGAATTGGCATCACCTAGGGACTCTTCTCAACAGTTGGGATTCTCTGGCTTTATTCCTGGAGCATCTGTTGGGGCAGGTGTAGTGGATATCATCTGCTGGTTTGGCCCAACAACCATTCATGATTGTTTTGTGGTTTTCCTTTTGAGGATTTGCTCCCCCACCATCCAGTTTATTCATTCACTGAGCCCAGCTGTATGTATGATACTACTTTCTCTGGTGGGGGAGGGGGATGGGGGTGGCAATGAATCAAAAGCCCTGCCCTTGAAAATGAAATGGGGATAACTAACTATCTTATAAGTTATAAATTATAAGTTATGCAATAGATAACTGTACATTAGCTAGCAGGATTATAGCACCAGCACTTTCTAATTTCAGTAATTACACTGTAATTGAGAGAATATCATTGTTCTTAGTAGACACCCACTGATTTCTGTAGGGGTTAAAAACAAGAACAAATTCATGGAAAAAGGGAGGCAAACCACTATTAGCTGAACAATCATAAAAATGGCTAAGATATTTATCTTTTTTCAGTTTGGGGGTATTGTCATAAAGGCAGCCCTAACGAAATGCTCTGTTGTACGGAATAGGTTTCTACTCAACAAATCAGTATTTACATTCACAATTTGAGTTTAAAGATTCTGGGGCACCTGGGTGGCTCAGTTGTTTACGCATCTGACTTCGGCTGAGGTCATGATCTCACAGCTCGTGAGTTCGAGACCCGCGTTGGGCTCTGTGCTGACAGCTCAGAGCCTGGAGTCTTCTTCCGATTCTTTATCTCCTTCTCTCTCTGTCCCTCCCCTTCTCATGCTCGCTCTCTCTCTCTCACAAAAATAAACATTAAAAAGTAAATAAAGATTCTGAAAACTTTAGTATGTAGAATGTTTATAGATTGTTTTCATTTTTTTTTTATATTTGTATTTTTCAATTTCTGGAGAGAACTTTTAGAAACAGGAGTATAAAAACAACTTAAAAAGCGCCTCCCCCACCTTCTTCTGCCTTGCGGAGCATTCTGGTCCATGTGGTTTGGATGTGGAATGGGAGCAGTCCTGGGCCATTCAGACTGTTCTCTTCCTCTCTGCCCCAGTGACTGGCTCAGGAAAGGGCTCATGAGTCACATCAGTCTGCTCAGAATTTATACATGTCTTTGGCGAGAGCTGCCAGGAAAGAGGTGCTTTCTTTCTACTGGGGTGCTGAGTTGTGGAGCATAAACCTAATGTTGCTGGGAGCCATCCTTGTCCAAAGGGTCAGATGGAAAGAACACTGGAAGTGATTGGTTCTTGATAAATTCTTTGGGTAACTGGAAATTGGAATGACCCCTGAACTTTTCAGTAATGTGAAGCAGAAAATTGCTTTTATTTTCTTCTTGAGCCAGTTTGAGTTGGGTCTCTGCCACTTGCAACCAAGAGTCCTTTAAGTGATTTGGTAATTCTTGTGGGCTCTAGAATCTGTACTTTAAAATTCTCCATAAATGGTTTGTATGATTCAGATGTTTGTGAACCACTTTGCTAGACTTTTCTCTGTGGTGGTCCTGAGACTTAAGGGAGCAACAGACTTGGCCTGGGGAACGTGTTAAAAATATAGAGGCTCTGTTCCACGCTGCTGGTGGTTCTGATCTGGGGCTTGGGAATATCTGAGTTCTGAGCAACATCTTGGGTAACTAGACGTACCTCAGAGTTTGAGAACCACTCTGATACAGTGCAGGGATCATGCTCAGCCTAGGGCCTTACCCCCAGAGGGGACCCAGGGTCTTTCTCAAATGAATGAAAGTAGTATGAGTTAAATCTCTGGACAACAGTCCTTTCCTGCCTGTTACCCGGTCTTGCACACTATATCGTGCTTTAAGGGAAATTTGGTTAGATATGGGACCTTTATTAGCATAATGGTTTTTACCTGTGTGTAGTAGCCCCTCTGCTAACTTAGAAAAAGCTGGATACAGTGCATGGTGAAATGTTGCTTCAGAT
The DNA here is from genome assembly GCF_016509475.1 of Prionailurus bengalensis. Lineage (NCBI taxonomy): Eukaryota > Metazoa > Chordata > Mammalia > Carnivora > Felidae > Prionailurus > Prionailurus bengalensis. The sequence goes on along the minus strand of NC_057352.1, from coordinate 16,222,613 downwards.
TCAGAACAAAGTCATCTCTTGAAGAAGGGTTTTGCTAATAGTGGAAACTATTTAAGAGGGTAATTACTGACTCAATCCCGAGTAATTTATGGTGAATACTTCCCTCACGTGTGTGTGTGTGTGTGTGTGTGCGCGCGCGCACACACGTGTGTGTGCCCATACTTACTTGGAGGTGAAGGAAGGGCCACAGCCCTTTTACTTGGGTGAAAGGGAATCTTTTGAGTTGACCCATTGGGCCAGAAAATCCCTTTTCAAATACTGTCTTGTAGCAGCTTTGCTTTTGAGGCCCCCGAGAGCTGAGAGGAAGAGGGTGTAGAGCTTGACTGACTGTCCTGTTTGGCTCTAACCCCAGGCACGTGTGACTTTGCCATTGTCTGGAGTCTTTTCCCCCTCAGGATTTGTACCCCATGCTGAGTTCCTGTAGCTCAGCCACCAGGAATTAGGGCTGGGCTGGCCAGGATTATTCCAATTTGAACTGATCATCTTCAAATATTTTTGTGTTCCCTCAAAAGAATTTTGATAAACCATATCTCCTCGTGCATTATAAAGCTAACATCTAAAATAATTGTATGGTAACTGTAAAATATTATTTGTGGGAGAAATAATGTAGTACATATTTTGTAAGGTGAGATAAGATGGAGATTGACTGTAATTGAAATATTTTATAATATGGTTAGATAAAGTAGGTTTTTCACTACCTTATTGTATAAAGCACACAGAATCTGAAAGAAAAATCACATACATTTTCCCCTGGGAATTTTTTTCTAGGGGAATCAAAATTTTGATGGTCCTGCAAAACATTCCCTTTAAACGAACCAGGGCCACTAACCTATATATACTGCTTTGAGTATTCTGAATTTAGGGAATCCCAGCACGGGCCAGAATATCCTGTTTTTAAAGCCAAGATTCATATTTAACAGAAAGATGTGTAAATCAGTGAAGGACAGGCAAGCCTGAGGGTTTAAGGAGCTTTCTTATTCATTAAAGACTACTTCCTCCAAACCATTATTTTCATGTTTTGTGTTGTTTGGCGTCCTAGAGGCTTACACACCCCCTAAGCAGTGCTCCTTAGGATGAGGTGGGCAGGTGTAGTGTAGGGGGATGGACAACCGAGAAGGCGGGCTGGTTTGCAGTCAGATCAGTTTTGGGAAGGGGAACTTGGGGCCATTGAGGATCTGAACATTGCTTCCCTTAAAAAACATTTGTGCCCTTGGATCCATTAAAAGTCTGCATTAAACCCCTGGGGATAAACACATTCAAGCTTGAACAACGTCACCCCAAAGAATCTGGCTGTCTCTTATCTCATGGGAAGGAAGTCCAAAGGTAGATGGGTTATAGATGGTTGATTGGTTCACTACCATCACCATCATCACAGACCCAGTTTATCTCATTTCCTTGGTTCTGGAGACTTCTTCCTGTGTGCAACCCTAGCCTGATCCCCTGCACTCTGGCAGTGTTGGGCATCCTTGGCAGACAAGACAGTGTCTAAAGGAGTAAGAAGCTGGGCACCTGTCTCCAGAAACCCTGGAAACTCATTCCTTTTATCCTATTGGCCCAGTGGAGATAGGCCAGCCTATCTCCTAGACATAAGTAACAGACTAATATGTTAAGATGTAAAATGCTCAAAAAAAAAAAAAATCACTTCTTGAATACTAAACAGTTAATATGCTGGCTAAAAAACAGCTTTCACAGCCTTCACCCTGCCATTCCCCTCTGGTCAACAGCATTTTAAACTTGCATCTCCTCTGTTGACCTCAGCCAACCTTTTCGTGTCCACACATGGTTCTGACCTTCTACTGATTGTATTTAAAATGTAGTCTTGAGACTTCCTACTCATCATTTGTTAAAAATGTTACATTGAGAGCATACAATTTTCCCATATAAAAAGTAGGTGAAAACACATAATTATGTACATTCCACAAAGTTTGAATATTAAAAACCAAAAAGATATTTTACTGGGGAAAAAATGTCAACCTGGAAGACATTCTTTGCAGCACCTGTCATAAGCCCTCAATAAATATTGCTGTTGAGTGAATTAAGTGGTGAGTGAAATAGGAGGAAGTACAGAACAGTGATTGAAGTGACAACTTTTAAGAGCCCTGGAATCAGACCTAAATTCTAATCCTGTCTCTGCTACCTTTCCACTGTGTGTCCTTGATCATATCATTTAACTTATCTGAGCCTCAGTTAATTTCCTAGTAAAAAGAGGATTAACTCAAAGAGTATTGAATTGGTAAGGATGGCTTAGGTTCTGCTGCTGTAACAAATAACCCTCATATCTCAGTGGCTTAAAAGACTTCTCATTGAGTCTCATTAATACCACATATTCTTCATGGTTTGGTGGTAGTCTCTGCTCTACATTGTCTTCATTTGGGGACCCAGGTACCACCATCTGGAACAGATTTACTTATGCAATAAGGGAAATACAGGGGTTTGTACATCAGCTCTCAAATGATCCCACATGGAACTGACCACCATTGCTTCTCTTCATATTTCATTGGCTAAGGCAAATCTTATAGCCACTGCCAACTTGAGGATGGCAAGGAAATGCAATTCTGCTCTGTGCCTGAAAAGTGAATGAGAAATAATTGATAGAATACTATCATCTAGGGGTACCTGGGTGGCTCAGTCGGTTAAGCATCTTCTTCTTGGTTTTGGCTCAGGTCATGATCTCACGGTTCATGAGTTCGAGCCCCATATCAGGCTCCGTGCTGACAGCATGGAACCTGCCTGGGATTCTCTCTCTCTCTCTCTCTCTCTCTCTCTCTCTCTCTCTCTCTCTGTTCCTCCTCTGCTCTGTCTCTCAAAATAAATAAACTCTTAAAAAAAAATTAAAAAAAAATTAAAGAATACTGTCATCTACTACAACTGCCCTGAAGTTTAAATAAGGTAAATTGTATGAAGCTGTTATCATTAAGCCACAATAAAAGTAGGAAATGTAAGTACTAGTTTGTTATGGTTGATGATGGCAGGAGAATAAATGATTACTACTTTTAGCTTGCAGATTGCAGTGGGGCGGGTGGATGAGCTTGGTGACTAAGGTGCTGGCCTAGGTTCCAATATCAGATCCCCTACTTGCCCTATTAATAAGAGTAGTTATAGTAGCAAACTCCAGGGGATGTGGTGATTTGATGTTCATGCATGGAAGGGATCAGTCCAGAGCCTGTGCTGGACGCAGTCAAAAGTGGGTTGTTCACAAATAATAAAATACCTAGGAATAGGCTTAATCAAGGAAGTGAAAGACCCGAATGCTAAAAACTATAAAACATTGATGAAAGATATTGAAGATGACACAAACAAATGGAAAGGTACTCCATGCTCATGGATTGGGAGAATAAATATTGTTAAAATGTCCACACTACCCAAAGCAATCTGCAGATTTAATGTCTGTATATACATATGTATATGTATGCATATATGTATGTACATACGTATGTATACGTACGTATATATGTATGTATACATATCCATTGTGTGTGTATATATTGAGACTACATCAAAATAAAAAACTTTTTAAAACTTTTTTTAACTGTATACACACAATGGAATATTAGTCATAAAAAAGAATGAAATCTTGTCATCTACAATAATATGGATGGATCTAGAGATTATACTGCTAAGTGAAATAAGTTAGAGAAAGACAAATACCATATGATTTCACTCGGGTGGAATTTAAGAAACAAAACAAATGAACAAAGAAAAAAAGACAAACAAAAAAGCAGACTCTTAACTATAGAGAACAAAATGATGGTTGCCAGAGGAGATATGGGTGGGAGGATGGGTGAAATAGGTAAAGAGGATTAAGAGTACACTTATCATGATGAGCACTGAGTAATGTAATGTATCTTGTTGAATCACTATATTGTACACCTGGAACTAATACTATATTTTATACCAGAACTGAAAAATTAAATTAATAAATAAAAATACATTTGTCTGGGGGAAAAAAAGTAGGTTGTTACTATTGTTGTCATCAATATTGCTTTGTTAGGTGGCCCTGAAATAGCCTACGTAGAGTTAATTTAAAATTACTTAGCCACTTGTCTTTTACTTCTTTCTCTATTATACTCTATTTACTCTTTCCACATATCCTACAGGTTTTGACGTCATTTCTCATGAGTCATTCATTTCTAAATGATTTGCAAATTTTTTTAACTTTTTCAAACTTAAAAAAAAATTTTTTTTAATGCTTATTTTTGAAGGAGAGAGAGAGAGAGAGAGAAAGAGAGAGAAAGTGTGAGCAGGGGAGGGGCAAAGAGAGCGGGGAGACACAGAATCTGAAGCCATCTCTAGGCTCCGAGCTGTCAGCACAGAGCCCGATGCAGGGCTCGAACCCACAAACCGTGAGATCAGGACCTGAGCTGAAGTCGGACACTTAACTGACTGAGCCACCCAGGCACCCCCGAACTTTTTAAATTCTACACCCAATGTGGGGCTTGAACTCACGACCCCAAGATCTCAAGAATTTTTGTGTTCTACTGACTGAGCCAGCCAGGCACCCCTAAATAACTTGCAGGTTTTCTTTAATGTTTATTTACTTTTGAGAGAGAGAGAAAGAGGGAGAGTAGGGTAGGGGCAGAGAGAGAGGGGGGGACACACAGATTTCGAAACAGGCTTTAGGCTCTGAGCTGTCAGCACAGAGCCCGATGTGGGGCTCAAACTCACCGTGAGATCATGACCTGAGCCGAAGTTGGATGCTTAACCAACTGAGCCACCTAGGTGCCCCGTGTGATTTGCAATTTTTAAACATCTTTATTGAGGTATGACTTTTTGCATCTGGCTTCTGTTACTTAGCATAATGTTTTTGAGATGTTCCATGTCTCAGCATGTATCAGTAGTTTACTTCTTTTTTTTTGCTGACTAATATTCTATTATATGGGTATGTCACATTTTGTTTATCCATTCGCCAGTTGATGGATCTTTGGATTATGTCCAGTGTTGGGCTGTTATGAGTAATGTGGTGATGAACATTTAGGTATAAGTCTTTGTGTGGACATATGTTTTCATTTCCACCTAGTAGAATTGCTGGGTCATTTGGTAACTCTTGTTGTTTAACTTTGTAAGAAACTGCCAAATTGTTTTCCAAAGTGACTGCACCATTTTATTGTTAGCAATGTATTGAGGATTCCAGTTTTTTCATATTCTCACCAACACTTGTTATTATATCCTAGTGGATGTGCAGTGGTATCTTCCTGCAGTTTTGATTCACATTTCCCTAATGACTAATTGATCATCCTTAAATGTGCTTATTGGCCATATGTATATCTTCTTTGATGAAATAGCTCTTTGAATCTTTTGCTTATTTCTTCTTGAGTTGTAAGAGTTCTTTATATGTTCTAGATAATAGTCACTCATCAGCTAATGTAATTTGCAAATATTTCTCCTAGTCTGTGACTTTTCTTTTGCTTTTTACTGGCTGCTTGGAGTTTATTTTCCACTTGGTGGAAGGCACACGTTACAGGTTGTCAGGAAGGCTCACGTGTGGCTTTGATAGTAAAGTGTGGGGTTCTCTGAATTTCCTTTTTGTTGTTTTGCTGCTTTGATGAAAGAACCCAACTGCTTCTGCTTGCTGCAACCTGTCTCGTCTACTGGGTGGGGCAGGGAGGGGCTCTGAGGAGCTTAGTATATCCTAAAGTCTGGTGGCTGGTGATGGCCACCCAGGACTGGGGCCTGGTGTTGGCTTCACCAGGCTGGCCACCAGGCTGCTTCTTCATGGCTTCCCAGGCCATGCCATAGGTGATCATGCCACTGGAGGCCTGGGGAGATTCCGAGCATTCTGGGGACTCTAACACTGTGGCCATGAACCAGAGAGTGGACTTTATGAAAAAGAAGCTTGCCCACCAGCGACCTGAGTGGGCCTTCGGGGGACTGGGTGGTGTAGGATGGCTTCCCCAGGCTACTCTGTACTTCTGCAGGAGCTGTTACTGGAAGTGGAACCCAGGCAGTGCTGGTAGTAGCTGTCGGTGGCCACGAGTGAACGAGCCGCTGGAGGGAGTAGCTGCCTTTCTGTTGCTTGTGGGCTGGTGGAAACCTGGGCGGCAACCCCCCCGCTCATCCCCTGCTTAGGCCCCAGCATGTGGGGACAGGGGCGCAGGCTATGGAGCCCGTTTGCAGAGGAGACCATAGGAGGAGGCTACACCATGAGACACGGGGTGTATGTGTTCATTTTCATTCATTCGTTCATTCATTCATTCATTTTGAGAGAGAGAGAGAGAGCACGAGCAAGGGAAGGGCAGAGAGAGAGGGAGAGAGAGAGAGAATCTTAAGCAGGCTCCATACTGTTAGTGGGGAGCCAGATATAGAGCTCAAACCCACCAACCGAAACCAAGAATCGGCAGCTTAACCAACTGAGCCACCCAGGTGCCCCAGTATTCATTTTCTAAATGATGTCTTTGGAAATGCAAAAATATTTAATTGCAGAGAAATCTGGTTTATCAATTTATTCTTTTATGGATTCTGTTTTAGATGTCATTTCTAAGAACTCTTTGCCTAATTCAGTATCACAATGATTTTCTTCTGTTTTTTTCCTAGAGGTTTTATAATGTTTAGCTCTTACCTCTTACCTTTAGGACTGTAGTCCATTTGACACAATTTTTGTGTATTAAGTGACGTTAAGGGTCTCAGTTTATCTGTTTGCATGTGACTATCCAATTGTCCCAGCACCATTTGTTGGAAAAAAGGCCATATTACTACAACGAATTATGTAAGCACTTTTGTTGAAAATCAGTTAACTGTTAATGTTAAGGGTGTATTTCTGGGCTCTCAGTTCTGACCCATTGATCTAAAAGTCTGCCCTATTGCCAGTACCACACTGTTTCATTATTGTAGCTATTTTTTATAGTTTGTTGATAAATTGGGAAGTATAAACCCTTACTTTTGTTCCTTATCAAAACTGCTTTGGCTACTTTGGGTCCTTGCCTTTTCTTGTAAATTTTAGGATTGTCTTGTTAATTTCTGCATAAAAGCCTACTTGGATTAGATAGAATTCATGTTGTTCTATATATAAATTCGGTGAAAATTCGCATGTTAACAGTAATCTCCCACTCTATGAACATGGGATGCTTCTCCATTTATTTTGATTTTCTTCCATTTCTCTCAGCATTTTTATTTTATAATTTTCAGTGTACAAGTCCTAACACTTTTTGTTAAATTTATTTACTTATTTATTTACTTAGTATTTATATTTGGGAGAGTGCAAGCCAGGGAGGGGTAGAGAGAGGGGGACGGAGGATCCAAAGCAAGTTCTATGCTGACAGGCTGGCAGCAGCAAGCCCGATGTGGGGCTCAAACTCACGAACCATGAGATCATGACCTGAGCTGAAGTCGGACACTCAACTGACTGAGCCACCCAGGTGCCCCACTGTTAAATTTATCTTTATCTTCTAGTGTTATTTCTTCTTGTCAATTGTCATCCTGAAGGACTTCCTGTCGTATTTCTTGTAAATCAAAATTTGGTAGCAGCTAATTCTCTGTCTAGGAATGCCTTTATTTCACCTTGCTTTTTAAAGTATAGCTTTGCTGGATATAGAATTCTTGTTTGGTAGGATTTTTTTTCTTTCAGCGTTTAGAATATGTTATCCTGTTGCCTTTTGACCTCCATGTTTTTGGTGGGAAATAAGCTGATTGCATGATGCTTCCTGTGCATGATAGGCTGTTTTTCCTTTTTCTACTTTTGTATATATATTAAATATAGTATATGTTACATTTATGTTTATATATATCTTTTGCCTCTCTTCCTTTTCTGGGACTTCCATTATGTTCACGGTGGTGTCCTTGATGGTGTCCCACATGACTCTGAGAGTGTTTATTTTTATTCATTTTTCTTCTGTTTTTTTATTGTTTGTTTCATATTGGTAATTTCTGTTGATCTGTCTTTAAGCTCACTGGTTCTTCCTCCTGCCATTTCAGATCTGCTGTTGAGCCCCTCTAGGTGAATTTTTTATTTCAGTTATTGTCATTTTCAACTTTAGAATTTCCCTTTTAAAAAAATTTGTTTCTTTATTGACTCTCCTTTAATTATTTTTAGACATGATTTCCTTTGTGAACATGTTTATGGTAGCTATTTGAAGTCTGTGTCTGCTAAGTTGAACTTCTGGGCCCTCTCAAAGACAATTTCTGTTAACCACTTCTTCCTGTGTATGGATCACACTTTACTATTTCTTTGTGTGTCACAATTTTTTTAGGTCATACATTTTAGCAACTCTGGATTCAGGTCCTGTCCTTCCTAGGTCTTTGTTGTTGATATATATTTTTTAAGGTTTTGCTTTTAAATCACTTTCCTGGGCCAATTCTTTGGCCTCTGCTGCCTCTCTCTCCTCATGCTTCTGCTTTTTTCTTAAAAAAAAAAAAAAATTCTTGTCTTAACTTTAAGCATAAGTTACTAGGGGTTGCCTTTGGTTCAGTATGGTTTAATGGTCAGCTAGTGCTTGGTCAGAGGTTGTGCTGAAAAAAAAAAAATAAGGCTTCCACTCTTGGCCAGTGGATGTGTGTGTGGGTTGGGGAATATTTTTAAGTTCAAGCAATTTATGAATCTGCCCCAGCTATTGCTTTCTGCTTGGCTATGTGGTGTCTTTTCTGCATATTCTTAAAGCCTCATGTTGCACCAGGTATATGTGGATAGCTAGGGCCCTCTCTAGTCTCTCCAGAACTTGTGTGCAGCCTTGTATGTATATGCATTCTTCAGATCAGCAGGGATGCAGGGGAGCTTACTAAGACCCACTATGGCTGTCTTATTCTGTGGATCTGTTCAATTCTGGCTTGTCTGTCTATAGGTCTGCTCCTTGCTCCCACCAGATTGTAACCACAGTCTAGCTGTGATCATGGTCTTTCCCATTTGTTTGCCACTGAGATTGCTGCTATTTCAGCAATCTCAGTGGGGCTTTTCCTTGCTCTGCTTGGAGTCAGTCAGCCCCTACCCCCCTGCCCCCCAGCAGTGAAGTTTTCATGGCTTGCTCTGCTTTGGTCCGATTATAGCTCCGACTCTAGCACTGCTGGAGTGTGTGATGGGAGCCTGTGATGGGACATGTGACGATCATGTGATAGAAACAAGCTAAGTTAAATACCACATACCTACACTGTGCATACTCGGAAGTTCAACAGTTTCCCTTGAATAATGTTTCTCGGGTTATTGTATACCTTTGATTTCTAGAGTCCTCAGATGGCTGTATTTAACACTTCAGTTTTATTTTTGGATTTTAGAAGAAACAATTTTCTGAGCTCCTCATTTCATCGTTCCAGAGGTCTGGTTGGCAGTTTTGACTTTTTTTTTTTTTTTTTTCCAACGTTTTTTTTTTTTTTTTTTTTTTTTTTTTTTTTTGGGACAGAGAGACAGAGCATGAACGGGGGAGGGGCAGAGAGAGAGGGAGACACAGAATCGGAAACAGGCTCCAGGCTCTGAGCCATCAGCCCAGAGCCTGACGCGGGTCTCGAACTCACGGACCGCGAGATCGTGACCTGGCTGAAGTCGGACGCTTAACCGACTGCGCCACCCAGGCGCCCCAGTTTTGACTTTTGATTTTCTGTTTATCTTAAGACATACCCAGAGGTATTTACAAATTTTCAAATTTCAAATGCAAAACCTGGCTTTACTTTGTGATCTGTTGGGGAACTTTAAAAATTGTTTTTGGGGGGCACCTGGTGGCTCAGTTGGTTAAGCATCTGACTCTTGATTTCGACTCAGGTCATGATCTCACAGTTTGTGAGGTTGAGCCCCACGTTGGGTTCTGCACTGATAGCATGGAGCTTGCTTGGGATTTTTCTCTCTCTCCCTCTCTCTCTGCCCCTCCTGCTTGGGTTCTCTCTCTCTTTCTTTCTCTCTCTCAGAATAAATAAACATTAAAAAAAAACTGTTTTTGTATTCTACTTTTTATTCTTTCTTACAAACAGTTGCAAACACAAGATATAGAGCAACATATATTATCTAATCATGACCAGTCTTATCTCATTTATATTCTGAATTCACCTTCCCTCTGCCGCCCCGCCTGTTATTTCAAAGCACACACTATATACATCATCTCCTTTCACCCACCAGTATTTCAGCATGTAGTTCTAAAAGGAGGTCTTTCTTTTTCTTTTTTATAAAATTTTTAAATGTTTATTTATTTTTGAGAGAGAGCATGTGCGCATGAGCATGGGAGGGGCAGAGAAGGGGGGACAGAGGATCCGAAGCAGGCTCTGTGCTGACAACAGCCCAAATGCAGGGCTCGAACTCACGAACCATGAGACCATGACCTGAGCCTAAGTCAGGCACTTAACCAACTGAACCACCCAGGTGCCTGGACAAGGTCTCTTTTTAAAAAACGTAACCACAATACCATTATTATCGCTAAAACAGTAGTAACTCCTGAGTAACATCAGGTAGAGTTGGGGAACTTTGAAAAATAAGATTCCCGGTCCAGTGAGATAAGACTCGGTGGGGGAAGGTCCAGGCTTCAGGATAGGTTAAACTCTCCAGGTAATTGTGACATGCAGCCGAAGTTGTGAACCATTCTTAGATTTCTCGTTAATCCTTTCCCAAAATTGTTCTTCCTTGATAGTTTAAATGCATTAGAGTCAGAGTATTGTGATAGGAGAAATTCTCTTTTGGAGAATTTAAGGTTTTTTTTTTTCTTTCTTTTCCTAACATAGAATCAGTTTTTATGAACATTCAATGGATATTTTATAAAGACTGAATCTCATCTGCGTTCTGGTAAAAGAGTTTTATATAAACCTTTAAAACCAAGTTGCTAGTTTGTGTTATTTGAATTTCTCTAGCCTTATTTTTGGCCAGCTTTATCTGTTACTCTCCTAAAAGAAGTGTGTTCTCACAGTGATTATGATTTTGCCAGTTCTTATACTTCTAAATGTTTTAAACATTTAATTTCCTTCATAACTTTTTGCCATGTAGAGTGAAGGAAAACAGCAGCAGACTGTCTCCCTGCCGCCGCCCGTCCCACCAGCTCTTGCATTTTCCAGTCCTTAGTTGCACTTGGAATGTTTTCTGATGTTGGTGTCATCAGCTGTGTTGAGTTGACATCAAATGCCATGTCAGCCCTTCTGTCACAGGCCCTGTCTCTGCAGGGTTCATGTCAGGGACCCAGCCTTCAGCTGTGTCTTCAGTACAGCAGGACGTTGCCGCCTCCTGCCCACCCTCAGAAACACCTGCTGCATTTCTGATCATTGTGTGTGGTAGGCACTTTGGGGAAATACGCATATTAGAAGTGGCAAGCTGTGATTGAACACATGATTTTGCATGGCCCGGGTGTGTACTGGGCTAGTTCTCTACCCACTCCGTTAGTACCATTTGGTCTAGACACAGAGTCCCCCCCACTTCCCGGCTGTGTGATCCATGGCTCACTGTTTTTCCCAAAGGAAGTGCTAATAATTCATTTTGAGTTCCTCTTGGGTTTTAATCCTTGGTCCAGAAACGATCTCTTTGAAGAAATGTTCCTCAGGAGGGAGAATCAGCCTTGCAGGGAGCTGGCAGGCAGCTGGAAGGGAGCTGCCCTTCCCAGCTTGCCCCAGTGGCCATGGGCTTCTGCCAGTCACATGTGCCACCTGCTTGGGCTCAACAAGGGATGCTTTGCAGTGACTTGCTCAAGACGACAAGGACAGGTTTGGACAGAGCTCCCTTTCCTTAAGGGAGAGTGACGAGGCCTTGATTTCGCGGGGGCTGGAGGGATGTCATTTGACCAGCTCAGAGTGGTGGGTCGTGGACTCCTGATCTGGGATTCAGGAGCATTCCTGTGTCTTCTGGATGACTTCTGCCACAGGCCTACCTCCCTGTGTGTTGCCCATCAGAGGCCAACTCTGTTCTCCAGTCTGCTGCAGGAGGGAGAGGCCGGATCATGTCGTGCCAGCCATTCGGGGTGGGGAAGTGGTTTTGATTCGCCTCCACCCTCCTCTCCAGTGTTTTCTAATGCTCAGAATACTGGCCAGGATTGTCTTGCTTCTGTGTGGCCTCCAGAGACTTGCACCTCTGCAGCCATTCTTGTTTGTTCTCCTCACCTGCCAAGCAGTCGGGGGTCGGGGGTGGGGCAGGTGTCAGTCGTGCAGATGAAAAACAGGGAGGGCTCAGGACTTTTCTATATCCCAGGGTTGAGGGCAGAGCCGTTCCCACAAGGCCAGAGGAGCAAGCACAGTGGTTGGAAACATGGCTTCCCAAGGTGGACAGACCTGGGACTTAACACTGCTTACTGGGGAATTGGCTGCAGGTTACCATGCCCTTCTGGGCCTCAGTTTCCTCTTTGCAGTATTAGTTTCCCGGGGCTGCCATAACCAAGTACTAGAGACTGGGTGGCTCAAACAGCAGAAATTAATTGTCCCGTTGTTCTAGAGGCTGCAAGTTAGAGATAAAGGTGTCAACAGGGCTGATTCCTTTTGAGGCTCATGAGGAAGAATCTGTTCCGTACCTTACTTCTAGTTTCTGGTGGTTTGCTGATAGTATTTGGCAATCCTTGGCTTCTGCAGCATCACCTTAATCTCTGCCTTTATCTTCACCTTGTGTTCTCTCTGTGTATGTCTGTGTCCAAATTTCCCCTTCTTGTAAGAACACTAGACATATTGGATTAGGGTTACACCCAGTGTAACCTCATTCTAACTTAACCAGCTACATCTGCAGCAACCCTATCTCCAAATAAGGTCAGATTCTAAAGTACTGAAGGTTAAGACTTCAACACATAAATTTGAGAGGGACATAATTCAACCTATCGCATTGGTCATACTGCCCATGCACCAGGGCTGTTGGGTTATTAGTTCATACCAATAAAGCACTTAGCTCCGTTCCTGTCACATAGTAATTGCTCAGTAATGTTAGTCTTATTGAGGGGCTTTGATGACCTCCTCTCTCGATGGGACTGTTGCCATACCTCCTGATTGACTCACTGCTTCTGTTCAAGCCTCTTCCGTTCCATTCTCCAGAGATAGAAATGAAGTCATATCATAGCCCGTTCGTAAACACTCCAGTGATTTCCCATTTCTAGCAGTCAGGATCTTAGGGCTACAGGGAATAGAAAACCCAACCCAAACTGGTTTAAGGAAATTGAGAGATTATTGGCTTAACATAATTGAAGTCCAGGGGTAATCTGGTTTAGGTACAGCTTGATCCAGAGTTCAGATAATGTTATTACCAATACTGAGGTTTTTTTCTCCTTGATCTCTCCTGAGCTGTTTTTACTCATAACATTTAGGGCACCAAATGTGTGGGGGTTTTCCTCATACCAACCGATTCTCCAACTCTCCAGATGCCAACTGGGTATGTTGCCATTCAATTCATTTCTGACACTAACTACCCAGAGTTAGCACAGACCCTGCAGGTTAAGGGCTCAGTCCCACAAGACTGCCCCCACTTCAGACACCAGTAGAAAATTCCAGATTGCCCCCTGTACTTCTGACCAACTGGCTGTAAATTGGGGTTCCAATAACCCCCTTCTCGGGTTTGATGATTTGCTGCTAGAAGGCTCACAGAACTTAGGAAGACACTTTCCTTACGTTTCCTGGTTTATTACAAAGGTTGTGACTAAGGAACAGGCAAATGGAAGAGATGCATAGGACAAGATCCAGGGGAAGAGGCACAGGGCTTCCATGACCATTTCAGGCACACCACCTCCCATGTGTTCACCAACCTGGGAGCTCTCCAAACCTGGTGTTGAGGGGCTTTTATGGAGGTTTCATTATGCAGGTACTGTTGATTAAATCACTGAACGGGGATGGTTAGCTCTATCTCCAGCCCATCTCCCTTCCTGTAGGTTGAGGGATGGGTGGGACTGCCAGTTCCAACCCTTTCACCATGCCTTGATCTTTCTAGTGACCAGCCCCTTTCCCGAAGCTATCTAGGGGCCTCTCAGCCAAGGGTGGCTTTATTAGCATAAATGCAGGTGTGGTTGAAAGGGGCTTGTTAGGAATAACACAAGATGTTCCCATCACCCCTGTCATTCAAGAAATTCTAACGATTTTAGGGGCACCTGTGTGACTCAATCGGTTAAGCGTCCAACTTTGGCTCAGGTCATGATCTCGCAGTTCGTGAATTCGAGCCCTGCATCGGACAATGTGCTGACACCTCAGAGCCTAGAGCCTGCTTCAGGTTCTGTGTCTCTGCCCCTCCCCTGCTTGTGCTCTGTCTCTGTCTCTCAAAAATAAACAAACATTAAAAAAGAATTTAAAAAATACATATATAAAAAAAGAAACGTTAAGGATTTTAGAAGCTTTGTGTCAGCCACCAGGGACAAAGACCAACTATATATTTATCACAGTTCTGGTCTCAAGTTGGTTGTTCTCTGATAGTTACAAGATGATTGCAACAAATCTCAGCCTCAGCCTTGAATTATGAGGCTCAAGTCCAGTGGAAAAAGAGAATGAAAGACCTTTCTCGTGGGACCTTCTCCAAAAGTTCTTAAATTCACTGTGTGTCGGCTTAGGTCACGTGCCGCAACCATTACCATTGCCACGACCGGGGGAAGACAGGATGCCTTCGTGGGCTTTGTTAGGCCGGGGTCAGGGCTGGAGCTCCCTGGATATCTATCTCGTGGCCTGAAAGTGGGGGCTGTCTGGACTCCAAGTGAAAATAGGGTGCTTTGTAGGAAGAAGTCCTTGTGGCCTACACGTGCACCATGATGCGGCCCCTGCCAGTCTCGCTCACGGCGCAGCAGCCAGGCTTTCGTGTAGTTTCTCAAACAAGCCAAGCTGTTTTCCTACCTCAGAGCCTTGGTATGTGCTCTCCTCTGACCTTAAAATGCTCTCTGCCTGTTGGCTTTTCACCTGGCCTTGTCCTTCTTTGTTTATTTTTTTTTAAGTTTCTTTATTTATTTTGAGAGAGAGAGAGAGAGAGAGCATGCATGCACACACATGAGCGTGAGCAGGGAAGGGGCAGAGACAAAGAGAATCCCAAGCAGGCTCAGTGCTGTCCACGCAAAGCCTGTCATGAGGTTTGATCACATGAACCGTGAGATCACCACCTAAACTGAAATCAGGAGTCAGCTGCTTAACTGACTGAGCCACTCAGGCACCCCTGGTCTTGTCCTTCTTATCCCTCAGATCGCATCCTAAATGTCAAGTCTTCTAAAAGGCCCTCCTGGACCATCCTGAATCTAAACTAGGGCCCCTGTTATTCTCACCTGGCAAGCCTTCAGAGAAGTTATCGTATTTAATTATACATTATGTTTACCTTTACATGTTTAATGTCTGTCTTCCCCACAGGAAGGTCAAGCCCAGGCCTATTTATATTCCCTCCCATTGCGTCCCCGATACAGAATAGGTGCTCAAAAAAAACCAAAAAAGCAAAAAAACAAAAAGGTTTATTAAATGAATGTGGTCGAATTGGAATGGTTTACTCATTTAAAATTACTGCTAGCCTGTCACTGAACTGGAGCAGGGAATAATGACTAGCCGGAAGTATTAAAAACCTGAAGGGAAAGTTTTACTAGTTGATTAACTGAAATGCATGCTTCAGCCATATTTTTGTAGGCCTGTTGGCAGTAATGATGCCCAGAACTTCCTTTTAGAATCTTGGGGCCAGTTGACCTCTCACCTACATCTCCTAACAATGAAAACTTCACGTTCACTGGAGTATGACAGTTAACACATGTTTTTAATTAGCCTGTTAGTCATCTTATATCTGAGGAGGCCAGGGAGTGGAAAGCTAAGGTCAAGTGTTTTGACCATGCTGCTTACACTTCAGAATCTCTGCGAGGAGATTCTTGTCAAGGATGGAAGCCTTGTTCCAGGTCACCCCCTTCTCTCCTAAAGCCACAGTCAGCCTCTTAGTGCAGAGTGAAGAGGTCGCCAATTTTCTTCCCTGGCAGAAGGCAGGTGTGGGAACGCTCAAGGATGTGGGGGTGTATCTTATGGAAGAGTTAATTTGGGCAGTCATCAGGTAAAGCAGAAATACTGTAGAGTGAGACCACCTTTAACCTTTCCTTAAGATGTCGAGCATTAGTAAAATAATAGATTTGGCTGCTGTAACAGACCCAGAATAGTAGTGGTGTAAATGAGAGAGCAGTTAATTTGTTGCTCATGAAACAGTTTGAGAGTGAGCAGCCCGGGGCTGACACGGCGGCTTCGCAGTGTTGGGGGCTTGCCAGTTTGTCACTCCCCATTCCCGGGATGTTGCCCTCATCTGCGTGGTCCAGGATGACTCCCCACCGTCATGGGCATTCCAGCCCAGGGGAAGGGAGGATGTGAGAGAGAAGACAGAGCCTCCTTTAGTCTTAAGGCAGGACATTTTTTTTTTTTTTTTTTACCTAAAATTCATACAAAACTTACCCTTTTGAGTGTACAATTCAGTAGTTCTCAGTGTATTCACAAGGTTGTGCTCTATCATCACAATCAAATTGCAGAACGTTTTCATTACCCCCCAAAGAAACCCAGAACCTATTCACTCCCCCTTTCCCCCTCCTCCCAACCCCTGGCAACCACTAATCTACTTTCTGTCTCCATGGATTTGCCTGTTCTGGACCTTTCATGTAAATTGAATAATGCAATATCGGGCCTTTTGTGTCTGGCTTCTTTCACTCAGCATAATGATGGCCAGTACTTCATTTCTTTCTATGGCTGAGCATTCCTTTGTAGGGGTGTACCACATTTTGCTTCTCCATTCATCAGCTGATGGACCTTTGGATTATTTCCGCTTTTTGGCTCTTCTGAATGAAGTGTGAACTTTCATTTATGTATAAATTTTTATGTGAACGTATTCTTCTGTTTTCTTAGATGTATACCTAAAAGTGGAATTGATGGGCCATGTGGTGACTATGTTTTAACTTTTTGAAGAACAAGGCAGAGGTTCTTAATGTTGGTGTGTCAGGGACTTTCTGACATCTACTTCTCAAAAGTGAAAGTAAAGAGGTCATCTCCCTCTACCCCTCTAAATTACTGGAGTTCAGTTCTTGAATTCTACCACGCTTCAAAGGGGTGACCAGAAGTCATACACACCTCTTCCACTCCCATCTCATTGGTCTGAATTTGGTCAGGTGACCAAATTGCTGCAAGGGAGGCTGGGAACTATAGTCTTCATTCACATCAGCCATGTGCCTGGCTAAATGTAGGAGTTCAGTTATTAAAGGGAAAGGGAGAATGGGTATTGGGAGAAGTCAATATTACACTATACCCCATGCAGCCAGTTTCTTTCTGAGGTTTGTTCTTTCTTCTGAGAAGCACCTGCCAAAGGAGTTTGCCTTTAGAGGCCACATTGGTATGAAAAATGTGCTTTTTGAAACACTAGATGCTACTCAGAGGGGCAAGCTGCTCCATGATGAACTGAGCTTGCCTGAGGAATAACATATGCTTGACTCTCATCTCACATTCACACCAGAACAAATGCTCACGAAGTGGAATAGTGGACATCTGTGCTATTTAAATTATTTGTCCTTTTTTAGGGGGTGAGAGGATTGAGGGGGTCAGGTGCATCATTGAATATGTGTGAGGTAAACATTTGATGCAACTTCTTTGTACCTTTTGCTGTGCCATAGATGTGTGGTTGGCTTCTCAAATGACCAAATGTTGGTATTGTATTGGAATGCTTGATTCTAAGTGTCAGAACTCATCTTAGATCACCCAAGGCAGATGGGGACTGATTTATCAGCTCAGAATCCAAGAAAGTTAGCAACAAAGAGAGTGGGCAGCTTGGGTGTACAGAGGTAGGAAATTGCAGGACACGTATGGCCCATTGGCAAAGTGACCTCCCCATGGTCTTGGTTGTAGGGGTTGAAGAGCAATGATACTGGTGATAATAATGGTAACAGCTGGTCTTTATTGATCACTTACTGTATACCTGGCAGGGTGCATGGATGAATTCATTTTACAGCAACCTTGAGAGCTGGACCCTGCTGTGTCACCATTTTCCTGATGCACAGGGATTAATTGACCCGCTCAAGATCATGTTTGTTTATTTGTGGTAGAGGTAGGATTTGTCCCCAGAGGGTCCACTTGTGGCCTGTGCTTTTAATTTACCTTAGGAGGAAGGAGAGGGGGAAGGTAAAGTGCAGGAGTAGAGGCTTGAAATTCTGGACAGAAGAATGTGTGTTTACTTTCATGCCTTTGTTTCCCCAGTATTTATTTTTAACGATGACTTTTGAGTTTCCATAATTGTGCCATCGCAGTGGTACATCTCCCCCCTCCTTAGCGCCACCATGTAAAAGCTCAAGTGACTACTGATCTCTTTCTCTATCAATTCTAGGCCAGCCCTCAGCCTGGTTTCAGGTTTTAAGAGCCAGTGTTTTACTGTCCTAGTTTTAAACATGAATTTTTTAAAAAAGCAGTTGATTTGTTACTAAGCACATATTTACGGCGCGCACCAGGTGCCGGGGACACACAGGTACATCATTAAGCAAGTCCTTGCCCTCATGAAATTGACGATCTGGAAGGGAGGCAGAGGATTTAGACACTAAACAAATAACTTCACAAACATTGATTGCCACCGTGATAAATACCATAAAGTGGAAATATAGGGAACTTGGAGGGCACATTAACGTGTGGAGCAAAGGGCCAGACCCAGGGGTCGGGGAAGGTGGCGAGGGGGCTTCGTGAGAAGGTGTGTGTCTGTGCAGAGCCCTGAGGCCGAGAGGGCAGCATCTGGGCAGAGGGGAAGCAGACCACCTCCAGGGTGAAGTTGAAAGGCCTAAGTACTGGTCGTAACCTGCCAACTCCCACTGGACTCTGAGGAGAATGCCTGCCGTCAAGGCTCCGCCCACCCCCCCCCACCCCCCCAGCAAGTCGGTTTCCTCATCTTTAAGATGGGAGCGGCGACTTTGGTCATGGTGTCCACTGCGTTGGTTCCTGTGAGGGGTAATTGAATATTGTAGACAAGACCTCTAGAGCTGCTCCAGGCATGCAGCAGGGGCTCTGTGGGTATTAAGTGATTAAACCTTTTATGTTGTGGGACTTAAAAACAGCTAATAGAAAACCAGAATCCAAGTTAGGAAAGTGCTTGACAGGTGGGCTACCAGACATGGTGTGGGGGTGTGAGGCGCAACCACTGGATACCACCCCCCGGGAGGCATTCAGAAATGTGTGGAGCCGTTTGGTCTCACGGTAACATGGGGGCCAAGAATGTTAAATTTCCCGCGATGCAGAAGACTGATGTCGTAGCGCGGGATTGTTCCACCCAAAGTGCCGGCAGTGGTCCTCTGGGGACGGCATCCACTAACGTAGCTCTTTTGCTCTCCTTCCTGCTCCTGTTGGATTTCCTTCCCTACATGGAAATATGGCTGTGGGTGTAGGTGCAGGCTGCCCGTGAATGCCCCGGCCACCAGTTCCACCTCCTACAATGTTCACAAGCTGCCCCCACCCTGTGGCACTGGGAAGCAGTGCCGGCTCACTGGCAGGTGTGAAACCAAGTAAATAGTCCTGGTTTATCAGTCAGGGTTCTTGGGTTGCAGGCAATAGAAACCAGCCTGGACACGTGCACTAGAAGTAAGACTGGGGTCAGGCAGCCCTGGGGCATCTTGAGGCGGGTATTCGGGGCCACGTCTTCAGGGCTGTCCTGGCAGAGGAGGAGGCGGTGAGGTGGCAGTGAAGACTGTAGCTGGCGTGAATCCCAACCTCACTGCTGCTTCACAAGTTTCCCAGTCTTTCTGTGCCTCGGTTTGTCAGCTGAAAGGGATAAACGTAGAGTTCCCGCGAGGACCTTGTAAGGTGACACTTGGGACTTTTAAAACAGTGCTGAGTAGAGTATGTGGCTAGATAAAAGCCACTATTTTTATTTTATTCCTGTTATTATTATCATTATTTTGTTATTTGTGTCGTGAGTACGTTATTAGTAGCATTAGTGTTATTTTTGTCAGCAGCTTGGAATTCACATTCCTGAGGAAGAGCAGCTGATTGGCCCAGCTTGGATCATGTGGCTGGGCGGGGCCTGTGATTCGCCATGCTGGCCGCCCACTGCCCTACCCCCAGGCCCCTGGTTACTTGCCTGTTTTGTGCCATGGCCTGTGCTGAGCACAGAGGACACAGAGGAGACAGTGGTAACACAAGGTATCTTCCTGACAGGTCTCAAAGTTCAGAGGGAAAGAGCTGGAGAATGAGGATCCTGGTTAAGACCAAGTGCCTAGAACAACACTTGGTCCTTAGGAGGTCAGTAAATAGTTCTTTTTTTGTTTTAAGTTTGTTTGTTTGTTTGTTTGTTTATTTATTTATTTATTTATTTATTTATTTATTGAGAGAGCAAGAGAGAGAGGACCAGCGGGGGAGGGGCAGAGAGAGAGGGAGACACAGAATCTGAAACAGGCTCCAGGCTCCAGGCTCCAAGCTGTCAGCACAGAGCCTGACATGGGTTTGAACCCATGGACTGCAAGATCATGACCTGAGCCGAAAGTCGGATGCTCAACTGACTCAGCCACGCAGGCGCCCCCCACCCCCAGTAAATAATTCTTGAATGGACAGACACACAGGAAAATGCAAGAAGTTTATGGGAGCACACAACCAAAGCATCTACTCTCTATAGCCACCACTGATTTTAAAAGAAGCTCATGGTTGCACCTGCAGTTTCCAGGTAAAGTGCAGAGGGGCATGTGCCTGCATGTTCTTGGACACAGTAGATGTTTAATAAATGGCCACTGAATGATCTCCTAGGTGTGTAGCCCTGCAGCCCACCCAGTGTGATGGTTGGGGACAGACCCAGAATTGGGGAGCTGGCTGCCTTTTCTGTGGAACAGGATGTGTAGACGTGGCTCCAGGATGCATCTCTGTGGAATGCGGTTGCTAATACAAATGAACTTCCTCACGTCACAAGGCATCTATTATGTGAACAGTTGGATGACTCACTGTGGGCCTGGGCGGGCTCTCAAGGGGAGTTTCATAGCCGCGGTTACGTTTCAGGCTTCCCTTTAGAGAATGGCTTTTCTCCACAAAAAAGACTCTTAATAAGAAAGATAATAATAGCTAGCACTTTCCAGGTGCCTGACACTGTTCAAAGGGATTAACCCATGGAATCCTCATTACATCCCATGAGGGCAGTATTAACATGATCCCCATGGCGCTGAGACTCAGGGAGGAAAAATACCTTTTGGGTTCCCAGCCAGTGAGGAAGAGAGTTGGTATTCTGGCCACAGTCTCTCACTCCAGAGCTTAGGCTCTTCACGCCATACAGTCTCCTTTCTCTCCGTAGTACTGAGTTTAAAACAGTATTTCATTAATTTGCACACGGTACCTCAGTGAAAAATAAAATCAACTTTCTTCCTTCCCCTGAAGCAGTCACAGAAGCAGAAGCAGCCACTGTGGCCTGTCTCCTTTCAGAAAGTCTCTGTGTATGTACGACTACTGTGTAAATGCTGGCCAGACTCTCATCAACACCGAGGGCAGCAGGCCACAGTCCACGGGCCATATTTGGCTCCACTGCCTGTTTCTGTAGGACCCAGGCTTTTACACTTTTACATTTTTAACGGTTGAAAAAGAATCAAAAGAACATTTCATGACGTGTGAAATCACACAGCCTTTGGGCTTCCGCATCCATGAATAAAGTTTTACTGAAACACAGCCAAGCTCCTTTGGTTGTGTATGGTGTGTGGCTGCGTCCACACCGACAGCAGAGGTGAGCAGTTGCGACAGAGACCACATGGCCCCCAGACTTAAAGTATTTACTCTCTGGGGGCTCTGCGGAAAGGGTTTACTGATCCTTGCACCACACGCTTTCCTTCAATAGTGTGTCGTAGAGCACTTTCCTTGCAAGGTGACTGTGTTCCCTTCCCCCTCACCCATTTGTTTCATGGAGACAGCTGGGCTGCAAATTGTGGGCCAAGCCCAGGTGTGCGGCAGGAGGTGGATTGGTTGGTGCCTCCACTCACGCTCACCCTAAGCATTTCTTGGGCACCAGCTGCGTGGCAGGCTCCCGGCTGGCAGCCACAGCAGGTCTGGGCCTGCGCTCAGGAATCCACAGGCACGTGGGGGAGTCAGACATTCTCAGGCAGTCCTACCCAAGGGTGCATTCCGGTGCCTTCTCTGACCCTCTCTGTCCATTACTCCTGCTTTGTTTTTACTTGTGACCCTTTTTAAAAATTAGGCCATGCATTTATATGCTTGAAAAGTCCACCTGTGTGTGTGTATGTGTGTGTGGACACACAGTGACAGGTCTTTCTCTGCTACTCCTTTTCCTGCTTGCCTTGTTCCTCCACCCCTTAAGCAATCATTTGTATTAGTTTTTGCATATCCTTCTAAAGTGTTTTAATGCAAATACTGATAATCTATTTTTATACCCCTTTTCCTTATACAAAATGTAGCTAACACCCTATCCTACACTTTGCAGTTTTTTGTTTCTTTTTTTAAATCTCTGTTTATCCAGTCCAGTGGTTGAACACTAGGGGTTAATTAGGGGAGAGAGAAAGGTGTGTATTGAGGAAGAGCATGTATTGAGAAAACAGCATGAACAGCATGTGTGGAGGTCCTGGGGAGTGTGGCTTCCTCCAGGCAGAGGGAGGGCCTGTGAGTTAAAGCAAAGAGGAGGGCCCTGTTCTGTCTGCCAGGGCCTGAAGGTCGAGGGAGGAACTGTGGCCTTGATTCTAGGAGCACCTGGGTGTGAGGTTCTGCTCTGTTTCCTTACATGCCCTGATTTTCTCTGTGGCCAAGTGCATGTGGCCTTTATCACGTGTGGCAAAGGAGAGGCCAAGAATGTCCTTGAGATCAGGTTATTGACTGTGGTTGATAATGAAAGAAAATTTCTCTTGTAAGCTCTTCCTAGGAGTTGTGATCTAGTATCTAGTGGTTTGCAGGCCTGTGCCTCTGGCCTCAAGGGTCCTTACCAATCATGTGACACAGGACAAGTCCATCACCTCTCGTCTTTTCGGTAGACACAGTCACGATGCCAACCACAGGGGTTTTTGGAGGGTGACACACACACACCGCGCTCAGTTCTGAGGTTGCTACATAGTAAATGCTCAATATGTGGTAATGAGGTCTTCATTTATTTTCATAGGCTTGACTTGGGCTCACACTTAACATAGCTCACAATGAAGACTTTTGATTTGGGAGCCTGATCACCTGGATACTTATAACCCCTCTCTGCCAATTACTGTCTACGTTGGGCAAGTAACGTAACCCCTGCATCTTGGTTCTTTGCTGAGGAGGAAAGGAGTTAACATTTGTATTGCACTTAAAATAGTGCATGCAAGTAGTGACATCAGTGGATGCCAGCTATTATTATTATTATTATTATTATTATTATTGTTACTGCACACACTCTGCTTTCTGTCAGAGTCTCTACATTAGACTCTGGGGAACTTAATGTCAGTGATAGCAGTGCCACCATCATTTCAGGGAAACAGTGCCCTTTGTTACCATTAACACCTCACCACTTCCAAAAAACACCCTTCTACAAATACCTGGAGCAAAGGATTGCCTATTTAGTCAAGAATGGTAATTCCACTAGACTTCTCTTTATATGTCATGGGCCATATAAAACCACGTGACTGCCCTTAACTGCAAGGACGGCTGGGAAATCTAGAATTTTCCTAATTGTCTCTCCCAGTAGAATAGAAATGCGTTATCACAGGGGTGCTCCGTAAGTATTTGCAAGTCTAACCATCAGGAGGGGCTCTCCTCCCAGCATATGACACACGTCCACATTGTTGGGGTTGATTTGCAGAAAGTGACCCATGGATTGTGGCAGAACTCCTGGCCTCCAACCTGAAGTGCTGGAGAAAGTTTGTGAGGGACACAGTTTTAAAGCCCCTTGAGTTGTATCCATCTAATCAGGGCAACAATTATACCTCCTAGATCAAAGTCGAGAGGCAGGCTCTGGGGAAGAATGACTAGAGCAGCTGGAGAAAGGCTGCAGAACCGGTTTTTTTCCATGCAGGTCTGTTTACCTACTTGCCTGTTTGCCTAGAGGACCATCCCATTGGCTCCTAGAGGCCTTCCAGGTCATCACCTCCCTTGGGCTGGGCCTCTTTTTGCAGATGGCTGGGCCCCCTTGGGCCAGGGAGTGCCTACTGTGTGTCAGGGCACTGTCCAGGGTGCTGGAGATAACAATAAGTAACACTGTGCACCGACCATGTGCCAGGCATTGCAGGTGCTTGGTTAACTCAGTTAACCCTCTCAGCAGCCCCAAGAGATGGGTCTGCATTAGGCCCATTACAGACATGTGAAAAAGCAAGTCTTAGTTAAAAAAAACAAAAAAACAAAAAACGGGGTTCCTGGGTGGCTCAGTTGTTTGGGTGTCTGACTCTTGGTTTCAGTTCAGGTAGTAATCTTACAATTCATGGGATTGAGCCCCGTGTCAGGTGCTGTACTGACAGTGTGGAGCCTGCTTGGAATTCTCACCTTCTCTGCCCCTCTCCAGCTTGAGCTCTTGTTCTCCCTCTCAAAATAAATAAACTTAAAAAAATCAAAATAAAACCCTTACTTTTCATAATGTTCATTTTTTTAAATTGAATATCTGGTATTTCAGAATAACATGAACCTTTTTATTGATGGCTTATTTTGTTAGCCTAATTTTTTTTTTAGTATTTATTTATTTATTTTGAGAGAAAGAGGGGGAGTGAGAGAGAGAGAGAGAAAGAAAGAGAGAGAGAGAGAGAGAGAGAGAGAGAATATGAATGAGCCAGGGAGGGGCAGAGAGAGAGGGGACAGAGGATCTGAAGCTGGTTCTCTGCTGACAAGAGAGAACCCAATGCGGGACTAGAACTCCTGAAACATGAGATCATGACCTGAGCTGAAGTCGGATCCTTACCCAACTGAGCCACCCAGGTGCCCCTAGCCTGATTTTTTTTTAAATAGTGTTTGCTTCTCAGAGCACTTTCAGATTCATAGCACAATGGAGGATACCCCCTACCCATGCACGGTATGGGGGTGCATACTTACCCCACCCATGCATGGACCTCCCCTGTTATCAACATCATCCACCAAAGTGGTACATTTTTACAATTGATGAACCTACAGAGACATGGCATCATCACCCAGAGTTCATAGTTTACAGACTCTTGGGGTACATTCTGTGAGTTTGGACAAATGTATAATGACACATACCCACCATTGTAGTATCATACAGAGTAGTTTCACTGCCCTAAAAATCCTGTGTGCTCCACCAATTCATCCTTTCCTCCTCCTAACCCCTGGCAATCATCAATCTCTTTGCTGCCTGCATTGTTTTGCCTTTCCCAGGATGTTGTATGATTGGAATAATACAGTATGTAGCCTTTCCAGATTGGCTTCTTTCACTTAGTAAATACACTTAAGGTTTCTCTATGTCTTTTTACGGCATGAGTAATATTCCACTGTTTGGATGTACCAGAGTTTATCCATTCATCTACTGAAGGACGTCTTGGTTACTTCCAGCTTTTGGAAATTATGAATAAAGTTGCTATACACATCTCTGTGCAGGTTTTTACATGAACAGAAATTTATAACTCCTTTGGGTAAATACCAAGGAGCATGATTGCTAGATCGAACGGTAAGAGTATGTTTACTTTTATAAGAAACCACCAAATTGTCTTCCAAAGTGGCTGTACCATTTTGCATTACCATTAGCAGTGAATGGGAGTTCCTGTTTTCCCACATCCTCACAAGCATTTGGTGTCAGTGTTCTGGATTTGGCCATTCTACAAGGTGTGTGGTGGTATCTCGCTGTTGTTGTTTCTAAGTAAGCTGTTTGCTCATCATGGACTTGAACTCATGACCCTGAGAGTCACATACTCTACTGACTGAGCTAACCAGGTGCCCCTCTTGTTTTAATTTGCATTTCCCTGTTGAATATAATGTGGAGCATCTTTTCATATGCTTGTTTGTCATCTGTGTATCTTCTTTGGTGAAATGTCTGTTAAGGTATTTGGCCCATTAGGGGCGCCTGGGTGGCTCAGTCAGTTAAGCGTCCGACTTTGGTTCAGGTCGTGGTCTCATGTTTAGTGAGTTCGAGTCCCACGTCAGGCTCTTTGCTGACAGCTTGGAGCATGGAGCCTGCTTTGGATTCCGTGTCCCTCTCTCTCTGCCCCTCCCCGACTTGTGCTCTGTCTCTCTCTATCAAAAATAAATAAACGTAAAAAAATAAATTAAAAAAAGATATTTGGCCCATTTTTTAAATCTTTTGCAAATGTTTTCTCATAATCTGTGGCTTGTCTTCTCATTCTCTTGACATTGTCTTTAACAGAGCAGAAGTTTTGAATTTTAGTGAAGCCCAGTTTCTCAACTCTTTTTTTCATGGATCATGCCTTTGGTGTTGTATCTAAAAAATGATCACGATACCCAAGGTCATCTAGGTTTTCCCCTGTGTTATCTTCTAGGAGTTTTAGGATTTTTTGTTTTACATTTAAGTCTGTGAACGGTCCATTTTGCATTAACTTTTGCAAAAGACGTAAGGTCTGTGTCTAGATTTGTTTTTCTGCATGTGGATGTTCAGTTCCAGCACCATTTGTCTAAAAGATTATCTTTGCTCCATGTGTCATCTTTGCTCTTTTGTCAAAGATCAGTTGACTGTACTTATGTGGGTCTATTCAGTTCCATTAATCTATTTGTCTGTTCTTCTACCAATACTACACTGTGTTAACTACTGTAGCTTTGGTTTTTGTTGTTGTTGTTTAATTTTTCTTTTAATATTTATTTTTTGAGAGAGCATGAGTGGGGTTGGGGCAGAGAGAGAGGGAGACACAGAATCCAAAGCAAGTTCCAGGCTCTGAACTGACAGCACACAGCCCGACTCAGGGCTCGAACTCACAAACCATGAGATCATGACCTGAGCCAAAGTTGGATGCTTAACTGACAGAGCCACCCAGGCATCCCTTAACTACTGTAGATTTGTAATTGGGTATTATCAGTCCTCTGACTTTGTTCTTCTTCTTCAATATTGTTTTGGCTATTCTAGGGCTTTTGCTCTCCATGTAAACTTTAGAATCATTTTGTCAATATTCAGAATCACTGGGATTACATTGAATCTACAGATTAAGTGGGAAAGAACTGATATCTCTCTTTTTTTTTTTTTTTTTTGAGATGAGGTTTCACTGTGGTGCCCAGGCTGAAGGCACTGGCTGTTCACAGGCATGATCCCACTACTGACTAGCACAGGAATTTTGACCCTGCTCCATTTCCAACCTGGGTTGATTCACTCCTCCTTAGGCAACCTAATGGTCCCCTGCTCCTGGGAGGTCACTGTACTGATGCTGAACTTAGTGCTAACACCCAGTGGGCATCCTCATGCCTCAGCCTCCCGAGTAGCTAGTACTACAGGCATGCGCCACCACACCTGGCTGGAAAGAACAGATACCTTGACAACACCGAATCTTACTATTTATGAACATAGAATATCTCTCCATTTATTTAGTTCTTTGATATCTTCCATCAGAATTTTATAGTTTTCCTCTTGTACATATTTTGTTAGATTTATACCTAAGTATTTCATTTTGAGGGATGCCAATGTACCAAGGTATTGAGTTTTTAATTTCAAATTCCACTTTTTCATTGCTGGTATATAGGAAAGCAATTGAGTTTTTATATTGACCTTGTATCCTACAGCCTTGCTATAATCAACTATTCCAGGAGCTTTGTGTTTTCTTTTGGTTTTTATTTGATTCTTTAGGATTTTCTACACTTATGATCATGTCATCTGTGAACAAAGACAGTTTTATTTCTTCCTTTCCAATCTGTATACCTTTTATTTCCTTTTCTTGTCTTATTGCATTAGCTAGGACTTCCAGCATGATGTTGAAAAGTAGTGGTGAGAAGGGGCATCCTTGCCTTGTTCCTGACGTTAGTGGGAAAGCTTTGAACTTTTCAAATCAAGTACAATGTTACTGGGGCACATGGGTGGTTCAGTTGAGCATTCAGCTTCAGCTCACGTCATGATCTCATGGTTCATGGGATCGAGCCCTGTGTCAGGGTTTGTGCTGACAGTGCAGAGCCTGCTTCGAATTCTCTGTCTCCCTCTCTCTCTGCCCCTCCCCCACTCATGTGCATGCACTCACTCTCTCAAAAATAAATAAACATTAAACATTTTTTAAAAAATTAACTAAGATGTCATAGACTTTTTTTTTCATTCATTAGTTCACCTAAGCCAAATGTTTGGAAGGTGGGGACCTTGCATCCACATCTCTTAGCCCAATTCTGACCATGCGATAGGTTTTAAAAACATTTCTGAATGAATGAGTAAGTAAATGATGCACGTGGTACAGTGAACAGCTAAGCAGAACTTACATGGAGTATCTTCTGGGCAGATGTCAAATCAGGGTTAGAGAGGCACTTAGAGAGGTGGAGGGCAGTGACTGAAAGCAGACTCGAGCCATGGGCTGAGGTTCAAATCTGCAGCTTACTTGCAAGGCAGTGCCCTTTTCGGGACTTCAGCGTTCTCATCTGTGAAGTGAGGATAATAATAGGACCTACCCCTGAGGTGGCTGTGAGGGTTAAAAGAGTTGGAATTGTAAAGTGTCTGTCTCACAGGCACATGTGTAAGAGTTATCTATTGCTAGTGGGCCTTATGTGGGAGTTGTGAACAAGAAGAGTGATTGAGTTTTAGCTTCAAGTATGTGGAGTAACAGCAAGCTCGATTCTAGGGGAAGGTGAAGTTCAATCCAGTTCAACCAGTGACTTCAGCCAAAAACAGCTGTCCAGCAATGATCTTGTATTTTATATATAAAATATAAAATTTTATACCCAACTCTGATCAACAAATTTGCTTAGTACAGATCTGGTTATAGAGGTGGAATTGGTGGAGTTGTGAGCAACTATGTGTTCTTTGTGGGAGAAGCTGGGAGAAAGATACAGCTGGGCTGAGTCTCCTGAGAATAATGAGTCATTTTCTCAGATGCCCTGTTTTTCCAGTCTCAGGGAGCACTGCCATAAGCCCTGTGCAGGGGTGGCCTGGGCAATGGTTAAGGGCCCTGCGCTGCATTTGCTCCTTTACTAAATTGTGACCTTGGGCAAGTGACATCACTTTCTCAAGCCTTGGTATCTGTCTCCGTAAAATGAAGAACAAGTTCATCACAGGCTTATTAGTGAGCCTTGAACTAGTGAAGCACCTTGTACAGTTCCTGGCACATAGTAAGTGTGCATTAAAGCTGCATTAATATTATTGTAATAGTTTTTGTTGTTTTTATTGTTCTTTGGTTGCTGTGGAATATGGCTGGTCCCATACTCCACAAATAGAGTTTACAACTCTAGCAAACTAGAGCCTGTTGTTCTGGTGAACCCTTCCGAAGAGAGTCATCATTTCCTTAAACTGACTAGAAATAAAGATTCATGTATTCATTCAGCAATATTTAGAGGGCTTCTGCTCTGTGTCAGACACTCAACTAAAAGAGGATACTGTGTGATATGAGCAATTGGTGAGAGGGGTACCTTAGTGGGGTTAGGAAGCACCTGTCTAAGGAAGTGACATTTGATATGAGATTTGAAGGATGAAAAGGGGCCAGCCATGCAAAAAGTTGAAAAAAGAGGGTTCCTGGCAGAAAGGACAGCAGGTACAAAGGCCCTGAGGTAGGAACGAGTTTGGCAAGTTGGAGGAACAGAGAAGAGGCTGGCATGGCTTGAGTTGGATGAACAAGATTGAGAATGTGATGGGAGAAGTTTGTAGGCCCTGAGTTTGCTCCCTGAAGCCTCCACTTTCTTCCATCCATGAGAGTGTTTGGAGGAAAGGGCTGTGGGAGGCTGATTTTGGCATCTGGGAAGAGGTATGAGGGGACCAGAGGCCTGGCACCTGCCTCGCTCCAACTTTCTGAAGGCCCTTACTCAGAGACTCCAGTCCATGAGGAAAAGACCCTTTACCCCAGAGCTAGGTTCCCTGATTTAAAAAACATTTTTTTTTAATGTTTTTATTTACTTTTGAGAGAGAGAGTGTGAGTGGGGGAGGGGCAGGGAGGGAGGGAGACACAGAATCCAAAGCAGGCTCCAGGCTCTGAGCTGTCAGCACAGAGCCTGACACGGGGCTTGAACCCATGAACCACGAGATCATGACCTGAGCCGAAGTTGGATGTTCGACCGACTGAGCCACCCAGGCACCCCCTAGGTTCCCTGATTTTTTAGACAATAGTGTGGTTTACATTTTTATCCCAAAGGTGGTGGCTCAGCTGTGCTTTTTTTTTTTTTTTTAATTTATTTATTTTGAGAGAGAGAATCCCAAGCAGGCTCTACACTGTCAGCACAGGGCCCTATGTGGGGCTCGAACTCATGAACCGTGAGATCATGACCTGAGCCAAAATCAAGAGTTGGACACTTAATTGACTGAGCCACCCAGGCGCCCCAAGCCCAGCTGTGCTTTGATGCTCTGTGTCTGAAGCCTACTTTCTTCTTCCCCAAAGTAGGACAACCGAAAGCTAGCTGCCCTGGCAAAGTGCCAGAGAACAGCGCAGCCAAATGGAGCCTGTTTCTTGGGGGGGGAGGGGAGAGGCGGGGATTAATGAGCTCTTTCCTTTGTGCCAGAGGTAAGGAAGGTATTAAAATACCAAGGCTTGGTACAATAGAGCAGCAGGTAGACTCCTAGACTTGGGTTTCAGCTCTGACTTCCCCACTTCCCCACCCATGGGACCTTGGGCAAATGATTTACCTGTGCCTTGCCTTTGCTTTCTCGTCTGTAGAATGGGGACAGTAGTTCCCATGCTTAGAAAAGTGCACACAGGAAGTGCTGGCTATAATTATCATCACCTTGCGATTTTACGTCACAGTGAGATGAAGTCCTCTTTCCTCTAGTTGTTCATGAACAGTTACGATGCTCGGATTTGACTCCTGTTTCTCCGCATCGGCCAGATTCTTGCGCAGAAGCTTGGTGTCTGGTAGACAGCCAGGTCTCGGGTGCCAGAAGCAGCTCTGCCCCTGGGTGGTGGGGCGGGAGGTGGAGGGGTGGAACAGGTTATTTGATGCCAAGAAGCTGAGGGTTGATGGGATATCTTCGCTAGAGATCGAGGACTGTGTGGAACCTCCACCCTCCACAGTGGCTGCTCCCTCCAAAGGGCCAAAGGGCCAAAGACCCAGGAATGGAGATTTTCTCAGAGCTCCCTCATTTGCATTCACTGAATGTACCTGAGAACCACCTAGGAATCTTGCTAAAATGCAGATTCTGACTCATCAGGTCTGGGGAAGGACCGAGGGCCTGTGTATCCAAGGAGCTTCCAGGGGATACCAATGCTGCCAAATGCCCCTGCTCCTTGGACCACGGCTCCTCCCACTGGACCCCTCTCACTGAATCCAGTCTGCATTTTCACCAAATCCCTTGATGATTCACTATTTTTTTTTTTTTGCACTTTGAGAGCCTAGATCAGGGTTTCTCAACCTCAACACTGTTGGCCTTTTGGGTGGGATCATTCTTTGTTCTGGGGGCTGTCCTGTGCTCTGTGGGACTGACCACTGACCATGGGATGCGAGTAGCAGCAGCGCCCTGCCCCCACTCATGACCGTCGAAAGTGTCTGCACATGTTCTCTGGGGTAGGGGTGGCAAATCACCCCCAGATGAGAACCAGTGGTCCAAAGCCCTCAAGCCTAGCTGTGCCCACAGATGCAGCATAGGTCGTGGCTACTTTCATTCTGGGTGGAGTCAGGATCCACACCAAGCCTTCCTACTCAGGATGCATTCTTTAACTTGTTAACATCACTGCTCATTGGCGCAGCACATCCAGGCTGGGCCTTGGGTTTCCACCCACCCAGTGAAGGTGCTAGGTCCTTACTGAGCCAGCCTTAGAGACGAGGATTTGGGGTTCACTGCTGTGTTTGTTGATGTTGCTTAGAAAGACAACCATGGGGGCCACCCACCTGGCCTCTTGTTTGGCCTGGTGTCTGTTTGCATGAGTAGAGCTCATATGTTTACTTAGGGTTCTGTGTGACGGGGTCCCGGAGGCACCTTCTCTGATGTGTCCTCTGCAGAATTCTAGAGTGGTGTCGGCTCCTGTTTCTGTCACTGCTGAGCCACCCTGGAGTGTTTCTGAGTCATTTTATACCACATCTTGATCTCTGTGACCAGATGGACTAGATCACCAGACACCTGGGGACAGGGATAGAGGCATCTTTTTTTGGTTTGTCAGGCCTGGCAGGTGGTAGGTGCTCTTGTTAAATAGATCTGAGGGCCTCATTCAGTCACTGGATGTCTCTTTGGGGGGCCTCTGGTGTGGCAGGCACCACCTTGGGCACGGCATGAAAGAGGAAAGCAGCAAATTGAGACAATCAGAGGGTTCTCTTCACACAAGACCCTGATCGTGGAAGGGAGTGTTTATTGAATTCCATCTCCTGCCAAGTCCTGGGGGTCTGGAACACTAGCCTCACCTTCATGGAGCTTTCTGTTTGGTCTGGGGGTATGGACGAAGTATAAACATATAAACAACCAAACAAGCCAAATAATTGCAAGTGGACTATAATTACTGCTGTCTCATGGCTGGTCAGCAGGTCTTTTGAGAGAGTCTGCTTTTTCTTGAT
Organism: Prionailurus bengalensis; assembly: GCF_016509475.1. Lineage (NCBI taxonomy): Eukaryota > Metazoa > Chordata > Mammalia > Carnivora > Felidae > Prionailurus > Prionailurus bengalensis. The sequence goes on along the minus strand of NC_057352.1, from coordinate 16,190,336 downwards.
GTGTAGCTGGTGGGTGATCGCAGGGTCTCAGAGGCCCAGTGGACATCTCTACCCACCTAAGGGGTGGGAGTATGTTTTATTGGGTCACTCACACTAATAGTAGCAAACGTTTATATAGTTCTGAGTGCCAGGGCCAATTCTAAGTGTTTTAAATTCCCACAACCTTATGATGTTGTACAATCATTATTCCCCTTTAACAGATGAGGAAACTGAAGCACAGGGAGGGGAGATAACTTACCTGAGATCCCACAGCTGGTAAATGGCAAAGCTGGGATTTGAACCTAAGCTCTCTGTCTTTAGAGTCCTTGCCCTTATGCACTCTGTGAACGCATTAGGCATTTGGACGGGACCAAGATGGCTCACTGATCGATCTGTCTGGAGACCGGAGGAAGGCTCTGCTGGTGCAGAAAGGGGAGCACCAGTGGCAGACCTTCAGGGAAGAAACACCTCCTCACACCCCCAGAGCAAAGGCCATGGAGCAAAACCTAACAGAAGGGCAAGGGAGAGAGCAGTGTCACTGGTCAGTTACCATCACCCTGGAAAGACCTGGCCTGGCTCCTGGAGCCCCCCCTGCAACATGAGTTCATTGGGTTCATTGCTGAGGAGGGGGATGTGCTGATAGCTTCCTGGAGACCGTGCAGAGTAGCAGTTACCAGGAAAAGTGTGGCTGCTGAACTCTGTACTGTGCTGTGCTACCCTGTTACAGAAAAGACGGTCCACCCCACTTTCTCGGAGCTAGAGACTGATTTCTGTTAGGGGCTTGCTGGGAACAGGGAGATCTGGGGTGGAGGTTGGGTATGAGGCTGTGAAGTCTTGTAGCCAATGGCTTCGGAGTCACACCGTAGGTAACTTTTTCCTGACTCCACCCTATACTAGCTGTGTGACCTTGGGCAGGTGACTTCACCTCTCTGAGCTTCAGGCTCTTTGTTTTTAAAATACCTACATTATTGAGCTGTATGTGTATGGGAGTGGTGGTGTCAGTTCACTGAGGTCATCTTACGTGAAGTGTTTAGTCCAGAACTTGGCACTCCGTGAGCACTCAGTACACAAGAGAGATTATGCTGTGGGAGGTAGTGTTACCAAGTGCTTAAGGCAGGTCCTCTGGAACCACCACTCCCAGCTCATTGGCCTTGGGCCACTGGCTTTAGCCTCCATGCGACTGCATTTCCTTATCCTAAAACAAGGGTAATGTTAGTCCCCTCCTCATAAGGATGCTGTGAGCATTCAGTGAGTCAGTACTTGTGAAGCATTTAGCACACGTTAGCACATGGCCTGACACTCATGGTAAGCCCCGTAAGCACGGGCTGTCATGATGGCGATCAATTAAGAATGTGAGCGTGAGGCCTAGCAACTAGGTGAGGAGAAACCTTCCACTGAATTATGTTATGAATGGGTTGGTTTTAGAAAACTACAGTTTGGTCAGCCTGCTCTCCTTTGGGCATGAGGGATGGTGACGTGAGGTTCTGTTTGGTTGTGTCAGAGACTCTTGTCCTCCTTTCAGAGGAGAGTTGGCCTCTCGGGGCTGAGTGACGTGAACTCAGTGGGGACAGTGAGGAAGCCAGGGAGTGGAGGAGTGCTGTGACCTCCAGGAGTAAAGGAGGGTTCCATTCAGGTTCTGCTATATGCTGGCTCCATGGTCGGTTGTACACGATGAGAGTGAGCACGAGAATTGACAGACCTGGGTCTCAGGTGTTCCCAGCTACTTGACTTTAGGCGAGTTCCTCAGGCTCGCTCAATATCAGTGGTCCATCAGCGTAGATCTTGGTCAGTGCTGGCTGTTGTAGGGACAGCAGATTAGCGAAGAGGTCAGAAGGGCAGCCCCAGAGTCAGTCACCTGGATTTAGCCCTGGCTGTGGGACCTTGAGCAAGTGACTTAGTCCCTTCTGAGCCTCAGTTTCCTCATCTGTGAAGTGGGAGTAATACCACCTGTTTCACATGGTACCATTTGAAGATCGTGAGTCAATCTGTATAAAGTCCTTAAAGCAGCACGTGGCACAGAGAATGTCCTTCATGCATGTTGGCTTTATTGCTGTTATCTTTAACCCATCCTAGAAGACAATGTAAGTAGAAGGTATAAACCATGGATGTGTCCCAGGGGAATGGCGCCCTAATGAGGGAGTTTGGGAGAGATCTCAGCCTCTGGAAGGGTTATTTAGAGCAGGCATTTGAGCTTTTGTGTTTCTAGAATGGTGCAAGGTGCAAGGGAGAGAGCGTGCTGACTGGGAATGATGTCTTAGTGCCATGGGCACAGGTTTCCCAAGGTCAGATCATAACACTAGATAATTTGAGGTGATGTATGAATAAACACTTTAAACATTTTAATAGCTGTACTTTTATTTTAATGCGTAACAGGAAAAGAATTTCAATAGCACATCAAACCCAGTGTTCCATGGCTATTTCTGCTTTGGGTGAGGCTAACATCGGTATGTAAGCCAAAATAAAAGTGAATACAGTTAAGGAAAAATGCAGAGTAAGTGATAGTACAGGTGGTCTGGGGATAGACATGGCAAAAACGGTGCCAGTGTATATAGATCCTGGCAGTTGGGACACATGACAGTTGAAAAAGCAGCTCCCTCGCGAGGTTGCTGAGCCATCAGGCCCCCGGTGCCCCTTGCCTCTTCTGCTCTTTCGTGCGACTGCAGTCACCTCAGATGGCTGTGGTTCCCTCCATCAGGCGCCAGGCAGGGGATAAAACGTGCCGAGTATTCGATGCTGGCACCTTCTCTGTCTGCAGTGGAGTGTAGACACTGTGGAATGGCCTTGAGCAGCTAACTGTGATAATGGTTAACAGTCTTTAACCAACACTGAGTGAGTGCCAGCAACACGCTAAGCAGTTTGCATGCACGATGGCATCGAACCCTTACTCTATGAGACGAACTGCTGGTTGGGACACGTTGGGCCTCAGGTAGCAAGATGCCTGGTGATTCTTGCGTGAGTGATGGAGACAGTGAATTCTCTCGCTGCAAAGGATGGAGGAGACAAGCTCCGTGGCCGTTGCAGAGGCTCAGTGACACCTTCGAGAACTGGCTGCTTTCTCTCCATTTCATAGCCCCTGTGTACATCCGTTTCATCCCGGTGTTGGTCGTTGTGTGGTCATAGGATAACTGCCCTGGCCTGATGATCGCATCCTTACACGGCGTCCCAAGCAGGGAATAGTGGCAGGGGAAGAGGCTTTTTCTTCCTGTGTCTTTCTTTTCCAAAGGGAACATGCTCTCATAAACACTCCTACCCCCGGTAGACTTCTCTTTATCTCTGAATGGCCAGCCATAAAGGAGCCAGTGATTGCCCCTGGTTACAAGGGAGGCTGGGAAAGTGGATGTCTCCGTAGTGGGGGGCAGCAAGGGACAAGGGTTGGGAGTGACCATAAGCTACACAGCTAAGTGTCTGCTGCAGGTGGATACTATTACTAGCTCCCCTCTATAGATGAACAAAATCAAGGATCAGAGAGATGATCCTATAGATCATCCTATAGATAAAAAGATGGCTTGCCTGGGTCTTTATAGAGTTTGTAATGGCAGAGCAGGGATTTGAACCCACATCTTTCCTCCTGCAGAGCCTGTGGTCTTAACCCCCGTCTAGTACTGTCTTCGGGGCAGGGGACACCCAGATGGCCATAATGCAGGGTGATGAGTGGTGAGTGGTGAGCACCAAGTGCCGTGGGAACACAGAGGACAGAGATTCTGCGCTGCAAGGTCAGGGGGAGTGAGCTGGAGAGGAGAGAAAAGAATGTGTAGAAAATCATGCTCAGGGATTGCTCTGGCCTTTGAAAGATAGGTAGGACTCCTGCCAAGTGCAAGGGAAATGGCATAAGGAGGGTGGGCTCCAGAAGGAACTGAAGTGGGCATTGGGACAGTGCATGCTGGGTAGATTAATCAAGGCTCTTTGCATTGTGAGATGAATTTGTCTTGTGTCACTGGGAAGCCGAGAGGAGAGGAGCTTCAGACCTAGCCCAAGTAGGGGGCTCAGACATGTCATTGGGGCTGTGCTCCTATCCCTTGCTCCACTTGACTTCACTGTGCAAACAGGCTGGGTCAAGGTGCAAATCCTCCTGATCTATGAAGCCAGTGGAAAGGGGATTTCTTGTCTTCAGCATCTTTATACAAGCCCCAGGGAAGACTCTAGTTGGGTGTGTGCGTCCATTTGGGCCGCTATAACAAAAATGCCAAAGATTGGGTAGCTTATAAACACAGAAATTTCTTTCTCACCATCCTGGAACCTTGGGGCATCCAGGATCAAGGTGTCGACAGATTTGTTGTCTGGTCAGAGCCAGCTTCCTGCTTCATAGATGACCATCTCTTTGCTGTGTCCTCACTCGTGGCAGAAGGGGCAGGGGAGCTCTCTGGGACCTCCTTTAGAAACGGGATTGGCCAGATCACTTCCCAAAAGTCCCACCATCACACTGGAGATGAGGTTCCAGCATACAGATTTGGTGGGGGACACAGATGCTCAGTCTGTAGCCATCGGTCATGTGCCCATCCCCGCAGGTGGTGTCTGAGAGTGGGATGAAGGATGAACACAGCCACGGCCTTGCCAGGACAGTGGAGTGGCATGGCAGCATGGTGGAGGGGCACCTCCTGACTGAGGAGGCAGAGCTGCTGGGCATGCCACATACGTCCACTAGTATCTGTGCTAGGTGCCTTCAGCTTCCGTACTTCAGTTTCCTAATCTGAAAAATGGGACTAATGTTATCATTCCTACCTTGTGCACAGGGTCTGAGGCAGATTCCACTTAATAAGCATCCGCCAGTATGGATAGGGAGTACTCCATGGAACCCAGAGCAATGGCTTTCCTCAGTGGAAAGCCTAAATTGCTACTTCGCCAGGATCTCGTATTACACACTGAAACTTAGATGGCTTGGGTTTGAATATTAGCTCTCGCATATCAGAGCTGTGTAAGCCTGAGTAAACAACCGTACTTCTCTGTGCCTCCATTTTCATATCAGAACCAGGGAGAAAAATGCTTAGGACACTGCCAGGCACATGGTAGAGGTCAGTAAATATTTTTTTGATGAGTGCACGAATGGAAAAGCTGAGTTGGAAGATACCTACAGGTTGTTAGACCTTTTTGGATTTGTATTGCCAGGGGGCCCTCCAGAAAGCCATTACTCCATCGGTAGTAGATGAGATGACCAATTTCCCTACACCTTTGTCAGTACTTCTCTTTTAGGATCTTGTTTCTCAGAAAAAAATTCATTGTTCTCTTAATCTGTAATGAAACCAGCCTGATGTTATGGACACGTAATAAAACGTCCAAAGTTTTCAGAGCTGCAAACTGAAACATGTAAGGTAAAATGACATGATGTCTGGGATTTACTTTACTTCGGCAAGAAGGAACGGGAGGAATAATAGATAAGGAATAAACGGAGCTCGTGTGGCAGAATCTTGGTAATTATTGAATCTGGATTAGAGTACATGGGAGTTCATTGTACCTTTGCACGTTTTTTAGAATGTTAACAGAACAAACCCAGCCCCACTCAACCCCCAGCATACACACACACACACACACACACACACACACACACAGCCTAAAGTTGAATAGTGGTGAACAGCTCCTACTGCACACAGGCAGTTTGAGGGCCCATTGGATAAATGACAGTCTTAGCCCTCGGTATCTTCCCCTCATCCTCTGCCTGGAGCCCCTTTGTGGAGAGAGCCTTTGGGCTCAGCAGCTGAAAGCGTAGTCGCTTTCAAGCCCAACATAGCAATTTCTCCTGTGAACCAGGCATTCAGTGACCTTTTTCTGAAATGAGGGTTTTCTCTTCCCTCCCTGGAGGGGAGACAAACTCCCTGGTGATTAACCCCCAGGAAAACCCCCTTCAGACGTGGGTGTGGTTTTGCCATTTGGTGGAGGGAGTCATGAGCTGCTCTCATTCAGGGATCTGTGTGCTGGTGGCAAAAACATAACTGGCTGATGCTCCGCAGTGACCAGACACTGAGTCCAGCCCCGCTAGTCCTCTGAACACACAAGAGAAGGCCTTGCCTGTCCCTGCCACACAGGCTTTGCTCCCAGCCCCTTCTCCAGATTCATTCTTAAATAGGTGGTGGGCTGGGAGTTTTCCAGCGAGGCTTGTTCCCATCCCTCTGCAGCACTGGGAGTTAGGGAGGGGCCTTCACATCCCATCTGGTGCCGGGTGGAGTCTCAGTCAGTGGAGGGTCAACAGCCCAGGGGCTGACCCTGGACCCTTGAGAAGGGTCATCATTTAAGAATGTCTCTTAGGCAGCCCCGCAGGAGACCCACATGTGGATGTGGTCAGCTGTAGCTTCCGGCTCTCTCGCTTGTGCTGAATTTCGGCAATTTCTCATTTCCTTTAGGAAACAGAATGAGTCTGGAGAGAAGTATGAATAATCATGATGACACGCTTGGCAGTAGGAACATTGGGAACCTTGCCCTGAAGCTCAGGGTTGGTGTCACTGTTGCCGAGGTCTTGAGCAGTGTGGACCAGGGAAAAGGGGACGCCTTGAGCCTCATGGCCTGGGTTCAAGTTCCAACACCACCATTTAACAGCCAGATGACCTTGGGAAAGTCACTTAACCTTTTTTGCCTCAGTTTCCTCATCTGTAAAATGATGATGATATCTGCCTCATAGGATTGTAAGGATTAAATTAGAGAATATCTGTAAAATGTTTTAAATGGCCTCTTCTGTAGTAGTTGCTCAGTTAATGCTGACTGTGGCAGTTACTATTATGGTCAGGCACAGTTAGGATTGAGAACTGCTGGTCTGTAGTAGGGGTCAGGTGGAAGCAGAAATTGGAGGAGAGGAACAGGGAAGGCTCCTTCCTCCCCACGTCTGTAGTTTGAGGAAATAGGCTTAATTTTGCCATTTGAAAATATTATTTTTCACTTGATGTTTAAAAGTCTCACAGAAAAGCACAGGTAGGAGACTTTAAAGGGGAAAAAAAAATCTCTTTCCATATCTCTCCTATACACACACTGTTCACACTAGAAAAAAAGACTGGAAGGAAATAAACCAACATCTTTACAGTGGTTATCCCTTGGTGGGAAGATGATGGGTAACTTTATATTCTTCTTTGCACTTTCTTTATTTTCCAAGTTTTTTTAATATGCATATATAAGCATATATTGCTTTCATAAGCAGAAAAAAATATGTTAAAGGTAAGGAAACATGTGAGCTGTGGTTTCTGGGAAGGTTGGGTAGAATTCTCCCAGGATGTAGCAGGCTGTTTAATGTTTGTGTCCCAAGAAGCATGTGTTCCAGAGTTCCTTGATGAGGGATACACTCCAGCTCTATAACATTTCTACTCAAAAAGTTCTTAGTGTCAGAGCCGACTCATTATATGTCCCTCTACCTGTCCAGCCCTGCTTTAGATAGATAGTCACACTCTCCTATCCTTCTCTTGAGATGAAAGAACTCCAGTTCTTTTGTGGCTTTGACCTTGAGAAGGAGCCTCATTTTCAAAGTGGGCGTAACAGTAGTAAGTCCCTCATGGGGTGTCGTGCATCTCAGTTCATTGCCATGTGCATACAGGTGCTTACATGGTAGCTAAAGTTATGAATAACCAAATCGAGAACAAACCAGTTGACTTCTTTATTCAGGAAGCATGGATTAAAGAGCTGTTCTGGGCCAGGTACCAGTGAGCAAGGCAGACACAGCCCACCTCTCCACAGAGAGAGGGAGAAACACACAGCCACCCTGATGAGTCCTGTGTCCTAAATGTTCAGGATAGGATTTTTTTGAGCCAAAGAATAGGGGCTTCCCAGAGGCTCCCCAGAGAAGTGAAGTTTAAGTAACATATTCCAGGTGCAAATGGAAAAAATGAATTTGGTGGACATCTCTAGATAAGCTTCGCTTCTGAATGTTTCCAGCTGCGGGCAGGGAGCTCCAGATGGGCGTTGCTATGGAAGCATCTTCCAGTTCTCGCTTCCTGACGGAGTTTATTTCCGAGTTTCCCGTGCCCATGCCAGTTCCCAGCTGTAAATACAGACATGGTGGGGGTCCCTTCTTCCTGCGGTCTGAGAGCTGTGCAGAGAGCGGATGTGGCTGGAAGCCAGCCCGGGAGCCTCCTCCCGACAGTTAGTTGTGGAACCTGCCGTGTGGTGGCTTCTCTTCCATCCAGCCTCTTTTCTCTTTTCTTTGTCCTCTCGTGGGACTGTGCCAGCATGCCCCAGCCTGTGTTTTGAAACTTTAGACCCCAGCTTGTATTTGATGGAGCAATGAGCTCATGAGGGCTTCCTCCGCCACCCAGCTACCGGAGAAGTTGAGTCCAATCTCTTTTCATTCCGATCCCCCACTGAGGCTAGATTTGCGACCCTCCTGACAGAAACTGGGCTGGCTGTTCTTTGGGGACTGTTTATGAAGAAAGGGCTTGCTGACCTGAACAAAGAAACAGCAAACAAGATGGGGGAGGGGTGTAGCTAATTGAGACCTTTCAGTTACCCTTCAGTGCTTTAGAATAATAATTGCTAATGTGTGGAGAATTTACAATGCATGAGGTATTCTTTAAATCATTTCTAATCCTCTTAACAACCCAATGAAGTGTTTATCATTGCTATCCCCATTTAACAGCTGGGGAAACTGTGGCAGGGGCAAGTTAAGTCATTGGCCAAATTGCTGTTACTGCTCTTAGAGCACCTTAAGGCCTGTCATCTTTGCGGCTCAGGCAAAAAAAGGAGGATTTAACCAGAGCATGCTGGATGGTCCAGAAAAATGAAAGCAAAGCCTCAGGAAGGACTGTGTACTAGCCAGTTACTTGGTTGCAAGTAACAGAAACACCATAAACCCAAGGGAAAGGATTGGCTCGGGCAACTGGAAAGTCCAGAGGTGGGGTCACCTTCTGGGCTGGTTGGGCCAGGAGCTCAGGGCCATCACAGTGACCCACTTTCTGTCCTTCCATTCTTCCCTCTGATAATTGGGTCATCCTCAAACTTGGCTGCCCTGGAGGTTGCAGACTAGCTGTCCCACTGGTCCAGGTTTAAGACTATTCCTGGCTGGAGAGAGAGGGGAGGTATCTGCCTCCAGTCACAGTGCAAGACATCAGAGCTCCTCTCTGATTGGACTACCACAGGTCCCGTGACCTTCCCTGAACCAATCACTGGCCAGGGTGGAATCACCAACGGACTGGTTGCTCCCACCCAGAAACTCCTAGAGGAAGAACAGAATGGGTGCTGGGAAGTGGCCAGCCTGTGGATTGGAACCAGAACACGAATGTCACTATCAGGATTCTTTCCCCATGGCTTCCCTCTGCCTGTGTCTGCTGTATTCATTCTCTTATATTAGTGTATCTGTCTGTCTGTCTCTCTCTCTGTCTGCCTTTCCTTCTAATGGCTGGGAAACCTGGTTATCCACAGACCAAGTTATACACCTTGCAGTACAGGCTCCTGCAGAGAATAACCCTGCATTCTCTCAGCCCAAGCCCAAAACAACCCAACAAAGAGAAAATATCTCCCTTTCGACTCATTAATCAGGACCAGGAAGGGCTTCTTAAGACAGGCCCCGCTGAGGTCAGGCACTCTCCTTGGGCCAATCAGCTGTAGGCAGGGAGGTCCTCTTGTGGGTACCTACTGTGTCCCCTTCCCAGGTCCTCTGGGCTGGGAGTTATTAAGCAAGACCCTGAGGACAGTGATTAAGCTGTACCTTTTTACTATACGAATACTAAAACTTCATTTCACTCCTGGGCCACTAGAGGATGAGGCGTGTCCCATGCAGTGTCCATGTTTCCAAAGCAGTACCCTGTAGAAAGGCCAGCCCAGCATGCCATGACCCCTGCCTGCCTCCTGCCCCTAGCCTCGTCCTGCGGGTCCCTCTGCATCTGCCAGCCAGCCACCTGGCCTGCTTTCAGTTCCTTCAATGCATGGCATTTGTTCCCTGCCCCTGGGATGCTTCCTCTTCTCCCGGTCTTCCCCCGCCCCTTCCAATTCTGGCCTGCCCATGCAGACCCTTCTTTCAGATCTCTCCTTAAACCTGACTCCCAGGGGCCTGCCCAGGCTGTGCTCCACCCTTCGTCCCTGAGCTGCTCAGCTGATGTATTCGGGCCTGTCATCCTCTCAATGGTAGCAGCTCTGTGAAGGCAGGGACTACACCTATTTTGTTAAATAAAGGTGTAACACCTTCCACCAGATACATATCTTACTGAATCTTGCTGAGGAAATGAACAAAATTATAATAGTAACGTAATAAAAGCAGTAGTGATGGCTAGCAGTGGCTACTTCATAAAAGGTATACTGCTAAGCACTTTTACGTACAAAGCCTTTTTTTTAAGTTTATTTTGAGAGAGAGAGAGAGAGAGAGAGAGAGAGAGGGTGAGTGTTTGCATGCAAGTGGGGGAGGGGCAGAGAGAGAGGGAGAGAGAGAAAATCCCAAGCAGGCTCCACTGCCAGTGCAGAGCCCAATGCAGGGCCTGAACCCACGAAATCATGAGATCGTGACCTGAGCCAAAATCAAGAGTCGAATGTCCGGGGCGCCTGGGTGGCGCAGTCGGTTAAGCGTCCGACTTCAGCCAGGTCATGATCTCGCGGTCCGTGAGTTCAAGCCCCGCGTCAGGCTCTGGGCTGATGGCTCAGAGCCTGGAGCCTGTTTCCGATTCTGTGTCTCCCTCTCTCTCTGCCCCTCCCCCATTCATGCTCTGTCTCTCTGTCCCAAAAATAAATAAACGTTGAAAAAAAAAAATTAAAAAAAAAAAAAAAGAGTTGAATGTTCAACCAACTGAACCACTCAGGTGCCCCTACATACAAAGCTTTTAAATGATTGCTCCCATTTAACAAATATAATAATGACAGTAGTTACTTATCAAGTAGTGAGTGCCAGCCATTATTCTAAGTCCCTTACCTGTGTCATCTCCTTGAATCCTAATGGCAGCCCTCTGAGGCCACGTTGCTCTCATCCCGACTTCACAGCTGAGGTGCGTAGTAAACATAGTTTACATAAGTTGTTGGGCTTTAGTCCTTTTTCCCTTCTTCTTCTTCTTTTATTTTAAGTATATGTGCTGCACAGTCCTTTTTCCTTCCTGGCGTGGGAGGAAAAGCAGGAAGAGGGCGAGAGAGGTAGGAGGGCTTTGAATACTGGTGTGAGAATACTTGCCTGGAGGTGACGTGTTTGCCACACTGCCCCTGGCAGCGTCTGTAGAACTAGGAAGTGCCTGTTAGTTGCAGAAAGGTTATTTGACACAAAAAGGTATTTGTGCGTCAGGCTTGTCTAGTGTTGGGCAGAGAGAAGATGGGACCATCACTTTGGAGGGGACTTTGGCAGGATCTGTCATTGTGACCCCCACGCGTGCCTTTCCTCTGTCCCAGCAGTTCCATTTCTAGGACTTTTGCCTATAGGTATTTCCAAGTGTGGGAAGTGATCTGTGTCCAAGGCAGCTCATTACAGCACCGATTGTCAGCAAAGATGGGAGCTGTCCCTCCATGTCCATCCGTAGGGGACTGGGTGAATTCAGTTGTCTGTACAGTGGAATGCAGAGGCAACCAAGGGGGACCACAGTCCTGAGAGGGAGTACCTTCCCTGTCTGCGGTACACCATCAAGTATGAAAAAGGAAAGAAAAAGGAATGTCTTCTAATAGTGATTCTTATATCAGAATCTGAGGGAAGAGCATAGGTTTTATGAAGGTGCCAGTCCCGGTCAGCCCTCGAGCACTTTTTAAAAAAATTTTTTTAATGTTTATTTATTTTTGAGGGAGAGAGAGAGAGACAGAGCGTGAGCAGGGGAGGGACAGAGAGAGGGAGACACAGAATCTGAAGCAGGCTCCAAGCTCGAGCTCTCAGCATAGAGCTCAGCGTGGGACTCGAACTCGTGAACTGTGAGATCATGACCTGAGCCCAAGTCAGATGCTTAACCGACTGAGCCACGCAGGGGCCTCTCAAGCACTCTTAACTCTCAGACTAGATCCTTCAGGTTTCCACAGCGGGTGCTGTGTTCCTGGCTCTGTGTGTGTATATATTTTATATACAGACAGATGTATCCAAAATTGTAATATACGTATGCATGTGCTTATTTCATTACTTGATTCAGGTCTCTGCTTGAATGGCTGGGATACTGCCTCAGGCCTTCCCGAGCACCCTAAAATGGCCTAAAGTGGCCCTCCTGTCATTTGCATCTCCTGTTTTATTTTTCTTTACAGCACTTACCCTCTGATGTTATGTTTGCTTTTTGCGCCATTCTTAACATGTGAGCTCCTTGTTTTATTGCTATGTCTCAGCATCTAGAGCAGGGCCTGGCTCCTAGTATTTTTTAAGTGTGTGTGGAATGAATGTGAGCAAGTCTGAATAGTGACTGTTTTCCCCATGTTACGGATGTGGACCTGAAGCCCCCCAGAGGCCTTGCCGTCTTTTCATGGAACAAACCGAATACCCACTGCTATTCTGACTGGAGAAGAGGCAAGAAATTTGCCCTGGACTGCCATTTATGCTTCTCCATGGACTCACATTTCCTTGAGAGAGGTGGATACAGGCCAGGGTCTCTTCCACTGGGGCCTCTGCTTGTGAAGCACAGAGAAGCGTGCGTGGATAGCTTGGATGATGATGTTCTGGGCAGTTACCTCATGGAGAATAGGTAGAGGGAGAAAGAAACTTCCATTTGGAAGGCCTCCCTCCTCAGGAGGACCCTTCACTTCAGCCCTCTGCTTAATATCATCAGAGTCCAGTTTGCCCAAGGGACATCCTCAGACTTGAGAAGCTGAGAATGTTGCTTATTATTTCTTCAGTATTCCAGTTACTATGACAGCTTTGCTAACATCTTTTAGGCCTCCCTCTGTGCCAGGCACTTTGCCAGTCACTTGATACCTGTTAGGTCATTTAATCTTCCCAACAGTCCTGTTGAGGGTAGAAATTACTCCTCCTCTCCCCTCCCCTCTGTACGATAAGGAAGCCTGGGATTCAGAAAGGTCTAGTGAGGAGTCATGGGTCACACAGGTGCTAAGAGGCAGTGCTGGGACTTGATTGTGGCTGTGGCTGACTACGGAGCTGGTGCTCTCCTGGCCACGTGGCCTTACTGCTTCTTCATCTGCTTTTGGGAATTCTCCCAGTGACCAGAAGGGAAGGGTCTGGTTTCCTATAATGGGGTATGGATTGTTAATTGTGTTGCAGAGCCCTGCTGGCCAGCACGAGGCCTTGATGGGTTGGAGGAAGCGGGTGGAGAGCTTTTGCTTATTTCAGACAGACATTTGCCACACAAATGACCAAACTTCTCTTTCTCGTTGGGATTGGTTTCCATCTTGGGCAGAGGAGAGAGTTGGATAAGCGGCCAGAGGAACTCTGTCATCACCCAATCAGATCTGACCCTCCTCTGCTGATAACCCTCCCATGGCTCCATCTTACCCAGAGTAAGAGCCAAAGTCCTCACCGTGCCCAACGAGGCCCCACACAATCTGCCCCATTACCTGTGGGTCCATCTCCTCCTTCTGTTCTCCTCACTTGCCCTGTTCCAGGCACATGGGCCTCCTTTGTGCTCCACAGACACCCAGGTATGTGCCTACCTCAGGGCCCTTGTACTGGCTCTTCCTGCTACCAGGAAAGCTCTTCTCTCATACCCACATCCTCCCTAACATCCTGTAAGTCTTTGTTCATATGTTACCTCCTCAGGGAGGTTCTCATCTCTCTTTACTGTTTTTCTCTGTACCACTTAACTAACCTATCTCTTACTTATTCTATTGTTCATCTTCCCCACTAGGATCATTAACTCCAGTGTTCTGTTCACCTGGATTCCTAGTGCCTAGAGCAGTGCCTGGCACCAAATGGGCACTCAGTAAACATTTCTTGAAAGCGTGAATGAGCTCCCAAGTACAGAATGGTCCAATCTTGAATTATTGTGCTGGGGGAGGAAATGGGTGTGGGGGTGGTCCTGTTTCCGTTCATCAAGCCTCAATGAGCTCCTCTCGTGCCAGGCTGCAGCTCTGGGCTCCAAACGCCAAGCTAAATACATCCTAGTTCTCCAAGCTCCATTTAAGCCATGGAGGGAGGGTGTATCTGCTGGGTAGAACTCATGGTCTGGCTGCAGGGGAGGCTGTGAGAGCCAGTTCCTGGCCTTTGTAATATCTGATAATGGGAGGTAGGCCCGGCCTCCCACCAAGACCCATAGGTGGGAAATTCCCAAATCATAAGGAATACTATGGGCAGCCAAAATGTTTTTAATTCTTTAAACATTTTATTAAGCTCTGTGTGTGTGTAGATGTATAAGCAAGGGCACATGCTGAAAGTGTGTAGCTAGATGAACTTTCACAAACTGAACACACTCATGTAACCTGCTCTAAGAACAGTATTTCTAGCCCCCAGAAGTCCCTTTCCTATTCTATCCTAGTTACTCCTCTCGTCTAGGCAAAACCACTCTCTTGATGTCTCACACCTGACTTTGAACTTTATGTAAATGCTCCTTTGTGTCTGGCCTTTCTAGTCAACATTATGTCTGTGAGAAGTCCATATCATTGCATGTAGTTAGATTTCATGCCTACTCACTGTATACAGTCACAGGGAGGCCTTACTGGCAGGAAGAAACCAGCCTTCAGAATAGCTAGAGCAAAATGTGCAAATGCCCTGGGGCAGGAATAAGCTTGGAAGGGAAAGAAGGCCAGTGTGGTGGAAGCACTGAGCAATGGGTGAAATGGAAGGAGATGAAGTTCGAGGGATTTTTTAAGCAAGAAAGCAATCTGATGTGATTCCTGTTTGATTTGATCACTCTGGCTGTGTGTGGAGAATAGAATCTAAGAAGGCAAGAGGGGACTCCAGGCCACCAGCAGGGATCTGATGGAGTTGTCCAGGGGAAAGATGAGGGTGGTAGCTTGGCTTAGAAAAGAGGAGGGGGCGCCTGGGTGGCTCAGTCGGTTAAGCGTCCGACTCTTGGTTTCAGTTTAGGTCATGATCTCACGTTTGGGGAGTTCGAGCCCTATATCAGGCTCCAAGCTGACCGTGCGGAGCCTGCTTGGGAGTCTCTCTTCCTCTCTCCCTGCCCCCCCCCACCCCGCCCCCGCTGCCTCTGTCTCTCTCAAAATGAATAAATAAACTAGAAAAAAAAGATAAAGAAAAGAGGAGAAAAGAAATGGATTTAGGATATCTTTTTGGAAACAGTGGCAATAGAACCATTCAGTGAACTTGCCATGGAGGCCATGGAGGATGAGGGAAGGGAAGACATAAAGGATTCTGTTGCATGTCCGCATCAAAATTTGTTGGCTCATCCCTGCTAACAGACACTCAGGTTGTCTCCCATTTTCCTCACTTACAGAGGCCGCTCCAGCCAACACCCACATGTACACATCCTCAAAGGATCAAGGGCAAGGTCATCCAGACAGAGGGGACTGCTCAAGCAAAGGCTGGGGCTTCCCCTACACCAGTCCCAGCTCAGACCGGAGCGTAGGCTGCAGACCGGTAGCAGAGGACCTGAATCAAATGGACTTGCTGCCTGTGTTGAGATGTTCTCCCATGCTGTCCCCAACCACCCCCCCCCCCTTCCCCAGGGCTGCTTTCTCATCTGTTCCCCTCCCCTCTGCAGGTTAGTCCAGAACTTCGGCCAGCAATGCAGTAGCAGGTGTTTATATTGGAGTTGCTGCCATACGAGGGGCCCTTGCTCTCTGTGCGAGGTCAGCTTTGTTTTCCTGTCTCGTGAGTCACAGTGGGGCTTAAAGCATTGGCTGGCGAGGCCTTTGGTTTGGGGCCAGCTGTAGAGGATGCCTGGCCTGCAGGAAATGAATGAGAAGGCCTCCTGTTTGTATGAGCTTGATTCTTTTGTGTCTTCTGTCCCCCGTTCCCTCCTGTTTCTTGTCTCTGGCCTTGTTCTTGAGAGTGTGGGTCCCTCGGGCAGCAGCCGCTGCAGGCCTCTCTCCCCTTTTCTGAGAGACTTTGGGCATTTGGGAGACTCTAGGCCACTCGACTAGAGAGGGCAGCTCAGCCAGCGTGAGTTTAAAACAGTGTGACCTGCAAGCATCAGAGGAGAGAGAGCCCCCTGCCCTTGTCTGTCTCTGCCATCCGTGCCCTCAGGTCCCTGAAGATCTGGCTGCCACCATGGCTTGGGCTTCTTTTTTGTGCTATGGGGAAGGGCTGGCCAGACTGACGTGTCAAAATTAGCATCTCTGGGAGTCTGCTTCCTACCTGCCCAAGGGCTGTAGAATAGGAGGAATTATGGATCACAAAAAGGTAACATCTGACATGTTTCAACTCATACTAGGTCAAAACAAGAAGGGGGCAGGAAGGACAGCCTTGAAGGAGAAAAATATAGGGCATTAGTGAGCTCAGCTAAGTACCCTCCCAGGTTGCTAGAGGACGTGTGAATCATTGCAACCTCTTTAGAAGGCAGCCTGAAAAATATTTTTTTTTGTTTTCGAATGAGCAGAATATACACGTGATAAAACATTCAGATGGCACCCAGAAAGTAAGTCTCCCCCTGCCCATCCACTGTAACCTAGTTCCCCTCCCGCGAGGACACCCATTTCAGGTGTGTTCTTCCAGAGACTCCATACAAAACCAAGCAGATGCTACATATACAGCTCTACATCCTGATCTTGGAACCCCTGCCATAATATAACTATATAATACCCATAAGTAGTCTTCAGTATACAGTCCTGCTCCTGAGAATCTACCCTATAGAAAAAAATGGCCCCAGTGCCAAAGGATGTTTATTACAGTATGGTTTTCAGGGACAAACCAACCAACCCCCAGAAATAAAATAAATGCCCATTTTTCAGGGAATGATTGAGTAAAATATGGCACATCCATACTGTGGAATATTAGCTGCCAAAAAAAAAAAAAAACAAAACAGTGGGTAAGACCCACTGTTAGTTGATTTGGAGGCATTTTTGTGAGAATATTTAAGGGAAAGCAAGATTCAGAGAAGTAAATATGATATCCCATTTATGGAAATTACAATGACGAGTGTATGTATCTGTGTTGTATTTGAGTGACGGTGTCACACTCCTTTTCTCTTCCACGTCACATGGCCTTCTTAGCCCAGCGTTCTGTCTGGAAGATGTTGCAGCATCCTTAATTGTGGTCCAGACAAACTTCATACATTGGTCAATGTTAGAGATCCCTTGGGAGGGTGTTCCAGCCACAGGTGGAGAGTCCATGGTGTTGGTGAACCTTCACTTGGACCTCAGACTAGGAGAGGCTAACATGGGTGCTGTGTGAAAAGTCCCTTCCACCTGACCATGACAGGCACTTTGACCTACTTCCCTTTCTCTGTAGAATGAATAAAGCAGCGTTTGGTCAGCCGTTTGAAGCATTCATTGCTACCAGATCTGCTGCTTGTAAGAATGACACAGGAGAGGGGCATCTGGGTGGCTCAGTCGGTTAAGCATCCGACTTTGGCTCAGGTCATGATCTCACGGTTTGTGAGTTTGAGCCCCACATCAGGCTCTGTGCTGATAGCTTGGAGCCTGGAGCCTGCCTCAGATTCTGTGTCTCCCCCTTCTCTCTGCCCCTCCCCTACTCATGCTCTGTCTCAAAAATAAATAAATGTTGAAAGAAAGAAAAAGAAAGGAAGGAAGGAAGGAAGGAAGGAAGAATGACGAATGACACAGGGGAGTTACAGAATGGTAAAGTCAAGGCATCAGGTCCCTGGCTATGTTCCAGATGAAGCTTCTTGGGACAGGCAACACAGGTGATAATTTTCCTTGTGTCCACAACCAAGCCCACTGCACAAGAACCATGCAGTGAAATGTTTCTCACATCCCACTCTTAAACCAGATAAGCCCTACTGCTGGGGAAAGTGGACCTAGAAGGAATGTTCTGGATGGACACATCCCCACAAGACCGTTGCATCGCACCACTCCAGGGGCACTGTTTTGCCCTGTGGTTTGTGATGGCGGTGGCCCTGTAGATGTTCTCTATGAGACTTCATTCCTTCCCCTTTCTTACTTCTGGTTCCAGGATGCATTCTTCCAGGGCTCTGGTGTTCCCCTCAGAATGGGTGTGGCTGACAGTGGTTTGGGGCTAATGACCCCTTTGGGATATAACTTGTCTTCTGCTGGTCTTCACTTGCAGTGGGACTTAAAGGGAAAGGCATAAGGGTCAAATTGACCCAAATTCCTCCCCTGACTAAGCCATGTTTATTCACACCGCTTTCTCTCCTTCTCCTCCCTCCTCCTTCTCCTCCTTCTCCTCCTTCTCCTCCTCCTCCTCCTCCTCCTCCTCCTCCTCCTTCTTCTTCTTCTTCTTCTCCTTATGTTAATTTATCTATTTTGAGAGAGAGCACACGTGCAAACCAGGGAGGGGCAGGGAGAGAGGGAGAGAAAAATCCCAAGCAGGCTCCTCACTGTCAGTGCAGAGCCTGACGTGGGGCTTGATCCCAGAAGCCATGACGATCATGACCTGAGCCGAAACCAAGAAAGAATCAGACTCTTGGGGCGCCTGGGTGGCGCAGTCGGTTAAGCGTCCGACTTCAGCCAGGTCACGATCTCGCGGTCCGTGAGTTCGAGCCCCGCGTCAGGCTCTGGGCTGATGGCTCAGAGCCTGGAGCCTGTTTCCGATTCTGTGTCTCCCTCTCTCTCTGCCCCTCCCCCGTTCATGCTCTGTCTCTCTGTCCCAAAAATAAAATAAACGTTGAAAAAAAAAATTAAAAAAAAAAAAAAGAATCAGACTCTTAACTCTCTAAACCACCCAGACGCCCCTCCCCTTCTTGACTATATCTCTTGCTCCTCCCCACCCCCACTAAAAAGACAGAGAACACTTCCTGTCTCTGTTTTCTCTCCTACATGTTGTTGATCAGAAGTAAGAGCTCCCTTCTTTCTGGCTTACCTATTTCTCTGTGCCCCTCAGAGATGGAAGGACCTTGTTGTTACTGACTTAGAAGCTTGACCTTGCTTAGGGTGTGTGTATGTATAAAAGGATGACCCTGAGGTTTCTGATTTGAGCAGGTGGGTAGCTGGTGGTGTTTAGTGGACCAGTCTCTACCAGTGGATGGGAGAGAAACAGGTATGGGTAAGGATATTATGTTGATAGGTAAGGATCCGTGTGCGTATATATACGTGAAGAGAGAGAGAATTTAACATCTTTATTGAAAATACAAAAATGTGCCCCACAAAAAAAGCCAGGCAGTGATTTTGTTCATTTATTTAATTCATTTAACAGGCATTTGGTGACCTGCTGTCATTCTGTGCACAATCTGAAGCTGGCAGAAAACCACTTTGGAAAAATTCACGACACACGTGCATCTTTCTTTTCAGCCTTACGCTCGTGGCCATCCCATCGTCAATGAGGCCTATGTGTCCTTGATTTGAAATTCACATCTTTACCAGCCTCCTCCTTTCCATTCCTCTGCCCTCGCCCTGGTCCCAGCCACTGCCTCCTCTCCTTGGGTATTACAGCGGCCACCTCATCGTTCTCCCCGCTTCTTTTAAACCCTGACCGTCTCTGCACAACAGCCAGAGAAATCTTTCAGAAATGTAGATCGGAACACATCACTCTCCTGCTTCCCCTCATACTTAGAATAAAAAGCATGTGTATGACCGTGGCTCACAGGGCGCTCTGGATGTCTGCCACGTCCTGGAGCGTTCCCTCTTGCACCGCAACCATCTAGCCACACAGGCCTCCGGTGAATTTCCTTGAACAGCCTCCCACATTCGCCTCCATCTCCTGGGATACTTTTTTTTTTTTTTCCTTAACTTTCATTAGAGACTTTATTATCAACATAGTGATTGAATCACAGTAGCCCTTTGAGTGCCTTTTAATTGAGATATAATTGACATGTCATAAAATTCACTCTTTTGAAGTACACAATTCAGTGGGTTTTGGTGTATTCACAAGGCTATGCAACCATCACCAGTATCTAATTCCAGAACATTTTCATTGGCCCCAAAAACAAAACAAAACTCATCAGCAGTCATTCTCCATCCCCCCCCGCCATCCCCTCCTCCCAGCCCCTGGCAACCACTCATCTACTTTCTGTCTGGATTTTGCCTCTTCTGGACATTTCATGTAAATGGCATCATACAATACGTGGTCTTTTGCGACTGGCTTCCTTCACTCAGCATCATGTTTTCAGTGTTCATCCATGTTGTGCATGAATCAGCGCGTCATTCTTTTTATGGTTGAATAATATTCCATTGTGTAGATGCGCTGCTTTTTGTTTATCTGTTCTTCAGTTGATGGACATCCTGGAGACTCTTCCTTCCACTTTTCACATGACTTCCTTCTCCTTTCTCTTCAGTTCTGGGCTAAAATTGACCCTGGTTTCCTACGTGGTACTTCTCACCATTCGTACTCATACGTGTATTTGTTTGCCTGTTTGTTTATTTTCTGTCCCCTGTTCTGGACTGTAAGGTTTGGGAGAGCAGGGACTGTGCCTGCTTTTGTCCACCAGGTCTCGCACCCTAGCGTGCACAGTATCCAGCCTAGGGGAGCGTTTCATAATTACTGAGTGAGTGGCTCAGGAGATCTCCTGTAGGTCTTATTTTGCCTCCTCGTAGGGCAAAATGGTTGTAATCTGGTTCTGTGAGAAATTCGGTACCTAGCTTTCTGCCTGCTCTTGAGGAGAGATTGAGGGTCCTCTAAAAGCATGAGGACACTTTAAATGGTGGCAGGTTTCTCGAGGGGTTTCTCTGGTGTGGAACGCTGTGGCCCATTGGTCATCTGCTGTGTTAGACCATAATATCCTTTGAAAGTACACTCGGCTGCCTGTAGCAGAGACCAGAAATAATAATAGTTTAAATTCCACGGAAGGTGGTGTCTCTGGTGATTAAAATGTCCAGAGGTTGACAGCCCTTGGCTGGTATGGCAGCTCCACAGACGTCAGGAAAAGCAGGATCCTTCTGTCTTTCTGCTTTACCGTCCCTAGCAGAAGGCTTTCATCCTAAAGGTGGCATCGTGGTCCAATATGACTCCTGGTGTCAAGCTAGTGAGTCTGAATCCAGATGGGAATTGGGCCGTGGGGTGGGGGTGGGGGGTGGGGTTTACAAAATTGTAGTCCACTCCATGTTTCTGGTGAGGAATTTTCCTTGAAGCCCCACAACAACTTCTGCTTACCTCTTGTTGGCCACCCCTAGCTGCAGGGCAGGTTGGGAGATCTTGCATTAGCTGAGCACTCGGAGAAGAAAGGGAAGGATGGCTACTGGGTGGGCAGCTAGCACCCAGTAGGTCTGTTTCCTGCCCACAGTACCCTGGGCCCTGGAGCCAGCTTCTCCTCCCTGGCCCGGACCTTCAAGCTTCCTTCCTTCCCTAAGGGGCCAGAATCAGAGCAGTGCCTTTCTCTGTGTGTCCAGTGGAGCAGAGAGTGGGGTTTTGAAGCTTTTCACAGACCTTCCATCCAAAAAATTCACCATGTCACCAGCAATAAGAACAATGGCACCTCATCTTTATCGAACATTCACTATGTAATAGGTTTTGTTCTAAATATTTTTCATAGAGGGGCGCCTGGGTGGGTCAGTTGGTTAAGCATCCAACTCTTGATTTCATCTTAGGTCATAATCCCAAGGTCGTGGGATCAAGTCCTGTATCAGGCTCTATGCCGAGCGTGGAGCCTGCTTAAGATTCTCTATCTCCCTTTCCTTCTGCCCCTTCCCTGTTTGTGTGCACGTGCAGTCTCTCTCTCTGTCTCTCTCAAAATAAAAAATAAAAACCTAAAAAATAAATAAATAAACATTTTTCATAGAGTAATTTATTTAGTCCTCACAACACCCTGATTATTATTTATTATCCCCATTTTATAGGTGAGCAAACTGAGGCACAGACAGGTTGAGTAATCCTAGATGTTCTTACTAATGATGTTTTTTTTTTTCATTCTTCCCTTTCAATATATTATGAATAAGAGGATTAAAAAATAAAGACTGACCTATTTTGGTAGATTGACCACTCTTCCATCTTCCATCTGATTAGCTGAGATCTGTGGGAGTGCTTTGTGGAAAAGTACCCGGCAGTCAACCACATTGACGAGCTGTTTTTATGGAGTGCAGGAAGGGGCTTAACTGTTGGCACATCTAGCAAATGGCTGGTGACAGGAGGAAAAAGGACCCACAAGCTCTGCAGGATTTCGCCAGCCTGGGAGCCTGGGGCCAGCAGACCTCAGTGCAGTTGTGCCAGTGGGCTGGGCTTGGCCCTTAAAATCACAGTCTCCCCGACTGCTCTTACAAGTCCATAGGGAGAAAGAAGGCAGCTTGCAGTTCAAGTCCCCCGAGAATTAATTCAGACACCACGTCATCCCTGGATGCCTGTGACCAGTCATGCTTAGTGGAAATCTGATTCCCAAAGTTCATCTCTGAGTCCTTTTGAGACACTTTCAAATCCGTGTTCGTGGCTGCTCGCACTCTCCACAGTCCGTGGCAGCCAGATCCTGGCTGTGGCAAGATGTTTTAGTCAGGCGTGCATTTGGCTGCAAGTATCGGTCTGAAACAGGCAGCATTGTCATTTCAGTACATAAGATGCCGTGTGTCAAGTAACATCTGGAGGGAGAAGATGTGGCTCAATGGTGTGGCAGAGGGCATGGTCAACACCAGCGCTCCTCTGACTCTCTTACCCCTCGTGGCCACAGATGGCTGCCGAACCCACTTTCCCAGGGGGCCAGAGCACCCAGAGAATTCAGTCCTTCTGTTCTGGCAGAGTAGTGTTCTGGAGACAAGTGGGACCCTCTCAAATCTGAGTAGCATCACACCTGCATTCCAAGCTAGTGAAAGGGACAAAGACTGTGTGAATGAGTCTTTTTAAATTTTTTTTTTTTTTTTTTTTTTGAGAGAGAGACAGAAAGAGCAAGTGGGGGAGGAGTGGAGAGACAGAGAGAATCCCAAGCAGTCTCCACACTGTCAGTGCGAAGCCCAGTGTGGGGCTCGAACTCACGAACTGCGAGATCATGACCTGAGCTGAAGCCAAGAGTCAGACGCTTAGCCGCCTGAGCCACCCAGATGCCCCCAAATGCGTCTTTTTGTGAGACGGACACTCTCCTAGAATTCCTGAATGAGAAATCTTCACTTACACCAACATGAAGATACGCTCCTGTGTTCTATTCCAGACACACTTGTATTTTGATCCATCTGAAATTGATGTCTGGATGTGGAATCAGATGTGTTTCGGGGCTGAGCCCATACTCTTAACTGCTGTGTTTGGGAAGTGGCATTGTTGGCAGTTCTGGAGCCAGATCAGCTAGGTTCAGATCCCGGTGGATTTGTGCCATCTACTTGCTGTGTGATCTTGGGCAAGTTACCTCTCTGTACCTCAGTTTGCTGGTCGGTTAGAAATGGGGATGCTAGCAGACCCTCCTCACAGGGTTGTTCTAAGGGTCAAACGAGTTGATAGTTAACTGAAAACAGTGCTGGCATGTAGTCAAATCAAAGCAAAAACCTCATGCTTTAAACCAGAGTGAGAATTTGCAAGGCCACATGGGTCTGGGAACTCGGCAGGGAATCCCAGTCAGTGGGGGAGTGAAGTGTGTCACTGAGGTTACCGTCTCTTCCTCTTTACAAGAAATTGCCAGCCGCGGTCTCCAAATGTCTGTTCCTGTGTATGCTCCCACCCGCGGTGACTGAGAGTTCCCCTTAGCCTGTAACTTCAATAACATTCGGTGGTGTCACAGTCTGACATTTTGGCCAGTCGGCTGTGCGTGAAGTGGTCACACGTTGCTGCTTTCCCCCAGCAGTTTCTCTGCAGAGGCCTGTCTTGAGCCACTCTACCGCGGAGTTACTTAGGCTAGGCTGGAGGTGGGACAGTGAAGTCCCCAGAGCCCTATAGCATGATGCTTATCCTCTGTGGGGGACAGGAAATGAGGATGTGAGACCCTGGAAGTCAGTGACCCAGCCCTAGTCATATCTGTGGACTGAATCAATCAATGAAAGAACTAGTGCTAAGTCGTTAGTGTGTTATTAATAGAATATAGGTCATAAGAGAAAAGATGATTAATTGCAAGATGATCTCAGCGGCTGCCATACAGTGTAGCAGTTGAGGGCCTAGATTTTCCCAAGGCAGAGTCTTTTCTTCGCACAGCAGCTTTTCTTTGTTGGCAGGTGGGTAGAGGCAGTTGAATGAACAGATATTTTCCTAAGTCCCTATTCCAAAGGTGGGATGAGGATGGGCATAATGGGAATCTTCTCTAAATGGAGGATGATTGAACCTCTTTATTAATAGGTGGGTAGGTCCCTGTGGCCCCAATGTGAAGCTCTGGTAAAGTCTAGAAAGGAGAAGGGAGCTTGTAGCAAAAGCCCCCAGTGAGCTGGGTTCTCCTTTACCTTAAGTCTTAGTGTCTAGATCAGCCACTTGCACAGCGAGCTGCGCGGAGGAGAAAGGTCTGGCTGCCCCCAACGGGCACTTGGTCAGGAGGAGTGTGTGTGCCCTGGGCGATCTTAGAGGGTAGATGAACACTGGCCAGGGTTGTGTGTCCTGCTCTAAGACAGAGAGCAGCAGAGGAAGCCACCATCTCTGGGCACAGGGAGAGAAAAGAGCCGGTGCCTCGTCCTAGCCTTTGGGGCTAGTAATCCTGCCCACTGGAAGGGCAGGTGCCAGCCACCGTCGTAATCTCTGACCCGTCAGATCAGCCACCACTTCTTGACCTGGTCTGCAGGGAGGACCAAGCCAAGGGGAGTGGAGAGGTGTAAGCGGATGATCCTTTCCGTACGAGCTGAGATCAAATCCAAGGGAAGAATAGAAATGTGAGGCCCAGAAGTACAGGAGCAGAAAGGCCCGGGTGCTCGGGCTGCTTTGGGATCAGAGAGCAGCACCCTGGCTGGTTGCCCCTGCAGAAGCATCTCACTTGGAGCCATGGCAATAATGCCTGCTTCATTAAGATGTCAGTGAGGATCAAAACCAAGGTCCGTAACATGTTAATCCTTTGAAATGTGATAGAAGAGATCGGCTTCCCATATGTTACTGTCGAGTGGTAGAACTTCTGTCGGACACTTCCCTGAAAGCCCAATTTTTAAAGCAGAAAAAAAGTGGAGCTGCTGTGTTGCTAAATGGGGGCATGGGGTTCCGCAGCCTCACCCGCTGCCTCCCCTTACCCTCTGCAGTCTCGCCTGGGGACCGCACCTCTGGACCCTCTAGAGAGGCCTGGCTCTGCCTCCCCCTGGGCCCAAACAAGCCACATAAGCGTTCTGAACCTCAGTCTCCTTATCCATCAAGTGGACGGTTCAAACTGGATCAGAGTGTTCTTCACCCAGTTCCTATGGACAGCAGCTTCAGAGCCCTTTGGATTTTTGAAACACAGTACTTTGTGGGGGTATTTTTTCCCCCTCTTTCTGGAGAGACATGACATAGTTTTGTTTTGTCAGCTTCTTAGAAAGGATCGTGTTCACCGAAACATGAAGGAATGCTGTATTGATTTCTGAGGTCCCTTCCGGTTCCATCAGTCAGTGATTTCTGTTGTAAATGACAGAATCTTCCCAGCTCAAACTGGCTTAAACTGCACAAGGAAGTTAATGGCTTTGGGACCTGAAAGTCCCAGAGCTGGCCTGACTGGAGCCAACACTCAGGTATTCTTGTCAGGAAGCTATCCTTCTCCACTTCTGGGTTCTGCCTCTGTCAGCTTTGACTTCTTTCTCCGGTGCCCCCCCCGCCCCCCACCTCCCAGGTGGCAGAGAGGCCTTCAGCAGCCCCTACCTTCCTTCCATCCCATCCCTTTCCCCCCAGTAATTCCAGCAAACTTTCCAGGGCCTACTCTGATTGGCCCTGCTTAGATCATGTGTCCCTCCCAGAGCCAATTGCTGTGGCTGAGGGGAGGAACCAGTCAGACTGTGAGTCAGGCCAGGCTATCCCCTCACCCCAGCTTCTGTCATCTAGGATTCTGTTTCTTGGTATAAACCCTGGGAAGCGAGATGCGTGGCCCCGTGACCAGGTGGGCTGTTGCTCTGGCGGGTGTGCTGGGATCGATGAGGCAAGTCCGAGGGCCTCTTCCCTTCCCAGGTGGTGTGAAGAGGGGCCCTGGGAGGTCTGGGGTCCTGGCTGAATTGCTGACCCTGTAGCCCACCTTTGCTGCCATTTCCACAACCCCTCAGCATCGTCCTCTCTGCTGTGACCCTCCCATGTGTGAGGGATCCCACACTGGTGGGTATGACAGCTCCCTCCAGTCAGAGAGACGTGGCACCACCACACGTCACTGCTGATGTGACTTTAAAGAGCCATATACATCACTCTAGAGAAAGGAAGGAGGAAGAATGAGAGTGGCAGAAAAGCAATTTCCGCTGTATTTTAAAAGGCAGCTATTAAAATGTTACAGGAGCTTTATTGCAGGGGCTTTCTGATCATCCCAGGAATTTTTTTAATGGAAAGTCTGGTGATAAAGGAAATGTTCCGGGTGCTTCTGGTTCCCTCATGCCCTGTCAAGCATCTTGAAAACCACAATTGTCAGGGCTTCATAGACCAGCTTGGGGGAAAGCCAACTACCCAAGAGACTATTTCTGAGTTTTTAAAGAGTGTGTGTTTTTCTGTATTTGCTGTTTCTATGTATAGTAACTCTGTCTAATTTCATTTTGTGCTTTCCTAAATGCCTTGGTAGTGAGCTATGGGAATTGTCAAGAACTGCACTCAACTCTGCCCTTCTGTGTAATTGAGTCATTTGGTTTTGTGAACAAATGGAAATTCAGGTCAACCTGCTTAAGTGTAAAAAGAAGCATTTGCACTTACTTCCTGGGACATTGTACACTGAATAGCTTCAGGTGTGGCTAGATCCAGAGCCTCACATGAGGTTGCCAGGACCCTGTTTCCTTGTACTTCGTGGCTCTGTATTCTTTTGTGTTGGTTTTGTTGTCAGATAGGCTCTGAAGCAGCTCTGTGTATATATCCAACCAGCTAAGCAGTGCCCCAAGAGAAATAAACCCATCTCTTTCCCTATAGTCCCAGGATATGTCCTCAGACTGCTTTTATTGAACCTAATCACCATGGCTTCAATGCCAGGGCTACCCCGAGCCATCTCTGAGGCAAGGAGCAGGAAAGAGGAGGTTAGTGGCTTTGTTGGCCAGACCTGTATTGTATGACTAGCCCTCCAGGACCCCTTCCCATACAGTGTTCACAAGGATCTGAATCTGACCCACACTTCCCAGTTATTACCTTCCCTAGGAATCTGCTCTGCCTTTTCCCTATTGAGATTCTTAATCCTGGGTCCATAGACCCTTGAAGGGTCCTTGGATAGAATTTAGAGGATCGCGAAGTTGGCTGGGAAAAAGGTTACATCTTTATTCCCTCTGCCATCTGGAATTTAGCATTTCCTTTTCTTCAGAATGAGAGCCAAAGCTATAGTTGTATTGCAGTACCTGTGACTTTGTCACCACTAGAAATTAAAAATATTTCCATATCACATTACGATTGTTGCAGATATTGCAAAATATCACTTATGCTCATCTGTTTCTAAATTACTATGGTTATTGGACACACCATTAGGATCTTATAATTTAAAGCATTCATAAAGAAGCACGAATATTACTGTATCTCAGATTAGGTTTTATTTTACAGATACTTTGATATTTTAATATAGTTGGTTTCCTTTATAGCCTTGGGTGTTGTATCTTGTTGACTTAAAAACATGATTCTGAGAAGGAGTCCACACTCGTCTTTGGCAGGCTGCCCACAGGGCTGAGAAAAGTTAAGAACCCCTTTGGGTTTCTCCAGGAACCTCTAGGAGCAAGATTATTGAAGATATCCTGATTCCTAGATTCTGGAGAGCTGGCTAGCTACTCGCTAGGTTTCCTTCCTGAGAGCTGGCTGGAGTTTGAGCTCAGCCTTGGTGTTTGAGTAGCGTTTGGGCATCATGCTGTTGGGGAAAGGGAGGCATTATCTGCCTGTAGTTAGCTCTCTTTTCATTGACCGCCATGGCCACTGACTTAGCCACATGGTCAGGAGTAGGTGAGTAGGCTCTGGAGCCAGGCTTCCTGGGTTCATCCCATCTGTAATATACTTTTGACTGGCCGGGCAGCTTCAGCTAGTGAGTTGTTTTTTTTTTTTTTTTTTTTATCCATTCTGTGCCTCAGTTTCCTTTTCTATAGCATGAATGTAATCATAAACATCTATTTCTTAGGGTTATTGAGAGAGTGAAATGAGTTAGCACATGTCTGCTAGGACATGGCCTGGCACATGGGGAGTGAGAGTCATTATTTAATGGCCATTCCTTATAGGAAGGTTCTGGATTATCCTCTCAGATCTCATCTCCCTGACTTGGTAAACCTGGTGTAAACAGAAACATGAGGGTGAACAATACAGACAGTGGAGACACTCATTCATCCATAAAATATCTATTCAAATATGAACAACCATACTAAGTATTTTAAAACATAAATTAATACTATAAAGTTACAAGTCAGGACAAGTGCTATTTATCTCTGCCACTTCTCTATTCAAAATTGTCTGAAGGAAATATCCTTATAATGGCCTTCCATCTGCCCCTATCACCTCCCTGCCCTCGTCTCCGACCACTTGCCCCCTCACTCACCCTGTGCCAGGCACATGGGCCCCTTGCTCCTCCTAAAATTCTCCATATACATACCTTGCCTCAGGTCCTTTGCACTGGCCATTCCCATGGCCTGGAATGCTCTTGCACAGAAAGTCACACAGCCTGTGGTCCTCCTGAATTAAGGTGTCTGTACTGTGGCCACTCTTGCGAACAGCAGGCCCATCATTCTCCTCAGCCTGCTTAGTTTCCATCAAGACTGCTGACTACTCCCTGACTCCGCATCATGTATTTGTTTTATTGTCTTCCTCCTTTACTGGAATGTCTTCTGTCTGAGGACAGCAGTGTTGTCCTGGTCACTGGTGTTCCCTTGGTGCCTAGCACAGAGCAGGTGTTCAGTAAACATTTGTTGAGGGGGTGAATTTGTAAATGACAGAAACTGCGGCAGGAAGGCTCAGACTGGCCAAAGACATAACCTTGTGTTGTTCTTCTCCACAGATGCACGGTCTTTGACATTGGCTCTCGTGGGACCCTCAAGGGACACTAGTGCCCAGAACACACTGAGGGTGAGTACAGTGTGGCTGTTTGCTTAAATTTTATAACTAGTCCATATAGGTCTCTATTATCTTTAAAAATTACTTGAAAAAGTATTGAGGGGAAAATGAAAGTCTCCTTCACTGTCCTATGCATCACCTGCAAGTCTAACACCTTCCCTGAGAGCTAATTACGTCAGCAGTCAGGTGGGTGTCATGACAGACCTCTTCCCGTGAATATTCCTACTTAACGCACATGCGCACTTACATACTTCGCAGCACAAAGAGAAGAGAAGTCATGCTGTATGTGGGTGCTTCCGCAGCGTGTTTCCCACCATCCCTAGCAGCAGAGTATCTCGGAGATCTTTGTTCGTGGCTCACATCTGTGTTTCACACTCTTTTTTAATTCAATTTTTTAAATTTACACAGAATAAAATTCACTCTTTGGCGTACAGTTCTCTGAGCGTAAGCAATTGCAATGTTTGTGTAACTGCCCACCACCACCAAGAGACAGACTGGCCCCCTCACCCACCCTGTGTGGATGTGCTCTTCCTCTGTAGGCTGAAGATACAGTGTAGGTACTGACACAGAATTAAAACATGTACATATAGCAAATAGCTGTGAGATAAAGATTTTGAATATGTTATAATTAGGTTTCTGGGGACTTTGCTAGTGAACATCCTGTTCTGTGTCTTTGGCATAGGCAAAGCGATGGCACTCAGTTGCCAGTGGGGCATTCCAAAATGAGGGCGCCAACCTTTGTTGGCAGGATGCCATGCGGGTGCTTGGGAGTGAGGGCGCTGTCTGATCCTCGAAGCACCAAATGCCCCTAATGGTATGGCAGGTGGAGAACAGAAGATTCTGACGTCCAGACTCTGCCCGGTTTGTGTAACCATGATGTTGGCTAAGTTGCAGGGACCAGCGGGTTGACCCTTGGGAACCGAGTGAATCTAGACAGCAGCTTCTCTTCTTGGCTGCTTATCGGGTCTCTTCACCTTCCTTCATCCTGGCCCAAGGCTCTGCCCAGGTACTTGGAGCGTGTTCATGGAACAGTCTCAAGGGGCTGCATTTCCATCAAAGGATGCTTCTCAGCACAGTTTCTTTATTAGCTCTTTTATTTTGAAGGAATTTTAGACCCCAGAAAAGTTACACCAAGCGTGCAGAAAGCTCACGTACCTACCCTTCACCCAGCATCCCCTAATGTCACCATCTTAGGCAGCCTTGGCACACCAGGAAATGAGCACTGGTCCAGTACTGTGAACTAAGAGAGTTTAGTCAAGTTTTGCAGTTTTCCACTGATGTCCTTTTCTTTTCTTTAAAAAAAAATTTTTTTAAGGTTTATTTATTTTTGAGAGAGAGAGCAGGGGAAGAGCAGAGAGACAGGGAGACAGAAAATCTGAAGCAGGCTCCAGGCTCTGAGCTGTCAGCACCGAGCCTGACGCAGGGCTGGAACCCATGAGCTGTGTGATCATGACCTGAGCCAAAGTCAGATGCTTAACTGACTGAGCCACCCAGGTGCCCCCGTGATGTCCCTTTTCTGTTCCAAGATCCTATCCAGTATGCCACACTGTGTTTAGTCGTCATGTCTCCTTATTCTCATCCAGTCTGTAATGGTTCCTCAGTCTTTCTTTGTGCTTCATGACCATGCCAATAAATATGCCTTTGATCACCTACTGTTGTGTTCTAGATACTGGGGATTCAGGAGTGAACAAAGCAGAATCCTTTCCCTGTGGGAATGAACATGCTACTGGAGAATAGAACAGACAGACAAGTGAATGTAGGAGAAGTCCGTAAGACAGGAATGGGGCTGCCTAGGAGGAACAGGAGTGATTTTAGGCGAGGTAATCCGGGAAGGCCTCTCTGAGGAGGCCCTGAATAAGAATAAGGCTCCCAACCTAATTCGTCCACCAGCCAGCAGGAGATCTAAATAAATTATCTCACTTCGAAACAGGGTTTCAGGAATTGCAGCAACAGGACACTGTTTCCTCTCGGTGGGGCAGCCCCTTCTTAGCTCTCGCCCTTTGTTGCCCTGTAAAAATGCAAAGCATTGCCAGATCCTCTGACATTTTTTTTTTCCTGATAGACAGCAAAAATGAAGAATTCTTGCTAGTCCAATAACCCAAATTATGCTACATCAGATAACTTTTAGTGATTCGTGGATGAACATATTTTGTTTACGTTGTATTTGTTTATTATTATTATTGATTAAATTACTTTTGTAACAAAGATAACCGATTTTTCATTTTGGTAGTAATGTAGATTCCATTTTATTTTATTTTAGAGAAAGAGAACACGAGAGAGGGAGAGGGGCAGAGGGAGAAAGAATGCCAAGCGGGCTCCGTATGGAGCCCAATGTGAGGCTTAGTCCCACAACCCTGGGATTATGACCTGAGCTGAAATCAATAGTCAGATGCCCAACTGACTGCTCCACCTGGGGGCCCCAGTAGACTCGTGTGTGTGTGTGTGTGTGTGTGTGTGTGTGTGTGTGTGTGTGTGTGTTTAAGTTTAAAAATGAATTGGTTTACTGGGGCTCCTGGCTGGCTCAGTCGGTGGAGCATGCAACTCTTAATCTTGGAGTCGTGAGTTCAAGCCCCACATTAGATGTAGACATTACTTTAAAACAAATAAATAAAAATAAAAACGCATTGGTTTAAAGAAAATACTAAGTAAATAATTGCATAGATGGGACTAGATGCAGCTGAAAAGAAGAACAGAACACAGTGACTGAGGCTCGGTAGGCACTATTCTAATTCAGTTTCCCACTCTTTCTCCTCTAGTTCTGGGGTTCTCATCCAGGGACCTGAATAGAGGTTGGCAAACAGTTACCACAGACAGGTGCCCTGAGCCATTTGTGTTATGGTGGGTCCATCAGCCAGGAATGCTTTTAGCTACAAGAACAGAAAACCCAGCTTGCAGCATTTTAAACAACCGAGCATTGATTTCTCTCCCATAACAACAAACCTGAAGGTATTTGGTTAGTTCAGAGGCTGAGTGGTGTCCAGCCTGGAGCTTCTTTGATTTACTCGGCCTTCCCTCGCGATTACAAGATTAGTGCTGTAGCTCCAGTCAGAACAAGGAGGGGAAGGCCAACACCCAGCCACACGTGTTTTCCTTTTCTGGACCACTTACGGATTCTCCCCAAAATCCTCCCACAAGGTTCCACTTACATCTCCCTGGCCAGCAATGTGTCACGTGGCCTCCCCTAGCTCCAAGGAAGGTGGGAAATTTCATGTAGCTTTTTCAGCCTCTCCTGAGGAGGAAGCCAGAGGAAAAGGGAATTGAGAGTGTCAGTCGGGTTAGCCAGCCAACAGTGTCTGGCTCCACAGGGGAAGAGAAACAATAATAATTAACATTAATGGGTACTGACTCTGTGCCCAGCCCTTCTGTGAGCACTTTACATGCATGATCTCATTCACCCCTTGTACCCACCCTGTGAAGTCGCTGCTATGATCTCCCCACAGGAATGACTTGGAAACTGAGGCACAGAGTGGTAAAGCCACCTGCCAAGTCAGGGAGCCTGGGTGGGGACCTTTGCAGTCTGTCTCCAGAGCCCTCGCTCTTGGCATTACACTTGGTTACCTCATAAGAGGTAGCCTGGGGTCCCCAGACTGCTGGCTGTGTGACCTCGGTTTTAAATTCTTCCAGCAGGGGAGGAACAGGGCAGCGTGTTTTCTTTGGGGAAGTTTCGGTCATTACAAAGCTTTCTTGTGAATCACATCCGCCCTGTGCTCTACCTTTCCCTGGTCCTGGTCCAGTCCTGGTGAGCCAGCACCGCACATCTTCCTGGCTTGCAGACGGCTGAGAAGGCTAGTCATGGCCTCCCCTTTCCAAAGAAATTTTACCTGTGCTTTTAATGCATCTTCCTAGAATGAGGCTCAGGCCTTGTTTCCTTTCTTGGGGTTCTTCTGGCCGATTCAACACACATTCAACGTGCTCCTTCTCTGTGCCTACTCCTGAGGGGTAGTAGCCTCATGGCTGGTGGACCCTGCACTTAATGGGGCTCCTCCTCCCAGGAAGGAGGGAGGCCCTCAGTGACAGTGACAGCCCAGAGCAGTTCAGGGCTGTATGGGGGAAGCCCAGGGATGGTGGACCCCGGAGGTGGCTAGCCAACCTGGAGGTCATCTGGGGCTCCTGGAAGCAGCTTTGGGCCTTAGAGAAGAGAGAGATTCATCAAGGAGCAGTTTGCCCTTCTCCACTCCCCCTGTCTTCAGTGAAACTCCCCTTTCTTCTTTCTGAATCGCCATCCCTTCCTCTGTAAAATTAGGGGTTTGGACTTGGGTTTCCATCCATCTGTCTCGTAAACATTGGTCATTTCCCATTTCCTGCTCTTGTGCTGGGCACGAGGCTTACAGGGCGGCCCTCCTGGAGAGAGAGTATTGTGGGAGAGATCTCTGGGTAAACAGCCTGGAGCGATGGGAGTTCTAATAGGGGAAAGCCACAGGACTGTGGGAACTTGGGGGGACACCGAACCCTAACTTGACATTTCAGGGCAAGTTTCTTGAAATCGAAATGGTGAAATCAGGAATGGTTTGACGTGGCAGCCAAGAGCAAGAGCTTCAGAGTCCGGCTACGCGCAGAGCAGGGAGTGTAACCCAGGAGCTTCCTAACCCTTGAGAATTGAAAAGTGATTATGGGGCCGCCTGGCTGGCTCAGTCGGTTAGGCATCTGATTCTTGATCACAGCTCAGGTCTTGATCTCGGGGCCGTGAGTTCAAGCCCCGCATTGGGCTCCATGCTAGGCATGAAGCCTACTTAAAAAAAAAAAAAAAGAAAGAAAAGTGATTATGAATCTCAAATACTTAAGAGTAGTGCCTGGCACAAAGTAGCGACATAATACATGAGATGGTGGTGGTAGTGGCCGCAGTGACAGCGGCAGTGGTGGTGGCTTATATGCCTTAGCCTTGCCTGTGTGTCCCAGGTTAGGCAGCTTCGTCTCCAGCCTGTAAGATAGTAAGCACTAGCTGGTGGTGTTATGATTACTTATTTACCAAATAGGAGTGTTTACCTTGTGCCCAAGCTGGTATGGTGCCAGGATTAGCAGTGCTGTGCTCTGGGGACACGGCTCGTTCAGCTGAGACCTGGGCCAGAAATCTCACAGGAGCAGAGCAGGGTGTCTCTGTTGTGTATTGGAAACCCACTGTTGTTGGCTTCCCAGTCCTTTTCCACCTAACCAGTCCCTGGGCCTTTCAGCACTGGCTGCTAGCACGTGGGCTGCCCTTGACCTCTGCGGCCAGAACGCATGGATGCTCTGCTCAGCCCATCAGCTGAATCCCAAATTAGACCTGACAGTGTGATTTATTCTCTGGGATGGAGCTGGAAGGGCAGAACCCCAGTGGGTGATTCCGAGGGAAGGTTGTCAGCCCGAATTAGCCCGGGCCCTTTCATGCAGTCTTGCTGGTTCAGCTTCCTCTAGCTAATAGGGTTTTCCAGGGTGTTGCTGGCTTCTGAGCCTCCTCCTGTCCCCAGGGGCTGAGACTTGACTGTGATCCCTGAGGAGCTGTGTCTGATGAGGGCCCCGAGGTGGGCTCTTTCTGAAGGGAGTGGGGACTCTGGGTCCTTTCATCGTTTGCATCAGGAATTGAAAGTGGCAATTCCCCAGGGAGTAGTCGGTCTGTCCACACACACACACCCCCACCCCCCACCCCCTCACCGCCTTCCTTTCACTGAGGTTCTGTTCTGGCAACAGGCCACGCACAACCTTGATACTCACCTCCCAGTCTGTGATCGCCCTTGTCTCTGCGTCTAGCTGCCTTCCTTCCATCTCAGGAATGCTAGCGATAGGCAAGCTTCTGCTGCGATAACAGGTTGACCCTGAAATCCTAGAAGTTGGAAATAACGAATGTCAATTTCTTACTTGTGACACAAGGCAGGTTAGGTTGGCAGGGGGCACTTTACCTTGTACCTCAGAGATGCAGGTCGATGTGGGCTCCAGTCTTGAAGCCTCATGACTAGAACACATAGCCTCCAGGGTCACCGTGGCAGAACAGGGAACTAGAGACTCCCACAGCACAGCACTTAGATGCTGAGGCCCAAAGTGACACAGTTCACTTCCACTCGCACCCAGAACTAGTTACATGGCCCTGCCTAGATGCAAGGGGCTGGAAATGTGGAGGTACGTGGGTATTCAGTGAACACTAAATGTCCTGGCCACAACAGTCAGGTGTGGTATTTATTAAGCACCTTCTGTGGGCCAGACCCTTTAGAGCTTTGGCAATACAAAGGGGTCCTCACCTTCCTGGAACTCATTCTCAGTGGAGGAAACAGAAGTTAAGTAATTACAAAAACAGCTGTGTGATTGCATCTGTGCTAAGTGCCCTGATGGAGGAACCAGCAGGGCATATCTAAGGGGAGTCTGATGTGTTTTGGAGAGATCAGGAGATGTCTGTTGTGAGGACTGACATTTGCAAGGAGGCCTGAAGGATCAGTAGACTTTAATGGAATGCGAGGGAGCTCTGGGCTAGAAGAGTTTGACTCTGCGAAGGAACAGGACGAAGGCCAGTGTAACTGCAGGGTCACTACAGGGAGAAGTCAGGAGGAGATGGGTATTTGGAACACCTATCTTTTGGAGCTGTTGGAAGAACTGAGCTCAGTCATTGTTTCAGCAAATACTGAGTTCCTGCCCTTTGGCAGGCAGAGTTTCAGGTACTAGGGGCAGAGCAGTGAACAAGACAGACAAATGCCCCTGCTCTTGTAGAGCTGAAGTTCTAGAAAGAGGACCTAGACAATAAACAAGAAAAGCAAATAAGGTGATTTTACCTGGTTAAAAAAATATATATGTATGACCAATAAATAGGGTACTTTGTAATAGAGAGTGTATAGCTCGAATGTTTTTGCCGGTAAATGACAGAAAACCCCATGCATGCTGGCGTAGGCAGTCAGGGAATGTGTGGGCTTCCCAAGTCCAGAGGTTCTTTGGGCTATCTCTTGGGCTTGTGACATGGTAGCTCAACAGTGGTGTTGAGGACCCAGGTTCCTTCTGCCACAGCTCTGCTGTTCCTGATGCTGCCTACACTTTAGGGCAGGTCCCTTCCACAGTCCTAGTGTGGCAGTTAGGGACACTAGGGGCACTCTCCTTTGGGAGCAGAAGCTTCTGCCAACTGTGTGTGCCCCAGGGACCTCTGCTAGCTCACTTTTGTGGGTAATGAACTGTAAGGGCGGTGGGAGGGCAATGGGGAGGCTGCTGCCATAGTCCAGATGGGAGGCGATGGAGGACAGGACCAAGGTGGGGGGGAAGGGGGGGCAGCTTGGGAGGTGGAGTGGACTGGGCTTGCTAATGGCATGGCTGCTCAAGAGAAGGACTGCTGAGCAGACACACACACATACACTGACACAAACGTCCACCTTGCACTGTCTTCTTCCTGTCAAAGCCATGGTACACATTTGCACATTACAGACTCAGAAATCTTGCAGAAAAGATCCTGCATCTTCGCCTACGAGACCTTATTTTTTATTTTTTATTTTTTTAATTTTTTTTTTCAACATTTATTTATTTTTGGGACAGAGAGAGACAGAGCATGAACGTTTATTTATTTTTGGGACAGAGAGAGACAGAGCATGAACAGGGGAGGGGCAGAGAGAGAGGGAGACACAGAATCGGAAACAGGCTCCAGGCTCCGAGCCATCAGCCCAGAGCCTGACGCGGGGCTCGAACTCCCGGACAGCGAGATCGTGACCTGGCTGAAGGTCGGACGCCACCGACTGTGCCACCCAGGCGCCCCGAGACCTTATTTTTTAAAAGACACTTAGTAACATGTTCTACAAAAGATCTGAAAAATCTTGCTTTAATGGTTCTCATCCTCACCGCATATTAGAGTCATGTGGGGAGTTTTAAGAAACCCCAAGGCCTGGGCCCCACCCCAGACCAGTCCATTAGAATCACCAAGGGTGGGACCAGGCGTGGGATGTTTACTTTAAAGCTCCCCAGATGTTTCCAGGGTGCGGCCAAGGGTGAGGACTACTACTTTATCGTATCCTTGGGTGAGCTTCACATTTATTAACCTGTATTGTTTGTTCGCCTCTCTGATTATCAAAGTAATGCTTGTTGTTTAAAAAGAAATCAAAGGACTCAATCCTCCAAGATGATCACGATTGCAAGCTAATGTGTTCCTTCAAAATCTTTTTAAATACTTGGGCTAAAAAACCACATGTGTCCTATAACGTGTTTCCCATCTTTTCAAAGAGTTTTTTTTTTTTTTTTTTTTAAGTTTGGGGGCCTACTTGAAATGTTTAGGGATTATAAATAATATAATCAGCTGTCTACTTATATTTTTAAAGTTTATTGACTTTGTGACACATTTAGAATCACGATATCAAAAATGCTGAAATCTAAATGTTGCTTCCGTCTTCTCACATACCATGAAAACAATGTTACATTCTCCACAGACATCCTTGTCACGAGAGTCACTTTTTGGGCCATTTACACATATTTCTAGCATCCATCATTTTCACGTTCATCTGAAGTGTTTATGATGTGGCACTTCTTTATTTTTTTCATTATTTATGTTTAAATGTTACTTATTATTTTTTTTAAATTTATTTTTGAGAGACAGAGACAGAGCGTGAGTGGGGAAGGGACAGAGGGAGGGAGGGAGGGAGAGAGAGAGAGAGAGAGACAGAATCTGAAGCAGGCTCCAGGCTCTGAGCTGTCAGCACAGAGCCCGACGTGGTGCTCGAACCCACAGACCTGAGCTGGAGTCGGACGCTTACCCGACTGAGCCACCCGAGCATCCCTGCTGTGGCACTTCTTGAACCTATGTATGATGTTTTCATCGGAAACTGTATCCCAAACCTCAAGAACCCAGTCGTATATATCAGTCAGGTGTTTTTTTTTTTTCCCAATTAATTTTCCTTTTAGTTGTGTATGGGTAATTTCTGAAGTATAGGCACTAACTTGCTATGTTACATTTAAAAAGAAAATATATTTTTTAAGGACAGTTACTGAAAATGGGTGGATGAATAAATGTGAATACATAAAAGTGATTACATAAGTACTTGTTTTTGAGTCAGACTAATCATCCCAATATGAATTAAAAATGTCAATTTAGGGAAATTAAATTTCACCCCCCACAGCGGCACTTTGCTTCAAGACAGGTTGCCTTACACACACTTTTTTTTTTTTTTCCATTTTCAAAATTCTAGTTTAATGCCACTCTCTGTATCATAAGACTTTTACATCCAGTATTTTGTTTAGAATAAGTGGATTTGCTTACAATTATTTACCCCTATTCTTTTTTGAAAGAATATTTAAAGGACCTGTTTAAGTGACTCACAACACTTGGGATTGTGATGTTGAGCCCTTGAGAATGTTTTCTAAATCTATTATAACATATGCTGCCTTTTTATCGTTATCCAGACCAGCATCATCTAAGTCTTTAGGTGCTAATGTGTCTTTCCCAAATATCACTTTGTTCAAAATAAGATAGTACGAAAACTCTGAAAGACAATTCTTATTTCTGAGCATCATTTTTGGGGGGAAATCTTGCTTTATACTTGGGCAGTTCTTGTAATCAAAGTAAATTAATTAGGTTAAATACACAGAATTAGCTCAGTGGTGTTGGACTTTCCTGCCACGAGCAATATAGTTGGAGAGCCTGAGCTCTCCGACTTTCCCAGCTTAATCTCATTCATTCATTTATTCATCCACTCATTCAGCATTGATTAATTTCCAGTCAGCTACCCTAAGAACTGGTATAGATGACAGTAGTAAAAATGGCCTGTGCTGGAACCCCAGCCCTCCAGTTCCATCTGTGTGCCGATGGCTAAAGCACTTACCTTCCTGTGCCTCAGCTTCCCCATCTATAAACTAGAGGTAGTAATACTACCTACCTCATAAAATGGTTTGTGGAGAGTCAGGGATTTAAAATACAGATCCATGATCCCAGGTGGAACATGATTGAAACAGACTATCCAAATTATCCAGGGGCACCTGGGTGGGTCATTCCGTTAAGCGTCCGACTTCAGGTCCTGATCTCACGGTTCGTGAGTTCGGGGCGAGCCCTGCATCGGGCTCTGTGCTGACAGCTCAGAGCCTGGAGCCCGCTTCTGATTCTGTGTCCCCCTCTCTCTCTGCCCCTCTCCAGCTCGCGCTCTCTCTCTCTCTCTCTCTCAAAAATAAACAAACATTAAAATAAATAAATAATCCAAATTATCCAGAATTCCAAAACACATCTAGCCTAAGAGGTTTGGAAAGGATTCATGAGGTATGAAAGCACTTAGCATAATGCCTAGCACATAATAAATGCCATGTAAATGGTACCCATTTATTATTATTTAAAGTGCGTTGCCTCATCTTCCTTAATCATCATCTTGGAAATGCAAATGATAACCATAGTGAGATAACATTCCACACCCACCTCGATGGCTAAAATAAAAGAAGATACAGGAGGAAATGAGGTCAGAGAATTAATGCAAAGCCTTGTAGGGACTGAGGCTTTGTCCTAAATGTATAGTGGGAGGGTTCTGAACACAGAATGGACGTGATCTGAGTCATGTTAACAGAGTCCCTCTGGCTGTGTGTGGGAGCAGGAGTGGGAGCCAGGAAACTAGGGAGGAAGTTCCTGCTAATAAGTCCATGGTCCGGGCAGGAGACACTATGCGGGGATGTAGGCAGGTCCTCATGTTTTCAAGGTGGGGCCAACCGTAAGTATGAACGGACTAGGTGTAGGATGAGAGAGTGGCCGGCGAAAGACGGCACTAAGGTTTTGTCCTCACCACCAGGAAGACATTGAGTTGGGGACCACCTGAGCGGAGGTTTGCAAGGAGAAAGCGAAGGTGGTGTAAAGAATCAGGAATGCACCTTTGGGTCTGTTAAACGTAGGCAGCTGCCCGAGCTGGCTGGGAAGCAGTCGGTATCCTAGTCTGGAGTTGAAGGGAAAGGTCTCTGCTGCCAAAGGAAATGTAGGAGCCCTCAGCAAAGAGACAGTATTTAAAGCCAGGAGACCAGATGAGATCACCGAAGGATGGGTGTTGATAGAGAAGAGAAAAGCTGTCCAAGAGTCAGAGGCTGAGAAGGAGGTATCTGGAGGAGGGAGAGACCCAGAGAGCACGGAGCCTGGAAACAGCCTTGAAAGCTGGGGACATGACAGACAAATGGTTGATGGGCGCAGGTTCAAGAAAGAGCTTTTGGGTTTGTTTTTATTTATTTGTTTTATTCATTTTTGAGAGACAGAGACAGAGCATGAGCAGGGGAGGGGCAGAGAGAGAGGGAGACATTGAATTCTGAAGCAGGCTCCCGGCTCCGAGCTGTCAGCACAGAGCCAGACATGGGGCCCGAACCCACGAACCCCAAGATCATGACCTGAGCTGAAGTTGGACGCTCAACTGACTGAGCCACCCAGGCACGCCATGTGTTTGTTTTTAGAACAGTTTCAAGTTTACAGAAAATTGATCTCACAAAAGTATGAAATGGGTCCAGCCTTAAAGATGATACAGAATAGTTTGATGTCCCACCCATGTGTTCCTCCTGCTCTCCCCTACCTCCCGATCTTTTTCTGAGACAGGGCCTCGTGCCCACCTTCCCAGCAGACATGAGCTGTGTGAATGTACGGCCCTGCGTGTTCTCTTTGTTGCTCTGTCGCTGGTGCTGAGGCCACCACATCTGACACACAGTAGCCGCACAAGGTCTTCTATGGAGGAGGGATTAGAACTTGAAGGAGCCCCTGCAATCAGAGGCTGTCACTCCAGAATGTGACAAAAATGTGTCTTCCGGACCTGGGCTTCTGGCTCCTCTGGGTATCTTCCCTCTTCCCACCATGGGTTTTAAGGGGAAGGAATAATCGGGAATGAAACCCGGACATCCGGGTGGTCCCCAAACTAACCATTTACTAAGTGCCTGGTCCCGTGGCGGGACTGACCTGGCTTCCCCATCTGTAAATGGGATAATAATAGTATTGACCTCACAGAGCTGTTGTTAAAAGTAATACCATTACCATTATTCTGACTTCATGGCACTCCCTCTCTGGTAGGGGAGATAGATATCAAATAATCACTCAACCACATAATTTAAGTGGTAAGTAAACTCTAAGGAAAAGCCAAGGTGCCTTGAGAGAATAGCAGGGTGGAAGGTGAGGGTCTTATTTGAGGCTCGGGTGGGATGGGAGGGTCCGAGAAGACTTTTCTGAAGAAGCGACCCCCAAGGATAAATAGGAACTCGCCCAGGGGCGGGGTGTTTTGAAGCAGAGAGAATAGCCTGTAAAGAGGCCCTGAGATGGTGCACAGCTGAAGTGTGTTGGAGGGACCCAGGCCGGTGTGTCCTGGGGTGGGGCAGGGGTCGAGTCAGCAGGCCCAACATGTGGGGCCCAGTGATAGAGATTTGGACTTTCTTCCCACAGCCCCTGGGAGCCACAGAAGGGTTTTAAGGAGAGCAGTCATACTATCTGGTTTGGTTTCGTTTGGTTTCTTCACTCCTGTGTGTACTTTCAAGTCTTGGTGTCCTGACTCCTTCCTCGAGGACCGTTTGTCACGCCTGCTCAAGCCAGGGTCAGGGTCAGACGCTCCAGCCCTCGCCCAGCATGCAGCACCCTGAAGCGTGCTGTCTTCTGCCACTCAGTGTGCAGGGTTGAAAGGAGCTTTACATCAGGAGAAGGTGCCCTGGTCCAGGCTCAAGGATCCTCAGGAAAGACGCGGCTTGTCGATCCATGCCTGCCGGGCCACCGGGGGTGGGGGTGGGGGGGCGCCGCATCGCGGATCACAGCAGCACCGCCTCTGTCTCAGAAAGTCTCTGGGCATTGCTGACCTGTGATCCCTTCCTCTCAGAAAAGAGACCAGCCTGCTCCCCGCAAAGATTGCCTCGTTTCGCCCCACACCTGGAGCTACCGACTGCACCCTCCCTCCCCGGTTCCCTGTTTATTTTGTCAGATGCCAACCAATATGTTGTCTCAGTTCCCTCTCCTGGGCCAGGCCCCGGAAAGAGGTGGGACAGGAGGGGGAGGGGAGTTTCCAGATGACCTGTGTCTCCTCATCACTGCACAGGAAATAGCTATTTTGTGGGCCATTTGTTTTTGGAGGCCCTATATCAGTGCCCCAGCCCCTCAGGGTGGACCCAGGTGAGTCTGCCCACCTCCCCTTTGTCGTCCCCCGCCCACCTTCCAGCCTGGGAATCGTGTCAGATTCCTGGGGTGTGGAGAGGCTCAGGTACCCTGAGCAGCTCCTCTGCGGAGTGACCTCTGCCGGTTGCTGGGTGAGTGGAGGGCCCTGCTGTCCTTCCTCTGCTTGCCCATGGCTGCCTGCTCCCAAAGCAAGGAGGGCTGTGACCTCAGGGGGAGGAGGCCTCCCTTCAGAGCAGTTGGATACATCGTGTCTCAGGAAACCCACAAAGCTTACAGCCTAGGCTCCGGAGCTGTGCCACCTACGTAGTTGACAGACTCTTCTAGAGACTCTTAAACAGATGGGTTCCCCACCCAGGCCTGGTCCTTGCTGTGAAGTGTGTCACAGGTATTGATTAATTTAATCCTTCCCACAGCCCTATGAAGTAGGTACTGTCGGTTTTATAGATGAGGAAACTGAGGCACAGGTAAGCCAGGTCACTTGTCTGAGCCATACAGCTAGAACGTGGCAGAGCAGGACTCAAACCCAGGCCGTCAGGCTTCATAATCACTGTTCTGTGACTGCCTGCCCACTGCCCTGACGCTGCACACACACTCCTTACCACATCACCCTGTTTATTTTCTCCTTAGCACTTACCAGAATCAGTTTGTTGACTTGTGTGTCACCTGTCTACACCCTTTAGCATGTACGATTGATGATACAACTGATGTGTCTTATTCGTTACTGTAAACCCAAAATAGTATCTGGGATAGGACCAGGCACACGGGAGCTTCTCAGGCAGTATCGGTTGAAGGAACGAACCAAAGTTGCCAGTGAAAAGGATGTGGAGATACTGGATCTCTCATAACTCCATGCACGGGAATGTCAGTGGTACAGCCGCTTGCCAATACAGGTTGGCAGTGTCTTAAAAATTAAATCTATGACTGCGACATGACCCAACCGTTGCACTCTTGGGTGGTTATCTGTCCCTGAGAAGCAAGACTAATGTCCACACAGAAACCTATACACAGTTGTTCACAGCAACAGTCAAAAGCTGGAGGCAGCCTCGAAGTCCTTCAGCGGCTGAATGGTTGCACATACTCTTGGTACCACGCACCAGTGTGGATGAACCCGGGGAAGTTGTGCTGAGCACAAAGTCAGTCCCAAATGGGATCATGCACATGCCATGTAGGACTTCCACGGCTAGAGAGAAGTCAATGCCTGGCCACTAAGCTTCAAAGGACAGACTGACTCTCTAGTTAGGAGTAATGCAGCTGGTGACTTTAAGTTGAAGCCAGTGCTCAGTGATCACTCTGAAGATCCTAGGGCCCCTAAGAATTATGCTTCCTCGGGGCACCTGGGTGGCTCAGTTGGTTGGGCATCCAACTTCAGCTCAGATCATGAGTTCGAGCCCCACATCGGGCCTGCTGCTGTCAGGGATTCTCTGTCCCCCCCTCTCTCTGCCCCTTCTCCTACCTCTCCTCCTGCCCTCCTTAAAAATAATAAATAAACATTAAAGAAAAAAGAATTAATGCTCCATCTATCTACTCTGCCCTCTAATGGAACAACAAAGCCTGGACGACAGCGCATCTGTTTACAACATGGTTTACAGAATATTTTAGGCCCACTGCTGAGGCCTACTGCTCAGAAAAAAAGATTCTTTTCAGAATATTACTGCTCACTGACAATGCACCTGGTCACCCAGTAGCTCTGATGGAGGTGGACAAGGAGATTCATGCTGTTTTCACGCCTGCTGACACAATGTTCATTCTGCAGCCCACGGACCAAGGAGTCATTTCAACTTTCAGGTCTTAATATTTGAGAAATACATTTTGGTAGATTCTAGCTGCCGTACAAAGTGATTCCTCTGAGCAAAGTAATTTGAAAACCTTCTGAAAAGGATCCACCATTCTAGATGAAGTTAGAACCTTCGTGATTCATGGGAAGAGGTCAAAATATCAACATGAACAGGAGTTTGAAGACGTTGATTCCAACCCTCATGGATGAATTTGAGGGATCCAAGACTTCGGTGGAGGAAGTTACTGCGGATGTGGTGGAAACAGCAAGAGAACTCGGATTAGAAGGGGAGCCTGGCGATGGGACTGAATTGCTGCAATCTCCTGATGAAACTTTAATGGATGAGTAGCGACTTCTTATGATGAAGAAAGGAAGAGGTTTCTCGGGATGGAGTCTACTCCAGGTGAAGATGCTGTGAAGATTTTTGAAATGAAAAAAAAGGATTTAGAATGTTACATAGACTTGGTTGATAAAGCAGCAGCAGGCTTTGAAAAGATTGTCTTTTTTTTTTTTTTTTAATTTTTTTTTTCAACGTTTATTTATTTTTGGGACAGAGAGAGACAGAACATGAACGGGCGAGGGGCAGAGAGAGAGGGAGACACAGAACCGGAAACAGGCTCCAGGCTCCGAGCCATCAGCCCAGAGCCCGACGCGGGGCTCGAACTCACAGACCGCAAGATCGTGACCTGGCTGAAGTCGGACGCTTAACCGACTGCGCCACCCAGGCGCCCCAAGATTGTCTTTTTTTAAAAGCAGTTCTCCTGTGGGTAAAATGGGTGAAACAGCATCACATGCTACACAGTAATCATTCATGAAAGGAAGAATCAATCAGTGTGGCCAACTTCTCTGTTGTCTTATTTTTCAAAATTGCCACAGCCACCCCAACTTACAGCAACCACCACCCTGATCAGTCAGCAGCCCTCGACATGGAGGCGAGACCCTCCACCAGCAAAAAGATTGCCACTCACTGAAAGCTCAGAGTTGGTGGTCAGCACTTTTCATCAATAAAGGATTTTTAGGTGCTTATTTATTTATTTTGAGAGAGTGTGTATGTGGTCAGGAGAGGGGCACAGAGAAAGGGAGAGAGAAGAATTCCAAGCAGTCTCCACGCTCAGTGTGGAGCCCAACGCGGGGCTCAGTCCCAGGACCCTGAGATCATAACCTGAG
The DNA here is from genome assembly GCF_016509475.1 of Prionailurus bengalensis. Lineage (NCBI taxonomy): Eukaryota > Metazoa > Chordata > Mammalia > Carnivora > Felidae > Prionailurus > Prionailurus bengalensis. The sequence continues at coordinate 16,145,588 of NC_057352.1, read as the reverse complement.
CTGAAATCAAGAGTCAGATGCTTAACTGACTGAGCCACTCAGTCACTCCAATAAAAAGTATTTTTGGGGCGCCTGGGTGGCTCAGTCGGTTGGGTGGCCGACTTCAACTCAGGTCATGATCTCACAATCTGTGGGTTCGAGCCCCGTGTCAGGCTCTGTGCTGGCGGCTCAGAGCCTGGAGCCTGCTTCCAATTCTGTGTCTCCCTCTCTCTCTGCCCCTCCCCTGCTTGCTCTCTGTCTCTCTGTCTCTGTCTCTGTCTCTCTCTCAAATAATAAACATTAAAAAAAAATTTTTTTAAGTATTTTAAAATTAAGGTATATACGTTATTGTGGGTTTTTTTTTAAGACATGCTATTGCACGCTTAGTAAACTATACTATAGTGTAAACATAACTTTTATACACACTGGGGATACAAAAATTCATTTGACTCACTTTATTGCAATACTTACTTTATTGCGGTAGTCTGGAACTGAACCCACAGCATCTCTGACGTGTGCCTGTATGTGGTATCTCTCGGTATCTTACAAGTATATGTGAGTCTACAATGATCTCAATAAAAAATTATGTTTTAAAAAAGTTGCCAGAGAGACTGGAGGAGAGACAAAGGGGGAGCAGAGGGTGGCTGTGGCCAGAGAGGCTAGGGTAGGGGCAGGGCAGAGCACAGCACAGGGCCTTCTAGACCAGGGAGTTGAGAGTTTATCCCGAGGTCAGGTCTGGAAGGGGTTCAGGCAGGGGAGGGACCTGGCCAAATCCACATTTCTGCAGGAAAGATTGGGGTGAAAGAATCTGGTAAGTGAGAGCTGCAAGAAGGGAACCTGAATGTGGGGACAAGTGAACCTGCTGGAGAGCCTTTTAGGGGTGCAGCTGCCCAGCCTCCCAGGGAGAGGAGCAGGGACGACTGCCGGACCCTAACTTGCTGGGAGTTAGGTCCTAACTCCTGTGTTTGGCCACCCAAGTCTGGAAAGGGGCTTTGTGTACAAGGAAGAGGTCCTGGCTCCAGCCTCCTCATTCATGTGGGACAAATGGCTTTATAATAACCCCTGGGCCGCCACAATTCCCTAAGAATACATGTCCCTGTGGTCTCCTCCCCCCTCCCCCCAACCCCCAGAGATGGGGAACTCTAGGGGAGGGAACAAAGTACTCAGTTGATACGTGTCATCGGCCAGGCTCTGTGTCTTGTTTGGGGTGTGGGTTACACAAGTATAGACATGTGTCAAAGTTCATTAACCTGTACATTCAAAACAGGTACATGTATGCAATTAAACTTCAGTAATTAAATATATTCCATCAAATAAGAATGATAAAATAGTTCATATTTTTTTACGTTTTTATTTTTTTTGAGAGAGACAGAGGCAGAGTGAGTTAAGGGAGGGGCAGAGGGAGGGAGAGAAAGAGAATCCCGAGCAGGCACCACACTGTCAGCACAGAGCCCGACTCGGGGCTCAAACTCACGAACCATGAGATCATGACCTGAGCTAAAACCAAGAGTTGGACACTTAACCAGCTAAGCCACCCAGGTGCCCCATAGTTCGTATTTATGAAGCCTTTTCTCTGTGCCAGGCTCCATGCTAAACACTTGACACGTGTTAATTCATTTTACCAGCACAACAATTCTGTGAGATGGGTACTTCTCGCATTTTATAGATGAGGCAGCTCAAGGGAGATCACACGTCCCTCTGGTCACAGAGCTCCCTGGTGGCAGAGCAGCGATGGCACCCGGCACAGGCAGACTCCGGAGCTCAGGTTCCTTTGGTTTCCCAGTATTCTCACCCCGACCTTTCCCCGATTCTGATGGGCCGGTGGTACACGGCAGCTGGGGAGGGCTCCTCCTGAGGGCCTCCGGCCACGTGCTGTTGCAGAGAGCCCCACGGAGGTCAGATCTTAGGGCAGCCCAGATCCAGAAGGGCGACCTTTGATTCAGGAACAGAGCCGCTGCAGGAGAGCCAGGCTGGGCTTTCTTGTCCTCTCTCATCCTCGTCCCCAGCCAGCTGGGGATTAACCGCCTGCTGTTCTCAGGAGAAATAGAACATAGGAAACTTGCTGCAGCTCAGCTCGGCTCTTGTGATGAATGAGGGAAGTAACCCTCTGTGGGAGGTTCTTGAGCCCTTGTGCACAAAGGACAGCGCAGCTGGCTGTTTCTGCGGCATCACATGCGTGGTGCCATCTGGGCGGGCAGGGGACATGCAGCTTGAGACCTGTACATAATCTCCTTATGTTGGGATTCAGGGTGTCTCTGATGCCCCATTGTCCTCTTACAGAGATTTCTCCTTGTTAACAGTCAGAAAACGGCTGCCTAGTCTTTGGGTCTCCGTTAGGATGCATTTAGATGCAGGTAACAAACCCCCGGCATCATTTGGCTAAATAGCAAAGAAGTTTAATGTGTCTTAGATGTCCATCGGGCAGTGGCTGTCTGGTGGGTGGGATCAGTAGTTCAAATATCTGTCATCAAGGACTCAAGTTCTCAGCGTTAGCCTTACCTTAGTATGGAGATATAGATAGAGATATATAGATATATCTAGATACAGATATAGATGTACCTCTTTGTCCCAAAATGGCTGCCAGTGACAGGGCTACTAGCTTTCTTGTCCACAGACATTAGGAGAGAGAGAAAAAAAAAAGCATCCTTTGTGGATTATAAATACTCCCTTTAGTCCGTGATTGGTCCAGCTTAGGTCATGTACCCCCACCCTTGCCAGGCCAATCACATCACCAGAGGAATGACATACCTTGATTGCCTTTAACCAGTTGGGGCCCATTATCCAGGAGAAGAGGGAAGTGGGTACTGAGTAGACAATCAAACACCTGGCCACAGCTGGGAAAGGCCTCCAGACTCCTCCCTGACCGAGGCTCACTAAATTAAAAAACTGTCAGGCCCAACAGTTTGTGGCATTTAAGAACACAGAAGTATGATTTTCTTTTTTTAGTGTTTATTTTTGAAAGAGCAAGAGGGGTGGGGGTGGGCAGAGAGGGGAGGAGGGCAAAGGATCTGAAGCAGGCTATTCGCTGACAACAGAGTGCCCGATGCGGGACTCGAACTCACGAACCGTGAGATCATGACCTGCACTGAGATAAGAGTCAAACGTTCAACCGACTGAGCCACCCAGGTGCCCCTGGTTTTCTTTTGAAGAAGTACAGTGATTTGTGTCCAGTTTGTGCCTTCTGCCTCCCCTTCCACCCTCACATAACCCCACAAATGGGGGGCACGTAGAGTTTGTCTCCCATAGACTACTTGTCTTTTGGCAAAAACTGTGTGTTGCCTCCTTTCCCCGTGGGTAAGTTTTTCTTACTTTTTCCTTCATTCTCTGTTTTTCCTTCCATTCCTTCCCCACCCTGAGGTGTGAGTGGTGTGGTCTATAGCTATGTACATATCCTTGCAAAAAGATATACTGAGATTTGAATAAGAGCTTCCAGAAATGGTTTTGGGCTCCGTATATCATTTCTTGCGGTTTTCAACTAACAGCATGTTTTTGAGATTAGCCATGTCACTGTGTGCTCCTGTGTGTTTGTTTGCCCTCTGAACAGCCATAACGTGATGTATATCCGTGACCCCTGACATTTCCAGTCCCCCGTGTTGGCACCCAGGTCACCCCCAGCAGACAGCATTCCGTGAATACCCACATACGTGTGTCCTTCTGAGTCCCTGCGGCTTATATCCAGGAGTTGTGTTATGGCAGGAGACAGACAGACAGGCATCTCTCTTCCCCCAGGAATGGCCAGCCTCCATGAGGCTGCTCTGGCCCACACTCTCCCCAGAGTACAGGAGAGTCCAGCTCTCCCGTTGACTTGTCATCGTTTGCTTTTATTCTGCCTCCTAATTTGTGCCAAGCCAATGAAGTTGGGGTCTCAGGTTTCAATGCACTTATTACTGGTCTGGCTGAGTGTTACCTCCTGCCGCCTCCTGCACCTGTACCCTGATTCAGGCTTCCCTTAGCATGAGTGGCCTATTCAGAGATGAAGGAAGGTGGGAGGGCATGGTCATTAGGGGCAAACTCTGGAGCCCAAGCCAGGCTTGGGTTCAAATTCTGAGCCTGCCATCTAACCTGGCAAGTTACTTAACCTCTCTGAGCCTGAGTTTCCTTAAATAGAAAATGGAAATGATAGTGGTATCTATATCCTAAGATATACTGCAGATTTAATGAGATAATATATATAAAGCATTTTGGACAGTATCAAGCATATATGTGATATGAAAATATCAGTAGTTAGTATCACTGTTATCATTATTGAGTGTTGTAAAGTTTCTAAACATTCAAATATTTTACTCTCTCTTTTACCCTATCTTTTTTATTTATTTACTTATTTTCATTTTTGTGAGAGGACACACACGAGCAGGGAAGAGGAGCAGAGGGAGAGAGAGAATCTTTTTATTTTTAATTTGTTTTTAATGTTTATTCATTTTTGAGAGACAGAACAGAGCACGGGCAGGGGAGGGGCAGAGTGAGAGGGAGACAGAATCCAAAGCAGGCTCCAGGCTCTGAGCTGTCAGCACAGAACCCAACGCAGGGCTCCACTGTGGGATCATGACCTGAGCCAAAGTCAGACACTCAACCGACTGAGCCACCCAGGCGCCCCAAGAGAAAGAGGATCTTAAGGAGTCTTCATAATATCAGGGTGGAGCCTAAGATTCTCTCCCAAGATTCCCGACTCGGGGCTCAATCCCAGGACCCTGGGATCATGACCTGAGCTGAAATCAAGAGTAAGATGCTCAACTGACTGAGCCTTCCAGGTGCCCCATTACCCTCTCTTTTCTTTTAATTCACATCAGATTGTCTGCCTATGGAGACATTTCTGCCTTCTCTCTGCTGGCTTCTTAGGGAGCATGAGAGAGATTATAGTGAAACTTGTACAAAGGCATATCAGGCCTGGATATACTCCTCTGTCCCACATTTGGGCAGCTGGTATCTATTCATTTCCAGGTATGTGATTGTATTTTTAATGTTTAAAAACATGGTATTTGAATTTAGAAAATTTCAACATTATAGAGGTATATGAGGTCAACATTGAAAATGTTGCTCCTTCTTTCCTGGCACCCCCCTCCAGTCTTACTTCTGGGAGATAAAATAATGATTGTGAACAGTTTGCTGTGTCAGCCGTGTTGTTAAGGGTGTGAACCCTGGACCCAGGTGCCCTGAGCCTACATCTTGGTTCCAGCACTGACTGGCTCTGTGACCTACCCTTTGCTGTTGCTGTCATAACACAGTGTCGCAGACTGGGTGGTTGAAACAACAGAAACTTAGGCTCTCCAGTTCTGAGATCTCCAGTCTAAGACCACGGTGCCATCAAGGTTGGTTTCCTCTGAAGCCTCTCTCCTTGGCTTGAAGGCATCTGCCCTATTGCTCTTGTTCCTCTGTGCACACGTGGGCCCCACATGTCTTGTCTGTGTCCTGATCGCATCTTACAAGGACATCAGTCAGATTGGATTAGGACACACCCTAATGGTCTCCTTTTAATTTACCCCTATAAAGGCCTCATCTCCAAATACAGTCACATTCCGGGGTACTGGGGTTAGGGCTTCAACATCTGACCTTGACATTCTGTGCCTTGGTTTCTTCATCCATAAAATGGAGACAGTACACTGTGTCTACCTCATTAGGCTTTATGAACATATGATATATAACGTGTACAAAGTCCTGGTACCCGCTAAGTGGTATATTCCCATTTGCACTTGGTGTTGGAATCACTGGGTCCACAGATGTACATGGTTTCAATTTAATTAACTGACAAATTGCCTTCAAAGGAGTTTCTGCCAGTTAGTACCCCCGCCAACAGAATAGGGACCTGTTTTTTCTTGCCTGTTGGTTTTGTTTTAATAATGGAAAATTTCAAACATTTACAGAGGTAGAAAGAAGAGCATGCAGAGCCCACAGGTGCAGACCTGTCACTAGAGCCTGTAGTTACTGGCACCCCGCCAAGCATGCTTCCTCCAACCCCTTGCCTTTGGATTATTTTGAAGCAGTTCCCAAACATCGGATCATTTCGTTTGGGAGGGGTTTAAACTCCATGCTCACAATGTTCCTGTGCCTTATGGAAGAGAGGAGGAGATTTCCATAAAATAATCCTTCGTTTGTGTGGGGCTTTTCACTTTCCAGCTGCGTCTTCTTCCCCTCAGTCTCAGATGCCCCTAAAATGCAAGCAAGACAGGTGTATCTGTCACGAAAACAGAATCAAGGTATTTCTAGGGATTACTCTAAGTATTTCAGGCAGAAGGAATTCAACACAGAGATCTTGTGTTAATGAGTGATGGAGGAATCGAGGAACAAAACAGGGACAGGGAGGCAGTCCTGAGACTAGAACCAGAGCTGGAGGGACACGAGGGGGAGGTGGCATTACTGGAACCCAGGGCAGTGGAAGTGTCTGAGACTCTGTCCAAGGTGGAGGTTGAGAGGGAGAAGCACGCCCATTGGCTGAACTTAACCAGGAATCCTGGGAAATGTAGTTCCCTGTGATTCAGAGCGGACCGGCAATGGATCAATCAGAGAAGTTGATACCCATTTAATGGTTGCAAAAACCAGAGTGTCTAAATGACCTGGTCAGGGTTATGTTGCTTAGTGATCTGCACCATCCTGGACACTGGGGTCCCTTGAGGCAGCTCTTTGGGCATTGCCTGCCTGGTGCTAGTTCCTGCTGCCTGGGACAGGCCTCCCTTGAGAGGCTCAAGGCCATTTGCCCATGGTTACATTTTCTTCCTTTGCTGGAGGAATCCTTTCCAAACTTCCCCTGCCCTGTGCTCACAAGACACTCCCTTTTGTTCTGTCAGAGGCCTGGGTTGTGCCGTGACCTAATGAAAACCCTCCTGAGGACCCTGTGCCTGTAGGCAGGGTGACTCTGCTTGCCTGCAGAGTCCTGGGTGGTGGGATGCAGGGAGCCCGGCGTGAGGCGCCAATGTCTCAGTCCAGGAGAGAAGCCAGAGGAACGTCCCAGCACTGAGCAATGCCAGCTGGCATTTAGCGGGCAGTTGTGCACCAGCCAGGGGCTAGGCACGTGGGGTGAGAGGTATACTGCGCATTCTCCTGGAGCTGCTGGCTTTGGGAGGGTGGGGGAAGCCGGGGGAGGGGCAGGGTGCCAGCTCTGTAGACCTGGGAGTTAAACAGCAGTGTGGGGGTAAAATAAAAGTGTAGGCGGTCAGTCATCCAGGAGAGCCCCCAGTCAGAGATGACGAGGATTGCTAACGCTAACTGGGCCCTGCTCGTAAAGCAGGCCTGTTTCAAGTACTTCACGCTTCACATAGATTCACTTCTTGGATTCTCACAGCAATCCTGTGAGGAGAGAAAGGCAGACAGTTAAGTAACTTGCCCGGGGTTGCACAAGCCAGTGTTCCCGGTGATCACCTGCGCTGGGCGCTGCTCTAGAACTTTACCTGTCGACTCCTTTAATGTTCACTTCAGCCCCGTAAGGGAGGTACGTCTGTTATTTCCATTTTATAAGTGGGGTAACTGAGGCACAAAGAGGTTAAGTGACTTGCCGAGGTCGTGTGGCAGAGCTGGGACTCAAACTCAGGCAGCCTGCCTTCCGAATCTGTGCTCTTAACTGCTACGCTGCACCTAGTCAAAGATAAGAATTAACATTTGCTTGCAGAGTGCTTTCTACTGTACTTTCTCAGATTTCGTCTCCTTAAAGGGGAGACTGATCCTGGTAGCCATGTGATGGGCAAGGAAACGGCAAGGATAAAAAGAAGCTGATGGTGATAGCAGCCAGCACACCTCCCTGGCATCCCACCAGGTCCTGTCCACATAGGGATATCGAAGTTTCCTCCCATGCCCTATGAGGTAAATACTCACAGATGAGGAAACTGAGCTGAGGGAGGTGAAACGCCCGTCGTTCAGAGCTGGGAGGTACGTACCTGTACTCAGGTCCTGGTGCGTCACATTCTGGATCATTCACCAAACACTGACTGTGTGCCGGCTCTGTGCCAACTGTGCCCAGCACTGTGCTAGTGCTGAGGGACAACAGCGAACAAAACTGTCATTGAATTCAGATTCAGGCAGGACCAATGTCCACCAGCTGCCATCCATTCTGATTGCCTCTTGCCTTTGCCTTACTAGTTTCTAAATATTTTGTATCTCAGCCTGGGATAGAAGTAACAGATACTCAGCAGTTCTGGGATGCTTCAATAGCTTCACATGTCAGAAGCCCAGGTGTGTGCTTCTGAAATCCTCTTAGCCTTTCCTCATGTTTGCAAGATGGTTGCTGTGGCTCCAGGTGTCACATCCTGTCATAGCCATGAGGCAGGGAGCCAGTCAGGACCATGTTTCTGCCCACCCCCCACCCCCCCCCCCCCCGCAGACTTCTCAGCTCCAAGCTAGAAAAGTGAGTGTCTGGCTTTTTCAGCATCAATATTGGCAGGTAAGCAAAGGAGAATAGGATTGGAATGTTAAGGGGAGGCCAGTGAGTGTTTGCTCTGGCTTAGGAGGTGAGCTTTACATTCCGCTCAGGCCTGACCCCAGGTGTTTTTCTTCGTGCCAGGGACATTTGTGCAGTTATTCATACAAGGCAGGAGAGCCAAGAGGTTAAGAGCATTGACTCTGGAGTCAGTCAGCAGGATTCTTGGAGCCCAGCTTTGCCACTTACCAGCAGCATGACCTGGGGCTTCAGTTGCCTCGTGTATAAAATGGCAATGATAATAGTACCTCTGGCAAAGGAATGTTGTGTGGATCAAATGGGTTAATCTGCAGGGCACCTGGGTGGCTCAGTCGGTTAAGTGTCCAGGTTCGGCTCAGGTCATGATCTCACAGTTTGTGGGTTCAAGCCCCACATGGGGCTCTGTGCTGTCAGCCCAGAGCCTAGAGCCTGCTCTTGATTCTGTGTCTCCCTCTCTTTCTGCCCCTCCCCTCCTCGCTCTCTGCCTCTCTGTCTCTCAAAAATAAACACTAAAATGGGTTAATGTGCATAAAGTGCACAGAACAGCGCCAGGCACATTGTAGACCCATAGAAACGTTAGGCAGTGTGATCATTCTTTCTCCCGTTCACCAGATGTCATTGAACAGCCCTTGTAGGTGCCAGCACTCGCTGGGAGGCAGGGGAGGAGGGGTGGGACCTGCCCACAGGAGCTGGTCTCGTCAGATGCGTGTACATGCAGCACCCAACAGGAATGCCAGGTGGATGGCCTTTCCAGACACCACATCGGGAAGAGAATAGGCCAGACAGGGAGGGCACAAAGAGCTTCCCAAGAGGGCAGTGCCAGATGGGCGGGTGGGGGGGAGCGGTCAGGGAAGGCATCACTCAAGAGGCGGCTTGGGAAGTTGGTCTAAGGAAGAGGCAGGATTGATGTGCAAAGAGCAGGGCAGTTACTGCATGTGGAACCCAAGGCCAAGGCAGGGAGGCTGGGATGCCGCTCCAGGGACATGTGGTTGGGAATTAGTTGGGAGTCCTTGGGGTGTTTGGCTATGAGTTGCATGGAGAAATCATCTTTGAATCCAAATTAAAAAAAAAAAAAAAAAAAGATCATCTAGAGTTGGCAAAACCTTTTGGTCATGAGGAAAGGTCTTTGGAAGAGGAGATCCACAGCCTCCGTGATGGAAATAATGGAATCAAAAATTGATCACTGAATTAGACACTATGCCCTGTGCTTCATATTTATTCCTCACTGAGCCCTCCCAGCCTCCTGTGAAGTTAATGGTGGCATTTCTCTTTTCCAGAAGAGTCACTGGACCTTCCCATGCATTTAGTCATTCATTGCTCCTTTAGCAGGGATGTGTTGAGCGCCTGCCACCAGCAGGGGAGTGAGCAGCGAAAAGTCTAAGTTTTGTGGAGCTCATGCTTTTGGTGTGGGGGACAGACCAGCAAACTATTAGATGGAGAAGTGAATTGAAGCCAAGCTTTCTCGAAAGCCATGCTGTGAAGTGGTTAGGGATACAGGCTCACATCCCAGCCTTATCTCTTCCTGGCTCCATGTGACCTCCCCTCACAGAGCTTCAGTTTCTTTGTCTGTAAAATGAGGATCTGGGTAGGACCTCTATCAGTCAAGATCGAAGTCTGATACAAGTAACAGGAAACCAACAAGCCGTAGCTTAAATAAGGGAACCGTAGGGAACCGTTTTCTCTCGTACAAAGGAAGACAAGGGAGGATGGGTAGACTGGGGCAGGGCCTCTGGCTGGGAGAGTGGGCTCCTCTGACTCCTTGCCCTGCCATCCTCTGCATGTGGCTTTCAGCCTCATGATCACAAGATGGCTACCTCACCTCCACATATGGCATCCACATTCCAGGAAGGAGAAGGGTGGAAGGGCTGTGCTGGCTGAGGCTACTCCTTTCTGCTGGAAAGCAGTAGCTTTACCGGAAGATCCTTCACCCACCCCCAGCCTACTTCCCTTTAACCTCTCACGGGCTAGAATGGGATTTGAACAACACTGGAGTCCGTGCAGCCACAAGTATGAGACATTGAGCATCTGGAGCGGCCCTCTGGTGAGGGTAACAGTATTCTCACACTGAGGGCCTGAGTCCTTGCTCTTGTTGTCCAGAAATGACATTGCTTTGTGCTCAGTTTCTTCATCTGCCCATTGGGAGTGGGATTCCTTGCCGTAGGCTTCCTGAGCAGCATCCATGAGCCCATGAAAACCTGGATGGGAAGGAGTTTGAGGCACATCCCACCCGTAGGAGGGCTGGAGCTGGCTTTTGTTTGGAAAGTTGTCAGATTTTCTTTTTTCTTTCTTTCTTTCTTTCTTTCTTTCTTTCTTTCTTTCTTTCTTTCTTTCTTTCTTTTAATGTTTATTTATTTTTGAGAGAGAGACAGAGTGCAAGCAGGGGAGGGGCAGAGACAGACAGAGACACAGAATCCAAAGCAGGCTCCAGGCTGTGAGCTGTCAGCACAGAGCCCGACGTGGGGCTCGAACTCACAAACCGTGAGATCATGGCCTGAGCCGAAGTTGGACGCTTAACTCACTGAGCCACCCAGGCACCCCCATTTTAGAGTTATTTTTTTCAGGCTTTCTTCTATGACTGCCTCCGTACATGTGTATAAATGTTTAACGTCAGAGTTTATTTAACCATTCTCTTGTTGGACGTTGAGGTTGGTTCTATTTTTTTTTTTTTAATTTATAACCAGTGCCATAATATTTTTTCTTTATTTCCATTGTTTCTTTAGGATCAGTTCCCAGAAGTAGCATTACAGGTTCAGAGGGTAGGAACATTTTTAAAAGCTATTGCCAGATTGCCTCTAGAAAGGTTCCCTCAACTGTGAACATTAAAAAAGAAAGAAAGAAAGAAGAGAAGGAAAGTTGTCCTAGCAATGAGTGGCCGATTTCATAGTTTCCTGGGCTCCTGTGGAGCCATCGCTTTGGGCTCCTCCTGAGGGCCCGGTGCCCCCTTCCAGCTCTTCTGCCTCGGTGTTAGCATGGGCACCCATCCCGCATGCGGGCCCTGGGCAGGATGTTTGATTACTGTGTTATGCAAACAGAGCTGCAGGCCTTTGCCATCTGCCAGCTGGTCCTCGGGTTGACAAGAGGCTTTGCACCTAGTCAAGGGTCAAGACTAGAGCCTTTCTGGAGCTCACTGTGGGATCGCTTACAGGGGCAGGGCTAGGATGCGTGCTCCTAAGGGCAGCTTGGCCCCACAGCCCCCGTGCCACCACCCTCCCCCAAGGCCTCCTGCAGGGTGGGGGCAGGCCCTTGCCCCTCTGTCCCCAGCTGTTGTGTGGTGAATTGTCCCCAAACCCCTGCTGTGCGTGTAGCCCCCCTTCCCTGCCTCCCTGAGGGCTAGGAGGAAGTGCACTCTCCCCCAGCATGCCCAGGATGTTTGTACTTGGACAGGTGAAGTGGCTCTGCCGGTTCTGGGAAGCGGAAACCTTTTTAAAGGAGAGAAAGTGAATTTTGAGCCAGGGGAGCAGAGAATGACTGGGGTGTGTTGGGGGTGGGGGCAGGGCGTGTGTACAAACACACACAGGTCTTCAAAGAGGGTCTTACCTGTTTTTTAAGATTACACATGTAATAGTACAATCTCATTGTTTAAAAAGAATTCACACAGTGCAAAAGGCTTTAAAGCTTTGTTACCGTGACACCTAACATTTGCACTGAGGAGTATGTAAATTGTAAATACACAGTTTAGGAAACACTTCTAAAGCAAGCACTCATGTAACGCCCTGGTCAAGAAAGAATTTTAGGAGCGCCTGGGTGGCTCAGTCGGTTAAGCTTCTGACTTGGGCTCAAGTCATGATGTCATGATTTGTGAGTTTGAGCCCCACATCAGGCTCTGGACTGACAGCTCAGAGTCTGGAGCCTGCTTCAGATTCTGTGTCTCCCTCTCTCTCTGCCCCTCTGCCACTTGTGCTCTCTCTTTCTCTCTAGAGTCAATAAATGTAAAAAAAAAAAAAAAAAGAAAAGAAAGAGAAGTTTGCCAGCAGCCCAGAAGCCTCTGTGTACCCCTCCATCGAACACCCCCTCTCACCCCCAGAAGCCACTCCTCTCCCAGACTTCCATGTCACCATTTCTTGCCTTTTGAAGGTTTGTTCGCAGATGAGAGTATAAGTAACATGGTTTCATTTTGCCTGTTTTTCAACTTTATACAAACAGAATCGTAAATTATGCACATTGTTCTGTGTCTGCCTCTTTTGCTCAGAGTCATGTCTCAAAGCTGCATTCTGGCTTTGATGTCAGCACATTTCTGGTACCAGAGTTCACTTCCATTGATACGCAGGCTTTACAGATGCTCATATTTGTGCATTTTGTTTGATGAGTATTAGAAAAAATATAACGAATCCCACACTGGTCTTATTAAGGTTTTAGTAAGTGAGTTGGTTGAAAGGACTAACTTAAGTAAATAATAGTACAGGTGGTCTGCAGGTGTACAGGTGAGGCACGTGACTTTGGGAAGTTTTGGAGCTTCGGAGTCAATGATAGGATCACACACACACACACACACACACACACACACACACACACTGTCACTCCTCTCCCTGGGGTAACCACTTACAGGTAGAGGTTGGCCTTCCAGATCTTTGCTCTGCATCATCCTCGGTGGATATATAGGTATAAAATATGTAGCATAGAGAATTTTTTAATACTAATTTTTTTAATTGTAAGAGGGAGTGTGCCATTCTTCTGAATTCCTTCTGAATACATTCTTCTTGGGACTTCTGGGTTGATTCTCTGATTATAGCAGCCAGTTTCCTTGTAAGATTCCATGTCAGGGTAGGGGTGAGACTGGACAGGGCAGGCATAAATCCTTCCTGGAATATGAAGAATTAGGGGCTCTAACAATGCCACACGTAGCAGTGGTTTTTTTTTTTTTTAATGTTTATTTATTTTTGAGAGAGAGAGAGAAGGAGTGTGGTTGGAGATGGGGCAGAGAGAGAAGGAGACACAGAATCTGAAGCAGACTCCAGGCTATGAGCCATCAGCACAGAGCCCGATGCGGGGCTCAAACCCACAAATCGTGAGATCATGACCTGAGCCGAAGTTGGACACTCAACCAACTGAGCCACCCAGGCACCCTGGCAATGGTTCTTTTACTTAGCAGACAGTTTGGGATCTGCCTCCTGACTTTTTTTTTTTTTTTTTAATAATCTTAGCCAATTCCTTAGTTTCTATCCATTCTGGTAATTGCTGGGAACTTGGAATATGGGAGGGAGTTCAGAGGGACCAGGCAGGGGTGCTTGGGTGGCTCAGTCGGTCGAGCATTCGACTTCGGCTCAGGTCATGATCTCACAGCTTGTGGGTTCAAGCCCCACATTGGGCTCTGTGCTGACAGCTCAGAGCCTGGAGCTGCTTCGGATTATGTGTCTACCTCTCTCTCTGCCCCTCCCCCGTTCACACTAGGGGTCTCTCTCTCTCTCTCTCTCTCTCTCTCCCATAAATAAACATTAAAAAAAAAAAAAGAGGGACCAGGCAGAGGCTGCCTGACTGGGGACACATCATCAGTGGTGAGTTAACATGGGATTGTGACTCCTGGGCCAGAAATATGTGGAGCTGTGGCCATCTGTGTATGCACACGCGTGAGAAACACACACACACACACACACACATAGGGACATGGACAGATGTGAACAGGGACACAGAAACACGGGACAGCAATGCAGAGAGATGGGGTAGAGATGTAGATAGAGACAGGGACACAGAAACAGGAGACCAGTTGGCTAGTTAACCGGCTATTGGCTTGCTGGTTGGTCGGTTAACTGGATGACTGGTTGGTTCATTACTTATCTGGTTGGCTGGCTAGTTGGTTATCTGGCCAGGTGGCTGACTGGTTGGTTTTGGTTTTTCCTTTCTTTTTAATAGACTCAGAAAATACTTGTGGAGGACTCCCCTGATCCAAGCACTGCTTTGGATCTGGAGAAAGAGCAGTGAACAGTGGCTGCGGACATTTGGATGTCTGACCACTACTCCCCACCCCTCCCCCCACGAGGGTGCTGTGAATGCAAGTGTTGAGTTGTTGTTATTGTTGTTTATAAAATCCTGAGTAAGGGTGTGTGCATGCTTACTATGTGCCATTACCGTGGGGAGTGTACCTTAGGGGGGGTCATCTCGGGCTCCTCCAGCAGTGCAGCAAGGTGGGGTATTGGGACCAGGATTTGCTCCCAGGATCCCAGCATGAGCCTGATTTCTGTCTGAAAATCACTCAGGGATGGAGAGCAGGCATTTATTGAGGCCCATCCTGCTCACAACTCTATCCCTGATTTTTAGAGATGACTGTGGTTATGGTGGCCATAGAGTCACCCACCTGGTTCCAGCCCCACCTCTGCCTTTAACCTCACTGGGTGATCTGGAACAGGTAACTTGCCCCTCTGAGTCTCACTGTTCCCTTCTGCAAATTGGGGAAAACAGTAGGGCCCTCCCCCTGGGATGCTCTGTGGGCTGAGGGGGGCCACCATTGTAACCCGTAGCTTCGGGAACCTGACATTGGAGCAGGCCTCCAGTCTGGGTCCGGGTGGCACAAGTGCCCATTTTTGCTCTTTCTTTTGATGACTGGTCTCTCATGCGGAGTGGTCCTGTGAGAGGTCACAGGGCAGACCCTGGAGTCAGCAGAACCAGGGGGTCCAGACCCCCGTTCTTCCACTCATTCTCTTTGTGACCTTGGCCAAGCGCTGTCTCCTCTCAAAGCTCAGCTTCCTGATTTTGAAACGGAGGTGACGAGACCACTACCTCAGTGGGACATTAGGAGACGAGTTCAGTGTTCTGAGGCAAGCACTCCACGCTGGCTGGGGACTGGCCCTCAGCAGCCCCCAGGGTCGGGGGCAGGTAAGGTGATTATTGCCGGCAGATGGTGCCCCCCTGGCTAGCAAGGTTCACTCCCCTCCCCTCCCTCCCCTCCCCTCCCCTCCCCTCCCCTCCCCTCCCCTCCCCTCCCCTCCCCTTCCACCACAGGGAGCCTTTCTGTGTCTGTCCACCCCCCCACACCCCCACCAAATCTCCTCAGGTGAGGAGAAGCAGAGCCTGAGATGCCCCCGGTCAGCCCCCTAAGAGCAGGATGGAAAGAACAGGGCTTTAACAGATGTTCTCTGACAAGGATTCCCTGGCTGTATTTAATCAAGATTGTCAAATATTGATTTAATCTCCAAGCCCAACAGATGTGATCTTAGCAGGCTTTGGTGGCAATTAGCTGGGATTAGTTCACAAGTCAGGCTCCGTGCTGACAAGACACTCTTCTAAAGGAGGCTCGGCCTGGTCACAGGAGTGAGCCCGTTGGGGGACATACTAAACACTTAACCACCACCCCAACCAGCAACAGCCGTGGGAGCGGACCCCAAAGCATCACCCCACACAGTGATAGTGGGGACTCTTGGGGCTCCAGGCAGCAGCTGTTTACCAGAAAGTTTCAGAATCAAAATAAATGTCACCGGTACACCAGTGCATGCGGCTTAAAAATGGGCCTGGCTAGAGCCAGTGAGATCCCGGTAGGCACACCGGCCGCTCAGAGCAATGATTGTCCCCCTGCTTAAGTCTCCCCCGAAGGGGCTTCCCCGACCCCAGACCCCTCACTCATCCTCCAGCCAGTGCAGCTCTGTCTCATCGTCCCAGTGCACATGCTTGGCCTGGTGCTCCTGGGTGGGCCTGGCACGTGCCCATGCTCCAGGGGGCATCCTTTTTTAACTTGGCATTTCAAAGTCTCATTTGAAGTGACTAGGACGATGCCCAGAATTGGAACAAGATGCTTAATCCACATGCACTTTGGGGGAGGTGGCAACACCCTCGCCTAACCCACCCGACCCCACAGGGACTCAGAAGGGGCGCCTCCCATGGGCCTGGCTGTGGGCCTCCCAGGAAGGAGGGGCTTGCCCAGCTTCTTGCTCAAGACAGGCCATCCTGGGCCAGCCGGCTTCTGAGCCCAGAGCAACCAGGGCTCCTGCCAAGGCCACATTTGGTTCTATTTGTTTGCCTGAGATTTTCTTTTTATTGTTATATAAGTAAAATTTTAACAGCTAATACTTATATGTCCCCGTGTGCCAGGGATATTCTAAGTCTCTACGTTCATTAACTCATAACATCCCTAAGAGTTAAGTCCTATTATTATCTCCATTTTACAAATGGGAAAACTGAGATGTAGGAGGCTAAGTGACATGCCCAAGGCCTAGGTAATTAAGTGGCAGAGCTGGGAATTGAACGTGAGTATTCTTTGCTTCCAAACACTGAGCTACAGCCGCCATATCAGGAAATCTCCAGGATCTGATAATAAGTAAGAAAAGCAACTATGAAGGCTGTTTATTTTTTTTTTAATTCATCTTTCTATGTAAGCATGTAATTATACAAGCACTCAACCTACATCACTTCAGCCAAACTAGTTAGCAAACTAAAAGAAGGCGACATTGTAGTTTAAGGATTTAAGTACAGCCTCTGTTTCACCGAGGGGCATGTGGATACAAGATGGGGTGCCCCTTCCTTCCCTCGGTGGGTCCGGGTACAAGCAGCTTGCCAGGCCAAGGAGGAATCTCCACTGGGAGTTTTCAGACTCCACGAGCCCTAGGGGCAAGGTCGGCGTGGGGCCGATGCAAGGCTCACCTGTGGAGGTGGTGCATCCTCATCCGTTCTGACTCTGCGTCCTGTACAGTCTGGGCTTTTCAGGGCGTGGCTTCCCCCTGCCCATGATTCTCCTCACATGCTCACTTCCAAAAGTGAAAACTTAAAGCCTGAGGTGCCCCTACCCTGTGCAGTTGTGAGCATTTCCATGTAGACACAGAGAGAAGGGTCTGGAAGAAAGCATGCAAACCTATTCACAGGGCTCCTCTCTCTGGAATGTGGATTCGGGGCAGGGCCTCATAGGGAAGCCTGAAGAGGGCCTTGAACTTACGGGCTTGTACGAATTCAAGCACAGACATGCAGAATTTTTTTTTAAAGTTGTCCTTTTATCTGCACTCAGGCTTTACTCCTTAGAAGTAAGCACTGCTAACAGTTTGGTGGGTGCCCTCCTAGGCCCTTTCCTTTATAGACATTTATGTTCTCTCTCTCTAATGAAATCTTTTATTTAAGCTCCATTATTTTATTTGGTTTTATTCTGCAATTTGCCTCTTTCCCTCCACCAAGTGCACCATAGAGAAGAAACTCTGAAGCTAGATTGCCTGGGTTCAAATCGCAGTGACACTGCTTTCCTGCTGAGTAACTTGGGCAGGTTACTCAATCTCTCTGGACTCAGTTGCACTGGCTTTTTAAAAAAAAATTTTTTTTTGTCCATCAACTGATGAATGGATAAAGAAATTGTGGTTTATATACACAATGGAATATTACGTGGCAATGAGAAAAAATGAAATATGGCCTTTTGTAGCAACGTGGATGGAACTGGAGAGTGTGATGCTAAGTGAAATAAGCCATACAGAGAAAGACAGATACTATATGGTTTCACTCTTATGTGGATCCTGAGAAACTTAACAGGAACCCATGGGGGAGGGGAAGGAAAAAAAAAAAAAGAGGTTAGAATGGGAGAGAGCCAAAGCATAAGAGACTGTTAAAAACTGAGAACAAACTGAGGGTTGATGGGGGGGGTGGGAGGGAGGAGAGGGTGGGTGATGGGTATTGAGGAGGGCACCTTTTGGGATGAGCACTGGGTGTTGTATGGAAACCAATTTGTCAATAAATTTCATTAAAAAAAAAATTTTTTTTTTAACATTTATTTATTTTTGAAAGACAGAGAGAGATAGGTGCAAGCAGGGGAGGGGCAGAGAGAGAGGGAGACACAGAATCCAAAGCAGACTCCAGGCTCTGAGCTGTCACCACAGAGCCTGACGCGGGGCTGGAACCCAGGAACCGTGAGATCATGACCTGAGCCGAAGGATGCTTAACTGACTGTGCCACCCAGGCGCCCCAGTTGCATTGGCTTTAGAATGAGGATGCTGTGGGGCGCTTGGGTGGCTCAGTCTGTTAAGCGTCCGACTTCAGCTCGGGTCATGATCTTGTGGTTTGTGGGTTCAAACCATGCTTTGGGCTCTGTGCTGACAGCTCAGAACCTGGAGCCTGCTTCACATTCTGTGTCTCCCTCTTACTCTGCCCCTCCCCCACTTGCACTCTCCCCCCCACCTCAAAAATAAGTAAACATTAAAAAAAATTTTTTTAATGAGGATGGTGACAGCCTCTCCCTCAAAGGGTTTCATGAGGATTAAATGAGTTCATGTGTGTAAAGCGCTTAGCCTGGTACACAGCGAGCACTCCTCTAAGTATGAGCTGTACCCATTCACTTCCGGCCATGTGGGCATCTTGCACGCAGGACACCTGGCGCTACCTCTGCCTCACTGTTTACTACAGCTGCATTGTGTCCCTGGAGTTGGGGTACCCAAATGCATTTAACCCATCCTCTGCCGCTGGGCTTTTAGGCTGCTCCCACCTCGTGCATATTACGGCAGTGTGGCGGTGTGGCTTCTGGCATGCGCTGGTGGGAATATCTGAGGGACAGATTCCTAGAAATGGAATTGTTAGTTTAAAATAAAATAGTGTGTTGGGGCGCCTGGGTGGCTCAGTCGGTTAAGTGTCCCACTTCAGCTCAGGTCATGATTTCGCTGTTTGTGAGTTCAAGCCCCACATCGGGCTCTGTGCTGACAGCTTGGGGTCTGGAGTCCTCTTCGGATTCTGTGTCTCCCTCTCTTTCTGCCCCTCCCATGCTCACACTTCGTCTCTCCCTCTCCCAAAACTAAATAAACATTAAAAAACATTTTTTTTAAAGAAATAAAATAGTGTGCACACCTAAAACTTAAGCACATAATTACAATTCATCCCCTTATTCCCCCCAAAGAAGGGGAAGAATCATTTGATTTACACACATCAAAGAGAACAGGCTTCTCAGGAACTCGGACTCCTGGGACCCCCTCCAGTTTGAGTATAATGACTGTAAGATTTAAAGAGAGAGCATGCTCTGGGTTCTTTGACCTCAAATAGGAAAGTGCAAGTTTTTATGGCGTGAATAAAAAATACCTAGTTGGTCTTCTGTCCCCAGTTCCTGGCCCCAAGAGCTTCTAAAACCCTTGGAATTTTCTGAGTGGTTTGGGTGATAGGGGCCTCTTTTGTTCTTTAGAATAAGACCCTTTCAACCATACCTGAGTTTATGCTAATGAGGTGATTCTGTGGACTCCTAGATAGCTTCTGGATGGGGGCTGGTTGCCAGGGAAACCAGTCCTGTGATTTGAGGCTTGAAACTTTCAGCCCTACCCCCCTGACCTCTGGGGAGAGGGGAGGGGCTGGAGATTGCATCAGTTCCTGATGGCCAGTGATTTAATCAATCATGCCCACGCAGTGTGGCCTCCGTAAAACCCTAAACAGAGTTCAGAGAGCTTCTAGGTTGATGAGCGCATCCGCACGCTGGGAGGGTGGTGCACCCCAAATTCCATGGCAACAGAAGCTCCTGCGCTCGAGACCCTTCTGGACTTCTTGAATATCCCTCCATGTGACTGTTCATTTCTATCTTTTATAATAAACCACTAATAGTAAGTAAAGTATTTCTCTCAGTTCTGTGAGCTGTTACAGCAGAACCTGAGGAGGGAGTCGTGGGAACCCCAATTTGTAACCAAGACAGGTAGACATGTGGGTAACCTGGGGACGCCCCCCCCCACTGGTGATTAGCATCTGAGGTGGGGGGGGGCAGTCTGGCGGAACTGAGCCTGTGGGGTCTGTGCTAACTCTAGATGTGTCGGGATTAAATTAAATTGTAGGACCCTCATTGGGGTCTGCAGAGAACTGGAGAGTTGCTTGGTGTGGAAGACCCACACATCCGGGGTCAGAAACACTTAGAGTAAAAAACAGATCAGAGTAGTACCTGGGGCCGTGGAGGGGGGCGGTGTTGCTCTCCTGTTCTGGGGCTGATGGCGCAGTCTCTGCCTCAGGGCTTCCTAATGAGATGTCCGGAAGTTCCATCCCATCCGTTTTGTTTCCTGGGGGAAGCTCCACAGTGGGCCTGTGTATGCTCGGGTTTCCAATAAAGTGGAGGAAAACATGGAGAGAGAAAACAGATTCTTAACCTGAAATCTGCTGAGCTGATGCTGACTTTCTAGAGTTTTTGTCCTTATGAATTGATTTTGAAGATAACTTGCATCATTTGTGTATCCACACAACACGCTCATTTGGGCTGCCACGTCTTTTAGAGCGCTGGAGGCAAAGGTGTGGGAGCCACACTGACAAGGTTTGGGACCTCGCTGTCCTGCCTGCCTACCAGTGTTGTGACTCGGCCACAGGACCTTTGCCTCATCTCTAAACTGGTCCTGCTAGAAGTCCCTGCTTTGTGAAGTTATCACAACACCTGTTAATACACGCCGAGTGTGTGTTAGCCTTGCTGTTACTACTGTCATCACATCATCACCCCCTACCCTGCCTGTGCAAGAACGCACATAGTAGACCCTATCCCACTGCAGACTCAGAGCTGCTCAGAGTCCCAAGGGGGACCAAAGATACTCAGAGGCTTCAAACTCCAGTGGGCTAACTCCGATAGTCCAGGGGGTGTGCAGACCCCTGGGAACTCACCAAAGGGAGGATGGGGAGGATTGTGTCTAGGGAATGGTAGGAAGGAAGGTAGGTAAAAAAAAAAAAAAAAAAAAAAAAAAGGTAGGTCAGCAGCACTGAGGACTGAGGGACAAGGGGTGTGGACAAGGCTTCCCAGAGGAGCAGTCCCCCGAAATACCTCCCGCAGTGGTCACCGGTGCCCTTCAGACCAATAATCATCCATCATACGTGACCCCCTCAGCATCCAGCGCTGCGGACCACCTGCCCCTCCCCAAACCACCCCCACTGTTGGGGCCTGCGGGACACCTGCTCCCCTGCTTGCCCCCTGCATTTGCAGCAGATCAGGGCTTGGTGTCAGGCCCTCATTTCTTTGCTCTCTTCCTTCCCCTGTCCTCAGCCCTGGCTGCATATTAGAGTCAGCTGCAGAGCTTTTAAAAGGCTCTCTCTCAGGCCTGGTGCCCACCCCAGAGCAGCTGATTCAGACTCTCCGGGGGTGGAGTGTGAACACCTATACTTTTACAAAGCTCCCCTGGTGCCTCTAATGGACAGTGGGGATGAGCACTCCCGCCTTGGACAAGCCCACGGGGCCTCGTACGCTGGCCACTCCCAGCTTTCCTGCCCGTGCGTGTCAGCCTCATCCATCGGCATGCCTGGTGCACGGCAGGCGTCCTCTCTTCCTATCACCTGGCACCCCACAATGAGCCCTCCCATTGGGAGCAGCCGCCAGCCCCACCCTGTCACAACGTTGTGTTCCTTTAAACTGCTGACCACCCTTTGAAGTTACCTTGTTTTCTCTCTTGGTTTACTTACTTCTCTGGCTTCCCTCTCCTGGGAGTTAAGTCCATGAGGGGGAAGTGTGGTCCTGCTCAGGGCTGTATTTTCTTCGGCACCTACAACAATAGCACATAGTAGGTGTTTGAGAAGTCTGGTGAATAAATGAATGCATCTTTGGTGCTTGGTGTTTGTGAAATGAATGAATGAGTTATATATGTCTGGTCAGTGTTCAATAAAAGAACAAGTTTTTAGTGCTTTTTCTCTTTTGACTCAGTGAACTTTTTGGGCTAAATGATTTGGAAGAATGTGATAGGTGTTGATCGTATGAATGAATAAGCTGTAAGGACTAGTTCTTACTGGACGAATGAACGACTTGTACCTGCCCAGAAACTGCTGAATTGCCAGGTGCATACAGTGGGGTCATCATTCCCCCTGAGCCTCTGAGAGTAGCCCTCAGACTTGGTGCCACAACCCTGAAGTGTCCAGAGCTCTTAGGTCTCACTAAGTCCCCATTGCAGTGACTGGATCACATTTCCTTGAAGAGGTAATCCCTGGAGCAGATGGGGGCACCCTTGGACGCAGAGGTCTGCTTAGGAAGGAGACCTTGGATACCTACCTGCTCCCCCATCCAAAGGCCTGTGCGAGGGCAGTGTACGTACACACACACACACACACACACACACACACACTTGCACGTACACACACTCCACACATTACTTTCAGCTTCCTGAACACGCTTCTTCCCAGGGGCAGACACGCTAGGTCACCAAGCAAGCACCACCTACCCTCAGGTCACAGACCCTCACTGAGCTAGCACTCCTCCTGGTCTGAGGTTGTCATCCATCCACTCATTTATTTAGCAGGTATTTGTTAATGACCTACTGTATGTCAGGCCTGTGCGGGAGAGGCATGCAATAATAAAAATTCTCACATTTCAGTGCCTCACAAACCTTACGTATGGCGGCCAGTTAATTACATGGTAAATGATGTACATACACTGAGGCAGGTAACCCCAAAGAGAAATGCTCTGTAAGAGTGCTCTGAGCACAGGGCACCTGGGTGGCTCAGTCGGTTAAGCATCCAACTTCAGCTCAGGTCATGATCTCGCAGTTTGTGGGTTTGAGCCCCGCATCAGGCTCTGTGCTGACAGCTCGGAGCCTGGAGCCTGCTTCTGATTCTGTGTCTCCCTGTCTCTCTCTGCCCCTCCACTGCTCACCCTCTGTCTCTCTCAAAAATAAACATTAAAAAAAAAAAAAAAAAAAAAGAGTGCTCTGAGTACTCAGGTTGGGGATTGAACAAGGTTCATGAGGAGGAAAAGTCATGTGGAGAAAGTGATATTTGTCCTGAATCTTGAGGAACTATCTAGGTAAGGGAAAGGGCAACATGGATGGCATGTACAAAGGCCCTGAGGCAACAGGGTGGATAAGCCGTAGGCATGTGGAACTGAAAGAAGGACATTGTGGCTGGGACCCCCAAAGCAAGGAGAAGAGGAAAGGAGCCTTGAGGGCTGAGGTGAGGATTTTGAATTTTATCCTAAGATTTGAATTTATACTAAGATTCAAATGTGAATATGAATCGTAAGATTGCTCTGCCTGCTGCATGGCAAAGGGCACTTACGGGACTAGGAGCAGAAGGAGAGGTAATGGGGAGGCTATGGTATATAGTCACCCAACTCAGACTGGCATGGGAGAGCTCCCATGGGAGAGTCAGCAGGATGTGGGGTAATGGATTGGGTATGTGAAGGGAGTTTCCAGCTGGAGTCCTTGGATGGAAGGAAGTGCCTTTCCCTGAGATGTGGAAGAAGCCGGTAGCTTCTGCTATTCCTATTCTGACAGATATTGTGGCATACCACTCTGTCAACACCAGTCTTCGATGTATGGCTTGATTTGGCCAGTGAGATGTGAGAGCAGTGATATGTGTCATTCCTGAGCAGGAACTGTCGCATAGTTCGGCCATGTCCCTTACCCGTGAAATTGGCCAGGTCTCATGTAAGTGCTGCTCTGTCACCTGGGAGTAGAGCTGACATGAGAAGGCCCTTGGCCCGCCCCTGGTAGACATGCAGTATGAACAAGAAACAAACCTCTGTTGGGTAAGCCCCTAGTACATGGGGTTCTCTGTTCCTGCGCCATAACTTAGCCCACCCTGACTATTCTGAGAAGGAACGGGCTTTGTGGATGGGGAGAGATCAAGGGTTCAGGTTGGGAATGTGCAGTTTGCAGTTTGCGGTGCATGTGAAATATATATGTGGTGATGTCAAGTAAGCAGTGGCTACCCAAGTCTGGAACTCAGAGGAGCAGTTGGATCTGGAGTTATTTTGCCCTGTGTCACCAGTGAGGAGAAGGAGAATTAGAGGTCCAGGACTTTGCCCACTGGGCAACCCTCAGGGCTCGTGCTTGAACTCAGGACTGCCTGACTTGAGGAACGGAGCTGCTGGATCAGTCCCAACTCTGCCACCTTGTGGCCACCTGGTCTTGGGCACATTACTTGATCTGTTCACTTCAGCTTCCTTATGTTAAGACAGAGATAATATCTACTTCATAGAGTTGTGGAATTAAGAGAGATAACAAATGTATAGTGCTTAGAGAAGGACCTGGACTCTAGAAGGATCACATTCATGGTAGCTGCTGTTATAGATGTTGTTTGGTTATGTAACTAAAACATCCAGTGGTGGGAAGTACAATTGTGGTAGCTTTGGGTCCAGCTTGACTCAGACGAAAATGATGACTACAGCTCCCACATCCACCCCCTAACTTTCAACCCCTTTCACAAACGGTTCTTCCTTCTTCCCTCATGGTCACAAGATAGCTGCAGTGATTCCATCCCTCATATCCTCTCTAACTCCGGGTAAGAGGGTAAAGCACAGCCTTCAGCCCTAGGACTCTTGGCACCCATGTCACTGGGTCTCACTGGTTTTGATCAGGTTACATGGTCAAGAAGGATCTCCTCCTCTAGCCCACTGGGTGAGAGTCAGAGAACGCAGGTTCCCAAAGGGAAATCTGGGCTGTTTTTGGAAGACAGCAGAGGAAGCAAACCACAAGTGTCTGCCACTGGAAAGCTTGTGTTTTTCCCTCCTGCTCTGCCCTGGGAGGTTCTGCAGACATCGTGACTGCTTCACAGAAGAGCAAGGCCCTTCAGAGCCAGAACATTGAGGCCACTTGTCTGCTGTCTCAGCATCCAAGTTTTGGGGGCCTGATAAGGGAGCACCCTCTCAGCTCAGACTTCCCCAGCTTCTTCACACGTGACAGTCTGGGAGCATTTACACAGGCACACTATTAGGTGCCTGCTCTTCTAACAGACCATGACATTTTTAGGGAGCCAGTGTGGCCAGCCCCAGACGTAAGTCCTCACTGGCACATTGGCAATCAGAATGATCCCAGATTCTTGGCTTTCCCAGCTTTCCTTGCTCCTAGAATGGCCATATGTGACCACATTCTGGCCAATTAGACATAAAAGAAAGTCTGTTGAGGTAGGGGGAATGTTCTGGCAAACATTCTCCTTCCTGATGAGGGTCAGATGGGTAAGAAGTAAGAACAGTCTCATCTCATCCCTTGCTTTCCCCCTTGCCCATGGTTCAGTGAGAAGGGGGGCTATGGCTGCCAGCTTGCCACTCTGAGGTCGAAAGCCAAAGATGTAAGCCGGCAGCACACTGAGGGGAGCAGGGGATGATGGGACAGAGGGGAAAAAAGTGCCTAATGTCATTGCAGTGTACCAAGAGTGGAGCTGCCATACCTGGTCTGCTTGTTACATAAGATAATGAAATACCTTCATTGCCCGAGCCACCATTGGATGGTATTCTGTTACTTGCAGCCAAATGCATCCCCACCTGACTCTCCCACTGCCGCTTGCTTCTCGTCATGCTGCCGTCTCCCATTTTTCCCCATCCACCGTCCCCAGCTGCCTTCCTTGTACACAGCAGTGGGTATTAGTCAAGGTCCTCCTATGCCAGCAGCAGAAGCCACGTTTGACAGTCTTGGGCAGAAGCAGAATTTATCAGGGGCTTACAGACCACCAGGAGGCCAAGAGGAGCAGGCATAGAAAACAGGCAGGAACCAAGGAATACTGGAGAGAAGAAATTTGTACAGACAGGTGCAGAAGAGAACACTCAGCCGCTGAGCCTGCCCCTGGTTGTGCTTCAGTAATTGGGGGCGTGGGGAGAGGGGAGAAGATACATGAAGGGAGGAACCATAGTAATAGTAGTGGCCATGAGATAGGTGGTATTCTCCCCGCTCTCTCCAGATTGAAATTGAATCACAGTTTCAGTAACCAGTCCATGGCATACCAGGACCCGAACCCAGGCAGTCTGGCCTTCATTATGGGGGGTTCCCCATCAGAAAGATGGGCATGCTTTTAGGAGGGGGGAGCCTGACAGCAGGCAGCTGGAAAGGGACCATTGTGCACCAATCCCTGAATCCCAGAGAGGCTGTGGGTATCACTCAGCCTTCCGAGCATCTCCAGGAGACTTGGCTACACCTGCTCCAGGAAGGGAATCTGTGGAAAGACACCAGGGCCTCAGGAACATCTGTGTGTTTTCACAGGAGGGAGCAAAACAGATTGGGGGTTTCTGACTGAGCTGGAAACAAAATGCCATCAGCAAAGCCCATCTGTCGGGAGGTGCTTGCATAAGCAGGTCGGGGTCACGTCTGGGCCACTGGTTTTCCCAGCCAACCCAAATGTGGCCTCAAAGGGCTAATCTGCCAGGCTTTCCCAGGCTGACCCAGAGGTGAGACTGCACTGCCAAGCATAAGAAGTGCCCCTGGCCAGGGGCACCTGGGTCAGTAGGTTAAGCATCCGGCTCTTGATTTCAGCTCAGGTCATGATCTCGTAGTTCAGGAGTTCAAGCCCCACATTGGATCCTACACTGACAGTGCAGAGTCTGCTTGGGATTCTCTCTCTCTCTCTCTCTCTCTCTCTCTCTGTCCTTCCCCTGCTTTCGGGCACTCTCTCTCAAGATAAATAATCTTAAAAAAAAAAAAAAAAAGTGCCCCTGGCCAACCCAGAGAGGGGGCTTGGAGTGGGGGAAAAGAGGTCTAATTCCCCTTCCCAGAGGCAACCAATGTTAGCAGTTTCTTGAACATCCTCTTAGAGATCTTCTCTGCATGGTAGTTCGTTGTTGTTGCTGCTGTTATTTTTGTTTTCAAACTGGGAGAAGTTGCATACAATTCAAGATTTCTAGTTTCTGGATTTAAAGATCCTGGGTGGCTCAGTCAGCTAAGCATCCAACTTTGGCTCAGGTCATGATCTCGCCATTCCCAAGTTCAAGCCCGATGTTGCGTTGGGCTCTGTGCTGACAGCTCGGAGCCTAGAGCCTGTTTCAGATTCTGTGTCTCCTTCACTCTCCCTTACCCTCCCTCCCTCCCCCCCCCACTCAAAAATAAGTAAACATTAAAAAAAATTTAAAAATCCAGTGATCTGGCATCCACATTCCTGCAAAGCTTGGTCCCCAGAGCTGAGGCCCACCTGCTCCTTTAGAAGACATCTCTGCTCTCCAGCTCACCCAGGCTCACCTGGCCTTGCTCCTGTCTCCCCTAACCAACCCGACTCTGGGGGCTTTCCACTTCCTTCCTCCTTCTCTGCCCCCTCCCCTGTGTGCCTCCCTTCTACATCTTCAGGAATGCTCTCTTGGGAGCTAGGAAGACGGGTAAACTCTTGCTCCCGACTCCTTTCCCACCCCTTTCTGGTTCTCACTTTCTCAGGTGCTACAGGCTTGCCTCCCTGTTTTGCTCCATGAATAATCTGCTTCATGCTTCCCCCTGGGTCTCTCTCTGCCAGCTCACTCCATACCTAAGGACACGGGTTAGGAAATGCCCCCTACACACACGCACGCACACACATACACAGCCTTCTCCTTCCTCGGAAAGCACCGTTAGTCGTTGGTAGGCTTCCCTTCATAAGGAAGGCTTCATTGGAGAGTTGACATCATACAAGGGAGCCAGCCTGGTTAAGAACCAAGGAAGGATATCCAGATATCCTGGGTGGGGTTCGATATGTCAACAGGACAGAAAAGAAGGCCAGTGTGA
The DNA here is from genome assembly GCF_016509475.1 of Prionailurus bengalensis. Classification (NCBI taxonomy): domain Eukaryota; kingdom Metazoa; phylum Chordata; class Mammalia; order Carnivora; family Felidae; genus Prionailurus; species Prionailurus bengalensis. The sequence continues at coordinate 16,117,958 of NC_057352.1, read as the reverse complement.
TGGGATCTAAGTCAGGGATGGGGAGAGGCATCAGGAGACTGGCAGGGACCAGAGCCTGAGGGGCTTGTGGGCGAGCAGATGAATTTAGATTTTATTCTAATTCAGTAAGGAGCCACTGGGGAGATCTCAGCCAAGAAGCGACAGGAGCTGATGTTCATGGTATCTATTAATCACATAGAGTTCCAGAGCCATCCCCTGTCCCAAACCTACCAGTGCTCATGGTGACTCATCTGTCATTTTTACTTCCTTTTTTGGTGGGGTGGCTGGTCAGGCAGATTGCAGGACAGATAGACAATAGTCCAGCCTTTACCTGCAGTACTCACAGGGGGTGGAGGAATGTGTTTAATGACACCACAATGGACAAGTCAGCCAGCCAGATTCTGAAAGTGGGTTGCATGACCTCATTCCTTCCACAAGTAAATAGCATCAAAATAAAGGTGATGGGGGGGATGGAGGGGGACAGTAAAGAATAGAAGAGACTTAAGAAATATTATCTGCCAAATTAGAGTAGGGATCTTGTTTGAATCCTGATTTGAGCAAACCAACTCTAAAAGAAACCTTTGAGACACTGGGGGAAATGTAATGCAGATATGAGGTATTACATGATATTGAAGAATTCTTGTTAATCTAGATGGGTGTGATGAGAGTATTTTGGGTTAATTTTTTAAAGGCTTAACTACTAGGAGGGGCTCAGTTGGTTAGGCATCTAGTTCTTGATTTTGGCTCAGGTCATGATGTCATGGTGAGATCAAGCCCCACATTGGGCTCTGCACTGACAGAGTGGAGCCTGCTTGGGATTCTCTCTCCCTCTCTCTTTGCCCCTCCCTGGCTTGCAAGCAAGTGTGTGTGCTCACTCTCTCTCTCTCTCAAAATAAATAAACATTAAAAAAAATAAAATAAAGGCCTTGACTGCTAGATATGAGCTGATACCTGGGACATACTCTAAAATATTCTGTCAAAAAAAAAAAGTGTAGGAGTGGGTGGGTAGATGAAACAGAAATGGCGAATAGTTAATGGTTGTTAAAGCTTGTCGGGTGCTCAATAAATACACTATTCTGCTTTGGGTATGTTTTTTAAAATATTTTGTTTAAGTTTATTTATTTTGAGAGAGAATGTGTGTGCACAAGTTGGGGAGGAGCAGACAGAGAATCTCAAGCAGACTCTGCACTGTCAGTGCAGAGCCCACTGTGGGGCTCATACTCACAAACTGTGAGATCTTGACTTGAGTCAAAATCAAGAGACGGACTCTTAACCGACTGAGCCACTCAGGCACCCCTGCTTTGGGTATGTTTGAAATTTTCTCTAATAAAAAAAAATTTTTTTTTTTTTCATTTTTTTTTTTTTCAACGTTTATTTATTTTTGGGACAGAGAGAGACAGAGCATGAACGGGGGAGGGGCAGAGAGAGAGGGAGACACAGAATCGGAAACAGGCTCCAGGCTCCAAGCCGTCAGCCCAGAGCCTGACGCGGGGCTCGAACTCACGGACCGCGAGATCGTGACCTGGCTGAAGTCGGACGCTTAACCGACTGCGCCACCCAGGCGCCCCATAAAAAATTTTTTAAATGAGTATGAAGCTGTCAGACAAAAAGTTTCTCTGGGAACAGTAACATCACATCTCACCTTTGCCTTCTCTCCTTTTTCAGCATGGCAGGGAAGACAGCCCAGCAGCCTGCTGGCCCTCACCCACATCTACTGCTTGCTCTGTCCTGCTGAGCCGCCCAGTCTGGAGACCCTAGGACAGCACCTGCCTCCTGAGGTTGTCCTGGCTCGGTTGTCCACAGCGATGGTGGAGAACTGGACTCCACAGGCTCACAACCTTCCCGTCAGGCTTCAAGGGCCAGCATCCTTCATCCTGGGACTGGCGGCCCTGAACAATGGCTGAGGGCCAGGGGACCCCATAAAGTTACTCGGCAGCTCACGGGAGCCAGTAGCACTCCAGTGCCCGTGGACTATGACCACCTATCGGCCCATTCCCAGTGATGGTGTGGATCTGGCAGCCAGTTGTGGGGCCAGGGGGGCCGATGTCCTCCCCGGGCCACACACAGGGGACTATGCTCCCATGGGATTCTGGGTTCAGAACGGGGGCATGCCGCAGTCCATTGGTGAGAGCCCAGTCAGCGCCACCACCCGCCCCAGTCCCACCACCCCTGCAGTGCCCAAGATGGGTGTGCGCGCAAGAGTGGCGGACTGGCCGCCCAAGCGGGACGCCCTGAGAGAGCAGAACAACCCAAGCCCCTCACAGGACGCAGACGGCACGAAGGCCACAAAGGTGGCCCATTCCATGAGGAGCGTACAGAACGGACAGCCTCCTGTCAGCACCCCGGCTTCCTCAGTGCCCAAAGCCTTCCACAGACTCTCCAGGAGAAGGTCCAAAGATGTGGAATTCCAGGACGGGTGGCCCCGGTCCCCCGGCAGGGCCTTCCTCCCCCTGCGGCACCGCAGCAGCAGCGAGATCACCCTCAGCGAGTGTGACGCGGAGGACGCGGGGGAGCCGCGGGGACCCCGGCACACAGGGGCCCTGCCCCTCTTCCGCGAGTACGGCAGCACGTCCTCCATCGATGTGCAGGGCGTGCCGGAGCAGAGCTTCTTCGACATTCTCAACGAGTTCCGCAGCGAACAGCCGGAGGCCGCGGGCCCCCAGCCCCTCAGTGAGCTGCTCCAGGCTGATCCGGGGCCCCACGTCCCGGGGGGCGGCGGCGGAGCCAAGGGGGACCCCCGCAACGGGCAGCCCGCCAAGGACAGCCTCCTGGTGCTCCAGCCCGCCAAGGAGAAGGAGAAGGCCCGCAAGAAGCCCGCGCGCGGCCTGGGCGGCGGGGACGCGGCCGACTCGTCCATCTTCCGGAAGCTGAGGAGCGGGAAGACGGACGGCGAGGCCGGCCGGGCCCTGGGGGAGGCCGAGGAGGGCCGGAGCCCCCCGGAGGCCGGCCGCCCGTGGGTCTGCCAGAAGAGCTTCGCCCACTTTGACGTGCAGAGCATGCTGTTCGACCTCAACGAGGCGGCCGCCAACAGGGTGGCCACGGCGCAGCGGCGCAACACCACCACGGGCGCCTCGGCCGCCTCCGCCACGGCCGCCCTCTCGGCGTCGCGGGCCCACGGCCTGGGCGGCCTGGACGCCGCCTTCCCCAGCACGGAGGACCTGAACTGCAAGGAGAACCTGGAGCAGGACCTGGGCGACGACAACAGCAACGACCTGCTGCTCAGCTGCCCGCACTTCCGCAACGAGATCGGCGGCGAGTGCGAGCGCAACGTGAGCTTCTCGCGGGCGGCCGTGGGCTCCCCGGGCGGCAGTGGCGGCGAGGGCCGCCCCGCCGAGCCCGCCCTCAGCGCGCACCGCACCAACGCCAGCATCTCGGTGCTGGAGGTGCCCAAGGAGCAGCAGAGGACGCAGAGCCGCCCACGGCAGTACAGCATCGAGCACGTGGACCTGGGCGCCCGCTACTACCAGGACCACTTCGTGGGCCGAGGTGACCGGGGGGGCGGGTGGCAGCGGCTTGTCCCCGGGACCCCCGCCGCTCGTGCATTCCCTATGTGCGCCCAGCCACCCACCCGGGATTCAGTGAGCGGAGCCTCATCTGGCGCTTAGCTTGACGCCTCACGTGGGGCTCAGCACGCCAAACCCTTGAGCCACGGGAAACAGTAGATCCGCATGTACTTAGCAACCGTGTGCTGGGTTCAGCTAGGTGACAGGCACTGTCTAGAGCCTGAGGATACAGTATTGACTAGCTTAAAATCAAGATCTTGTCTTCCCAGCACTTGGGGGGCGGGGGGGGGGGGGGAGCAAGACAAAAAAAAAAACTTGATTAATGTGCAAAATATATAATGCAGCATAGGGTGGCAAGTGCTATGGAGAAACATAAAGTAAGGGAGAGGGAAATCGTGTCAAGGTCAGAGGCTTCGCTTACAATAGGGAATGGTTTGGGAGGACCTCCTAGGTAGTTAAGTACAGAGCTGAAGGAAGGAGCTGTGTGGAGCTTGGGGACAGTGTTCCCGCACAGGGAAGAGCAAGTTCAATAGTCCTGAAACACTAAAGGAGGAGGGAGGAGGCCAGTGTTGCTGGGACAGAGTGGCTGAGAGAGTGTGGCAGGAGCTGAGGGAGAGAGGTGACGAGGCACATAGTGTGGGACTTTGTGAGTCATGGCGAGGACTCTCACTGTCTTTGCCCTGAGTGAGATGGAGCCATAAGAGAGTTCTGAGGAGCAGAGAAGGCCCTGAAGTGACTCAGGTGTTCACAGCCTCCTCCTGGGGGACAGATGCTGGGGGAGGGGGAAGCAGGGAAGCCAGGGAGGAGGCTGCTGTAGTAATCCAAGCAGGAGAGGATGATGGACACATCCAGGTTGGGAGCCCATGAGTGCGGGACTAAGCAGGCAGGTTCTGGATCCCCTCTGAAGGTGGAGCTATTGATGTTTAGAAAGTGTTAACACGAGGGAGACATGGGCTTCCTGCATCATTAGGTTCATTAGTGCTGGTGGGACAATTTGAGGAGACAACACAGCATCGTGCAGAGAACCCAGGCAGCTACAGGAGCCGGGCAGGGCTGGGGCAAAGGGCAGCTCCTGCTCAGCTCCAGCTCACTGTTGTCATGCAGGAAATACAGGCAAACCCAGTGTTGCCAGCCTTTCCGATTTTTCAAGATTCTCCTGAAATGAACCTTTTTTTTTTTTTTTAATGCGGATTCTCCTAATTTTTAAATGCTGACAACTGTATTGGTTTAGAATTGCTCATAACTGCCAGTGACAGACTTTAACTACATAGAAGCTTATTTCTATGATATAAAAAAGTCTGGAGGTCAGCAGCCCAGGGCTGGTATGGTTACTCCTCAGCATCAGTGGAATGCCATCCTTAGTGCATGGCCTCCAGCCCTCAGGTGGTCTCCTGGTCCAAGATGGCTGCTGCAGCTCCAGCTGTCGCATCCATATTTCCAGGCAAAGAAAGAGGAAAGGGTAAGGGCAAAAAGGCAGATCTCTTGTCAAACCACCTCCCTTTAAAAAGCTTTCTCAGAAGCCCCATCCAGCCACTGCTGCTTATTGACCACTCCTATCTACAAGGCAGGCTGGGAAATACAGGTTTTCAACTAGACAAATCCCCTTTTCCTCCCCTAAGAATAGAGGGTTTTTCTTGAAAAGAAGGGCAGAATAGAATGGATAGGCAGCTAGTACTCCACAGCAACTATTTAAAAAAATTGTTTTCAGCCAGTGTCCTAGTCAAACCTAACAAATTTCAACTAAGTCATTCCACAGGGCTCAGAGTGTGTGCAGGCTCTGGAGCTCCAGCATTGGAGTCCAGACAGCCCTGGGTTCAGGGTGCCTGTGTCATAGCTTATTAGCTTTTATGACATATTTCACCCCTGGGACTCTGTCCTCACGTGAGGAATGGAGACGATTGTAGCAGCATCGCATGTCCCAAAACAAAAGGACACAGAAATCGAAAATGAAAGGATGGAGAAAAAGAAAGTTCCAGACAGTTGCTAATGAGAAAAGTTGTGAATGTTTGTGCACCTGGCAACCTGGGTTAGGGGGATATAAATGAAAAACAGATAAGGCTACAGGGAGAAGTAAACAATCAGCTGACAGGGTCTCTCTGAAATTCACCCATCTAGTGGACAAGAAATCAGGCTGTAGAGGATTTGGATGACTCAGTCAAAACCTGATTCTACATTTTTGTACCTAGCCAACAGAGAACACATTGTTTCCAACTCACATATAGAAATACCGACACAAGATTGGTGAGGATCAAATAAGATTGTACATTAAAGCACTTAGTTCTTCATTGGGCAGATAGTAAGTACTCACTAGGGAGCTTTATTTAAAAAAATTTTTTTTTCTTTCAAAATTGGACTTCTTGGTAGCCCTGGAAGTTTATAAATTCCTCATCGGTCATTGTTCAGTGAGTGCCTGCCGTATGCCAGGAATGCAGGGCGCTGGGTACGCGTCGGGAGAAAACAAAACAGGACAAGCCCTGCAGATGTTTAGGAATGAACCGATTATCTGTGGAGCAGATACTGCTTATGCTCTCTGACCTGCTGGGGAGATGGTTTAACCCAGTGCAGGTACTGGTCTGACTGGCACCGTTAATTAACACATTATTTAGGCCTTCGATAAGCTTTTGGTTCACTAAAAGCATCTCATGAGAACAGGAACCATCAGCTAAATATTCAGAGCACCGGGATGGGAAGGAATTTCTGGCAAGGGGTGGATGTTGAGTTGAGTCAAGACAGGCTGCCGGTGGGTATCCACCACAAGCAGGAAACACTTGGGTTTCACATTGGAAAATACTGTTTGCTGGAAGGATTAGAAAACAGCAGCATGTTATAGAGAAAGGGGGAGACAGCTGCTGTTTAGGGGAGAGAACACGAGACTTGCTCCATGATTCGGTGGCTCTATTGAGGGAGGGAAGAGAGTAGCGTTTAAGTATCCTAGGTGTGTAGAAGCATGGTTGGATAAAAGCGATGCTTGGGGACTTGAATCATGGTCCCTTTTCTGTGACAAACATCACGCCCTGGGATGATAAGAGCTAGCATTTCTTTTGTGCTTACTGTGTACTTGGCTCTGTGCTAAGTGCTTCACGCCTGTTAACCTATTTGATCCTCACAACTGTGCTGAGAGGTGTGTCCAGCCTTACTGCTCCCGTTTTCCTGATGAAAATGCTGTGGAGTGCCTTGGCCTGGGCCATCCATCTGACCTAGTGGCAGACACCCTGGATTTGAGTCCTGCGAGCAGCGCGGTAGAATAGAACCTTAACCACTTCACAGGGCTAGTTGGCAGCTGAGCTAATGACGGACGTTTGCAAATCTGGGATAACCATAGGCTCTGTTTTTTACGTGCCAGACACTGTGCTAAGCATTTAATATTTGTAGTCTCATTTCACCCTCACCTCACATCGACTCGATGAGTTATGGGTAGTGTCAGGGCGCCCGTTTTTCGGATGGAGGAACTGAGGCTCAAAAAAGTTCTGTGACTTGGCTGAGGTGGCACAGTCAGGTCTTGCCGTCAGTCTCTCTGTCGAGTGTGGCCATGACCAGGCGGGAGGTTTGCATGAGCAGGATCCCGCGGGTTGCCCAAGAACCTGCCCCGGGCATCACCCCTCCTTCCCAGAGAACTCACTCTGAACGCTTCCCTCTCAGAACATGCCAATTACTTTGGTGTGGACGAGAAACTGGGGCCAGTGGCTGTGAGCATCAAGCGGGAGAAGTTGGAGGACCACAAGGACCACGGGCCTCAGTACCAGTACAGGATCATCTTCCGGACCCGTGAGGTAAGTCGCATCACCGTTATTAGTTTACGTAAATTACAGCTCGATAGCCCCTCACCCTCTGTGAGCTCTTACTCTGTGGTAGGTGCTTCCCCTGCTTCACCTCACGCAGTCCTCCTAATAACCTCCCGAGAGCACTTCTGTTCGTCTCTCCATTTTACAGAAGAGAAGACTAAGACTCAGAGAAATGAAGTGACTTGTATGGGCTCAGTGAATAAGGGGCCAGGCCAGGACTGGGATCTTGGAGAGCCCACAATACTTACATTGTACAAGAGATTCACTCTGGTTAGAATAGGAAATAAAGGGAGACGTGTAAGGGATCCTTTCAGGATCATGAGATGTCCTGCAGAATGGAAAGAATTAAGGCAGCAAGCCTCAGGCACGGCAGGAATTGGGGAATCTCAGCCACAGCAGGCACTGCTGTTGGTGCCGCTCAGCTCAAAACACTCGCAGCGCTTTCAAGTCTGAGTAGAGAAACCCGTTGTCCTGGTTTGGGCAGAGGAGGTCTTCCCCTAGACTAAATATCAGCCGTGGCTAGGGAGCAAGGCCTGCTGGGGGCATCCTGCTCAATTAGGACTCTCAATTGTAATTGACAGAAATCTACTTCTAACTGGTTCAAGCCAGAAATAGAATTTTTCGGTTTATATAACTGCAAATCCAGGCGGGGTAGGGCTAGCTTCAGGCATAGCTGGATCTAGGCACTCAAATAATGTCACCGTATTCTGCTTCCAGACCGCTCTGTTCCCCTAAGCTCTGCTTTTTTGCATTGTGAATGTCATTCTCTTCTCTTCTGCCACCAGCAAGCTCTCTCCATGTCATGGGAAAATGGAGACTGGCTGCTCAGCTCTTCTACATCTTTGTACGTCTCCTCCACAAGGAAGAGACACTTGCTGCCAAATCTGTGGGAAGGACTCTGACTGGCTCTGCTTGGATCACGTGTGCTCCACTGGGACAGGGCAGCACGCTGTAATTGACAGTTCAGTCGGAATCACCTGGGGGGGGGGGCAGTTCTTCTGCCAAGAGGGGCGCTAGGCCAGCAAAAACAGCAGACTTCCAAAAGACCCAAGTAAGGAAGAGCTTTCCAGGAAAGGGGTGGTAGTCAGCTGGGCAGGCCCCCCAAAGTGGGTCTCCTTCAGCCCTGCATTGCCCCATCCGCCTTGTTCCTGGCCTTTGCCCAGGTCCGGTGGGACCCCAGCAGCCTGCTGCTGCCGCCAAGGACTTTGGGTGTGAGGCCAGCTGAGCCTGGACGTCATCCAGACTGGCAGATGGTACACCGAGGGCCCTAGCCCCATCCCCTCACGAAGACCCTCTTGCTGAGGGGGAGTGGGATGACACAGAGGCTTTGTGGCAGCTTAGAGGAGGCAGTCCCACAGCGCCCCCACAGGTCGTCACCAGCACCTCTGTCACCCAGCCCCTTCCCTCTCCTCACCTTTCTGGCCAGATGAGCACTGGGGCAGAATGTGACGGGACAGCTCACATGGCATCAGATTGTGTCACGACATCTGGGGAACTGCTGGGTGAAATAACAAACACTAGTAAATAATATTTTATTACAACTGCCGTGACATTGCGGATCTACTTAATAACACTGTGTCGGATGTTTTCTTTACCCTTTATGTACATTCATTCACTTAAGTGTCACGACAGTTCTGTGATGAAGGCACGGTTGTCCTCATTGACAGATGATGAAACAAGGCACTGAGAGGTTGAGGGCTTTGCCCAAAGCAGCATCCAGTAAGTGGCAAGCGGAAGAGTCGGCCTGCTCTCTAGCCCCACTCGGCTGCCTCTGGGATTCCACTGACGGGGCTCAAAACTGCACAGCAGACCCATTGATGAGTTACAAACTCAGCTTAGTGCCAGCACTTTTGTGCTATTGTTTCTTATTAATAAAAATGGAATATGTAGAATGAATTTTTAAAATACCGGCCTGCACTGCATGTACTGGGAGTCATGAGACTTGGGTGCGGGGATGTTGGGTCAGGGTATATTGTTTCTGCTGTGGTTCCTATTCAGTGAGTTTGAAACCGGCTCAGTGCTGCTCCTGCCTTGTGCCTGCTTCCACGCACTTCCTAGCCCCAACACCCACAAAACGAGCCTCCAGTCCCCCCCCCACCCCCACCCAGGATCGGCATGAGGCTCTTGAGGCCCCAGGACACAGGTCCAGGATTCATCCACACGGCAGAGATTCACTCAGCACCACTACCTGCCATCCCTGCTGCACTCTTGTGGGGGAGGCAGACAATACACACGTACTTTGATAAATTACACAATGTGGTAAGTGATGACAAGGTAGAAAGTCAAGCAAGGAAGAGATAAGTGTAAGGGGCGGTTCAGTGTTTAGGCAGAATGGTCAAGGGACGTATCACTGGGAAGATAACATTTGAGTAATGACCTGAAGGACATGAGAGAAGGAGCCATGTGGACATCTAGAACAAGAGCATTCCAGGCAGAGGGAACAGCCATTGCAAAGGTGCTGAGGCATGATCACATCTGGCACATTGGAGACCTGGTATGGATTCCTAGTTCAGCCATTCACCAGCTGTGAACCTGTACACCTGGCTTCTCCTCTCAGAGCCTCAGTTTCCCTCTTGGGAATCCCAGTCTTCCCACAGTCCCTACAATCCCTATAGTCATGGATCCAGTGGGGTTACACATTAGGCAGTGCTTGGCCTGGCACTTGGGAAGACCCCAGTGAAGTTAGCCATCGGTAAGGGTCTCAGTCTACTGTCCCCTTGTCACATTCCAGGCAGCCCTGTGAATTTTGGCCCACCATGAGGTTCACAGCCACAACCAGGCCTTTTTCTAACCCCACATGCATGCAGGCTCATCCCCGAGCCCAGCTCCTGGTGGAGCTGCCCTACTGGGCACTCAGGCCTGAGGACCTCATCACCTGAGTTGGAGGGCGGGCAGTGGCCAGCAAGGTTTGCCGTGCCTCTTCCTCAAGCCCTTCCTATCATGGCAACAAGGTGGACAATCCACAGCCCCCAGTAGTAACAACAACAGTATCCACAATAATAGCTAACACTTTTAACACACATTCTTGCCAGACAGTGTCCTAAATGTTTTATATGCGTGAAGCCCAAATCTTCTCAACAGTCTTATGACATGGGTCCCATTATTCCCATTCTACAGATGAGGATGGGAGGCTAAAGCCCAGGGAGATCATCATTTGTCAGGGTCACCAATGGCAGAGCTGGGACATGGACCAAAGCTTCCCGGGGCCTGGGCCCAGGCTCTTAACCACTCAGCACACTGCCTGTGGGGTCGAGTCTGAATTCTAGCTCTGGGAATGGACAGCCCTGGGTTCAGTCCAGTTCTGCCACTTACTAACCATGTGACCTTGGTTTTTTACTAACCATGTGATCATGTTGGCTTTACCGCTGGATTCAGTTTCTTTATCTGTGAATGGGCTCTGTGCTGTTTGTTCCCTGTCTCCTAGAGCGGCAGGGAAGGTTCTCATGGACTCGCACACATGAGGTGGTAGCCTGAGGCTGTAAGGCAGTGAGTACTCCAAGTGGTAGATGCTACTACGAGCCTGGACTGTCACTGTCCCCACCACCCCCCGCCAGGGTCCGAGGGCCATGCCGGGAACCAAAGGTGGAGTTCACGGGCAGAGTTCTATCCTCCTGTCCACATGTACATATCTTAGGCTCCCATAAACCAAGGTGTGGGGTCCAGGGTGAAGGGCTTGGGCTGTTTTCCAGGCCAGCAGGCTGGCCCGCCCCAGATGGCCACCCCCGGCCGCTGAGCAGACAGTCGAGTGGGCCCATATCTCCCGGCAGATGGGTTGTGAGCGTTGGCAGCACTGAGCTTCCCGCCAGGGCAGGAACAGACTTGGAGCTGGGCTCTGGCATCACACGCCTGAACAGCGCCCCCCTCCCCCCGCCCCGCCCAGCCTGGACAGGACGAGCCCTGGCCTGAGCCCCTTGCTGGCGTGTCTCTCCCAGGACATAGGAAAACCCCAGGCAACCAGGGACGGTCTGGCCTCCAAGCCCAACAAGTCCCCCTTAGCCCAGCAAACGTGAGTTTTTGACTGGCCTTGATTTTGTTAGGGTTAGAGGTTTGGATTTGTCATTTCTTTTTTATTTAAAAAGTAACAGTCGCTCATTAAGAATTTAAGTATATAAGTAAGTGTACAAAGTAGAAAAGGGAGAGTCTCCTATTAAGTGAAAAAAGCAAGTATAATAGTGTGAATCGACTAGGACTTCATTTGTATTCAGTAGGTAACTCTGATCGTCTGTGTGTGTGTGTGTGTTTATGGAAATAATCTCCAAAGCATATTGTTAAGTGGGGAGAAAAGTCAACTATAGCTTCCTATTAAAGGTGAAATGTAAATTCTTAACTATGCATATGGTTTTGTACAAATACATTTGACACGTGTATAGATAATAATGGCTAACATGTATTGAGCGCTCACTGGATGCCAGATACAAAGCTGGGCACTGTATGTGGATTATCTTATTGAATCTTTACAGCCCTTTGAGAGAGTCATTATCCGCATTTTATAGATGAGGAAAAAGGCACAGAGAAATTAAGCAACTTGCCCAGGGTTACACAGTTAAGGAATGGGTAGAGTCAGGACTTGAATCCAGGCAGACAGACTCCTAAGTGACCTCCCAGGAGAAGTCCCCGACGCGTGCACCCACCGCCCAGCAGAGAAAAATGCATCTAAGTCAGGAGCCGACAAAGAACAACCTGTGCAAATAGAAACCTCCCTGCATACATGGCCTTGAGACTTTTCTATGGCTCATGTGACTGCTTATCCTCAGCGAGATGATGCCAGATTTCGTTGAGGATGAGGTCACACAGGGCCTTGCAGGCTGAGCAGGGTGTATAGATTTTACTTGGAGAGAAATGGGAAGCCACTAGCCCATTCTGCACAGAGGAGAGGCGTGGTCTGACTCAAGCTGCTGCAGGAAGAGTGGCCTGGGCCGGGGTGGCAGTGGTGTGGGAGCAGGGAGACCAGGAGGCAGCTATCATCATAGGCCAGGTAGGCGATGATGACAGACAGGACCAGGTGGAGAGTAGAGATGGCCACTCGTCGTGCCCTGCCAGTGCCCTACTTAATCTCCCCAGCAGAGAAGGCAAAGCTGGGAGCTTTTCAAGTAGTGGCTTTTGGTCAAGTCTTCAGAGCCAAAATGTGACAGTAGGCCACCTGTCTCTAGAGTGGGAGAAAGACTGAGGTGCAGGACCATGCTTCTGCTTGGCCCCAGCAGAGGGCGCTGCGGGCCAGTGTCAGCAGGATACAAAAACAGATCCAATTGGTGCATTGATTGAAACCCACAATCCCAGGGCCTCCCAGACTGGCAGGGCAAAGCATCCAACATGGTTGCTTTTCATGATCTGTTTCAAGACTACTGTCCTTAGGATAAAAGCGACTTGTTTTTTTATTAATTACCAAGGCTACAGCTGGGAACTCCAGAACACAAGATCACTCCATTCCTTCCATGCATGCCTCTTGCCCAGGTCCTATTTGGCAAGCTGTATGCTTAGAGGCAATGCCGTGACACATTATTTTTGCCATCTCTTGTGTCTGTTGACTTAGGACAGGCATGTTTTTCCAGGTACTACTGATTAATCCTTCTTAGTCTTTTTTTTTTTTTTTTGAGAGAGCGACAGAGCACAAGCAGGGAGGGGCAGAGAGAGAGACACACAGAATCCGAAGCAGGCTCCAGGCCCTGAGCTGCAGCACAGAGCCCTAGGCGGGGCTTAGACCTGTGAACCACAAGATTGTGACCTGAGCTGAAGTCAGATGTTTAGCCAACTGAGCCACCCTGGCATCTCATCCTTAGTCTTTATATCATAGCTTCAAGTATATTTTGGGTGCTTGTAGCAATCCCCTGAGGGGGGATGTTTTTCCCGGTATTGCTGCAAATACCCTGTCATGCTGCCTTGCTGGGGCTGGAGCTGCGTGCCTGGCCCTGGGCATGGCATCACCTGATGGTCAGCTCACGTTGTGGGTAGAGAAGCCTGAGCTGGTACAAGTGAGGACCTGAAGCCACAGGGACTCTCGGGGCTAGCGGGACATGAATTGGTACAACCACTTGGAATACTTGGGCAGTTCAGGAAAATTAAAGATGAACATGCCCAGTGAAAAGAAAATTTGTTCATGTGCAATAAGAGGCGCTCCTATGAGTGTTCCTAACAGCAGTGTTCATAGTTGTCCAACACTGGAAGCGGTTTCCGTGCTCAACAGTAGAATGGAATAAATCCGTTGTGGCAATACAGCCGCTTCTCACAGCAACGTGGCCACTCTCATATCCACAGCATTGAGAGAAACAAGCCAGATATAAAAGAATACAAACTGCCTGAAGCTCCAAAACAGGCAGAAATAAATTCTGGAGTTTGAAGTCAGGGTGGAGTTGCCTTTGGGGAGGAGGGAAGGAGTTTTGGGGGGCTGAAAATACTTTTTTGACTTGGTGGGGATTACCTAGGTGTTCACTGTGTGATCATTCCTTTAGGTATGCTTCCATGTGTTGAGTACTTTTCTGTATGAGGATGTACCTCACAGCCAAAAATAAAAATAAAACACTGTCAACGGCGAAAGCTGTAAGTTTTGGAAAATTCAGGGCTGCGTGGGAATCCTGGTTTAGTCACTTAGCTGTGGTGACCTTGGAGAAGGCACCTAACCTCTCGGAGCTTCAGTTTTCTTATCTGCAACATGGAGATGATAAAACCTCCCCCTGAACAGACGTGTGCACGTAATTAGGTAATTACTGTTGTACCACTGCACCTTCATAAATGCGACTTTGTTAGAAAGGTATATCAGTTAGAAACTGCTTTGCCTGTAGAGTAAACCTGAAGACCTGAGTAACCATAGCTAAAACAAATAGAGGGTTATTTTAATTCTCTAACAAGAAGCCTGGAGGTGGGCAGCTGCAGAGATTGACTTCTGGTTTTCTTGTTGTCTTTTCCTCGCAAACACAAGATGGCTGCCACAGCCCCAAACATCTTACCCTCACACCAGTGTCCTTAGCAAGAAGAAATGGGCTGGTGGAAAGGGGCTTTTCTTTAACGAAGGGAAGCAAATGTGTCCAAGAAGTCCTTCCCCAGCTGAATTCCCCTCACATTTCATTACCTGTAGCTAGTCATGTGGCCAGCTATAGGAAAAACATGGAAAGCACCATCTGGGAAAGTGAAATGAGTTGGCCGTGATTGGCCTGACTAAAAGTTTTCAATCCTGGCTACACAGCAGAATCATTTGAATGGCACTGAAAAGGGGTGTGTGTGTGTGTGTGTGTGTGTGTGTGTGTGTGTGTGTGTTTGTGTATAAGTATACATTGGTATAAGTATGAATACGCATGTGCACATGTATGTAGATGCCTGGGCCCCACCACAGACCAACCGTGTTAGTACAGTAATATGTTCACACGTGTTGTAATGAAGACAATGTTTGTTGAGGGTTTGCCTTGTGGAGCCTGTTTTATTCATTATACATCTTACTAGCTGACATAATCTGTGTCCCCACTTAAATGCCAGTCGGTGAAGACCAGTTGGGTCTTTGTTTTGTTTGCCGCACCCAGAACAGGGCTAGGTCTCGGGGGCACGTAGTCAGTATTTGTTGACGGATGAAGGTGTGCTCCATCCGTTGTCTCATTGACTCATCCACTTAATCCTCCCGGCGCTCTTCTGGGCTTTGATGCCGTCACCCTACCATTTCGTGAAAGAGAAGCTGAGGCCCAGAGATCTGAAGGCGCTTGCTCAAGATCACACAAGCAGGAGGCGGCAAGCTCAAGTCCTGGTCCAAACCCCGGGCTGGCCCTGGGACCCAAGCTTCTCTGACCATCGCACACGTTGCTCTGAGAATTGGACACCCTCATGGGCTCTTGTTCCTTCCTGGGTCCTGAGAGCCTCCTGACCTCTTCTTTCCCTCAAACAGCTCATCACCCTGCGGGGATCCATCCTGGAGGACGCCACACCCACAGCCACAAAGCATGGGACGGGGCGGGGCCTGCCCCTGAAGGATGCCCTGGAGTATGTCATCCCCGAGCTCAACATCCACTGCCTGAGGCTGGCTCTCAACACGCCCAAGGTGACCGAGCAGCTGCTGAAGCTCGACGAACAAGGGGTGAGCCGGGGTTCTGGGTGGGGGGCCCCTCAGACCGTAGCCTGCAGCCCCATCCTGGTACTTCTTTCTGTCTTGGTCTTTTTTTTTGTTGTTGTTCTTTTTTCCAAGAATAGAAACCCACCTAACCTAGTTTAGGTAAAAAGAGGGGTCTCTTAATCAAATTCCAAGGGAGCCAAGAGCAAGAATATGACTGGGTCTCAGGAGGAAAATGGTCTGGGGATGAGACAGCCACCAGGTTTCATGGTGGGGAACAGGCTAGGGGGTGTGTTCCCATCTCTGCACACTGGCTCCCTTTGCTTCTCCGTCCTCCCACAGCTCCCAGAGTTTCTGTGAGAATAACAGCCAC
The DNA here is from genome assembly GCF_016509475.1 of Prionailurus bengalensis. NCBI lineage: Eukaryota > Metazoa > Chordata > Mammalia > Carnivora > Felidae > Prionailurus > Prionailurus bengalensis. The sequence continues at coordinate 16,102,295 of NC_057352.1, read as the reverse complement.
GTGCAGACCCCAGCTAGCTGACTCTTGGTCCCAGGAGAGCCTCTGACTGGCCCGCGCTTAGGTCAGGTGTCTGTCAAGGTCCAGTCACCAGTGACCAGGAGAATGAGATACATAAAATAAACATGTGGTCACCGAGGGCCCACTCCCTGAAAACAGTTGACTGCACCGAGCCCTGAGCCCTGGAGAATTTCCTTTTGCCAAGTCTTAGCCAGTTCCAGTCCACCTCCTGTGGGCAGCCAGCCAAGGCAACGGTGTCTTAATTCTTGAGAGCGGCGTGGCCCTCCGTAGAGAGAACGAGAGCGGGCTGTGCGACACCTTGTTGTGCCTCTCTGGAATGGGAGGGAAGGGGAGGGACAACTGGGATGTGCCCCCCACACCTTTCTCCCTCTTCTCTGGCTGCGGCCCCGAGTTTTTGTGTGACCCCAGGAGCTCCCTGGGCACCGCGCCTGAGAAAGCCCCTTTTTCCCCTCCCTCTGACGTCTCCACCTGGCCCGCCTCTGCAGCTGTGCCGGAAACACAAAGTGGGCATCCTCTACTGCAAGGCTGGCCAGAGCTCGGAGGAGGAGATGTACAACAACGAGGAGGCCGGCCCCGCCTTTGAGGAGTTCCTCTCCCTGATCGGGGAGAAGGTCTGCCTGAAGGGCTTCACCAAGTACGCCGCCCAGCTGGATGTCAAGAGTAAGTGGCACAGTGGCCTCGTGGGGGAACCAGTGGGATCCCGGTGGACCACCACCCCACGCCCACCCCAGGGGCAAACGTCACAAGGCCTGATGATACCTGGGTAAGGACGCAGAGCCGTGGGAGCTCTCAGACTCTGCTGACGGGGGTGCAGAGAGTGCGACCGCTTTGGAAAACAGTATGGCACGTTCTAGTAAAGTTTAAAGACCCACCTACCCTGTGAGTCAGCAGTTGCGCTCCTAGACATGTCCTCTGGGAACTCATGCACATGTGCGTTGGGAGATGTCCTGAATATTCATAACCACCAGTGCTTGGATGGTGCCCAGCGTGCACGGGCAGAATTGTGGTATTTCGTGCGGCAGAGAGCTGTGTGGCAATGACAGCAGTGAACTAGAGCTGCAGGCGTCAGCCTGGACGAAGGCCACGCACTTGATGTTGAGCGTGGACAGGGGGCCTCACAAAAGCAGGTGCCGAAAGATGGCTTTTATTCAACAGTGTATTGTCTGGGGGGTTGTTCTGACGTACGAAAACTACAGAAAAGCAAGGCCGTGACGGACATGACGTTCAAGGTAGTGGTTGCCTCCAGGGCGAGTGTGGCTATAACTAGGAAACGATACTCACATTTTCACAAGAGTATTGGTGGCAGGCGGTCTGTTTCTTAAGGCAGGTGCGAGGTACAACATACTCGTTCTGGCATTTCCACACATAAATATGCATCTGTATGCATAATATGTTTATATATGATCTATAGGATTAAAATGTGTCCTGGCAGTTTTGGGGGGTTGGAAGAGTGATGTTGTAAATTGGCGTCACGGCTCCCTATGGGAAGGACCCCTTAGAGGTGAGCTGTAGCTGGGATAGTTGCTTAGGCTGAGTCGGGCCCTGAGTGATGGGGCTGTGGCTTGATCACTGGCTCTTCACCTTACCTGGCCATGCCTCAGTTTCCTCATCTGGAGAAGGGAGGCCCAGATGAGGAGACCACGTTTAGAGACATGAATGAAGTGTTAGGCGGGTGCTTATGGCTGTTGTCTGTTGAAGGAAGCAGTGGGAGGAATGAGCCATTGCTCGTTTAGGGGTGTTGGACCAGTGGCTTTGGCGGTCTCTGCCTCCGTTTCCTCATCTGTAAAGTTGTGTTTACCTCGGGAGCGCGGTGTTGAACTATCTTAGTGAGCCCTCGCTCTGTGTCAGACCCTGGACCTGCCCGGCCTCCCCGAGCTGCCTGCATCCTGTCCGCTCCTGGCGCTCTGGAAGCCCGCAGCGGGAGTGGTTCCACTGGTGATTCCTTCAGCGTGGGGGCAGTGTGCTCAGAAAAAGGAAGCGGACACTTACTGTCCGCCTTCTCAGACAGGTGCCTGCTCCTGAGGGTCAGCGTCCTGCACGAAGTGACGGCCATAGTCTTTCCCCCCGTCCCCGAGTTGGCCGTGAGCGTCAGATGCTGGCACAGTGCCTCACAGAGAATCAGCACTCGAGGGCACACCAGCCGCTGCCACGTGGCTTCTGCAGGAAGCGGATTTTCTCTGAGGACCCCAAGGAGCGCAGTGCTCCCGGCCAGTCTCCCCAGCTACCAGACAGGGTTGCCCTGGGCTTGCAGCCACCTGAAGGTCTCCTGGCTTCAGGCCTGGCTCTGGCACTGACCAGCTGTGGCTTCAGTGCCCTCACCTGTCACAGCTACCCCCCACCCTAAAATGTGAGGCCTCAAGAACAGGGACTCTTGGGCCTGTTCTACCACTGTTTCCCCAGCACCTTCCACTAGATAAAGCTTGCTGGAAGAATGGGCTTCCCGGGGTGAACATGACACCCTGGAGTTCCTGGCAACATGGTTCGTGGGCTCATTCATGCGCTCCACAGAAACCTCCCAGCCTTCCTCCCTGGGCAGTTCAAGATGATAGGAGCATGTATGGGGCACCTGATCTTATGTTGGAGTGGGGAAGGGCTCCTTGAGAACATGGCATGTGGCCTGAGAAGAGTGAGTTGGAATAAAAGAGGCAATGAAGTAGCCCGAAAGTATTCCAGGTAAAGGAACAGCACATGCAAAAGCCCCGAGGTCTAAAGGCTGTTGTCCAGGGAAGTTCATGTAGAGAGAGGATGAAGTGAGGAAGGCAGACAGGACCCACCGTGCAGGGCCTTTAGGGCTGAAGCTTAGGGATTTGAGTAAGAGCAACACTGAGTCCTGTTCAGAAAACACTGGAGTCCCACATCCCGAGTTCCAGTCCAGACTTCACTGCGCATTGCAGTGTGACCTTAGGCAAGTCCCTCCCTCCCTGTGCCTCAGTTTCCCCCTCGGAAACATGGAGCCAACAATCAGATGTGCTTCTGCCTGGTCACGACCCCCTCCCGTTAGAGATAACCAGCATCCTGACTCTCGTGATTGTCATTCATAGTTTTGCCACCTATACATGCATTTCTAAATAGCATTTGTTTTGCCTGTTTTTGAACGTAACGTGAATGGAATCGCACGCTACGTGCTCCTCTTGTGTCTGGCGTCTTTCGTTCAACATTGTATATATGGGATTCGCCCATGTGGTGACTGCGGCTCGTTTCATGGTTGATCCATTCCTGTGACTGACATTTGAAGGTGCCTGTACCCATATCCCAGGGCACATGTGTACCTTTTCTCTGGATTATGATCCTAGGAGACGAAGTGTTGAGTCATCAATTAAGCTGATCTTTAGGTTCACTAGATGTTGTGAAAAAGTTTTCCAAAGTGGTTGTACCAATTCGCACACCTGACCAGCCGCATAAAGGGCTCCAGTCATTCTACATCACCGCCAACCCTTGGTACGGTCAGACTTCTAATTTTTTTTTTTACCAGTCTGGTGGGTGTCTAACATAAGGTTTCCTTTTTACCTAAATTTATTTAATTTTAAAGAGTAGAGTGAAGTGAAAACATCAAGCTAAAAACTAACACAGATGGCATGTGGGCTGTGGCACAAGCCCAGAGGTTTGGGAAACGTGGTGCTAACTGGTGTTTCTGTTGCAGCCGACTCTACGGGCACCCACTCCCTCTACACGACATACCAGGACTACGAGATCATGTTCCACGTCTCCACCCTGCTCCCTTACACCCCCAACAACAGGCAGCAGGTCAGTGGGGCCCAGGCCAGGGGTCCCATGTGATTTCCAGTTGGTGCACAACTGAACCCCAAGGCAGTCTCCCTCCCCGCGGTCGTTAGCTGGCTGTCTGGCTGGCATGGGCTCTCCTGCTGCCGCCCGTGGCCTTGGAGACCCTCCGCACCGTGGTCACATCACCTGGGGGATGGAGGCTAGGTCAGGTGTCGTTTGAGATCAGTTTTTTTCCTAGCTGTTCCTTAGCCACCCTGCTTGCCTGTAGCTATCCCAGCTCCCCTCAAGGTCTCTTGAGTCATCAGGGGTCCTGTGAGACAGAAGAACAAACCAGTCAATGTTATTTCAACCAGAAGTAACAGAAATACGAGCCAAATTGGCATAAACAATAAATGGGTTTTACTGGGTTATGTAACTCTGACGTGCCAGCACAGGGCTAGCGTTAGGTACGGCTGGATCCAGGGGCTCAAAGCACGTTAGGGACCCTTTGAATTTTGCAGCTCTGCTTTTCTTCATAGTGACCTTATTTTCAGGTCTTCCCAGGTAGTGGCAGAGATGCCCCCTAGCTGCCCTCGGCTCACATCCCACCAAGGTAGCCACCCCAGGGGGGGAGACAGCTGTGCCTCCCTGGTGTCCCAGAAACGTTTCAGGGCTGAATCTTGTTGGACTATTCACTTGCCAGTCCCCGGGGCTTGGGGCAGGGAAGGAATGCGCTGACTGGCCGAGCCGGAAGCATATGCCCACCCCTGGGGATGGATGGTGAGTGGGGTCAGCTCAACTTGAAACGCTGATAGAGATCAGGCAGGTGCTTTCCCACGGGGGAGGGACGTGGCTGTCAGGAGAAGAAGGAAAGGGTGCTAAGTGGGCAAGAACAGCTAATACCTGCTTCCTGCAGCTCCTCTCCTGGATGTGCTGTGCAGATTCTGTCCTGAAACAACTTTTTTCCTAGTTTCTAAAGAACAGAAACCCCACAGATTTGTGGTTCAGCTAGTGTATATTATTTCCATTGGTACAGGTGACGTTGTAGATTTTATAGACCAGCAGTGGTCAGGTGTCCATGGACTCATAAGGTTAACCTGTGAGCATTCTGTAAGAGCTGTGTGCCGTCCACTGCTCTCACACCGAGGACACAGCAGTAGGCTGCAAACGAAACAGGCAAAACCACTGGCGTCGCAGAGCTGACGTGTTAGTGGGAAGGGACAGACCAGAAACAGAAGGAAGAGGGAAGAGCCACCGTGTGCCGAGTGTCGATAAATGTCGAGTGACGGCGGCAGGATAGTAGAGAGAGGGCATGTCGTGGGGACAGTCAGCGAAGGCCTCCATGGGAGGGAGGTGTCTCAGCAAAGACCTGAAAGAGGGAGCCACATGGAGTTGACTGGGAAGAATGTTTCGTGCCGAGGGAACAGTCACTGCAGAGGCCTTGAGGAAACAAGGCATGTTTGAGGAGCAGCAGGAGGCCTGCGTGGTCGAACAGAGTGAGCGAGGGAGAACGTGGGAGGAGATGTCAGAGAGGCGGTGGGGGCAGGTGGCATGGGGGGCATGGGGCCCCCTGGGCCATGTGGGGACTCAGTCTTTTCCCCCGAGTGAGGTGGAGCCACTGGAGGGCTCTGAGCGAGGAGAGACACGATCCGACCAAGGTCCAGGGCTCTCGCTGGCTGCGTGTGGGGACCAGACGGGAGAGGGGGGCAAGAACCACAGGGCGGTGGGAGGCTGCCGTGAGGGTCCAGGCAGGGCCCTCAAGCCAACTGGTGCCGCCCTCCTGTCCCCTGTTTCCATTCACCAGCTACTAAGGAAGAGGCACATAGGAAACGACATTGTGACGATCATCTTCCAGGAGCCGGGGGCGCTGCCTTTCACCCCCAAGAACATCCGCTCACACTTTCAGCACGTCTTCATCATTGTCCGAGCCCACAACCCCTGCACTGATAATGTCTGCTACAGGTATGCACCTCCCACGTGGGCCCCAGGGAACAGCCCCGGGACGGCCCCCAACCCCTGCACACACAGGAAGTCACAGCAGCCGATTCCCAACCTCCAGGCAGCGTGCAGAAAGACAGCCAGCAGAGAGCAGCCGCCCAGGTGGGCCGGCTCCTGTGTTGCTTTCTGGGAAGCTCTGTCCTCACATTCCCGCGCCTTCCAAGAGAGCGATCCTCAGCGAGAAAGGGGCATGTCACCCCAGTGTTGATAAGGAGACCATCGGGGATTTGTAGTTGCCTGGAATCTTTTGGTTGCAAGTGACAAAAACTCCTCCTCAACCTGGCTTAAGACAGAAGGCATTCGTATACATCGGCTCCCAAATGACAGGTTCGGGCGTAGCTGGATCTGCTCCACTTTCCTATACATTGCCTCATTTGCTGGCAGCTCTGAGCTCAGCATCCTCCCAGCTGCAAATCCAGCAAAAAGAAAGCTTTGCTTTCCCAGGAAAAGAAGCCCCAGAATTGCGGCTCACTGATCTGGTTGGGGGTGAGGTGCCCATCGTAGAGTGAAACCACCCCTGCGCCACGCCTGGGTAGCGGGCACAGAGCTGAGGCATAGGAGTGGTGGCCCAGGGGGAAATCACAAGTTGGAAGGACGGGGGCAGGGATAGAGCTGTGGTTCTGGTTCATAGATCAACAGGCGACACAGGCCGCAGGCTCATTCAGCATCCTCCCCAAGCCCCGGTTCTCACCAGCAGAGTGGCCAGCACCCAGAGGCCAGATGGAAAGCACTCTGGGTGTGGGGTGAGGAGAGAGCCCTCGTCCTTGAAAACCAGCTGATCAAGGACCTAGGCCCCGGGCCAAGGGCAGCACTTGCCCCTGGGATAGCACCGCAAGCTCTGGGGAATGGGCAAGGGAGCGCTATTTTCCATTTTCTGAGAACGGTTTGAAATTCAAAAGGTACAAAATGTAACATAAAAAAGCAAAAAAAAAGGTCACAGTCTCCCACCACCCAGCTGTCCTGTTAGCGGTTTCTTGTGCATCCTGATGTTTCATACATACACCAGCACGTGCTTACAAGTATTCTTCTTCACCTCTTTAACACGAATGGAGCATAACACACGCTGTTCTGAATCCTGTATTTTCTCACCAGCCCTTGAGATCTCTCCAAACCAATACATAAAGTGCTTTTTCGTTCCATCGTGCACATGCGTGAGAATCTCCCCCCATCGATGGGCACCTGGGCCGTTTCCTGTCAGCCGCTCTTCCCCTCCATCCGGCAGCGAACAACCTTGCATCCGCTCTCATCGCACTTGTGTCCGACTATACAGATGGGAGAATTCCTGAAACTGGAGTCCCTGGGCCCAAGGGTGTGTGCGTCGTGCGCTGGTAGTCTTGAGGAATTGCCGGAATCTCCCGTTTTCTTGTGTCAGCCGGGTGTATGAGAGAAGGGCGGGGCGGGGGGGATCCACCGCGTAGCGCGTGTGGTTCAGAACACTGTCCTGGATGTGCCGCCCAGGTGGCTGCTGGGAGCCAGCACACTGCATGGCAGGGCCTCCACGGGGCATCAGGCCACAGGCCCCCTGTGTCCTCACCCCTTTGCATCTGGTACTCTGAGCAGCAGCTACCCGTGCCCACACCTCCGGGCTGTGAGAGCCAGAGCTCACTCGGAGGTCCCACGTTCCTCGGCAGCTGAAAGGTAGCCCTGGTGAGGGAAGATGGAGTTGTTCACGTGCGCGCGCGCGCACACACACACACACACCACAGAGGAGAAGGCCTCCCTCTCCTGGCACATCAGAGGCAGGGGGTTGAGCCGGCGGCATGGGGGTGGCCTTTCTCCCCTTCCCACACTCCCACCAGGGCTGTCACGGCAACCTTCCACCAACCCCCCACCTTTCCAGGCCAGCCTTTGCATGGTGTCCAGGATGCTTGCTTGCTTCTGATTCACAAACCCTTCTTGTTTCTTACAACTTAATTTAAAATATTTTTATTATGCAATATTTTAAACATCCTGAAAAGCACAGAAAATAATATAACAGACACCCATGTGCCTACCACCAGATTTAGCAGATGTTAACATTTCGCCATATTTGCTTCAGCTCTCTCTCTTTTCTTTATTTTTAAAGAAAGAAAATGTTAAAGATACAACCAAAGCTTACCCCCTCCCACACCCTCTCCCTTCCTCTCCCCTCCTTCCCTACAGGCAGCTGCTCTCCGGACAGACCACACCCGGTCCCCTCTGTGTCCCCAAACACATTTCTGTGGCAGCACTCATGCTGTAAAAATGACTTATTAGCGTGGCCCTTGCCTCCCTTGAAGGTAGTAACCCCATGTCACATTCCCCTTCATGTATCTATTGTGACACGGGGCTTGCCGTACAGTGAGCCCTACAAACATTTTTGCTGGCCGGACAGATGCCTGGCCCAAATATCCTAGGCACCGAGAAAAGAATTGTCGAATGAGTAATTGTGAATGTTCTGGAAATACTTACTGAGCTACAGTGACCAGGTGACCTGGCGACGCACCGTCTCCTGGTTGTGTGACGAGGTGCCGTCCTTTCCGGTTTCAATGTGCCGTTTCTGGGTGGCACACCAGCATCCCTGCAGCCTGTGGGCTGTGAAAACCCAGTCCGTCCTGCTGGGAAGCAAAGGACCAGCTGTTCTGATTGTCCAGAAGCCTTCAGCAGCTTGTGATTTCATGGTTCTTAAAATCATGAATCAGGACTGTGGGGAAACCCAAAATCCATCACTACGCAGCCAAGTGCTGACCGGAGCCGTTGCAGCGCTGTTCACAGCTGTAACGTACAATGCGAACATACCGTTAATTAGAAAGACTGGCGAAGTCATCTGGTCCATCCCCCGTCCTGTAGGCAAGGCCACGCCCACACGGTTTTGCCCAGAAAACCTGCCTGGTTTGTGTGGCCTTCGAAGAACTGCACCCCTGGAAAGTGCCTTTTTCCGTCAAACCGGCACACGCTGTGCATTGGTAAAAATCCGTTTCTTCCTGGTCTGTTCGAGTTTAAATCGCTATTTAAATCAATAGTGAACACCTGTGCTGGTGCTGGGGGACCAGCTAAACTCAGTGTGGCATCTGCCCACATGGCACTCCTGCACTGGAGGAGTGTCACTGGACAGTGAACAGTGGAGGTGGTGAGCAAGGGATCTGGCCTGACCCACCTGGGGTGTGCAAGGGCTTCTTTGACAGTCTCCTGCCCCAGGCGCCTTCCAGTGCTTTCCTCATGGGGCAGCCATGGTGATCCTCGCAGGTTGTCAGTCTGGTTGTCACTTGTTGCTAGCATCTGTGTCCATCATGGACCCTCAGGAAGCAGATGCCTCCCTTAGGGTTTTAACTGAGGGTTAGGGAACAGTCCATTCACAGGTGTGCTTAGGTTAGGGGAACAAGTACAGGAAAGCGAGGCATCTGGGAACCACCAGCAGCAGGGAGCCATCACACACCCCTTCGGCTTGAGGTTAGAGAGGATGGGAGAAGTTTCTGGAAGCTAGAGAGAGCTATGGCTCTGGGAGAGGAGGCACCAGGCAGGAGCTATCTATGGCTGTGAGTTGAAGGATCAAGGACTCAACCACAGCCGCTATCCCAGCCCAACAAGAAGGCCGTGAAGAGAAAGAAATTCTTGAACTTCTCTCTCCTGTCACCTCCTGCTGGTGCTTCCTGTTGACCAAATTCACTGGAAGCTGGAGGGCATGGGAACCCAGGTGAAGGTGATAGCCTGCGGAAACCCACCTGCCAGGGCACTGAGCAGGGCGGAGAGCAGCAGACACCAGATCTGGGGGTGCAGATCGTGACGAGCCAGCCCAGATGGTGAAATGATTGCTTGGTCTCACGATCAAGATGAAAAGCGCTAACACGCCATCAAGGCCCTGCGAGGCCTGGCCCCCAGTGACCTTTTGAGCATCCGACTCTTCACTGTCTGGGCTCAGACCGCCCCAGCCTCGTCTTTCGCAGTCAGGCGTTGAACATTCAGCGCCCACTGCCTGCAGGGCCCTCCCCTCAGCTCTTCCTCTGGCTCCTACTCAGCCTCCAATCCCAGTGTAATAATCACTTCTTCAGAGAGGCCCTCCTGGGGTTTCCCTGTCCATATCAGGTCCTTCTGTTGTTCTGTCTGTACCCCATTCACTTCCTTTGTCTTTATAAATTAATTTGTAAGTTTGTTTAGTATGCCTCTCTTCCTGGATTAAAAGCTCTGGAGGCCAGGGACTGCTGTATCCCCAGCGTCCAAGAGAGCATCCCAGAAATGCTTGTCAAATAGATGCAGGAATGTTACACTGCCCCCCTTTGTCACGTTGGGGGAGGGTGGGGGCTTGGGAGTCAGAACCCAAACAAGCCTTACACTGTGTTTGGGTTCCATGGAATATGTTTTAGTTAGGAATCTCGTTATTTAAAAATTATCCTACGGTGGGAAGAGAAGCATTAGGAAATCTCTCCTAACGCAGTACTCATAAGGTGAGGTTTTTGTGGAGGATGAATACAATGCTCTAAGAAAATCTTAGCAAGCTGACTGCTCGCTCATTTCCAGCAACTCATACTGCTTTTAATCATCATCATGTAAACAGCATAGCTTATGGTGTCTCCACCACCCTTTAACATCTTCCAGCCAGTGTCGCACTCCCCTGCCCCTGGGTGGTGACTCTGGGAGGAGCCGTAGCCTCTCTGCCTGACTTCCTGACTGTAGAAATCGGCTGCTCTATAGCCACTGGAGTCTCCACTCAGTTTGGTCATTGGAACAACACATCTGAGATACTCATCAAATCTCCAGATTTGACTTCTCAGCAAATTCTCCCACCTCCCAGCTCAGGGCTGCTCCTTCTCACCTCTCCTCTGTTCCATGTTGACCTGTTTCTGGCCTGTCGAGGGTTGGAGCACAAGGAGGAAATGGGAGGCAGGGGAGTGTCCCTGGGACTGTGACGACAGCTGACTGCGAATTCTCTGGGCTCCCTGTGCACCCTCCTGGTCCCCCAGGCTCCTCTTGACTACAGGCTCACCTCAGAGGCCCCTGCTGCCAGCAAGAGTGGGTGCAGAGATGATGGTGTTCGCCACCCAGCTTTCTCCAAAGATGTTCCTTCCAGCAGCTCCCTCTGTAGTTTGCGTAGGGGGTAAGAAGGTTCATTGGTTTGGCAGAAGAGGTTTTAGATTATTTCCTTTTTACTTTCTCATCCATTCGCTATTTCATTTCTGTCACCACGGCACCTCAGTTGAAACTGAAGTAGGAAGGGTGCCTTCTGACCTCTCGTTACAATGAATTTTCAAAATAACCCACGTAGAGAAGATTTACAAGGTATGTTAAACAATGTCACACAAATGTTTAAAAGAAGTAAATCACATAAATGTCCTGTATCAGTCAGATGTTCCGATAATAATGCTGCTTAACAAACCACCCCAAAACTCAAGTGGCTCACAGACATTAACATGTCTCTCTGGCCCACACATCCACAGGTCTGACTGGCCTTGGCTCCCGGCCACGGATTGGGTCCAGGTCTGCTACAGGTGTCCCTCATCCGTCTGGGGCCCCCATGGGGCATGTTTAGCTCCCGGAGAAGGCAGGAGCGCAGGAGGCATGCCTTGCTTGAAAACCATTGGCTAAATCAAGTTACCCAGGATCAGGAGGGTGGGGACGTACCTCCCCTCAAAGGTGGAGAGGGAGGAGTGAGTGTTTGCCAAACTGTAACCTACCACACAGTTTATATGTATGTAAGATGAGAATAACCGAAATGGAACAGCCGTAGGAGAATTCTTTGAACAGCAGTGGATGTTCTAACAGCAGTGGATGTTCTAGGAAGTAAAAAAATGCGTATACACGCCCTAAGGCTGTCGAAAGTTTCCAGTGTAGCCAGCAACTTACTAGTTAGACGTAACTATTTCCATTCCTACAAAGCACACTCCTGTGTCTGATTGCATGTTTTCTTTCTGAAGCGAATCTCAAGTGCCTTTCTTTCTACCATCTATTTCTCCCTCCTCAGTATGGCTGTGACCCGATCCAAAGATGCTCCTGCTTTTGGTCCCCCCATCCCCAGTGGAACCACATTCCGCAAGTCTGATGTCTTCAGAGACTTCTTGCTGGCCAAGGTGATTAATGCCGAGAACGCTGCACACAAGTCTGACAAATTCCACACCATGGCCACCAGGACCCGCCAGGAGTACCTCAAGGACCTGGCTGAAAACTGTGTCTCTAACACACCCATTGACTCCACTGGCAAATTTAACCTCATCTCCCTGACCTCCAAGAAGAAGGAAAAGACAAAAGCACGGGCAGGCGCTGAGCAGCACAGCGCAGGCGCCATCGCCTGGAGGGTGGCGGCCCAGGACTATGCCCAGGGGGTAGAAATTGACTGCATTTTGGGGATTTCCAATGAGTTTGTGGTGCTCCTGGACCTTCGCACCAAGGAGGTGGTGTTCAACTGCTACTGTGGGGATGTCATCGGCTGGACCCCAGACTCCTCCACTCTCAAAATCTTCTATGGGCGAGGGGACCACATCTTCGTGCAGTCCACGGAAGGCTCTGTGGATGACATAAGGGAAATCGTCCAGAGACTGAAGGTAAGGGAGAGAGCTCGGCAGTGGTACGGCACTTCTGTGGTTTGGCCCAGGCCTTAGGGAACCACCCCACCCCCACCCCCACCCCAGCCCAGTCAGTTAGGCCAGGACACTAACTGGCCCCAAGAGAACCAGAATTGCCACTTACACACTAGGGGGGCTTGTGGGCCCTGCACCCTGGGTTCTTTTCTAGGGAAGGTTCGGGCCAGGGATCCAAGGCTCTCCATTGTCATCACCTTGGGAAGACAGAGATGTATTTATTCACTCTAGAAGTTGATAGGAGATATAAGTTTATGCTTACATTCAAAATGTAAGGGTACTTTGGGGAAGAATTAAAATAGAATGAAAAGCTTCCAGGCCACTAAAGGATAGGGCATAAGCAGGGACCTGGGGAGAACATGAGAAAGCACAGTACAAGAAACAAACAAACAGAAAATTATATAGCGGGAATAAGTCCACATCAGTAATCACGATAAACCTGAGTGGCTTAACTTCCTCTGTTAAAAGACGAAGGTTCACAGTCTGGGTGAATTCTTACCCTAAACTCCTGGTAGACCTCTCCGACTCAGACTGGTGGTCAAAGCAAGAGTGACAGATTTCAAGTCGGGTGACAGCTAGGTTGGTGAAGGCTTGAAGCACTGTGGTAAGAAGTACTCGGGCCACATCTGAGCTCTGTGAAAGGGAACGCTGTAGTCAGCAATGGGCTCTTGGTGGGTTTAACAGGAGGGCGGGTCGTGCATGTGAAATAGGGAAGGGTGTGTAACATGGGACCCGGGTTCTAGAGTCAGAAGCCTGACTTCAAGTCCTGGCACTGCCACTGGCCAGCCGTGCGACCTTGAGCCAAGTTCTTAACTGCTGTGTGACTCAGTTTCCCCATCTGAAAAATGGGAACAAAAATTACCATACGTCACGTGAAAGTTTTAAGGATTGGATGAGTTATGTTGCCCAGACAAGCTTGCCTGACTTGGTGGGCTGTGACCTCCAGATCCCACCATGTTCACCCTTCTGGGCCTTTGCACTGTCTCATTAAATTCAGGTTGGATTGATAAGGCCCTGCCCTCAGCTTTCCTCGCCCAAAATTCATGCTTAGCTTTAGGTAACAACATTAGTTTTTGGGAGCAACACGGATGTGGGGTCGGAGAACCAGGGCCTCCATCTGTTTTATTCACTTGCGTATGTCCCATGCCTCCATCAGGACTGCCTGGCACATAGTAGGTGTTCAGTAAATACTAATTGTTTGGCTAGTTGAATGAGTTTAATTGAACCCTGAGTCTGTGCTAATAAGCATTTTACGTGCGTGATCTCACAGTCTTTCACCACCCCATGGAGTGTAGGTACTGTTCGTATCTCCACTTGACAAGATGAGGAAATTGAGGCTCAGAGAGGTATAGATACTCACATAAGGTCATGCAGCCAGCAGATGGCAGACTGGGATCTGAATCCAGGTTTTCCTGACTCCAGAACCTATCTGTGTCCAAACTCGAGACTGGTAGCTTATCGGCATCTCCACCCAGGTGTCTCTAAGCCCCTGAAACATGTCCAAGAGCAAACTCCTGGTTTTCCTCCCCTGCCCCCCAGAATTTTCCTGTTAACATAAAGGGCAAGTCCGTTGCTCCATTTGTCGAAGTCAAAAGCCTTGGCATCAGCCTTGCTGTTCTCTTCCTCTCACACCCACATCCCGTCTGGCTCCGGTGGGCAGTCTCCAGCCACCCCTCCCCTTCCACAGCCTCCCCCAGCCTCTCCTGGACTCTGTAGTCACCTCCTCCCTGTCTCCCTCGCCTCCACCCTTGCTTCCCTATGTTCTGTCCTCAGTAAGGCAGTCCCAAGGGGTCTGGCCCCATCACTGCTATGCTCAGAACCGTCTGCCCACCCTAGGTGAAAGCCAGAGTCCTTGCAGTAGCCTGTGAGACCCCGCGTGATCTGGCATCCTGTCGCTCTCTCTGCCCTGGATACACAGACCTTTGCTGCTTCCCGAGTGTGCTAGGCAGGCAACCAGCCTTTCCACTGCCCGCACTCTCTCGCTGGAGCCCTTTAGTCACGTGTCATCTTATCAGGGAGGCCTCATATGTAAAATCGCAACCCCCCACCCCGACTGAGCATATTCCACCCACTTACCCTGCTTTAATTTTCTCCATGGCACTTACCACCACACAAAGTGTATTTGTGTATTTGTTGTTCATTGCCCTGTCCTCAGCACTCAAGCCCTTATGCAGGAGACGCTCAGTGAACTTGTACTGAACGCATGGGTGCATCACTACCCTATATTAATAGCAAGAGCAAACATTTGTGGAGGGCTGTCCGACCCTGCTCAGTGCCTTGCACGACTTGGCATTTTCTCCTCACAAAAACCCGGTGAGGGAGATACCATTATCATCCCCACTTCACGGATGAGGAATCTGGAACCCAGAGAGAGTTAAGTACCTGGGTTCTTTAACACGAGAGGATTCTTCCTCCCTAAATCCTGACAGCAGCTCACGTTTCTTGTGCAGTGACCGTGCCAGGCACTGCGCCAGGTTACACATTTTACCCACATCCTCTCTGTGCCACTCCGTCCCACACCCACCCCCGAGCCTACTGTTGGCGCAGTGTTTTGCAGCCCGTTACCGCAGCCCTCCTCACAATCTCAGTGCCCCAAAGCCCACTGAGGAACCAGGTGGCCAGGAAGTGATGACGTAAGCCATCTTCTGCGAAGGGACAAGCCCATCTTAAATGACTCATGATGGCAAATCTGTCTGCTGCGCAGAGCCCTCCAGGGCAAGGAGTCCCTGCCCTCCCCAGCAGAGCCAGGAGTCAGACATCCTTTGTTTGTTAAGTTATGCCCCTGTCTCTGAGCCGGACAGTGCTGGGACACAGCAGTGACCGTGATGGGCCGTGGCCGCCCTCCTGGGACTCCCATCTGAGGCAGATACCGAACAAGGAGTTACAAGTGCCGAGAGGTTAAAGAGGAAGTATTGAGGATGCCAGGGAACCTATCGTGGGGAGAGGTCTCAAGCCCACAGGTTGGATGTAGCCCCCAGACATACTCAGTTGGTTACCAAAGCTTAGCATTCGGAAGACTTCATAGAAGTGTGTCTTTCCGGGGGATCTGGCTGTGCTGGACGTGCATTTGCACAGGTCAGCCGAGGCAAGGCCATAAGTGCCCGCTTCAGATGGGGCACAAGTGCAGCATTTAGCCACATTCCACCAACTTGGGTCTCATGTACACTGCCCACCGAGTACCCCAGCTTGTGAGCCTGGGATGGGGGGCTCCCTGAGGAAATAACTTTTAAACCGAGATCAGAACAAGAAGTAGGAATCGTCCTGGTGAAGAATGAGGAGGAAATAAAAAAAGGGGGCAGCGGGGAATACAGCGTGGAAGGTAAAAGCAAGAGTTAAAAAGTCAGGTCTGTACAGGTCTTAACATCTGAAAGATAAGCAAAGCAGTTGTACCTGCTTCACAAGTGAGATAATGGTGAAATTGGGCATATGAAGGGCTTAATCAGTGCCTGGCACACACAGATCAGTCCCCAGGAAGATGAACTTTAAAAAGGCAGGGTTGGCCTGGCAGAGGGTCCTCTGAACAGGTATGTGTTTGGTCTCGTAAGGTGTTCCCTGTGCCGTGGGGCCTTTCTAGAATCTTGTAAACGTCAGGAATGCTTCTGTTCTTCAGGTGGGGCTTCCTTTGGTTTGTTAGAAAAGCAAAGGGGACAGAATTGTCAGACATTTAAAAGAGCAGGGGTGCCTGGGAGGCTCAGTTGGTTAAGCATCTGACTCGTGACTTTGGCTCAGGTCATGATCTCACATTTTGTTACTTCAAGCCCTGCATCGGGCTCTGTGCTGACAGTGCCGCTTGGGATTCTCTGTCTTTCTCTCTGTGTCTCTCTCAAAATAAATTAACTTAAAACAAAAAAAAAAAAAAAAAAAAGGTTTGGGGCGCCTGGGTGGTGCAGTCGGCTAAGTGTCCAGCTCAGGTCATGAACTCACAGTTCATGGGATCGAGCCCCTCACTGGGATTTCTGCTGTCAGAGCAGAACCTGCTTCGGATCATCTGTCCCCCTCTCTCTCTGCCCCTCCCAACCCTCTGAAAAATAAGTAAACATTTAAAAAAAAAAAAAAAAAAGGCTTTTAAGAGACAGCAGCTACAGAGTTCAGTTACCGGCTCTCTCCTCTCTCTCCAAAATGATCGAAAACAACTGTAGTGGGTCGCTACAGGCTGAGCTGCTAAAAGAGACGGAGAGATCCAGTGGCCAAAACAAGGTGGGAGTTTCTATCTCTTGTAGTTAATGCCCAGGCTGCTCAAGGCGGCAGGGACAGCTCAGGGACTTACACCCCTTTTGCCTTGTGACACCTCATTTTCCTTCTGTATTGGTTGGTATGACTCCATATCCCCGTTCCTGTCTGTGGGGAGGCAGAAGGCGTGAGTGTGGAGGGCAAGCAATTTTATTTTGAAGAGCACAACCTAGAAATTCCATCACTTCCACTCCTGTGCTGTTGGCCAAAACCAAGTCATATGTCCATGCCTAGCTGCGAGAGAAGCTGAGACATGGGGGGCCTCAGCCGCGTGGCTGTGCGCCCATCCAAATCTGTTTTGCCGTGGGAGGTCTTGGTACTGAAAGGAGGAAGGGAAGAGTGGAGAATGGACGGCAGTCAGCAGCCTCGCTGAAGCCTCTGAGGAAGGTCAGGCCCTCCCCACCCCCTCCTGGGCTGGTGTGGCCTAATTGGTCAGGGGCACAGACACACCAGACGTTTCTCTGTAACCCACAACCAGATTCTGTGGACACAGGGGTGACTGCTTCAAGGAGAAGAATTTTGACTCCCCAAGCAGAAGTCACGGGCTAGGATGAAGTCAGTCACAACTTTCTCTTCTGATGCACTGAACACCAGGCTTTCCTCTGCAACCGGTTTTTTAAACTTTTTAACTATGGAAAATGTCGAACATACACCAAAGTAAAGAGACTCACCTAGCGAACTCCTGGGCCTTCACCAGTTTTCCGCGATTATCAGCCAGCCCGTGGCCAGTCTTGTTTCTTCCTTCCCTCCCTTCCCTTCCACCTGATTATTTCGAAACAAATCCTAGACATCCTATCATATCATCTGTACACATTTCAGCATTTATCCTGAAAACGCACAGACCCCCAAAAAACAACTGTCTTGTCATTGTCACACATAAAGAAGGAACAATAATTCTTTCTTGTCACATGAACAAGTTGGACTGTGAAATCAATTACTGGGTCTCAATCAAGAATTTTTGAGGACAGGATAGGAAAGAAGACAGAGTATCGCAGTCCATCCCAGTAAGTGAGGATAAGTAGTCCTTTGTGAGGTGTTGCCCCAGTGCTGCCTTTGTCCCCCACTTTCCAAATTCTCCCCATCTGCATCAAATGTGGTTATGTCTTCAGGTGAGTCCTTTCCCGTCCACACTCTTCATTTCCTGCTACCTACACTCAGGAATGTGATCGATTTGGATTGCAAGGAATATTTGTGGGTTAATGCACATGTGAATGCATAGACTGGTTCATGACATACAACCTGCTTAATGTGCATAGTGGCCAGAAAAAGTGTGAAAGCCACTGTTGTAACAAGTACGTTCAAATACCATAACTTCTAGCCAGGGAATGGCTTCTCACAGGCAATTTGAACTATTACACGTTCTCTTTCCTTAATGTAGTTTTAGGAGAGGGCAGACAGGTCTCGATGTGACTTGCTTAATAGCCGTAGCCGTGGCTTGTTAGGTTCTTTTCTCCCAAGAAGAGGAGAGAATCCCTAAGGACATGCTGAAGGGCTGAGGTCCTCTTCCGCAGGTCCTCCTGTTTACAGTATACAATATCGTGGCAAAAACCACACGTGGATGAAGCAAGGCCTTGTGTGGTCTGGTCAGGTCCAGGCTGGAGGACGGTCTGAGGAGGAGATTGGGAAGGGGTTTGTGCCTCTGAGAATGAGGAAGTAAAGAATATGGCGCGAGCCCCCACCCAGAAAAGATCCCAGGATCTCTGGTTGGTTGCTCCTCCGGCTTACTTTGTTCAGAGTCACTGTGTCAGGATAAAATAGTGGCTTAGAACAACAAAGGTTTGGGAGGGAGGGGAGGGTAGGTGATGGGCATTGAAGAGGGCTTGTTTTGGGATGAGCTCTGGGTGTTGTATGGAAACCAATTTGACAATAAATTTCATATATTAAAAAAAAGAGAGAACAACAAAGGTTTATCTGTTGCTCACACTACATGTCCATCTTGGGTTCACCAGAGGTCTCTGCTCCACATTGTTCTAACTCTGGAACTCTAGCTGACCAAACAGCCATTATCTGGAATATACTTGGTAGCTGTGGTAGAGGGGAAAGGCCTATGTGTGTGTGTGGGGGGGGGGGGGGAGGGGGGGAGGTCTCACTCTAGCTAGTAAATGCCCCAACCTAAATGACATGACAGTTCCACTCACAGCTCCAGTTGTGACCAAAACAAGTCCCAGAGCCCACCCACCCCAGGGGGCCAAGAAGTATAATCCTGCTATAGCTGGGAAGGAGGGAGGCCAGGGGCCTTTGGAATACATGGCTGGCTCCTGACTGCCACCATCTCTGCAAGCTAATAAGCCATATAGTTGTATATCCACGTTTCGTCTTCAGAAGTCAGGGGTCCAGGCTGAGACTAGGTAGGTGTTTGTGCTCCTATACCCTGGCATCACCTGGGAGAGATGGGAGTCAGCAGGGTCTTTGGCCCCAAAGCGGGGAAATCTGTACAGGGATCGTCCAGAGCTGGCCCCCAAACAGCTTCTGAGGCTAGATCCTACCTGTCGCCTACAGGTCATGACCAACGGCTGGGAGACGGTGGACATGACCCTGCGGCGGAACGGGCTCGGGCAGCTGGGCTTCCACGTGAAGTATGATGGGACAGTGGCCGAGGTGGAGGACTACGGGTTTGCCTGGCAGGCCGGCCTCCGGCAAGGTAGCCGACTGGTGGAGATCTGCAAGGTGGCCGTGGTCACACTGACCCACGATCAGATGATCGACCTCCTGCGCACCTCTGTCACTGTCAAGGTGGTCATCATCCCGCCTTTCGACGACGGCACGCCCCGGAGGTAAGGGCATCTGCCCTGTAAGGTGGGAGCCAGGTGGGGGTTGGCAGCTTCCAGAGAGCCCGCGTGTGCCCCCGCCCCAGTGCTGTCACTCGAGGGCCTTTCTCAGGAGGAAGAGCCACGACGGCAACCAGGTGAGAGTCCGCAACTGTCAAGCACATACTGCGTGCCAGTTACGGTTGAAGCTCTGCAATGCGTACTGTCCCATTTAGTGTCTGTAACAGCCCCACGAGGTGGGCACTCCCATCGGTTCCATTTCGTAGATGATGCACACAGCGTGAAAAGTAGCTTGCCCCGAGGCCACGCTGTACTGGATTCACTCCTTCAACACATACTTATTGCGCCCCGAGTATGTGCAAGCTCCATTCGAAGCTGGGGATACAGCAGTAACGAGACAGAGCGCCTGTTCCCTAGAAGTTTGTGTTCTAGAGGGAGGGACAGGCAGTAATTAAATAGATATAATGCAGGACCAGGCAGTAATAAGGCTTAAGAAGAAAACTAAAGCAGAGTAAATAAAGAGCCTGCCCCATGGTGGGAGAACTGCTTACATTATCAGGGAGGGCTACTGGGTGGAGGCAGCCTTGTGGTCTTCTCTGGGCCAGGGGGTCCCAGACAGAGTGTGGACAGAGGCTCCAAAGTGTGAGTGTGAGTGTGTGTGACACATCTGCCCGTGCAGCACGGAGAGACCAGTGTGGCTGGAACAGGGGTGAGAGGTGGGGGCAACCTTTGGGGGAGCTTATGGACACAGTGACAGGCTCAGGTTTTACTCCATGGAAAGTGGGAAGACAGCGGAGAGTTTGTTTGGGTTTTTTTTACTGGAACACTTCAAACATATTAAAAGTGTACTGAGCCCCGTTTCAACACTAAGCAACATGTGGCCAGTTTTGGGTTTTCTTTTTTTGCAATCTCTGTACCTCCCTATCTTGGATTATTTGAACCCCTATCTTGTATCATTTGAATCCATCCCAATGTTTAGAATGTATCTCTACTCAATAAGCACCTCTAAAAAATTATGATGATGCTTAAAAATTTTAACAGTAAGTCAGTATCAATTACCCATCTGTGTTTACCTTTCTGTTGTATCAGAGAGATCTTTTTTAAAAATAATTGTTTTGTTGGGGCACCTGGCTGGCTCAGTCAGTTAAGAATCTGACTCTTGATTTCGGCTCAGGTCATGATCTCACAGTCCCCGTGTGGGGCTCAGCACAGAGCCTTCTTAAGATACTCTCTCTCCCTCTCTGTCTGCCACTCTCCCCCTAAAATTAAAAAAAGAAAAATGTTTTTAGAAGAGTTGTTTTGTTAATCAGGCTCCTCCTGTTGTATGTGGTTGATGGGTGTCTTTAGGCTCTCTTAACCTGTAAGCTTCTCCTTCCCCTTTTCTATTCCCCTCGCAGTTTAGTTTGGGAAGAAGCCAGGTTACTTGTCCTTCAGACTTTCTCACTTCCTGGATTTAGCTGCTTGCATCCCTCTGATGTCCTTTACCCTGTTTCTCTAGCACATGAATTTCCTGTAAGCTGGAGTTTGATGTAGAAGCTTGATCCAATTCTGGTTAAATTTCTTTTGGTAACACCACTTCCTAGGTGTGTGTCTGTCAAGAGGCACCACGTGTCTGGTTGGCCCTCCGTGAGTGACCCTAAGGGCAGTCGGAGGGTTCAGATGGTAGCAGCTGACCCGTCATCATGCATTGTCCCCCTCAGCAGCTCTTCGACACGATTGCCCAGATCAGTTATTTTGTCATGCATCACATGGTAGCGAGTGGTATTCTCAATTCCATCATTCCTCCTTCGTTTATTGACTGAAATTTTTCTAAAAAGAATGTTCCTTCCGTAACTATTTGGTTACTCCGAGGTGTAATTTATTATATGGAAAAGGCAAGGTAAATGCAGCTTTCAGAATAATGAGTTGGTACCCTAGCAACCTCCAGAGGTGACCGGAGACAGAAAGAGAGAGAGAGAAAATCACTACCTTCCAAGTGCTGGAAACACAGTCGCACAGGAGACAGTCAAGGCCTTGGCCCTCATAGAGCTACCGAATGGATCAGGGCAGGCAGACAATAAACAAGTAAGCAAATAGGATGATTTCACATAGCAGAGGGGGAGGCAGTTGAGCATAGTGGGGAAGGCAGGCTCTACGGTGAGAGTACCTAGGTTTGAATCTTAGCTCTGCCCCGTAGTAACTGTGGCCCTGGGCTAGTGGCCTCTTACCCTGTGCCTCGGTTTCTTCAGTTGTGAAATGAGGACAGTAATAGGTCCTTTCCCCAAAGGCAGTTGGGAAGTTGGAGAAAAGCTTTGTAAAGCACAGAGAACAGCCCTTGGCCTGTAGGAGGTGCTCTAGAGACACCAGCTGGGAGATACTGGGTGTGAGCAAGTGAAGAGCGCTGCCTGACTTTGGACAGGGTGGTCAGGGAAGGCCTGAAGGTGAGATGGAGCCAGAAGAAAGGCCTTGCAGGGGGCAGTGGCCATTACAAAAGTGAGGACAAAGGCCCTCGGCTTGTTGACAGACCAGAAAGGGGGTCAGGAGCAGAGCGAGCCAAAGGGGAGGTGAGATGAGGGGACCCTGATGGCTACATACATGTGACCTCACGGGGCTGGCGTCATCCTCACTTTACAGACGAGCAAGCTGAGTCCCAGAGTGGACCCGTCACTTGCGCGGGGTTGTACAGCTACTAAGTGGGCGACAAACCTCAATCCAGGTGTCCCGGCCCCGCCGTGTTCCACCGCCTCAGAACGCTGTGCGCATGCCCAGGGGTGGTGGCTCCATCCGCCCCTTCTCGCTTGCTCTGACCTTGGTAGGGGGCAGTTCTGGGCACGGCGAAATCCTTCAGCCAAGGGCTTGGCCTCCCCTCTCCCACCTCCCCAGTCTCTCGGCCTTGGGACTCCAGTCTAACCCCAGGCGTCCCCTTCTCTCAGCCCTCTTGTGGCGCCTTGGCCCGGCCACACCCGCGCCGGGCTCTGCAGGGGCAAGTCGAGCCAAAGTAAGTCCGCAGGCGAGCTCCCCAGCAGACTCCCCCCCCGCCTCCCCCTCTCCCCGCCTTGCTTCGCACCCACACCCATGCCCACACGTGTGCACACGGTAAGCCAGCCCGCCTGCCGGACGACTCCAAAACTGGAGGTGCGCGAGAGGCCGCAAAGACTCCCTGGACCTGCAGGTAGGGGCCAACTGAAGCAAAAGTGAAAGTCTTCAAGTTCCTTCTCCAGCTTTGGGGAGGCTTTGGGGAGACCAGGCCAGGGAGGGCATGACCAGACAGATGAGCCCCGCTCCCTGCCCTCATTAGGAGAGCTGTCAGCCTGCCGCCTTTATAAGGCAGCCGCAGAAACAGAATCTCCTGTTTGCAAGGGCAGGTGTGGGCTGAGACTTGTGTGGTTTTTGTTGTTCTTCAAATGCAGAGGTGTCTGGCTGACCTCATTTGCAGAGCTGATAATCCCAACTCGGGGGTCTCTCCAGCCTCTTGCTGCAGCCCTGGCCTCTTCTGGCTCAAATGGCGAGATAAGCTCTGAGGGGAGACGCACAGGGATGGGCAGAGGTGCTGTCCCTGCCACCAGCCAGGCTCAGCATGGTGCGCATCTGGACCCCATGCTCGTCAGACACTGAATAGGGTAGAGCGGGTCATCCACACACTCCCAGGCCACAGGACGAGTTCTTGAGTGATCCCAGCACCACTGGCCACAGCTGAGCCGGGCCGGGTAGCTGTGAGAACGTCCCACAGCCTAATGAGATGGTCATGTTGATCTTGGGCGCTTGCACAGGCTCAGGAGGGATGTTCTCATCTCACTTTTCTCTGTCACTTCCTGATGGGGAAGGCAATCTGGGATGCTTTTATCCCCTTTAGTTAGACTCAGGAGCTCCAGTCAGGGGGGTTAGAAACTCCTCCCTGAGAAGGAAAATTGAAACCACACAAGTAAGTAAGTGAGACAGGTAAGAAAGGAGTCCCCGTGGCCTCCAGCAACTAGGCTGTTGGGAATTGAGGACAAGGAGGCAGTGAGGACAGAGGTCTGTGAGCCTGGGGGCGGTCCTCTCTCAGATGCCTCCTGCATGTGGCCGAGGTTGGAACACGGTGTTTAGTGCAACACTATTGGTCAAGCACAAGACTAGAAGCAGCCTAAATATCTAACCATAGAGGACCAGCTAAGTAAATCCTAGGGCATCCGTGTGATGCAATAGTATTTGATTGTTTAAAAGAAATAAAGTGAATTTGTTTGTGCTGAGAGGGCCTGGTAAGAAATAGTAATTGGGGGGCAAGGAGAGAGAGGGGGGAGCAGGATGATATTTGGAGTTAAGTGTGCTATTCTTTTTATTTCTATTTTATTTATTTATTAAAAAAAATTTTTTTTAATGTTTATTTATTTTGAAACAGAGAGAGACAGAGCATGAGCAGGGGAGGGTCAGAGAGAGAGGGAGACACAGAACCTGAAACAGGCTCCGGGCTCCGAGCTGTCAGCACAGAGCCCGACGCGGGGCTCGAACTCACGGACCGTGAGATCATGACCTGAGCTGAAGTTGGACGCTCAACCGACTGAGCCACCCAGGCGCCCCGATTTCTATTTTAAATACTGTTTGCATAGGATCTCTCTGCATAGATATACCTGCGTAGAATATTTCCGAAAGAACAGACAAGAAACTGGAAGCTGTGGTTGCTTCTGGTGGGTGAAACTGGGGAACAGGGATAAGGGACAGGAAATGGCTTTTTATCTCACTTTAATCTTTAAAAACAGTTCAATAAGTAGGGGCGCCTGGGTGGCTCAGTCAGTTGAGCGTCCAACTCTTGGTTTCAGCTTAGGTCACAATCTCACAGTTCATGAGATCGAGCCCCAGGTCAGGCTTCACATTGACAACACAGAGCCTGCTTGGGCTTCTCTCTCTGCCCCTTCTGCCCCTCCTCTGCCTGCACAAGCGTGCTCTCGCTCTCTCTCTCTCGCGCGCTCTCTCTCTCTCGCGCGCTCTCTCTCTCTCGCGCGCTCTCTCTCTCTCTCTCTCTCTCTCTCAAAATAAATAAATAACCTTAAAAAATACAATTCAAAAACCAAATCAACGAAGTGGGTTTCTCAAACTTTTCCATGTGTCAAAATCCTCTTTGGCAACTTGGTAAAATGCAAATCCCTGGGCCCCACCTCAAGGAAGATTCTGATTCAGGTGAGCAGAGATGAGACCCAGGTATCTGCGTTCCTCTGCTGAGTTCTCAGGGTGGTTTAGGTGCTGGTAGTTCTCAGGCCGGTGGGGAACAATTTGTTCCAGAGCCCCCGGGGAGGTGTGGTTGGACTTGAGAAGATGGAAAGGACACTCACTTCTGAGCCTGTGGGAACAGCAGACAGATTGGCCACAGAATCGGCTGGAGAAGGCAACAGCATCAAATCCTGTTTATTAGGCATGTGGCACATGCCAGACTTTCTCCTAATGTTCTAGAATGCTTGCAGCCACCACCATCTTACAGATGAGGAAACTGAGGTTCTGAGAAGGAGATCGTTCGCCCAAGGCCACACAAGCTGGGATCTGAACTGGCCATCTGTCCCAGAATCCCTGGCTCCCCACCGCCCTGTGCTGCCTTCAAGATTATTGGATAATGTTTCCCTCTCTGAGATCATGCCCAAGGACTCCTCGCCAAAGGCCAGGCTGTCAGTAACTGGGAGAGAAGTCACGGACCCAAGAAATCCACTCATTGGTTCCCACACCACTCTTCAGTGGGCCATTGTGCATCGGCGTTAAAGTTGTGGCCTTTGGAATCAACTTAACTGTATTTAAATCCAATTTCCACCTCTTACTGGCAGTGTGACCTCGAACAGGTTACTTAACTTCTCTCTAAAGTGCGGTGCAGTGATCAGGATTCTGGTTCCCAACAACAGAACCAACTCAAACTTTGTGAAGCAAAACAAAGCCTTTACTGGCTTCTGTACCTGACAAACCAGGAGACAGAGCAAGATCTAGATGGGGCCAGACGCAGGGACTCGGACGCCCTCACCAGGAATCTTCATCACCTATCTCCTTTTCTGTCACTGTCATTCTCAGGCCATCTCCCACTTGGTGGGAACAAAGATGACCCACCCTTCTTCACACCTTCAGCTTAGGACTCCCCAGTGCAGCAGCCCCAGTGAACTAGATCTTTCCCCCAGGAGTTCCAAAAACCATTCCAGAGTTGATGCTGTCTCCGCGTAAGGCACATGACAGTCCTGTGCCAGTCGTGGTGTCCAGAGGGAGAGGAGTTTCTGATTGGCCAGGCCCGGGTGACATTCTCATACCCGGAGCCAAGAAGTGCACGCAGACGTGCTCTCAGGCGAAGAGGTGTGAAAGCTGGGCCGGCCAGAGCAGCTGTGTGCGCCGCAGCACTGTGATGGTACCCTCATCCGCTTCCACCCGGGCCTGGCATTTCTCCGGGTTCTGCTGAACATGTGTATTGCTGTCATTCCTCACATGATGCCTGGTGAGGCATTGGTGTCTGCCATCCTACAGGAGCTAATGTTCCTAAAGAACACGGCGTGCCGGGCCCAGGTGCCAGAGCACCTGCTCGGGTCACCTTTTGAAGACTCCCTAGCAGCCACGTCCTGAGCCCCCAACCACCAAATCCACCAGATCTTTTGCCAGCCCTGAAAGTTCCCTCTAGAGGACTCAGGAGAGCCACAGAGGATCAGCTCGATGAGGGCACGAGAGCTTCCGGGCTCCTCCAGGCTCAGCTCCCACAGCTGTTGGGAGGTGGATTTCGCGAGCGCAGCCCCCTCCTTGGGCTCAGAGCCCCCTCCTGTGCCGCACTGCAGCAGCGGTGGAGAATGCCAGCCCAGCCTGCGGATCTCCCCGCCTCGAGCCAGGAGCACCGCGGTTTGCATGCCAGCCTGGTCTGGGGGGAGTCACAGGCCGTTCTGCATCTATTTCAAGGTTCTGGATTTCGTGGCTTTTTTTTTTCAATCACCCTGCAAAGTAGGTCACCTGCTCCTCTTCCAGCTGCCTTTGAGCTTCTTTGGAACAAGGCAGATACTATCCTTTGATTCTGAGGGCATCCGCCTTTCTGGCCCCGAGGACTGCTGTGGGGGAAGGGGGTGGGTGCTGAGCCATTCCATGGAGGACACTGGCCCACTTGAGGCCTGGGTGAGGGAGAAGGGTGAGGAAGGAAGGCAAAGAGAGAGTGAGGAGAGGAGATGAGGAAGAGAGGGCCAAGCGGTCAGAGCCTGGGTGTTGGGCCCTGTCCTGACTTCTCCGAGCTGCTAAGTTTCAGATCAATTTAAACGGTATCTCCTCGGCCTTTAAAACAGGCCTTCATGGTTCAGATTTGGCCAGGAAACCCAGCCCAGTGTGACGAGACGGCAGCCTCTCCTGGGCAACAGGCAAGCGTGCTGGCGGGCTGGGGCCCTTCGGAGTAACCGTGTTTTTCTTCCCAGGGGCTGGCTGGAGACCTATGACATGAATACCTCGGAGCCGAAGACGGAGCCAGAGAGCATGACCCCCGGGGGCCGGCCCCCCTACCGCAGCAACGCTCCCTGGCAGTGGAGCGGGCCCGCCTCCCACAACTCTCTACCCGCCTCCAAGTGGGCCAGCCCCAGCACCCCCGGCCATGCCCAATCCCTGAGCCGGCCCCCGAAGCAGACCCCCATGGTCCCCTTCCGGGAGCCCCAGCCCCTGCACAGCAAGAGGTAAGGGCTAAAGAGGGGCGCCACCCTGTCTCCCTCCCGTCTAGCTCCTCTGTGCTTTGCCCTTTTCTCTCTCCTACCCCTTTTTTCCAGTCTCCTTCTCCCCTCAGTCTTTCTCTCCTTCTCCTCCTTCTGCCCCCCTCCCTCCCTTCCCTTAAATTTTCATTACGAGCCTCTTGTGTGAGGGCCCGGTGCTGGGGAGCTCCGTGTCGGAGGCTGGATATCCATCAGACCATGTATGATTAAAACTATATATTCTGTAAAAGATCAAGGGACTGAGAAGCACGAAATTCAGGGTAGTGATTGCTTCCTGGGGGAGGCAGGGAAGTGGAAAGCGGGCCTGTGTTGGTGCCATTCTAGTTCTTGGGTTGGGTGGTAGCTTTAGGAGTTGGGTTTTATTATGATGGTGGATACCTTGCAGATAAATTATTTCGAATGTAGTGTTTATTTAAAAGTAAAGAAAATTTTCCAAGAAGTAAAGGAATCCAGCTTGCAGAGGGGCATCTTGCTTCCGCAGCCTGTCAGGCCTCGGTCAGGGCTGTGGAAGCTGACCGCTGCATCTGTAGTGGGAGAGGGAAGGCGGGGGTGTCCTGGTCTCCCACCACCCTCAGGGATGGTTCAGCGGCCGTCCCTCCATCCTGATGGGAGGGTGGCAGATGAAGCCGATGGGACGTGGTTGGACCTGAGGGAAAGGTCTAGCTTCCCTCCTCTGAGAGCAGGAGTATTCTCACTCACCCCTACCTCCTTCCTCCTGTTTTTGTTCCAGGCCTGTCAGCTTCCCAGAAACCCCTTACACAGCATCACCAGCAGGGGCCGACAAAGTCCCTCCCTACCGACAGCCTTCTGGGAGCTTCTCCACCCCCGGCTCGGCCACCTACGCGAGATACAAGCCATCTCCAGAAAGGTCAGAGTCTCTTCACTCTTTCCAAATTAAGGAATCTGATGAAAGCTGGGGATCCTTCTTCCCCAGGAAATGCACATACTCTACAAGTTCATTTGCCATTTTCTGGGGTTTCTGGATCCCTGAAGGTCATCGGAGGACCTCCAGGAGGATTGGCTATGTCCTTTAAGATTTTGGGCCAAGCTGTCCTGGGCAAGACTCACTGTTGGCTTTCCTTGTAGCAGAATTTCAGTTGCCATTTTCTTAACACGTGTATCCCTTGTTTAAGCAAGACCATCTGCCTTTTAGCTTGGCCATTCAACGACCTCTCCAGCTCCTCCTCTCCAGGACCAGTCCACCAGCATTACCCAGTTTTCCTGGCCTTTTAGACTTCAGTCCTGTCCCCTTGGACCCGTCTCCAGTCTGACAGCCTGAGGGATCCTCTCAACTCCTCTCAACTCCTCCATGGTTCCCTCATGCCCAGGCTGTCCAGCTGCCCTCAGCCCTGGTGCCCTGTGCCCTCCTTCCTCCAGGATCTCCATCTCAGGGGCAGCCGCCATATTCCTGTATCCTCAGGCCAGAGCCATGGGCTTCATCCTGGGTGTCTCCCTTCTTCCTCCCCACTACTGCGGTCCATCCATTCAGCCTCCTGAGCAGCTCGGCCCCCCACACCCTCCCCCTCTCCCCAGTGCCCCACCCTGGCCACCTCCCTGAGCCCCCAGCCCTCCGTCCCACCTCCTGTGGTCCACCCTCCACTCAGCAGCCACGAGATCTTTCCATATCAGACCATGCCTGTCCCCTGCTTCAAACCCTCCCACGTGTCCCACGGCCCTCAGGACATAGCCTTAGCTCCTCCCCGTGGCCACCAGGCCCCACCCGCCTCTCCAGCGTTGTGCAGTGCCACATATCACCCTCCTTGGCCACTTGCACTTTCCTGAGTAGGCTGTCTGAATTTCAGAGCCCTCCTCCTTGTTCCTCCCTCTCCTACAGATTCTTCACACTCTTCACCCCACACTCCCCCATCCTGCCAGCTTGAGCACTGATGCTCCTCCTCTGGGAAGCCTTCCCTGAACCTCCCCCAGCACTAGGTGCTGCCACTCTGCCCTCAGTTCCCTGTGTGTTTCCTGACCGTGGGCTTGAGCATTCTCCCTCCATTCTGTTAGCGCAGTTAAGAGAACGTGTGTGCGCACACATATCTTCAAGATCTAAGACCTTCCCGGTTTGTCTGTACGTGACCGTCACACAGCACAGGGACTGGCACGTGGTAAATCCTTGGGTGGGGTGAATGCGTGAGTTTGTTTAGATAAGACCCCCCACCGCAAGAGCAGGGATCTGTCCACTCAGCCAATAGGTCTCGATCTTCATCATGCCTCAGGATCACCCAGAAAGAGGCCTTGAAACAAACATTTCCTCGGCCTCACCCCTGAGGCTCCAACGTGCTAGATCTGGAGCGTAGATCATACAGGATCGATGCTGCCAGTCCAGGGAACACACTCTGAGAGCCGCTGAACTAAACCATTGTTGGATTCTAAGCCTCTGCCGTAAGATTGGGTAAAACATACTTCCTCTTCTGTTTTCTAGCCACCACCATTGAGCTTTCATTCAGCAGAGGGTCTCACACCTGCTGTGTGCCAGGTGCATAGAGCACTATTTGAGCTCCTCACTTATCTGTGGGTTCCTGTGGTCACTGCTGCTGGCCGTGGGGGAGAGCGTGCCCTAGAAACAATGTGCACCCTGACAAACACTCTGAGAGTCTCAAGTCTTGGAAGAGGGAGCACAGCCCAGTCCCAGAGGTCAAGGCTGGCTGCCTGGAGGAGGTGACATTTGAACAGGGCTCTGAGAGATCACTAGGAGTTTGCCCCAGAGAAGAGGGAGAAAGTCATTCTAGGCAGAGGAAAGGCCACAGATGTGAGTAAGCACAATGGTGTGGAATACAGTAGGAATGAAGGGGAATCTGGTGTGGGGGGACCATAGGGACGCCTGGGCAGCAGCAGTAGCCGAGGCTAGAGGCTAGAAATGGCAGTTGGTACAAAGTGATTGGGCAAGAACGGAGATGGTAGGAATGATGTTACTGGTAAGTCCAGGGAGCATTGTGTTTCAGAGTCTTGAGGTGCCTCCCCTTTATTGTTATTTTTGAACTTTTTGAAATAAGTATAGATTCACAGGAAGTTGCAAAGAAATGCACAGGGAGCTCCACGAACCCTTCACCCAGCCTCCGCCATATAGTATCAAAGCAAGGCATTGACGTTCGTACAACCCATGGAGTTTATTCAGAATTCGCCAGCCATACGTGTGCATGTGTGTGTGGCGAGGGTGTGTGGCTCTGTGCAGTTTTGTCACGTGTGTGATATTGCATAACCACCACTACAATGTACACACTCAGCTGTACCATCACCACAAAGCTCCCTCCTGCTACCCCCTTACAGCCACACCCACCCCTCCACCATTTGGCAACCATTAATCTGTTCTGTGTCTCTGTTTACTGCTATTTTATGAATGTTCTATAAAAGGAATCATATAGTATATATCCTTTTGAGATTCTTTTTCACCCAGCATAATTTCCATGAGGTTCATTCAAGCTGTTGTATCGATAGTCAGTTCCTCATAGCTGAGCTGTATTCCGTAGTTTGTTTAACCAACCATTCTCCCATCAAAGAATATTTGGGTTGTTTCTGGGCTTGGGCTGTTACAAACATTCATACTCTGAACACGCATGAAAACAAATTTTTATTTTCCTGGGATAAATGCCCAGGAATACAATTGCTTGCCAAGATATGGAAACAATCTAAGTATCTGTTGACAGATGAATGGATAAAAGAAACACAGTGCATATACACAACGGAATATTATGTAGCCATAAAGAGAGGAAGTCCTGCCATTTGTGACCACATGGCTGAACCTGGGGGTTTTTACACTAAGTGAAATAAATAAGACAGAAAAAGACAAATACTGTATGGTATCACTTATATG
The DNA here is from genome assembly GCF_016509475.1 of Prionailurus bengalensis. Taxonomy (NCBI): domain Eukaryota; kingdom Metazoa; phylum Chordata; class Mammalia; order Carnivora; family Felidae; genus Prionailurus; species Prionailurus bengalensis. The sequence continues at coordinate 16,071,589 of NC_057352.1, read as the reverse complement.
CGGAATCAAAAAAGTCAAACTTAGGGGGCGCCTGGGTGGCTCAGTCGGTTAAGCGTCCAACTTCGGCTCAGGTCACGATCTCACTGTCCGTGAGTTCGAGCCCCGCGTCGGGCTCTGTGCTGACTGCTCAGAGCCTGGAGCCTGTTTCGGCTTCTGTGTCTCCCTCTCTCTCTGACCCTCCCCTGTTCATGCTCTGTCTCTCTCTGTCTCAAAAATAAATAAACATTAAAAAAAATTTTTTTTTAAAGAAAGTCAAACTTAGGATGCCAGAGTAGCTCAGTCAGTTAAGCATCTAACTCGATTTCGGCTCAGGTCATGATCCCAGGGTCGGGCTGTGCACTGAGCATAGAGCAACTTGAGATTCTCTCTCCTTCTGCCTCTCTCCCCCACTCGTGCTCTCTCTCTGTCTCTCTGTCTCTGTCTCCCTAAGAAAAAATAAGTAAAATTAAAAAAGAATAAAAAGAGAGAGAGTAGGTCAATTGGCCTTAAAAAAAAAAAAGTCCCAAACTCATAGAAAAGAGAGGGTAGATTGGTGGCTGGCTGGGGTGGGGGAAATAGGGATATTTTGGTCAGGGGGTACCAGGTTTTGGTTGTAAGGTGAGTACGTTCAGAGGATCTAATGTACGTCCAGGCACGGTGCCTATAGTTAATAATTCTGCATTGTGCACTTGAAATCTGCTAAGAGAGTAGATCTTGGGCGTTCTCACCCCCAAAAAAGGCAACTACGTGAGGTGAGAGATGTGCTAATTAGCTTGATTGTGGCAATCATTTCACAGTGCGTACGTATATCAAATCATCACGTTGTACACTTTAAATATATGAGTTATATTTGTCAGTTATACCTCAGCAAGGCTTGGGGGGGGCGGGAGAGATGCTTCTAGAGTGCTACTTGCTCAGCAAATGGAGAAGAGTGTTACTTCAGTGAATGTGTGCGCTGACTGTTCTGCAGCACACGTAGAGAAGTGTTGGGGGGGGCGGGGCAGGGAATACAATCGCTTGCTGTGTGGTAAGCCCATTTTTAGTTTAAAAGGAGCTGCCAAACTGTTTTCCAGAGCGCGCATACCATTTTCCATTCCCGCCAGCAGTGTGTGAATGATCAGGCTTCTCCACATCTTCACCACCATTGGCTGTCGCCACTGGTTTTCATTGCAGCTCTTCTGCTGGGTGCGTGAGGAGACGTCATCATGGTCTAAATTTGCGTCTCTGTAATGGCTGGTGACGTCTTTTCATGTGCTTATTTATTTGCCAACTGTATACCTTTTTAGGGAAGTGTCCATGCAGGTCCTTTTGCCCGTTTTCTAATCGGATGCAGCATTTTCAGCTTTGGAGAGTTCTTTGTATATACCGGACATGAGTCCTGTATCAGCTGTGTGATTTGCAAATCTTTTCTCCCAATCTTTAATTTCTCCTTTTGTCTTTTTTTTTTTTTTTTAATATTTATTTGGGGGAGAGAGCAGGTGGGGGAGGGGCAGTGAGAAGAGGACAGAGAATCCCAAGCGAGCTCTGTGCTGACAGGCTGACAGCAGCGAGTCCCAATGTGGGGCTCAAACTCATAAACCTTAAGATCATGACCTGAGCTGAAATTGGACCCTCAACTGACTGAGCCACCCAGGTGCCCCCATCCTCTCATCTTCTTAACAAGGATCTGTCACAAGACAAAAGGTCTCAATTTCGACAAGGTCCCAATTACATTTTTTTGCTCTTTATGGTTCATGGTTTTGTTGTAAAGTCTAAGAACTCTTTGCCTCAATCTGGGTCCTGAACATTTTCTCATTTTTTTCTGGTTTTTCACATTTATGTCCATGATCCATTTTGACTTCGTTTTTGCATAAGGTGAGAGGTTTAAGTTGACATTCTTTTTTTTTTTTTTTGCCTCCTGACGTCCAGTCTGCTTCAGCACCACTTCTGGAAAAGGCTGTCCATCTTCCATTGCATTGCTCTTGCTCCTTAAAGCAAAAAAAAAAAAAAAAAAAAAAAAAAAAAAAAAAAAAAATCGTTGGAAGGGGAAATCAATTGGGCACGTTTGTGTAGGTCTATTTCTGGATTCTCTAGTCGGTTCCACTGAGCTGTATGCATGATCTCAGTGAGTACTCCCAGTGACTCCACAGGTAGGTACTTCATTATCCCATTTTACAGAGGGGAAACTGAGGCTCAGTGAGGTGAACCCACTTGGTCAAGGTCACTCTTGCAGGAAGTGGTAGAGCTGGAACAGGAACCCAGGCCCATGTGATTCTGGAGAACTGATACTGACCCGCGACCTGTCCCGCCAAAGGTCTCTGAGCTTATCCTCCAAATCAGGTTAACATACACAGTCCCTCCTGGAGTCCCTGCCCCAGGAAACTGTTCAGGCTGTCTGGCATGAACAAGTGGGAAAAGAACACTTCTTCGTTAAACATCAGGCCTTCCCAGCCTATCCCTCTCTTCCCAGGACTCCACAGGAAACCCAGTTCTCAACAGTTTGTTTGTGTGGTTTTTATCTCGGTCAACATCTAGACTCCAAGCTTTGCGAAGTCTGCTAGCACGACGCATCCCCTAAAGCCTCAGAAGTGTCTTTCCCAGTCAGTCACCAGCCCGTGGTAAGAGGCCTGGGAGCAGGCCAGGGCTGTACCGGTGTTAGCCTCAGCTCCTTTCCCCTCTCCTCTCCGCCCAGCTTCCCCAGGACCTCCTGGAACCCTTGTGACCCCTATGTCTCCTGCTGTCTCCAGTGGGCCGGCTACTTGTCGAGTTCATCAAGCTCTTAGAATTGTGACAGCCCTTAGACACAGAATCTGTCTGGTGCCCATCCTGGATTTACTGAGAGGTAGTAAGATGGCCTTTATCAGCCGTGTGAGTGTGGGCAAGTGACTTCACCTCTCCACACCTCAGTTTGCTCACATGTAAAATGTCTGTCCCTGAGCAGTGTTGAGAATATTCAAGGAGGAAACCCTTGCAGAGCACTTAGGACTGTGCCTGGCACATAGTAAGTGCTCCTTAACGGTTATGACAGTTACCACCAAGCGCAGCGCCTGTCCTGGCAGCAGGGGCAATTGCTGCCTGTGTCCTCAGGAGTTTGCCAGCCTCGTTGGCAGGGTGAACAAACCACTAAACTCAGCACGGAGCATTAGGACGCACAGTGCACCCGGCTCAGCAAGCCTGCAGGGGGCGGCCGGACCTTTGCTCAGCAGACCACCTGGATGGCTTTTCTTTATTCTTTTTCCTGTTTTTCTCTGCCAGCTCCGTAAAGAATGGTGAGGAGGCATTTGACTGCAGGTGACAGAAAACCTAACTTGAGAAGGCGTGAGGCCCTAAAGGGAATTTATTATCACATAGCCCAGAAGGAGGGTGGCTGTAGGGCTGGTTTATGCAAGTCCTCAGGGACTGACTCCTTTGGTGACCCATGGTGGCTGTTGTGACCCCCAAGCAAAATCAGTGCCCTGCAGAAAAAAATGAAAGAGCTTCTGTTTGCTTTTGAGAGTAAAGGAGCTGGGTCTCTTGGGGCGTCTGGGTGACTCAGTCAGGGAAACGTCCGACTTTGGCTCAGGTCATGATCTCACAGTTTGTGGGTTCAAGCCCCATGCCGGGCTCTGTGCTGACAGCTCAGAGCCTGGAGCCTGCTTCGGATTCTGTGTGTGTGTCTCTCTCCGCCCCTCACCCACTCATGCTCTGTCTCTGTCTCTCAAATAAATGTTAAAAAAAAAAGTAAAGGAGCTGGGTCTCTTACCTATCCCTGAACCATCCCCTGGCAGGGCCACATTGGACCCACTTGACTATCTTAAATTTGTCAGGATTTATTCAGGTCACATGGCTGAAGGATGGGCGCCACAGGGGAACCTGGGCCTTACCAGCAGGGACAAAGAAAGTGACAGTTGTTGGTGTGGCAGCCAATAACGACGACATCATCCACCCACCTCACCCACCTCACCCGGTCATCTTGGAGTTCACCCACGCATTCCTCCGTCAGTCCGTGTAGGAGACCAGCAGAGCGGCCAGAGCCCTCCCCTCCAGAGAGGCTCTTGCCCGCGTTCACATCTGTCTTGGTACTTTCTTCCATGGCCATGTAGGAAACCCAAAGCCAACATCCCGGCAGCCCAGCCCTGCCGACCTGGAGGCACTCCCCACCAGGCCTCTTCGGGGTCCGCCAGCACATCAGCTCCTGCCTGAAGATGCCTGAAACTATAGTTAGTTTCTCACCACAACCAAAACCCTTTATCTTTAAAGTGATGTCATCTTCCAAGAAAAGGTAGAAGACTTAACATTTCTCAGATGAGGTTGAGAATAGCTCTGATCTTCTCTTCTTCTGGGGATTTTTGCCCAGAGCCAGGCATGGTGAGGTGCCGGCATGTCCGCATTTCCAAGCAGCTTGACCAGGACTTGGCAACGTTTGAAACGGCGCCAAAGGGGACGCGCGCGCGTGCACACACACACGCCCCAAAGAACGGCAGCATAGGTCAGTCATTTTACATTGGGATAATAGGGTTTGTTAGGGAATTACGTGATTGGACAAAGTACAGGTTGTCTTCGTGGAGGGACAGTAGCTGAGTGGTGAAGCATGGTAAAATACTTCCAGCTAAAGACAGTCCGTCAGTTAGGATCAGGTTTAACTGCATAATAGAGAAAACAGTGACTCAGGCGAGACAGTTTCTTTCTTTCCCCAGTGTTGTCAGAGACCCAGGCTCCTCCTCACCAGCTCTCTGCTATCCTTGGCCTGTGGCCTACTGATCGTAAGGTGGCTGCTGGAGCTTCAGCCTTAAGGAGGTGACGAGGCCGAGGCACCCGCAGCACACTTGCAGAGGTTTCTTGGAAGTCCCATGCACCACTGTTATCACATTGGCCAGGCCTGCAAGAGAGCCTGGAAATGTGGTCTGTGAACCAGTTACGTTGCAGCCCTGGGTACAGCCGGGATTCTGTTCCCAAGCCACAAGCCCAGGATAGATACTGGGGGAGCCTCCGCTCATACCTTCCAGTTTCCTTGGGCTGACCCCCACCACCGCTGACATTTTCTTTTAGTACTCGGGATTTGATGCAGACGTTTTGAGGAAGTGGAATAAACACATCAACACCTCAGTTTCCCTCTGCGGTGGAGCCACATTTTACCAGGCAGTTGGCTGGCTGCTGAGTCAGTATTGAATACTGCTGTGCTTTTTCTTGTTTTGGCTCTGTCTGCCTTCCCTGGAGGTAGTAGAAGTCAAGGTTTGGGGAGGTGGGGATAATATGTATTTTCTTGGCAGGTGGGTGGAAGTGGGTTTTCGGGAAGTCCAGGGCACCCCTGGAGCTCCCCTCTGCTGCCCGGGGGGCGGTGAAGCCTAGGGGTTTAGAGTCAGGCTTCGCAGAAACAGCCCTGGCTTTAGGCTGGTAGGATGGCCCCAGAGACGTCAGTTAACTCCTCTTTTCAGTGTTGGGGGTTCCAGTTTCTCAGCCTCCCAAGTTCCAAAGGAAGCAAGTTGGGGAATCACAAAGTCAGCTTCATTAACAGAGGCTATGTGACTCTCCCGAAGCGCCGGGCCTGTGTCAGTGGGGTGTTCTAGCCACAAATAACTGAAATTTGGCTAGCCCAAACATTGTGGGAATGCATTATCGCACAGAAAAGGAGGCTCAGAAATAGGTCAGGCTCCAGGGAGGGTTAATCCAGCATTTCAACAACGTCATCAAAGGCCCAGTCCCTTCCGCCTTCTAAGTCTCGTATGCTCAGCATTGGCCTCATCCTCAGGCTGCTAGCCTGAGGTCAACAGCGGGTCACGGTGTTCTGTCTGGACCCAGCAATACCCAGGTGAAGAAGAGAAGCCATCCTTCCTCGTCATTGCTCTCAGGAGCCAGGAGGCTTACCTCAGAAGCCCTCCCCTGCACACCTCCCCCATTTCAGTAACAAGCACCTGAAAACGTCAGTGACTTAAATCAGCAAAGGTGTATCTGGTGCCCACGCTGGAGCTCCACTGCTGATTGGCAGAGGACCTCTCGGGACCCAGGCTGCCAGAGGCAGCCACTGTCCCCAGGTCGCTTCCCTCGCAGCTTGTTGACAAGACCAGGCCCAGACCCCACCTAGCCAATCTCAAGGGGCCAGGAAGTACGGTCCTCCAGCCACGTGGAAGGCCAGAAGTATTTTCTGAGAAGCTTCGTAACTCTCACAACCTCTCACATCATATCAGCTAAGATTGTGTCGTCTGCCTTTCCCTGAACTAACCCCAGGCAGAGAGAAGGGTTTCAGTCATGACTGGCTCTGATCTGTGGTGGAATGGATGTTGGAGGCGCCCTTGGGATTCATTCCAGATCATAGAGCTAATGCACCTGGGACGTGTGGCCATAGGGAGAACCTTCTGCTGATTCCTCCCTTAGATCTCAGCCATCGCTGTGGGTATACAGAGCCAGCCTCCGGGAGAGCCCCCGTCTGCGAGATAACTTTTGTTATTTCATCCACTCTGCTACCCTGTGAAGTAGAAAATGTCATTATCCCATTTTTCAGATGAGAAAACCGCAGCTCATACTAATGAGCACTTGCCTGACCAACGTCACATAGCCAGTAAGGGACGGGACGGGGGTTTGAGCCCAGCTCTGTCTCACTCTGAAGCCTGAGCATACAGCTTCTCTCCTGCAGCGCCTTCCTCCGACAGAGGGATGTACACTGAGTTCTGGCCTGTTGGCCACTTCTCACAGCTCTGTGTGTGTCAGCCTCGGGCTAAGCGCTGGGCACACAGGACATCAGTCAGTCCTTTGAGGAAAGGCCTACTGCGATCACCAGCTTAGGAAAACTGTAGCTCGGGGCTAGGAAGTGACTGTCCCTGGCTGAGAAAGAGGTGGTGGCGAGGTTTGAATCCCAACCTGTCCAGCTCTAGGCCTCCTGTACCTACAAACGCTTCAACCCGAGACAGGCGTGGGGGGCGGAGCTGCTGGCAACACCTCACCCCATTTCACAGCCAAGAAACAAGACCCCTGGGGAGCCTACCAGTAGGGCCTCCACCCAAGTGGCTTCTGCCCCTCCTTCCTTGAAGGACCCTGCATTGCCCGGCACTCCCTGGCATGCTTCCCAGGCGAGACTCATTCCTGACCCTCAGCTAATAGTATGTTTCCGGGATTACTCATCTAGGATCCCCTCCGCACAGAGCCTCCAGTGTATTTAAAACCCACCAGTGAGCAGGCCGTTGGGCTCAGATGGTTTTTGACACGCCAGCCCTTCACCCCGTGCTTGCTTCCTCTCGCTCCCCTGCAGGTATGCGGCCGCCCCACACCCGCTGCTGTCTTTTGATCCCCACTTCAGCCACGACGGGATGTCCAGCGGCGACTCCTCCTCAGGCGGCTTGACCAGCCAGGAGAGCACCATGGAGCGTCAGAAGCCAGGTAGGGCCTCCCCGGGACCGGCTGCACCCGCCTACCTTGCCCAGCGGGACTTCCTATAATTTGCGAGGGGGCACACCTCCCCCCTGTCAGCGACAGATAGAACACAAAGGAAAGCTGTTGGAGCCTCATGTAAGATTAGGGAGGTCGCCCCAGAGAGCAGCAGGGACCAGTGAGCCTGATCCTCCTCTGTCCAGACACGGCGTCAGCAGATGGCACGCACTCAGGAGCCCGTGTACAGACGTGCGACGTGGAGGTGTCAACCTCCCAGGGAAACAGCAGAGAAGGACTAAAAGTGGTGCTCTCAGGGGAGCAGAACTGATTGTGTTCTGAGGCTTTTCATTACATAAACCCTCCTGTGCTCTTTTCTCACTGTTAGATGTGCAGCACATGCTGAGAAAAGAGCCAGATCCTGAGTGTCCAGCATGATAACAGGTCACAAAGTGAACACACCCACGTCCCACACCTAGGGTAAAAGGCTGAACATGGCCAGCCTCCGAAAGCCCCCCAGGCCCCTCCCAGTCAGCACCCCCAAAGGCCACCCCTGCCCTGCTTCTCGCAGCCAGACTTCGTTCTGCCTCATTATGGATTTCATGTATATGAAATACTCCTGCTGGCTTGATGCGTTTTGTGTGCACGTCTGGCTTCTGTCGCTCAGTACCATGTTATTGAGAGTCAGCCACACGGCTGTGGGAGGCAGTGCAATTTCTGAGTCGTTCTCTATTGTTCGAATGACCCACGACGTATTACTCCATTCTGGCACTGATGGACATTTGGGTGGCTTCCAGCTTGGGGCTGCTTAGACTAGTGCTGCTGGGAGTGTTCTCATACCGGTCTGTGCTGAACACACGCTCACACTTCCGCCGGGTATATGCCTGCAAGTGGAATTGTTAGATCACATGTTTAACTTCATGCAAAGCTGCCACGCCTTTGCTCAGAGTGACAAGCCATTTCACACTCCCTCCCGTGACAGAGGAGAGGTGTGGCCGCTCCGTATCCTCACCAACCTTTGGTGGACGCATAGTGGTGTCACACTGTGGTTTTAATTTGCATTTTCTGGTGCCTGATAAGACTGAGCATCTTCTGATCTGTTTATCTTCCTATGTATGATTAATTGTGGGCATGTACACTTTGTGGAATATTTGAAGTAGAATTTCACATAACAAACTTGTCCCCCCTTGGAAGTCTGAGAACTACCCGATGAATGGGTGGGTTCAAAAGAAAGGAAAGGAATGAAGTGTAAAAGAGCATTGACATTGGAGGGGGGAGACATGGAGCTGTCCTCTTAGAGAGATAGTCGGGAATTTCCAGGCAGCTCCAGGGGCTGACCGTGTCAGAGTCGCCAGCTCCCTCAGGCATGGTGGGACAGGGAAGAGGTTGTGTGTCCCAGGAGTAGCAGCCTGGGCAATTTCTCGGCCCCCCAGCCCTATGGTTCCCTTAAACCAGGGAAAACAGTTGTACTTCAGGCAAGTAGGTCGCCATCCCGACTTCGCTCCCTTCTGCTGCCTCCGGGGCCTGCAGAGCAGACATGGCTGCCTTCTCTCCTCCACACACCCGATCCTGCCAGCCACTGCCTGCAGCCCTGTGCTCTTCTCCACAACAGACAGATTTGCATCTTTCCTTCCCCACCCAGTTCAGAAAAAGAAAAGTGTTGCTTGGCAATTTCATTACACCAAAGTGTAAAATGGAGAGGAAATTTTTCCAACGTTCACCCAAACAAGGTGTCACAGAAACTCACCATTGTCTTTCTCTTCTCTCTTCTGTCCCCTAGGGCTTGGCTCCCCCCTTACTTCCTTGGGACCTTGTTATAAGTTGACTTAACACCACTACCCCCCGCTACACACACACACACGCGCGTGCACACACACACACACACACACACACAAAGAAATCAGGGCAGTCTGTGGTTAGAAATCATCATGAAGCCTAGGGGCGCCTGATGGCTCAGTTGGTTAAGTGTCCAAGTCTTGGTTGCAGCTCAGGTCATGATCTCATGGTTCGTGAATTCAAGCCCCGCTTTGGGCTCTATGCTGACGGTGTGGAGCCTCCTCGGATTCTCTCTCTCTCAAAATAAATAAATAAACATTAAAAAAAAGAAAGAGGTCATCATGAAACCTAGAATGTGCTCAAAACCCAGACAAGGTAATTCATGGTGGAGAATCGGGCACTGTGACAAGACATGGGGGTTCTCCCAGCCCTGATCAGATGATGTAAGCATAGTAACAGCAGGACAGTTTTGCATGCTTGTTATACACCCGGCGCTGTACTGGGTACTCTCCATGCCCTCTTACTTCATATTTAATCATCTCAGGAATGTGACAGAGTGGGTACTTTTTACTGGCCCATTTTAGAAATGAGGAAGGTGAGGGGCACCTGGGTGGCTCAGTCAGTTAAGCGTCTGACTTTGGCTCAGGTCATGATCTCACAGTTTGTGAGTTCCAGCCCCACATCAGGCTCTCTGCTGTCAGCATGGAGCCTGCTTCGGATCCCCTGTGCCCCTCTCTCTGCCCCTGCCCTGCATGCACATGCATGTTCTCTCTTTCTCTCTCTCTCTCTCTCTCTCTCTCTTTCTTTCTCTCTCAAAAATGAACATTTTTTTAGATGAGGCATAGGAAGGTTGTCACTTGTCCAAGGTCCCTGCTGGTGAGAGGCATAATTGCGATTGAACCAAAGCCTATTGGGTGCTAGGACTCCTCAGCCCCCACCGTCCACAAACACCACCCACAGCCCCTCACCCACAGAGTGTGAGTATTTCTCAAGCTTGAGAGCACCCAGGTTGGGAAGGAGGCCCCTGAGTCACCAGCTGCCCGAGTCTGTGCTTGGCCACAGTTGTAGCACATCTGTCACAGCCAAATTCATGTCTGTCACAGCCAAATTCATGTCTGTCACCTGCCTGGTATGACAAGGGAGATCATTCCATCAGGAGAGCCAGAAGGTTACCAGGGGCCATTCAGAGACCCAGTGAAGGGCCCCATATCAGGGCCTGTTAAGGACAGAACTGAGGACCCTGAGGCAGCGCAGGAGGGGAAGGGACCTGGTCCTCTATCCCGCTGTTCATTTGACCTATCGCTAATGATAAACACCACACTGGGCACCACAGTGTGAGCCAGACGGGCACGTTCCCTGCCTTCTTGGAGCCCACAGTCTGGTGGAGAGACGGACAGTAGATGGGCACACAGTGATAAATGATCACTATTAAGTCTGAATATCAAGTGGAAACTATAACACAGTGCTGAGACAGATGGACAGGGTTTGGGGGAATCTCTGAGCAAACTACATTCAGGTGAGGCTGGAAAAATGTTGGGAAGAGAACATTCCAGGGAAGGAGAATAATCAAAGACCCTGAGATAGCAGTGAGCGTAGGAGGAACAGTAAGGAGGCCGTGTGGCTGGAGAAGTAGTGGAGGATGAGGTCAGAGAGGGGACGGGGCCAGAGCATGTGGGGAGGACTTTGTCCTTCGCTCAGAGTGGGACAGGAGCTCCGTCCTTCTGAGCGAAGGAGGAATGGGACCTGGGTGTTCACAGGGTCTCTCTGACTGCCGATTCTTGCAGGATAGGTACAGGGGTGGTAGGGATGGGCAGGTTCTAGATACAGTCATTTAAAGGTAGAGTTGATGGCACTTCCTAATCCTCTACATGGATATGAGAGAGAGGAGACAAGGTTGATACCAGGTTTCTGCCCTGAGCAGCTGAAAGGATCGAACCACATGGACTGAGCAGGAAAGACAGTGAGTGATGCAGGTTTGGGGGAAGATAAGCAGTTGGTCTTAGCCATGTTCAGCGGGAGGTGCCTGGTAGCCACCCCAGAGGAGGTGTTGTGAGGTAGCCATCTATACGGCAAAGGTCTGAAGTCGGGAGAGGTCCGGGCCAGGGACAGAAAAATGGAAGCCACCAGTGTCATAGGTGGTACTTAAAGCTGGCTATGGCTGTCACAGGCTTGGCTCTCTCTAGAAACGTGGTTTCCAGCATGATCTGGCCACCTCCCAGAAACTAATACGTCCGGGCCTGTGGGATGCTCCAAAGAGGAAAACCATCTCCAGAGGTAGAGCAGACGGATGAAGTGGGCAGCCTCCCCGCCACCACATGGACTTTCCAACCAGGCTGCTCTCTGTGGTGGCCCTGAGTGTCCCGCCCAGCCCACGCAGAACAGGAGCCTTCCCCAGGGGAACATGGGCCCAGCGTGTAGTAGTGAGCTCAGGCTCCAACAGGCCTTGTGGGAAGTTCAGAGTCAGCCGTGTGACCTTGGCAGTGACCTCATCTGTCCCAGCTTCAGGTCCCTCCTCTGTGGCAGACATCCTAAGTGTCTCTCCTTCCAGCATGGTTTGAGGGTCCAGTGAGGTCACAGCTGCCCAGCCCTCAGCATAGGCCCCAACCCATCATTAAGAGAATGGCAAGTCCTGCTTCTCAAACAATGCTCCCCACTGTTGCCAGTGGTGTCATTGCTGGGGAAGCACAGAGAGAGAGTGCAGATGTGGACGGCACACACAGGTCTCAGGCCCTCTCTGTGTGACATTGGACCAGCTACTTGAACTCTCTTGAGTTTTGACATTCCTCACCTTTTGGAAGTGGTACTAATAGCCACCTCACAGTATTCCTTGGAGGACATAGCAAGATGATGTGTGCAAAGCAGTTTTAGTAATACCTGACACAGAACGTGTGTTTAATAGGCACCATTATTGTAATTATTTTATTTTTTTTTTATTTTTTTAAAGTTTATTTATTTATTTTGAGAGAGAGAGTGCACAAGCAGGTAAGGGGCAGGGAGAAGGAGACATAGAATCCCAAGCAGGCTCCGCACCATCAGCGAAGAACGCAATGTGGGGCTTGAACTCACGAACTGTGAGATCATGACCTGAGCTGAGATCAAGAGTTGGGTGCTTAACCAACTGTGCCACCCAGGCGTCCCTGCTGTAATTATTTTAAATACAGAAGTAATCAAAAGTGTGGGCCTTGGGGTTAGACCACCATGGTTCCTCTGTCCTCTGTTAGTGCATTTGTGTTTGATAGGTAGTAACTAGCCCTCCACTAGAGGGTTTTGGGGGTTGTTTATTTCTTTGTTTGTTTTGTTTTTTAGGTCAGTTGCTAAGTTCAGGCACCTTGACTACCTGGAAGTTTAGACTAATTCACACCCATACTGGCCATCACAATTTTAAACCTGTTTCACCTTTGAACCAGCAACTCCACTTGTGGAGTTCTGTCCCAACACAATCCCACTCTTGCTCAGGGTTGCGTGTAGAGGGAGAGCCACCCAAACGTTGTTGTAAGGAAGAATTGAAAATAGCCTACATGTTCGTGGTTGAGGAAATGATGTCCGTTCAACATGATGGAATACTGCACAGCCGTTAAAAATAAGACAACTTTATGTTCAGTTACGTGAAGATGTATTACAAGGATATAAAGTGAAAAGCAAGTATAAGTATGCTGTAAAGTAAAAAATCAAATTGTAGAACAGTGCTTAGTGTGATTGCATTTTTGTTTACCAAAATAAGTTATGCACATTTAACCAGCAAAGGATTGCTACCTTGCATATATAAAGAACCCTGGTCGCCAATAAGATAAAAGTCAGTCCTATGGAAAAACGGGAAAAGTGGGCACCCAGGTGGCTCAGTCGGTTGAGTGTCCGACTCTTGATTTCAACTCAGGTCATAATCTCAGGGTTGTGGGATTGAGCCCCACATTGGACTCCACACTGAGTGTGGAGACCGCTTAAGATTCTTTCTCTTCCTCTGCCCCCTTTCCCTCACTCGTGTGTGCTCTGTCTCTCTCTAAAATAAATAAAAATGAAAAAGAGAAAAAGAAAAATGGGAAAAAGACAGGAACAAGTAATTTACAAAATAGAAAATCCAGATGGCCAGTAAGGATGAAAATGTGCTCAACCTTCCTTGGGGATGTTGACGGAGGATGGTCCTAAGGTTTCAGTGAATTAACCCTTGTAAAGCACTAGACTGGGGTCTAGCACATAGTAAGTGCTTAGTAAATATTTCATCACTGAGTGTTGTTATTCCCCAAGACATAACTTGATGGGGTCATGGTGCTGTATGAGCTGGGCAGACAAGCTGGCAGAGGGGTGGGACCATTTTTAGGGCCAGATTCATCAGGTGGACTCAGGCCAGGGCCTGAGTCACCTCTAACCGCTGATGTGTCTCCTGTCTTCCTGCAGAGCCTTTGTGGCATGTGCCCGCCCAGGCCCGGCTCTCAGCCATGGCGGGAAGCAGCGGGAGCAAGCACACCTCCAGGCAGGACGCAGCAGGCAAAGATTCCCCCAACAGGCATTCCAAAGTGAGTCTGGGCCCCACCTGCTTAATCCTGGGGAGCCAGGACTGCGAAGCTGGCTGCTTCACTTCCCTGACCACTGTGGGTCTGACAGTGTCACCTGGGTGTGGGCCTCTGAATGCCATACGTGAGCACATCCTTCTCCTTTGCCGTCCACTCCAGCAGAGGGGCCAACTGCTTGGTCTAGAGCCAGACAAACGCACAGCCAGCTCTAGCCCTCACCAGCCAAGTCATCGCCAGCAAATCCCTTTGCCTCCTTGTGCCACGGTTTCCCTACGATTACACTGGTCATGGTCAGTGTCTTCACCAGCTCAGGCTGCTATAACAAAATACCATAGACTGGGTGGCTGACAACAGAAATTTCCTTCTCACAGTTCTGAGGCCGGGAAGTCCAAGATCAAGGCTCAGGCAGATTCAGTGTCTGGTGAAGACCCACTTCCTGGTTCATAGATGGCCTCCTTCTCACTTCATGTGGTAGAAGGGATGAGGGAGCTAGCTCTCTGGGGTCTCTTGTGTAAGGATGTAAATGTATGTATGTGGATTTAATAATCCCACTCACGAGGAATGGGTAACTACATATAGGGGTATAAATATGTAAATATGTATAGGGATTTTATAATCCTATTCATGGGGGCTCTACCCTCATAACCTAATCACCTCCCCTAATGCCATCATACTGGGAGAGCGCACCAGTGGTCAGCCTGTGGCACTAAGCTAACTGCTCTAACAGACGGTCCCTAAATCTCAGTGACCTCACACAGTAGAAGTTTGTTTCCCTCTCGTATAACACAGTTGGGTGTGGATATTCAGTGAGCAAGCTTTCCACATGGTGATTCTGGAACCTAGGCTCCCTATCCCTGTGGCTCTGCCGTCCCCCAGGGCCTCAGAGCCCTCTCCAGGGTCCTTGCCTGTTTCTGGCAGGTAGGGGTGGGAGGAAGAGGGGCTGGTGTGCGAAGTCTCTATAGCCCAGGCCTGGAAATGGTATAATTCGTTTCCACTTATATTGCATTGGCCAGCACTCCATCACGAGGCCACACCTCGGCGCAAGGGAAGCTGGGAAATGTAGTCCTGAGTGCCCCGGGGAAAGGAGGTCGTTTTGGTGAGCACTTGGCAGTCTCTTTGCATCCCTTCATAAGGTGGGAATTTGATGGGTACATTCGATGTGCCAGGCCCTGGGACCACAGTGATGAAGTGGACAGATGTGCCCAGGTGCTCCCAAAGCTGACATCCCAGTGTGGGCAGCAAGCAGTAAGCAGATAAACAGATGCATTCCATAACACCAGGAACTGGTCTTTGCTGTGAAGGATAACCAAGGCAGAGGTCAGGGAGAAGACTGTCAAGCACTACTGCTTTAGGGTGAGGTGGTCAGTGAAGGCCTTGTGAGGAGGCCTTGAATGAAGTAAGGGGCAGTCCATGAAGATACCTGAGGGAAGAGCCTTCCAGGCAGAAGCAATAGCAAGTGCCAAGGCCCTGCTCAGAGCACAGTGATCAGAAGGGAGGGGGCAGATGAAGTTAGAGGGCAGAACGTGGGACCAGACTGCACAGAGCCTCAGGGCGAGGACTCTGGCTCTTCCCATGAGTGAAATGGAGCCACAGGAAGGTTCTGAGCAGGGAAGGGACATGAAATGGGGCAAGTGTTCACAGCCTCCCTCTGGCTGCATATAGGCAAACTGGGGGCAGAGGTGAGTGGGAGACAGGGATGGGGCAGGAGGACCAGGGAGAAGGCTGCTGCCATGGTAGGTACAGTGGGAGGTGGTGGTGACAGGCCCGGGGTGGAGCCGTGGAGGTGGAGAAGTGGCAGGTCCTAGATCTCTTGGAGATGCAGGCCACAGGATTTGCTGTTGGGCTGCACACAGGTGCGAGAGCAACAGCAGGTCCCGGGTGACTCCAAGCCTCTTGTGTGGGGCAGCCGAAAGGCTGGAGGTACCTTTATTGGGGCGGGGAAGAGGGATCCGGGAAGGAAGGTCAGGAGCTCAGCTTTGTATGCACGTCACACGCATACTGTCACGCCTCCCTCTGAACAACCGCATGAGGCAGGGTTATCAACAACCCAGCTTCACAGGTGTGGAAACTGAGGCACAGGAGAGCTACGTCACTTGTCTGAGGTAACACGCTCAAAAGCAGGGGAGCCAGAGCTTGGGTGTGGGGAGGACCCAGGGAGGGAAGGTTGGCCCCCACTGTGGACTCTATGGATGACACTTCTCTTGCCTTCCAGGGAGAACCTCAGTACTCCAGTCATTCCAGCAGCAACACCCTCTCCAGCAACGCATCCAGCAGCCACAGCGATGACCGCTGGTTTGACCCCCTGGACCCCCTGGAGCCGGAGCAAGATCCCCTCTCCAAGGGTGGCTCTAGTGACAGCGGCATCGACACCACCCTCTACACCTCCAGCCCCAGCTGCATGTCCCTGGCCAAGGTGCCTCGGCAGCCCAAGCCACACAAGCCCCCGGGAAGCATGGGCCTTTGCGGCGGCGGACGGGAGGCCGCCACGCGGTCCCACCACGCAGACAGACGGCGGGAGGTCTCGCCAGCCCCTGCAGTTGCCGGTCAGAACAAGGGCTACCGACCGAAATTGTACTCGTCAGGCTCCAGCACCCCGACAGGCCTGGCGGGGGGTAGCCGTGACCCACCAAGGCAGCCTAGGTAAGACACTGCTCTTCACCCCGGTCCTCCAAGGAGCTCGGACCGCCTTCTACTTCCCCCACAGTCCTGACAGGGGGGTTCCCCTCCCTACAAGCATGCTGCTTGCAGATGGATGTGCTTACACACTAGTTTGCTTACAGAGTTGGGAGGCTCATGGACCACCCACTACTGCCCATCATTCACCTTCTAGTACCCTGGGTAGAGGGAAGGAAACCCCTGGCTGGCTGTTTCATCTGCCTCTGCTTTACTCTGAGCCTCTCTCTTTCCTTCTCTCTCTGCTAAGACCAGTGGTTTTATGCTTTCTGGAGGTCACAGACTGTATGTGTTAGGCGTGCATTCGGCTGGAGGTGACAGGAAATCTGACCCACAGTAGCTTTTAAAAAAAAAAATTTGGGGGGCGCCTGGGTGGCGCAGTCGGTTAAGCGTCCGACTTCAGCCAGGTCACGATCTCGCGGTCCGCGAGTTCGAGCCCCGCGTCAGGCTCTGGGCTGATGGCTCGGAGCCTGGAGCCTGTTTCCGATTCTGTGTCTCCCTCTCTCTCTGCCCCTCCCCCGTTCATGCTCTGTCTCTCTCTGTCCCAAAAATAAATAAATGTTGAAAAAAAAAAAATTTTTTTTTTTTTTAAATTTTTTTTTAAAGTTTATTCATTTTTCAGAGACAGAGCATGAGCGGGGGAGGGGCAGAGAGAGAGAAAGACAAGACACAGAATCTGAAACAGGCTCCAGGCTCTGAGCCGTCAGCACAGAGCTCGACGCGGGGCTCGAACTCAGGCAGTGTGAGATCATGAGCTGAGCCGAAGTCGGACGCTTAACCGACTGAGCCACGCAGGCACCCCTGAGCCACAGTAGCTTAAACAGACGGAGCTTTAACAGTCCCCCGATGAGAACTCCACAGAGGGCAGAGCCAAGCTAGTACAGCAGCTCAGGGAGGGCCTCAAGGCCTGGCATCCTGTGTCTTCCTCTTCCACCATTCTTACCATACTGGCTGCGGCTCCCTTGTCTCCAGATGGCTGTGGTGCCCCTGGGGGGAATGGGCCCAAAAAACAGAGGAAGATGGCTTCTCCTAGTTCCCTTTCCATGAAGAAAGCAACAGCTTTCCCAGAGCCCTTTGAGCAGAGCAACGTCACAAGGAAGGCTGAGAAATCACAGTTTAACCTTCTGGCCAACACAGCGAAGGGCAGTGGTCTCCACACAGTCCCCTAGAGGGCTCTTCAGCACAGATTGCAGGACCCCACTCGGAGTTTCTGATTCAGTAGGTCAGAGCACAGCCTGAGAATATGCATTCTTTTAAGTTCCTGGTAGATGGTGATGCTGCTGGTCCTGGGACCATCCTTTGAGGACCACTGGTGGAGAGGCAGGCAGGGGACCAAGGGAGAAAGACCTGACATTGATGTCTGGGGCCTAGACTGCACACACTTAGGGCACCTTATGAAAGCCATGAAATGTCTCTCTGAAGCGCTGAGGTGGAAAACCGTTCAGCAAGTTGCCAAGCTCAGCCTGGAGCACGTGCCCCTCACAGGTCTGCACCCCAGGCAAGGGTCACAGTGCTGTGGTCCCCAGTGCAGACCCCAAAGGCCACAGCCTTCCTTCCATTCCCTGACCGCCCCTGAGCAGGGGCCAGCCCGGGACCCCATAGGGAGTCCTTGTCCCCTTTGGTTTCCTCAGGCCTTTGCCAGCCCTCAAACTACAGCCTCTGTCCACGCAGACCACACAGGACCCATGCACCCAGGCAGCCTACAGTGCACTTCTGTCTGTGTCTATGCAGAAATATCTGTGTTTAAAAAAAAAAAAAAAAAAAGGCGAAGCAAAAGTGACCCAAACAGTACTTAGCCTAACCATGTGTGAAGCACTTTGATGTAGTCTAGTCTGTTCAAAATGTGAATGCAGCTCAATACCTCCTTCAGTGATCTCATGATTTAGCAGTGGTTCTCTGACCGGTTTGGAAACTGCCGTGTTTGAGGGTGCCTGCGTTGTGTGGGTACCTCCCCTTGCCCTGGTCAGGGGCCCAGAAGGGTGAGGATGGAGAGGCTGTGTGGCCCAGTGGGTTTAGTCTCTGGTTCAGCCTATTTCCCTAAACAGGTGGTTCTTAATCAGTGAAACTCGTGGACTCTGGAACAGCTCTTTCATTCGTTATTTATCCCTTCATTTCACTCACAAATATTTCTTAGGGACCTGTTGTGTCACAGACAGTAGGGTGGGAGCCGGGGAGAAATAATGAGCAAATTCAGATGAGGCCCCCCCCAGCCCCTCACCTCAGCCCATCATCCGCTGAGGGAGACAGACAACAATTAGGCCATCACTGAGACACCTGTCAAAGTGCACCCACCTAGAGGGACTCTGCACCAGGAGAGTCCTGGGTGCCACGGGGTCCCAGGGCTCAGCTCCGCTAGTCCCTCTGCTAGACATAGGCCTGTGTTCGTAAATCTGAGTAACTGTAGGGTTTTGAAATCTGCGATATAAAGGCAGCGGCTCTGAGGAGAAGACTGTGGCTGAAGCAGGGAGTGGGTATAAAATTACCCTGTGTCTGATGGAAAGATTTGCTGAACCCAGGAATGAAGGGAATAAAATGGGAGAGGAGCCCACTACAAAAGAGGGCCCAGCGGTTGGGAGCTTTAATTTGCATACAGACAATTGATGCTAATTGCAAATCATTCTTATCTACTCATTAAGCTGCTTCCTGAAGTTTTCTCCTAGGCAACCAGGCTGTGGCATGGAACAGCATTTCCCAAAATGGGGTGCTCGAGGTGATTTGGGTGGTATAGGAGGAAAATGTTTTTGTTTTTTGTTTTTTTAACAGATAAATGTTTGCTTTAATGAGTATTAGGAAAGGTGTTACCTGCCCATCCCCTGCTTTTACAGATACTGTCTTGGACAAGTTGAGGAAAATTGAATGAGTTGACTTAAAGAAACATCTGCATGGTAGATGAGAGTTGGACCTCCACCAGGGTTCAAGCCCTCCCTCTTGCCTTGCCTTGGCTGTGTGGCCTTGGGCAAATGACTGAACTTCTCTGGGCCTCGGTTTCTTCGTCTGTAAAATGGGGGATAAATCACATACCTATCTCATAAGGATATGGTAAAGATTTAATGACCTACTGTGTGTAGGACCCTTAGAACCATACCAGGCAGTAGGCCTTGAACCTGCCTGTCATTAAAATCACAGGGGACTGTTATAAAAAGAGGAGAGGTATGCCTCAAACTAACCAAATCAGAATGTTTCTCCGGGGCCATGCCTCTTTCAGGCAGTTCTGGGGACACCAAGATGGCTGAGACAGCCCCAGGCCTGCCCTCTCGGGGCTCAAAGTCCAACAGGGAAGACACACCTGTTCCCAGAGTGGTCAGGGCCAACGTGAGGGAAGCACCTGGGATGCGGGAGCCCAGAGGAAGGGCCAGACCCCATTGTGTGAGAGGCTTTCCTAGAACAAAGAGGCTGATGCGAGCCAGGGGACTAGGAGGGCAGGGCATCCCAGATAGAGAAGGTGTGCAAGTCCCATGTATGGGCCTTACTTGGCTGCCCTCCCACAACTTTCCCGTCTTGGCGGGGGAACCAAGTTCCCAGTTGGTCGCTGAGCACCTGAGCCCAAGAGGCCCACATGTGCCTCCACCTGCTGCCGGCCGCGCTGCCCCTCACACCGGTCAGCCCACCGGCCTTCTGCATCTGCTCTCGTTTATCTCTTCCCTTGGGCTGAGCTGGGATGACAGCCTGCTATCGAGGGCAGGCACGCGAGCTGCATAGCTGCCCCGGTCTCTGCTTGCACAGCACGTTGTAATAGAGCACCCGTGTTTATTCGCATAGCGAGTGCTCATTGTGTGCCTGGCCCTCTGCTGGGCGCTGCGGGCACACACGGCCCCTGCTGTCCTGGCACTGACCCGGTACCGGGGAGCCAGCAAGCAAATAATGATCAAAGTAATAGATGAACTGTGCTAGGGGAAAGCCGGCAGAGGAGACCCACTGGGATCCGCGAGTGGATACGGTCCAGGACTCAAAGGAGTGTCTAATCTAGCCCAAGGGGCAAAGGTAGGTTCCATGAGGAAGGGTCATTTCTGCCAAAGATAAGAACAATAAGGAGGTGGGAGCAGGTGAGTAGTTTCCGAGGGGCTGATGGTATATTCTTGACCCAGGATGCAGTCACATGGTGTCTGCTTTGTAACTGTTTCTTCAGTTATATGCATATACTTTGTATACTGCTCTGTGTGTCAGCTATTATACAATTTTTTTTAGGTTTTTATTTCAAGAGAGACAAAGCAGGAGTGGGCAAGGGGCAGAGAGGGAGAGGGAGACAGACCCAAGCAGGCTCTGCACCGTCAGCATGGAGCCCGATGAGGGGCTCAAACTCACAAAACCGTGAGATCATGACCTAAGCTGAAACCAAGAGTCAGACACTTAACTGACTGAGCCACCCAGGCACGCCTGTACAATTTTTTTTTAAAAAGAGAGAAATGGGGGGGGGGGTGGTGTAGGGGGGAAGGAAAGATGGGATGTAAAGAGGACGTCTCGATGAATGGGAAGGAGTAGCATGTGCAAAGGCCCTGAGGTGGAGAGGAAGGCGGATGCTGTTAGGTCACTGAACACAGGCCCCTTGGCTCAAGGGTAGAAACTGAGGGGCCAGCTGATGGGAGGTTTTTTGGGAAGTCAGCAGGAGCCAGACCATGCAGGGCCCTGTCTACCACATTACAGAGTTTGGATTCGATCCCAAGAACTGTGGGCAGCAAGGAGAGGTTTCAGCAGAAAGGGTAGTACAGGCGGATTTATGTTTTGAAAGATAGTGCTGGAGATGAGACTGGAGGCAGAGCCTCAGGGACAGGGCTGAGGCGGAGATATGAGTGAGAAGGAAGGGGTCTGGACCAGAGGACAGAGCAGCTGCGCCTGCGTCACAAAGTGGCATTGCTAGGACACCAGGAGGGAGGGAGACACAGGTCCAGGATGGTGCCTGGGAGCAAAGAGTCGAGGCTGACTGCTGAGTGTCAGGAGGCTGCTGCAGACGGGGTGGTGAGGTTCTTGAGAAGAGACTGGGGCAGGGCCAGCCCAGGAGGCACGTTACTCTTAGGTAACAGGACGGACGGCCAGGAAGGCCTCTTACAAGGTTGTTATTTTGTAGGAAGCAAGGGATTGACCCAGGCAGAAGAAACAGCAAATGTCACGACCGTGAAGGCGAACTCATTTGCAGTGCTTAAGAAACGGCCAAGCGGGTGTGCCTGGGTGGCTCAGTCAGTTGAATGTCTGACTTCAGCTCAGGTCATGATCTCACAGTTCGTGAGTTCAAGCCCTGCATCGGGCTCTGTGCTGTCAGCGCGGAGCCTGCTTCAGATCCTCTGTCCCCTTCTCTCTCTGCCTGTCTCTCAAAAATGAATAAAACATTAAAAAAAAAATGATAAAGTGGCCAGAGAGGGAGGAGCAGACAGGGCAAAAGGGAGAGTGACAGGAGGTCAGTTGTGCACGGTAGGCCGGAACCCGGTTCTGGCAGGCTTACTGACCATGGTCAGCTGCTGGGATTTGATTCTGAGGGACATGGGAGCCATGGGAGGCATGTGAATGCACAGTCTGACTTATGTTTTAAAAAGATTACTCTGGACTATTTGAAAGGTAGAAGGGATTGAGTTTGCCCGCAAAACTCAAGAACTGCCACCAGGGGGATGGGCCGTGCTGAGCAGGGAAACACCTATCCGTTCCCTCCCCGTGCTCCAGCCCCCGCCATGGAAGCCGCCACAGCCTGTAGCAGCTTGTGCCCATCGATGATTTCAGTGACTTCGCAGACTCTCTCCCCAGACGTTCGTCATGGGAGCCCGGCTTCCAGGCGCACTGCCAGGCGCCAGCGCCTGCTGTGGGCACCGCAGTGGGCTGAGTGATCCCAGGCGGGCAGCCACCTGGCCCCCCGCCCTCTCCTGAGGCAGCACACGCTTCAGAGCTCCCTGGGTTTCCAGAGCTGTGAAGGGGCACTCAGAGGCTCTCCACTCCACGTGGAGCTGACACAGCCAGGCAGGAAGTACGTGGCTTTGCCGCCCCAGGCTGTGCCAAGAGGGAGTCTCTGGGATATGCTTCTGGGGGCATAGCTCTTAAAGGTAATGTGAGGGCCTTGGAACCCCCTGGGGTCACACACAACAGAGACCCACTTGGGAGAGTCACAGTCAGCCTGGGAGAGGAACCCAAGCCCTCTAAAGGAAAGGAGGGAGCAGTGCAAAGGCCCTGAGGTGAAAATGTTTCTGTCTGGGAACAGCTTCCCTTTCACCTGGCTGGAGCCCGGTAAGTGGGAGGAGCTGAGGGCAGAAGGGGCAGGCCAGATGGTGCGGGGCCTTGTGGGCAGAGGGGAGGACTCTGCCTCTGCCCTGAGTAAGGTGGAGCCACAGAGAGTCCTGGGCAGAAGCGCGCTGTGATCTGACTCGGTGTTCACAGGCTCTCTCTGGCTGTGTTCAGTGAGGTTGGGCAGGAGGAGACTCCTACAGCGATGGGCGTGGGGGTGGAGGGGGTGAGCATTGGCGGGTTTCTGCATCACTCTGATCCCGTATCCTCCCTGCAGACCTGCCACTTCGGCTCCCAGGCCACTGAGTGGAATGTGGCCACTCGAGACTCCTACACGATAACTGCAGCCACATGCGGGGACTGACTGAACTCTCAAGGTCTTGCCACGCACTAGGGAGAGAGGGCAAGATTGGTCTAGCAGTTAAGGCCGAGCAGTGAGGGATTCCTGGGCTCTGGCCTCTGACTGCCTGCGTCCGGATCACAGCTCCAAAGCTGACCCAACCGTGTGATCTCCATCAGGCTCCTTAGTTTCTCTGAGGCTCAGTTTTCTCATCTGTAAAATGGGAGTAATGATAGGATCTGTGGTCTAAGGCTGCCACAACGAACCTACATCATGCACTGAAAGTACTTAGCGCGGGGCCTGCGACGTAGCTGGGTCCAAAAATAGCAGCTGCTGCCAGGCTTTGTTTGCACGTATTCCATATCTGTCGTGACTGCAGTTGTTGAAAGTACAGGCTTGGGGTTAAAAGCCGGGGTCTCTTGAGCCAGACTGGGTTTGCATCCTGGCTCCATCCCTACCAGCTGCATCGTTTGGGAGCAGGTTATTTAATCTCTCTGGGGCCTGGTTTCCCCACTTGAAACACGGGGTTGGTGGTAGTTCCTGCCTCAGGGGGTTGCCAGGACAACTAAATGAAGATGCTTGGGGCAGGGCCTGGCCATGCTCACAGGCTCAGCACAGCCAGCCCCGTCACTGCCACCACTCTTCTCCTGCGCAGGGGCTCAGCCACCCTAGGCCACCCATCAAGACTTGAGTGTAAGTGCAGCTCTGATTTCGCCATCCAGCCCATGGTTTTTCAGGTTTTTTTGTAAGCCACAAAACCTTTTCCTCCAACAAAATCTTAAGTGCTTCCCTCAGATAGAACACAGATGAATGCATAACCTCTCCAGTGGGGGAGGTGGGGGTGGGAGGGCCGAGCAGGATGCCACCGCCCCAGTCCTGGCTGAGCCCAAAGTCCCGGCTTTTAGCCCCTGGGCACACCACGTTAACAGTGCACACAAGACCTCTTGAAGTGGTGCTGTCACTGCCTCATTTCTCAGAGGAGGAAACTGAGGCTCTCTGAGGGGCAAGGACCCGAGCTCAGGTCCCAGCGTGTCACTCAGAGCTGGGATTGGAACTCGGGTCAGGTGGGCAGCACGGCCCATGTTCTCACCCCACCCCATGGTGCCTCTTTGGTCTTCAAGTCACAGCTGAGGCCCAGAAGGGGATACCTGTTCCTGCTGGTGCATCAGAAAGAGAGCATGCTCACTCTGCCGATTGGTGGGTGGGGTAAGAACTCCACCCCATATGGGGCACCTGGGCTCATGGCCCCAGCTCAGGGTTGGGTCAAAATACACAGCACGCTGGGGGTGGGGAATAGTTCTGTGTTGAGGCCTCACAAAGCTGAAGACAGAGACAGTCATGGGAGTGCCTTTGGCTACAAGTAACAGAAAATTCCAGCTTGGCTGAAGGCAGTCTGTTATCTCACAGAACACAAAATGCTAAGTTAGGGGGGTGGCCAGGATTGGGTGATTTATTGACTCAAAGACCTAAATTCTTTCTCCTCTTTGTGTTCTGCCTCCGTCAGCCTCCAAGCTGGCTCCCCTCCTTCTCAAAGTGGCTGTCCTTCAACCAGGTAGTCACAGTGTCCAGTGGAAGAGAAGGTGATTTTTCTGCAAGTGTTTTCTGTTTGTTTTTTTAGCAAAGAAATTTTCTCCCAAAGTCACCCAGCAGACAGTCCATATACGCCCTCCCCAAAGTCTCACTGGGCAGAAATACAGTACAGACCCATCCATACCCATCCCAGACAAGTGGCCTCACTCAGTCAGGATTTGCCCACTGGGCGAGGTGTCTGGTCACCTTCCTCAAGCAAAGGAGGAGTAAAGTCAGCCTCTGTTTACAGGTGGAGGGGGGATTAGGCTGACACCCAAAAGGTCTGCTGCAGGACCCGAAGCCAGGCAAGCCCATCTCTCGAAGGAGGCCGTGGATGGAGCTGGCTGGCTGGCGGACACAAAGGGTGTTCACCTTTTTCCCTTCCTGGTTTAATCATCTCTTGTTTTGTCAGCTCACAAAAGCTGAATGAACATGCCTGAGGGCAAGGTAGAGGAATGTGCTGTAGAAAGTAAAAGTTAGGGTGATCTATTCATAGAATGGACCCCCTGCGGCCGTTGCAGAGAGGGGGGTTCGTGTGGACTGACAGGGAGAGAGCTACAGAACGTACGGTTAAGGTGAAAGGGTGCACAGCAAGCTTATGATCTGCTGCCGTTTATTTTACAAAGTGGGAAGGATACACACTCCCTCTCACACACGTGTGCTTGTGTGCGCACAGCTCCCTGTTGAAGAAGAAGAAAGGATGGGTCTTGGTTGCAGGGAGAGACTGGGGTGTCAGGTGGCACCTCCTTTGTGCTCTGTGCCATTTGTACGGTTTCACTTGACTTTTATTCTGAACACATCATTACTATCTCCAGAGATAATCAGTTAGTGTAAGCTCCTCCCCGAGATTTTTCTCCAAACCTGCAGCAGCCCAGTTCTTTCAAACATTTAAAAAAAATTTTTTTTAATGTTTATTTTTTGAGAGAGAGGAAGAGACAGAGTGCAGGCGGGGGAGGGGCAGAGAGAGAGGGAGACACAGAATCTGAAGCAGGCTCCAGGCTCCAAGCTAACAGCACAGAGCCTGACGTGGGGCTCAAACTCACGAGCCACAAGATCATGATCTGAGCCAAAGTCGGACGCTCAACTGATAGAGCCACCCATGCGCCCCTCTTTCAAACATTTTTGATCATTACCCGAAACAGGGAAAGCATTTTACATTTACAACCCCCCAACGGATGTCCAGAATGAAGCTTCACAAAGCACTTACCCTTACTGATGTTTTTTATTCCAGTCTGTTTGGTTTGGGGGCCTTTTCCCCCTTAATAATGGTCAAGAGCCACTCAAATGATTTAATGGCTCACAGTTAGGGAAAAACTGTATGGTTCCTTTTTGTAAAAAAGACAAAACAAAACAAAAAAAAGCTCAATAATCATACAGTGTAACTGATATAAAAACAGAAAGAACAGAGTCATGCTTTGTACTGTGCCTTGTACTCAGACATCTGTCCTCGTTCATAAACAAGCCTACCTGACTCTTTGAATTGGCTGCATAGGTTTTGATCATATGGGGGTACTTGGAACATCTGTTAATCCCTTGTTAAAAGATGTTCAGGCCTGGGGCGCCTGGGTGGCTCAGTTGGGCATCTGACTTTGGCTTAGGTCATGATCTCACGGTCTGTGAGTTCAAGCCCCGCATCGGGCTCTGTGCTGACAGCTCAGAGCCTGGAGCCTACTTCAGATTCTGTGTCCCTCTCTTGCTCTGCTCCTCCCCTGCTCATGCTGTCTCTCTCTCAAGAATAAATAAAACATTAAAAAAAAAAAAAAAAAAGATATTCAGGCCAGATCTAATTTACTGTTTGTTTGTTTGTTTGTTTAAGTTTTTATTGTGTTAAGTAGTGGGGCTTGAACTCATGGCCCCAAGATCGAGAGTCGAACACGCCTCCCACAGAGCCATCCAGGCGCGTCTAACTTGATTACATACAGTGTTGGCAGTGAACATCCTTGTGTGTGCCTACAAGTACTTGGACAGGCTTTTCTGTCACACGGATTTCTGAGAGGTCAGATGTTAAACCACTGCCACTCATCCTTCACTTCTCAGCTCAGATGCCCTCGCCTCCCTGGGGAGGCTCCCAGGTCACCCTGCCATCCCTTCCTGGTGTTATACACTCCGTGGCTCCCTGGACACCCCCCCACACGCCAGTTTGCAGCTGTGGCCACATGAATAGATGTTGCTAAATCGTAGAAAGCATATCTAGTCAGAGCTTGCTTGTTTTAAAAGAAAAACATTTTTTTAACGTTTATTTACTTTTGAGAGAGAGAGAGAGAGAGAGAGAGAGAGAGAGAGAGCGCACGCACACAAGTGGAGGAGGGGCAGAGAGAGAGGGAGACACAGAATCTGAAGCCACCCAGGCGCCCCTGAGAGCCTGCTTTTTTTAAATCCAGTCTGACATCTCTACCTTTTGATTTGGCCATTGAAACATTCACATTTAGAGAAGTCATTGATAATTATTGCATTTACATTCCCCGTTTTGCCATTTTCTATATGTTCACTACCTTTCTTGCTCTGTTCTTCCTTTACTGCCACTTTTCATGTTAAATAATGTATATTAGTGTACTGTTTGGATTCCTCCTGCTTTTTTCAGCTATTTTCCCCAAATTCTTATAATATGCATCTTAACAGTGTAATTCAAATTTAGTAACTTGGGACGCCTGGGTGGCTCAGTTGGGTAAGCATCCAACTCTTGATTTCAGGTCAGGTCATGATCTCACGGTTTATGAGTTCAAGCTTGGCATTGGGCTCTATGCTGACAGTGCAGAGCTGCTTGGGATTCTCTGTCTCCTCTGCCCACGCTCCTCCCTCCCCTCAGCATGCACGCACACTCTCTCTCAAAAATAAGTAAGCATCAAAAAAAAAAAAAAAAAAAGACTTTATTGTTAAAAAAAAAAAAAGATTTAGTAACTTAATAGAAACTTTTCTCCAGTATAGCCACATTCCTTTCCCCCTCTTTTGTGCTGTATTTTTCATTTTATTAAATCTACATTTGTTATAAGCCCAACAATATAGTATTGCTGATGTTGCCTTTTATATCTTTAAGGAAGTTAGAGAAGAAATAAAACATAAATCTATAGTCTTTTAAGAAAAATTTTTTAATGTTTATCTTTTGAGATAGAGACAGAAAGACCGAACACAAGCAGGGGAGGGGCAGAGAGAGGGAAACACAGAATCCAAAGCAGGCTCCAGGATGTCAACTGTCAGCATAGAGCTCGACACAGAGCTTGAACCCACAGACTGCAAGATCATGACCTAAGCCAAAGTCAGAAGCTTAACTGACTAAGCCACGCAGGTGCCCCCTCTATAGTCTTATTCTAACCTGCAAATTGACTTTCTTGGATCCTTCATTTCTCCATGTGGATTCAGGTCATCATCTGGAGTCACTATCTGTTTTCTTCTTCTTCCTCTTCTTTTTTTTTTTTTTTTTTTAGATTTTATTTTTTACGTAATCTCTACACCCATCTTGGGGCTCAAAGTACAACCCCAAAATTGAGAGTTGCACACTTCACCACCTGAGCCAGCCAGATGATCCTGGAGTCATTTTCTTTCAGCCTGAGGACTTCTTTTTATTTCACCAGGCAGATGAGCTGGCAGTCAGTTTCTCAGTCTTTGTATCTGAGAATGTTTTTATTTTGCCTTTGTGTGTAAAGGATAGTTTTACTGGATACAGAATTCTTGGTTGGCGGTTTTTTCTTTCCACACTTTGAAAATGTCATTCCATACTATTGTTTCAAATAAGAAGTCTGTAGTTAATTATATTGTTGCTTCCCTGTATATGATGAATCCTTTTTCCCTTGACATTTTCTTTTTTTTTTTTAATTTTTTTTTTCAACGTTTATTTATTTTTTTGGGACAGAGAGAGACAGAGCATGAACGGGGGAGGGGCAGAGAGAGAGGGAGACACAGAATCGGAAACAGGCTCCGGGCTCCGAGCCATCAGCCCAGAGCCTGACGCGGGGCTCGAACTCACGGACCGCGAGATCGTGACCTGGCTGAAGTCGGACGCTTAACCGACTGCGCCACCCAGGCGCCCCTCCCTTGACATTTTCAAGGTTTTTATCTCACCGTTTGACTTTGAACTTTTTCTGGATGTGAATATCTTTTTTTTTTTTTTTTACTTTAATGTTTATTTATTTTGAGAGAGAGCACAAGCAGGGGAGGGGCAGAGAGAGAAGGAGACACAGAATCTGAAGCAGGCTCCAGGCTCTGAGCTGTCAGCACAGAGCTTGATGTGGGGCTCAAACTCATGAGCTGTGAGATCATGACCTGAACCAAAGTCCGACCCTCAACCGACTGAGCCACCCACTCGCCCCTGGATGTGAATATCTTTGTATTTACCATTCATAGGGTTTGTGGAGCTTCTTAGATGTGCAGATGATTTTTTTTTTCATCAAATTGGGGGAATTGTCAGCCATTATTTCTTCAAATCTTTCTTCTGCCCTTTTCTCTCTTTCTGAAACTTTCATTGCACACGTGTTGGTTTGCTTGATGCTATTTCAAAGATTTTGGTATAGCAGAATGTCTTATTCATTGAACTAGGCAGGCAGATGGGAGGAGCCCCAGGCTAAAATGCCACAGAGTCCCTCTTTTCTTACCTGAAGTTCAGCAGTTTTCCAAGCATAGATGATTCTTGCATTGCCATATGCCCTTGGTCAATTGCCAGAGTGCTGAAATGGTTGTTTTTGTCAATTTTGTGCTTTCTGGGGGGAGAATATTTGCCAGTGTCCTCATTCCATCATAGTCAAAAGTCCCACCCCTTCATATTACTAAATTGACCTTCGAAAAGGATTTATTGACTTAGATGCCAAAGGCATTACTTTTGTCACTAAGTCCCTCTTACTTAAAATGGAATTGGAATTTTACTTAAGTTTCATTATTTAGTTGCTTGTTTGTTTATTTATTTATTGAGAGAGGCAAAGAGAGAGAATCCCAAGCAGACCCTGCACTGTCAGCACAGAGCCCCACGCAGGGACGGAGATCGTGACCTGAGCTAAAACCAAAAGTCAGACATTTAACCCACTAAGCCACCCAGGAGCCCCAATTTAAAAGTTTTAGGGGCACCTGAGTGACTCAGTCATTTAAGAATCTGACTTCAGCTCAGGTCATGATCTCACAGTTTGTGGGTTCAAGCTCCACGTTGGGCCCTGTGCTGACAGCTCAGGGCGTGGAACCTGCTTCGGATTCTGTGTCTACATCTCTCTCTGTCCCTCCCCCACTCATATTCTCCCCTCCCCCACCCCATCTCTCTCAAAAATAAACAAACATTAAAAAAAAAATTTAAGGAGCACCTCGGTGCTCAGTCAATTGAGCATCTGACTTCAGCTCAGGTCATAATCTCTCAGTTCGTGAATTCAAGCCCCTCATCAGGCTCTGTGCTAACAGCTCAGAGCCTGGAGCCTGCTTCAGATTCTGTGTCTCCTTCTCTCTGCCCCTCTCCTGCCTGTGCTCTGTCTCTCTCTCTCTCACAAAAATAAACAGTAAAAAAAAAAAAAATGGTGGGGGGGGGCGGCGCCTGGGTGGCTCAGTCGGTTTAGCATCCGACTTCAGCTCAGATCATGATCTCAGTTCATGGGTTTGAGCCCCGTGTTGGGCTATGTGCCGACAGCTCAGAGCCTGGATCCTGCTTTGGAATCTCTGTCTTCCTCTCTCTGCCCCTCTCCTGCCTGTGCTCGCTCTGTCTCTCTCTCTCTCTCTCTCTCTCTCTCTCTCACAAACATAAACATTAAAAAAAAAAATTGGGGGGGTTGGCACCTGGGTGGCTCAGTCAGTTTAGCATCCGACTTCAGCTCAGGTCATGATCTCACGGTTCATGGGTTTGAGCCCCGTGTTGGGCTATGTGCTGACAACTCAGAGCCTGGAGCCTGCTTTGGAATCTCTGCCTCCCTCTCTCTCTGCCCCTCCCTGGCTTGCATGCTCGCTCTCTGTCTCTCTCTCTCTCTCTCTCTCTCTCTCAAAAATAAACATAAAAAAAATTTTTTTTAATTTAAGTTTTAAAAGTCACTTTGTCTCAGTGGAATAAACAGGTGGGTCCCCAACAGCTGGGTTCTGGTCAGTAGCATGAGGTTCACTGTAGTGTTAATTCCGTGGGAATCCGGCATTTCAGATACTGAGCTGGGGTTTTAGATTAGATCAGTAGGAATGGTGTCTGATGTATAGCGAGTGCTCAAAAAATATTTGAGTGAAGAGGCTACTGAGCAAGCTATGTTTTAAGTAAAAAAAAAAAAAAAAAAGTTTACAGAACAACGTATTAATGTCATTCCAGTTATATAAAAATACAGTCCTCTACCCCCCCCAAAAAAATTCTTCATGCTCCCCCCCAAAGTAATAAAAGGTTCTACCTCTCTGATTGTATTCACGTGTATATTTGTAATGCATAGGAAAAGGGAGAGAGAGAGAGAGAAAAAAAACACGAGTGACAGAGAGAGAGAGAGAGAGAGAGAGAGAGCCAGCAAACTGTAAACCTTGGTTACCCCTAGAGACAGGTAGGACCCCCACCTCTAGCTATGTAAGTTGTGCCCAGGAGACAGGGAATCTCGGGGTGCATCCACCCACAGGGGGTGACTGTTTTGGATTCCCAGTGGTACCAAATGTGCCAGGAGGGCATTCCTGGGGTGGGATTGGAGGAGGGGACCTCCTAGGCAACTTGGCCTTCTCCCTATATAGATTTCTGTATTGGAACTTTCCACAGCAGCGATGTATTTGTATACCTCTTGTGCAAAGGAATTTTTTTGTTTCCCAAGAGTACATTTAAACAGATCAGTTCTGCATAATGGGGAACATATTTGATTGCTTATTTCTCTTGTTTTTACTTTGCAGTGACGTGAGCTCCAGGGCCGGCTACCCTGCTCAGGTTTACAAAACCGCCAGCACAGAGACCCCTCGGCCCTCCCAGGTGGCCCAGCCCAGCCCCTTCCAGCTGTCTGCCTCCGTCCCCAAGTCCTTCTTCTCCAAGCAACCTGTTCGCAATAAGCACCCCACAGGGTGGAAGAGGGCAGACGAGCCCCCGCCACGGCCACTCCCCTTCACTGACCCAAAGAAGTAAGTGCCTGGACGCCCAGCAAGGTTCTACAAGAGCCAAGCCAGGCGTCTCTGGGTGGGGAAGGAGGGGACACCTCACTCACTCATTCAGCAGGATGCTGTGCCAGTCCCGCACCATCTCTGTGGATTCCCTTAGTTGGGTGTTCACAGGGCCCCTTGGCTGCCCAAGGGGCACAGCCTTCAAGGAGCTGCTATGCAGGAGACGGGGTTTGGGGAAGGCTGAGCAGGATGGAGGCTGAGAAGGGAGAGGGGGTGGCTTCTGGATGGATGAGCTGAAAGGAGAGCCGCCAGGGTTGCCTGGCAGACCGGACGAGGGTTAAGAGGAAGGGCGAGGTTGAAGAAGACTCTAGGTCCTATAGCCGGAAGGGCAGGCTTGCCTTGAGGTGAGGGCTGAGCTGAGGAGCAGGCTTGGCTGGGGGAGAGTCCCGGGCGGGTTACGTTCAAGAAGCACAGAAGACATCAAGGAGGAGGCAGGGTAAGGAGTCTGGAGCTGAAGGGAGAAGTCAGGCTGGAGGGGGAAATTTGGGTGTCGTCTCACAGGGGCACGAGGCTGGAGGCATACCCCAAGGCCGGGAGTGTGGGTAGAGAGGAAGGGGGAGTGCAGGGCGGGGCCAGAGAGTCCTCAGTGTGCAGAGAGTATGCGGAGGAGCCCGGGTGAGGAGCCTGGGCATGATGGGCTGTGAGCTGGGCGTCGCTTTGAGCCTCATGGAGGTCCCCCAAGGTGCAGGAGAGAAGGGTAGGGTGGAATGGGAGGAAACTGTGTGCTCAACTCATTTGAGGCATTTTGCTCTACTGTAGAGCAGAAGAGAGCGGAAGAGTATGCATTAGGGAAGGATTTCTGTTTTAAAATAGAAGACCATACCTCACATTTACTGAGTGCTCACTGTGTGCCAGTCTCGGTTCTAAGCTCCTATACGTGAATTAGTTCCCTAAGTCCTCACAACAGCTCTGTAAGGCAGACCTGCTATTCACCCCATTTTACAGATAAGGCAACTGAGGCCCCGAGTCACTCAGCTGGTAAGGGACAGAAGTGGTCCAAGGCTCCTCTTCCATTGGGTGTGGGGGGATCTGCCCTCCTCCCCCAGTTCTTTGTAAAGTCTTTCATGACCTGGGTGGACCATTCAAATGTGTGGATGACGCAGAGCTCAGAAGGAGACAGGTGTCAGGAAGACAGAAACGTGACCCTGCAGATGTCCGCAGGAGAGCCTGGGCAACTCACACCGAGAGTCCAGTTCACACGCATCACTCACAGCCAGGGACACGCGGGAGTCTAGGCTCTGACCCTCCGCTACCTCCACCCACGGGCTGGATGACGAGGGCTCCGTTGACCAAGCACACAAGTACCAGGCACTGGCTGCGGCATGTGCTTCGCCAAAACTCCTGCGCAGACCCTGCTCGGTTGGCTTCCTCCCTCCTCTGCCCTCCCATCCTCCCGCTCGCCCCCTCCCTTCTCCACTCCACTGGCCTCTGCTGCACCTCATGCTTGCCAAGGCTAGGCCAACCTCAGGGCCTTTCTGGGGGTTCTCTAGTGCCCGGAGAACTCCCCCACCCCTGCCCCCGATCTCAGGGCTGTCTCCGGGAAGCTTAGTCTGATGCCACCTCGTCAGATAGGCCTTCCCGACTAGACCTGGCCCCTGCCGTCATTCGGTCACTTTTCTCGTTCTCCTGGAGAGCGGGTGCCATGTCTCGGCTGCCTGGCGCTCCGGGTGCTCCTTCAGTGAACGTACGCGCTATGCATCTCGTCGCGTTCTCGCTGCAACCCCATAAGATACTACGAGACCCCCACTGTTCAGGGTGGCCAGAGGGTCAGTCCCTGCTGACCCCCTTCTGCTCTTCCACCACGGCAGCCGCTCTGGCTGTCCTTTCCCCGCGTGCGTACCTACTAGGGCCGCGGCAGTGAGGTGCCACAGACTGAGCGGCTCGACTCCAGAAATGTACTGTGTCACGGTTCGGAGGTCAGATGTCCGAGATCAGGGCATTGGCCGGGTCGGTTCCTTTTGAGGGCTGCGAAGGGGAACCTGTTCCAGCTGGTCTCCCAGCTGCTGCAGATTTGCAGGCCACGTGTTGGACTCCGTGGTCTGTAGATGCATCTCCCCAGCGTCCGCCTTCGTCTTCACGCAGCCTCCTCCCTGTGGGCGCGTCTCTGTGTTGGCGTTTCCCCCTTTTATAAGGACACCAGTTACTGGACGAGGGTCCATCCTCATTGTCTGAGACCCTATTTCCAAATAAGGTCACGCTCTGAGATAGTGGGTTTGTACTTAAGCATCTTTGTGGTGGGAGGGGACCCATAACACCACCTCTCAGGTCTTAACCCAGACACGCCATCCTTGGGGAAATTCGTTCAAGCCCACACCAGGCTCATCCCTTCCACTGACCTCATGCTTCTTCCCTTCTGCGGCACCTGTCCCAGGGTACATCAGAGCATCATTTTCTGGCGGCTGGCTTCCTCTCTGTCCCGCATGGTGGACTGAGAATTCCAGGAGAGCAGAGGTGCCATGAGCCCCACCCGGGGCCCAGTACACAGTAGGTGCTCAGATGATATGCCTGAATATATGATAACACTGAACAAACAAAAACCCACTTTTCCCTATGATAAGACTCAAACATACACATCATTTTTATAGATGTGTATGTTTGTATAAATGTATGTATGTAAACCGAGTATATAAAATATACATATAAATATCAAATAGGGGCGCCTGGGTGGCTCAGTCGGTTGAGCGACTGACTTCGGCTCAGGTCATGACCTCACGGTTTGTGAGTTCGAGCCCCGTGTCGGGCTCTGTGCTGACAGCTCGGAGCCTGGAGCCTGCTTCGGATTCTGTGTCTCCCTCTCTCTCTGCCCCTCCCCCGCTCATGCTCTGTCTCCCTCTCTGTCAAAAATAAACAAACATTAAAAAAAATTTTTTTTGGGGGGAGGCGCCTGGGTGGCGCAGTCGGTTAAGCGTCCGACTTCAGCCAGGTCACGATCTCGCGGTCCGTGAGTTCGAGCCCCGCGTCGGGCTCTGGGCTGATGGCTCAGAGCCTGGAGCCTGTTTCCAATTCTGTGTCTCCCTCTCTCTCTGCCCCTCCCCCGTTCATGCTCTGTCTCTCTCTGTCCCAAAAATAAATAAACGTTGAAAAAAAAAATTTTTTTTTATTAAGTGATCTGCACCCAACATGGGGCTTGAAGTTACAACCCTAAGATCAAGAGTTACACGCTTCATGGACTGAGCCAGCCAGCTGGATACATTTTTTAAATCACATGCAGAAGATAATATGTTAATTTAGAATGATTGCTTTTGTCCACACACTCGCATTTCATAAAGTTGTTTTATTCTGATTCTCTCTGAGCATTTTGGAGATAGTGTCTTTATCATTGTTAAAGATACTTCTAAAAAAAAAAAAAAAAGATACTTATGAGTCACCTACCCTAATTTTCCAGAAAACACCATCTTCAAGCTAAATTATTTGAGGTTAAACATACCTTTTTTTTTTCCTGCCTATGAAGCTGTCACTGAAATTTAATCCCAAGGCACAAAAACTCATTTGCATAACTTATTTACCTCCGTATGTTAATACCCACTTTACCAACTACTGTCAGAAGCCCTTCCCCTACATTAGCTCATTTAATCCTCACTATGCAAGTACTTTGCATCCCATTTTCCAGATAAGAAAAATTGAGGTACAGAATGGTTACGTTACTTGCCCAGATTCACTCAGTTAGTTAAGGTTAATCACTGCAAATGTTATGTTCGTTCGTTGGGTAATTTGTCCCCACAAGGTCACCACATATTATGAGCTCATCACCCACCCCCACCAGGAGTAATTACCAAACCTGTCTTTCTTTCCTTCCCTTTTCCTTAATTCCGGTCAAAGACCTCTAACACGCCCCATGGAGAAGTGCTAATGGCCTCATCCAACGCAGGGGTGCTCCCTTTCAGCCAGACTGCTGGGCTCAGGCTGTACAGACCCAGCCCCATTGATCCTCCTCACGAGAGGGATCTGTTCTTACCTCCCATTTCCAGATGAGGAAACTGAGGCACAGTTAGAAGTACATAGCCAGGTTACCCAGCTTTCTAGCTGAGTAACAGAGCCAGGATTCATCCCTGGCAAGGTAACTAACCATCAGAGTGTCTTGTCATATAAACCACCCAAGGAGGATTCCTGTCCAGGGCAGCGACTCCTATTTCCTGAGGACTAATTTCTTGGACAGAGCAGTGTCCTCTGTATTTGGGCACGTGCTCTAGTTGACCAAACGATGGAGGAAGCTAGTGAAGGACGGAGGATCTGTGCTGTGTCTCTCGTGCTCGGCCCTTCTGCTGCAGGCCCTGGTCAACACTGGGGGAGGGACAGGCCAACAGTTCTGCCTCAGGAGATGGCCAGACACCCCTGTTTTGACCACTTAATTCTGCTGGCCATTACAGAACAGCGTGAGGGTCAGGATGGGAATCCGTCAGCTGCCGACCCCCACCTTAACCCGTCAGTTTCCCTCTCTTTTTTTTTTTTTTTTTTTTTTTTTTTTTAGTTTCCCTCTCTTTAAAATGGGGTGACAGTCATCCCTAGCTCCAGGGTTGTGAGGATTTAGTGAGTTAATCCATGCGAGCTTCTCCCCACCCCACCTTGTTTCAGCAGCACAGAGCTTAGCAGGTGAGGGTGTGACCACGCCAACGTGTTTCTCTACCGGCAGCGGCAGGAGATGCGAGGCTGGAGCTCAGATCGGGAGGTGGAGTCAGCAGCCCCTAGCCGTCCTGGGCATCTCCTGCCCGGCAGGCTGATCTTAACCCAACTGAAGGGACGGCAGTGCCCCTGTGGGCTAGAGTGGCCCCTGGGCCACCCTAAGAAGCCTCCCTCACAAACAGGCACAGCCAAGAACAGGCCGCTGCTCTTCCAGGGAACCGCCGTACTGACACCACGTGTCTCCAAGTGTCACACTAGTCAGCGACATTACACAGGGTTGTTTGGACCTACACAGGTCGGGCCCCGCCCGACCCTGTCCCTGCAGACTCTGGGCCCAGTAAGGAGGAGGCAGGCCCTAGCGAACAGTTTCTGTTGTCACACTTGAGGACCCAGGCCCCAAGCATCCTCATGTAGGGCCCCTGAGGGGATGAGGGGAAATCCCGTGTGTGGGGGCAGCCTGGATACCAGGAGCGAGTGAGCACTCGGGGTGACGGGCAGTCCCTGAGTCCGACCGTCTCAGTTCACATCCCAGGTCCACCAGCACCTGTCGGCATCGGTGCCCCCACCTGTGGGGGTGAGGCGATGGTAGAGCCTCTCTCTCACGGCAGCCGTGAGGAAAGAATGCAGCCACACACGAGACACCAGCACCGGGGCGAAGGCCCAGCAGCTCACCAGGAGCTGCTGCTACCACGACCCATGCACGGTCGAGCACAGCTTCCATCATGAGTGAATCTCACGGTGGCTCAGAGCATCCGGCAAATGTGGATGCTGAGTGTCCTCAACTCACAGTGCCTCAGTTTCCCCAGCCTCAAAAGGGGAGGACAGGAGTACCCATCCTAGAGGTGATGTGAGGATTTCAGTGAATCACAGGGAAATGCCTGGTCACTGTTGGCTGGGCTGACAGGCACTGGCGTCTGTTGGTTGACAGCTGGCCTTCGGGCTCCTTCCTTCCTCGGATTTAGGTCCAGCTCAGTGCAGCCACCAAAGGAGCAGGGGAAAGCCTGTCTCCAACACCCACCCCCACTCCTCCCACGGCAGGGCAGGCCGCCGCTGCTTGCTCCTACAGGGCTCTCCCAGCCATCCTTCCAGGAATATCCTCCCTCCCCCTGGGGTGCAGACCTGCTGTGTGTCCTCGCCAGCCGTGCTGGCACAGCCCCCAGCTCAGACAGGCTGACAGCGGTGCTAATTAGCTTAATTAACTTGGCCCCGAGGGAGCCGCCCCAGTTGGAGGCCAGAGCCCAGAGTCAGCTGGGAGCAGGCCCAGCCAAGTCAGAGCCGTTGGTCGCCTTCCACCTCTGGCCCTTGTGTCACAGGAAAAAGGAGATGCTGTTGTCTGGCTCCTTACTGCAGAGCCTTCTTTGTAAGTTGTCTTTCTTTTTTCTCCACTGCAAGTGGTTTAATTCCACGACACGGCAAAGTCGCAAGTTCAGGCAGCATGGGCAAATTAGAGATTATGTCCGGTGCTGTAGGGCAGACGTCGAGAGAAGGCACATCCTTCCTGGCGTTTTCTTCATTTGAACTTTGAAAGGTAAAACGTGCGCAGGATAAAAACCAAACTAGTACAAAAGGGTTTGCAATACAAAAGAAGCATCTCTCCCTTCTATGGCGCCCAGCGGTCCAGCGCCCCTCCCCACATGCAGCCATAGCTCTGTTTCTGCTGCATCCTTCCTGGAATGTTCCAAGCATGATGAAGCCCCTGTGATTGTGTGTGCTTCTTCCCTCACCCTCCTCTTCACTTGCCAGTATGGTTCCCCGTCTCTACCCTTCTGCCTTTTTCTCTCTCTTGCTCTTCTCTTACCTCGGTGACAGTTCCATGTTAGCACCAAAGAGGTGATCTCATTCTTTTGAATAATCAGAGAGCGGTCTGTTTTGTCCTCAGGGGTCATTAGGTTTTGACAACTACGGAGACCAGAGATCTTGAGAAAAAGGAAAAAGATCAGAATGTGCAAGCCCGGTTCGGTTGGCTTTGTTAACCTGGAACTGATATCACTTTAAATTATTGCTTAGAATTTGCAGTGTAGGAAATCCGTTGGAAAATTCTTCCAGGAGGAAAAGAATTAAGAGCACAAATGATAGATTTGACTCTCCAGACTGAATTCCGTCGTCCTTTTCCCCTTTAGACGCGTCGTGGCAGCACACAGTGTCAGGCCGCGGGACCTGCAGCGGATGAGATGTGTTGCCGAGTTGAGGGTTAGGGGAGGCGGCCGTAGCAGGATGTCCTCCGGTGAGCCAGCCTTCCACCGCAGAGTCAGGAATGCCCCCAGGAGAGTCCTGGGGGTCCTGGGAGCTGGGAAGGCGATTTTGCAAATAAACACAAAGGAAACAGAGCAGGGAAGGAATACTTGTGTTCTTTGGCTTAACTTTTTAAGATATCTCTGTACTTTTTCCTCTTTCATAGAAGTCATTTAAGCTTTTTGTAAAAGGAAGGAAGAGGGGTGCCTGGTTGGCTCAGTCAGAGGAGTATGCGACTCTTGATCTTGGAGTTGTGAGTTCAAGCCCGACCATTGGATGTAAAGATTACTTAATTTTTTTTTAAGAAAAGGAAGAGAGGGGGCACCTGGGGTGGCTCGGCCAATTAAGCGTCCAACTTTGGCTCAGGTCACCATCTCTCACTTCATGAGTTCGAACCCTACGTCAGGCTCTGTGCTGACAGCTTGGAGCCTGGAGCCTGCTTCGGATCCTGTGTCTCCTTCTCTTTCTGCCCCTCCCCGACTCACGCTCTGTCTCTTTCTCTCAAAAATAAATGAACAGAAAAAAAAAAAAAAGGAAGAGAGGAAGGTTGGCAGGAAGGAGATAGGCAGGTGGGTTAGTGGGTTGGTTGGGAGGAAGGAAGGTTGGTTCTGTGTGATTCACACTGAACAGCTACTTCTGAGTGCTTGCAACATGGCAAGCCTTGTTCCCCACACAGAACAGGATGTAGATGGCTGCAGGTGAGGTGGGAGTGGGACCACAAGCACACAAGTGCCCACGACAAACTGCCAGGAGGTGAACAAGTGAAACAGCACTCAGGATTGTGCGATCGAGCACATCTGGGCTGGGAGGGAGCGCCAGAGGGCTGAGTGGTCAGGGAGGCCTCTCTGAGGAGGCAACATTTGAGAAAAGCTGGATGGGTGAAAAGCTGCCATTCATGGGAAATGCCGTTGAGGACACTCTAGGCAGACACAACAGCCAGTGCAAAGGCCCTGGGGCAGGAATGTGCCTGGCATGTTTAAGGAGCATTGGGAGGCCTGTGTGGGAGGAGATGAGGGCAGAGGCAGAGCAGGGCTTATTGTCAAGGATCTCATGGCTGTAGTGAGGCACATTCTTAGAAAGTGAATCCCCCAATGGTACCCATCTTTTGGAGTTGAGAGTTTGGTAAATTTTAATGTATCAAACTAAGCTGTGTGTAAACTTAGTTACTGCTAAAAATGATTTCACACTATACATACCACTTCTTTATTTCTGTGCTGTATCTGAGAGAACCTCTTCCGGTGCCATGTGGATCAGGTCTGCCTCTCTTACTCTGGGGCCATCGTCCTTCTCTGGGAGGCTTCACCCTTCCCCTTCCTGAAGGACACCCTCCCAGAAGTAGAGCCCCTAGGGCCGAGAGTATGCATGTTTGAAAGTGTTCTGCGGGGGGTTTTGCATCTGTCCCGGAGGACGGCCTTGTAAACGGTGCCCCTTTTTGCCATAGACAAGCTGAGGTCCCACACATCACCCCCTTCCTTGCAGGGGATTCTGGAAAATGGCGGAACCCCTTTGGCATGGGGAGGGGTAAGCCCCCTTCCAGCTCCCATGGGAGGAACTCATTGAGGGCGTATGCACTTTCTGTGTCTCTTTTTTGGATCTAAAGCTTTTCATTTGCCCAGAGAACACACTTCAGAGAACACCGTAATGGAGCCAGCATTACCCTAGACCTGGAATTCTAATTTGGGGAGGAATATGACCTGAGAAGAAAAAAAAACTCGCCACCCTATCTTCCTTCTTTTGTTAAAATCCCAAGGTGGCAGCTGAGAAAATGAGAAAGGAAATACAGACTTCAAAACCCTCAGGAGCCCTAGACATCTTATTTCTTCCTGGGTTCAAAGACTTTTTCTTTCCTGAGTTACAAAATGATAAAGTCCAGGTGTCACCTTCTTTTAAAATAGTTGTTAAAACGATTATTATTGCGATAGCCTGCGAGTAATAAACAGAGACAGTTCAGAAGGGTATCAGATAAAGAGGGCAAGTCCCTTCTTCCCACCTCCTAAAAAGACGCCCACTTCCCAGAGGTAATTTACCATTGTTCATGATTTCTCCCAGAACTTTTTTTCTGCATTTAAAAGATTATTACTAAACCAAACGCGATTATGTTCCACACACCGTTCATCCTTTACATGCCATGTCTGTGCTACAAACAAGGCGGTCAAGTACAGTGGTAACATCTGTAGGCCCTGCAGCCTGGTGGCCTCGGCGAGAATCCTGACTCCTCCACTCACAGGGGCTGTGTGACTTTGGACGCCTGTTGTGTAGTTACTCTAGTCTCTTTGTACCTCAGTCTCCCATCTGTAAAATGGGAGTAACAGTAATAGTGGCTCCCGGGGAGGCTGCTGTGCAGATTCAACGAGTTCTTGTGCATGGGGTCCTCGGGATGGTGGACGGGGCCCGGTACACAGTGAGGGGCTGTTAGCTGTCATTATTTCCCTCCTGGTGACACCTCTGGTCAGGGACCCAGTTTTCACCAGGAAAGTCAGACCTGAGCCCAAAGGCTGGGCCAGAGTCTGAGAGCTGGAGGAGGCCTCAGGGGAAGTCCCAGGAGTGGAGGACGGGGAGCCCCAGGGGAGCCAGAGGATGACGGCCTGTGGGGCCAGCAGAGGGGTCAGGGGAGCAGTGGAGGAGTGTGCGCAGCTCGGGGCCAGCCTCCGGTAAGCAGTTGGGAATGCTTCCCAAGCATTGGCTCTGTTGGGTGCCAGCCGGCATTTTCTAGCAATCCCCACAGTGCTGGGAGGTCAGCACGTTCTCCAGAGGATCGGAGAGGTGGCGCGATGTACCTGCAGCCTCTCCACAAGCACGACTCAGACCCAGGCCTGTCCGCCTCTGGGGGCTCCTCCTTTTATTTTAGCCCCAGTCTGTGCCTCAGTGGCTTTTAGGTGGCAGTGTTCTGGAAGGCAGCATGGGGTCAGCTTTGGGTGCTGAAGAAGAAGATGGTGATTTGAGTGACCCAGGCTCTCAGACCAACTTCTGGAACTGGAGGCCCAGTAGAAAAATGGGGATGGTGGCCATCAGGGGGCCCCAGGGCCCTGCCCCGGGTTCAGGTGCCTGATCTCTGGATCTTCCCAGCCACCCCATGATTCGTGAACTCTCTTATCTCTTAGCCCATACGATGGGTGAGGAAAACCAACGTTAGGGACATCTGACGATGGACCCTGGGGGCCCCAGCCAGAGGTCTGCTCTCCGTAGCCCAGCACTCACCCCATGGGGGCCTGGCTCCCAGGAGATTATCCCTCTGTGAGACGCCATGGGACCCCATCTCTCTTCTGCATTTGGAAGCCCTGGTCTGGGCCACCCTCATCTCTCACCCCAACAGCTTGCAGGAGCTTTCTCACCGTCTCCCTCCTCCCACTCTTGGCCCCACTTCCGTGAGGGTCACTTTTCCATCCAGCCACCAGAGTGATCCTTCTAAAACACAAATCAGGATCTCACACTTACCAGTTCAGAATCTCAGAGGCTCCCCAGGTGTAGTCCCAGGTCTCCTCTGTGGCTCATTCCTGCAGTTCCTGCAGGATCTGTCCCGTCGCCTCCCAGACCTCCCCTCACACCACCCATCCCCTCCCTGTCCCCTCACTCAGGCCACCCCGCCTGTGGGCCCCTCCACTCCTCACTTACCAAGCTTGAACCCCTCGTAGCCCAGCACCTGCTGTTTCCTCTTCCTGGAGTGCTCTTCCACCCTGTGGGCTCCCTCCTGCTTCCCCCAGACTTCTGTCCATATATTCATTGTCAGTCTCCCGGACTGGAGGTCAGCGCCATGTTCACTGCTATGTGAACAAGGCATGGCCCAGAGCGGGTTCCCAGAAGATAGAAACACTTGCGGGACGAGTGAATGGTGAGAATAAACACTGCCCCCCCCACCCCAGCTCACCTTCACCAGGTGACACGGAGAAGGCTGTGGCCCCTCACCCGGTGGGAGTGGCAGCCAGCCTTGGGTCAGGACCGCTTTGAGAAACAGCTTGAACCCCCACCCCCCAAGACCCCTCTGACCCCAATCCTGTCATTCTAGGCAGGTGGACACCAACACGAAAAACGTCTTCGGGCAGCCGCGGTTGAGGGCGTCCCTCCGAGACCTCCGCTCCCCACGAAAGAACTACAAATCCACCATCGAGGACGACCTGAAGAAACTCATCATCATGGACAACCTGGCGCCGGAGCAGGAGAGAGACGCGGGAGTATGTAGAGGCCGCCCCGCACACGCACACACAGTCTGGCGGGCCAGGCGGTCATGGGAGGGTGAGGGAGGAAGACAGGGCCCCCTGCAGTCACTCTGCCCATGGCCTCCACCTGGGGCACTGCCAGTCCCGTCTGGGTGTATGTAGCTTCGTAGTCAGGGGTCAGGTCGTCACATTAGTCAGGGACCTAATCGCAATGTAAGCCAGCCTCGGTAGGCACGTGGGGCATTTCTTCCACACTAGGGTAGCTCATGTGACTGGGAAGGGATGCTCTTAACTGGCTCTCATGTCCTTCTCATGGAGCCCAGGCCGGAAGCAGCCTCCACCCACCCACCCCGCACGGTCCAGGAGTGGAGGCGGGGTTCCCAGGAAAGTCAGGCTCCTTTAGCCACTGCTTCCCTTCACTCTTGTGCCCGCCTACTCCTGGTTGGCTGTGCTCTCCTGTGGGCCCAGGCTGGCCCCAGTCTCTTGTCTCTTCAGGATGCTGTCCCCAGCGGTCCCCACCGATGACTGGCATTGCCTTCCCTGACCTTACCTGGAATGGGAGAGTGGCATTGGCCTCTTGAGGGCCACAACCAAGTGGGGCGTGACTGGGGGAGGATCTATCCCCAGGGGAAACTTGGGATTCTTTGAGCAGAAAGGGGCAAAAGCAGATGCTGGGTGGGTCAGAAACACAGCCATCCAAGACGGGAAGGTGCCCGAGGACAGTGACCGTGAGCCAGGCCACG
This sequence comes from Prionailurus bengalensis, assembly GCF_016509475.1. Classification (NCBI taxonomy): domain Eukaryota; kingdom Metazoa; phylum Chordata; class Mammalia; order Carnivora; family Felidae; genus Prionailurus; species Prionailurus bengalensis. The sequence goes on along the minus strand of NC_057352.1, from coordinate 16,028,409 downwards.
ACCGCGGCCCATGACCCACCCTGTCTCGACAGCAGTCCCCACAGAAGAGCCTGCAGCGGACGCTGTCAGATGAGAGTCTGTGCAGCGGGCGGCGGGAACCCAGCTTCGCCAACGCTGCCAGCCTGGAGCCAGGCCTGCCCAGCGATGTGCTCTTCAGCAGCACCTGCGCCTTCCCCTCCAGCACGCTGCCCGCCCGCCGCCAGCACCAGCACCCCCACCCCCCTGGCGGCGGCAGCCCCAGCACCGTCCCTGCGACCGGCAACGGCTTCCCAGAGAAGAAATGTGAGCCCGGGCCCCTGGGGCTGGCGGGGGAGTCTCCCTGGCGATGGGAAGCGGCGGGGGTGGGGGGGGGGATAGTCAGCACTGGAGATCCTCAGTGTTGGTGTCAGCCATGGTAGGGAGGCGGGGTGCATAGGAGTTTCAGTCGGGTACTGATGGTGGGGCACAGGGTGTCCCACAGAGCAGGGGATTGTCGGCCAGGCACCTGGGGGGCCACCTAGAAGTCTGGAGTGCCCCAAAATTGGAGTCATCTGAGGCCAGAGAGAGGGTGTCAGCACCCCCTGCTGCAGCCTGGAGGGCCGTGTGGATCAGGCCTTACAGTTGCTGCGCCCCCAGATCCTGTCCCAGCACCAAGCAGATGGCTTCGCGAGTGTTTATTTACTTACCTGATTCCCCCCAAGTCTACCAGCTCTTGGAGGGAGGGGGTGTAGGGATATGACTCATCCATCCTTTGACTCATCCAGCGACTGCTTACTGAGCATCCCCCACGAGGGGGGCCCCCATCAGAACCGGTGCACCATTTCGGGCTGGCCCTGCCTTTGGTCCACCCTGCAATCCCTCATTCACAACCCCAAACACTCTACAACTGAGAGGTCATGCAGAAGTTTGGGCCAAGCTCACTGAGCAGCAAAACCCAACCCAGACGGACATGAGGCTATGTATGTATTGTTCTTCTTTACCCCATCTGGTGTGAGTGACCGTGAACTTCACTGCAGAACACTGTTGTGTTGGATACGGGGTGCTGCCCAGCCCTTCTGGGTGTGGTATGTTATAGCACCTGCACAGCTTTCTCCGATTCAAACAGATCTTGACTTCGGAGATGTGTCCCCAGGGGTTTTGGCCGAGGGCTGTGTCCTGTATTATTGGGATGGAGCCTCCCAAAGCCTCCTCTCACTCAGTCCCCATCTCAGCTCGAGGCGAATCTACCCCTCACTGAATTAAACTGAGACTCAGATTAATACGTGGAAAACGCTCAGCACAATCCCTGATATGCAGGAAAAGCAGTAGCTATTTATTATTTTGTTAGCATTCTACCGTCTGGAGCAAGCATTTTAATCCATCGCGAGTCAGGCTTGTACCTCCGGACTGCAGAGCAGGGCTAGAACGGAGTATTAACAGGGACCTTCTAAACCCCAAACCCTCATGGGGTTGGGCTTAGAGCAGGGTCATTGTCAGGCCACGCAGTCCAAAGGCAAGTGCCACTACCAGACAGTGTGAATGCGGGCGAGACGTCTTGCTCAGAGCACAACGCAGGGTCGTAACAGCACCTCCCTCCTGGCCAGTTGGAGGTGAGGCTGGGAGATGATCCCCATGACACAACCCGGCATGGTGCTCAGCAGGAGGACATGTGGTCAGTCAGGCCTGGCCTTTCCTGCCTGAGCCACCTCCTGACCTCTCGGTGCCTCACGGCAGTCCTCTGTCCCCTCCCCTTTGGCAGCTGTGAGGCATCAGCAGGCCGAGGCCCGGGGCCTACAGCTGGCACGTGGGACTCAGCCGATGGCTGCGGCAAATGCGGCCGCTGGTGCTGTCACTCCCAGGGGCCTCTTTCTCTGCCTGGCCTGCCACACGAGGACCCAGCAGCTCTCCCCACGGTGACCCTGCCATAACCAGACACTGTCCACGCACTAACGACCTGGATTTATGTCTGCGGGCTGGCACTGCGTCCTCCGCTCCACACCTCCAGAAGCAGACTTCTGGCCTGTCCCCTGCCGTCCCATCTCAGGGCCAGCTTCCGAATCCTGAAGCTCCCCCTGCACCCTGGCTCACACTCACATCCCCTCTTCAGGAAGTACTTTTGCAAGTACAAAATAGATCCAGGGGCTGCCGCTTGTTCCCCTGCCCCCACAGCCTCACCTGGTCCTGCCCGCTCTCCTCTCCCTCCTGGACCACGGCAGCCTCCTCACTGTCTCCCCGCTCCCCGCCCCCACACGGTCCGTCTTCTACACACAGCCAGAGAGAGCCCGTGAACACCTCGGTCGGGTCACGTCCCTCCCTGCGCAGAGCCACCTGAGTGGCTCCGGGTCACTCAGAGCAAAAGACAAAGTCCTGACCCACGAGGCCCCACAGTCCAGCCCCATCACCTCTGATTTCACCTCCTGCTACTCTGTTCCTCTCTCTCTGTCCCCACCCTCGTAAACACCTGATACCCCCACCCCTTTTCCTGCTGGCATGTGTCATCTTCTAATAATTGTATTAATCGTTTGTGCTGTAACAATTCTGTAATGTTACACACTACAGAAAGTTTGTTTCCTTCACGTTGTCATTCTCCCCCATCTCCCGTCTCCACTCTTCCTACCCAGCCACCATCTCAGCCTCGGAGCTCTCGCTGGCCGATGGGCGGGACCGGCCACTGCGGCGCCTTGACCCCGGGATGATGCCACTGCCTGACACGGCCTCTGGCCTTGAGTGGTCCAGCCTGGTAAATGCAGCCAAGGCATACGAAGGTAGGCGCCTTCTGCCCAACCTGTCCCGGTCCCTACCGACCCCCTGCTGTGTTCTAGAAGGATCAGTGGAGGGCCTTGGGGCTTTGAAGTGGGACACGCTCAGGATCCAGAATTAGGGGGAGCAGGGTTCTCATCCTGCCCTGTCACTTATTCACTGTGCAGTCCTGGGCAAGTGTCTTTGTCTCTCTGATCCCGTTACCTCATCTACGAAGCAGGAATGTGACCTGTGCCCACTGCCCAGGGCTACGGTGAAGATTACAGGAAACTGTGTGTGAAACATGTCAGGCACAGAACAAGCCCTCAAAAGACAGTGCCTTATGTTGTATCACCGGGCAGACTTACAATAACCCAAATTGTATTTAGATTTGCTTTGGCTGCAGATGGCAGAAAACCCAAGTTAACAATGACTTAAATAGGCAAGGTTTTTATGCAGGTTAAAAGTCCTGAGGTGGGTGGTGTGGGCCTGGTGTGGCACTTCCACAAATTCATTAGGGTGCAGGCTCCTCAAACCCTCTGCTCTGCCATCTCCAGGGAGCCTTACCCTCATGGTCCAAAATGGCTGCCAGAGCTCTGGCCATCATGTCCAGCTCCAGCCAGCAGGGGAGAGACACATCCCCTCCATTTAGGGACATGTCTCTAAGCCTGACGCTCCCCCTGCACTTACTTCCCAATGGCCAGAGTATCACACACAGCCCCACCTAATAGCTTCAGGGCAGGCTGGGAAATGAGGCCTTATGCCCAACTAAAATTTGGGATTCGTTATTATGGAAAAAGGGAAAACAGGTGACAAGGGACAGCTAACAATCTCTGCCATTTCTTTCCCACGTGACTTGGGCGAGCAGCTTTATCTTTCTAAGAGTCAGCTGTAAAATGGGACTTCTGGTGATCCCTAACACACACGAACATGTTCTTCTGGCTCATTTTTTTTCAGTATTTTTCAGACTATAGCTTTGCTGTCCTTCCTCCAGGAGGCTCTCCCTGATATCCCTTAGTCTGGATTAGGCACCTGCTCTGGGCTCCCACAGCCCTGACCCCTCTGCCTGTGCCTCCTCCCTCCCGGCCCTGACCTCAGGGCCTCCGCTGTCTAATGAAGGGTCTGTGTCCCCACTGGACTCTGAGGGCAGGACCTGGGGCCAGCTCAGTCACTACTGGCTTCCCAGCATGGGTCTGGCTCAGCGCAGGATGCCTTAAACCAGACCCATATGGTACATGACCTTCAAATTTCCACGTTTGGGCTAGTCCACATCTGGCAGGTGGCCCTGGAGGAAGCTTCCCTCCTACCGTGCAGTCTCTCCCAGTCACTGGGGGAAGGCAGTCAGGCCTCTGGTTATGGGTAAGGTGGCACAGGAGAGCAGTCAGGGAAGACCAGGCCAGGCCTCTGAATCACCAGGAGGGGAGTGGCTGCCAGCAGGGGCCCAGTGCTGCAGGCAAATTTGACCCTTCAGAGGCCTGACGCTCTCAGTGGGGGAGAGGGTTGCTCCGTGTGGCGTTTCCAGGAGGAGGTGACCGCGGGCCACCATGACATTACAGAGCATCTCTAGGGAGCCAGCACTTTATCACAGACATCACTTCTATTCTCTAGTGTGAGGGATGTGTTAGGATTCCCGGTTACAGATGAGGAAACTGAGGCTCAGCCACCAGAGTCACCTACCTGGCCAAGGGCACACAGGGCAAGGATTTAAGCCCGGACCTGAACGTTTTCCAGAAAGATGGGCATGGTTTCCTTTATAGAAAAGGAAACTGAGATGGCTCTTACACTTTTAAAAATACACTCAAGCTCTCTCCTAATAAAATAGATGCAAGTCACAACTCACTGAGCTACGCGTCCTCACCAGTCACAACTGCAGAGATGGAGTTCGAGAGCACTGCTTGCGGGGGAGGGGAAAGGGGCCCCTCGCACGTGGCAGGTTCAGTGTAAGCTGGGTGCGAGCCCAGTACCTGCTGCCAGAGTGAAAATGCACGTGCTCTTTATCCCCACAAATCTCGGGGGTCTTGGCATGGGGAGGCCTTTCCTCTAAGTGTGACCCAGTTGACCGTCGTCCCGTGGTGCCTCCAGCCCGGCACAGACTTCATGCTCACCCACTCTCTGAACAGCTGTGGTGGGAAAGCAGGGATAGTTTGGGGGACAAAAAGGGAACTGCATATATTATACTGGTTCATTTATTGATTCCACAAACCAGACGCTGCTGGCCCCAAAAGTTTCATGTGCCCCCCCGCCCCCCCGCCACCACCACCACAAGTCACGGGTAGTGTCGGGCTGAACATTACTTGGGTCCAGGACTTTGGGAGGGAGGGGCAGAGATGGGGCCCAGCAGAGGATGTGAAAAGTGAAGGCACGGCGGTCTCCTGAGGGAGGTAAGGGCAGGCGTGGTTTAAAGGCAACGCACAGCCCACTGCCTGGGTTTGAGCCCCAGCTTCGCTGCTGATGAGCACGGTGGCAACCGGTCCGCCTCTGCTGCCTCAGTCTCCTCATCTGTAAATAAAGTCAGATGATATTCCTACTGCAAAGTGGTTGTTAGCGTTAATGAATTTACGTAGGCTCACGGCACTTGTGTCATCACGGGGCGCCTGGGTGGCTCAAGTCAGTTAAGCGTCTAACTTCAGCTTACGTCATGATCTCACAGTTCACGAGTTCAAGCCCTGCGTTGGGCTCTGTGCTGACAGCTCAGAGCCTGGAGCCTGCTTCAGAATCTGCGTCTCCCTCTCTCTCTCTGCCCTTCCCCCATTCACGCTCTGTCTCTCTCTCTCAGAAATAAAACATTTAAAAAATTGTTTTAAAAAAATGAGTGGCACCATTTATAGCACCTGCATATTCCTGAGGGCATTTGGGTTTTCAACCCCAGACTCAGGGTCCAGGAAGAGAACCTAAGGGCCTTTATCAGCTGTCCTCTCCAAGTCTCCACAGGGGCCCCAGGGGGTCTCACAGCTGCCTGTGGGGGGAGGGGGGACCTCATTCCCTGGGTTTCCTGAGCAATGGGCTCTTTTTTTGATGGGTTACAAGGGGAGTGTGGGGGCCATGTCCCAGGAGGAATGCAGGGAGAGGTGCCAGGGCCACCTCCTCTCCACCCCCGCCCCCCCCCCCCCCCCAGGGTCCAGGCATCCTAGGGCCAGGATCACTGGTTCTGTGGGAAGCAGCTGAGAAGCTCCAAGCCTCTCCCTGGAGACCCAGATGCCAGCAGATGTCTGGAAGGCAGAGCTGTCCAGACACTCGTTCCCAGCTGTGGGCTTATGAGAGGGGCTGGGGCAGCCAAAGCCCCCTCCCCAGTGGCCACTCCATTTACCCCCAAGATCAAGCCCTGCATTGAGCTTTGAGCTGACAGCTTGGAGCCTGCTTGGGATTCTCTCTCTCCCTCTCTGCCTCTCTCCCACTCACTCCCACACTCTCTCTCTCTCTCAGATAAATAAACCTCAAAAAAATAAAAATGCAGGTGCTCAGGTTGGGACCTGGGAATCAGAGCTTTAACAGCCATGTGATTTCTTTTCTCTCCTCGGTACACATGGTATTCTGTCTTCTCTTTCTGCTTTTGAAATTTCACAGAGCTTCTCAAAACTACAGTGCAAATGAATCCCCGTGTACTTCTCACCCAACTTCAGCCCCATCCTCTTTTGGCCACTTTTTTCATACCATTTGTTTGTTGATGAAACCAGGTCATTTATGCTGAATTTGGGTGGTTACTCTGTCACACTGCCATTTAACTTGTTTCTGTCCCTTGCATTTTGTATAAACTCGTCACTAGTCTACAGGCTTGCTCAGCATCAGGATGAGATTTTGTTGTTAGTGTCCATTTGGTTTGGTTTTTTTGGTTGGAGCCCATCCTAAGTGCGTGATCTAACAAAAGTGATTGGGAGTGTCACGGAGGTCTGGGTGGGAGGTGTGCTGGGAAAGGTGGTTGGTCGGTGGGGCAGGGGAGCAGAGGGAGGAGGCACTGGAAGCCCTGCTGACTCCTCTCCCCTCTCCCCTGTCTCTGCCTGGCAGTGCAAAGAGCTGTCTCACTCTTCTCCCTCAACGACCCAGCTCTGAGCCCGGAGGTCCCACCTGCACACAGTCCTGTCCACAGCCACCTGAGCCTGGAGAGGGGGCCCCCAACCCCCAGGACCACCCCTACCATGAGGTGAGGTTTCCCTGGGAACACCTGGTGGCCCAGCAACTCGAATCCCTGAGGGTGGCTGGCCTGCCCCGTGAAGGAGGGGGACACCAGGCGGAGGAGAGACAGCAGGTGCTTGCCTATCCCCCACGCCCCCTCGGCACAGCCAGGGGGGCGTCTCCCCTGAGGGACTTGGGAGTAACCCACACACCGGAACCCAGAGGTGACCTTGTCCGAGTTAGCCTGGTCCTCGTGGGTGGAGACAACGCAGCGTCATCCATATGGTCAGTCGACCTCCAACTTCGAAAAACCTCTGAGTGGTGCCCCCCACTGCGTCCTCACCCGCCCCGGTCCCTTCCTCCCTGCCTTTGATCCCCCCGTCTGCCCCTGGGTCTCCTCCTCACATTCCAGAATTCTGCGGATGGCCACCTGATAGTTACTGTTCGCCTCTCCCCTGGCACGGCCCGCTGGGCCAGCTGTGGAAGCGCTGACAGAGGCCCTACCCGCGTGAGGCTTCCCAGGGAGAGAAGAGGACATGGGTCATCGCACGTTTAGTGCAACAGACTTGACCGCACTAGGTTGGCAAAAAATACAAGGCAGGCTCACACCAGAGGTGCACTGTACTTTATGGGCAAATTAAGTAATTTTCGAGGGAAATTTTGACTCTCCTGGGTTTTGGTGTTTTGTTTTTGTTTTTGACTCTTCTTCACACCCCTCTTTTCACTGGCTTTAGAACTCAACCTCCACCAGAGATGTGGCCCGACTGTAATCATGGGAACTCGGCACTTACAAATGTGCCAATACAGTGAGGGCAGGAACAGGCTTGGTGTGGAAAGGGCAGGACTGTGGGCTCTGGGCGAGCTCCTGGATTCCCTCCGCCCCTGAGCTGACCCTCTCCCACCTGCCCTGCAGCAGCTGCAGGCCCCCAGGAGCCAAGACTGTGGCGGAAAGAAAGGGCAGGAGGGCTCAGTGTCTCCCCTCTCGGCTGCGGCAGCACACCCTCCCCCGCCCCCCACAGTGCCTAGTGGAGCCCCCACAGGGAGGGGCTGCCCCTCTCCTCCTCAGGGGCCGGGCAGGCCAGGGCTGGGTTCCAGGGTGCAGGGTCCCCGCCTAAGCCACAGTCTCCCCCTCTGCCCAGCGGGTAATGACGAGGTGACCTCCCAGACTACACTGGGCGTGGAGCTCTGTTAGATCGAGACTGTGCACAGCGCAGGGCAGGCTCTCTGTCACGGGGGCGCCGTCATCGTCTTTGTCAGTGTCCTCCATTCCCGTCCCCGAGGGCAGGCCCCCATGTTCAGTGTCCCGTGGCAGACACCGTGCCCAGGTCTGCGAGGTGCTCAGTGGATGTGTCTGTGAGGCGGGTTCTGGTTTTGCTCTGTGTGAGGCGCTCACACCTAAAGCACACGCGTGGTTCAGGCCCCGCGGGGGAGGCACACGTCAGGGCGGGCGCATGCACAGCCTTCCACAGGCTGCCACAGCCCCCTGTCCACATCCACAGATGTACCGTCTTTGGGGAGAGCGCAGCAGGGAGGAGGGCTGGCTCCTTTCTGGCTTCCCCCAGAGCCTCCCTCCAGGCATCCCTTAGGACCCTAGCAAGGAAAGGACTCTCCAGAACTTCGGGGACAGGAGTGTCCTGTACCCCCTGTTCCTCCGGAACCCTCCCTGGGGGCCGGTGGGCCTTGGGTCTCACCCTGTCCCTGTCTTTCCAGCGAGGAGCCTCCCCTGGATCTGACAGGAAAGGTGTACCAGCTGGAGGTGATGCTGAAGCAGCTGCACACCGACCTCCAGAAGGTAAGGCCGCCAGGCGGCCAGCCCTCGTGGCGCGCCCCCCCCCGTTCCGCCCCCCAGACACTCGGGTGTGAGGCGTGGGCAGCGAGGCTGTGGCACCTGTCCCCACCCGACCCCTTCCACGCTGGGAGAGACCACCCAGCTTTGAGTGTCGTCCTGAGTAAAGAGTAGAAGGTGACCGTGCCAAAGGCTGGGAAACGCATGGAGGAAACCTGCCTACAGTCTCGGAGGAAGAACACATTGGCCCCAGCCTTTTTGGGGGGCAGCGGGATGATATTTATCAAACAATGTAACTGTCTACCTTGTTGACCTAGCAGTTCCACTTGTGGGAGTTTGTCCAGCAGAATTTCAACCATAGGTACAGAGATCCATGAGCAAGGATGCTCATTGCTGCTCTGTTTGCAATAAAAAAAAAATTGGAGCCGGTGCAGCTGTCCCTCCACGGGAGAACGGTTATATAAAGGACAGGACACCCATGCAGTGGAATATTCTGCAGCCAATTAAAATAATAGCAGGAATCTGTGTATTTACTCACATACAAAAGAAGTCCAGTAACTTAAGTAAAAACTGAGCAAGCTACAGAACTATTTCCTAGAACATTGTCATACTTTAAAAAAAAAAAAACGTCCACAGGGCAGAGGGTTATCTAGAAGGCAACGTTCCAAATTGTTCATCATACGTACCTCCAGGGTGTAGAAGAATGAGGAGAGAAATAAGGGCAGAGAACTTCCACTTGTTGCTTTATATACTTTTGGGCAAAAAAACAAAAAGGTGGCAGAATGTAATGTGGAAGCCTCAAGCACAGGAATCATAGGGGCCCAGGTTCAAATCCGACCCCACCATCTAATACTGCCTGAGCTTGGACAAGTCAGCGGCCTTCAGACGTGACATGTCCTGGAAGGGCGTCTCTGAAAGGCCAAGGGAGCCTGTACGGCGGGCAGCCTGCGCCCGCATCCCAAGCTCCCCACTTTCCGTTAGGAGAGGCTGGGTTTCCTCTCTCAGGAAACTGAGGCTAACAGTCCCCAAGTCCTTAGATGGCCATGAGGGTAAAACGGGGTGGTGGGTAACTACAGTGAGGTCTGTTGGAAGAGTTGAGGAAGTGAGTCCGGAGAGATGAGTCAGTCTGCCCACGGTTACGAAGCCGCTGAGAAGCAGAGCTGGGGCTTGAACCCCTGGCCGCCTGGCTCAGGAGGCCTCGTCTGTGCCCACCCGCTGACGCTGGCTCCACTCCACAGGAGAAGCAGGACAAGGCCGTGCTGCAGTCGGAGGTGGCCAGCTTACGCCAGAACAACCAGCGCCTGCAGGAGGAGTCACAGGCCGCCAGCGAGCAGCTGCGCAAGTTCGCGGAGATCTTCTGCAGGGAGAAGAAGGAGCTCTGAGGCGGCGAGCCGCCCCCACCCCTGCCCGGGCCAGCCACGGGCTCCCGCTCTCCTGTCTCCCTTGGCTCGTTCCCAGTTGCGGGTATGACCACGACAACCCAGCCAGGGCCCCACCGCCCTCCTCGTGGACACGGAAACCCTGGATGGCCGCAGGCCCCGCCCCGGGCTGTGAGCTGTGGTCTGCTCAAGGTCCTCCTGCCCCACAAGATGACATGGTCTCAGGCCTCCCTCTGAACTGCCCATCTCTGGTCCCTGGGGACTGGACCGTGCCCACGCCGCGCCCAGGAGGCCCATCTAGCCTCTTCCTAGGACCAAGCCATCAGAAGCTGTAGGAAGGGGAGAGGGAGGGCAGGTGTGTGTCTCCAAATCCCGCAGCTCCAGGAGTCCACAAACCAGGTTTCTTCACCACGTGCAACAGAGTTTGGGCTTGTGGGGCCAAGCCCCCTGCATGAAAAACCAGTGTGAAACTGGCCCGTGCTTCCCCTCAGCCCCAGAGAGATGAAGGCCTGTGTGGAAACTGGCCAGGGGTCTCAGTCCCAGTGCACTAGCTCCAAATGGCACGGACAGTATCCCCTCCCAACCTCGCTCTTCCAAAAAGCAGCCAGGAGCACTTTGTTAGAGTTTCACTTCTTTTCTTGGGACCCCGGATGGAGAGAGGACACCCCCAGCATCCAAAGTCAACTTCTTTGAGGGGAAACTCTATTTGCACACTCGGGACTGTTTATACCGTCTTTTTTCTATCCGCCCCTCGACCGCCAAAGGCCACAGCGCCCGGGCCATGCCACCTTCCAGCTACTGCCCTGGCCCCAGGCAGCGAAGCCCTGTCTCTCCTCCCCAGGCCCCGCCAGCTCCGACCACACAGCCAGGGCCTCTTCCGGGCACCAGGAGGGGCTCCACACAGCCCTCCGGTCAGGGCTGGAGAGAAAACAGCCTGCAACTCCTCTCTGGTTTTGTTTTCCCTTCGCAAGCGGACGCCCGGACACCCTCACTGTGCTCCCCGGGGAGTGCTTTGCTGTGTGAACCCCCCCCATGAGACGCTGGTTCTCTAAAGGCAATAAGGGGCAGCTTGCCAGGCAGCCGAGCCAGAGTGGTACTACGCTGTTCACCCAGGAAACAGAGTTTCTTTTTTTCCTTTAAAAACAAAAATATATATATATATATATATTTATTTTTTCATGTAGAGTTGCGCCAGAACAAGTCTGTATGGCCACAATCTGTGGATTCCCCCAACCTCAAGCTGAGGATCAAGGTGTGTCCCCCGTGGACTGGGACTCAGTGGGAGGACTCAGAGGGATAAAGTCAGGGTGGGCAGGTGGGTGGGCTTTCCCATTTTGGGAGGCCCCAGGCAGGGGGAGCTGGCCCGGCTCCGAGCAGCACCCTCTGGGCTGGAAGCCAGCAGCAGGTCGTCCAGCCTTTGTCCAGAGACACCCCGCCCCCTGCTTTCTCTTTGGGGCCAGAAACCTCAGGGCAGGGGGCTCTGGGACTGCACAGGACACAGAGAGGTGCCGGGCTGGACAGGGAGGTGCCACACTGGGCCGGCCGGCTGGGGCAAGAGAAAAGGGCGCTCCTGTCTCCCTGTGATCAACCTCTGACCCCAGCCACATCGCAGTCCCTCGAGAAGCCCTCAGATCTGCCATCTCCTGTCCCTCACCTGTGGTGTGAGATGAGGGCTTCAAGGTGGGACCTGCTTGGTCCTCAGTCCTGGCCAACTACTGTGATATCTCTGCCCCTCTTCCCCACCCCTTTTTGGAAGGGTTCTCCAGGACCTCCCCACCGCCCTTTCCTCAAACCCTAACCTGGAGGCTGCCCCCCCCCCTCTTTTTTTTTAAGTTCTCCTCATCTCTTCAGATCATTTGAATCATTTGGGGACCTAATCATGTACATTGACAAGTGTAAATTATGATTTTTGGTTTTGTTTTCTGTTATTTTTTAAGGATCTCTGCAAAACAAATCTATTTAATTTGAGGTTAGTGTTCAATCTGAAGGCTTGAAGATAGCAGGGTTTTTTTTTCATATGCTGATTTCATTTGGATTTTTTATTCTTTATTGTCTTTTTTTTTTTTTTTCCTATTCCCTGTCTTGAGATTTTTCTGGCATGTTTCTGGAGGTTTCAAAGGAAATAAATGTTTCATAGAAATGGCTTGTGTGTTCACTAGCTGGGCAGCTGCCTGGAGTCACTGATGGGAGGGTGTGGTCCAGCGTCAGCCTCCTCCCCCATCCCCCTGGTCCCAAACGCCATCTCTCTCTCTCTCTCTCTCTCTCTCTCTCTCTCTCTCTCTCTCTCCCTTTGTCTCTCTGTCTCTGTCTCTCTCTCACACAAACACACGCGCGCGCGCGCACACACACACACACACACACACACTTCCCTAAGAACCAGCCTTGAAACCCAAATGACAGGAATCCAACACTGAGAATGTAAAAAGTCCTTAAGTTAAAAAGGGAGCTTCTACTGAAGAAGTCATATACTGGAGGCCAGAAAGCCAGACCTAGCCCACGGAGTTGCGCTGGTTTTAGATTTAGTGGTCAAACTTTTAAAAATCTGGAGGTTGGCCATAAAGCCGGATTTCCAGCTTGGTAAATCTGCCCTTTGAAAGCGAACTCAGAAAGAGCCAAGGGGCCCCTGTCTCCTTTGGCTGCGGTCTCCCCAGGCCACACCCTCCTGGTGCTGGCTTATTTGCATGTCCCCGCCCCCATCGGTGGGAGTAGGCCTCCCGCTGCCAGTCAACTGGTTGGTGGTTTACGGGTGCAAATCAGCCCCTGCTTCCAGGCCAAGGGGAGCACAGTGAGGTGGGGGTGTCCCATGACCACACCCCTGGGTCAGGCCTCCCTCTAGGGGCTCTCCTAGCTGGGGAGAGGCCTTAAACTCCTGGCCTGGATCTGCATCTGCCCTGGTGAACTTGCGGTTTGACCTGGGGATCAGGGTCCAACCTGATTCTCAGAATTTTCTGAATCTCAGAATTCCACGTGAAAATCCAAGGTCTGGACTCTTGTGGGAAGTCCGGATCTGAGAAGCGGCCCAGCCTCTCGACAGGGCTGGCCAGGTGGCTAGATCTTCCTGACCCACCCCACCTACTTACCTGTCATGGAGTGTTCCATCTCTGAGCTAAAACCTGATGCTCCTCTGAGTCAGCCTCTCCCCTCCCCCCCCCAAAAAAATCTTTTTCCAAAACGGGTGTATATCCTTTTTCCAGAGGAGGTGGACCAGCTATTTCCACATCTAAAAATTCTAGAGTGTTCCAGACACTCTCCCAGTCTCCGCCCTTCTTGAGGCCCCATCTCCTCCCCATTCGGCCCTCCCCCAACCGGCATGGGAACCATGGAACAAGCTGTTCTCACATTCTCTCCTGGAGCCTGTGACACACACCAACGTCCAACGCCCCGCAACTCGCACCCACACTGTGCCCTGCTGGTCCCTTCCCCATCTTGATCTTGCCCCAGTTTCCAACTTCCTCGGCCATCCCTCGAGTGCCCTCTCTTGCACCCTCCCCCCTATCTCTCTCCCTCCCATCACCCCTGGCTCTCCACCCCAGCCAACCTCTGAATCCTTTATACCTTTGGCTCTCTCCACGTTTCTCTATTGTCCCCCCAAATTCTTTGTCCTCCTCTCCCACGAAGTCTCATCTCTGTGTCATTGTCCTGAGACTTGGCCTGTCCCTGGATCCTGACTGTATCTCTCTAACCCCAAATGTGCCTCCCTCTTATTCTTTGGCCTCTCTCCTAATTTATGTGCCCTGGTTCTCTACCTCCCCTCATCGAATCTCTCCCGCTTCCCTAAATCACCAGCTCCTTCCTCCTTCTCTCTCCCTGATGTCTCCCTCTCCCACTGCATCTCCATCTCTCTTCTGTTCTCCCCGCTCCCATCACTCCTGTGGCTCACTCATCTACCTCTCTCTCCAGATCTATTTCTTTCCTCTCCTGCTCTTTTTCTGATTCTCTATAAATGTGTGGCTCTGTGTCTCTCCTGATCTTTCAGTGTCCTGGTTCTCTCCTCATCCCACCTCGCCCAAATCTGCCTCCCGCCCAACCTCATGTGCGTGTCATTCTCTCCTTGGTCCTTTCCCCTCCGCTCTTTGCCCCACATCCGGATGGGGGACCCCAGGTGAGGCACTCTGGGGACCCAGAGGAGGTGCTCTGGGCACCCCCACCGCCTACCATAGCCCGGGAGGGGCGGCCTCTTCATCTTTCCATCCCTTCCCCCAGGCCCCAGCTCCCGCCTCCCCCCTCACTGCTGCTCACTGCAGCTGCAGCAGTCCGTTGCCAGGGCAACCACAGCTGGCTGGGCGGGAGCCCCCTCCACCCCATCCCCCCTCTCCTTTCCCGGCGAGGCTGGGAGGAGCTGGGACAAAGCCAGAGAAAGGCGGGGTGCAGGGGGGAGATGGAGGGAGATGGAGGTCGGGCCGGCTCCAGCTGTTAACCTTGGTCAAGTCTCCCCCTAGGAGGCCCCCATCTCCCCTTCTTGGTGGTGCCCCAGTCCAGCCTGGAGAACGAGGCAGTCGTGGGCAGAGGGGTCAGGCCCAGTTTAATACACAGAACAAGTTAATTCACAGCAGAGGCAGGCAATAAAGGAGACTCGTTTACAAGGGGGGGGGCATGCCTGGATTGGGGGAGACCCCCCCAAACCCACCACCTCCCCCCACTTGCAGTCTCAATTTCCCTTTTTTTTAACCCGAACAACAAACACACACAACCACAAGAAACAACCACGCCCCCTCGCTACCCCCAAAATGGCCAGCGAGGGTGGCAGGGGGCAGCCCGGCCTGGCCGGTGGGGAACTGGAGCAGGGGAAGGGGGAAAAACTAGTCCGTTGTAGAGTCTGTGCTTCTCATTCCAGCAGGCGCTGGGCAGGGGCCCGCCTTGCCCGCCTTGCCCCCCCAGCCGACGCCCACCAGCCAGGGCAGGCGGCAGGCACAGAGCGGGCAGGGTGGGGCTCTCAGGGAGGGAGCAGGAACGGAGTTCAAAACCATGGTTCACGTCATGCAGTATCCACGGTGGGCACCAAGAGGGGGCGAGGGTGGACACCACACCCACCTGCCCTGGGCACGAAGGGGGCTGGTGCCCACATTGGGTGAGGAGGTGGGACAGCTGCAACTCCAGAAACTGGGGGGTGGGGCTGGTAGGCAGGAAGCTGGCATAGACCGGTGCCCAGTGGATGCGCTCGGCAGCACGCCCTCCACCCAGCCAGGCCTTATAGGACTCTGTATATATTAATTTCTTTTTTCTTTTTTTTTTTTTTAACTTTTTGACTTTTTCTTTAGAAAAACGCTGTGTCCGTGCCCCGGGCTGGCATCTACCACCCCTCATGCCCGCCCAGAGGCGGGGTATGGCTTTGAGGGGAGCAGAAGCCCCCGGTGCCCATTCGCCAAGGGATGGGGAAGGAGGGAGGAAGGGAGAGGGGCCCTGCTGGGCCCACCAACCCACAGGGCAAACATTCCACCTGCACAGAGGGAAGGGGGTGGCCCCGCCCCCTCTCGGGCTTCCCCTGTCCCCTCCACTGTGGGGCACTGAGGGCGGAGAGAGCGTGGAGGAGCTCCGAGAGGCAGATAGGTAAGCACCACCCCAGAGGTCCGGGTGAGCCAGAGCCAGGCCTAGGTGAGGGTGATGTAGGCAGAGGCCTTCTCTTTCAGGTGCCGAAGACAGAGGTGACAACTCCAGCTCCCTGTGGGGGTGGCCAGAGGACAGGGATTTAGGCCCGGGTCCCCAAGAGGCTGACCCAACCTCCCAGCCAGCAGACACGGTCTTTGGTCTTCACCAGCCGGAAGACAGCTTTCCGACCCACCCGCCCCCGGGGTCATGCCCACCTCTTCTCTCACCTTCCGGGGGCTCCGCCATGGGGGGGCTCAGGCAGTACATGTGGTAACCCCGATCGCAGTCGTCACAAAACAGCAGCTGGTCCTGGGGGGTGAGACCCGCCCAGCTGGCACCCTGGGGGCACGGGCACCAGAAACCGGGGTGGGGGGCTGGGGCAGGGGTAGGTCAAAGGGGCCGGGGAAGGCGGTCCCTCCCACGAGAAAGGGCTCCGAGACGGGCTTCGCATCACGGAATCTTTGCGAAACCCTGCTTGGCCAAGCAAAACACCCCTGTGGTCGGCCGGTTTGCAACTCGCAGTCTGGGTTTTATAGATTCTGTGGAACACTTCAAACGCCACCGAGATGGTCTGACACCAGCTCTGGAAGCAATGGACGTTGGGTTCGGTTCCCAGCTCTACTAATTTCCTAGACGTGACCTCGGGCACGTCATGTCCCCTCTCTGAGCTCAGTGTCTTCTCTGCGGAGTGGGAACGAGAGCACCTACCTCGGAGGGTGGTTGGGAGGAGTCAGAGAGATGAGGAGCACTAAGTGCCGGGCTCAGTTAATGGACACTAAGCAATAATAATAATACAGGTTACTAGTGTTCACCAGGGAGGGGCTCCAGGGAAAGGCTTTAGGCCCAACTGGCAGAGGCGGAGGTGCCGGACGGGAGGCCACCTGGGGGCATGTCCCAGGGGAGGCGGGCGGGCACTCACGTCGTTCTCCGAGGTGCCGCACAGGCTGCAGGACTTGCACTCGATGCACTGCCAGCGGTAGGTCCGCACGGCCGCCGTCATGTTCACCGTAAACTGTAAACATGAGGGGTGTCCTGGGGGCCAAGGGGCAGGGATGCAGTTAGGGCTCATCACGCCCCCGGTGGTGACTGACCCCCCGGGGAGGAGACGGCTCGGCCCCCACCCCTGGGTCCTAGGGCCGGAGGAGCTCCCGTGGCCCACAGCCCGACCCCACCCCGCGCACGGTGCCCAGCGACCGTACCGCAAGCAGCGCTGCCGCGACCGTGGCCACCAGTCTCCTACCAGCCACCATGGTAACCACATTCTGCTCCCCAGAATACCATGGCAACCGCATTCCATTACCCGCAGTGCTGTGGCAACCACTTTCTACCACCCACAACACCCGGGCCGCCACATTCTGTTAGCCGCTGTGCTGAGGCAGCCACATTCCATTACCCACAGCAGAGTGGCCGACAGGTTCTGTTAACCACAGTAACGCGGCAGCCACGTCCTCCCAGCCACGGCGCCATGGCAACCGCCTTCCGCAGTGGGGTCCCCACGCTCTGGGCTCCCTGTGACCCAACGCCCGTCCCCCAGGACGGGCGAGCGACCGAAGTGTTCCCGGCGGTACCGCGCGACGCCGAGCCCACAGCCGTCGCTCTACCCCAGTGCGGAGACCCCCTCAGCCGCCACCCGGTGCCACAAGTTACGTTCCACGCTACCCCGTTGCCGTGACAACCCTATCGCACTCCCCGTGATACCATGACAACCACAATTCATTACCCACCGTGCTGAGGCAACCACAGTCTATTACCTACAAGCCCACCCTGGGAAACCACATCCCGCTAACCGCAACTCCATGGCAAGCGCCCTCGGTTATCCACAGTGCCCAGGCAACGGCCATCCATTACTCACTATCACGCTTCCCTACCCACAATGCCTTGGCAACCACCTTTCACTGCCCCTCGTGCCATGCTAAGCACGTGCTACGACCGGCAACGCCGTGACGACCGCATCCCATTATTCCCAGAGCCTCTCTGACCGCCCCTCCCCCTCCCAGTTTCCCAAGGTCCTCAGCAGTTGAGTCCACTCCACCAGCTCTGGATCCCCCCAGCCCCAGGCCGCACTTCTCCGCCTCCCAGCCTCCAGATCGGGACTCCTGGCGTCCCCTCCACCCGGGCCCCCAGCAACCTCAGGTGAGGGTATCACCTGATCGCCCACAGTCAGCACAGGAGATGAGGTCCTCGGGACACCCCGTCTTCTTGGAGCCACCCAGGCAGAAGTCACAGTAGCCGTTGGGGATGACAGTGCCATCGGGCGCCTTCTTGGCTGAAAGACAGCAGGCGGTGGGGGGGTTGACGTAGGCGGGCGGGGGCACCTACTCAAAGGCTGCCGCACGAGTAGGGGCAGAGGGAGGCGTCCCTACCTGTGTGTTTCCTCTGTGCCTCAGGGACCCAGGCCAATTCTTTGTAAAACTCTGGGGTTGGGGGGACAGAGAGAGGGGCTCTCACCATAGGCAAGGCTCCACCCTGCCCCCCAGCCTCAGCCCCAGCCCCGGGGTGGACCCCTTTATCCAGGCATGGGGGAGGTAAGGAGAGAGAGTAGCTACCCCAAGTTGTGGCCGCGGCAGAACGGGGATGGGAGCCCAAATAATTCTCATCAGGAGCCCCGATCTCTTTGAGGACAACTCACTCTTTATTAGGCAAAACTGGCAAATAACAGCTTTAGGAAGAGCCCCCCTGCTTCCCCTTTCTACCACACAACCAGTGCCAACTAAGCCCCGACTAGATAAAAACTGGGGGTACCACTGGCCAAGATCTGATATGCAAACAGACGGATGTTCACAAGAAAAATTCTGAACACAGAGGTGCCCGGTGCGTGGTGGGGACGGGGTGAAGAGACCGCCCTCTCCCACCAAGAGGTGGGTGTGAAGACAGTTTCTCCGCTGGCGGAGCCTCTCCCGAGCCCTCTCCCATCCCTCGGCTGTCAGGGCTGCCACGAGATTGGCACGGGCAGGCGCCAAGGGCTCCCAGGCCACAGACCCTGCCCCTCAGCCAAAGCTTAGCAGAAAAGGGAGAACGGGAGGCAGAGAGGGAGGGGAGTCATCTATCACCCCCCTCCCCAAGCTCTAATTGAAACAATAAATCAGACCCAGAAATATTACGCCGGGCCGGGAGCGAGGGAGAGATGGTTGGTTGCCATGGCAACCCCAGAGCCAGCATCCCCATGGTCGGTGGGGGGAGGGGACCGCTGAGCTGGAGATTTTCCAGAAATGTCTAATGTGCCCCCTCCCTCCCAGGCTCCTCAGCCCCCACTCCCGGGGCCCCTCACTACCCCACAGCCCGCCTGCCTGCTCACGTTTATGGTTGTTTTTCCGGTGGAAGGGCAGGGCGTGGCGCTCGGCGTTCTCCTCCCCCTCCTCCTCAGCCAGGTGGGTGTGGGTGTAGTGGTAGCTGAGCCCTGGCCGGTTCTTATACCGTTTCCCACAGACTGGAGAGCGAGCAGGGAGGGCCGGTCAGCCCTCCCAGCCCATGCGGCCTCCACCCTGGCCTCGGGGATCACACCTCCCCCCTCTGCCAGAGGCCTGAGCATCCCCTCCCGCCGGGCTCTAGAACAGGAGGGAGGGGGCCAGCAGGGGAGAGGTCCCTAGGCCCCACTCTCTCTTTCCCCCTCTTCAGAAGGACTCACTATCACAGACATACGGCTTGTCTCGGTCCTCCAGGGATGCGGTGTCCTGGCGTTTCCGGAGACCCCCGATGCCATATGCCTGGGGGAAGAGGCGGGATGAGGGGCCAAGAAGGGAGGCAACTGAAAGAGTTTTCATCACGGGAGCCTGAAAGGTGAACCGCAGCTCTGCCACTTCCTGACTATGGGCCTCGAGTAACCCCCTTGACCTCTCAGAGGCTTCCTCATGGGTGTGAAGGAGGCTCTGACCCACTATACAATCTCTGTTTTGCCAATGGGTTCATATATCTGAGCCTCAGCGTCCTCTTCTGTACGATGGGTATAAAATCCTCTACCCCTTCAGGCTGCTCTGGGAATTCAGTGAGGCCAAACTGGGTTAGGGTCTGACCACGATAAACGCTCAGTGTATGGGATCCGTCACTGAGGAGAGAGGTGAGGGAGAAAGATTTGGGGGTGATACCTTTCCTTTAGCCCTGTTCTTCCTCCTGGGAATGTCATCCTCCAAGTCTTCCACCTCGAGATCATGTGGAAACTCCAGCAGCTGCTGTTTCTGGACACCAGAAGGGAGACTGAGGTCAAGAAAATGGGGGATGCTGTCCTTCTCTGTGGGAGTTGCGGACACAGCTGGAGACTGGGGGCACAGGGCAAGCAGGGAGGTCTTCCGAACAGAGATGAGGTGTGGAAGGATGCGACTTAGGAGGCCCAAAGGCCCTAGGGAACCAGGGGAGATCGGAGAGCGGGAACAGGGTGCGTCAGGGCAGGTGGCGGGGGTGACAAGGCGGCCGGGGCCCCTGAGGGGTGGTCCCACCTGGCAGTCCATAATGGTCTCCTCCTCCTTCAACTCAATCTTCTTCTCCCCTGTCTCAGCACACAGTAGCGCCTCAAGGACAGGCCCTTCGGGGAGGCCACCCTCCTTCTTCAGGGGTGCCTCACAATCTGGGGACAAGGCCATGGTGGGGAAGTCAAGTGGGGAAGTTGTCCCTGGAGGATTTCTCAAACTGCCCAGGTTGGGGAGCCATGCCCTTTGCTTCAGGAAAGAGGTGTTCCCACACTCGACCAGCAACAGACTCAAAGATTCAATCACGCATACTGGGAAGGAGGCCGAGACCTGGGAAAGACACGGCCAGGCCCTCGGATCCGCTCAGACACACTCAGACGGAGACACGCCAGACCCTCCCTCGCTTACACCTGGATGCACGTGGAGAAACACAGATTCTCAAACAGGGTACACATGGGAGATACAGACGGATCATCTGGAGACAGCCAGACACACAAAGGAGGAGATACACCCAGACACTCAGATACACCCAGTCACGTAGAGGAAACATATCCAAACCCTGGGATACACCCAGAGACAATCAGAAAGAGACACCAAATCGTCAGCTATACCTAGGTCCACGTAAGGAACACCCAGCCAGACCCTACCAGACATGTGGACACACACAGGGGAGATACAGACAGACACATCTGGAGAGAACTACTCAGATGGACACACACGGACGTACACAGGGGAGCCACACACGGCGCCTCTGAGGGAATCAGACACACCCAGAAAGACAGCCAGATGGACACTCCATGGCGCCTTGATCGGCTTAGGTCAGCAGACTCTGCTCTGGTGGCAGGGTACCTGCTTGGGATTCCGGCTTTCTCTCCGCCCCTCCCCAGCCCGTGTGGGCACTCTCTAGATAAACAAACAGACAAACAAACTTAAAAAAAAAAACCCACACAGATGGACACTTCAATATACCTGGACCCACACAGAGGACGAGGGAAGAGAAAGAGCCAGTGACTCTAATAGTACTGGTCACATTCAAGAAGCGATAAGGCCAGACGGTCTGGTTGGACCAGCACACGTGGGCAGAGATACACCTGATATACCAGATACTAGGGGAAGAGATTCTCCCAGACATTCCAAAGCATCCAGACACTCAAAAGAAGAGACACCAGACACCCCGATGCACTCAGACACACCCAGAAACGGCCGGACACTCTGGGAGACCAGACACACACGAGATGAAACGAACCCTCTAATGTCCTTGGAAACACCTAGAAAGAGACACAGATACTTACATCCACTCCACTACCGACGCAAAGGTTACCACCAGACACTCTCACACATGCACACACACTCAGGCGCCCACAGGAAGAAAGACAGCCGCACAGCAACACATCCCAGTTCACCGGGGAGGAGCCACCTAGGCACCTAACAGATAGCACCGGGCCCGGAATACACCTGGGCCCCAGTAGGAGAAGACACGTCCAAGTCCAAAGCAGTCACTCAGGGAAAACTGGAGAATGTCTGGACTACAGCCAGACACACACCTGCAGACACTCGCTAGAAGGAAAATAAAGGCAAATGCTCAGAACCACACAGGCGTCACCACACACGGATCAGCGTTTGCCCCGGGCCCGGCTGGGGCCACCCCGGGCACAGGATGGAGCTCCACCCACCGATCTTGTACTCGCAGGGCCGGAGTCTGGGGTCCTCCAGGATGTTAAGTCTCCGTTTCTTTCTCCAACAGCGCGCGGGGTACGTGTAGATCTGTCCCGGGGCCAGACCTGCAGGTGAGGAGGGCGGTGAGGACCGAGAACTCCGCCGCAAAGCCGCTGCCCCGCCCCGCCCCACCCCGCCCCTGCCCTCCCAGCGGGTACCAGGGCCGCGGTGGGTCTTTTCCATCCAGATGTAGCAGTTGTTCTGGGCCACGCCGGTCTGCGAGTCGAGGAAGGGCAGGCGCAGGCTGCGCTCAGCGCACAGGCGCGCGTTGTAGCTGCGGCAGTGCTCAATGGCCTCGCGGTAGAAGTCCTCGCCTAGGCTGTGAGGGCGAGCGAGCGGGCGAGTGGCTGTCACCAAGGGCAGGAGCGCCGGGTCGTCCAGCACCCCTCCCTCAACGCGCCGCTCGGGAATGGGTGATCCGACTCCTCCAGTCTCTCCCCTCCTGTCGCTCCTGGACTCAGGAGCCCCCAACCTGAGACCCAAGCAGGCCCGGAGCCAACCGGTAGATACACACACATAATGTAGAAACAGACAAAAATACACCAAGACCCATCCATACGTGCACATATCAAAATACACAACACAAACAAATCACACAGGATTCACACACAAAGAGAGACATATCCCAAAACTCACAAAGGAGAAACAGACAAATCTCACATACTTGCACACACAAATATCTACTGAAAAAAACACAAACATCACAGATACATAGTGTGGGACAGACACAACACACATATATCCACGCACAAATACACATCACATATCCAAAGACACACAACATAAACAAAGCACCCACACAAAGACACACAACATGCAAACAGATCACAGACACCACACTTCACACACACACTCATGCAACCAAAGACACACACATACACAAATGTTAGAAGAAATGTTAAAACAAACTACCCACATGAGCACCTACACACATATCTAAAGACACAACACAAACAAATCACACACGCACACACACACAATGTCCAGGCACACTATACAAAGAAATCGCACAGATTCACACAGGACACACACGTACACACAATCATAAAGATACACGATATAGAAACCAACATCTAAAACACCCCATATCCAAACACAAAGATATACACATATACAATATAGAAACAGACAAATCCACCCATATTCACACAAAAATGTACACATAAACACACGCACAACTACAAATCCAGACACAGAACACAAATGATGCGGCTTCAAAGGACATGTACATACACTCAAAGACCCAAATATCCCAAGATACCTGGTAGACTGAAAGATATTAAACACATATCCACACACATATCCAAAAACACACACACACAAAAACAAAAAAATAACAGTACAAACAAGTGACACACACTCCACACGCCAAGACAAAGGTAGTGTGGGCTTCATTCAAGTTTACCAAGGCTCCCGCACCTCCAGGCCATTTCACTCTCTCCCCAACCCCGGGGATCGCCGGGCGGGACATGACCCCCTTCCCCGAAAAGGACCCGAAGAGGACTCCGAGCTCCCCACACCCTCCGCTCGTCCAGGAGCAGCGCATCGGACACCGTTCTTGCCAGAGACCCATGATCGCACACATTCGCACCCCCGCGCAGCACCGGCCCACGGTGACAGCCCCCCAGACACCCCTTCGGCCCCACCCCCGGCCGCCACACACACACGCCCGCGCAGACCCGCCCGCGCGCCCTCCCCCACCTCCCGCCGGCCCGCAGCACCTCAGGGGGCCGGGGATGACCGTGGCCATCTTGCTCCCCGGGTCCTGCCCCCAGCAGGTCCCCGCCGGGTCGGTCCTCCCAGCGCTCGGGCGGGCGCTGAGGCCGCCCATCCATTCATTCCCGCGGGGCGGGAGCACCGGGACCACAGCCAATCACGACGGCGGGGCGGGCCCGCCCGGGCCATTCTGGGAGTCGTAGTCCCGGGCCCGGGGACCCGCGGGACCCCGCGGGGAAGCGGGTGCAGAGGTGGGGCCCAGGGATCGCGCAGTCACTCACACACGTTCGCCCAGACGCACATCTAGTCTCCCGGGCAGACACTCACACATGCACACCTGGACTCGCACACACCCACATACGGCAGTTTACACACACATTCACACGTATACTCACAGCCTCCCACGTAGACTCACGCACACTTCACTCCCACACCTTTACAGACTCACGTACATTTACACTCACACAAACACTTCAATGCCCTGAGACTTAGAGATACCTAAGAGGTGCCCATACAGACGTCCACCGGCTAAGCCTGCGCTTGGCTCACTGACACCTCCCCCTCCCCCCCTCCCCCCTCCCCCCTCCCCCATCCCCAGTCCCTCCCAGCTCCAGAGAACCCTATCTAGTCCCTCCAGGGCTGTCACTCTCACAGTGACCCCGCCCTGCTCTATCCCTTCCTTCCGCGGGCTAGACCGCACAGTGCTACTTTGCTGCGGGAGCCACACCTTGTGGATTCAAATCCTGGCTCTGCCATTTGGTGGCCATGTGGCCTCAGGCAAATGACTTAACCTTTCTGGGCCTCGGTTTCCTCACGTGTAAAATGAGGATGACACCTCATTGGATTCTCGTAAGGATTAAATGAGTACATATGTGTAAAGTGTTTTTAAAAGGTACCCGGCAGGTAGTAAGTGTTCAGTAAAACTTCACTCATTCCACAAAGAGGATTTGATATGTAGTTAAGGTGTAAAATAGCCAACAATTCTAGAAAGAATAATACCCTGGGGCGTCTGGGTGGCTCAGTCGATTGAGCTGAGCGTCGGGACTGCCGCTGGGGTCAAGATCTCACAGTTTGTGGGTTGGAGCCCCACGTGTTGGGCTTTGCGCTGATAGCACAGAGCCCGCTTCCACGCTGTCTCCCTCTCTGCCCCTTCCCCTGCTCACACGCGGGCACGTGCGTGCACGCTCTCTCACAAAAATAAATAAGCTTTAAAAAAAAGAAGAAGATGGAGGAGGGGGAGGAGGAGGAGGAGGAAGAGAAGAAGAGGAATGCCTGGTACATAAAAGATGCTCAGTATTTGTTGAACGAGTAAATATACTGAGTACCCATGGTGTGTCAGACACAGTTCTAAGTACTTGATTCACCGGTGCAATTCTCATAATGACCCTCTGGGGTGAGGCTATTTTTACCCCCCATTTTCCAGATGAGGAATCTGAGCCCCTGGTGGCTCTTTGAAGGTGGGACTAAGGGAGGGACTCACTCGCCTAGATGTCTGTACCCAAGTCAGTTTTTACTTCCTTCTTTTTCCCACTGTCACTCACACAGACTGTACCCTAAGCGATCCCCAGATAGTGAGCTGACCCACCAAGCTGCACCAGCACTCACCTGGAACCCCCCCTGGTCCAAAGTTTGTGTTCAAGTTTGAGCCCCTGTGTGGATTAAAAACGCCCACAAATGTCCTTGTCCACCAGGGGGCTCTCAGGCAGACAGACTGCATAATAGCCTTCACCTCTTTTGTCACTTGATGCCCCTACCTACCCTCTGGTGAGAGACACCTCCAAGGTCTTCCATACTTATCACTTCTAAACACACACACACACACACACACACCTCTAGTGTCTCAGACCCCTTCCACAAACCACAAACCCTCCCCCATCTCCCGCAGCTAAGGCCTTGACCTTCCCCCTCCCCTACCCGCAACAGGACAGAGTAGGTCTCTGCTTCATATCTGGTTGAGAATAGGTGGCGAGGAGAGTAAGTCGGGGATGCTTACCTGGAATGGTACCCGCATTCTCACTCTGATCTTCAGGCCCCTCCCCGGTTACCCCCTATCGCATCCAGACTAAGCCCTCCCCCTCTGCCCAGCAGCTCAGCTCAGAGAATGCCCTTGCCACCTTCCTCTCTCACCTCCCACCACCCACACATGCTTACACTTGCTCCCCACACCTCCAGCCTCAGACACCCCAGCTCACTCCTGCCCCACCCCAGAACCCTTGCATCCATTTGATCGGTTTGGAGGCTGAGTGTAGAAAACTCCATCACCTCCCCGGAGGCCCTTGTCCACCAGCACGATTGAACCCCCCCCCCCCCCACCAGACCCAGGCTGAAACTTGCCTCCCTTTCCCTACCGCTAGTAACCCTCACAGATCCCCCTCCCACACTTGAACTCCCCTGCCCCCACCCCTGCAGACGCCTTAGAAGATGAGAGCAAAGAAGGGCACTGGCACCCGCACCCTAACTTTGCCCAGGCCCCCGCAATGCCCTATGTGGGAACTGGACCGCAAGAGAAATCAATATTGATGCTACGACTACTAATCACTACATTTAGGCAGAGTCAGGCTCTGTACTAAGTGCTTTCCAAAGGTCACAAGCCCCATGGGATAATAGGCTCTGTTAGGAGTCCCCAGTACACAGATGGTAACATTGAGGCTCTGGAGGAGGGGGAGAAGGGAGGGGGAGACTTAAGGGCTCAAGATGAGGTTTGAAACCAGGTAGTCAGAATACCCAGCCTCCCACTCCCAAGGGGATTTGGCTCCATTCTTTTAGAAGCCAGTCTCTGCCCTCAACCCCGAGGACCTGTCTGAAGAGGAGAGCAAAGAAGGGCAAAGCAGGGCGCTGGCACACCCACCCCAACGCTTCCTCTGACCTCCTCCAAGAGGTCCGGCCAGGGTCAGAGGGAGGAGGCCAGAATGCCTGTAGATCCACCAACCTGCACAGGAACCCTGTCCCAGCCAGCTCGAGGGTGTTCCTCGTGGGGCACACCTCCGTCTGTGTGTTAAGACAGAGTGAGGGAAGCAGAAGGGTGTCACCGTCACACACCTCCTCACACTGACCCCGGCTCCGCACACGCCCTGCAAGCTCTCCTGCTCACCGCAAAGCCGCACGTGTAGGCGCGTTCCTATTAACCCCCGCCCCACTCCTCTCCCAACAGCCCCCCCCCCCCGCCAGAAACCAGAAACAACTGGGGGCCTAGGGTCCAGCCATCAGGCCCGGCCTTTGGGAGGCTGGGGGGCGCTCCCGGCCCCTTCCCCCTCCCCACCCCCCAACACGCGCTGCTCAAGGTCAAGGCGGCGAGAGCAAGAGGTTGGGGGAAGGGGGGGAGGTCGCCACAGTCCCTTTGTGCGGCGCCGCGGGCGTTCGCCCTCCGCCTTCTCCACACACCCCCCCCCCCCCCCGGGCAGGGGCGGAGGGGGAGGGGAGTGCCGCGCTCGCCAGCCGGGGAGGGAGGGCGGGAACGGCCGCGCGCCTGTCACTCTGAGCCCGCTGTCACCGCCGGAGGAAAGGGGGTGGGGAGCGCTGGGACCCGGGAGTCCAGGATCCCGAAGAGGGAGCGAGAGAGAGAGATGGAAAGACAGAGAAAAGAGGTGGCTAAGAGAGGAGAGGGATGGGACAGAGCTAGGCTTGAACCCGGGCGTCCAGGTTCCCAGCCACCGGGCCCAGGAGGAAGCTAACGCTCGGAGGAGGGACGCGGACAGGGAGAAAGGGAGGGAATCCCCCGAGATTGAGGGTGCTGCCAGCATCCTCTCCCGAAGCATCCGGTCCCAGATGCTCTGGTTAGATGTGTATGGGCGGGGAGAGGGAGGAATCCCACGGTCTAAACTGACCTGGGCGTCGGAGCTTCTAGGTCCCGAAGACCCGGGGAGGAAAAAAGGGAGCCAGCAGGGATCCGACCGGGAACCCCGACGACTCAGCTCCCACCCTGCGGCCACGCGGGCCGAGGTCCCCGGAGAAGGAGAGAGGAAAGAGAAAGGTGCTCTGCTGAGGGGGAAGGAGGGTGGTGAAGACCCCGGAGGCTGAGGTCTGGACTTGGGCGTTCGTACTCCCAGCCCTATGCCCCCCGGCGCCCCCGGAGACACGGCGAAGGAGAGATGGAGGAGGAGGAGGAGAGGGAAGCCCCTACCCCCACTCTGGGTGGGGAAACGGCCTCCGCCACCCCCCAACCCGCGCCACATTCCTTCACTGACAGCGACAAAGAAGAGACGCCCCCGCGACCCTGAAGGGGCTCCCGCCCCCAACCCCAGGGGGCAACAAGGGGCGGCAGGTCCCCCAGCGGTGGGGGGGACCAGCTGGAGGGCCCCCATTAAACTACCTTCCGCGCGCTGCGTCCCCCTCCCCAAGAGGCGGGGGAAGGGCCAGGGGTGGGGGGCGGGATGGAGGGACGTGAACGGCGGGGACACTCACGACTTGAGCGGGTTCTGAATGGCGGTGGCCATGGCCCGCTCGGCTGGGCCGCCTCCGGCCCGGGGCGCTGCTGCCGCCGCGCGCGGGCCCAGCCCGGCCTGCGCCGCCCGCTCTGCCGCCCAGCGCGCTACGATTTCATTCATTCTTGGGGCTGCGGCGCGAGCTGAGCGGGGCGGGCCGGGGGCGGGGCTCGGCCAATCCCCGCACCTCCCGGCGCACGACGGGACGTGGAGTCTAGGGGCGCACAGCGGCGCCCGAGGGCGCCCCTGACCGGACTACACGTCCCAGGGGGCGCCGGGAGGACCACACGCCCATTGGCTGCTGGGGATACAGGGCGGGGCTGGGCTCGTCCCAGAGCATCTTTTCCTCCTCCCTGGGGGTGCTCCATTCCCACCTCGGGCTCTCCATCCACCAGGAACCGCGGGCGCGGGAGCAGGTGGCCCCTGGCTTCTGGGTCTCCCCAGGGTATGTGGATGACCCAAGGATCTGTTGTGTGTTCTTGTCTATGCCTGCTTGTCTGGGTGTCTCTTCTGTGTAAGCCAGCCTGTAAACAAGCACAGAGGTTAATCAGTGTCTTTGTTCACTTAATCAGTGCTTGCCAGGTGCCGGGCACTTTTCTAGGCACTGGGACACAGAGCAGTGACCAAAGTCGCTGCCCTTAAGCAGCTCACCTTTTAGTGGAGAAAGACAAGATGACAACGAAGAAAATAAATAGACAAAATCAATTTAGAAAATTATGAATGCTATAAAACGGCTTCTCTGAGAAGATGACATTTGAGCTGAGACCCGAGAAGTTGCAGCCAGGAGACAGGAGGGGAAAGGGAACACGCTTTGACAAGTGCAAAGATCAGTAAGAAAGCTGGTGTGATCGGAGCAGAATGAGTGAGGGGAGAGACAAGATTGGGGAGAGGGCAAGGACCCAGATCATGTAGAGCCTTGTAGGACATTACAAAGAAAATGGATTTTGTTCTAAGTGCAATCAATCATCGACTCTCTTCTTTTTCACACACACACACACACCAAGCCCATCAGCAAACCGTGTTATCTCTACATTCACAAAGCAGATCCAGGATCTACCCACTCTTCTCCCTTCACACCCTCCACCTGGTACTGTCCACCATTGTGTCCCGCCTGGACAACCCCATGTCTGTTCTCCCCATGGCAGCCAGAGTGCGCTACCTAAAACATATGGAGTCACAACGCTCTTGGGCTCAAAACCTCCGGGGGCTTCTTTCATAACTGGAATAAAGTGCAAAGTCCTCAGTCCGCCCTCAGTGCCCCAAGTGATCCCCTCCCCAACCTTCATCACATTTCTAACCTCATCTCCCTCTTTCCTTCCATTGGCTAACTTTGCTCCAGTCACACCGGCCTCCTCCCTGTTCCTGGAGCATTCCAATCCCATGTCAGCCACAGGATCTTTGCACTTACTGTTCTCTCTGCTTAGAATATTCCTCCCCGATATCCACATGGTTCCATCCCTTGCTTTATTCAGGTTTTTGATTAAATGTTACCTCCTCAGATCGAACCTCAGCTAAAATAGCATCCCCCATAACTCTGTCCTCTGAAATGCCTTTTCTTCCAATACATACCATAGTTTGTCATCTTGTACTAAATCTGTTTAGTTATTTGACTTAGTGTCTGTCTCTGCCCATTAGAATAATAGCTCTGTGAGGGCAGGGATTGTTGTTCCATCCACTGCTGTCTCCCCAGTGCCTAGAACAGGGCCTGGAAAATAGTAGGTGCTCAATAATTATTTGTTGAATAAATAAGTGAATCAACTAGTTGTCATGCTCCGTGTGTCTCCTCACCATCTAGCTCTGAGGCACACAACTAGCGGGGACAGAGAGTCAGGTGGGGTCCAGACTGTGCCCCACACAGACACTTGGACAACCTGAGTGGGGGGTGGGGTGCTGCATTAAGGAAACCTTCCCAGCAGGGGGTCTAGTGTTAAAGGCAAAGAGAAGGGAGAGGTTAGCAGGCACATTCACTCCTTTCTAGAGGATTATGGTCCCCAGCTCTGTGTGGGCAGGCTGGACACAGCCGTGCTGGCTCTTCCCCGGGCTCTTAAGCTCACAGTCCAGTGGGATAAGAGACCCATCACCACACAATGGCAGCCAAGAGTGGAGGAAGCCCAGGCAGAGGGGTCGAGGCTGGGATAGAGAAGCACAGGCTCTGTGGGAGCCCAGAGGAGCCTCCTGATCCAACGTGGGGCTTGAACTCATGACTCTGACATCAAGAGTCATATGCTTGGGACACCTGGATGGCTCAGTCAGTTGAGCATCTGACTTCAGCTCAGGTCTCGTGGTTCACCAGTTCGAAGCCCCACATGGGACTCTGTGCTGACAGCTCAGAGCCTAGAGTCTGCTTCAGATCTGTGTCTCCCTCTCTCTCTACCCCTTCCCCGCTCACACTCTCTTTCCTTCTCTCAAAAATAAATAAACACTAAAAAAAAAAAAAAAAAGTCGCATGCTGTACAGACTGAGACAGCACCCGGGGGGGGGGGGGGGCTTTTGTAGGAGATTCCACGAGAATCCTTTCCAAGTCCTGACCTCTTGCCCTCTCCAGACACAGGGTAAGTGTCTGTTCTGACATCTTGGGGTCCTGATGTCTACTCTTCCTGTCACTGGAGTTTTGGGAACAAACACTGTCCCTGGAAGTCCCAAACTTTGGTCACTTCACTTAACCCTGGAGCCCAAGCATCTGGCCACCAGAGGGCACTGTGGCTCCAGTCTTTGTCCACACGGGTTGTTCTGAATCCTCAGACCTGGGACAGATACCCAGGTGGCAGTGGGGCCACTAGTGGAGACAGGGTCCACCCACCCTGAGCCTCAGACCCTGCCCAGCACCCGGCCACTGGTGTCTGACATCCTAGCCCAAAAGCTCCTGTGGAATCACTAGGAGACCCTCTGTTCCAGACTCCTGGGGGCCCCCCCTGGGCTTCTGAGGAAGACGCTATTGTTAATCTCCCACCCCACATCCCTCTCTTCCCCACTAATCTTCCGAGTATCCAGCCCTCCCCTAAACCTCCCTTGGGATGTTCAGACATGACCTTCAGAAGTCTCCTGACCGGATGTGGATATCAAAGTATAGACGCAGGGCGCCTGGGTGGTTCAGTCAGTTAAGCGTCAGACTTCAGCTCAGGTCATGATCTCACAGTTTGTGGGCTCGAGCCCTGCATTGTGCTGAGAGCAGAGAGCCCACTTAGGATCCTCTGTCTCCCTCTCTCTCTGCCCTTCCCGCGAATGCGCTCTCTCTCTCTCCCTCTCTCAAAAAAATAAACACCTGGGTGAGGGGCACCTGGCTGGCTCAGTCCATTAAGTGTCCGACTCTTGGTTTTGGCTCAGGTCATGATCTCATGCTTTGTGAGTTCGAGCCCTGCATACTCTGTGCTGACATCGCGGAGCCTGCTTGGGATTCTCTCTCTCTCTCTCTCTCTCTCTCTCTCTCTGCCGCTCCCCCACTTGTACTATTTCTGTCCCTCTCTAAATAAATAAATAAACTTAAAATTTTTTTTTGAAGTACAGAGGAGGTGAGGTTGGGGATCACACAATACCAGGGCAACAACCATAATGATCCATAATAATAACAACAATGATAAATAATGTACAGTCTCATTGGTCTCTTCCTGTGTGTCAGGACCTGTACTGAGGTGGGGTTTTGTGTTTGTTTTTTTTTGTTGTTGTTTGTTTGGGGTTTTTTTTTTTGTTTTTTTTACAGGTTTTACATCACAGAATCACACCGACCACCCTTAGGGAGCAGGACTTATCACCTCAGCATCAGACAGGCAATTTAGGCTCAGAGAGACAATACCCTCACCAAGAGCTCCTACCCGTCAGGACAGGGAGAGCTAGGATTTGAACCCAGGTCTGACTCAGAAGTTAAACTCACCTTTCTTCCCTGCGCTCCTCTGAGCCAGGGGGCTAACCGATTTCCTGTGTCAGAATCCACTCAGGCATTCTGTGAAAGTGCCATCCCTGCCCAACCCCGCCCCCCAAACCCCAGGTCCTAGAGATTCAGGGTCTCTGTCAACAGCCCTCACCATCCATCCCGAACCAGCCCTCACATCTCTCCAATGACCTCATGGCGTGAGAACCACTGGGTTAGAGCGTGAGGACAAACACAGAGAGAAGACACAAAATACAGCTGAAGGGATGACCGTCAAGCACTGGGCTGCCGTGGGGCCTGAGGAGGGGGGTCACAGCACAAGCCACAGAGCCGAGAGTGGATGGCATGGGCTCCGT
This sequence comes from Prionailurus bengalensis, assembly GCF_016509475.1. NCBI lineage: Eukaryota > Metazoa > Chordata > Mammalia > Carnivora > Felidae > Prionailurus > Prionailurus bengalensis. The sequence goes on along the minus strand of NC_057352.1, from coordinate 15,996,377 downwards.
GGGCCAGTGTCCCGTCCGCCCCTGTGGCTCTGCGGGAACTTCCTCAATCTTTCTGGAAGTTCAGTTTCCTCATCTATAAACTAGGATTAATTATTCCAGCTTCACGGGTTTGTGGTGAGGATGCTGGGGGTCCACGCAAAGCACTTAGAACAGCGCCTGGCACACCCCACGCGGTAAATACCCTCTGTGGTCCTCATGCCATAAATTCCTGTGGCTGAACACCTACTGTGCACCTCACCTGGGCTCAAGGTTTTGCACAGCAGCCTGGCGGGGGAGGGGCATTATTCCAGCCGCCCCCCACCCCCCACCCCCCATTCTCTGGTCAGAGATCACAAATACATCTCAAAGGCTGGACTTGAACTCGGGTGTGCCCACCCCAAAGCACCCTCTGCGCGGCCCTGACGGGGTGGCTGTGGGAGGAGTCCTGGTCCCTGAGCACTCTCACGTGACCCTTGCAACAACTCCTGAGGCGCGGAGCCGGTGAGACCGCGTCAGGTAGGGAAGGAAGGGAAGGGGAGGGGAGGGGAGGGTAATGGGAGGGGAGGGGAGGGGAGGGAAGGGCAGGGCAAGGAAGGGAGCCCGTGGAGGGCTCCAAGGATAATGGAATGCTGTTTTAGAAGGATCCCCATGGTCGCACGTGTGGGACAAACTGCGGGAGCAAGGAGGGAGCACAGAGACCGACCAGGGAGGAGGCTGAGGAAGTTCTGGCGGGAGGAATGGGCAGAGTGGGGGTGAGGAGGAGATGAGACGTGGCAGAACTTGGCTGCTGTGACAAATGACTATAAACTCAGGGGCTTAAAACAACAGAAATTTCAGGGAGCCTGGGAGGCTCCATGGATTAAGCCTCCAACTCTTGGTTTCAGCTCAGGTCATGATCTCACAGTTCATGGGTTCAAGCCTCACATGGGGCTCTGTGTTGGCAGCATGGATTCTCTCTCTCTCTCTCTCTCTCTGCCCCTCCCCCACTCTAACTATCCCTATCTCTCAAAAAACAAATAAACAGTAAGTAAATAACATAACATAACATAACATAACATAACATAACATTATTCCTTCCCCTCCAGTTCCAGAGGCGCTAGGAGAGAATCAGGTGGGCGCCTCTCCCAGCATCCATGGCTGATGCCTTTCCTGGGCTTGTGACCACCCACCCTCCACCCTTCAAATCTCCCTCTGCCTCTCTCTTACACGGACCCTCGTGATTGCGTTGGACCCACCAGGATAACCCAGGATAATCTTCCCTACCTCAAGATCCTTAACTTCATCACGTCTGCAGACTCCCTTCTGCCACGTGAGGTAACATAGTCACAGGTTCTAGGGATTAGGACGCAGACATTTTGGGGGCCATTTCTCTGTCTACCACACTACCCTGTTGAAAATCACAGTCGGGGCACCTGGGTGGCTCAGTCGGTTGAGTGTCCGACTTCGGCTCAGGTCATGATCTCACCGCTTGTGAGTTCGAGCCCCGCGTCAGGCTCTTGTGCTGACAGCTCAGAGCCTGGAGGCTGTTTCGGATTCTGTGTCTCCCTCTCTCTCCGCCCCTCCCCTGCCCCCAGTCTGTCTCTCTCCCTGTCAAAAATAAACATTAAAAAAAATCTTTTTAAAAAGGAAGAAAACCACAACCTTCCCCTCCCTAGCACTTCCAATCTCTTTGCTGTGTCTCATTTTTTCTCTTTGCTTAATTTTTCCCATAATTCTCATCACCTTCTAATATGTAATTCACTCATTTATAATATTGTTTATTATCTGTTTTGCCCTGTTAGAGTGTAAGCTCCTGATGTAGGCAGACATAGAATAGGTGCTCAGAAATACCTGAGACTGAATGAATAGGTTTCTCTCCAGATGCCTAGACCATGAGCCGCTCCCACATGCAGTGCATGGGGGCCCTATTTCCCCAGGCCTAGCCTAGTGTTTATCCAGTTCACTTACCGTGCGTTACCACGCACTCCATGCATGCTTGCTGGTCTGTTCTGTTGGTCAATGCCACTGCCAACACTTAGTATCATCTAGCTTGCCTGCTTGCTTGCTTTTTCTTTCTTTGTTACTTCCTTGCTTTCTTTTCCCTTTCTTTCTTCTTTCTTTCTTTCTTTCTTTCTTTCTTTCTTTCTTCTTTCCTTCTTTTTAAAGATTTTACCTTTAATGGGGCTCCTGGATGACTCAGTTGGTTCAGTGTCCAACTCTTGATTTAGTCTCAGGTCATGATCCCAGGTCGTGGGATCAAGCCCCACGTCAGGCTCCAAGCTGAGTGTGGAGCCTGCTTAAGATTCTTTCTCTCTCCCTCTGCCCCTCTCCTCTGTTCACACACTGTTTCTCTAAAATAAAATAAAAACTTGGGGCACCGGGGTGACTGAGGCGTTTGAGCATCCGACTTCGGCTCAGGTCACGATCTCACGGCTCATGAGTTCCAGCCCCGCGTCAGGCTCTGTGTTGGCAACTCGAAGCCTGGAGCCTGCTCCGGATTCTGTGTCCCCACCCCCCTCCTTACCTTCTCTGCTTGTGTGCTCTGTCTCTGTCTCTCAAAAATGAATAAACATTAAAATAAAGTAAAATAAAATAAAAATAAAATAAAATAACAAAACTTTAAAGATTTTACCTTTACCTAATCTCTACACCCAACGTAGGGCTCAAACTCATAACCCCAAGATCAAGAGTTGCAGGCTCCTCCAACTGAGCCAGCCAGGTGCCCCGGTATCATCCAGCTTTCTAATTTTTCCTGATCAATAGGTGTTAACTGATGTCTCATTGTTGTTTTATTTTTTTGTTAAGATTTTTATTTTTAAGTGATCCCTACACCCAATGTGGGGCTCAAACTTACAACCCTGCTCTGCCAACTAAGCCAGCCAGGCACCCCTCTCCTTGTTTTTGTTTGTTTATTTATTTATTTTTGAAAGAGGGGGAGAGAGAGAGAGAGAGAGAGAGAGAGAGAATGAGTGGGGGAGGGGCAGAGAGAGAGGCAGACACAGAATCCGAAGCAGACTCCAGGCTCCAAGCTGTCAGCACAGAGCCCAACGTGGGGCTTGAACTCACCAACCAGAGATCATGACCTGAGCCAAAGTTGGATGTTTAACAAACTGAGCCACCCAGGTGCCCCTCCATAGTTTAATTCTTTACATTTAGGTCTTTACTTCATTTAGAGTCTTTGTGTGTGGTGTGAGGTAAGGGTCCATTTTCTTTTTCTCCATAGAATGTGCAAGTTTTCCTAAAGTCACAGTGAACAATCCATCCTTTCCTCCATGGAATGGCAATGCAACCTGTCTCGTCTTACGTCCCTAAACGGGCCTGGGTCTGCCTGTGAGTCTGTTCTGTTCCTTTGGTGCATGCACCTGTTCTTGTATCCCACTGTTTTTATAACTGTGGCTTTGCAGTTGGTCTTAATATTTGGTAATGCAGAATCCCCTCTTCCTTTTTTTTCCCCTCAGGGGAGGGGCAGAGAGAGAGGGAGAGAGAGGATCTCCAGCAGGCTCCCAGCTGACAGTGAAGAGCCCGATGTGGGGCTGGAACCCATGAACCATGAGATCATGACCTGAGCCAAAATCAAAGTTGGACGCGTAACCTGCTGAGCCACCCAGGCACCCCTAGACCCTCCCTTCCTTTTTAATGTTGACTTAGCTACCTGTATACCTTTATTCCTCCATATAATTTTTTAAATATTTATTTGTTTTTGAGAGAGAGAGAACATGAGCAGGGGAGGTGCAAAGAGAGAGCAGGGGACAGAGGATCCAAAGGAGGCCCTGCACGAACAGCAGCGAGCCCGACGCGGGGCTCAAACTCACAAACCATGAGATTATGACCTGAGCCGAAGTCAGACGCTCAACCGACTGAGCCACCCAGGTACCCTGTGCCTCCATATAAATTTTAGAATTGGTTTATCAAGTATTTAAAAAAAAAAACATTTTGATTAAGATTGCTTTAAGCATGTAGACTAATTTTGAGAGAATTGACATGTGGATAATATTAAGATAGCCTATCTAAGGATATGGATGGTTTCATTTTTTTCAGAATACCTTCTGTATCCTTTATTGACATTTTAATTTTTTAAAAGTAATCCCTGTGCCCAACGTGGGGCTCCAACTGATGACCCTGAAATTAAGAGATGCATGGGGCGCCTGGGCGGCTCAGTCAGTTAAGCATCTGACTTCGGCTCAGGTCATGATCTCATGGTTGGTGAGTTCAAGCTCCACATTGGGCTCTGTGCTGACAACTCGGAGCCTGGAGCCTGCATCAGATTCTGTGTCTCCCTGTCTCTCTGTTCCTCCACTGCTCACACTCTGTCTCTCAAAAATAAATAAACATTAAAAAAAAAAAAAAAAGAGTTGCATGCTCTACGGACTGAGCCAGCCAGGCACCCCTAAAACTTTGTTTGAATTGGTTATTACAGGGGCACCTGGGTGGCTCGGTTGAGCTTCTGACTCTTGATTTCAGTTCAGGTCATGATCTCACTGTTCACAAGACCAAGCCCTGGGTCAGGCTCTGCGTTGACAGCATGGAGCCTGCTTAGGATTCTCTCCCTCTCTCTCTCTCTCTTCCTCTGCTCCTCCCCCGCACACCCTCACTCTCTCTCTCTCTCTCTCTCTCTCAAAAATAAATGGGGGAGAGGGGATAACAAAAAAAAGAAAGAAAAATAAACATAAAAAATAAACACAAATTGGTTATTATAGTGTTACAGAAATGATCCTGATTTTTGTAGGTTGATCTTTTTTTTTTTTCAACATTTATTTATTTTTGGGACAGAGAGACAGAGCATGAACGGGGGAGGGGCAGAGAGAGAGGGAGACACAGAATCGGAAGCAGGCTCCAGGCTCTGAGCTGTCAGCCCAGAGCCCGACGCGGGGCTCGAACTCACAGACCGCGAGATTGTGACCTGGCTGAAGTCGGACGCTTAACCGACTGCGCCACCCAGGCGCCCCTGTAGGTTGATCTTATATCAACCATGATAATCTGCTGACTTGCTGCCCTGTTTATTATGAGGATGAAAAGTATTTCTAAAACATTTTAGTCAATTGTGAATACCAGCCGAATCATTGATAAAAGCCCATTTCTAATATTTATCATTCTAATTAGCAAAGCCTCTGGTGTTGATCAGATGGATGAGTGCCTGGTAGCAGCTGCGTCTGGAGCCTGCTCTTTTAATTAAAATCCATCTGACACCTTCTCCCCGCACCCCCGCCGCGTTCCCAGAGTAACTAACCTCTGGGGTGCAGTTTAAAACCAACTCACATAGCCACGAGGGGGCGCTAAGACCTCACTTCTATACGAGGAGGCTTACTGTGTGCGGAGAGAGAATGTGGCCACCAGGGGGCACTGTTTGGGGCAAGCACCTACTGTGTGCCCGACACTGTTCCAGACAGGAGGACAGCCATACTCAAGGCAGGCAAGGAGCTAATATTCTGAAGGTTGGGGAGTATAGACAGACAATAAAATAACAGATTATGTCAGGGTGTAATAAATTCTATGGAGAAACTAAATCAGAGTGACAGGATAGTGACAGAAGGTGTGGCTCCTTAGATAAGGGGCTCACAGAAACCTCTCTGAGATTACATGAAAGGAGGACGAGGGGCCCTCAGAGAAGAGTGCTCTGGGCAGAGGAAACGTGTCTGTGGTCCTGGAGGGAGTGAGGTGGGGAAGCGGGAGAGTGCAGGGAGGAGTATATAGGGGAGGGCTTTGGCTTTGTTCTGAGACCAAGGGAAGCCCACGGAGGGGTTGTGATATGAAAGATCTCCAAGGTGGGTTGTTTTGTGAAAAAGAGCAAGGTTGGGGCAGAATCTAGGTTCCCGCTTGTTTGTATTTGCATAAAGAAATCGTAGAACAATACCTAGAAATTGATTTTTTAAATGATGAATTGGAGGAAAGCGGAAAAGGGAAGGGAGTGGATGGAGACAAAGGGGAGAGCGAAGGAAAGGTGTTATCTGGCTGCTGAGTGGGAAACAGAGGCAGGGAGCCTGGTGAGGAGGCAAGTGGGGCAGTTCAAGGGTGGCAGGTCAGAGACACGGTGTCCTTTGGGGCTTTGTCACATCAGGGGGCTTGAAAATCAGTGTTCCCAAGGTACATCTTTGCTAGCCAGGGACGATGCTTAACCGACTGAGCCACCCAGGCACCCCCTGAGATATCCTATCTAAAGAGCAATACAGGGGCACCTGGTTGGCTCAGTCAGTTACACATCTGGCTTTGGCCCAGACCTTGATCTCATGGTTCATGAGATTGAGCCCCATATTGGGCTTTCTGCTGTCAGTGCAGAGCCTGCTTCAGATCCTCTGTCCCCCACCCCCTGCCCCTCCTCTGCTCACACTCTTTCAAAAATAAAATGAACATTTAAAAATAATTGGATAGGACATCTCAGGAGTATGAGCAGTCACTAACACTGTAGTATGAGTTAGTCAACCTCTTCCTGACACTAAAGCATAGCACTCACCGCTATGGTTTATAGGAGCATTGTAGGGTAGGAGTTGAGTAGTTGGGCTCTGGAGTCAGGTGCAAGGGACTGAAGACCAGTGCCACTTTCCAGATGTGTGACTTGGGGCACATGATAGCACTAAACGTGGCCTCAGTTTCCTCATCTGTGAAGTCCCCATTTTCCAGATGAGGAAACTGGGACGCTCAACACATGGGACACCCAGGACTTTAGAACCTAAGTTTTGAGCACAGACCACCTCCACAAAACGAGGAACCAAAAACAGGTTGTGAGAGGGAAGTTCAAAGGGTTCCGTGGGCCCCGAGGATGTTCTGGGAGATGGGCCCAGGTGATCGGATGCCAGGAGGGATACCCCCATCTTCCACACATTCATTCTCTATACATTTAGGTGGAGGAAGGGAGACACTGAAGCCTGAAGTCTGTGTAGGGACAGCAAGGCCACCTGAAGGGCTGAACAGGCAAGGTGTCCCTGCATTCCCCTCTTCTTCAGCCACGTCTTCTCTTCCTGCCAGAGCTCAGACCCCCTGGGATGGGTGCCTGATCCTAGCTGGGCTGCTGGGTGGCACGGGGTAAGGACAGGGGCTGGGACTCAAATCCAGTCAGTAGTAGAGGCAATATGTGAAGTGTGCTTTGCCCTGGGGGGTGGGGGTGGGGGCAGAGATCCCCTTGCTCTGGCCCTGGCCCACCCCGTATCCCGACTGTACACAGCCAGGACTACGGGTACAACTAGATCTGCTGTTAAAATACTGAAATACTTCTAGTTTGGGTTAAATAGCTACCACAACTTCTGAGCCCTAGCCCCTCCCCTGTAACCCTTCAGGCCTCCCCGCTGCTCCAGCCCAGGGGCCTCCCTGATCCAGCTCCAGGGGACTTGAACATCCTGATTAGCCGATGGCCCTGCCAATATTTGGTATCTTCCCCCGGCTTAGTCTCAATGTCAGTCCCTCCACCCACAAGGTTCAGAGTCCTCCGATATGGGTACCCGTTACACAAACTCCCATGCATCCTTCAAAGCCTTGCCTCAATGTCACTTTCTTCAGGAAGCCCCCTTAAATTGTTCTGTTCATGGTGTCTTGTGGTGATGTTGGGCACGTTTGGTTTTGCACGTCTCCCATGATGCAAGGACCACAGACCATCATTCCCACAGGAACCCTGAATGACACCTACTGTGGCCTTGCTGGCTTGTGCTGGGCCGACCAAGGCTGGCGGGGTGGGGGAGGTGGGGAATGACAAGATGAGTCCCTGGGGGGGGGGGGGCAGGGGTGCAAGGTCAGCAGGGCCTGTTCTCATGCTCTCTGGCTGAGGAGTGAGCCTCCATCTGTCGGGCCAGCTGCGGGTGCTGGGACACGAGGAGACGCAGCGGGAGAGAGGGAGGTGTTGGGGGAGCTCGGGGGAGCCCAGTGATCAGGGAGAGGAAAAACAGGCACGCGGTGTTGTTATAGAACCATTACATACAACTTATAAACAAGCCAGGACGGTGTGGAGTGAAGGGGAGAAGGGAGGGGGCCGCAGAGGCGAGAAGGTCAGGGTGGCGCGGTCCGGGCCAGGTCCTGGAGGGGGCTCAGGCTGCTGTCACCGGAGGGGCTGGGCTGGCGGAGACCTGGCTGCTTGTGGAGGCCTCGAAGCTTCACCAGCAGCTCCTGGACGAAGTCCTGAGGACAGGGCAGGGGTCCTGAGAACATGGGGAGGGGTGGGGCCAACCCCACCCACCCAGCCCCCATTCCCTCTGACCTGGTCAGTGAGAGGGCTCGGGGGTAGTTAGGGAGGGGGACGAAAGGTAGAGACTGGGAAAGAGAGAGGGAGACACACAGAGAAAGACAGGGAGAGAAACAGAGAGAGTCGGAGAGAAACAGTGAGAGACACAGGGAGAGATAGAGACACAGACAGGGAGAGAGACAGAGACCCAGAAACTGGGACCAAGACAGAGACAGAGACAGATGCAGAGGGAGAGACGAAAGGACAGAGAAGAAATAGCCACAGAGAGACATCAAGAGGTTTCACAGGCCAAGAGATCACCAGGAGGGTCCCCAGGGACAGAGGCCTTCACTCCAGGGCAGACAGACACACAATGACGTTTGTCCCTCAGGCAGCCCAGAGCCATTTAGAGAAACATGAATATTTTTCCCTTTTAAAGCAGGGAAGGAAGTGGGAGGGGTTGGGCCGCTCAGCTTCAGGGCCTGCAGGGATGGGAGGGCCCCAGAGGTGGGGAAGGGAGAAGCAGCCCAGGGAGGGGAGTAGGGGATACCCGGAGAGAGGCTGAGCCCAAAGACTGGAGGCCCCAAGGAGAGAACAGCAGAGGAAAGGCAGAAACCGGAGACAGATGGGGAGCGTCTCAGTGGGGAGGAGATAATGGGGCCCCAGTGGCAGATGGGGAGAGAGGAGCCAGGGTGAGGAAGACAAAGACACCACTGGAGATGAGAAAAGGGCTGAGCGACACAGAGGGCTCCCCAGAGTTCCCTCTGACGACCCTGGGCAAGACAGCGCCTTCCCTCCTCCCCAGGGACCCCCTTTTCCACCAGGATGCAGGGGGCCAGAACAGGGCCTGCCGCGTGGGAGGGCAAACTCACCTCTGTGGGGTTCTTGCACGACTTCAGGAGTCCCTAAACACCCCAGCCCCCCGCAAAAAAAGAGAAAATAGTAAATGACTAGCACCTAATCCCCTCCAGCCCCTTCTTTCCCAACAAAGCCCCGAGGCAACAAGACAAAAGGAAGTCAGACTCTAGGGTGGACTTCCCATCTGGTTTCAAGAGAGGAACATGGCCCAAGGGTCTTACAGAGCAAGAAGGGGCGGAGGGGGCGTGGTGGAGGGCGTTAGGGTAGAGTCCAGAAACTGGCACCAGGACCCGCTCTGAATCCAGAGAGGGCCAGGAGGTCACACAGTACTTCCTGTCTCTGGGAGAGCACAGGTCCTGACAGCAAGGTCAGAGCAGTCAGACTGCTTGGCCTTGACTCCCAGCTCTGCTCTTTCTGAGCTGGGGCCCCGAGCAAGTGATTAAATCTCTGTGGGCCTCATTTTCCTCATCTGGAAAATGGGAGATAATTATAGTGATAATAACAAAACGGAGATGATAAACCCTTGACAGGATTTGTGAGGATAAAATGAGTTAAGTGCAAAACAACTGGAACAGTGCCTGGCACATACTAAGTGCTCAATAAACCTGGTAACTATTGCTGGGGCGGCAGCTTTCCCCCCCCACCCCACCCCCACCTACCTGGATCTTCCGGCTTCTCTCCTCTTCACTCTCTAATTCCAACAATTCATCAATGTTGACCTCATCAGGCATGTCTGCCTCCTAAGGCAGGGAGGGAGGGGTGGTCAGGGTCCCTCTCCTGTCCCTCCCTCGCCTTTGTCCAGGGCTCTGGAGAAGCCCCACCAGCCCCAGGGCCCAGCTGGCGTGTTCTGGAGCAACAATGTGGCAGTCAGGGACAGCACCACCAAGGCGGGACATCTGGGTGTTGGGGGGGGGGGTGAGGGGGAGGGGTGACAGATGGGTTGACAGAGGCCAAGGGGCCTGTACCAGCTCAGATGCCTGGGCCCCAGGGCCCAGAGAGCCTTGGGGCTGGCACAGGTCTCTCCTCTTGGCCCCAGTTCCCATAGTGGGAAACAGGCCTGGTCGAGTCTTGGAATGTCAGATTCTGGGATTCAGGAGAGGGGCTGGCTCTGCCCTTTCAAGGAAAAGTCTAAGCACTAGTTGTGGGGGAGGGGAGCAGGCAGGCCAGAGCCTCCTGCTGGGGGGCAGCCCCTTGCCCAAGAGGACAGCAAGGGTGGGTAGGGCTCAGGGCAGCCCCCAGGCCTAGTAGTGTGCCCTGGTCAGTCCAGAGAGGTGGCCACCAAAGCCCCCCAGAGTGGGCGGGCGGGATGAGCCACGAGCCCAACTGTAAGCAGCCAAGAGGGGGATTTCTAGTATAGCCTCTTGGGGCAAAGAGCCAAATGCAGGCTCATTATCCCTGTGGGGGACAGAATCCAGCTGTCAAAGCAAGAGATCCCTGAGGCTACAGATTTTTTCCTCCCCCACCCAAAGTGCTTCTGACTTCACTGTGGACCTCAGGGCTGGCTGGTCCTGGGTTTGTGTGCGGAGAAGGGGCAAAGGCAGGGAGAGTCTAGAAGTGTGCCACACAGCCTGTGTGAGGCTCTGCGTGTGAGCCAGAGCCCGATGCCAAGGGGCTGGGGCCGGCCCAAGAGGCAGAGGTGTGCGGCCTCATGTGTGTGTGTGTGTGTGTGTGTGTGTGTGTGTGTGGATTGCACGGGGGCCTATGGTCCCGTGACCGGGAGGCGTGTGGCTCTGGCTTAGCCGTGTCATCGTCAATGTGTCATGGCAGCTATAGCGCCCACTGTCTGAGGATGTCACCTACCGCTGGCAACTGGACTTCTCTGTCCACTTCCAGGAGCCTACCCGCATGTCAGAACAAAAGGGCCCCACGTCACCGTGAGGGGCCATGGCTCCTTCTGCCTCCAAGCCGTGCTGAGGAGTGTTTATGCGTCCTGCCAGTGCAGCGACACAACCATCAGGTCCCCGTGACTGCGTTTTTGTGTTGCACGGTGTTGACTTCAAGCAGAGACTCCAGCCCAGCGTGTGAAATGTCTGTCTGCGGCCTCTGCGTCAACACCTCGGGCGGTAGCTTCGGCCCCGGGTGCCCACGGACAGGACGGCGGTAATTTCTGCCGTCGGGCATCTGTTTCTACCTGTGTCGCTTGTGTGGTTTTCTGTCCGGGTGTAGAGGTCATTCCTGTGATTTTATGTCTGTGAGTGGCTGTCGCATCTGCCATTGTGTTTGCCACGTGGTTATTGGTTTTGCTTGTAGGAGAAAATGGGTGGCTGTTAGTTGAACCGTTTGGTGTACCGGGGTAGGTGAAGCTGGGACCGTCTGTGAATTGCTACACTGTGTATCTATGAAGAGCTGTAACCGGAGCTCTTTTGTGTGGTTGTCGTTGTAACTGTGTGTCTGCATGGGGCTGTGGCCTGTGCCAGGATGCCTGTGGGTGCCTGGAATTACAGCACACGTTGATCTGCAGGTGACCACGGCGTGTGTCCTTGAGAGTCTGTACGTCTATACCTGGCTGTTGCTTCTGTTGCTGTGTCTGCTAGTGGCTCTAACTTGTCGCTGTGCACGTCTGTAAATGCTGTTGCTTCCTTTGCTGTGCGTCTCCTCGTCTTAGTATCTTCCCGGTCACCATATCTATGTTTGGCTTTAAGACCTCCCCCTCCCCCAACTTTTCTCCAGATATGGCCGCTCAGGCTCTGCAACTTTGCCTCCTCACCCCCCGTGCGCTCAATCACTGGCCTTCCCCAGGTGTTTGGACACATCTCTGGAGACCCAAGTGTGTGTCCATGTCCACAAGCATAGTGCCATGGAGGGGAGACACTAGGGCCAAGGAGTCCCATGAGTGCCTGGTCCCGTGCGTGCGTGCTCTTGTGTGACCGAGGCCAGCACAAGCAACCAGAGACCCGAAGGGCGTAGAGGGTGCGGGCCCGGGGTCTGTCGGTCCCCCCCCCCACCACCCCTCCATCCCCCTCCCTGCCTCACCCTGCCGCGGTACAGCTCCTCCAAGCGCCCGTCGATCCACTTCTCCACGTCCAGCCGCCGCTGCAGCTCCCGCCGGTCATACTTGACGGTGACACGCGCGTGACGTTTCTGCAGCCCCCCGGGGCTTCCCCCCGGCCCGCGGGCCCGCGACGGAGACTGCAGCTTGCTCAGCACCCGCTTGCCCAGCCGCTGAGCTGCCATCGCGGTCCTGGCCCCGGCCCCCGCGCAGCACTGTGCGCTTTCGCCAGGCGCCCAGGGGGCCTCTTACGGGCCGGGGCGGGGCCGGCCGGGGGCGGGGGCTCGGGCTCGCCCGGGGGCCAGCTCCGCCCCAGGCGACCGGACCTCAGTTTCCCCGCCTGCAGCGCAGGGACTGGTCTCTGCACCGAGTAAAGCCCGCAGCCGTGCACGGTCTAGGTATGGGCGCAATCCCGGAGTCCCAGGCCGGGGCCCGGCGGCTGGGGCTCCCGCGGCTGGGGCTCCCGGGGGGGGGGGGGGGGGGGGGGCGGGTCCTGGGACAGGCTCTTGGGGACCCGGCCTTTCTGCGCCCCCTGGCGATTACAAGGGACGGTGCAGGAGCCCGCGTGCCATCTTTCTCTGCAAGGGAAAATGGAACTAGAGTACTCACAGCACATCATTTGTTCGTTATTTCAATTATTCCTTCACCCACGCAGCCTTTCGTTCATTTATTCACTCATTCTATTCAACAAGTGTGTATTCATTTGACATCATGTCATCTGTTAGCTTCTCTCTCATATCAGGCTCCCTAAGCCCGATAGCATCCAGATGGGTAATAACCACTCAAGTTATTACCAGGCTCCTCCCCAATACCCTTCCCTACGGGTTTCTTGGTGACCTGTGCACAGGGAGGTGGCACCTGCTCCCTTCAGTCCTCTCAACTTTATATATATATATATATATATATATATATATATATATGCAAAATCTCAGTAGTATACACACACGCGCGCGCGCGCACACACACACACACACACACACACACACAGCAGGCACTGTTCTAGGCACTAGAGATAGAGAACAGAAGACAAGCCCAGTCCTCAGGGACTTGATATCCTCGTGGTGGAAACAGGCTGTAAATACAATAAGTAAGCACGATTATACAGCTTATTAGAATATGACAAGTTCTATGAAGAAATACGAAGCAGAAAAGGGGAAATGGAATGAGGGCGGGGTTGCAATTTTAACAAGGGCGATCACAGGAGTCTGTTACTTCACCAATATTCCCACTTCTTTTTTTAAATTAAAAAAATGTTTATTTATTTTTGAGAATGAGAAAGAGAGCATGAGTGGGAGAGGGGCAGCGAGAGGGGGAGTAACAGAGGACCTGAGGTGAGTTCTGTGCTGACAGCAGAGAGCCCAATGCAGGGCTTGAACTCACGAACCATGAGATCATGACCTGAGCTGAAATCGGATGCTCGACCAACTGAGCCACCCAGGTGCCCCACCAGTATTCCCACTTCTTTTAAAGTTTTTTTTTTTCAAGTTTATTTATTTATTTTGAGAGAGAGAGTGCACAAGCAGGTAAGGGGCAGAGAGAAGGAGAGAGAGAATCCCAAGCAGGCTCCGCACCATCAATGCAGAGCCTGATGTGGGGCTTGAACTCATGAACCATGAGATCATGACCTGAGCCGAGATCAAGTAGGAAGCTTGACTGAGTCACCCAGGCACCCCCAGTATTCCCACTTTTAATTGTAAGCAGCAAAAATGATACTTTAAAACTTAAGTTTGGCCATGCCCCATCCCTGCTTAAAACTATCCATAAGTAGGCAATGGTTCCTTAGCTATGACACCAAAAGCATAAGAAACAAGAGAAAAAATAGATGAACTGGACATCATCAAAATTAAAAAGTTTCGTGTTTTAGAGGACATAATCAAGAAAGTGAAGAGACAACCCACAGAATGGGGGAAAAATGGAAATCATATTTTTGATAAGGTACTTGTATCTCAAAACATTTTTAATGTTTTTTATTTTTTGAGAGAAAGAGAGAGGGGGGGAGGGGCAGAGAGAGAGGGAGACACAGAATCTGAAGCAGGCTCCAGGCTCTGAGCTGTCAGCACAGAGCCCGATGTGAGGCTCGAACCCACTAACGGTGAGATCATGACCTGAGGCGAAGTTGGATCCTCAGCTGAATGAGCCGCCCAGGGGCCCCTGACTTGTGTGTAAAATAAAGAAGTGGGGGGGCACCTGGCTGGCTCAGTCAGTGGAGTGAATGACTCTTGATCTCGGGGTTGTGAGTTTGGGCCCCATGTTCAGTGCAGAGATCACTAAAAAACAAAATCTTTAAGGGGCCCCGGGGGGCTCTGTTGGTCGAGCATCCCACTCTTGATTTCAGCTCGGGTCATGATCTCACAGTTTGTGAGTTGGAGCCCCATATTGGGTTCTGTGCTGACGGCTTGGAGCCTGTTTGGGATTCTCTCTCTCTCCCTCTCTCACTGCTCCTCCCCACCTCTAAATAAATAAATAGGAAATACCAAGTGTTGGCAAAGATGCAGAGAAATCAGAACCTTCATACGCTGATGATGGGAATGTAAAATGGTGCAGCCACTTTGGAAAACAGTCTGGCAGTTCCTCAAAAGGTAAAACTCAAGAGTTACTGTATGACTGAGCAATTCTACTCCTAGGACTATACCACAGAACTGAAAGCATATGTTCACACAAAAACTTGTATGGGAATGTTCATAGCAGCGTTGTTCATAATAGCCAAAAGGTGGGAACAATATAGCCCATCAACTGATGAATGGATAAATAAAATGTGGTACATCCATACAATGGACTGTTATTTGGCAATAAAAAGAAATTAAGTACTAGGGTGCCTGGATAGCTGCGTCACTTAAGCACCTGACTTCTGATTTCGACTCAGTTCATGATCCCTTAGTTTGTGAGATTGAACCCTACATCTGGCTTAGTGCTGACAGCACAGAGCCTGCTTGGGATTCTCTCTCTCTCTCTGCCCCTCCCCATGCTCTGTCTTGTGTGCTTTCTCAAAATACGTAAATAAATAAACATTTAAAAAAAAGAAATTAAGTACTGACACATGCTAGAGCATAGATGAACCTTCAAAACATGCTAAGTGAGGGGCACCTGGGTGGCTCAGTCAGTTAAGTATCCGACTTCGGTTCAGGTCATGATCTCGCATTCGTGGGTTTGAGTCCCATATAAGGCTCTGTGCTGACAGCTCAAGAGCCTGGAACCTGCTTCAGATTCTGTGCCTCCCTCTCTCTCTGCCCCTCCTCTGCTCACACTGTCTCCCTCTCTCCCTCTCAAAAATAAACATTAAAAAAAAAAAAAAAACATGCTAAGTGAGAGAAACTAGATTCAAAAGGCCACATGTTGTATGATTATCTGTAATGTCCAGAATAGGCAAATCTACAGACAGAAAGTAGATTGGTGGTTGCCCGGGGATGAGAGAATGGTGGGGAAGGGGAGTGACTGCTGCCGAATATAGGGTCTCTTTTGAGGATGATGCTATTTTCTCAATTGATTGTAGGGTTGGTTGCATAACTTTATTAACATACTAAAACCCTTGAATTGTACATTTTAAAAGGGTAAATTGTATGGTATGTGGCTTATATCCCAATAAAGCTGTTATATTAAAAAACAAAGAACTCTCCATAGCTCCCCATTGTCCTGGGGCATTCAAAGCTCTGCCAAGCATGGGGTGTCTCTCTGCATCAGATGGGGGTCCCCAATGTGGGGCAAGGGTCAGGTGGAAGCCAGTGGCTCAGAGGTGAAAGGATTCACCTGAAGCAGAACAAAGGCGACAGAAGTTTATTGAATAGGCCCCAAGGGAGCAGGGGTCAGGACAACAGAGGAGAGGCTGTCTGCAAGGAGGCAGTGGGTGGGGGCGTATTTAAAGTGAGAAGGTGAGGAGGTATGGGGACATGTGGAATTTTCTCTTTCTTAGTAACTGTGCCTGGTTGTCAGGAGCCCATTGGTCAGGTAGGGCCTACGGGTATTTTGAGGTGCGTCTCCCGATGGGCCCTTCGGTATTCAGCCAGGTGGTCGCTGTGGGCCCTTTGGCCTTGATCAAGTTTCCATTGCTGGAACCTGTTGTTTAAAAGCAGCCTCTATAAAGTGTGGTCCCATCTCACACCTTTGCCCTAATAGTTCCTTCCATCAGGGAAGCTCTTCCTGAGCGTGATATCAGCAGGGTTCATTCCTTCATCTCCCTCAAATGTCATCTGTGCAGTAGGGTCTTGTCTGACACCCTATCTTATATTGTAACTCCCGTGCCCCTCACCTGGCTCTGTTTTATCGGTAACATTACATTTTAGCATTGTATACAATGTACTCATTTTATTTATTGTCTGTTTTGCAACTGATGTGCCAAAGGGCAATAGGTGTGGTCTACCAGAGTACAGGCAGAAAGGGGGTGCACTGTCCGCAGAGAATTTAAAAAATAAATGAAAACTGGCCAAAAGTTGGCCCAGTTTTTATTACACCATGCGCTGACAAATTCTAAGCAGTAGAATAAAGCGATAGAAAGAATCCTGCAAAATAATCCAAAAATCTTTCATCGGTTTACTTGTGAACAATTGACACAATTACTGTTGAGTTTTAATAAAAGGCTTCCAGTTAAGATATTTTTATTACTGTATACTTTAGTAAACATTGTATTCGTAATAGTTTTCTATTGTTACATAATAAACTACCACCAACTTTGTAGCTTAAAACTTATTGTTTCGTGGTTTCTGTGGATCCAGGCCAAGCATGGTTTAGGGGGGCCCTCTGCTCCACCGTCTCACTGAGCTATAATCCAGGTGCCAGCTAGGGCTGCTGTCTCATCGGAGGCTTAACTGCGGAAAGATCTGCTTCCAATTGCTTGACCTAATCAGGATGAGGTCTTCATTTTCTTGCTGGTTATCAGTTTGCGCTGCTCTCTTGCTCCTAGAGGTGAAGTCCTTGCCATGTAACTTTCTCCATAGGTCCTCTATGTGGCAGCTTATTTGTTTCAAAGCCAGCAAAAGAGAGTCTCTCTCTCCAGTCCACTAAGAAGGAGACTTGGGAAAAAAAAAAAAAAAAAAAAAAGGAGTCTTGGGGTGCCTGGGTGGCTCAGTCGGTTAAGTGTCCGACTTTGTCTCTTTGGGAATCCTCTGTCTCCCTCCCCCACTTTCAAAAAAAAAAACATTAAAAAAAGGAGTTTTACATAGTATAATCATGAACTTCCTTTGCCATATTCTATTGAGGAGAAGCAAATCCCAGGTCCTGCTCACCCTTGAGGGGAGGGGGGTTATACAGCCCATGAGTATGGGGGCTACCCAACATCTGTTTGCTACAAAATTCTGAAGAAGTTAATGTAGAGAATTCCCAGGGTGACTGCTGGCTCAGTCAGTAGAGCATGTGGACTCTTGACCTCAGGGTCATGAGTTCAAGCCCCACAGTGGGGGTAGAGATGACTTACTAAATAAATAAATAAATAAATAAAGTTAAAAATAATTTAAAAAATAATTTTAAAATATATAGAGAGAACTCCCAGGTATACAGTTGACCTCTGCCATATGAAGATTCAGGTTCATTTTGATAGTAAGTTCATAACAATTTGGTATCATTTGGGCTTGTACAGTTTGAGTCTCCAATCTCTGTGATTCTACATAATCTTTCATTTAAGTGATAATAGATTAGAAACTAAAATGATAGCACAATGATTGTAAAGATGAAATTATTCTGTCATTCTACATATTCTTTTGAAATTTTTGTTTAAAATAGTGAATCGGTATGAACTGCAAAATGCAATGTAAGTGAACATTTTCATTCATAAATGAAATATTTTACTGAATTGAGTAATATCTTTCAAATTGAAATTTATTCATTTTCAATTGTTAATTTTAAAAACTAAAGAACATATAAAATGGTGATTCTTACATGATTCTTACTGAAATAATTTTCTGGTAGTGAGGAAGAGGTATAAAAATTTATCCACGGGGCGCCTGTGTGGCTCAGTCGGTTAAGCATCCGACTTCGGCTCAGGTCATGATCTAGTGGTTTATGGGCTTGAGCCCCCTTGTTGGGCTCTCTGCTGTCAGCATGGGGCTTGGAGCCCGCTTTGGACTCTGTGTCTCCCTCTCTCTCTCCCGCTCACTCTCTCTCTCTTTCAAAAATAAATAAACATTTAAAAAATTGTTTAGAAAGTTATCCACTCCAGGTGTCAAATATGCTAGTTCTACCACTGTTACCAACATTACAAAGTGAGTTTCACCACGGCAGGAATTTTACTTTGTTCCCTCTTGTCTCTTCTCCAGCATTTACAGCAGTACCTGGCTCATGGTCGGTGCTCAGTGAATATGCGGAATGAACAGACAGATACGTGAATGAATGGATGAATGAACCTGTGACTCCTCTCCAGCCTCAACTCTCACCATAGTCCTGTCTTCCAGCTCAAGGTCTGCCTTAGTGGGATGGGATGGGGGTCGGGGATTTGGGTGTTAGAGAGACCTTTGTCCTCACATTCAGATTCTTGACCCTGGGTGCTAGGACCTCACTGCGAGATTAAAGAAGATGGTGGGCAAAGAATTTTTTAAGTTTATTTATTTTGAGAGAGAGAGCTCACACATGAGCAGGGAGGGGCAGAGAAAGAGGGAAAGAGAGAGAATCCCAAGCAGGCTCTGAGCTGTCAGCGCAGAACCCGATATGGGGCTCCAACCCACAAACCATGAGATCATGACCTGAGCTGAAATCAAGAGTTGGATGCTTAACCGACTGAGCCACCCAGGTGCCCCTAATTTATTTGTTTATTTGAGAGAGAGAGAGAGAGAGAGAGAGAGAGAGAGAGAGAGAGAGAGAGGGAATGAACTGCACTGTAAGTGCAGAGCCCCATGTGGGGCTTGAACCTACGAACCAAAAGATCATGATCTGAGCAGAAATCAAGAGTCAGACGCTTAACTAACTGAACCAGCCAGGTGCCCCCCCAACAAAATTTTTTAAAATAAAGATAGGGGCACCTGGGTGGCTCAGTCCCTTAAGCGACTGACTTCGGCTCAGGTCATGATCTCTCAGCTTGTGAGTTCCAGCCCGGCGTGGAGCTGAGTGCTGACAACTTAGAGCCTGGAGCCTGCTTCAGATTCTGTCTCTGGCTCTCTTTGCCCCTCCCCTGCTCTCTCTCTCTCTCTCTCTCAAACACAAATAAACATTAAAAAAAAAAAAACATATATATATATATATATATATATATATATATATATATATATATATATAAAGAAAATAGTGGGGGCGCCTGGCAGGCTCAGTCAATAGAGCCTGGAACTCTTGATCTTGGGGTTGTGAGTTCGAGCCCCAGGTTGGGTAAAATTACTTAAAATCTTTAGAAAAAAAATGCACAAAACTGCTTAAGGTAAACACCATTTTGATAACCTAATGAAGGCTCTCCACATATTATTATGACAGGAGGGAGGCTGAGTAGTGGGAGTAGCCCTGTATCCCTTAAGGCACTGTTGTCTTTCTTGCCTCAGGACTTTTGCGTTCGCTGTTCCTGTTGCTTGCAATGTGGAATGTGCGTCCGTCAGCCCTTCTTATCCTTCAAGGGTTCATTATCAAAGCTGCCTTTTCACTTCCACCGCCCCAGTCCCTGATCATTCAGTCTGCGCTTCCCCGTCACTCCCCCACTCTAATCGCTCCCCCACCCTATACTTCTGCCATCGCTACTCTCGGCTGTTCCAGTCTGGTGAGGAAGGGGCCAGTCTGACGTGGTCACTGTCGTATTTCCAGTAACGCGCCAAGAAGGCGCTCAGTGACCGCTGGCATTTAGACAGGAGTAAATCCCTCGCCCTCAGAGGGGGGCTGAAACGAGGCGGGCTTCCAAGCCTGGAACCACAGGTTCTGCACCCTCTCCTCCCACCCCGAGGCCCAGCCCAGGAGCGAGGGTACTCGGACGTCACCAAACCTCGGAGCAGGTAACAGGAGCCTCGGGGCTCAGCAGGCTTGCGTTTCCTCACCTGCTAGGTCCTACCCCCGGCGGAGCCGACGCAAGCCCTGCCCCTTTCCCCCAATCCTGGGGCCAGCGCAGGTGCTCCGGGGGAGGAGGACTGCCGCCCAGGTGCCTGCTCCCTGCGCCTGCGCTCTGCGTGCTCCGCCTCGCCAGGTGCGCCCCGCCCCCTCCCCGGCCGGCCACCTTCGGGAGCTGCTTCGAGGCGCCCGCCATTGGCTCTACCGCCCACCAGCGGTTGTGGGTGTGGTGGGGGTCTGAACGGTGGGAGAGTCGGCGAAGTGTCGCCGGAGGCAAGGGACGAGAGAGAGGCGGACTGAAGCGTCGTGGGCGTAGCGGACGGACCGTCCGCGCACCGAAGGTCCGACAAGGAGCAGTCCCGGAGACGCCGGCGGGAGCGCCAGGGCGGCACCTCGCAGACCCTCTGGGAGCGCCAGCACCTGAACACGAGGCTCCCCAGTGCGCGTGCGCGGCAAGGGTCTTCCCGCACCTGATCGCGAGACCCTAACGGCCAGCCGCTTGAGGCTTCGCCTGCGCTGCCGGGTGGAGCCCGTCATGGCGCAGCTGTGTGGGCCAAGGCGGTGCGGGGTGCTCCTCGCCCTGCTGGCCTCGCTGCTCCTTTTCGGGGCTGAGGCGGCCGACGGAGAACGTAGCGTGCACGGTGAGGGCCCGGGAGGGTCTCCTGGGAGGAGCGGGAGGCAGAGAGGCCGAGGGCGGGACATTAGGGTCTGGCGGCTGCGTTGGGGTGCGAAGGGCCTTGGGTAAGGTATGATCAGGGCGAATTGCTGGGAGAGGAAATTGGGGGCGACCTGGTGAAGCGGGGGCGTGGTGGAGCCGGCTGTGGGAGATTGAGTCTGGGGAAGAGGTTTGGGAGCCTTTGGGAGTGAGGACGGGCGGCGGAGCCGGGGTTGGTAAAGTTTCCTGCGGGTGAGGGAGGAGACTAGGGCTATTGACCAAGAAGGAGTGGCACTGGCCAACAGGAAAAGGGTGAGAGGCTCAACAGAAGACCAGCCACTTCCTGTCAGAGGAAAGTTCCATGGCCCAGAAAAGCCCAGGGAGGCCAGGCCTGAGAGGGTGGGGGTTGGATTAGGTGACGCAGTTTTAGCCTCTGGGAAAAAGCCCCCTCGCCCACCTCTTTGGATATCGGACGACAGCCTCCCGAGAAATTTGCAGTAGAGCGCCTCCGAAAAGAAAGGAAGGAGAAGCAAAGCAAACATGTTGGAGGGGAGAAACGTTACCAGGGTGCAAGACTGGGCCCTTTGGTATAAGAAGAGTATTGGCATTGAGAAGCTGGGGTTGGGTTTGTGAAACTGGTCCTTAGAAGCTGGCGGAGAACAAGGCCCAGTGTTAAACCTCTACATTTTACGGAAGTTTGGCCTGAAACGTCTTTTTGAACAAGTGTTATAATCTCAACTGCTTCAGACCAGGACAGCCAGGCTTTGGGGGGGAGGGGGGGGGAACACTTTTGAAAGAAGAATTCATTGATTCAGCAAAACTTATTGAGCCCCTGCTATATGTCAGGGATGGTGCTGGCACCAGTGGCACATTTGTAACTTCCAACAAGCCAGGTCCCTGCACTTGGAGAGCTTATATTTTAGTTGGGGGGGGGGGGGGGAAACCGAGACAGTGAGTAGGTAAACATTTAGATAAAGACCGGGGCGCCTGGGTGGCTCAGTCGGTTAAGCGTCCGACTTCGGCTCAGGTCACGATCTCACGGTCCGTGAGTTCGAGCCCCGCGTCGGGCTCTGGGCTGATGGCTCAGAGCCTGGAGCCTGCCTCCGATTCTGTGTCTCCCTCTCTCTCTGCCCCTCCCCCGTTCATGCTCTGTCTCTGTCTCAAAATAAATAAAAACGTTAAAAAAAATTAAAAATAGATAAAGAGCAGCCACCACAGTATTAAGTTACTAAGAAGTAAATGAACAAGGTGAAGTACACAACAGGATGATGTAAGATGATGGGGGCTGCTTAGCTCAGGTGTTCGGGGGACGTCTCACTGAGGAGGGTGACATCTTGAGCCCTAACAAGAATGAGGAGGCAGCAGCCACACAAGAACCTTGTGGACGAGAGTCCAGTTGGAGGTGATGGAGTACAAAGGCTTTGAGGTGGGGGGCAAGCCTGGGGGTATTCAAGGAAAAGACCGAGAACCATCATAGCTGGAGCAGGAGGGGGTGGGGTGGGGAGATAATTGGAGGAGGATATGAGGTGGGAGAAGTCGGGAGGAGCCAGGTGGCTTTATAGGCCAGCATTTTGGGTGGGAAGGAGAGAAAGGATGTGTGCACACCAAGTCACCACCTGTGGTGACTTCAGAAGACTGTTAATGTCCCTACACTGGAGGCAGGAAAAATGAGCTAACGGGGATATCAAGGGTTGGTGGGAGAGGATTAACTCTGTAGGTTAAGGAATCAAGAATACAAGCGTTGATCATTCTTGCAATCTGAGCTAGAATTTGACAGTACTTCTGGACTTTTTTCAGTGATGTGATTATGTTAGGATGTGCCTTCCAGTTACCTGGCCTGGATTTTCTCAAAACTGAGTTTATGGTTAACTTCTTGCTTACTCTGAGCTCCCGTGTGTTGTTTAATCCTTGAAACAACCTGGTTTGGTGGTGAAGTTACAGGTCTTGCCTCAGGTCACACAATAGTCATTGACAGAGTCACGCCTGCTCTTTTCCCAGTGGCCTTTCTGGTTGCTGTAGATGGCTGGACCTCCTGACCTTTCACAAGTACTGCTGTCTGGCTGTGTGAACTAACGACCTTGCTTATCTGAAGTTCTGTTTGTTTGAAAGCTTTCAGATAGTTTAATTTGAGGCAGGAGGTAGTTTTGATTCCCCACCCTGCTTTCTTCTGATTGCTTTGATTTTTCTCAGGCAGCAAGGTCTTCCACTAAGAGCGAGGTGTTTCTGCAGCCACTTGCAACTGCATAGGTGCCACTAGATGAGTATGAGGCCAGGATGGTTCGAGGGTCACCTACCTGGGTAGGGAAATCACTGAGAATGAGAGGCAGCATGGAAGACAGTGAACTGAGAGCTGAAGTCATGAAGTGGGGAGTAGTGATCTCAGTTAGCAGGTGACACACAGGGTGGGGTATAATCTCCTTTAATGATGAGATTAAAATAGCTAGGGTTTGAGAGGGCAGGAGGAGAATGGTGTAGAAGCAGTTCCAGGAGCAAGGAGCCCTACTCTTGGAAGGGCACAAGAGAAGGCATGTCCTCAGGGTAGAGCGGAGTTTGGTTAGAGTAAGAAAGTGACGAGAATGTTGAGAAAGAAGATTGAGGAAAAGAAAGATTTTTGCTTACAGTAGTTGCTAAGTTCTGGAAACCCCGGGAGTTAGGGAGAAGAGAGATGGGAACAAAACAGGATGTATGGGGACAAGGGGGGTAATTCAGGAGTCTGTGGCTGATGTGATAAGCAGGTGATAGGAGTGTCATGTGGTTTCAAGACTGACAATGTTGAGCAGGTGCTGGGTGTTGGAGGGCGGATAGGAAGGGGCATGGGATGTAGTGACACTTGGAGGCTAGACAGAGAGTGTCCTGGCTCCAGACCTCTGCCGATGGAGGTGGGGAAGAGCTGGTGCTGCTCTGGGTATTTCTAGCAGTCAGGGAGAGTGCCAGTCTGCCGTGGAAAACACACAGATTATAAACTGTTCATTCCCAAGAGGCCTCAAACAGGCTTTATGTGACTTGTATAGTTTCTAGAATTGGGGAATTTTTTTATGGAAAAATTTGTCTTGGGGCTCTGCCTGAAAAATGTGAAGATGAGCAGCACCAGGTCAGTGTTCCCACATAGCACCTATAGTGCTCCTTTGGAAAGGACATAGACTAGTCTCCCTCAGTCTTTATGCACTTGGCCTGCCCACTGTATCTCTAAGCATTTGAGTTGTGACACCACGCCCCCCATCTTAAGAATATGCCCAATTTAGGGGCCCCTGGGTGGCTCAGTTGGTTAAGTGTTTGACTCTTGATTTTGGCTCTTGGTTTTTGCTCATGATCTCACGGTTTGAACCCTGCATCAGGCTGACAGTGCAGAGCCTGCTTGGGATTCTCCCTCTCTCACTCACTGTTTCTCTCTCTCTCTCAAAAATACATAAAAATATTAAAGAAAATATGTGCCACACTTAGTAAATGGAGATCAAAGAAAATAACAGCTCCTTATAAATTGTACAGTGTGGTGTGTGTGTGTGTATCATCGCTGTTAGCAAGGGAAAAGCCCTTATCAGGTGGGCACATATGTGTGTGATTTTTTAAATATCGTCCTAGGTGATAAATCCTGTTACTTGGAGTGCCCCAAAATACGTAATTTTAATTTTGATCAGTACAAGGGCAGATAATACATTTGGCCCTTGACCAGCACAGGGTACAGTTGAAAATCCACATGGAACTTTTGATTAGTTCCCCCAAAACTTAACCTACTAATAGCCTGCTGTTGACTTATCAATAATATAAGCAGTTAATTAACACATATTTTGTATATGTATTAAATACCGTATTCTTAGAATAAAGTAATCGAGAGAAAAGAAAATGTTATTAAGAAAATCATAAAGAGGAAAGTCAACTGTGTATTCCTTTTCAGAATAGAACCTCAGCAATTCCTTTGGGAAGTTTAAATGTAGTTCCTGCTGCCAGTAACTTTATGCCTGAACGTGGGCATCAGAACTCACATTAATGGTCACTGGGCTCATAGTCCTTTGTTGATTGTTCTTGGGAATTTCCACTAGAGAAAAGTACAGCAGCCTTCATTTGAGAGCCTCCACTGCACTTTCAAGTGATCTTCAGTTTCCATCAACCTCTTGGGTTAATTACAGTTCCCCCAGAACTTTGACTGAATGGACAAACTTTCCAGCACTTCTCCAGTAAGCATGTTATTAGTCACCACTCCTTTCTCTTCTCTTCACCCCCATGGATAGTTGTAAACTGAGTGGTTGGAGATCTGACAGATGGGAGCTAACGTGCAGTTGGTGTTGGTGATCAGCTGAGGGTTCTCCAGGGTAGCGTCTTGTATTTTTGCCCTTCACAGAAGAAGCACTTGTTTTGCTTGCTGTCAAGACAGTTTGGTTCTAGGACAGTCTGAAATATTTATTCATTGATTTATTCAAGACGTATTTATTGAACACCTACCAAGTGCCAGGTACAGTAATTTCAGGCGCTGGAAATAGCACTGAACAAAACAAATGACCTCCTGATCCATGGCACCTACCTCGGCGAGGAGGACAATACAGTAAATAAACAGTGAATATATATGTGGTGACAAGTACTATAAGAACAGTAAGATGTGGTTTGGTGTGTCTTAGTATTGAAAACATGGCCTTTGAGATACAAATGATAACAGTCTCTAAAGACAATGAGGGCCTTACTTTCAGGTCCACTGAGGGCAATGCAGCCCCTTTCCACCAGAAACATTCCTTTGCTCTGGTCAGCATTTGAGAGCTTGGCCTGTGATAGAGAAAGCAAACTTCTCTTTCACCTGGCTCCTGGAGCACTCCTCATCTCACCTATCCCCAAAGTCATTGCAACTCTCAGGCTTGTCTTGAGGTAGTTGGCCTGGCAGCCGAGCCTCTGCTACGTGCTGAGGCTAGACCGAGGCTAGCTGAGTGGTGAGGTAGCCCGTGATTCATGTGAGAGGGGAGAGAAGCCTGGAGGGGTCACACTGAAGTGACTTCATCAACCCCAGGAAGCCCGGTGGCCTACTGGTGACATGACTAAGGCAGATTTCACAGATGACCCCAGAAGTATTAGCATGAGGATTATGGGTGTCTTTGTGCAGTCCTGGTCACAATGTCCTTTCACGTGTTGTTTCTGACAAGATCTTTTGAAAACTGAAAAGGAACGCTGGAACATGGATGCTGAGTCCTGGTAACTTTGAAATTATTTGAAGTACATTTTCCATTATTAGAAATCCATTTTTGAGATGAGGGCAAGAATTTAAGCTGTTTTACACACTAGTATTTGAGATGGATCTCACCAAAAGGGTCCTGGGTCCATGGCTTCTGAAGTCCTTGAGTTCATAGGTCATATTTTGTGTGTGTCTTTACGTCTGTCATTTAGAGTCTAGAGCATGCCCTTAAGCAGGTGAAAAAATACTAGATTTTATCAATAGTGACCTTTCAAATGGCCACTGCACATAAATAAATATACGGTATGTCCATGGTATTGAAATTTAATGGGGTGATTAGGGAAACATTTCTAAAAAGGTCTTTAGGGGGTGATAATGGAAAAAAATTGAGAAACCGTTCTAAGGAGAGGATTTATTAGTTTTGATCAATATGTGAAAATGGACCACTATTCAGAAAATGTTAAGAATCCTTGAATGTGAATTAGAAAAAATTGTTTTTTAATGTTTATTTATTTTTGAGAGAGAGACAGACAGAGAGCATGAGCAGGGGACGAGCAGAGAGAGAGGGAGACACAGAATGCAAAGCAGGCTCCAGGCTCTGAGCTCTCAGCACAGAGCCCGATGAGGGGCTCAAACTCACAAACCGTGAGATCCTGACCTGAGCTGAAGTTGGATGCTTAACCGACTGAACCACCCAGGTGCCCCTCCCTGAATGTGAATTAACAGGGAGTCCCACCCATTAAAGACATTGAAACTTTCCTTCCAAGTTATTCAGATGGGCTACTGTGATTCTAGTTATAGATTTAGGTAAGGGTAGAATTTATAGTCTTGTTTGAGTGATGAATATGAGGTGACAGTGGGTAGGAATGGTGGTTTGCATGGTGTTGGTGTTTATAAAATGTAAACTTATGTATCAAAATGTTATATCTAAAATACCAAGATTTTATATCTAAAACAAGATTTTATGAGTCTTATAATTTAAGTTGGGTTTGTCATTGTAAATGTTCTTTCCTTATAAACACCTAGCAGTTATTTTGAAGTTTCTGAATTACTTATCCTAATAATGACAACTTCCAGGCACCCAAACCTAGAGGAGATGGGTAGTTTTCTGTACTGAAAACAGAAGCACTTAAGTATGTAGAACCTGCCCAGCTAACCAAAATACGTGGATTTATAGATCACTTTCAAATAAGGCTGGTCACAGAATAAATGTCAACTTTGGAATTTGGCATGGTAGAATTAAAACAGCCAAGAGTTCATCTCTGATATTCAGTACTTCTCCACTTACACAGAACTTTTAAAATTCTCTCGTTCCTTGGTGAAAAGATACTTGAAGGTCCAAATGGGTAACCAGGGCATTTGTTTTTTTATTTTCCCCAGGCTCTGAACTCTTAATCTCCAGTAATGTGGAGTTGCAGGACTTTGATCCATGTGATAGTTTGCCATTGTCTTACTATGGGTGCAGATAAGGGATGGTGTCGCTTTAAGCATGGAAATGGTCACACAGCAGAGAAACAAAGGGAGGAGTGATGGTGGTTGAGTTGGTTTGATCAACTCCAGCTTGAGGTTGTACTTCTGGTCTTCCTTATCCCTGGGTCGCATCGGTTGGACTTTCTAGTGAACTGTGTCATTCTTTTTTATCTTCATTCCCACTGTCCCTTTATTGGTCTGGCCTTCATAAAAATATAATATCTACTACTTATTCAAAGCTTTGTGCTTATAATGGAATACAAAACTCCTTTAATCTTTAACACTGTTTATGTTTTTGGTCCGTGTGTCAAAGATATTCCTCCCATTTGAGTTGTTAAGAACTGCATCCGTCCGCACCCGCAGAATGTATCTCAGTGGAGCCTATGGAGGAGAAACTGACTGAGCCTCCTTACTTTACTGCTAACCAGTGAATTCAAGTTTCAGTGAGTGAATGCCCTTTCCCAGACAAGTTGCTGTCAAAGCAGCCTCAAGATTAATAGTGCATTCCAGACCAGGCGATACAAGTCTAGATGTCACAAAAGGGGACTTTTTGCTAACAAATTTGCCGAAAAACACTTTTATACTAACTATATCCAGAACATGTGTAAATCACACAGAGAGACCCTCACTTCATCTTGGGCTGAGTTATATTTATAATGTCCTCAAGATAGTTCTCTTGCTCACATTCTTAGTTTTACCCTAAACGAAATGGATTTTAAAGAGAAAACTCTCCTGTTTTCTGCAGAGTATTGCTGACACCAGATGAATGGGCTTTTCCACATCAAGCAGTTTTCCAGTTCTAAGTGAACACCTATTTAACTCACTTCTGACACCAACTCCCTGGAGTTAGCACAGACCCCGAAGATTACCAGCTCAGTCCCACAAGACTGCCTCCCCCCATCTTCAATTGAAAGTCCTAAGTTGTCACCTGTACTTCCGACCTACTTGCTATAAATCAAGGGTTCCCACAACCCCTTTGGGTTCAGTAATTTGCTACAATGGGTCACAGAACTCCAGGAGATATATTTACATACAGATGAATGGCCAGATGAAGATCTGGAGTAAAGTCTGGGAGGGTCCCCAGCACAGAAGCTTCTGTCCTCATGGAGTTTAGGGTGAGCCACCCTCCTGGTACATGATGTGTTCACCAACCCATCTCTCCTAACCCCTTCAGTTAGGGTTTTTTTACTGAAGCTTCATCCTGTGGGCATGATTGATTAACTCAAACTCCCTTTCACCTCCTCTTCCTAGAGGATGAGGGTGGGGCTGAAAGTTCCAACCCTTCAATCTTGCCTTTGTCTTTCCGAAAACCAGCCCCCATCCAGAAGCTATATAGGGGCCCCCCAGCCACCAGTCATCTCATTATCACTCCAGAGATTACCAGGCTCTTAACTCATGTGTCAGGAACCCAGGCCAAAGACCAATTACTAGAACAAAGGTGCTCCTAGCACTCAAGAAACCACAAGGATTTTAGAAACCTCTGTGTCTGAAGGTGCAGTTGGGGGGGGCGGGGGGCAGTGACTAAATCTATCTCTTACTATGTCACAGATACACTGGATTCACAATCAGAGCTTTGCTTTATCTTCCTGAGCCCCCCAAGATTCTTCCATTTATATATTCCAAGCTTCTAAAATCTGCAGGATTTTTTTTTTTTAAACCAGCCAGGCCTAAATCAGTGAACATGTGGCTTGCCGAATTAAAGAATACGGGTTTAGGGGCGCCTGGGTGGCTTAGTTGGTTGAGCATCCAACTCATGATTTCATCTCAGGTCATAATCCCAGGGTTGTGGGGTTGGGCTCCTCGCTGAGTGTGTAGTCTGCTTGGGATTCTCTTCCTCTCTCTCCCTCTCCCTCCCCTTCTCCCCTCCCCACCTCTGTCCCTCTCTCCTGCTTACACACAGGCTCTCTCTCAAAAAAAAAAAAAAAAAAAGAATATGGGGTTTATACATTTTCCAGCTTTATTGTTAGGTTAGTATGTGTTTATTGAATGTACTGTTGTTCCCATGTTATGAATGAGAAAAAAACAGGGAGGTTAGGAAGACTGCATTAGGTAAGACAGTGGATAATAATGGCAGCCAGGGATCCCTCCACACGTAGATCCTTTACCAGAATGAGGATCTGTCCTACACACTTTTTCCAAATGACTTTCATATGTGTCACTCCCCATACCAGAACCTTTGGTCATTTCCTTTGTACCTTGTGTTGGCTTACAAGCCCTTTGAATTTCAGTGCTTGTAATGTGATTGAAATATTTTATGTTATGTGATTTTTTGACTTTTGTTTTTCTGCCCAAGCGAGCCTTGTTCTAATTATAAACCCCTGAAGGGCAAAAGACCGCATCCTCAGTCAATGGTTTCTAGGGATGACTACTCAGCCCAGTTTACCTTGGAGGGTTCCAATTTATGCCACTTTATGTCACAGAGTGACTATTAAGAATGCCCCCTTTCATTCTGAAAAATGTCCTCATCTGGAGGGTACATTGTATGGTGACCCTGTTTACATACAATAGCTATTCACCAAACACTTGTTGCTTCATACTGCTCAAGATCCTAAGGAATTTAGCACATTCAATTTTATTTCTCATGTAGTTTAAAATTTTTTAACCAAAATTTTTATTTGTTTTATTTGTTTTAACTTTTAAAAATGTTTTATTTATTCTTGAGAGAGAGAGAGAGAGCGCCCGCGCACACACGAGCAGGGGAGGGGCAGAACTAGAGAGGAACACAGAATCGGAAGCAGGCTCCAGGCTCTGAGCTGTCAGCACAGAGCCCAACGTGGGGCTCAAACTCACAAGCCGTGAGATCATGACCTGAGCCGAAGTCAGACGCTTTACAGACTGAGCCACCCAGGTGCCCCTTTAACTGAAAATTTTACACAGCAGGGACCATATTCCACTATCCTGAAAAAACCACTGCTGACCCTTAACAACAACAGCAAAAAGTAACGTATTCACAAGATTAGAATACTCACACTGTGTGTTCTGGATGGAAAAAAACTGGAAAAGCCTCTCTCCCTCCTTCAGTTCCTTTCCTTAAAGGTAAACTCATACACGTGTCTAAATTAAAAGTTTAGAAAGCAATTACAATACATAAACCATTCTCCTGTTTTTCTCCTTCTCAGTCTTAGACGTTTTTCTATACCAGCACACACACATTTGCCTGTCTTTAACAGCGCTGTTATGTGCATGTCTTACAAGTTACTTAACCAGCACAAATAAGATGTCTTGATGGTGAATTTTCAGCTGTTGTAGGTCTGTGAACACCAAGCCCTCTGGGAATGTGGTAACCGTTGCCCCTGTTGTTTGAAACACTTGGATTAAATGACTCTTGATTGCTTTCTTTGCTTTTTGATACTGAGGAGTGAACCGTGCTCTTATTTTTTGTGTGTAAAATAAGATTTTCAAATGTCTGAGAATTATTATAGCAGGTAATTTCTCTTTCATCATTGTCTTTAGAATTTTAAGTTGCTTTAATGGAAAGAGTAGTGCTGTTTTTAGCAATGGGAGGGTATGCTACAGTGTTCTTGGCAAAGGAAAAACCTGAGGAATGCATGGTCAGTGTTGTTATAAGAAATGTGAACCCTAGGAGTCTATTTGATAGCTTCTGACTGCACGTATAAGGCTTGCTGAGTTCTATAATGACAGGGTGGAAAATCTGAACTGGGTGTTTTTATAAACACTCTCTAAAGAAGAGATTAAACTGTATCATGGTTGCTGCCTGCGTATGGCCTAAGAGCTATTTACATTTTTTAATGTTTGAAAAAATCAAGAATCAGTAAAAGTTACATGAAATAAAATTTTAGTGCCCATAAATAAGGTTTTACTGAAATGACAGCCATGGTCATTCATTTACATGTTTGTCGAAGGCTGCCTTCATGCTACAATGCTGCAGTTGAGTAGTTAGAACAGATTGTGACCCACAAAGTCTGAAATAAAGGCAATCCCTGCTTTGCATGGTTTTTGACATGCACGGATTTTAGTTACCACAGTATATTAACCCTGGGTACTTGGATAAAGTACAAGTTTCAGCTCTTCGGTCACAGATCACTATGTAAATGACATATATGCATGGTGATTGATCGCTGTATATCTGTTACTCAGTTTACACACACAGCAAATCATGTGGTTTTCTTGCCTCCTTGTTTCCCAGTAATAAACCCATGTTACAGTTGATTAACCTGTGGTTAATCAATAGAGGGAATTGACCAAAAAAGATGAAAAGTGCAGCAAAGAGAAAAAGTGGTAATGCTGGAAGCAAAATTCCAGTGGAACAGGGGCACCTGGGTGACTCAGTCAGTTGAGCGTCCGACTTCAGCTGAGGTCATGATCTTGCCGTTCACGAGTTCATGAGTTCGAGCCCCGCATCGGGCTTGTGCGGACAGCTTGGAGCCTGGAGTCTGGAGCCTGCTTTGGATTCTGTGTCTGCCTCTCTCTCTGCTCCTCCCTGGCTCACACTTGGTCTCTCTCTCTCAAAAATAAATAAACATTGAAAAAATGAAAAACAAAAAATTCCAATGGAGTGTAAGTGGAGTGATAGAAGAACTCGCTTACTTTGGGAATGTTGAAACTGCCTTGATTTGGAAGACTGGATGTGCAGCCAGAGAAGCCTAGTGAGGGTCCACTTATCAACAGAAACAAGGAAAGTGGTGACAAAAACAATGATGTTCCAGTGGAAGTACCACTGGCAAAAAAAAAAAAAAAAACCCACAAAAAGTAAAGCAACTCTCAGAGCAGTTGTGATATTGAAAGAGAAAGGATAAAATGTTGGGAGCTGATCCAAACCTAGAAAGTGACAGTTCACTAAGACTAATTGAAACGATGCTTGCTCCATTATCAGAAGTTATATGACTAAAGACCATCACAAGCACTGTTCAAGCTACTCTTGGTAATTTTTTTTTTTTTTTTGCAAAGAAATTTAAACACTTTAATTCTCAAGTTTCTAATGTTTTAGCCACATTGTACTAAGTAAATATTAATTTTACTGTTCATTCTATACATTTTTAACCCACAGTTTTTAATGTTTTGACAAACAAGTTTAAAGGTCATAGAAGTTGGTTTCCATACTTTCATGCAAAGCAAATACTGGCTGTGTTCACTATTTGGCCAGGTATAAAAAATGTTTTCTGAGCTTTGCTCTAGATAAACAGATGGGTGGGAGGAAAAGGACCATTTTATGAGTGACTTCAGGCTTGTGAGATGATCCCAGGCTTTTTGGCCTGATCTCAGGCATACAGTGAAGCAAGAAGTCAGGGTTGTTCACAAAGCTGGAGGCATCCCAATTCCCAACTTCAAGATGTAATACAAAGCTGTAATTATCAAGACAGTATGGTACTGGCACAAAAACAGACACTTCGATCAGTGGAACAGAATAGAGAACCCAGAAATGGACCCACAAATGTATGGCCAACTAATCTTTGACAAAGCAGGAAAGAATATCCAATGGAATAAAGACAGTCTGTTCAGCAAATGTTGGGAAAACTGGACAGCAACATACAGAAGAATGAACCTGGACCACTTTCTTACACCATACACAAAAATAAACTCAAAATGAATGAAAGACCTAAACATAAGACAGAAAACCATCAAAATCCTAGAGGAAAAAGCAGGCAAAAACTTCTTTGTTCTCAGCCGCAGCAACTTCTTACTTAACATGTTTCCGGAGGCAAGGGAAACAAAAGCAAAAGTGAACTATTGTGATCTCATCAATGTAAAAACCTGCACAGCAAAGGAAACAGTCA
The DNA here is from genome assembly GCF_016509475.1 of Prionailurus bengalensis. Lineage (NCBI taxonomy): Eukaryota > Metazoa > Chordata > Mammalia > Carnivora > Felidae > Prionailurus > Prionailurus bengalensis. Next base: position 15,963,476 of record NC_057352.1, on the reverse strand, counting down.
GCAAAACTAAAAGGCAACTGATGGAATGGGAGAAGGTTTTTGCAAATGAAATATCAGATAAAGGGTTAGTATCTAAAATCTATAAAGAACTTTCAAACTCAACACCCAAAAAACAAATAATCCATTGAAGAAATGGGCAAAAGACATGAGTAGACACTTTTCCAAAGAAGGCATCCAGATAGCTAACAGACACATGAAAAGATGCTCAACATCACTCATCATCAGGGAAATACAAATCAAAACCACAATGAGATACCACCTCACACCAGTCAGATTGGCTAAAATTAACTCAGGCAATGACAGATGTTGGTGAGTTCGTGGAGAAAGAGGAACCCTTTTGCACTGCTGGTGGGTATGCAAACTGGTGCAGCCACTCTAGAAAAGAGTGTGGAGGTTCTTCGAAAAATTAAAAAATAGAACTACCCTACGACCCAGCAATTGCACTACTAGGTATTTTTCCAAAGGATACATGTGTGCTGTTTCGAAGGGACGCGTGCACTCTAATGTTTATAGCAGCGCTATCAGCAAAATGGGCACTTGGGTGGCTCAGTCGGTTAAGTGTCTGACTTCAGCTAAGGTCATGATCTCATGGCTTGTGAGTTTAAGCCCCACATTGGGCTCTGTGCTGACAGCTCAGAACCTGGAGTTTGCTTCAGACTCTGTGACTCTCTCTCCTTCTCTCTCTCTCTCTCTGCCCCTCCCCTGGTAGCACTCTGTCTCTCTCTCTTAAAAATTAAAAAAAATAATATAAACAACAGATGGACATAAGGGAACGGAACCAAAAATAATATAAAAACAGGGAGGGGGACAAAACATAAGAGACTCTTAAATATAGAGAACAAACTGATGGTTGCTGGAGGGGTTGTGGGTGGAGGGATGGGCTAAATGGGCAAGGGGCATTAGGGAGGACACTTGTTGGGATGAGCACTGGGTGTCATACATAGGGGATGAATCACTGGAATCTACTCCCGAAATCATTATTGCACTATATGCTAACTAACTTGGATGTAGACTTAAAAAATAAATTAAAAAAAATAAAGAAGTCAGGGTTCTTTAGTCTGTAGCACCCATGGGAGTAAAAAGCGTGTCAAAGGCTAGACTCCTAGGAAAGTTCTTTTGCTTGTTTTAGAAGTAAACTTAATCTGTGTATAAACACATGAATAAAAGAAAACACCAAGTTCAAGGCAGTTGTTTATTCAGGGGAGAGAGAGAAGGTGGGATTGAAGTAAGGGGTATACAAAGGTTAGAATTTGTTAATGCTGAGAAGTAGATACACTTGTGTTATGGTATGTTCTCCATTTTTCAGAATATTTGAAATGGTTTATTAGTTTTTTTAGAGTAGGCACAGCTACAACTATACATTTTTGGAGAATTAGATACTATCTTAAGCCTGTAGAGTTAAATGAAATTGGTAGTGCCTGGGAGCCTAAAATTCCTATGATGTCCTTGTTAGCAGGTGACAGCAGGTTATTCCAGCCCATTGCACATGGAGTGAAGGTGTCTGAGCCTTTGGCTTGTTGTCTTGGTTAAAGCTCTAGTGACTTTAGAACCAGAGGAACCTGTTTTCCATGGCAAAGACCAGGCTGTTTGGCAATTTTATAATAGGCAATGTTCGAAATGCCTGTCAGGGTTTGGTAATTTAGGTTCATATTTCAGATAATATGTGACTTTTAACCATTTCTGATGCTTTTCCAAGAGAATGTTAACTAGTTCCTAAAGACAGGAATTCCATTTTTACATATTCTGAAGCGAGTAGATACAGATTTGGTGCTCTGCAGCTTTTTTCCATTTTTCTTACTCTGCATTTTGAAAACTCACAGGATGTATTTCATTTTGCACTAGAATTTGTGAGCGTACAAATAGGACCTGAGGCATTTTTCATGATTGTTTTCCAGTGCTATTCTAAGACCAATATATTGTTTTGTCATCTCTTAATAGTAATTTTTATTTCTAATATTTATTACTAATTTTTATTAAATAGTAATACTTATTAGGGAATAACTTCCTGAAAGTTTGTCCTACCAGGTGCCCCTCAGCCTTGACCAGTGGTGCTGTCTGTGACCTTGTCATTAAGTGTGACTGTAAACAGGCCCAGCAAAGGGCCTGGCCTTTTGAGCCCTCAGATTGTGATGAAGGCCCTGAGGAATGTTTTGGCTTTTAGGCAACTTCAGTTTCATGTTTTCCCCACTGCCTGTTACTATAGTGGCTTTTTCTTTCTGTCCATCTGAGGGGTGGTTATGTTAATACTCAGGCTCTGATTGGACCACTATTAAAAATAGTGTACATAATGTGCCTGGCATAATGCTTAGTGAAGGCAATAGGTGGGGTTTCAAAAAATAAGTAAAGCTCTACATTCTTTTTTCCTTTTTTTTTTTTTTTTTTTTTAAGACTTGTTTGTTACTTTTTGATAGTGCGAGCTGGGGAGGGGCAGAGAGAAGGGGAGAGAGAGTCCCAAGCAGGCTCTGTGCTGGCAGCACAACCTGATGTGGGGCTCTATCCCATGAACCACGAGATCATGACTTGAGCTGTTAAGTAATCTCTACAACAAACTTGGGGCTTGAAATCATAACCCCAAGAATTGCATGTTCCATCAACTTAGCCAGCCAGGCACCCCCATTTTGGTTCATTTTGATTTTTACCTGGATCTACCAAGGTACAGTACTTTAATTAAAAGTAATTTTTTTTTTTTTTTTTTTTTTTTTTAAGGAAGATGATAAGTCATGGAAGCCATGTTACATACTAAAGTATTTCTGGGTTTTTGTACAAGCCTTTTGGAGAACAATGAAAGGGAGTGGAGAATGTATGACCTGTGCTTCCTAAAAGAATATTGCCTCCTTTAAAACAAGCAAACAAAAACAAAATTATTTATTTATTTATTTATTCATTCATTCATTTATTTATTTATTTTGAGAGAGAGCATGCACATGAGCAGGAGGTGGGGGGCAGAGGCATAGAGAGAGGAGAGAGAGAATCCCAAGCAGGCCCCATGCTGTCAGTGTGGAGCCTGACCCAGGCCCGATTCCACAAACCTGAGCCAAAATCAAGAGTTGGCACCTAACCAACAGCCACCCAGGTACCCCCCAAAATTGTTTTTCATGAGTTCACTTCTTAAACCTAGTGAATAAAAATTTATATCATAGAGGCTTAAAAGCAGATGAGTTAGTAGAAGCATGTGACAAAATGAGAATTTTCTCCATTTGACAGGGTACTTCCATATTCAAAGAAAGGATCTGTCTTGACACAGTAGGGTGTGGTTAAATTTCATCTTTATTGAACCTAGCTTCAGCCAACTAATCTGCTACTTTGAGCTCTTCTACTCTAATGAAATTTGTGTAAAAAAAGAGAAGCTGTTTTTATTAAGAAATTTTCAAATGTATACAACAATAGTGAAAACAGTTCTTTTTATTTATTTATAGTTTTTTTACTGTTTATTTTTGAGAGAGAGAGAAACAGCGTGTGAGTGGGGAAGGGGCAGAGAGAGAGGGAGACGGAGAATCTGAAGCAGGCTCCAGGCTCTGAGCTGTCAGCACAGAGCCCAACGTGGGGCTTGAACTCACCAACCAGAGATCATGACCTGAGATGAAGTCAGATGCTTAACAGACTGAGCCACCCAGGCGCCCCTGGGTGCAAGCAGTTCTGTGAGCCCACGTGGACTATTGTTCAGCTTCAGTAATTGTCCACACTCTGTCTTTACAGGCTTACTGTATTTTTAGTCCCAAGTTTTCTCTTAATAAAGATACATTTCTGAATTCCCCTGTGCAAAGGAAAAAGTGAAGTCTCCCCCTCCCCCAATCCCCTCTTACCCCACCCAGGGAACCTAAAAATAAGGCTGTTTTCTGAAACTTAAACTATGAAGTCAATATGTGGTCATTGAGAGCAGATGTGAGCAGCTGTCTGGGACATAATGGTCTCTCAGCCTTGCAAGATTTGTTAGGAAGGGACCATCACATCTACAGAAAGAATGTTCCAGTCAGAAAGAAGCAGCAGTCAGTAGCAGCAGTCAGGAAAGGAAGTGTCACAGAGGCACATCTTGACTGTGTTTTCTTGACCGAGGTGTGTCCTGAGTTGTCTACTGTGTGGTTCTGGCCTGCCTGGTAGATCCTGATGGAGAAGGATGTTCATAGGAATTATGCTGTAGACTTTTCCTTACTCTGACTCCAAGTGACCTGCTCCATTTCAGCTTGCTTTCCGAGGTGGTATGCTGGTTCATATATACATCCAACCTGCTTGACAGTTCGTTAGCATCCTCTTGTGTGCTTTGCTAGCAAGGATCACCGTCCCTGCATCTCATCAGCTGGGGCACTAAGAGTAAGTGTGTGAGTTTACAAAAATAAGGGCCAGGTTCTGGACAGTGCGGACTTCACCAAGGTAACTACTATCCATCCCTAGATAGGCTTTTCTTTCTTCTTTATACATTCAGCCTTCTCTACCTGCACAGAGTGTGTATCCGGCTCCCTTGCTTAGGAAAAGCTACCGAATTCCCACCCTTGATACAGTGGTCTCCCCGTTGCATTCTCTGTTATGGTGTCTGGTGGTGGTTCCCACCTGGCTGCCTTGAGCTTTGTTCGACATTGTGTCATGTTTTTGTTTTAACTGAGATGTAATTTACCTACTATACAGTTCACCCATTTGAAGTATGCAGTTCCTGGGGCACCAGAGTGGCTCAGTTGAACATCTGACTCTTGATTTCAGCTCAGGGCATGATCCCAAGGTTGTGGGATTGAGCTCCGAGTTGGGCTCTCTGCTGAGCGTGGAGCCTGCTTGAGATATTCTCTCTCTCTCCCTCCCTCCCTCTCTCTCTCTCCCTCTCTCCCTCCCTCCCTCCCTCCCTCTCTGTCTCTCCCTCCCTCCCTCCCTCTCTCTCTCTCCCTCCCTCCCTCCTTCTCTCTCTCTCCCTCCCTCCCTCCCTCTCTCTCTCTCCCTCCATCCCTCCCTCTCTCTCTCTCCCTCCCTCCCTCCCTCCCTCTCTCTCTCTCCCTCCCTCCCTCTCTCTCCCTCTCCCTCCCTCCCTCTCTCTCCCTCCCCGTCTCCCCCCCACCCTCCCTTCCTCTCCCTCTGCCCCTCACTGTGGCTTGCACTCTTTCTCTCAAAAATAAAAATAAATAATATTAAAAACAAAGTGTGCAATTCCTCCCTTGGGTTTTTTGTCAAAAAGACTGTCCCTGAAACTGCTCAAGAAGCAAGGACACAAAGCAGTCAGTGATCTCCAGGGTGCTCAGCTTGGCAGGGTACTGGATAGGCTGTTGCTTCTTCTGTAGCAGTTGGGTCCTCCCTGCCTTGATGTTGTTTTCAGTTGTGGTTCATAAGTGGATCCTGTGACTCTTGTCCATCTTGTCTTGTTCCTAGCAGTGCCGCCTCGGACATTTGACAGCTATGGGGGTTGAGTGGATCATACACCAGAGAACCCTTTTCCTATCATATTTTCCTTGGGCCTTTGTTGATTGTGTATGGTTTTTTGTTTGTTTTGTTTTTGAGAGACAGAGAGCAAGCTGGCAGAGAGAGAGAGGGAGAGAGAGAATCCCAAGCAGGCTCCATGCCATCTGTGCAGACCCTGACACGGGGCTCAAACTCATGAACTGTGAGATCATGACCTGAGCTGAAATCAAGAGCCAGATGCTCAACCAACTGAGCCACCCAGGTGCCCTGATTGTGTATGTTTTGTGATCTTTGGCATGTTATCAAAAGTATCTACTCCAGGTGCACAATCCGCTGATTCTGGTTGATGTGTTATGGACAGGAGGTGCCCCTAGTTTTTTTAACTGCCTTATTAAAGTATTTACATGCCATAAAATCAGTTATTTTAAGCATACAATACAGTGATTTTTAGTATATTTACAGAGTGTACAATCATCTCCACAAATTAATTTTAGAATATTTCCATCATCCCCAAAAGATCCTTGTGCCCATTTGCAGTCATCACCATCCCCCAATCTCCCAGCACCAGGCAGACACTAATCTACTTCCTGTTTCTCTTGATTTGCCTTTTCTGTACATTTATAAGATTCTACTCGTATGAAGTGTCCAGATAAGGTACTTTTTAATTGGTGTTTTAATGGATGGTTGCTTTCAAATTAACAGAAAATTTCTTCAGAATATGCTTTTTCTGCTGTACTAGTTACCTGTGATTTATTGGTGTGTGTGGGAGTTCCTTGAGATGTTTGTTTTGCCCAGTACTACACCCTTTTTTATCCATAGATTGATGTTTTGTCGAACATTTGGTTTCATGCCCATTAGACGTAAGACATATTTTGGGGAAAAACAAGATCTTGCCCTCTGCTTTTGAAAGCTATCCCCTAGTTAGTGAAGTAAACCTAACAAACATGAAAACAATTAGAGGAGAGTAAATGACAGCTTATAACTTATTTGAGATGTTAATTGAACACCCTGCAGATTGGAATGCCCTTCTGCCAGAAGACAGACGGTGGAGTCCAAGGAGTAGGAGAGGTGGTTTGGACTCATGATCCCAGAAAGATGATAGGTGGTACTGGTCAGACTTTGGATCACATTGTCAGCTCACTCCCTTTTCAACTTGCTTTCCATCCTCCTGATTCCTCCAGGAGAAAGGCTCATTTTGGTGCAGGAGATACCTCCAGCACTTGCTTATCTCTCTCTCTCTCTTTTTTTTTTTAATGTTTGTTTTTATTTTTGAGAGAGACAGAGACAGAATGCGAGTGGGTTAGGGGCAGAGAGAGAGGGAGACACAGAATCCGATGTGGACTGCAGGCTCTGAGCTGTCAGCACAGAGCCTGACACAGGGCTCGAACTCATGAGCTGTGAGATCATGACCTGAGCCGAAGTTGGACGCTCAACCGACTGAGCCACCCAGGCGCCCCTCTGTCTTTTTAAGAGAAAGCAGATATCTAGGTCTTTCGGAGGTATATGTAGCTGGCTGGAATTCTGTGACATTTTTGTTTGTTTCCTTTGTACTAGAGTGGGGTCAGATTTGGGGGCACCTTGAAACCCATGCCCCTCTTGGAATGCTCAGATGGGAGCCATTATAAGTGTTGGAACGGAGGAGTGCCCTCAGCTGCCTTTGGAGTTGGGACAAGGGTTAGCAGCTTCCTTCTGAGGCTTGTGTGGAAATTTCAGTGTGAAGTGGCTGACTTGGGCAAACAGTGGATAAGGAAGGTTAAGACAGGTCCAGGTCCTTCCTGACCTCACCTTGCCGGCTCTGGTCTTTCAGTGCTAAGTTCCCCCTTGATGCCTGGTGTGATGGGCACATACCCGGAAGGATCCTGAAGTGTGATATGTTCTTTTGCCTTTGAAAGCTATATTTCTTTTTTTTTTTTAATCTTTTTTTAATGTTTATTTTTGAGAGAGAATGAAGAGAGCAAGCAGGGGAGGGGCAGAGAGAGAGGGAGACACAGAATCCTTAGCAGGCTCCAGGCTCTGAGCTGTTAGCACAGAGCCTGATGTGGGACTTGAACTCGCGAATCGCAAGATCATGACCTGAGTGAAAGTCAGACGCCCAACCGACTGAGCCACCCAGGTGTCCCTGAAAGCCATATTTCTACATTGGATGTCATGTGTCTTTATTTATTTATTTTTTAATTTTTTTTTTTTTTTTTTTTAGCATTTGTTTATTTTGAGACAGAGCAAGCAGGGCAGGGGCAGAGAGAGAAGGAGACACAGAATCTGCAGTAGGCTTCAGGCTCTGAGCTGTCAGCACAGAGCCCGATGCGGGGCTTGAACTCACAGAGCTGTGAGATCACGACCTGAGCCGAGGTCGGACGCCCAACCGATTGAGCCACCCAGGCACCCCTCGTGTGTCTTTAATAAGTTGAGGCAGGGACAAAATCAACGTGCAACTGAAGTATAGTTAAGTTGGGTGGGTTGGTGTCTTTGTTATTAGGTGATGTGTTTCTTTCCTGTGCAAGGAAGGAATCACTAAGCCTAATGGCAACACTTTAGAAACCACTCACGACTCACGGAGAATCTGTGCTGGATCCTGGGCTCTGGGAAACAGCGGGCCTCCTCTTACAGGTCTGTGCATGTTCTCCGTTGGCAGGATTGCCCTGTGAATCCGACTGGTCTCTCTGCTTTGTGTTTTAGAATTCTGTCGAGTTTCGAAGATAGTGGGAAGATGCCGGGCCTCCTTCCCTAGGTGGTGGTACAATGTCACCGATGGATCCTGCCAGCAGTTTGTGTATGGCGGCTGTGAAGGGAATAACAATAATTACTTGACCAAGGAGGAGTGTCTTAAGAAATGTGCTGGTGTCACAGGTAAGACAGTGGTCCTTGGGGAAAGGGCGTAACTTAGAGACCATTTATTAACTTGGGTTGTGGATGCCTTTTGCATTTTGCTAGTTCTTCACAGCTAAACCTGGGGGATGTTTTTAAAAAGCAGAAGAAAGGCCCAGTTTGAAGGTCGCCCACATAGTGGTTTCACAGCAGTACTCTCCCTCCTCTTCCCAGAAGGAGAGTAGGCCACAGGCTCGAGCTGGGGGAGGGGGACATGACCACCTCTTCTCCCCGACTTCCCTTCTCCCACTGCTGAGTGTAAGTCCCCCACCAGGCCTGGCATAGGAGAGTCCTCCAGGGCCACTCAGACAGGTTGCCCTCCTTGCTCCCTGGGCATTTGGGTTATTTTTACCTCTGGGGCAAATGCCTTGAGGAGCTTACCCAACCAGCCAAGTTGTGAGTCAGATTAAAAGCAGAACAGACTTTCTGGAATCTGTCCTTCTCCCAGCCCTTACCTGGGAGGGACTCAGTGGAGTCTAGAGAATGTTGACTTTGAGAGCCTCATAGTTTAAATAAGAACCTAAAGCCCCACAGCAGAGGGCACTGGCTCCGAACTGAGCCGTGAGGGCCTCCTTGAGGGCTGTGGCAGTGAGACATTGGTCCTCTGGGGTTTGATCCCTTCCAAGTGCTCTAGAGACCTGAGGATTTGGCGACCGATAAAATGTCATCGGCGATCTCCCTAACGTTGTTACGTGACTTTTCTCATCCTTTCTTGATGGCACGGCATCACTGCTCAGGCCCTGGATCAGGATTCTGTGAGGACGCACCGGTGCCCTCAGTACTCCCACGTGCCGCCAGCCTGTGCGCCTTGGGCCAGAGGCAGGTCCTGCATCCTTGTTGGGTTTCATGTCTCCTCACTCACTGGCTATAATCTCTCTTGGCTTTGAGAGCCATTCAGAAGTCAGATACGCTTATTAAAGTTGTGTATAAAGAGGGGGAAACAACAGTGGCCTTGGCTGTGGCCTGAGGTTCAAAACATCGTGCTTGAGCACACAAGTCCACAGCGACCGAGTGCCTCCAGGAACCGTTTACTGATCTTTGTGTGCCGCTGCCCAGCAGACACTCAACAAGTATTTGGATGGCTGAGGGCTGGGTATTGCTTTTGGATCATACAGGCTAGTCCCTCACCTTTTGGGAGCAACTGGCAACCTTACCAGATGGTGACTGAGGAGAATACCATTTATTATATTTTTTTGTGGTCAGCTGTGACCGGTATGGGAGCAGGAATTAAAGGGAAATATTTTTGCTGCCTTTTCTGTCAAGAGTTGACTGTCGCAAATGTACCTGCCTGTTCTAGTCTCTCTTTCCTTTTTCAGGAAAACAGTTGGAAGTTTTAAGAACACAGGCAGTGAACAGTGGGCACTCAGGATGTTGCCATGAGGGGTCACAGGTGGTTGTGTTTGCTGGAGAAGGCAGACAGCTGTCTCCCTAGAGGCGGGCCGGAGTCTGAGGGCCCAGAAAGCTCATTTGTTGGCACCTGAGTGTGGCTCCACCGCATGTGTTGTTGAAGCACTCTCTCGTGAGTCTTTCGTGAGTCTCGTGAGGAGAGCTGGAGCAGCCAGGGCAGCTAGTCACAGGGTCTTTTGCCAGCATATTCTCTCCCAGGCGGGTAACCTCTATGGGAAGCCGAATGAGAATGTCAGTTTATTAATTTATAATGAGAACCAGAACTACCCCGGGGACCAGACACTTGGGTCTCTGTGCCTGCTGCACCTGTAGTCCACGTAGGCGAGCCTCTCAGGCAGATTCCCAGGAGGTTGCTTGATGTGGACAGAGGCAGAACAAGGGGAGCTGGTTTGTGATATGAATGTTCAATGGCATCAGGTTAGGCCGGCCCCGCGCCTCCGCACAAGGTCTGCAGGGACCAGCGGGGAGGCAGAAGAGCCAGGTTCTGTCCCTCCTGGACCCTGCCCACACTTCCTTGTACTTCCTTAGCGGGCTAGCCTCTCCACCCCTCCCCGCATAACTTGGTGTGTATGTGTGAGATAAAACATACGTACCATAACAGTTACCGTTACAACCATTTTTTAAAAAAATTTTTTAAGTTTATTTATTTTTGAGAGAGAGGGAGAGAGAGAGTGAGCATACAAGGCGGGGAGGGGCACAGAGAGAGGAAGACACAGAATCTGAAGCAGGCTCCAGGCTCTGTGCTGACAGCTCACAGCCTGATGTGGGATCAAATCCATAAACCATGAGATCGTGACCTGAGCCGATGTTGGATGCTTAACCAACTGAGCCACCCAGGGACCCCCTGTTATAACCATTTTTTAAGTGTACAGTGGCATTAAATACATTTCACACTGTCTCACTTTTTTTTAACTTTTTTTTTTTAATATTTATTCATTTTTGAAAGTGGGGGGGGCGAGGGGGCAGAGAGAACAGGAGACACATCAAAGCAGGCTGTAGGCTCTGAGCTGTTAGCACAGAGCCTGACACGGGGCTCGAACCCACAGACCGCGAGATCATGACCTGAGCCGAAGTCGGATACCCAACCAACTGAGCCACTGTGGCGCCCCTATGCACTCACTTTTTTAATTCATTAGGTGAGTTAATGCAGTTAAACAGATTATTTGGTCTCGGAGGCCATTCTGTCTTTTTAGAAGTCACTTCATACATCTTTGCTCTGATTCCCAGGGAGTTGATCTTAAAGTTTCACCCACAAGGGCAGTCTTGGTTCCTCATTTCCAAAGTTCTAGCAGGCTTGTGGTCTAGCATGTACATCAAAGGGCCCACATAAAGGAGAAACGGGAGTCACTGTGAGAGGTGCATGGGACCATGGCTGCTCAGGGACTCTGTTTTGTTTCACCAGGCAGTCTTGAGGTGCACTTTCTCACCGTGTTGTTTGTTCCCTTGTAGAGAACACCATCGATGATCTGGCCACCAGCAGGAATGGAGCAGATTCCTCTGTCCCAAGTGGTAGGTTCTTAAAACGACCGAGGTTATGATGAGGGCTATCTGGACCATGAGGACATTTGTAATTTGGGAGCAGTACAAGGGCTTCCGCCTCCTGGTCTGTTTATCCAGAATTGGCAAACAGGGCTTCTGCCTGGGCTGCCAGCTTTTGGCTCCTTTCTGGCATCCTTACGCTGGGAGTTCACATTGTCCAACGGGCAAAAGGGCCGCGGGGTTCTACATTGCTTCTGGGTTGGCCTCTGCTTCTTCCTACAGGACAAGGGACTGTGGATGTTGCTGTTGCCTACAGCTCAGGCCCCTTCCTTCTCTCTGAGCTGGCCTCTGCCTGCTGTGCTGCCTTCACTGCCCCACCCCACCTCTCCTTCCCTGATCTGTCTCCTTTGTTCTCTGTCCTCCTTGCTGTCTCCCTCCTGTGCTGAGTCCTCTGTCTTCTGCCATCCCCGCCTCCATTCCCACTGCAGTCCTTGATCCTGGGCTTTGTGTTAGCTTGCTTTGTAGCGCTGACAGCAGCTGCCCCATTCCTCCTTTATGCTTAAAGGACTCTGCATGTATCGGGAGCCTGGGGTGAGTGGTCCAGATGCACTGGCAAGTCCAACCCAGCTTTCTTGAAGGCCAGTTCCCAGGCAATGGGCTCCGCTGGGCAAGACTTGCTGTGGAGGGAGGAAATCTGCGCCCCCCCGCCCACCCCATTTGAGAACAGCTCCCGGGGCCAGTAGCCATGCACTGATTGCAGCCTTGGCTTTGGCCCTCTGGTTCTGACATCGGTGCTCACGTGTGAGTGAGCATTTATTTAGTTCAGTGGTTGGCTGGCTTGTTAGAGTCACTCTCCAGTTTTGCTAAGCCAGGAATCCTGTGACTGTGCCAGCCATTGCTTTGTCTGGGTTCACTGTTTATTCACAGGAAGGCCTCCAAGGTCATCCAGAATCTCAGGCACTGGCTTGATAACTCTGGTTTCCATCCTATTTCAGAAGAAAATATCCCAGGAGAAGGAGGGGCCTCCCTATGTCAGAGAATGAATGAACAAGACCATCTTCCTCATCGCCCCACAAATTGTGGCTGGGATTAGTTTGCATAGTAACCCCTGAGGCATAAGGCAGGCCTCTCCATCCAGCATTCATTCCGGTGTGTGTTGTAGAGCCCGTTAGGAGTGGGAGGTGACAGACCTGACCGTGGAGGGGGCTCCATTCCTGGTGGGTGCCAGCGTGTCGTGCTCCCTCAGTGGGCCCTGTAGACTCAGTCCCAGCCAGGCTATGTGTCCTGTGTCCAGCCCAGCCTCCCTGATCTGGATGTTTGTGTTTTAGTTCCCAGAAGGCAGGATTCTGATGACCTCGCCAGTGACATTTTCAACTACGAAGGTATAACTTTTAAAAAACATTTATGGGAAAAAACATGTTTTCTTACTTCATTGGGAATTGAGACACACTTGAGTATTTCCACTACAGAAGTTGTAGAGCAGAGCTTCCTGACCTTTCCCAGGTGGTAGAACCCACAAGGATGCCCCAGGCCTGCAGGAAGTGGATGTGCCACAGCATGTAGGCGGGAGCTTGACTTTAGAGAGGCGATATGGCATGAGGCTCTGCCTCTCACCACCCGCATGGCTGTGGGAAGATCACCGTAGCTCTGCCTCTGAGTCCCCTACGACAGATCTCTTTGAGACCAAGAACAGTGCCCGACTTACAGTGATCTCTATAGCAACAGAGTCCGGCTGTAAAGAGAAAGATATCTGAAAACATGGAGGAGTGTCAGTTGGGCCAGACTGGCCACGTCTGTAATTTATAAGTTCCTTTAGCAGAGAGTTGTTTCTCTGTTGGCAGCAGTGTGACTGCTCTGGAGCATTCCAGCTTTGTTTCATGCCTGGGCCCTGCTAATCTGTACTCCTTGGGTTGTGTCGCTCTCAGAATACTGCACTGCCAAAGCAGTCACTGGGCCTTGCCGTGCGTCCTTCCCACGCTGGTACTTTGATGTGGAGAAGAACTCTTGTGACAACTTCATCTACGGAGGGTGCCGGGGCAATAAAAACAGCTATCTCTCCAAGGAGGAGTGCATGCACCACTGCTTTGGTGAGCCTTGCTGATTCCTAAAGCCAAGAAACGGTGGGTGGATGAGGCCACTGGTCCATTTCCCCATCCCTAAAAGGAAGGCCTTGGAAATGCTGTCCGTTGGACTCTGCCATTCTCTGGCGCACTTGTGGGGAACAGGTGGGCTTTGGGCCCGGCTGTTGCACAGACATGTCCTAAGCCCCCACCAGGGTGGCAAGGCCCTCAAAAGAGCTGGAAGAAACCCCTCAGAAAGAGCCTCCTGGGCACACCTAGTTGCTGGCAGCTCTGGTGGGGAGGGCTGTGAGCTGACCTGAGGGTTGTGTATTCTCTTCTAGGCAAGCAGTTGTATCCTGTCCTACCCCATGGCACTAAAGGTAAGAAGCCTCTGGCCCTCCTCCACCTGCTTTCCCTGACCAAGCTCAGCTTTATTTTTGCAGGCTCTTGTTGTCCTCACACGTAATCCTTCACTGTAAACACCTTTTTTGGTTGAGAGTCATGTTTCTGCACGAGAATGGTCAGGCAGCTTGGAACATATGGTGGATGTTTGTCCCACTATGCAGTGTAATAAATGGGGGCTGAAGGGAGGCGGTCTCCGCCCAAGCAGCCCCAGGGTGACTGGAGGACAAGTCCTACTATTATTGTAAGACTTGTGAGGTCTGCCGCACGTGGGCCTGAGACTGGCTCCAGGTTTGGAGGGAACTTTGCCGCTGTGGGGTGTACTGAGCTGGTCCCTGGTGACAGGAAGCCGCAGAGCCCTTGCTGTGTGTGGGCAGAGCGAGGTAGGCCAATGCTATTGTCCCCAAGCAGTCTGGTCTGACAAGACACCTGGCCTCCTCTCACTTTTGTTTCTGATTGTGAGCTTGAGTCACGGATGGTAGTGTTTGCACAAAGGACCTGCTACACTGGTTTGACCTCTTTCCACCTATTTCCCTGTTAAGGAGCCCTGACCTGGCCTGCATGTCTGCTGTTTTAGAGGAGGAGCGAAGCTAGAATCTGGTTTGCCAGGCACGGGGGTGCAGAAAACAGCCCGGGTTTGGAAGGTTGGGGGTAGAGAAAGAATTGCCCCTGTCAGTTCTGTAGCCAGAAGGGGAGAGGGAGCCAGGGAGCTGTCACAGAAGGCCACATTCTTTAGGTGGGGCCCCACCTGAAAAAAAGCATCTTCGATGACCAGTGAGACTGCAGTGGAGCAACCACTGTTAAATTTACCTGGGCAATTAGCACGAGGGTCTCCTCCCGGCCCTGCTCCGAATGCGCCCTAGCCTCCACCCTTACTTCATTCCATAGGCAACCAACCACCCCAGCCACCTGCAGGGCCACATCTTTCTCCAGCTGGTCAGTGTGCTGTGTGAACACAAAACCTTGGGGTTTTATGTTCACACACTTGCCAGAGGTGTGTGATTTTTACATCATGGTACACAGTTTTTGGCTTGGGACTCCTGTATGGGTTGCCCTGAGAGGTGGTAGGAAAATACAGAGTTGAAGTGGGGTTTCCTTGTTCAGAGAGAACACAAACACCCACTCTGTGTGCACATAGCACGACACTTCCTTTTTTCAGTAACCTGCTTCTCCAGACTCTAGAGATTCCTTGAGGACTCCCCTGGCGGGCAGTGCCAATTGTCCACACCCTCCCAGGTGGGAGTCACAGGGGGTCTGGCAGAAGGGCTGCCAGTCCTTACCCTTCGTGAGCTGTGTGCTGCCCTGCTCTGGCTGTGGTCCTTCTCATCCTGCCGGTTCTGAGGCCTTTTTCTCCTCCCCAGTGGTGGTCCTGGTGGGGCTGTTTGTGATGGTCCTGATTGTCCTGCTGGGGGCCTCCGTGGTCTGCCTGATCCGGGTGGCACGGAGGAACCAGGAGCGCACCCTCCGCACCGTTTGGAGCTCTGGGGACGACAAGGAGCAGCTGGTGAAGAACACCTACGTCCTGTGAATGCCCTGCCAGCAAGAAGCCGCCCTTCCTCGGGTGTCCCTGTTGATGAAGAGAACCTGGGAAGGGAGGGGAGACAAGTGCGGAATGTGTGTGTGCTTTTTAAAGTAGAGTGATTGGGTTGTATTTGTGCGATCATTAGGGCTTCGGGTCTGTTTATTTCTCCAGAAGGTAAGAGGGCTGCTTCCTGGTCTCCCGCCTGGGTCTGCTTCAAAAACCCTCTCAGAGGTGGGTTCTGTCTCACGTTGCAAGTGGTCTGGCCCCAAACCAGAGTCGGCTGCTCTTCAGTTTAGTTCTTTGCCCCAGGTATTAGTTTTCTTTGCTTACCTTGAATCCTGTAGTGTCTTTTCCCATCACAGAAGTAATGTTTTAATAGTTTCTTTGTTTTTTGATTTGTGTGTGTGTGTTTTTTAAGTAAGCAGTAACAAATGTTTTTTTTTATTAGGCTTCTGAAAGGAAGAGAATAAAATGTACAAGCTTAATAAAAAGGGCCTTCCCTTAAATTTCAGCAAGTGTTTTTTTTCTTTATGGGACTGCTGATTTAAACTCTACCAAAATTAACACAGAATATTATGTAAGATGTCCCATTCTAGAAATGAACTCCTTAAAAAAAAATCTCATCTTTCAGATCTTTCTGAATGAAATGCATCTTGCATTGCAACTGAATGCTTATAAAATTTGACCAAACAGGGGCACCTGGGTGGCCCAGTCAGCTAAGCGTCTGACTTTGGCTCAGGTCATGATCTTATGGTTTGTGGGTTTGAGCCCTGCCTCAGGCTCTGTACTGACAGCTCAGAGCCTGGAGCCTGCTTGGGATTCTGTGTCTCCCTCTCTCTCTGCTCCTCCCCTGCTCACACTCACTCTCTCTCAAAAGTAAAATAAACATTTTTTAAAAATTTAAAAATTTGATCAAACACTTAGCCTTACCACCTGTGGTAATCTCTGATATTTCCTTATTCTGTTTCACTTGTGAAGGAGTGCCTGAGTGGCTCAGTTGGTTGAGCATCTGACTCCTGATCTCAGCTTAGGTCTTGATCTCAGGGTTGTGAGCTCAAGCCCTGAGTTGGGCTCCATCCTGGGGGTGAAGCCTACTTAAAAAAAAAAAAATTCTAGCCATACCCTACTGAATTGATTTGTTTTTAATAATTGTTTTTTTAAGTGTATTTATCTGTTTTGAGAGAGAGAGAGAGAGAGAACATGTGAGAGGGCGAGAAAGAGAATCCCAAGCAGGCTCTGCACTGTCAAAACAGAGCCCGATGTGGGGCTTGAACCCACAAACCGTGAGATCATGACCTGAGCCAAAGTCAAGAGGCAGACGCTTAACTGACTGAGCACCCCAGTGCCCCAATTTTTATTTTTTTATTTTTTAAATAATGAGCTACTATGAACTGTAATCCACACCTTGAGGGTACAGGAGGGTGGGAGTGAGGATGCATCCTATCCAGGGGAAGACAGACCTTCCTGAGATTGGAGTGGTTTTGACTCCAGTCACTTTGGCATCCATGGTTTTCATCTTTTCCTGTAGCTCTGCAACCTTCCTCAGGTCTCCCACGTGCCCCTGCAATGAAATGAAGACAGGGTACTGCCTGGCTGAATTTGGCTTCCAGACTTGGCCCCAGTTGTGCCTCCCTGTGAGTGTTCCCTTCCTGTCTCTAGACTCTGGAAGCCCTTCCTTCCTCCCCATCTTCCAAACATATAGTCCTGAGCATGGAGCAGCATCAGGGCGATCCATGGGGTCAGGCAGGCAGTCTGGGGCCTCTACCTATGGAGGTGACTCAAGGAGGTAAGGTGGGCCTCAGTCCGGGACTGGATAGAGGTGACAGTTTTGGAAGTTGCTTTGGTCCCCTTCCCTTCGCCCTTCCTAAAAATCCCCTCAGGCTAAAAAGTTCATATTCTGTGCGTTAGGGGACTTGCATCCCGTTGGGCTTAGAAATGTATTTAGAGGCAAGTTGGGCAAAAGCCTTCCTCATTTGTGGAAGACCTTGCTTGTTGGTTCTGGCCTCTCCCTGCCAAGCATTCTAGGCAGCTTGGCAGTCTAGCCTCGGAGATGATGGTGAGCAGCTGAAACCTGCCTGCCATGTCCCAGCTAAATTGGGACCCAGCTCTGGGAGAGCCTGTGGTCCAGGCAAAGAGGACCTTGAAACTGGGAAGAGACTCTCCGCCCACTGTTCCAGGTGTGCAGCAGCGAGCAGGCCGCTCAACTCCTCTGAACCTCCAGCTTCCTCACCTGTGCCGTGGGTGGGTGTGAGGGCCACATGAGATCACAGGTATTAGGTTGCCCAAAGTAAGTGCTCAGCAGGGGCGCCTCCTTCAGGGGGCTGGTGTCCACCTCTGCCTCCTCAGTAGCCAGCAGCTCTCCCCTACATCCCCTGCCACCCCATGCGCCACCCTCAAACCCACTCATGGCTTCCTGTGTGGGACCTTGAGTCCAATGATGCCTCTGGCTGAGCAGGGGACCTTTCCACCTACATAAGCAAGAGTTGTCTCTCCTTCATAACTGAGTCACGTGAAAGAAAAGAGTTGTTTTTGGATTTTAAAAGAAACTGTTGGGAGTCACTTTAAAGTAATTCTTCCGCAGTAGGAAGATCATCAAGTGAATTCTCTTTAACACCATCAAGACCAGTTGAGCTTTTGTAGGTTTTTCATACAGTGTACTCTTTATGTTTCTGACACAGAAGTTGTCACTCTGACTCACTTGTGCGGAAATGTGTCCCATGCGTCTCGTGGTTTGGGAGGCCCCCACGGCCCCACTTGCTCCCGGCTGATTGACTACATTGGACCTCTGGACCCCTCTTGGTCTGCCTGTGGTGTCTCACTATCGCACTGTTCCCGTGTGGTCAGTCAACTCCTGCCGGGCCACTGTGGCCCTTGAAACTAAACTGTGCCTGTTTTCGACTCTCTGGACCATCTACAGGCTAACAGTATTGGCTAACAATGTTTGTTGGAAAGGCTGCCCAGCAGTGGGCCAGTAGCCAAGGCATTCAGTGGTCATTTCACAGCCTTTGTCATCCTTGGGCTCCTAGTATCACTAAGAGGTGGAATGGATTTTTAAAAAATCAACTCAACAAAGACCTGTCACTGTCTCCTCCTGGTGTATACACTTTAGTAAGGCCATTTGTTCACTGACTGTAGCTGTCCCTAGAATGGGACCATTATTTCTAGGCCATCTCCTGGGTAAAGACCAAGTCAAAGGGGCTGGGAGCTACATAAACTGTTTTGAAAATTTGGGATTCTTTCCTCCTCACTGCTGCATATGGTGCATCTTTCCCCCCTAATGTCAAGCCCTCCTGATTGGTGCATCCTCTGGGGGGGGGGGGGGGTGGGCAGGCTGACCACAAGGGCCCTCAGAGATTGGAGTTAATTTTGAAGAGTCTGCTTGGATTCTCCCTGGGATGACTGGTCCTGCATCATGAAGACTGGGACCACTTACTTGGTCATTGAGTGCCCTGCATGCGAAATCTCCTGCAGTGGTCCATGTCGTTGCTGTAACTTTGTAAACATGCTACTAGTTCATTCTCATGTGACCTTTACAAACAAAAGGTCTAAGGTGTGAGTAGGTGATAGAAGAGGTGACGCTATCCCTACTGGGACATGGGGTGCCTGGGGGGCTCAGTCAGTTAAGCGTCCGTCTTCAGCTCAGGTCACGATCTCAGCTCATGACTTCAGTCCCTGTGTCAGGCTCTGCGATGACAGCTCAGAGCCGGGAACCTGCTTCTGATTCTGTGTCTCCTCCCTCTGCTCCTCCTCAGCTCGTGCTCTGTCTCTGTCTCTCTTTCACAAAAATAAACATTAAGAAGCAAATTTATACCTACTGGACAGGAAACCCTCAGGGACAGAACACCTTAGACCCTGATGGTAGGAGCTGCAACCAGTGCTCCGTCCTGGAGGCCCTGGCCTGCCAGTCACCTGGCCTGCTGAACCCTGCACCTGGCAGTGTGGCCTGTCCTGGGCGATTCTGCTGTGCCCGGTGCCATCAGCAGCAGCTCCTGAATGTGATCCCCACCCTGCACGTTTACAAATACACGGACCTGCACAGACTCGTTACACTCTGGCTGATAACAAAATCACACACTTCAGATGCCCAGGGAGCCGTGGCTTATGCCGTACATAGTGATTGAGGCTACAGTACTCCGTGGCACTGCCCATGTGCTGGTGTCCAAATCAGGTTTAGCCAATCCTGAACCAGAATCCGTGCCCTGTGCTCCAGTAATCCGTGTGTTGACATGTGGGAAAGAACGAGCCATAATGTCTCCCCATTGGGCACAAGGGTTGCTTTTGGGCCTTGTAATTGGTAATGACGCCAAAGAACCGAGGTCAGTCTGAAGTCCCTCGGGTGGATCCTAATGGATGATAAGATGAGTGTTGGACTCCATCCTGACGTAGGCCCTGCTGATTCACAGCTGGAGGCTCGACGACAGGCCGGCCTCCTATCAACAGGACTCACCGCTGCTTGGAGTCTTGTTGAGATTGCTTTAAATGCTGTGTGAGACAAACAGTGATTCGATCTTGGGTTCTGTTAGATGATTAATCAGGGTGGCATACTCGTGCGAAAATTCACCAGGAGCCAGGAGGGGTGGCTTGTCAGGAGAGGTGTGTCTCACGCAGCTACAAGGCTTCCTGGGCGTGCCAAGAATATGTGACCCTGCCAGCTGGTTACCTGGGCCACTTCTCAGGGTTGGGTTTGCAGGGAGTGCCTTTCGGGATGAGGTAATGGCTCCCTCTAGGACAAAGAGCAGGCTTGCTTGCTGCTTCCTGTGAAGCAGAAGGTTCCCCAAGCTCTGCTCTTGTAACGCAACTCATTGCCCACATCGGGCAAAGGACCCGACACAAGCTGATGCTTTAAGCTGCTTGCGGTAATAAAGCCTTTTGTCACTGACCCAGGAATCTCAAGGCTTCTGCCAGCATTTTGGAAACAGTTACAGGCTGACTTACTAGCTTGCAAATAGAGTGAAGTCAAATCCCAGACACAACAGTCAGCTGAGTGGTGGCCAAGCCTGGCTTTCCCTGGCTGGGCGGTCAGCCCCTTGGCACATCCCAAAGGGTGGCCCATCAAGATGTTCTGATCATTAGTTTTCCAGAATGTACAGGGCCAGTGCAGCACTTCTGTGGGAAAGTAAACAGTCTCTACATACTGTGTGCTTAAAGTCCTCCATCTCCTGGGATGTGGTTAAGTTCAAAGAAAATATTCCAGAACAGGGATTATGATGTTTATAGCACCAGGACACTCTGTTCATGTCAACTTCAGGGAAGAGATGAAAGCAGACCTTGCACAGCAGTTACTTTTCCAATGAGCAAGGTCAGTCCTCAGATGAGGAGCACAGGACCCCCACGGAGGACTGTATCCCAGCAGCCCACTCCCCCTTGGCTTCCCTGGCCACTAAAGTTGGCATCCAGCAACCTCTTCATAAATTGCAGTGATTAAATAAAAGCTTTAGGGCCTCCGTGACTCTCCAAAGAATGTCAGCTGGAGAAATGTTAGAGGAAGGGTAAGCTGATTTAGTAGTGAATGACCATATTGCAGGACAGTTGGGGACACAAGTCCCTTTTTCCTACAAAGAAGGGGTTGCTTGCACCCTCAGAACCAAGTCATTTTAGGCAGAAGTAATGTGGAAACACAGGAGGGCAGAGCTGTTAAGAGATCAGGGGCAGGCAGGGCCAGGGGAGACATAAGCTACTGTCCCCGCACCTGTTAGCATGGTACACAAATACTGAATGGAGGGATTATTTTCTCAGAAGCAGGACAATCTTTAGCCCTCACCTGTTTCTCATCAGGCATTTGTGTTCACCTTCCAGGCTTTAATCTGGTGTCCATTTGTCGATCTTCTGGGTTAAAGCAAGGGAGTAAGTGTATATTCACTGCCACCAGTAGGGAGTAGTGACAGGATCCCGCGTCTGTTTTCCCTCTCTTTCTTCCAGGAAAGTCCCCAGGTTTTACCTCGGTACATGGCTACCCAGCTAGGAGCTGGGAGATCATCATAGTCTCCCCTGCAGCTAGACATGACCATGTGTCTGACCTGGCAAGAGGGACATGTGCTATTTCCAAGTGAGGTCCTTAAAGGAGTTGGTGTGCCCTCCATTTGCCCTTCCCCTTCCCAACAACCCAGTGATGGAAGCCAGCTTCCCTGTATGTCCAAGGGCATCCCTGGAAGGATACAGGACAGAGGAAGGAGCCCGGGTCCCTGAGTGATTCTGTGGGAGAGAAAAGTGAAGCTATCTCGTTAACGCTTTCTGCTCTTTTCCACACCCTAACTACAATACAGTTAGTACAATACAGTCAGGAGTGAACAGAGGGGAACTTGGAGGATCAGGCCGTGCCCTTCCCCAGAGCCACTCACCCTCCCCACAATCTTAGCAAAGTAGTAAAAAGCCAGCCACTTCATCTTGTGTCTGGAAGGCCTCCCACTACTGCTCTGCAACCTACTAGCTCAGTGTCGTTGGGTGTAAAACCATCTTTTTGAGGTTCAACTGCCTCATATAGAACATGGGATCCTACTGCCAGTTTAATGAGTAATCTTAGGAGATTGTGTTTGTGAATAATACAAACTACCATTTATTGAGCATCTACTTACCTTGTGCCAGGCAAAACCATCACTTTCCGAGGGAAGTCTTCCACCATACAGAGGGCAGAACAGGCAGAGTGGTTGACTTAATTGTCCACAGAGCAAGAAGAGAGAGTGAGGACTCACCTGTAAGCAGACTGACCTCCACAACCCATGCTCATAGCCACTCTGCCTGCTTCATTAACCTGCCATCGCATTAGTGGAGTGCCTGGCATCAGGTAACCTCGCTAATTCACCAAATGACAGCACACACCCTTTCTGGGTGCTGAGCAAAGCAGACAAGGTCTCCAACCCACGTGGAATTTACGTTTTGCCTGGAGAAACATTTTTTCTCATATCCTGCATCTAATTGTGGGCAAAGCCACAATCATGATTCACCACCTCTTCTCACTCAAAGATCAAAGATCTTTGATGTACGAGTCCCCCCACTGTCCATCCCTCCTGACCTACATTTCCCCCTCCATTCTCACTGCCATTCTGAACTCCTTGCAGCTCTTCATCACACAGGTACATTCCTGCCTCAGGACCTTTGCACTTACCATTCCTGCTGCCTACAACACTTAATGTGCTTGCATTTGCTTACCTCCTCATCCAGATCTTTACTCAAAGCTTTCCCTGTTAACTCTTATCTGAAATCCAGCCTCTTCCCAACAGACCATATAGTTATTACCTAGCCCCCTTTTTAGCAGCATTTTTCTTCTTAGCACATATTACTTTTTAAAACGTAGCTTTATTGAGGTGTGAGTTACATAAAACTCACCCATTTCAAATGTGCACCTCAGTGGTTTTAAATAATTTTACCAAGTGGTGCAATTATCACCATCAGTCAGTTTTAGAACGTGTTTTCATCCCCACCCCAATAAGATCTCTCATGCTCAGTTACAAAGTCAGTCCCCGTTCTCCACGCAGCTAGCTCCCAGCAATGGCTAACCTGCCGTCTCAATAGCCCTTCTCGGAACACCTCCCATGAGTGACATCCTACAATACGTAGTCTCTTGTGTCTGGCACCTCTCACCTCACATGTTTTTGAGCTTCACGTGTGATGCGGTATATGTCAGTTCATTCCTTTTTATGGCTGAGTAACATCCCAGTATAAATACATTTTATGTCCATTTACCAGCTGATGGGACATCTTAGTTTCCATTTGTTTCTAACATTCTGTACATTTTACGGGGCGCCTGGGTGGCTCAGTCGGTTGGGCGTCTGACTTCGGCTCAGGTTATGATCTCACTGCTTGTGAGTTCGAGCCTTGTGTCAGGCTCTGTGCTGACAGCTCGGGGCCTGGAGCCTGCTTCCGATTCTGTGTCTCCCTCTCTCTGTCCCTCCCCTGCTCATGCTGTTCTCTCTCTCAAACATTAAAAAAAAAAAAATCAACATTCTGTACATTTTACTTTGTTTCCCCCACTGGAATGTCAATTCCATGAGGCTGGAATTTTTGGTTTTGTTACCTCTGTATCCCCAGCACTTGGACTGCGCCAGGCACATAGTAGGTACTCAACAGATACACGATGAAGGAACTGAGAATAAGGATAACTCCAGATAGAAGTAAGCAAGGACTATGCTGACCATCAAGCAGGGGAAAGAGGTTAAAGAGACGGGCAACGTGGAGCCGGCAGTGAGAGCAGGCCCCTCTGAGGAACCCACTCCGGAGCAGAGGCCGCAGTGCACAAGGCTGATCACCCCCCGTTCATCATCATCCCCGGGCCTCAGTCATCACTGCCACCTGGATGCCAGCCCTGACTGCCCGCTCCTGCAGGTATGGCAGCCCAGCTCCTGGTGGCAGGGCTGGGCCAGGGGGGGACCCGCAAGGACACAGCCTCACAGCAATGGGAGCAGATGGCTCAGGTCTCCCAGCTTCGCCCTCGGACCGACTGGCCAGGCCCGGCGCGAGGAGGGCAGACTGGATTCAGGGGCTGTCCCTTCCCCTGAGCGTTCACCAGGTGAGCCACAGGAACCAGGCAGAGCCTTGGCCGTGAGCCACACTGTCTGGGTGTGAATCCCACTTGTAGCCCATTCGTACTACAATGCTGTTCATCATCTTACTTCTATGTTTGGTCCCTCGGTTTTCTCATCTGTAAAACAGGGATAATAACAATACCCACCTTTTAACTGAACAAACCCAAACATTATTTTACAAGCACTTACTCTGTGCCAGGCACAGTCATAGGAAACTAATCTTTTTGATCCTTACTATAACCCCATATGGTAGCTGCCATTTACAGATGAGGAAACCGAGGCACAGGGAGGCAAAGCAACTTTCCTGAGCTCACACCACTACTAAGTGGTACAGTGGGGCTTCGAATCCAGCAGGTTTATTCCAAGTTCATGCTCTTCACCCCTTTGGACACTGCTGCTCACAGAGCCATCCATCCAGGGGTTGTTGAAAGTGACTTCATGAGTGTGAAACCTTTGGAACAGTGCCTGGCATGTGGTAAGTACACAGGGAGTGTTAGCATTATGACGGGACATAGGGCACGGGGAGGCACCCTCCCTCTCGTTCCTTCAAAAGCAGGCATCTGCTTTTGAAAAAAAGGCTTCCCTTTTGAGGGAAGCAGATGACAGTTCTAGCCCCCTCCCCAGAAGTCTACAGCTAGCTGCTCATACACTGCCCTCCCAAACCAATCCACACGGTCCCCCCTCACTTGCCAAGTCCACCAGGTGGGGTGGAAATACAACAATTAACTGAGGAAATCCCCATTTCCCACAGAGAAAAAGTTGAGTGGTCCTGGGGAGGGGCTGTGAGTCAAGGCTCAGGACTCTGAACAAGGCTGGGTGGGGCTCCGCAGAAGTCCTTGGGCAGGCAGCTCCCATGCTCCTCCCCACACCCCTCCCTCTGCCCTCCTGGCACTACAAAGGCCCTCCTGGCGCTCCCCACATACCTTCTCTCACCATGGAGTTCGACCTGGCTGCAGGTGCGCTCCTGGGAGGTGGGGAGTTTGAGGGGCAGGGGGCCAGATGGAAACCCAGAAACCTCCTCCAAGGGCGCATCTCCTTCGCCTGGCCCAGCCCACCCGACTTCTCTCTCCACAGCCCTGGACTCCACCTCCAAGAAGCCACAGGGGACAGCCCAGGTGGGAGACCACAAACACAGCACCCCCAAAGTTCAGGGCCCGTCAGAGGCCGGGGCGGCAGACAAACCGAAGGTAAGTCACCTCAGGACCAGGCACGCGCCTCCCGGTGTGAAGGTGGGGTGTTGCCTTTGAACCCAGGGTCCCGCGAGCCTTGGGGCTTCCAACCTGGGGGCGGGGTAAGGGGTCCTGGCCTCACTGTCCTGCCTCCAACTAGCATGGCCACGGTCACCGCAGCTCCTCAGACTCCAGCAGCAGCAGCAGCTCCGGCGACTCAGACGTGGAAGCAAAGGTAAGAGGCTTTCCCCGCTCCCACCGGCATTCCAGGTGAGGGCAGAGTCCCGGCCCACATGCCGGGCGATCGTTCCACCGGTGGAACCGTCTCTCTCCTCTCCCATCCCCACCGCCCTCGGCCCCACAGCCTCACGCTGCCGCGTCCGACAAGCACAAAAGCACAGCCGGCAAGGTCAAGAAGCCCAAGGTGAAAAAGCAGAAGAAGAAAGAAAAGGCGAAGAAAGAGGCTCCTCACTGACCCACCTGGGCGGGGGTCTCATTAAACCTTCTCTCGGCCGCACGGCCGCTTCCGGTCTCGAGGTGCTGTGGTGTGCCGGCCCCGCCCCGCCCGCCCGTCCCCCTGCCCCGGCCTGGCCTGCCCCCTGCCGGGCAGCCGCGCGCGCCGCCAAGGAGAGGCCGCCCACGCCGTGCCCATCACGGTTTATTGTTTCCTGAACAGCGGCCGCACTGCGGGGCGGCCTGTGCAGCTGGAGATCTCAGCACCTCGGCGAGGGGAGGGGGCGGGGTCTCGGGAGAGGGGCAGCGCCGGTGCCAGGGCGGGGGCGGGGCCCCCGGGGGCGACGGGCAGAGGGGAGGCGGGCGCGGCCGCCCGGAGCAGCAGCTGGAGGCGGGGGCCGGGTCGCCCTCACCGCACCAGGTGGAAGGTGAGCCAGTACATGAGCAGGGGCTGCGCCGCCGCCACGGCCATGGTCAGGTACATGCGCAGCTGGTTCCTGGCGCCGCGCACCGGGACCCCCTCGGCCGCTGCCTCCGCCAGGATCTTCAGCCGCAGCGTCCGGATCTGGGGCGGGAGGGGGTTCACCCTGAGTCGTCGGCCAGGGCGGGGCGCCTGGGTGTACTTCCAAGCCCTGCCTCTCTTCCTCCACGGGGGTGGCTGGGCTCAAGTTTCTGCTCGTGGGGAGCCCGGGTTCCCCCCAAACCTCCAAACAGATGGCGAGGACTTCCTCCTACCCAAACCTTGTGAGAAAACGTGAGGGTTCCAAACTCCAACGGCAGGAGAGTCCCCTGAGTGCGATGGGGACTTCGTGGGGCACACCCTGCCTGAAGAGGTGGCTGGGCTCAGCCACGGCTGCTGCCACCGGCTTATGTTGGCCCGAGGACAATTTTTCAACACAAGCCAGGATGCTTTTTTTTTTTTTTTTTTAAACTTTTAAATAATGACATCTAAGTCAAAGTTTATCTGAGGGTCAGACTTGGTCAGTTTTTGCCCTCTGCTCCTCACATATGCTCACACTGCATCCTCCCAGTACCCTGAGATGCAATTATTCCCCTTTTTGCAAAAGGGGAAACAAGGTTAAAGAGGGGAAGTGATTTGCCTGGGACCCAGAGAAGCTACTGCCAGGGGTACTGAAACTTTTTTCATCCAAACAGACGTTGTGGCAGGAAAGCCCACCATGAAAGGAGTGTGGAGTGAGGGCAAGAGCCCACTTTAACAGCCCAGCGGGGCTCCTTCTCTTCCTTCAGGCCCAGCTTGGACACCCCCTCTTCCAGGAAGCTCTCCTGACTCCCAGGCTCGGGTAGCCACTCCAAGGCTGCTCAGTGCAGCAATGTGCCTCTTGTATCAATTCCCAACCTGACATCCTCTGCTTGGATGCCTCCAGGGGATCCCAACTCTGAGGGCTTGTGCCCTCAAGCCTCATCCTCCCCTGAACCCCAGCTCACCATGAACACAAAGATAGACACGCAGCACCAGCCCAGCACCAGGTAGTAGCCAATCTTCCCAAAGAGCAGGCCCATAAGGACCCCGCCAATCATCCTGGGAGGAGAGGGGAAGGCTGGTCTGAGGGAGAGGGCTCAGGGCTGGGGCTGGCAAGGGGGAAGGGGGAGGGGTACTTACCCAACATATTTGTAGCCCAAGAAGGCCACCAGATCGATAGTGGTGAGGTCGGTGTTGACAGTGACCAGGTAGAGACTGAGCAGGATGGCCAGCACCTCCAATGTCAGCCAGGCCAGCGCAGAGCTCGCCTGCAGCCCCAGGAGGTCTGGGGAGAACCTGCCGGCACCAAGCTCTGTCACTTGGCTGACCGGCTCCCACCCTCCCAGAGGATCCACCTGCAGACAGCCTGTGTTGGGTGGGTCTAGAGACTCAACAGTGACCAAGATGGATCTGGACCCTGCCCGCATGGAAATGTCATTCCAGGGAAGGCTGACCTGTCCTCAGTGACAGCCCAGAGAAGCGAGGGCTGGGATGAGGGAAGCACAGGGCAGGGGAGTTGCTGGACCCAGGTGGGAGAAAGTATCAGAGAAGGCTTCCCAGAGGAGAGGATACCTGAGCTGAGGCCTGAAGGAATAAGCAGCTGACTGGGGAAGAAGGGCCATGGTCTCTGCCATATCCCCAGTGCCTCAACAATTAATGGATTCTAATGACAATTGTTTTTGATGCCACAAAAGAAATGAACTGGGGCCTATGAGCAAGAGGTGGGGGCTTGGCCCAGGCTGGGGGATGGAAAGTCTTCCCCGAGTAAGTGCCATCAGAGTGGAGACGTAGCAAGTGAGCAGGTGCTGAGCAGGTGACGCAGGGAAGTAACATACTCCTGAGTAAAGGCCCCGGAGAGGCAGCACCAGGCCCTCTGGAGGATGGAAAGAGGCCCAGAGTGGCACAGCAGAACGAGGAGGGGCAGAGCGAGGCTGTGTGGAGGCCGTGGAGTGCCAGACTAAGGGGCCAGGGCTTGATCTGGGGAGGGGAGAGCTACGGGCAGCTTCTGAGCAGGGTGGGACTTGGCCAGGCCCGCATCCCAACAACACCTTTAGCCGTTGCCGAGGGGATGTGGGCAGGGCAAGCTGGTTAGGAGGCAGTGAGGACAAGCGTGATCTGGTGATGGAGGCTAAGGAGGAGGATGGAGTTAGAGTCGCCCACTACAGGTGTGGTGATAGGCTACACATGGGTGGAAAGCGAGGGAGGAGGGCAGGCTGACTCTGAGGGCGACACCAAGGGCCCTGTGCCAGGCTGACTGGGAGCACGGTGGGGCTGCCCTGAGAGAGGAGATCCAAGACACCTTCCTGATTGCCCCTCAGCCCCCCAGCCCTCACCCCGCTCTGCCTACTCCAGGCCTCCCTTACCTATCCTGGGTCCCCAGCGCCAGGCCAGCCACCAAGACATAGGTGATGAAAGCCATAGCTGTGGGAGGCAGACACACAGACACAGGTCAGAGGAAGACGGACCATCCTGGGCCACTAGGCACCTAAACCTCTGCCCTGGACGTGCCCACCCAGAGGGAGGAGGGTGCCGGGCGGTGACGGGAAGGGTGAAACCTGGAATGTAGAGGTCAGGAGCATTGACGTCAAAGCGGGGGGCGACTGGTGTGTCCTGCTGGTACTGTACTTCCCAGTCCTGTGGGGAGAGTGGGGGGAGCAGCAGGACCCCCAGAGCTGGGCTCCTGCCGCACGGCCTCCAGACCCTCCCTTGAGGCAAACCCACCCAGCCTGCCCCTCCCTCACACCGGCCGGCCTCTGACTCACCCTCTACCCTCCACCCCCACCCGGAGGCCCTCCCTCCTCAGGCCGTGTTCCCCTCGGTGGAGGCAGTGCTGACCTGGTGCAGGTAGGGGAAGAAGAGCAGGCCTAGCTTCTTGCCCACGTACATGGTGTCCACGGCAAAGTAATACTTGAGCTTGGTGACGGGGATGAAGCGGTCAATCTGGGGGGAGGGAGAGCCCAAGCCTGAAGCCCCGGCCTCATGGCCCCCGCCTTCCCCCGATGCCCACCAGCCCAGAACTCACGTTCTTATCCACCAGCTCCTTGCCCTGTGCGGCCAGGCTGCTCCCGTAGGCCATGGCCATGTTGGACACAGGATCGGCCAGGAAGGCCTCCTGGGGCGATGCAGAGGCTGGTACGTAGCCCAGGCCTCCAGGTGCCCGCTGGGCCCCATAGCCCCGGCTCTGGGCTGAACTTGTGTCATCGAAAAGCTGGTGGGGGTCAGCCATGCCCGGCTGGGACACCGGGATCCTCCGCTTTGACGCTGCAGGGGAAGAGTGGGGAGCCTCACTCATTCTGCAGGTGCTCTCCTCTCGCGGCAGTGAGGCGCTGGTTTTGGTGTCAGATGGGCCACCCAGTCAAGTGCAGGCAGGCTCTGTCTGCCCGTCATGTGTCCATCCAAATAACAGTGACGATACGCTGATGGCTACTATGTACTTGGCCTACTGTGTACAGAATCCTGTACCAAGCCTCTTACCAACAAGGTCTCTGTGTCTCCCTTCATGCCCTCCTTCACTTGTTCGCTCCAGCCACACGGGCTTCAATGTTCACCGGAAACGCCAGGCCCGCTTCCACCTCACGGCCTCTGCTCCGGCCATTCCTCTGCCTGGATGCTTCCCCCCTCCCCTCCGCCAGGTCTTGGCTCTGTGGTGCCTTCCCACCCGACCATCCTGTCTACAACCGCATGTCCCTTGGCAGCAGGGACATCCCCTGCCGCCCACCCCCTTCCCTGCTTCACTTACATCGAGAACTCAGCGCCGGCTGACATATTAGCTGTTTTATTTTGTTCACTGTCTCCCCACTAAAATGTGTGCCTCCAAGGGGCGGAGCTTCGTCTTGTTCATGCATGAACCCCTCGCCCCTAACACAGGGCTAGGGAGGTGCCTGACAAAACCCTGCGAAGTAAGAGGCTATCTCCACGTCACAGATGTGGTAACCGAGGCTCAGCCAGGGGAAGTGACTTGTGCAAAGGGCCACACTGAGTGAGTGACAGAGCAAGAGTCTAGCCCAGGCGGGCCTGATAGCTAGGACAGTAACTGAACCACGCACCAGCACTCAGCACATACCAGGCTGTGTGCTCAGCACTGCGGATGAATTCATTCAGTCCTCACGGCAGCCCCACTTTGTGCCAGTGCTATCACTGTCCCCATTTGACAGACAGGAAAAGCGAGCCCCAGAGAAGTTCAGGCCCTTGGCCAAAGTCACTCAGACGGTATGAAGCAGAACCGGGTGTCAGGTCTGGAAAAAGTCCCTCTGGCTTCCTGTGGGGAACAGACTGGGGTAGGAGGCAGGAAGAGGGGAGGAGGGAGAGGTATGGGAGCAGGATGGGAATCGGGATGG
Source organism: Prionailurus bengalensis (assembly GCF_016509475.1). Lineage (NCBI taxonomy): Eukaryota > Metazoa > Chordata > Mammalia > Carnivora > Felidae > Prionailurus > Prionailurus bengalensis. The sequence goes on along the minus strand of NC_057352.1, from coordinate 15,933,406 downwards.
AGGGGTGGGACAGTGATGGGGAGGGGGATGGGCTGCTTCTGGCCAGATTCTGGAGGGGGTAGGGATGGGGCCTGCTGGAGGTGGGCTTAGTTAGGGTAGGGTAAAGAAGAGGGAAGAGAAGGGGAATATGGAGAGGGCGGATTTGAACCCAGCACTCTGGCTCTGGGGCCCCAGCTCCTCAACCGCAAGCAATGCCACCAACAGCAGATACTTACGGAGCTCCCCCTATGTGCCGGGCGCCCTTGTGGGCACAGGGAAAGGGTAAGAGGGTTACAATGGGATGGGGGAGAGGAATCCAATAATCTGTGTCCTGGCTTTGCACCTCAGTTCTCTCTTCTGTAGAACAGAGTCAATGGCCCAAGGCCAAGGGACACTTATAGACTCCTCAGCTCCTGGCCTGGCACATAAAAAGTGTCAGTTCCTGTCACCTGTTATGGATTACTAGTCCCTCAACTCTTCCTCTCAGTTATCTGCAGCCTGAAAACAGACCCAGGTGTGCTCAATCCCACAGCAAGCAGCACTGGCCTGGCCCCTCATCCCCAAGGCCCACTCTCCTTTCCCCTCTCCCACTTCTGAAAGTTTTGGTGCAAGCCCTTCTTCCCTCCCCATCACTCCCCAAGCCCTTGATGTTTGGGGTTCTGGCCCCACTAGCCTCCTAAACACCCCTCTGCACTGCCGGGCCAAGACTGTTAGCCACTGTCATCCGACCCAGGCCCTCGGAAGCATTCGATGCCACTATCCCAAATGCCAATCTCCAACTCTCTGCTCCCTTGGTTTCTGAGACACTGTACCTAACTCCTTCTCTTTCCTGAGCCCCACAAACACCTCCTGAGCACCCCTATGTCTTAGGCTCTGCTGCAGGCATGGTGGATATAGCAATGATCAAAAAGACAAAAACTCCTGGGGCACCTGGGTAGCGCAGCCGGATAAGCGTCTGACTCTTGGTTTTGGCTCAGGTCATGATCTCACAGTTCGCGGGTTTGGGCCCCACTCTGGACTCTGTGCTGACAGCGCAGAGCCTGCTAGGGATTCTTTCTCTCTCTGCCCCTCCCGCACTCTGTCTCTCAAAATAAATAAACTTAAAAAATTAATCAAAACGACAAAAACTCCTGCATTTGCGGAGCTGACGGTCTCGGGATGGGTCCCTCTCCAGCCTCGGCTTATTTTCAGCTCTCTGAAACATGCGGCCACGTTTTCCACCCTTCTGGCTTTGCCTCTCACCTAGAGCAACCCCACCCACCCACGTGTGCCTTGGGCCCTGGGCTCTGTCTCCAGTTGCCACTTCTCTCCTGGCTCCACTTCCATGTGTGGCCAGTTCCTGACCATGCCCTCTGGCTGCCCCTGGGGCCTCACGTCAGTGTCCAAGCCCCTGCCTCCCCTTCTTTCTGACATGCAACCGACTAGTTGCTGGTTCTCGCCCACTGTGGCTCGGTGCTTATCCTCCCTTTTCAGACCTTGTCATCTTGAGCCTGACTTAGATGTCCTCCTACCAGGTCCCCCTGCCTATTCTTGCCCCACCAACCTTCTCTCCGTCAGCAGCCAGATTTTAAACGCGCAAGAATATTTCATGTCCGCTGCCGAAGATCAGTCCCCACTGTGCTGAGAATAAAAGCCACACGCATGACCCAGCTACGCCAACCACCCTGGTTTGCTACCTCTCCTGGGGCTCACAGTGCCCAGTCGCTCTGGCCTCTCGGGCCCTGACTCTGCCAAGCTCCTGGCCCACACAGACTTTTGAACATGCACGGCTATCCCTTTGGAACATCTGCCCACGATTAACACCTGTCAAAAGAGCACTCAGGCCTCAGCTCAAGTGTTTCCTTTGCAGAGACCTTCCTCACTCCTCAGTAGAAAGCACCAGCCTCACCTTGTTCTCATAATATCCAGCGTTCTTTTTTCCCTTCTGAGCATTTACCACATCTGCTAACTATATATACATTTGTCCACTTGTTTACTGGGTGCAAGCTTCCAACGCTTTTCCTTCCCACCACAAACCCCCTTCTCCGGTCGAATTCCTCACAAGACATACCTCTTTCAGGAGGCATCACTGACACGCCCAGCGTGGGTCACACGCCTTACGCGGACTACCACAATCCCTCCATCCCGGCCCTGACCCCTCTGCCTGTGCTTCTCCCATCAGGTTACCATCACTCTAAACTGCCGCTGTCTTCTGCTTTCTACTGGTAGTGCATGAGGACAGGAACCAAGGCTGTCTGAGCACTGCCGTGGCCCCGGCAACACCCACCACAGAGCCAGCCAGGCACCTTATCATTATGGTTGAAGACAGGAATGAGCACATGGTGCCTCTGAACCCCCATCACATCCTGGATTATTCCCTTCACAGCCCTAAGTACTCCCCAGATTTTCTTGCTGACTTGCTTGTTCCGAGTTTAGTGTCTGCCTCACCACTAAACTCTGAGTTGTAAGTTAACAAGGACTAGTGCTATGCTAGTTACTACCAGGTACCCAAATTCCAGCAAAGGGCCTGGCACAAGGGGAGCTGAGGCAGGACATGCTGAAAGAATAAATGAGATGTACGCACAGTCACGGAGATGAAGAAGAACTTAAAGAGAGATACAAATTAAGAAAAACGGGAAGAGGGGGTGAACAGTCTAAGATATATAGGTTCAAATCTTATGTGAGAAGTAAACATGGCCCTCTGAGCTCACGAAGGGCTTGAACGCTGTCCTACGGAGCGTGGGCGACAGCCGGAGGCCACGGAAGGGTGGGGAGAAGGCAGCTCGCTAACTGCAAATGAATGAAAGTCGTCTTTTCCTGCACACCACACATTATCCCGCCCAAAGTTTTCTTCCAAAGGAATTTCCTAAAGAAAAGAAGAATCGACCCCAACGCGCCCCCTACCCGGACCTGGCATCTTAGCGCTGTGCACACCCTGAAGCTCTAGATCCCTGACCCCGTGACCTCCGACCTGCAGCGACCTCGCCAACTGCCGCGGCAGCCCCGCCACGCCCCCCGCCAGCCCGCCCGATCTCCTCGACCGGCCACGTACGCCACTTACGCTGCCGGGGCGTCCCCGCCGCCGCCAAGCCCGCCGGGTGCATCCTTCACCGCCGCAGCCGCTGCCGCCGCCGCCACCGCCCCAGCCGCTGTTCGAAATGTGCCCGCCCGGCTCCCGTAGCCACGCCCCAGCGACGGCGCGACAGCCAATAGGCATAACGATCGCATAGAGGCCACGCCCCTCGTGGAGGCCTGGACCAGTTGGCAGCGGGCAAGAGGCGGGGAGCGGAGACCCGTGGTGTAAGGCGAGAGTCAGCACTAAGACGGGTAGGTGGGCGGAGCCGAGGACAATCCAGGAGTAGGCGGTCTCGCGCATGACGAGAAATGTAGGTATCGGGAGAGGAGACTTCTGGGAAATGGAGTTCTCTATATAGACGGACGCTCAATTTGGATCACAGAGAGCACTGGAGAGCCAGAAAAGGGTGTGGAGTAGGAGAGGAGAGATCCATTTGTGTTCTCGAGGGCCTAAGAGGAGTTATGCAGACTCTTACGCTTGTACAATTAAAATTACAATTTTAATTTTCTATTAAAGTGAATACATAGAGTGAGAAGAGGACACCCAATAAGTCAGGTAGGAAGAACCAGGGGTCTTTCTTTGGAGGCATCTTTAGACATTTACCCAGAGATTCATAAAAATGCTCTTGAGTTGTGACCTGGCTTCCCCTGTCTGCCAAAACCACTCTGCAACCTCCAGCAACACATCACACACACCCGCCAGTGAGGAGCCTTAAAAGTTAGGTTTCCTCAGTCTTCTCTCTGTCCCTCAGTCTCCCCCTTTTCTGTCCCTCGGTCTCCTCCACTTATCTCAGGCAAAAATAATGGTAGAAGTGACTTCTGGGCAGTGATAGCACTCCAGAAGGATGTCAGCAAGCGTCCCTGTTACTGTGGCTTTCCCTTTCCTCCTCTGAGATCTTGTCTTTTCTAGGAAACTTGAGGACTGTTTCTGGTTTCTCAGTTATGAGTCCTGGCTCATTCGCGGTCCTTTTACATGAGTGAGGCTCCCCCATTCCCCTTCTGCACCTCTGGCGTAGCATCTATCCCTCTGGCTCCACTACCATTTCTTCACCTTCAGTTCTCCCTTCTAAGTTCTTCCGTGACTATTTTGTAATGTTCACAGCATTTTATTAATAAAGCAAGTGTTTTGGCTTCCCGTTGGCCTCATATTTACCCCTTACCAGTTTTGGGATTAGTCCATTTTTAAGCCTAAATATTCTCATCTGTTTAATGGGCATAATATAGGAGAGGATGAGGATTCAGTACAAGCCCACTGTGTACACAGGACCCGGCATATTGTAAGTCTTTGATCACTGGCAGCTACAGTTACTGGTTTTATTATCAAGTGTCTCTTCCTGTGGGTTGTCAGCCTCAAGTTGGGCTCTGCCCCTAGAACTGCCACAGTTTCATAAATAGAACCAGCTAGGGTGTGTCTGAGCTGGGCGCTAAGCCCCACTCCTCTGCCATTCTGATGTGGTGGGGATCCTGGCTGCCCTCCAAAGGCCTGAAGGGAGAGTGCTGAGTTACAGCTGGAGGGGGATGTGAGGAACAAACAGGGAACGGGGAAGGAAAATTTTCCCCTTAAACAGAGGTGTGATTCTGGTTCTGCCAGAGACCCCCGCTCACTCATATTCACTTTTTTTTTTTTTTTTAAATAGGCTCCACACCCAGCACAGAGCCCAACACGGGCTCTGAGACACACAACCCTGAGATCAAGACCTGAACTGACATCAAGAGTTGGATACCCAATTGAATGAGCCACCCAGGTGCCCCTAACTTTTTTTTTTTAACCAAATTACCTTTAATGTCTCAGCTCAGATATCCCCTTCCTCGGGTAGTTTTCTTGACCTCCCCAAACTGGATCAGGTTACCTCTTTGGGTTCCTGTGGGCTCCACAGTCCTTTAGGCTTCCCCCATCCCAGCTCCAGTTACTCTCCTGTGCTTCCCTGATCACACACCTGACCCTCTGGGCTGTGGCTCTGTTGAAGCAGCAACAGGGGCTGAGAGCTGAGAGCCCCCTGAGGGCAACGTCTAGAACTTGAGGACAAGGTCTAGAACTGTCTTGGTCGCTGCTGTATTCCCAGCAACACTCACCAAAGGGTCAGGCACAAAGTAGGCGCTGAGCAAAGATTTGAGCTAAGGCACCCCACTCTGTCCATGGGGGCACAGACGACGCCTGCCTCTGTGGTGTCCCTCATTATACAAGCGTCCCCTCCGGGTGGACGCAACCAGAGCACGACGTGGCGAATGGAGTAAGGACTGGATTTCAGTTTGTCCTCTTGTCCCCTCAACCACGAGCCTGGATGCAGTGCGCGATCTTTGCCGCCCGGCGCGATGGCCCTGAGGAGTTGGGGAGCAACTTCTCGGTCTGCGAGAGGAAAAAAGTTAGGCTTTTCTCTAACATAGGGAGCCGCGACTCCTGGGCGGAAGAGAGGGAAGGAATGGAGGGAATGGAGGAACCCCCCCGCCCCCTCCGCCCTTCCCGTCCCGCTGGACTCCTGGGTCCGGGAACGCGCGGCTCCGCCCTCACACCTGGCGCTGGGGCGTGCCTCAGTTTACCGGAGGCGGGGCGTTCCTCCACCCCCGCCCCCCTCCTTTTCCCTCTTCCTCTTCGGGGCGCTAGCAGCCGCGCCTCGAGCACTGCCGGAACTGAAGCTGGGCTCCTGGCGGCCCGGAGGAGGGGGCCACGTCAGCGGGGCGGCGGGGGCCGTGCGAGCGCCGGTCGCGGCGGGCGCCATGCGGCGGGGCGCACTCCTGGCCGGCGCCCTGGCGGCCTACGCCGTGTACCTAGTGCTGGGCGCGCTGCTGGTGTCGTGGCTGGAGCGGCCGCACGAAGCTCGCCTCCGGGCCGAGCTGGAGACGCTGCGCGCGGAGCTGCTGCGGCGCAGCCCGTGTGTGGCCGCTCCCGCCCTGGACGCCTTCGTGGAGAGGGTGCTGGCGGCCGGACGGCTGGGACGCGCCGCTCTCGCCAACGCTTCGGGGCCCGCCAACAACTCCGACCCCGCTTGGGACTTTGCCTCCGCTCTCTTCTTCGCCAGCACGCTGGTCACCACCGTGGGTACGTGAGCGCCGCCCCACCTGGGGACCCGGGAGTCATCACGAAATACTCTTACCCCAGCGGATCACTCGCAGTCCGCTCTGGAACTAGAATCCCCTGGAAATCCCCCCCCCCCCCCAACGAGGATCCAGGACCCACACCGGTGGGATCTGCCTCCCTTGGGAAGCCCCCATCCAAGCCCTTCCTCCCAGCAGGAAACCTCCCCCGTCCCAGTTCCCTCCTGGACTAGGGCTGCCCTCAGAGTGAGTACCTTCCAGGGAGCATCTGGGACCCCATTCCTCTGCCCGAAACCCCTTGGAGCTCCATCCGTCCAGTCCCCTCTGGGCCTAGCACTACTTTCAGAGACCGTCCACCTGAGACCCTCTCCCCCTCTGGACCCGGACCTCAACCACACAAGGACCTCTGCCCTTCTCTCTGGGCTCAGACAGCCATTCCCTCCAACACTATCTCCTGAGTCTCCAGATAGGTCCTTCGGGGATGCCCTTTGGGAAATCTTACCCCAGCCCCCTCCTGACCCTGGTGCCCCAGCGAAGACCCTGAATCTCCACACCCTCTCAGGGCACCATCGCTACAGACTTTACTTCCAGTACAGACCCCTCAACAAGGACCAGGGCCCCGGGTCAGTGATTTCCAACCCTTCTGGACCTAGACCAGTCCCCAGCAAGGGCCCCCATCCTCCTCCAGACCAAGGACCACCCTCATCCTCATATTATCCATACTCCCTAGCAGGCAGCCCTGACTGCAGACACAGGACCCCTCCATCTTGACCTCTCCCCTGTACTGGGAGCCTCCAAGGCAGGGTTTTCCTCCCAGAAGGGCCACCCCCATTCCCTCTGTACCTGGGACTTCCAATTCAGCAGCTCCCAACTGTGGATGTATGAGAGGGACCCGTCATGGTGGGAGCTAGAGCACCTCCAGGAAGGGCCAGTGACCTTCCAACCAGAAGCTGGTCAGCCAGGACTTCTACCTCTCCAGTCCCAAAACCAGCTCCAGCAAAACTTCTAGCACTTTCCAAACTAGAGACTTTCCATAGGAGCCTCTTTGAACACCAGAACCCCTAGATGAGACTCTCACCACTCTCTGGACCCTTGTACCCCTCAGTAAGAGCCCCAGAGCCACCTGGACCTTCTCCCAAGGACCCCAGTGCCCTCTGCCCACACTGTCTTTGAGAGCTGCATCCTGCTTCACACACCCCCCTCCACAGGAGGCCAGCTGAGGGACTGTGCTCTCCATACCTGCTACCCCTGTCCTGAGACTCCCCTGCCCACCCTGGATTGCCTAAGAATGGGAATCTTCTGGAGATCTGACACCCCTCCAGTCTTCTCCAGACCCACAAATGGGACCTCCATCTCCACCCCAACACTGCCCCAGCCTGCTTTGGGCCTGAAATTCTCCCTTCTATCAAGGATGCTCCAAGGCCTCAGCACCCTGGAACCCTCCCCAATATCCACTCATGACCATTACTGCTTTCCACCCTTCACACTCTCCGCCAGGACCTGGGACACCCGTCCCCTCCCATCATCCCTTTAGCACTGTCAACCTGCATCAGGTCCCCTCAAGCATCCTTGGGCTCAGAAGCCCCCTTGCCTGATGACTCCTGTCCTGGTCCCATTTGTGATTCACAAGATGTCCCCACTGGTGCCTGTCCCCTCTTTCCTCTGAACTCAGGATGCCAGCCCAAAACAGGATCCATTTCAAAAATTTTTTTTTTCAACGTTTATTTATTTTTGGGACAGAGAGAGACAGAGCATGAACGGGGGAGGGGCAGAGAGAGAGAGGGAGACACAGAATCGGAAACAGGCTCCAGGCTCTGAGCCATCAGCCCAGAGCCTGACGCGGGGCTCGAATTCCCGGACTGCGAGATCGTGACCTGGCTGAAGTCGGACGCTTAACCGACTGCGCCACCCAGGCGCCCCTACAGGATCCATTTCAAACCAGGGCACTGGGGCTCCCCAGATCCCCTTCTCAGAACACCACCGCCCCCCCTGCCTCCACCAGATGGAACCGACCTCCTCCCCCCCAGCCCTACCCTGAAAGTCCCTTCTTGCTTCCTGCCCAGACCTGGGAAATTCCTTTGTTGTCAGGTTCTGCGGGTCCTCCCCCCTGCCCTTACCTAGCCCCCAAACTTCCTCTTTGTCTCTGCAGGGGATTTGGACTGGGGGAGGAGACTGCGACAGGCCCAGACTCTTAACTCCCCTTCCTGCCGGAAGTAGCAGGTGGCCTAACCTTTGGTGCCACCCATTGTGTGGTGCCCATTGTGTGGACCAGCAAGCCAGGACCACAGACAGCAGAGCCAGGATGCTTCTCCCAGACTCTCTTCTACCAAGCTGGCCGGGCCGGCCCGACCTGCTTCTGGGCTTCACTGGTCACATCAGTGTCTCCCTTTGCCTCCTCCCAGATCCTGGCTTCTGACAAGTCGCCCCAGGCAGGACAGGTGCAGAAGCCAAACTCAAGGCAGGCACATGCTGGCTTCGGTTCCCACTCAGCTGCTGCTCCTCTGGGCCTCAGTGTCCCCCCTCATCTCTTGAATGGAGATCATCGATCACACTCCCCACCTCACAGTAGTAGTGAAATCCATAGAGTACTTAGCACACACGGGCTTTAACTAGGTCAGTGCAGCAGCCTTGTGGGGCAGGTGCCATTTGCGGCAGTAGAAACTGCAGTAGAAACTTTTTCAGCAGTAGAAACTGAAGCCCAGAGAGGTTGGATGATTTACCCAAGACCACACAGCTAGGAAGGCGTAGAGAGATGTGAACTGAGGCCATGAGGCCTCAGAGCCCCATGCTTTTAACCAGTACACCATGCTAGGTTTCGTAGGCTTGCGTGAAGAAGGGTGATATTCCTGTGTATTGTGAAAGAAAAGTTTATTCTTTTTTTTTTTTTTTAAGTTTATTTATTTATTTATTTTGAGAGAGCACGAGTGGTGGAGGGGCAGAGAGAGAGGGGTCAGAGGATCAGAAGCAGGCTCCGTGCTGACAGCAGAGAGCCCCGTGTGGGGCTTGAACTCAGGAACCATGAGATCATGACCTGAGCCGAAGGCAGATGCTTAACCTTAATTGACTGAGCCTCCCAGGTGCCCCCAAAAGTTTATTCTGATACTTGTTAAAAATGGTAAGTTACTGGGGCCCCTGGATGGCTCGGTCGGTTAAGTGTCCAACTCTTGATTTCGTCTCAGGTCATGATCACAGCTCAGGTCATGATCTCACGGTTTGTGAGATCAAGCCCCATGTCGGGCTCCACACTGAGCAGAACTTGCTTGGGATTCCCTGTCTCCCCCTCTCTCTCTGCCCCTCCCCCACTTGCTGTCTCTCAAAAATAAACATTTTTAAAAAATGGTAAGTTATTGCAATAGGGGAGTGAGACTGACCTCAATTCTGAATATAGCAGAGACAGCTGGAGATTTAGAGCCAAGAGTGGAGTGAGGGGTCAGTGGATAGAAAAGTTACCAAGAGGCGACACAAGGGGAGGGGGATTCTTAGTAAACTGGCTTAGGATCTCTGCTAAAACCGGGCCCAGTCAAGAAGAGAGCTCAGAGGAACCTGGCTGCCGTTTGGTCAAGGAGGGAGTCCTTGCGGTGCTGGTAATACCTGAGGTTTACTGAGCCTTGGCTGTCATTGTCATTGTTGGTGAAGCCAGGAGGCCTGGATTTATCTAGAGAGGTAAAAACCACAGCGTCTCTGGTTTTGCCTTAGGCCAGCGTCTTTGGAGGAAGACCTGGGGCCTGGAATCCATCCAGGCAGGCTTGCTGCGGTTGAGGCCAGGCCGGGGTGGAAGAGTCAGCCCACCCGGAACTGGGAACTGGGAACGGGAGAGAGGAAGTGAGCGTTACAGTCATGCTAACTCTTTCCGTGCCCTTGCTAAGTGCTATGCCCAGTTCCAGCCTGGAGGGATTATTGCAACTGTGCTTGAGGAAAGGGATTGTTTTGAGCCCATTTTGCGCTACTCGGAGCAAACTGAAGCTCTGAGGGAAGAAACTCCTTGGCCAAGGTCACACAGGGAATAAATGGCAAAGCGCTGAGTTGGACTCTGCTCTGTGAGGTAGTCAGTTTGAGGCTCACAGCCTCCATTCTATGCTAACTCCATGATGTCTCTGTTTATGAGGTTTTTGTGTCATTAGCAAACCTGTCATTTCAGCTGGGCCACTGGAGTTTCTCCATGCAAATCCTTGTAATTAATGAAGGTTGGAGCCATATGTGAGGTGATAAACCTCACATAACAGTTGCTTAAAAAGATGAATGTTTGTTTCTGGCTCATATTCAAGGTTGTCGGTCCAAGACTGGAACGGTGCTGCATCATTAGAGACCCTTGTGCTCCTCTGTGTAGTTTCCATTCACAAGGTCACCTCATGGTCCAAGATGGCTGCTCAACCCCAGCCTTCATGTCTATGTCCCAGCCAACAGGAGGAGGGAGGAAAGAAAGGGGATAGGCATTCTCCGCTTTTAAAGGACACTTGTTTTTAAGTTTATTTATTTTGAGTGAGAGAGAGAGAAAGGAGGGGTAAAGAGAGAAGGAGAGAGAGAATCCCAAGCAGGCTCTGCACTGTCAGTGAAGTGCCCGACGTAGGGCTCGAACTCACCGACCACAAGATCACGACCTGAGCCGGAATTAAGAGTCAGACGCTTAACCGATTGAGCCACCCAGGCGCTTGAGGACACTTCCTAGAAGTTGCTTGCTTCTCTCATGTATAACTCATCGACCAGAAATTATTACAGAGTCATGTCGAGCTGCACAGGGGGGATGTCTTTATCTTAGGTGCCCATGTGTCCAGCAAGACCCAGAGGATTCTTTTTTACCCCAATTTTTTTAAATGGTGGTAAAACATACATAACAAAATGTACCGTCTTAGCCGTTTTTACATGGACAGTTCGGTGGTATTCAGTACATTCATATTGTCATACAACCGTCACCACTATTCATCTCCAGAAGCCTTTTCATCTTGCAGATCTGAAACTTACAGGGCACCTGGCTGGCTCAGTCCGTAGAGCATGGGACTCTGGTTCTTGGGGTCATGAGGTCAAGCCCCACGTTGGGCTTACTCAAAAAAAACCACACACACACACATACTGAAACGATACCAGTCAAACAATTATCTCCCCATTTCCTGCTCTCCCCAGCCTCTGGCAACCACCATTCTAATCTTTCTGTTTCTATGAATTTGCCTACTTTAAGCACCTCTGACAAGTGGAACCCTATAGTATTTGTCTCTTTGTGATTAGCTTGTTTAACTTATAATGTCCTCAAGGTTCATTCGTGTTGTAGTATGTGTCAGAATGTGCTTACTTAAAAAAGTTTTCTTAAATGTTTATTTATTTATTTTTTTATTTTTATTTTTAAAAAAAAAATTTTTTTTTCAACGTTTATTTATTTTTGGGACAGAGAGAGACAGAGCATGAACCGGGGAGGGGCAGAGAGAGAGGGAGACACAGAATCGGAAACAGGCTCCAGGCTCTGAGCCATCAGCCCAGAGCCCGACGTGGGGCTCGAACTCACGGACCGCGAGATCGTGACCTGGCTGAAGTCAGACGCTTAACCGACTGCGCCACCCAGGCGCCCCTATTTTTTTATTTAAAAAAATTTTTTTTTAATTTTTTTTTCAACGTTTATTTATTTTTGGGACTGAGAGAGACAGAGCATGAACGGGAGAGGGGCAGAGAGAGAGGGAGACACAGAATCGGAAACAGGCTCCAGGCTCTGAGCCATCAGCCCAGAGCCTGACGCGGGGCTCGAACTCACGGACCGCGAGATCGTGACCTGGCTGAAGCCGGCCGCTTAACCGACTGCGCCACCCAGGCGCCCCAAATGTTTATTTATTTTTGAGAGAGAGCTTGCGTGCGCATGAGCGGGGCAAGGGGCAGAGAGAAAGGGGGACACAGAACTCTACACTGTCAGTGCAGAGCCCAATGCAGGGCTGGAACCCATGAAATGTGAGATCAAGACCCGAGCTGAAACCCAGACTCAGATGCTTAACCCACTGAGCCACCCAGGCACCCCTCAGTTCTTTTGAGTATATCAAAACCAGGGACCTTTTTGTATGGAAGACAGGCGCAGATGAATGTCTGCTCCTGTGTGGGGTGTTTCCACATTTTCATTAATCACAGGGTTGAATCTGTGGTCTTTGGGGCGAGACGTTTTACTGTCAACGTAAACCAGGGCCCTTACCACCCCAGTCACACTTCTGACCCTTTGGTTTGATTTTTTTGTAAAATGAAAAGAGATTTTATTTGAAAAAAAATTTTTTTAACATTTATTTATTTTTGAGAGACAGGGAGAGCGTGAACAGGGGAGGGGCAGGGAGAGGCAGACACAGAATCGGAAGCAGGCTCCAGGCTCCGAGCTGTCAGCGTGGAGCTGGGCGTGGGGCTCAAACTCACAGACCACGAGATCATGACCTGAGCTGAAGTCAGACGTTTAACCAACTGAGCTACCCAGACGCCCCAAATAAAAAGAGATTTTAAATTATACATTGCCAAAGTAAGCCGGTATCTCCAACACCTGAATTCCCCTTTATCATCTTTCTGGTTTTTTTTTTTTTTTTTTTTTTATAATTTTTTAAAATGTTTTTTTATTTTTGAGAGAGAGAGAGAACAAGTTGGGGAGGGGCAGAGAGAGATGGGGACACAGGATCTGAAGCAGGCTCCACGCTGTCAGCACTGGGCCTGATGTGGGATTTGAACTCTCGAACTGTCAGATCATGACCTGTGTGGAAGTCGGAGGCTCAACTGACTGAGCCACCCAGGTGCCCCCATCTTTCTGTTTGCAGCACTCACACCCACGCTAACCTTCCTGTGTTCCCGCAGTCCTCCGGTGACCCAGTGGGACTTGGCACACCCATTTTAGAGAAAGAGATACTAAGGCTCTGAGCCAAACCAGAGCCTGCACCCTTCATTCATTATTTTGACTATTGATCAAGTGCCCACTATGTGCCAGGTACCAGGGCTATGGCGGGGAACAAAACAGGCAGAAGCCCCTGCCCTCCTGGAGCTGCACCCTAGTGGGGAGACACTAAGCAAATAAGGAAACCACATAGTATGTCAGAAGGTTGAAGTGCTATGAACACAAACCAAAAATAACAACAGTTAGGGAAGAAGGTATAACAGTTCAGGTAAGGTGGTGAGGGAGGGGAGGCCTCACTGAAAAAGCTGACATTTGAGCAAAGACCTGAAGGAAGGAGAGGGAACCAGCCCTGGGGGAAGAGCTTTCCACGGGGGGAAGGAACAGTCAGTGCAAAGGCCCTGAGGTGGGAGCCGTGCTGCCTCGTTAGATCGTGTGCGGGGTCTTGTGGGTCATGATGTCCTTTTACTTGAGTGGGATGGAGCCAAAGGGGGGCTCTAAGTGTGGGAGGATCATGACCTCACTCAGGTGTTCATCGGGTCCCTCTGGCTGTGTGTGGGGAACAGACTCCTGGCAAAGGTCTGGGGAGAAGGGAGACCAGGGAGAAGGCTGCTGATTAGACAGGCCCAAGGTGGGGCCATGGGACTGAGGTGCGGTAAAGCGAGTGGGTTCAGGATCTATATGAAGTTTAAGACAACAGGACTCACTGACAGGTGGAATATGGATGTGAGTGAGAGCGTCAAGGACACGAGGCTCACGGCCTGAGCAGTGGAGGGTTGGATGTGCCGTTGATGAAGTTTTAGGGTGATGGGAGAGGGGGTTGGAGCTGATGGCCAAAAAAGAATTCTTGAAGACATCTTTGGTACAAAAAGGTGATTTCATTAAAGTACAGGGACAGGACCCATGGGCAGTTAGGCTAACTGGTTATATACCATGGACTTGGGGGAGGTAAAGTCAAAAGGGAAGTTTCCAAAGAGACTTTCATATGCTAAGGAAGACTCACCGCTTACTGGAGGCCTAGGTATTGTCAAGCCAAGGTTGTTTTTCCCTCCAGCAAAGCATTAACATTAAGACAGTAGGGAGTTCCTGAACTTTAGGCCATTGATGGGATTGCCTCTTTCTTATAAACGGTTGGAGACTCTTCCCAGTTTAACCATTTGATTTTTGTCCTTTCCTGTTTCGGGGTAGCCTGGAGCGTCCAAGGAATATCACACATACCCCCCTAGCGGCAGGGGGGGGAGGGCAGGTAGGCTAGCTTGTACTCGGCCCTCGGCCTGCCCTGTGTTCCCTCATCACCATCACTTGAGATGAGAGACTGTGGGAGGGGCAGTTTCCAGGGTGAGATTAAGCGTCGCTTTAGGGTGGCCGCGGACTCCCAAACGGAGGTGCCAGGCGGACAGAAGACTTTCCCCTTGCTCCCGCAGGCTACGGGTACACAACGCCGCTGACCGATGCGGGCAAGGCCTTTTCCATCGCCTTTGCGCTCCTGGGCGTGCCGGCCACCATGCTGCTGCTGACGTCCTCGGCCCAGCGCCTGTCGCTGCTTCTGACCCACGCACCCCTCCTCCGGCTGACCACGCGTTGGGGCTGGGACCTCCGGCAGGTGGCCTGCTGGCACCTGGTGGTCCTGCTGGGAGTCGTAGTGACCACCTGCTTCCTGGTGCCGGCTGCCATCTTCGCGCGCCTCGAGGAGGGCTGGAGCTTCCTGGACGCCTTCTACTTCTGCTTCATCTCTCTGTCCACCATCGGCCTGGGTGACTACGTGCCCGGAGAGGCCCCCGGCCAGCCCCACCGGGCCCTTTACAAGGTGCTGGTCACAGGTGAGTAGAGCGGCCGGCCGGGGACCGAGGGTGGGGCACGGCCTTGTCCCGGAGGGTCTCGGGGGGCCCGGCCCTGTCCCGGGGGTCTGAGTTCCCCCGCCGCCCCTCCGCCGTCTCCGCAGCCTACCTCTTCCTGGGCCTGGTCGCCATGATGCTAGTGCTGCAGACTTTCCGCTACGTGTCCGACCTTCACGGCTTCACGGAGCTCGTCCTGTTGCCCAGTCCTTGTCCCGCCAGCCCCGGCGAGGATGACGACGATCGGGTGGACATCGTGGACCCGCAGCCGGAGTCGCAGCAGCAGCTGGCCGCCGGCTCCCACGCCGACTATGCCTCCATCCCCAGGTAGCCGAGGCCGGGAGGACCTGGCCCGCGGCCGAGGGGGCCACGTGACTGGTGCTGCCGTCCTGGACCGTCCGCGAGCGCGTGCCTGAGCTCTCGAGGCACTGCCACCGGCCGGCCGTCCTTTGTTTGACGTGTCCCTGTCCCAGGTTCCACCGCCACTGCCTCGTTCTCTCCCCTCCCCCCCCCCCCCCCCCCCCCCCCGCCCCATCTCTCACTCCCCACCCCCTGGGCTCTCTGGCTTCCCTCTCACTCTCCTTGTGTCTCATTCTCTTACTGACTCCACCTGCCTCTCCCTCAGCCGCTCATCACCTGCCCCTCCTAGCGGGCTCTGGGCTCAGACCTCATTTCGGGCACTCGACTGGTCACTACACTGTGGGCAAGCGGCTGCCCTTGTCTGAGCGCGGATGTCCTCGTCTAGTCAAATGGAAACGATACGTCCACTCATCCCCAACCCCCTCCCGTGAGCAGGCCCCAGGCTGAGCGGTGCTAGGGACACTGCAGTGGTTGAGATGGCCCCGGGCCCTCCTCTCACGGGTTCCTAGTCCAGCGAGGTAGACAGACCTGTCCCCACACAGTGACGACCCAGAATAGGCAGGACTGCGGTGGGGGAGGCAGGGTGGCCGGCAGCGCGTTCGAGAAGGCCCGGGCAGAGCGGGCAGGGCTGAGGTGGATGGAGGAAGCACGGGGACTCTGGCCGATCCAGCCCGCAGGGTCAGGGAGATCTTTCTAGAAGAAGGGTTAACAACTCGGCCCTGAAATCTGAGGAGTAGTCAGGGGAAGAAGGTGGACCTTGTTTTATCTCAAGTGTCCCTGGCGAGCAAGACCCATGTGGCGAGCGCGGGGGTTGGGCCTGCGCCATAGAGCCCTCCTCAGCAGCCTGGCAGGCAGGAAGCTGAGACAGGATCCGAATGGCACGGACGCCCCCGGAACAGCTGTTCCCGTTTCCCGGGCACCGACTGCGTGAGTACCCTGGGCTCTGGAGCCAGCCTGCTTGGGCTCAGACCCCAACTCAGCTGTGTCGTGCGGCTGTCCTCGGGCAGTCACTTCCCCTCTGTGATTCTCAGTTTTCCTCATCTGTAAAATGGCAATGATCGCAGTAGTTACTCCGAAGATGACTTCACAGAGGCTGCCGTGTTGTGCTGGGACGCTTTCTTTGGCCAGGTTCCGTTCAGGGTTCTTTACACACGAGGAAGATGATGTCATCATCCTTTTCCACAGATAAGGACACTGAGGCACTGGGCGTGGAGGTCCCTTGTCTTAGACACAGAGCTGAGAGGGGACTGATTTTCTGTATACTGCCCCCAGATTTGCCTCCTTCCAAGATGGTACATCAGTCATAGTTCTTGGCGCCACAGGCCCTTCTACTCAACTGTTACCCCTACCAAGCCCCGTGGAGGTTACAGAGGGGATAGGGCATTTGAGCTGGACCTCGATAGCATTCAGGAAGAGAGGACACTTGGAGGCATTCCAGGCAGAAGGAATCATGTGTGTCTACAGGGAGGAAAGCATGTCAGATATCAGCTTCCGGCAAGTGGTTTACTCCAACTGGACTATGGGGTGAACGGGGGAAGGAGAGGAGGAGCGGTGGACCTGCGTGCATCTTAAGTATCCTTAAATGACCAGCTTGGGAACTTGGCATCTTTCTCGAGGCTACTAGAGAGCCATGGAAGGATCTTGAGCAGGAGAGGGCTATGGTTAGGTTTGGGCTTTAGCTGCTATGTGGAGGTGGACCAGAAGGGGAAGACTGGGGCCGGGTGCACAGGGGAGGCTGGGACAGGAACGGAGCGGGAGATGATGGGGCTGGGCAGGGCTGAGGAAAGGGGGAGACGGGCAGTGGAGGTCATGCTCGGGAGGCCAAGTGGACAGGCCTTGTGTAGGCCTTACAGACTTGGGAGGGACAAGGCCAGGCAAAGGCCCCAGGATGGTTACCTGCCCCTGAGATGGGAACCTGGGAGAAGACAACAGGTTTGAGGGGAGACACTGAGGCTTGTTTAGAACATGGTGGGTGTGAGGGGCTAAAGGGACATCCAGAGGAAGGCATCAGAAGGTCACAGGAACCTCTGGGCAGAGCCTCGGGGTGTAGTTGAGGCTGGAGACAGATGGGGGAACCGAGGCCCCGAGTGTGGGTGTGGCAGCCATGGGCGGGAGGAAGAGAGAAGACCCAGCTTGAGAAGTCAGCCTTCGGGTATTTATATATTCATGTCAGTAAGGAAACGCTTCGGATGAGCACTGGGCATTATATGGAAGCGATGCATCACGAAATTCTACTCCTGAAACTAAATTACACTATATGTTAACTAACTAGAATTTAAATAAAAACTTGAAACATTAAAAAAAAAAAGTGAGAACTTTGGGCCGCAGGAACAAGATCCTGACCAGCACTGGCTGAAACAATGAGATGATTTCTATTGCCCATCACCAGAGTTGGGGAGAGCTCTGGGCAAGAGACAATCCACAGCTCCAGGAGGGTCTTGGGGCCCTAGGTTCCCAATCTCCTTGTTCAGCAGCCCTCAGCTGAAGACTTGGCTCCACTTGGGCTCTTCTCATGGCCCCAAAGTGACCGCCACAGGCCTGGGCATCACAACCAGACACAGTAACTTTTAGTGCAAGAAGAGGGGGGCATCTCTCCCATATTGTCCCTTTGGAAGCAAGGAAATCTTTTTCCAAGTGCATCTCCCCAAAGACTTCCTCCTCTATCTCATTGGTTAAAATTAGTTCACATGCCCATTCTGAACCAATCATTGGCCAGAGTGATGGAACCGCCATGATTAACTCGGATGCCTCAGGATTCCCCTGCCACCTGAAACTGAGGCTGGGGCTGAGATTTCGGTCTGGAGGCTGGTGAATGTGGGGACAACACTGGGAACAACACTTCTTCTTTTTTGTTGTTTATTTATTTTTGAGAGAGAGAGAGAGCAGAACATGAGCGGGGATGGGGGGCAGAGAGAGGGGGACACAGAATCTGAAGCAGGCTCCAGGCTCTAGGCTCCGAGCTGTCAGCACAGAGCCCAACCCAGGGCTCAAATTCACAAATTGTGAGATCATGACTTGAGCCAAAGTCGGACGCTTAACCCACTGAGCCACCCAGGTGCCCCGCACTGGGCTTCTATTAGAAAGGCAGAAGGGGGAGAATGGGCAGATGTTGATTAACTGGCAGTCAGGGTCATCATGTACAATTGGGCAGGTTGGGAACGACATAAGGGATGTCCGGATGGCAGAGTGGAAACAAACAGGGGCTGAAGTTCAAGGCTGAAGATGACCGAAAGGGGCTTCTTTTTCTAGTTAACGTGAAGGCCCCATATGGCAAGCAGTGACCCTTTTTTCCCTTAATGTTTGTTTATTTTTGAAAGAGAGGGCATGAGTGGGGGAGGGGCAGAGAGAGGGGGGACAGAGGATCTGGGGCGCGGGGTGGGGGGGGGAGGGGGGGTGGGGACAGCACAGGCTCTGCGCTGACAGCAGAGAGCCCAATAAGGGGCTTAAGAGATCATGACCTGAGCTGAAGTCAGATGCTCAACCGACTGAGCCACCCAGGCGCCCCAGCAGTGACCTTTCAACTGGTGTCCTCACACAAGAGAGAGGAGCTTACAAAGGAGACAGAAAAAGGAGACCCATAGAGGAGTAGGAAAACCAGGAGGGTAGGGAGAATCCATAAGAGATGAGAGAAATTTAAAGAGAATTCACCATTGTCCAATTATGCTAAAAAGTTACACAAGATTGTTTTACTAACAGTGATAGAAAACCCATAGGATTTACTATGTGCAGGGTGCTGTTCCAAGCTCTTGATATATAATTTATTTAACCTTCTCAGCAATTCTATTAGGTACATTTTCTACATGTGACAGTGGAGGAAAGGAGGCCCAGAGAGGTTAAATAGCCTGCCCAAGGTCACACAGGAAGTGCAAGACTGGGATCTGAGCAAAGTTTTGGTTGGTCACCTTGTCCCCCAGGAGCTCAGAAGACATCTGCTGTCTAGCTCTTTGCCTGCTTCCTGGCTCTTCGTGGTCCACCTTGCTGCTAAAGTCAGCAGCTGGCTGGGGAAGGCAGTCACTTCTCACCTTGCAGGAGGTGCCTGTGTGATCTGCTTCTGCTCCTCAGTGCTTCTCCTTCCAGATTCCTCTAGAACAAGAAACCAGGCCCTGTTCAATCCAACACATGGGGGGGGGGGAGGCTAAAAATTCAAAAGGTACAAAAGACTGTACTGTGGAAAGTCAGTCTTTCTCCTACACCCAGGCTGTGTTGACCGATTTCTCAGGCCTTCTGGGCAAATAGCAGCAGTATCCATGTGTGTGCATGTGTGTGTCATTTATTTTTTCCTTCACTCTATTCAGGTGGTACCTAGTATGATAAGGTGGTTATAATTGCAGACTTTACAGGCAGAGTCCCTGGATAGAAGTCTTAACTCTGTCACTCTCAAGCTCTGTGACTTTGGGCAAGTGATTTCACCTCCTTGTGCCTGCGTTTGCTAATCTGTAAAATGGGATGATATCAGCACCTACCTCATGGACTTCTTAGAGAGTTAAGCAACTTAATATCTGTAAATCTCTCAGACTAGTGTCTGGTGCTCAATAAATTGTTGACTAATGATTACTGTCTTCATCTCTGCACCTTAATTTTTTACATTATATAAGTCATATATATCTATATCTATCTATCTATCTATATCTTTTATATACTTTTTAAAGTTTATTTATTTTGAGAGAGAGTAAGCCGAGGAGGGGCAGAGAGAAAGGGGGACAGAGGATCCAAAGCAGGCTCTGTGCTGACAGCAGAGAGCCTGATGTGGGGCTCGAACTCATGAACTGGGAGATCATGACCTGAGCCGAAGTTGGACGCTTATCCAACTGAGTCACCCAGGCACCCTTATATACTTTTTCTAGCACTAGTCTCATTTCTGCACCTTGCTTTTATCACCAACCCAGTAAAATTAGGAGATCATTCCTGAGACATACGAGTAGGTCTCACATCCTTTTTCTATGTCTGCAGTGCCTCCTCTAGGACACACATCCCATAAATTACCTTAACGTCTCACTAGTGGACATGTGGGTGTTTGCCAATCTTTTGCTGACATAAATGATGCTGATCTAACAGAGGAACCTCCCCCTGGTAGGGCTGCATTCCTGAGTGGGGTGTGGGGAGGGGTGCCCTCTGCACCGAAGCCTCTGTGACTCTGTTCATGAGTGTAGAAGGGCTCAGGTACATAGCTTGTGAGTTTCTTCCCTCAGATGAATTCACTCCTCTGTGGCCTGTGGGGCTGGGGCAGTGGGGATAGACTTCCATCAGCTGTCCTTTACATAGAACATCTGTTCTGTGCTGTGTTGGACAGAGTTGGGAACAACAGTGATGGAGAGAACCCTAGGTCTTGCCCTCACGGAACCTGTGATTCATTGGGAAGCAGTCATGGCCTAGTGTGGTCAGGGGAGGGATGGGGACTGGTCATATATTACAGACAAGACGCCAGAGAAGGGAAGTGGTCAGCCAGTGACAAAGTATGGAGTAGTGTTCCAGAGGGTGCTACTGCGGGGAACACAGCCTGGAGGAGAGAGAACAGGCTGATTAAGGATATTCAAGTCCCTCTGTAAGACTGGCGGTAGAGGGCACAGGTCTATAGGGAGAACAGAGATGAGCTGGATGGGAAGAAGAAAAGGGATGAGATTATGCAGCGCTCTGGAAACCAACTGGATTATTTCCCTGAGGTCCTGGGGAGACGCGGAAGGCTTAGAGAACTATTTCTCAAGGTGTGGTCCTCAGACCATCAGTATCAGCGTCACCTGAAAACTTGCCAGAATTGGTTTCTCGAGCCTCATCTGAGACCTACTGAATCAAACTCTGAGGGGGTGAAGCCCAACAACCTGTTGTGTGTGTGTGTGTGTGTGTGTGTGTGTGTGTGTGTTTTTCGAACATGTTTTTTGTTTTTATTTTTTTTAACCTTTATTTTTGAGACAGAGAGAGACAGAGCATGAATGGGGGAGGGTGAGAGAGAGGGAGATACAGAATCTGAAACAGGCTCCAGGCTCCGAGCTGTCAGCACAGAGCCCTACGCGGGACTCGAACTCACGGACCGCGAGATCATGACCTGAGCCGAAGTCGGACGGCTAACCGACTGAGCCATCCAGGCGCCCCCCAACAACATGTTTTAACAAGCTCTTCCAGCGAGTCTAATGCACACTAAAGTTTGCAAATCATAGATTTAGGGTAAAGTCAGCCTTGCAGTTCATCAAAAAGTCATGGTCTGAGTCCTTAACTGTTAGGCATCAGAATACAAGTGAAAATTGTTAATCTACTGAATTTATCTGCCAGACACTCTCCAGACTGCCCACAACTCCATGAGATGGTTGCTTGCGTCCGTGTTTTGTAGAGGAGGAGGGTGCTAAGTCGCAGTCGGATTCATTCCCACAAGCAAATCAAACGTGTTTTTAAGAGAATTTTTTATACAAAAGCCCGATTGCGCAGAGGACGAGTAAGGGCTACCAGAACAACCAGCGGGAGCTCCCTGAGGACCTACCTATCACAGACTCTTGTCTCTAGCATCCTCAGCCCCCCAGGCCTCGTGCACCAGGGTATTGAGCCCAGCTCTCACCGCGCCACCAAATCGTAGGCGCCGGTTGGGACAAGCGTTACCGTGGAGACAGGCGCGTGGGGCCGGCAGGTCTCGCGAAAGGCGGAAGTAGGTTGTGGAAGTGTGGGCGGCCATTTTGAAACCGGGCAAGAGGGGCGGGACTGGGGCGGCCAAGTGACGGTTGACCGGTTTTAACTAAGTGACTGGTATCGCGGGGCGGGGAGAAGAGGGAGGTGCCTGGGGCCAACCCAGGGAGGGATGCGGGGGGCGGGGGGCGGAGAGAAGGGGAGGGAGGGGGGAGGCGAGAAGGGGAGAGGCAAAGCGAGGGGAGGGGAGTCCTGGGACCGAGCATCGGAGGGGAGGGGAGGGGCGGAGAAAGGGCGGGGCGACGAGCAGGGAAAGGCTAAGCCCAGAAGCGGAGAGATGAGTAGGGGCGAAGCTGCAAGAGGCGGGGCGTAGAGCCGGTCGCTGTCCAGGGCATGGAAAAGTGTCGTGAAAAGAGAGAGTGGGGTGAAAAGGTGTCGCGTCTCGGGGGGAAGGTGAGGATAGAGAAAGTGCTGACCGACAAGGTAGCGCCGGAGTGGAAGGAGAAAAAGGTGCAGGGCGAGGAGAAGGCGCGGGGCGAAGGGAAGGCCAGTGGCGAGAAGAGATCCCAAGGCCAAGAGAGGGTCTCTAAGGGGGGTGGGCGTGGCTTTAGGAGGGGGCGGGGCGAGGGGCAGGATCGAGAAGAACAGCTCTCCAAGGACCAGGGGAAAGGGCGGGTCGATAAGGAACGGGTCGAAGAGCTAGGATGGGTCGAGGAACAGGGGCGCAACAAGGCGGGGAAGCAGAGGGAGGAGCAAACTCCAGGAGAGAAAAAGGGGCGGGGACAGGGAAAGGGGCGGGGCGTGGGGAAGGTCTGGGCCGAGGATCCGGAGAAGGGAGAGGCTAGATACAGGACTCGGTACCAGGGTAGGGCCCGGGCCAGGAGAAAGGGGAGATGCGAAGAGATGTGGGGGGGCGGGGCAAAAAGTGGGGGCGAAACCAGGTGCAAGTGCAAGTGCAGGTGCACGACCAGAGGGAGCAGCAGGACTGGAGAAAGTAGGTGGGGCACAGACAAAGTCAGAAACAGTAACCGAGACCCGGTGAAGAGTAGGGGCCAGATGCAGAGCGGAGGCGGAGCAAAGAACAACTACAGGGCGAGGTTAAGGGGTGAAGCGAGGAGGCGAGGCGAAACCAGGGGTAGGGGCGTGTCCAGGAGCAACAGTAGAGGAGGGACCTGGACTAATAGTAGAGGTGGGATCCAGAATAGGAGCAGATACAGCACCTTGGTCAGGGGCGAAGTCTGGAATAGAAGCGGAGCAGGAAGCAAGTGCAGGGGCGGGGCCAGAAGCAAGATCAGGGGCGGAGCCAGAAGTAAGAGCAGGGGCGGGGCCAGAAGCAAGAGCAGGGGAGGGGCCAGGAGCAAGAGCAGGGGTGGGACCAGGAGAAAGAGCAGGGGTGGGACCAGGAGAAAGAGCAGGGGTGGGGCCAGAAGTCTGAGCAGAGGTGGGGCCAGGAGCAAGCGCCAGGGGAAGCTCAGGAGCGTGGTAGCATCTCAGAAGACGGCTTTCCGGCGCAGTCTTGCTGGCGGGTGTTGACCCCCCCATTCTCCAGGTTCGAGCCACGTTGCGCGCTGCCCCGCGATGTACCCTGCTGGCCCCGCGTGGCCGAAACTCCGAGTCCTGCGGGCCATGTGGGCACTACTGGCGGTGCTATTGGCACCGGGGAGGCTGTGGGCGAAGGAGGATATCCAGGAGTGTATCTGGCACGTTGTTCTGATCAAGTTCGAGGCGGTAGGCGAGGAAGGCAGGAGCGACCGCTTTTTTGATCTAGAGCCCCTGGAGACGCTGGACAGTGTGTTCAGCCTGCTGGTGGATGCACCCACCGACCAGAACGAGGTGAGGGGACTGGGG
Organism: Prionailurus bengalensis; assembly: GCF_016509475.1. Lineage (NCBI taxonomy): Eukaryota > Metazoa > Chordata > Mammalia > Carnivora > Felidae > Prionailurus > Prionailurus bengalensis. The sequence goes on along the minus strand of NC_057352.1, from coordinate 15,909,853 downwards.
TCAGGTGAATGGGAGAGGTCATGGATCCGCACCCCACTGGGCTCTGGTCATTTGCCCAACCTCTTCTTGCAGAAATACCTGGGCTTCCCATACTACCTAAAGATCAACTACTCCTGCGGTGGAGAGGTGAGTGCAGCAGAGGTGAACTCATTCTGTGTGGGCTCAGTTTCCCCAATCTGTAACATTTTAATAGTGGTGGCACCACCAGACCCTGGGGACCCTAAGGATTCAAGAAGATTCCCAGTATCCCACCAGACACATAGTAGGTGCTCAAGTCAGCTTGTTTTTTTTTTTTTTTTGCCATTAAAAAAATCGAGATGTAACTCACATAAATTCAACAGTTAAAGTGTGCAATTTAGTAGTTTTTAGCATATTAACAAAGTTGTGCAACCATTACCATTATCTAATTCCAGAACACATTCATCACCCTAAAAAGAAACCCTGTACCCCTTTCCTCCAGCTTCTGGAGACCACCAATCTCCTTCCTGTTCCTATGAATTTACTTATTCTGGACATTAAATGTCAACGGAGTTGTACAATAGGCAGCCTTTTGTATCTGGCTTCTTTCACTCGCATGTTTTCAAGTCTCATCCATGCTGTAGCATATATCAGTATTTCCTTTCTATGGCTGAGTAATATTTCATTGTAAGGATGTGCTACATTTTGTTTATCCATTAATCAATAGATATTTGAGTTATCTATCTTTTTGGCAATTATGAATAATGCTGTTATAAAGATGTGTGGTACAAGTTTTTGTGTGGACATATGTTTTCAGTTCTCTTGCTGGGTCAAATGTTAACTGTTTCACTTCTGAGGAACTGCCTGATTGTTTTCCAAAGCCCCTGCACCATTTTACATTCCCATCAGCAACGTATGAGGGTTCCAGTCTCTCTAAATCTTCACCAACACTTGTTCATCTTTTGGTTATAGCCAAAAAATGTGGGTGTGAGGGGGTATCTCATTGCGGTTTTGATTTGCATTTCCCTCATAACTAGTGATGTTGAACATCTTTTCCTATGCTCACTGGCCACTTCTCTATCTTCTTTGGAGAAATATCTATTCAAATTCGGTGCCAACCTGGGTTATTTGTCTTTTTATTGTCGCATCGTAAACTTTCTCTATGTATTATGGATACTAGTTCCTTATCAGATGTATGATTTGTAAACATTTTGTCACATTGTGTGGGTTGCCTTTTTACTTTCTTGATGGTGTCCTTTAAAGGACAAAGGTTTTATGTTTATTGAGATAGAATTCACATACCATAAGATGGCACCAAAGTTTTTAACCTTGATGAAGTCCCATTTATCAGTATTTTCTTTTGTTGTTTGTGCTTTTGGTGCTGTCTAAGGCTATGCCTAGGTCATGAAGATTTACTCGCGTGTTCTAAGAGTTTTAGCTCTTACATTTAAGTCTCTGACCCATTTTGTGTTACTTTTTGTGTATGGTGTGAGGTAGGGGTTCCAACTTTTGCATGAATGTCCAGTGATCCCACTACCATATGTATAAATGAATTGTCTTGGCACCCTTGTCAGAAGTCACTTGACCATAACTGTAAAGGTTTACTTCTGGGTATAATTCTGTTCCATTGCTCTGTATGCCTGTCCATATACCAGTATCACATAGTCTTGATTACTGTAGGTTTGTAGTAAGTTTTCAGATCAGGCGGTTTGAGTCCTCCAACTTTGTTGTTCTTTTCCAAGATTGTTTTGGCCCAAGTAAGCTTTTTGTGGACAGTGGAGGGTTGTGGCCTAGAAGCGAAGTTTTGGTGGCAGCAGGCCAGGGTTTGAATCTGCCATTGACTTAACATTTCCTTGGAGGAAGTGTAGCATGATAGTTAATATTGTGGGCTCCAGAGCTGGGCTGCCCGTGTTCAAATCCCAGCTCTGTGACCTAATAACTGTGTGATCTCTGGCAAATTACTTACTTCTCTGTACCAAAGTTTCCTCGTCCTTAACAAGGATGCAATAATGATCATACCCACTCGACAAAATGATTAAATATGTGACAGCCACTGAGCGCAGTGCTATGTTCATAGAAAGGGCTCCGTGAATGCTAGCAACAAGTTTGTAGAGTGTGACCCTGGGCAGTTTTACTCCACGAATCTTCTCTCCTTATCTGTAAAAGTGTGATAATAATACTTTTCTCTGGCCATTCAACACCTTCAATGAGTCAGATTCTTTTTTTTTTTTTTTAAACAACATGGGGGATATAATGATTAACAACATGGCTAGATTTTCCTTATGGATTCAGGCTACCAGGGAAGCGATCGGCAAATAAATACATAAGATAATTTCTGGAGAGTCATCAGGGTGAAGAAGAAAATAAAATGTCCTATGTTAGAAAGGAGGGTGTTACGGGGTGGTTGGAGAAGGTCTCTGAAGAGGCTTGAACAGAGACCTGAGTGATGAAAAGGATGACCATGCGGAGACTTGGGGGAAATATCCCAGGTCAGGGGAATGGCTAGTGCGATGGCCCCGAAGAAGGACAGAGGCTGCTGTGTGTGAGGAGTCATGAGTGAGGGGACAGTGGGAGAAGGTGGGGCAAGGAGGTGATGAGGGCCTCGTGAATCACAGGGAGGGCTCGGCTTCCACTCTGAGTGAGATGGAGCCCGTGAGGAGGTTCTGAGCAAAGGAGGGCCCGATGGGACTCCAGCGTTCCCAGGCTCCCTCCTGCTATGTGGGGGTGGGTGGGCAGGGCAGGGGCAGGGAGACAGTGAGGAGGCTGACTCAGGGTCTAGGCAGGAGTTGAGGGTGGACAGGACCAGGGTCACTGCCGACAGGAGATCCCTGCCTCACCAGCACCTGCTACCCTGTGGTTGAAAAACTCGGAGATAGGGCCGGGACAGGTACCGTTGGCAGGGTTGACAGGGCCTTGGCCGAGGCATTCCTCGGGATAAAGGGCTGTGCAAAGGCGGCTGGACCCATTAAGTCTCTCTCCCTGGTCTCATAGGCCACCCCCCGCCCACAGCGTCTTGAATGCACCTTTTTCTTGGGGCTGCCTCCAAGCCTTTGTTCGTGCTGTTCCACACACCTGGCACACCCTTCTCCTTCTGTCCTTTCTTCTGCACCCTAAGCCCTGACTGCCTTTCTCCACCCAGCGAGGGTCCTGGCATTTCCAAGAGCTGGCCCTGACTGTCTCCTTCCCCTCCTACCCCCCCCCATTCCTTTCTGTGTAACTGCCCCATCCCCCCTCACCCACAGGCCCCGGCCGCCAACCCTGGCTATCCTCTGACTGGTGGGGATGGCAGAGTCAGATTTCTACAGGGGGGGCTAAAGCCTCAAGGGTGGGACTGGGACCCCTGGAGTGAGGGAGGCTCATTCCCACTTTCTCATTTGTGCACATCCCATGCCGCCACTCTCTGAGTGTTTCCTACATCCATGTCCTGTCTGAGGATGATGGCCCTGGCCTCACCTCCTCCAGGAACACCTACTGACTCCCTTCACGGCCCCTGGCCCCTCTGCCTGTCTCCTAGCCTGGTCTGTCACCTCCCCAGCACACGGCCTACACCTTGTTCTCCGACCTTCCCATGGTGGAGACTGTTCTCCCACCCAGTCCGAGAAGATGGGCTGCTAAAGGTGGGCTCAAGGCAGGGGTACCCAGAACGTCTCTTAAAGACACATTTGCGGGGCCACCTTGCCCTCAGTCCTCCGAGGCCCAGGTCCGCAAAGGCCACCTGACAGGGCTGAAGCCCTTGGTGCTGGTGACCTTCCAGTCCCCAGTCAACTTCCATCGCTGGAAGATAGAGCAGCTACAGATCCAGATGGAGGGAGCCCCCTTCCGCAGCAAAGGTGAGCCTGGAGGGCACCCGGAGGGGCCGTGGCCTGGCAAGGGTGTGGGGAGCTTGCTGGGGGCATCAGAGGGAGGCTGATGTCATCAGAGGGGCCCGTGGCCTGGCGGGAGCATGGAGGTTTTAGGGGGCCGCGGTGGAGTCTCTGACCTGGAGCAGGGACACGAGGAGTTACAGGGAGATCCCAGTGGTCTGCGGCCTTGGTGGGGGGCCACTGGGAGGCCCGGCAGCCTCAGTGCCCACTTCCTACCAGCAGAGCGGTGCAACGCAGAGGAAGTGTGTGCCATGAGCTGGTACACGCCCATGCCCATCAAGAACGGCAGTGTGGTCATGTACGTGGATGTCAGCAGCAATGGCCTGGGGCCCTTCATTCAAAATAAAAGGTGCCCTTTCCCGAGTCCAGGGCAGCGGGTAGACTCTGGGAGGGTCCTCCTAATCTCCAGATCCCCGAAGAAGCCAGGAGGAGACCAAAGGGAGGGAGCAGGGTAGGGAGGTGGTTGTGAGCTATGGCAGGAGCCCCTGAAACTGGAACCCTCACCTGTGCCCTGCCCCACCCCTGCTGCCAGGTTTCATGTGAACATCAACGGCTTCTTGCAGAAACAGCAAGATAACACGCTCCAATTCACTGTGGGAAACGAGGTGAGGGGCCCAGGTGGTAGAGAAACGTGGTAGAAAACGTGGGTTAAAGACAGTAGTCCGGGGCCCCAATTACTTCCCACGCAAGCGGGAGACCCCACTTACAGAGTGCTCACTCTATGCCCGGCCCCAGGTGGAGTGCTCCACTAAATACGCAATCACCTTCGGTCTTCGCAATGACTCCGGGAGGGAAGGTACTCTCACAAACCCATTTTGAAGAGGAGAAAACTGAGGCCCCAAAGGGATGGAACCATTTGCCCACGTCTGTCAGCACATGGAAGGAGACTTGAAACTGTGTCTGCCTGTCTCCTGCACCCATAGTCTTTTTATTTTTATTTTTTTTAACGTTTATTTTTGAGAGTGACAGAGTGTGAATGGGGGGGGGGGGAAGCAGAGAGAGAGGGAGACACAGAATCTGAAGCAGGCTCCAGGCTCTGAGCTGTCAGCAGCGAGTTGGATGCGCGGCTTGAACTCACACGCTGGGAGATCATGACCTGAGCAGAAGTCTGACTCTTAACCAACTGAACTACCCAGGCGCCCCTCCTGCATCCAGAGTCTTGATCATGGTGCATCCATCCATTCATTCATTCAGCAGTTCATTCGGTGAACACACAGACCCAGATAGAGCTGAAATTCTAGGGGGAGAGACAGACACCATATAGCAAACACGCAATCAAGTAAATTCCAGAGTAGATGAGAAGGTGGTAAGTGCTCTGGAGAGCGTTCAGAGGCAAGGGGATTAGGTCTGTGCAGGAAAAGATCGCACGGTTAATGGAATGGTCAAGAAAGGCACAACTGAGAAGGTGGACATTTGAGTAAAGTCTCGGAGGAAGAGAGGAAGGAAGCACGTAGATAGTTGGGGGAGAGCATTTCATATACGGGGAACAGCCAGTGCAAAGGCTCGGAGGTGAGCATGTGCCCGGTGAGCCTGAGAAGCAGTGAGGAGGCCCACGTGGCTGGGAGAGAGCGAGCCAGGGGGAGAGCGGTGGTGGATGGCGTCAGGGAGGTGACAGGGACAACTTGTGTGGGGCCTCATGGGTCAGGTGAGGACTTTGGCTTTTACCCTAAATGAGATGGAGCCATGGAGGGTAGGCGGAGTGTTGAGCAGCCCTCCTGCCCCCCGCCCCCCTCCCCCGGCAGATCTTCAATCTGATACCCCGGTACTTCATCAATGTCCCGTCGAGGCCCCTGTGGCACACCGTGGACCAGACACCCGTGCTCATCCTGGGTGGCATTCCCGATGAGAAGTCCGTCCTGCTGACTGACACCAGCTTCACGGACTTCTTTCTCGTGGAGGTGAGTGGTGCAGGGAAGGCGCTGGGCTGGGGCTTCTTGAAGGTGCTGGGCCTCAGCCCTTCCAGAGTGGGCCCCGGAGCTGTGGAAAGAGTCCCTGAAGCCATAGCAGCTCCCACGAGAGGCAGAGAGCGTGAAGGGAAGACACAAGCCTCTGCCGCCAGACCCTCTGGCTCTCCAGATCCTGGCTCGGCTCCCCGCTGGCTGTGTGACGCTGGGCCAAGTGATCTCACGTACCCAAGCATCATGCCCTCTACGTCCATCCATGTTGTCACAAGTGGCAAGGTCTCATCTTTTTATGGCTGCGTGATATTTCACGCACATATGCCTGTGTGTGTGTGTGTGTGTGTGTGTGTGTGTACCACGTCTTCCTTATCTGTTCATCTAGGAACGGACCCAGACTTCTTCCATATCTTGGCTATAGTAAATAATGCTACAATAAAACATAGGGTGCGTATATTTTTTCAAGTTAGTGGTTTCATTTTCTCTGGGTAAACAGTAGGCAAATTGCTGGATCATAGGCTAGTTCTATTTTTCATTTTTGGGGGGCCCTCCGTCCTGTCTTCCACAGTGGCCGCACCCTTGTGGTTTGGGTTGGCATTTTCCCGATGGCGAGCGATGGCGAGCGATGGCGAGCACCTTCTCCTGTGTCTGGCCATTGTGTGTCGTCTAAAAACGTCTTTTGAGAGTCGGTTTGTTGTTGGTGTGTTGTTGGTTTGTTTGAAGCAAGTGTTTGAACCAACACACTGCATTTGGTTAAGGCTCTTGTCCTCTTCTCACCTGTACGCCTGCATCCCGCTCCACCCGCTTCCCCTCATCGACCGCCTTCTTTTCAAGCAGTGAAAGCCCCAGGGCTTTCATCCTATGGGATCTGGCCGCTGGCTTCTTCATGGAGTGGATGCACTTGCTCCTCTGGCCCCTGTGTGGCTCAGGCTGCCGTAAACAACAACACCGCGGACCGTGGGGCTTAAACAAGAACTTATATTCTCACCGTTTCCGAGGCTTGGAAGTCCAAGATCAAGGTGCCAGGAGAGGCCTCTCCCCGGCTGGCAGCAAGTGCTTATATGGCCTTCTCTCTGTGCGCACGAGAGCAACCAGAGAGATCTCTGGTGTCTCTCCCTCTTCTCAAGGGGAGACCAGTCCCAGAGGATTAGGAGCCCACCCTCGTGACCTCAGGGAACCTTAACTATCTCCTTCATGGCGGGGTTAGACATTGGGAGTGGGGACGCAATTCGGTCCATAACGCCCCGTATAGTTTCTGCCCGGAAACTGGTGTGGGGCTCTAGAAGCGTGATGGATTTTAGTTCAGCCTTTTATTTTTTTATTTTTAATTTTCTTTTTTGAACATTTATTTATTTTTGGGACAGAGAGAGACAGCGCATGAACGGGGGAGGGGCAGAGGGAGAGGGAGACACAGAATCGGAAACAGGCTCCGGGCTCCAAGCCATCAGCCCAGAGCCCGACGCGGGGCTCGAACTCACGGACCGCGAGATCGTGACCTGGCTGAAGTCGGACGCTTAACCGACTGCGCCACCCAGGTGCCCTAGTTCAGCCTTTTAGGCAACAACGCTCCACTGGTGGTGCTTTCCCACCGTTAGTGAGCATCGCCAGTGCTAGCGATTGGTCAGTGAGCTCAGATAGCGTCAGCCCGACAGCCAGCCGTGTTCAAGGTAAAATAGGGTTGTTTCACATGTGCCCCGAGCCAAGCATGCGATCTTTGGGATCCACATAGGTGCAACCCCGACCGTGACCTGGGGGACTGAGGTTGTTTTGCACCGTCGAGTATGTTGTGCACTGCCAAACTCTGGGGAGAACACAGAGCCCCAGTTGGCTCTGACCTGGGTCACCTGCTTGTCAGGTCACGACCCTTGTCAGGGAAGCTCGGCCACAAGGTACTACTTGACGGTGAGCAGGGAGGGAGCCCTGGGGGCAGGTGTCTGTCCATCCCAGGCAGTTTGCAGAGCAGCTGTGTCCCCTGAAGGCAGGCCGTGGGGGTGGGGGGAGCCGAGGCAGGCCTGCTCACCGCTGACTCTGACTCCGCTCCCCCACAGTTGAACATTGACAGTTGCTGGGTAGGCTCCTTCTACTGCCCTCAGGCCAGTTTCACTGCCACCATCTATGACGCCATCGCCACCGAGAGCACTCTCTTCATTCGGCAGAACCAGCTCGTCTACTACTTTACGGGCACCTATGTCACCCTCCACGAGAGCAACCAAGGCAGTGGTGAGGGGGTCCCTGGCATCTCAGGAAAGGGGTCCTGCCTGTGGGAGTCCCGGGGAGGGCGCCTCAGGGAACCCATCCACTGGATGCCCCCGGGACTGGAATTGCCGTGGGTGGGGAGGGGGGCGTTGGAAGGACTTTCCAAGGTCCTTAATGGTCACCACCCACCCTATATGGCTTTTTCCTACCCTCTATATGCTGGTGTGAGGCTTTCCTCTGGACCTGTGAGCGAGCAGAGGGTAGAGGGAGGTGTGAGAGGGACAGAAGGGAGCAGAGAGAGAGAGAGAGAGAGAGAGAGAGACATGTGCGTGCACACACACTCACACACACACACACACACACGCACAGAGTGTCAGAAAGGCAGAGAAAGACATGCCAAGAGAGATGCATAGCAAAAGAGAAGTTGGGGAGGTGCCTGGGTGGCTCAGTCAATTAAATGTCTCACTTCAGCTCAGGTCATTATCTCACGGTTCATGAGTTCGAGCCCCTCGTTGGGCTCTCTGCTGTCAGCACAGAGTCCACTTGAGGTCCTCTGTCTCCCTCTCTCTCTGCCCTTACCCCGCTTGTGCTCTCTCTTTGTCTCTCTCTCAAAATAAATAAATACACTTAAAAGGTTAAAAGAAATTTGGGGGATGGGAGAGAGGCCGGGAGGGTCAGAAAGGCAGAGAGAAGGTAGGACAGGCAATTGCAGAGGAAAAGCCTGAAGGAGACTGATCACGAGGAAAAAGAGAGACTTTTGATTCAGCCTTATCTTTTATTTATTTATTTTTAACGTTGATTTATTTTTGAGAGAGAGAAGAGAGACAGAGTGCGAGCGGGGGAGGGGCAGAGAGAGAGGGGGACACGGAATCCGAGCACAGCCTTATCTTTTAAATGATACCCAAACCCTTCTAGTTCTTCTCAGCTTTCCCCCCCAAGTGAGGGATGTCACTTTTATAGGGTTACAGAAACTCGTATTATAACCTGCATTTCATTAGTTAAGGCCCGTTCCCAACAGCTTCGTTTTTCTCCCTCTCTCACTTAGGACATTGACAGTAGGACGAACCAAATTAAAATGGACTTAAGTCAAAGAAAGGGGTGCTGGGGCTGCTGGGTGGCTCAGTCCATTATATGTCTGACTTGATCTCAGCTCAGGTCTTGATCTCACAGTTGTGAGTTCAAGCCCTGTGTTGTGCTCCCTGGTGGGCATGAAGCCTACTGAAAGAAAGAAAGAAAGAAAGAAAGAAAGAAAGGGAGAGAGAGAGAAAATAAAAAGGAAAGAAAGACAATGAGAGAGAAAGGGAGGGAGGGAGAAAGAAAGGAAGGGAGAAAGAAGAAAGAAAGAAAGAAAGAAAGAAAGAAAGAAAGAAAGAAAGAAAAGAAGGAAGAAGAGGGTGTTTTTGACTTCGATAGGTGCACTTGATTTCAGGTACAATTGGATCTAGGTGCTCACTGTAGCTTAAACAGGCCCCTCCTTGTGATAGCCTTGGTGATTGCCCCCCTCCACCTAACAACTGTGGCCTTCTATCCTTTCAGGGGCTCCAGGAAAGAGCATCTCTTTGTTAGTGTTCGCGAGCCAGGACTGTCTCTGATTTGTCCGGCATGGTCACATGCTCAGTTGAACCCACTGCTCTGGCCAGGGGAATACGAGGGCGGGGTTAAACTAATCTATACATCATGGACAGAGTATGAGCAAGAGGGATTTACTCAAAGGTACTGGGCCCTACGCCAGGGGCCCCTCAGACACCGCACGGAATAGCCATTAAGGCCGTGGAAATATGGATGAGGGTCAGGTCCCAGGTCTATAGACATGGGTCTGAGGTTCCGTGCTGGCCCCACACAGGGAGCTGGGTTCGTGTGTTGGCCAACGAGTGCATCAAGAAGCTGTGCCCTGTACATGCCCATAGCAATGGCTCAGAGTACGTCATGGCCCTCACCACTGGCAAGCGGGAAGGCTACGTCCACTTTGGGACCATCACAGGTAAGGGCTGGGGCCTCTGGCGGCCCGAGAGACCAGTCCATACCCTGGCATCTGTGAGAATTCCAACCTCTAGCGCTCAACCCTCACCAGGCGCCTTCAGGAGGGGTCCCAGGCTGGAGGTCGTCCCTGTGAGTGGGAATGGGTTCATGCATTTATAGGGGTGGGACTTGGGTGTGTTACGTATCTTTCATGACGTGTGTGGCTTCAAAGGACAGAAGCCCAAGCCAAAAATCGTCTAGGCATGAAGAATTTGTAGACTTAAGTGAAAAGACTAGAGTCCAACTTCCGGCGTGGCTAGATCCAGGGGCCCCCAGGGTATGTCATCAGGATTCTATCTCTTGGCAAGGTAGCATAGCACAGCGATTACAGCACAAGTCTGGGGAGAGATCGCCTGAACACACCCGACCCAAGTCACCTGTGGCTTTGGACAGGTGACTTAACCTCTCTTTTTGGTCTCGTTTTCCTCATCTGCAAAATGGGCCTAAGGAGTATATTGGCACCTGCCTCATTGGGTTGATGTAAAGATTAAATAAGTTGGCGTGTGTAAAGGTCTGAGAACAGTGTTAGGGACATGGTGGCTGCTCTAAAAGGGTTTATTATTATGAACCCTGAGATTTGGCCTCATTCTCAGGTAGCTACCCCTCTTCTGGGGGCTAAAGATGGTCCCAGGAGCTTGGGGCTCACACGTCCCCGCACGTGGAGTCACCCCAGAAGAATGAAAGCAGCCTCTTCCATTAGCTCTAGCAGGAATCCAGGGTGCACTCTGATTGGCCCGTTCTGGGTGCGTGCCCGGACCTGAGCCAGTTACTGTGGCCAGAGACAGACCTACTCTGGTAGGTCAGGTGTGAGTGAGGGACAGGTCAGGGTGAGACCCGCCCCCCTGAAATCCCAAGGACTAAAGGGGGCGGAGGCACCGGCACCAGGCCACCCTGGACGGTTGGAGACCTGGCGTGGTGGGATGCCGGATGGGCTGGGAAGGGCCTGAGCACCGCCCTGCCCTGCTCCGCAGATGGCCGCGTGTCCTTCGAGTTGCTGCCCCGGCAGCGGTCTGTGTGCGAAGGGTTACAAGGTACCTAGCCCCCAGAGACCTCTGCGGCGGGCGGGTGTGGGGATCGAGGGTGTGGCAGAGCAGGGAAGGGGGGGAGAGGTCCGTGTGAAGAACGGTGTCTTGGGAGGGGTGGAGAGTCACAGGGAGGGGGTGAGGGTTAGGGAGACCAGGGAGAGGGGCGGGTCCAGGGCTGCTCTGAGCCGGCCCCCTCCTACCCAGTTATGAACTGCTCCATAATTTGGGCCGTGTTCATTGCTGGAGACTACAATCTACTGCTGCTGGTGCAGATGGAAGACCCCACCACCAAGAAGTATTTCCAGGTGGTCAGCTACGACCTGGGTAATTGGGATGCTGTTGGGGGGCTGAGTGGGAAGGGGCAGAAGCCCAGATTGTGAACCTCCTGCCGGTCTGTGGGATCCGTGCTAAGGCAGACAGCGGGGCCTGGGTAAGGGGTAGTGGTGGAGAACAGACCTGGGGGGATGGAGAAACAGAGGAAACCAATGTGACTGGAACAGAGGGAGACTAGGGAGGGCGGGAGATTGGAGACGGGAGCAGAAGTCAAATCTGAAAGGGCCCAGTGGCTCACAATAAGGAGATGTAATTTTATTTTACCTGAACAGAGAATAGGGCTGCCAGGTACAGTTGTGCAGGCTGCACACTGTACTTTCCAGCCAAGAAGTCAGAGGAGGCAAGTCCTGTGCCCTGACATATGCATTTAAAGAAGCCCTAAGGGCTAACAGGCCCAGATGAGAAGCCACTGGAGGGCTTTGGGGAGGGGGTGGGAGGCTGGTGACTTGCCCAGTTTCAGGTTTTGAAAGCTCAGAGCCTCAGGAGGTTTTGCCGTGTTCTCCCCCGGTTGTAGTCGGTAATCACCTGGCCATCCTCTACACCATCCCGGAATTCATCCCTGACGGTAGGAGGGGAAGGCAGGGGGGCCTGAAAAGTGGATGAGGGCCGGGAGGGACCCGGATGGCCCTCCCCTCACTGCTGTGTCCACTCTGCCTCTCCCCGGCCAGCTAGGGGCCTGGAGTTTCTGATGCTCCTAGGGACAGAGTCTCATACCACCTTCCTGATGGTACCCAAGGGCATGTTCTACAACCAGTATAGCAACCTGCTGTATATCTGGGGCAACTTCCTCCTGCAGAGGTACGAGGCCGGACGTATTCTGCCTTCTCAGCCCCGTTAGGGCGGGGGTCCTTTCTGAAGCCATCAAGTTGTCAGAGCATGCCTAAATTCAGAAGTTACCGGGATTGGGATGGGGGAAACACGGGCTGCGGGGGTGGTTAGGGCTAGGATGGGGAAGCTGATATTTTAAAGACCTGAGAGGCCTTTCTTAAATGAAACCTGATGTTAAGGACCCAAGCTGTGTGAAAGGCACTGTCTGGGGGGAAGGTTCGGACACATTGCACCCCTCAGGAACTTAGGGGCTGTTGGCAAACCGCTGGATGGGCCAAATGCTCCTGTCTCCAGATGGGCGGGTCACCAGAGGCTTGGGAGCAGGACCTGGAATCCCAGGCTTCCTTGCGTGTTCTCCCGAGGCTGGCAGAGAGCTGAGTAGACAGTTCTCGGGTCATGTTAGGCCTGGAGTTGGGGGAAGCAGATATCCTCCAGGGGCCTCGCCTGGGTGTCCCTCGCTCCCGTCTCTGCCCCCACAGCTATAACTATGAAAACTTCATCTACCTGGCGGACTTCCCCAAGGAGCAGTCCATTAAGTACCTGGTCAACTCGTTCCATGGGGACATGGCTATTGTCACAGAGACTGAGGAGGTGGGGTACCCTGCTCCTCTCCCCAAACCCCAGCGGTCTCCCTTCTCCCTCTGTCAGGGGAAAAGGGTTCAGGGGAGGAAGTGTCCTCAGGGATCCCGCAGAAGGGCAGATGAGGACCCTGGAACTCAAAGAGAAGTGGTGTTTTCTTCCAAAGTCTTTCAGCAGAGTTAAAGACTCGGAGTCCTGATCTGATTTCCACAGAGGGCCCTCTTTCATTCCATCATGTGGTTCATCTCATAAATATTGAGTGCTCACTGTATGCCTGACCCAGCGCCAAGGATACAGTGGTGACTGGGTCAGCCGTGGACTTGCCCTCAAGGGTCACAGGCCAACTGGGAAGACAGAGTGTTTCCCAGAAAGTAACGATTCAGGGGAGGCAGGGCTGCAGTGGGGAAGATAGTATCTCAGGACAGATGTTCAGAAAGGGGGTGGGGCCCAGCTTCCAATTCAATCTGTGTGTGTGTGTGTGTGTGTGTGTGTGTGTGTACCTAGGAGGGCTTCAAAGAGGAGGCCGCGTGGAGGAGGGACATCCTTAATGTTGGACGGACTCCTCCAGGCTGAGTCTCAGAAGGGGATGAGGTCTAGAGTCAAATGTGTTGGGGGTGTGGGTATCAGTGCGGAGATGGGAAACTGAGGCCAAGGGGATGGTGGGTCCCTGGAGGGTGCAGAATGAGGAGAAAATAGGGCTTGCCCCTAGGAACCCTGGCCTGCAGGGGTGTATACATTAGGAACGCTTCAGTTTCAAGTCAGAGCCACTCCAGCCAACGAAACGCTGGAGACAGTTATGGCGAGCGGGGCTGGAAGCGGGGGTGGCTGGGTTGTGGGAAGTCGAGATGGCATTATAGAGAGAAGGTATGCGAGCTTACCTGGCCTCACCCCCAGAGAATGGGGCCACCACGCTGGGCGGAGAGGTGGGGCCAGAGGTCCCCGCGGCCCTCACACATACCCACCTGGCTGTCGCACCCCAGATCTGGTACCTCCTGGAAGGCAGCTACCGGATGTACAAGCTGTTCCCATCCAGGGGCTGGGAGGTGCACATCAACCTACAGGTGATGCACCAGTCCTCCGTCTACACCCCCAATGAGACCATGGTCACCCTCTTCTACGAAGACACCAAGCTGTACCAGGTGCCAGGTGGGGGGTCACGTGGGAACATGGGGAGCCTCAGGGCGGCTGGCTGACACCAGCTTATCCGGCCCTGCCTTCCTGCCGCAGCTAGTGTATCTGATGAAAAACCAGCAGGGCCAGCTTGTCAAGAGGCATGTGCCCGTGGAGCAGCTCTTGATGTACCAGCAGCTCAGTAATCACTACTTCTTTGAGCGGCAAGGGTGAGAAGATACTGGACCACAGAGCTGGGTGCGGCCCACACAAAGCCCCTATTCCAGGAGAGAGAGGGAGCCACCCCCAGGGTGGTGATGGGGGAGCTTAGGGTCGCTGGAGGCTCCAAGGAGGGGCCTGACTGAGACTGAGGGCGGTGGGAGCATCAGGGAGAGCTTCAAGGAGGAAGAGGTACAGGAGCTGTGAGCTAGAGGGTGAGGAAGAGTTAGCCAGGGGACACGATGGAGAAGTGGTTCCAGGCAGGAGGGGCCACATGTGCAAAGGCCCTGAGGAGGAAAGGAGGTTGGGCGTTCAAGACGGAGAGAAAGTACAGTGCAGACAGAGTGCGGTGCTGGTGGCAGGGTGGACAAGGTGAGCCTGGTGGTCACAGGGAGGGTCCTGGGGAGCCATGATGGGACTAAAAGGAGGGACTGCATGGCCAGATGCAACTGCATTCAATAATGATCTATCTGGTCACCTGAGAGGAGCCGGGGAGGCAGCTGGGAAAGGGGTCAGGGAGAAAGGAGGTGGAAGAAGGCTTGAGTTGGGAATGGGGAGGAGGTCTAGGAGAAGGTCCAGAACGCCCGCCTGAGGGACCCAGGGACGTCCCGGAGAATTTGTCCAGGGGCACCGGGGGGTTAAGGCTGAGGCTGAGCAGGAGGGTCAGGGCTGGATTAGACCCGGATGGCAGCGCAGAGATGGGAGGCGGACCTGGGGGGCTCGCGGAAAAGTCAGCCGCCCCTCCCCCCGTCCCCCCCGCCACCCAGGAGCCACCTGACGCTCTCCTTCACCAACTTCTGTCCGTTCTCGGTGATGCGCCTGCGGGACCTGCCCAACCCGCAAGTCTACTCGCGCCAGGAGCGCTACCGGGCGCGTCCGCCGCGCGTCGTGGAGCCCTCGGGCTTCCACAGCGAGAACTCGCTCGCAGTCTACCAGGGGCTCGTCTATTACCTGCTTTGTCTGCACTCCGAGTACCACAAGGTGGACGCCTGGCGGGGGCCGGGTCTGGTCCGAGGCGGGGTGAGGAGGCTTAGAAAGCAAGGGCTGCGTGGCTCGAGAACGGCTGTGGAGGCTGGAACCGCCTGGGGGAGTCTGAGGCTAAGGGGGCAGGGGGAGCGGGCGAGCAGGGCCTCGGAGAGGTGGCTTTAGGAGTGTGGCTGCGGCGTTGGACGTAGGGCTCGGGGGCAGGCCAGGGGCTGTGAGCTTCGGCTTTGGGTTAGCGGCCGGCGTGCCGCCTGCCTGGGGACCGCTGCCCCCGCTCACGGTGCCGGTCGTCCCCGCAGCCGTACGCCGACCCGGTGCACGACTCCACCTGGCGCTGGTCGAACAAGAAACAGGACCAGGTGCGTGGAGAGGGCTGGGAGTCGGGGGTGGGGGCGGTGTCCGCCGTCCGGGTCTGATTTTGCCCCACATCCGGTCCTCCAGGATTACTACTTCTATCTGGCGAGCAACTCGCAGAGCCCGGGGAACGTGTACATTGACATGGCCAGCTACGAGAAGATCTACGACCTCAAGGCCGACTACGAGCTGCCCGAGCGCATCTTCCTGGACAAGGGCACCAGCTACGTCTTCTCCGTCTTCCTGAGAGTCGGGGAGCAGTCGCTGGAGTTCACACCCGAGCGCGGTCTGTGCGGGAGGCCGGAGTGGAGCTCGAGGGGCGGGGTCTGCGAGCCCAGGGGGCGGGGTCTGGGGGCGGGGCGAGGCCCTAACCCCTCCCGGTGCTTGCAGTGCTCACCTCCGAAGAGCTGAAGAGCACGGTGGATCTGGGCGTGGTGCTGGCCGACCCGGGCTGCATTGAGGCGGTGGTGAGACAGAAGTTCCTCATTAACCGCAACTCGGTGCTTTTCCGGGTGAGACTACGCGGGGAGGGCGTGCCGAGGTGGGGGCGGAGCGACCGGCGCCGGGCACCTTTCGAACCGTCCCCGGGTCCTCGGGCAGGGTTGTTGACGCCTTCATTTCTGCCCCCAACCCCAGGTTACGCTCAGTGATAAAAGGTCTTGCTTTGACCAGGGCCTTAGTGGACATCACCTCTTGGAGACCTCCATGTTGCTCAAGGTTCGGTCCAAGTCTGGAGGGGAGGGATACGGGAGGAGGGAAAAGACCGAGCCCGCGGGGCCCACCATCATCACCGGCTCTTACCCACAGGTGGCGGGCGCGGTCGGACATTGCTTCCAGAACACACACCAGGGACCCCGCATGCAAGTATTGGACTTTGGGAGTACTGGGTCCTGTGCTAGGAGGGAAGGGATTGGGTCGAGACCCAACAGGACTGATTCTGAGTCTCCCCTGGGAAATCCCACTGATGCATTCATAATTTCTTCCTTTTCGTTCATTCAGCCACCCACACATCCACTCACTCTTTTCATCCACTCATGTTTGCAGAAAGGGCTGCCTTTGTGGTTGTATAGATTGCACCCAGGCTTGTATGTTCCTTCTAATATTTTTCTGCAGGGGGCAATAAAGCATCTGCGACACAGGACTTTTGTTCCCAAATGGCACAAAGGAGTCATGTGAGCCAGCTTGGCCCTTCTTTCACATGTGACTCTTCATTTCCCCACTCACATGTACGTTCTTCACTCCATGGGGTCCTTAGTTCCTCGCTTGCTCACACATGCAGTGTCCTTTTTGCACAGAGACAGACACTGAGGCTCAGAGATGTGCAAACATCTGCTCAGAGTAACCCAAGGAGCTAGTAAGTGGTAAAGGAGGGACCTCACCCAGATGCTTCTTCTCACCCACTTCCTTGCCCACTCACCAGCAGACAGACTTGCTGCTCCTCCCTCCTGGCTTGGTATGGCCCAGGACAGGAAATGGGGGTTGTAGGGGTGCCTGGGTGGCCCAGCCAGTTACGCATCCAACTCTTATTTTAATTTTTTTAATGTTTATTATTTGAGAGAGACAGAGCATGAGTAGGGGAGGGTCAGAGATAGCGGGAGACGCAGAATCCGAAGCAGGCTCCAGGCTCTGAGCTGTCAGCACAGAGCCCGACGTGGGGCTCGAACCCACAGACCGCGAGATCATGACCTGAGCATCCAGCTCTTGATTGCCGCTCAGGTCAGGACTCACGGTTTGTGAGTTTGAGCCCCACCTCAGGGTCCGTGCTGACAGCTCAGAGCTTACTTGGGATTCTCTCTTTCCTTCTCTCTCTGCCCCTGCCCTGCTCATGCTCTCTCTCTCTCAAAATAAAGAAATAAACTTTAAAAATTTTAATAATGAAAAAAAGGTTGTAATAGCCCCCAACTCCTTTGCAGGGAGGGAGGAGAGCAGGGAGGAGTGGCTGACCTCAGCATCCAATAAGTGTTTCCTGATATCCTGAGTGATATGCATTATTTTCCTCTTTATCATAACCCCAGAAGGTCAAAGTTAAGGTCCTTATTTTTGACCCAACAGATTCCTTCTGGGAATCTAATCTGTAACATACTGGTACAGCAAAAGGTTGGAAACAACCTAAATGTCCACTAATAGGGAAGTGGTTAAATAAATCAGGGTTCATTCATGCAATGGAAAACTATGCAGCTGTAAAAAAAAAAAGTTGGGGGGCGGGGGAACAAAGATCTCCATATACTGATACGGCATAGTCTCCAAAACATATTTTATTCTTTTTTTAATGTTTTATTTATTTTTGAGAGAGAGAGAGAGACAGCGAGCACAAGCAGGGGAGGGGCAGAGAGTGGGGGGACAGAGGATCCGAAGCGTTCTTTGCTAACAGCAGTGAGCTGGATGCGGGGCTGGAACTCACACAACCATGAGCTCGTGACCTGAACTGAAGTCCGATGCTCAACCAACTGAGCCACCCAGCCACCCCAAAGTGTTTTTAGTCTTAAGAGAAAAAAGCAGGGGACAGAACAGTTTGTATAAACTGGAGGAGGTTGACTGAGAGCATATATTCACACTGGCTTTTATTTGCATGAAGAAAGTGGGAAAATAAATGAGAAAGTCCTTATAGTGGTTTGCTCCCCTGGGGATGGAGGAGAGGGAGGACAGTTGGGGAACAGGAATGGAAGTGAAACTTTTCACTGTGTGTGTGTGTGTGTCCATGTGACCATGTTACCCATCTAAAAATTAAAGTTTAAAGAAAACCTATCAGTACTTTTTTTAACAGAATATTATTTATTTTGAGAGAGAGAGAGAGGGAGAGAGAGAGAATCCCAAGCAGGCTCTGCACTATCAGCATGGAGCCCAATGAGGGGCTCGAACTCATTAACCGTGAGGTCATGAGCTGAGCCAAAACCAAGAGTCAGCCGCTTTCAACCTACTGAGCCAGCCAGGCCCTCCAGAGGGTGTGTATTTGGAAGTCTTGGAGCCTCTCTCTGGCTCCCAATGCTGGGGAAAAAAATGGAGACTGAAGGAAGCTAATTGATGAACTGTGGCTCCCTGACCTGTAAATATGTTGGATGAAGGAAAGAACAAATTAATTTGCACATAATAGGTGCTCAATCGGGGCGCCTGGGTGGCTCAGTCGGTTAAGCATCCGACTTTGGCTCAGGTCATGATCTCAGGTCATGATCTCACGGCTCATGAGTTCGAGCCCCACGTTGGGCTCTGTGCTGACGGCTCAGAGCCCGGAGCCTGCTTCGGGTTCTGTGTCTCCCTCTCTGTCTGCCCCTCCCCCACTCGTGCTCTGTCTCTCTCTCAAAAATAAATAAACATAAAAAAAATAGGTGCTCAATCAAATTTGGCTGGATGAATAAAGGCTGGGAGCATCTCTCAGCAGGCCCCAGAGATGGGCCTCCCTCCATGGGGGAACAGGCTGGCGTCAAGGGGGTAGACTGGGAATAGATTTCACTTGGTGCACACAGAGCTTATGCATTCCTTCCACTGGTGCTGGCTGAGTGCCCACCACATGCCAGCATTGTTTTAGGTGCTGGAATTAGAGCCGTGAACAAAACAGAATTCCCGGCGTTGTGAAGCTCGTGTTCTGGCGAGGGAAAGTGTATTTGTTTCCTGGGGCTGCCGTAACAAATTACCACAAGTTGGAGTGCTTATTCTGTCCCAGTTCTGGAGGCCAGAAGTGTGAAATGAGGGTTAGTTTCCTCTGGAGGTTCCAAGGGAGTCTCTGTTTGCATGGCCTCTCTCCTGGCTTCTGGTGGCTGTTGGCAATCCTTGGCTTCTAGATACATCACTTCCCTCTCTGCCTCTGTCTTCACAAGGCATTTTCCTTGTGTGCCTGCATCCAAATTTCCTTCTTCTTTTTTTTTAACTTTTTGAAAAAGTTTATTCATTTCTTTTGAGAGAGAGAGAGAGAGAGAGAGTATGTGTGTGTGTGTGTGTGTGTGTGCGCGCGTGTGCATGTGTGTGGGGGGGGCAAAAGTCGAGGGAGAGAGAGAACCCCAAGCAGCTTCCCCACTGTCAGGGCAGAGTCCAACGTGGAGCTCGAGCTCACAAACCGAGAGATCATGACTTGAGCTGAGATCAAGAGTTGGAGGCTCAACTGACTGAGCCACCCAGGCGCCCCTAAATTTCCCTCTTATAAGGATGCTGATCTTTGGATTAGGGCCCAGCCTAATCTGATGTAACCTCATCTTAACTTGATTACACCTGTAAAGACCCTATCCCAAATTAGGCCCCCCCGGCAAGCACCAGATCAGGAGTTCAACATATCTTTTTGGGACACGCAGTTCAACCCACAGCAGAGAGCCAGACAATAAGGAAGAGAAACAAAAGATATTGTGTGTCAGAAGTGCCGAATGGTTAGGGGGAAACAAGCAGGCAGGGAGCATGGGGGAGATTAGCATTTTGGACGTCTGGATGGTATAAGGGTAAGAGAGAGAGAGAGAGAGAGAGGTTTCTAGGACAAGATTTTAGCCTGAACATGGAGGGATGAGGTACCATTAACAAAGATGGGTTGTGGATAAACTGAATCTGAGATGCCCATTAGACCTCCCAGTGAGTGAGTGGCTGAGAGCGGTAAAATCTTGGGCCCAGGCCTAGCATGGGAAGTGCTGCTTCCTCTATGGCCACCAACCCCTCTCCAGTCACTGTCAAGCCCAGGCCACAGTCTTTGGATGCCCATGTCCCTTTGGCGCTTGGATAGAACCCTTGGACCCTACCCCCGAAATGGGCCAGAGGCTGTTCATTCTGAAGACAACGTCATAGGAATTCCCTGACCCCTGACCCCCATCTTGGGCTCCGCGTCCCTTATATATCCCAGGCTCCTCCCCGTTCTCTTTTATGAGAATTCAGGCCCAGCCTGAGCCCGGTGCGGTCCGCCTAGGGGTTGGCCGCTCCACAGGTATGGGTGTTAGTGGTTTTGCGCGTCTTTTGCTGGAGGCAGCCGGAGCCAACCTGTCTCAGTTCCCATTCCATCTCTACCATCACAGGCCTAGCTTTGGGTGAGGAATAAATGGCTTGACCTCTCTGTGCCTCACTTTTGCCATCTCTGAAATGGAGATATTAATACTCCACCATGCCAGGCTTGTTTTGAGGGTTGAATTTGAGTTCGAAGTGCTGGGAACATCACCCGGTGCCTTGTACACAGTAAGAACTACATAAACTTTTGCAGTTATTAGAGTATTGTTTTAATAATAATAACGACCAAATGGCAATGGTGAGGGTGAGCCTGGCAGGCAGTGGTCCTGTGGGGGGGGGAGGGTGTCCTCCCCGTCCAGCTCCCCCCCCCCACCGGTCCCCCCTCCCCAGGGCCGTTCTGCTCCCACTTAGGGCAACTTGATGGTCCCAGTGCTTATCGGCTGCCCTCCGGGCAAGCGCCTGGCCTTCGACATCACCTACACCCTGCAGTACAATCGTCTGCAGAACAAACACTACTTTGACTGCGTGAGGGTGGACCCCGAGATGCCCTGCTTCCTCTTTCGTGATGGTGCGTGTCCAATCCCCTCGCCTCATTTGTTCACTGTCCTCTGTCCCCAGCACTCGGCCGCCTTCCCTCACTGCTTGCTCACCTCCTCACTCCTCCTCCGCTCCTCCCCTTGGTCCTCTCCTCGCTCCTTCCTCCCCTCCATCCTGCACTTCTCCCACCAAAAGCTAATTTCTTCGCCTCCTGGTCTCCCTCCGACCCCACAGTCTTCTACCCTTTCTTCTTGATCCAAGACTTGGTGACGGGAGATTCGGGCAGTTTTCAGGGCAGGTAAAGACATAGCCAAGCCAGCGACTGACGGGCGTTGCGGGGGGGGGGGGGTGGGGGTGGGAGTGGGTAGGGGGACAGAGTGCGGGCTGGATGGTAGAGGTGACGCAGGACTCCGGACACCGAAGCCAGTCCCCGCACCTCTTGACCTGGCAGCTATGTGCTGAAGGTGGTAGGCGGCGGGCCCACCCTGGACACCATCAGGGAATACAGCGAGGAGGAGATTTACCGCTTCAACAGCCCCTTGGACAAGTAATTCCTGTGGGCCGGGGCCCATAACCGCCCTCCTCCTGCAGACCTCTCTTGCTTCCCAGCCACAGACCTCACCCTTGCTGCGAGCACCACCTACCTCGGTGTCTGGGGCCCTGCCCCAGGAGCAGGCTCCTATGCTTGCCCCGCCCACCCCACTTCGTGAGGCCCCGCCCCCCTGAGGCTCCCCCTACGCCTTCCCTCCACCGCTGACAGAGCCAGCCTCTCTCTGCACCTGCGGGGAGACGGGGCTCCCCTCTCCCCGCCCCCTCCCCAACTAAGGTTACACGGTGCTGCGCAGGACTCACAGCCTCATCTGGACCACCAAGAACACAACGACCACCAAGGACTCGGCCTTTAACATCATGTCCCATCAGAGCTTGGGCATCGAGTGAGTCCACGGCCTGGCTGCTGGTCCCTTTATCCCCCACCTGCCCAGAATCTGCCTGGGCTGTGCATCCCTTCTGCCTCTGGGAGATCTTTTGAGCCTCAAGCCCGGCTGACCGTCTTCGTGTTCCTCAAATGGGGCTGACTGTCTGCAGTGCTGGGCCCTCTTACTCTTTCTTCAGGCCTTAGTTCAGATGTCCCTTCACGGGAGGTGGGGGGCTTTTCTGACCATTCTGAAGGGGGTGTTGGCTCCCACGTCCTCCTGTATTTCCCCCTTCTCACCCTCACGTCTCTGCTTGTGCCTGCCCCATCTGAACCTGACCCCTCTCGGCTGTCACTGTCTCTGGGGTGGTCTGTCTCCCTCATAGGTCCAGGTCCTGATAAGACTAAACAGTATTTGTTGAATGAGACAATGAGCAAATTCATTCATTCAGTCATGGTGGGCATGTATTGGGATTTGCATGGCGGTCACGATGAATGAGGAAAACAATGGAGGGACAGATTAGTAGATAGGGACTCAACAACGATTTTTGATTCAGTGAAAGGAAGAAAATGGTGCCGTGAGCAAATGAGGGAAGCGAATGAATGAGTGGAGCCACAACTTTCCCCTAGTCAGTGTTCAACTTGCATTTATCGAATAAATGAATAAAGGAAAGACTAAATGAACGGAGATGTGACTTTGTGCCCAGTAGGCACTCAAGGTATATTTGTGGGATGAAGGAATGAGAGCAGCAAGGAATAAACGAGGCCTTGGCACATGATAGATACGCCATCCATACACTAATGGAGGAATCACAGATGGAGACGTTAAGACAGGAGGAAATGAGCGAGTCAACAGCCTGTCACGTGGTAGGCACGGAGTCAGTCTTCTTGGATGAACGAATGAAGGAGCGAATCAAGGAAGAAGGAATGAGGTCGCACCTCTCTGGTGCTCACCCAGAGTTTGTGGGCTGGAGGGAGGAATCAGAGGTTGGCCTGTGCTAAGCATGATTTGTGTCGCATGTTGCCTGAACTCGGGTCCCCAGGTGGCTGTGTCTGGAGAACTCCCCATGCTATGACACCATTCCCCATACCATCTTCGCCCCTGAGTTCTTCTTCAAGGTGCTGGTGAGCAACAGGTGAGCCAGGCATGTGTCCCAGCGAGACTTGGGGGCTTCCTATGGGGTGCCCGAGTCCTCCCCCAGGCCTGAACCCCATGCCCCCGCAGAGGCGTGGACAAGAGCACATACTGTGACTACCAGCTCATCTTCCTGCTGCACATCCACGGTCTGCCACTCAGTGCCAAGCGGGCCTTCTTCATCCTCATGGTGAGTGGCTGCGAGGAGCTGCCCTGCTGGGGGAATGGGGCTCTGAGGCCGCCCAGCCAAGCCTGTCGTGCGGCGTCTGCAGGTGTCATCCAGCGTGTTCATCGGTCTGGTGACCCTCTACATCATCTTCTGCCTCCTGTTGCCTGTTATGGTGAAGGCCTGGAACAGCCTCCGCTGGAAGATCAACAACATCATCATGTCAGAGTCCTACTACACCTACACTTCCCCTTCTAGAAATTGCAGTGGGACATCTGAGACCAGATCCACGGTCAGCTCCAGAGTCGGCTCCAGTGACAGTTCCAAAGTGGCAGAGGCGAACCAGCGTGCACCTGAGCAAACCTGGAAGAAGAAGCCGTTGGTTACCTGAGCCGCTTGCCTGCCCCCATCTCCACCCGTGCTCTTCCCTCACTTCCTGGGCCACCTTGGAAATGCATCTATCACCCATCCCAGGCCCTTTTTTGTTTTGCGTCAACTTTCACTTCCTCAGACCTAAATCCTCGTTTCAGGATTAGCCGTGGGCCCTTGTAAGGACTCACGTTCAGTTAGTGTGTACCACACAGCCATATAGGTCATTAAAGTCAAAATCCTTCTGGGCCACCTGGTAAATAGCGGCTTCTGTGTGTGCCTGTCGACTCCGCCCCTCCTCGGGAGGCCCGCAACCTCCCTACTCTCCAGCAAGGTCTTCTGTGACCCAGGCGTGTTGCTATGGCTTGCATATGTTCTGATTGTTCAGTGCCCAGGTTTAGTGCTGGTCATTAAATCTTTTGAATTCCAATCTCTATTTAGTGTCTAGCTTAAGGAGGGCACTCTGGAGAGGTTAGGATTTTTGATTTAGTTGCAAGTAGCAAAAATTTCACTCAGATGGCCTACATAGAAATGGTAATTTATGGGTTCTAATAATATAGGCTTCAGGTCAGTTTGATGTCAGTTCAACGTCTATAGGACTCTGGTTCCATTTCTCTGTAGCTTTCCCTGACCTTCCCTTCTCTGAGTATGGTCTCTAACCTCAGGCTCGCCCCCCTCACAGTCTGAGGCTGCACATCTGCATATTTTATTGTCCAGAGGAAGAAGGGGGTGGAGCCCAACATTCCTAGGCAAGTCCCAGTCAGTCACTCAGATTGGATGGGGGTGGGTCCTGAGCTTACCACTTTACTACTCAGGCTGCCAGAGGTTTAAGCCAATTGGAGCCCACCCCTGGAGCTGAGGGCAGTCCCACCCTAACCTCTTGATTAAGTGTGAGGAAGGACAGTCCTTGTAAGGAAAATGCGCTATCAAGAAGGGAAAAGACCAAAAGGCAAAACACCAAAAGCCAAAAAACCCAAGAAAACAACTGCACCTTGTACTCTACCCCCTGTCCACCTAACGAGCTCAATGTCAGCTTCCCCAGAGATCTTGGGTGAAGTGACTATGGAGGCTCTCTGACCATACCCCTCTACTCCCCTGTCTGGGAGTAGAGGCCCAGGGGACGCATACTCTGAGGGGCATTAGGGCAGACAGCTGGACCAGCTTGTCCGTGATGAGACAGCATAGCTCCAGAGCAGGCAAGGCCACTGAGGTCATGTTTTGGAGCTTGGAAATTATCAGGGGAGTACTCAGAGCTGAAAGGCCAAAGGATATGGTTAGATGTAGAAAGATACTCCTGTAGAGGACAGCTCAGACTGGAGCAGAGATCCCAGGGAGGCAGTAGTCCAGAGACCTGGGCAGAAGAGGATGGGGCCAGACCAAAGCCTGGTGTAGGGTGGTGAGGAGGTGGCAGGTGGGAGAGATGCCCAGAAACCCCAGTGAGCCAGTGAGCAGGCCATTGGGCTAGAGGGCCACGAAGGAAGTGGGAGCAAAGGAGGCATTTAAGAAAAGGTCCAGGGCTCTGCCCTCAGGACTGAGGGATAAAAAGTCTGTCCCTGAGATGGAGACCAGGGAGAAGGAGGTGATTTGGGGGACAGACTGAGGCCTTTGGGGTCATGGCCAGTATGGAAGGGCTGAGAGACTTCTGGAGGACACCATCCAAAAGGCTGCAGGAATTTCAGGTCTGGGGCTCAAGAGGGAGGTCAGGGATGGTCAAGCAGTATAGCACAATAGCAGTTAAAGACTCATCTGTCAACAAAATGAATTGCATTGATGCAATGAGGGAAAGTGTAATATCCTGTTTTGTGCTGTCTTAGTCCACTCAGGCCACTATATCAGAATATCACAAACTGATCAGCTTACAAACAACAGAAATTTGTTTTTCACTGTTCTGGGGGCTGGAAGTCTAAGATCAAGGTGCTGGCAGTTTCAGTGTTGGGTGAGAGCTTGCTTTCTGGTTCATAGATGGCCATCATTTTGCTGTGTCCTCACCTGGTGGAAGAGGTAAAGGAGGTCTCTGACGTCTCTTTAATAAGGGCATTAATTCAATTATGGGGGCTCCTAAAGGCTCCACCTCCAAATACCATTACATTGGGGGTTAGATGTCAACATGTGAATTGGAGGCAGGGACACATTCACTCCATGGCAGATCTCTTTTCTTCAGCAAAATATACTTTCTCCTCAAGGGCACATGGAACATTCTTCAGGATAGAGGATATGTTAGGTCATAAAACATATCTTAATAAAACTAAAAATACTGGGTTAAAGTGTCCTATTAAAAGGCAGAGACTGGAAGATTGAATTTAAAAACAATGATCCAGGGGCACCTGGCTGGTTGAGTCAGTAGAGCATGCGACTCTTGATCTCAGGGTTGTGAGTTCAAGCTCCATGTTGGGTGTGGAGATTACTTAAAAATAAAATCTCTAGGGGCGCCTGGACGGCGCAGTCGGTTAAGCGTCCGACTTCAGCCAGGTCACGATCTCACGATCTCGCGGTCCGTGAGTTCGAGCCCCGCGTCGGGCTCTGGGCTGATGGCTCGGAGCCTGGAGCCTGTTTCCGATTCTGTGTCTCCCTCTCTCTCTGCCCCTCCCCCGTTCATGCTCTGTCTCTCTCTGTCCCAAAAAAATAAATAAACGTTGAAAAAAAAAATTAAAAAAAAAAAATCTCTAGGGGCGCCTAGGTGGCTCAGTCAGTTGAGCACAGACTCTTGATTCCAGCTCAGCTCATGATCTCACGGTTCAAGGGATTGAGCCCAGCGTTGTTGGGCTCTGCGCTGACATCAAGAAGCCTGCTTGGGATTCTCTCTCTCTCCGCCCCCCCCCCCTCTCGCCCCCATCCCCAGAATAAATAAACTTTAAAAAGTATTTTAAAAAATAAAATCTTTAGGGGTGCCTGGGTGGCTCAGTCAATTGAACATCCAACTTCAGCTCAGGTCATGATCCCGTGGTTTGTGAGTTCGAGCCCCATGTCAAGCTCTGTGCTGACAGATCAGAGCCTGGAGCCTGCTTCGGATTCTGTGTCTCCCTCTCACTTCCCCTCCCCTGCTCATGCTCTGTCTCTCAACAATAAATAAACATAAAAAGTTAAAAAATACATAAATAAAAAATAAAATCTTTAGAAAATAAATAAAAACAATGATCCACCTTTATGGAAATAAAAATGATTATAAGAGAATATTATGAACAACTGTACACCAACAAATAAGATAACTTAGATGAAATGGAAAATTTTCTAAAAATTTAAAAACATAAAAACTACTAAAAAACATAAAACATAAAAACTGCTAAAACTGACTCAAGAAGAAATAGAAAATCTGAGTATATTGAGAAGAGGTAAGGAGATTGATTCTGTAATTCTAAAAATGTTCCAACAGGGGGCTCCTGGCTGGCTCAGTCAGGTTTGATCAGCGCAGGCTGATCTCAGGTTTATAAGTTTGAGCTCCATGTTGGGTGTAGAGATTATTTAAAAATAAAACATTTTTTTTAATGTTCCAACAAAGAAAAGCCTAGGACCAGATGTCCTTACTGTTGAATTCTACCAAACTTTTAATGACAAATGACCACTAATGCTTATCAAACTCCTCTGAAAAATTACAGAGGAGAGAACATTTCCTAACTTATTCTTACCCTCACACCTTTATAACAAAGCCAAAGACATTACAAGATAAGAATATTAAAGGCCAATATCCTTCATGAATATAAACATGAGAATTCTCAACAATATACTACCAAACCAAGTTCAGCAGCACATTAAGAGGATTACATACTATGAGCAAGTGGGATTTATCCCTGCAATGTAAGAGTTCAAAATACAAAAAGCAATCAGTGTAACACATCACATTAATAGAATGAAGGAAATAAAATTATTATTATCTCAATTGATGCAGAAAAAACATTTGATAAAACACTCTTTTATGATAAAAATACTCAATAAACTAGGATTAGATAGGAACTTTCCTTAATATGATAAAAGCAATATATACCAGTCCCATAGCTGACATCATACTCAGTAGTGAAAGATTGAAATCCTTCCCTTGAGATCAGGAACGATCAAGGATACCCACTTCTACTTAATGTAGTAGGGGAAGTTCTAGCCAGAAGAATTAATCAAGAATTTGATTCCTTTCCCAGTTGGAAAGGAAGAACTAAAGTTATCTCTGCAGACAACAGAATCTTATATGTAGAATACACACCCCCCCACACACACAAACTGTTAGAGCTAATAAGTGAATTCAGCAAACTTGCAGTATGCAAAGTCAACACACAAAAACCAATTGCATTTCTACACACTATCAATGAACAATCTGAAAAGGAAGTTTCAAAATAAACCCCAATTCTATTCACAACATCAAAAAAGAATAAAATATTTAAACATAAGTTTGTACAAAGAGGTAAAAGACCTGAATATTGAAAACTACAAAACTTGGCTGAAAGACATTGAAGAACACTTAAACAAATGGAAAGACATCCCATGTTCATGAATTGGAAAACTTAATATTGTTAAGATGATGGTACTACCTGTATTCGTTTGCAAGCGCTGCCATAACAAAATACCACAGATTGGGTAACTTAAACAACAGAGATTTATTTTCCCACAATTCTGGGGCTTAGAAGTTTAAGATCAAATTGTCAGCAGGTTTGGTTTCCGAGGCCTGTCTCCTTGGCTTGCCAGTAGCTGTGTTCACATAGTCTTTCTCTATGTGGTCACATCCCTAGTGTCTCTCTGTGTGTACAAATTTCCTCTTCTTAATAAAGACTCTTGTAAAACTGTATTATGGCCCACCCTAATTGGCCTCATTTTAACTTAATCACCTCTCTAAAGGCCTTATAGCTAAATACACCCACACTCTGAGGTACTAGGTATACATTTTGAGGGGATATAAGCCCATAAGAAGACCCAAAGTGATACACAGATTCAATGCAATCTCTATCAACATTCCATTGGCAATTTTGCATACATAGAGAAACCCATCCTAAACTGATATGGAATTTCCAAGGGCCCTAAATAGACCAAAGTATCTTGAAATAGAGGAACACAGTTGGGGGTGCCTGAGTGGCTCAGTCAGTTGAGCATCTGACTCTTGTTTTTGGCTCACATCATGATCTCAGGGTCATGGGACTGAGCCCTGCATCAGGCTCCACCAGCATGCTGTTTTGATTACTCTAGCTTTGCAGCTTTGAATTAGGAAGTATAAGTCCTCCAACTTTGTTCTTTTTTTTTTTTAATTCTAGAGAGAGAGAGACAGAGACAGAGTGTGAGTGGGGGAGGGGCAAGAGAGAGGGAGACAGAATCCGAAGTAGGCTCCAGGTTCTCAGCTGTCAGCACAGAGCCTGATGTGGGGCTCAAACTCGTGACCTTCGAGATCATGACCTGAGCTGAAGTTGGACACTTAATCGACTGAGTCACCCAAGTGTCCTTAGAGCATGTGACACTTGATCTCAGGGTCGTGAGTTTGAGCCTCACGTTGGGTGTGGAGCCTATTTAAAAATAAAATCTTAAAAAAAACCATAGTGAGATATCTCATCATACCCATTAGGATGTTTATAATAATTTAATTTTTTAAACATTTATTCATTATTGAGAGACAGAGAGAGACAGAGCACGAGCATGGGAAGGGCAGAGAGAAGGGGAGACACAGAATCTGAAGCAGACTCCAGGCTCTGAGCCATCAGCACAGAGCCCAACGTGGGGCTTGAACCCATGAGCAGTGAGATCATGACCTGAGCCAAAATCGGACACCCAACCGACTGAGCCACCCAGGTGTCCCAAATGTCTATAATAATTTAAATAACAGGTACAACAGGGGTTGGCAAGGACATGGAGAAATTGGAACACTTGTACAGTGGTAGTAGGAAAGTAAAATGGTTCAGCTGCTGTGGAAAACAGTTTGGTGGTTCCTCAAAAAGTTAAACATAGAATTACTATATCATCCAGCAGTTCCGTTCCTAGGTTTATCACCCAAAAGAATTGAAAACACGCTGTCAAACAAGTACATGTACATGTTTGTTCACATCAGCACTTTTCACAAGCCAGAAAGTGAAAACAGCTCAAATATTCATCAATGGAAGGATAGATAAACAAATAGTGGTATACCCATACAATGGAATATTATTCAGCCATAAAGAGGATGAAATACAGATACATACTACAACATCTATGAACATGAAAAAAAAGGCTAAGTGAAAATAGCCATATACATAAGGCCACACATCAAATGGCTCCATTTATAGAAAATACTTGGAACAAGTGAATACACAGAGACAGAACTCAGATTGGTGGTTACCAGGGGCAAGGAAAAAGTAGGGAATTGGAAGAAATTGCTTAAGAGACATGGTGTTTCCTTTTGCGGTGACAAAAATATTTTGGAGATAGAGGTGGTATTTGCACAACGTGGTGAATGTACTAAATGGCACTGAACTGTTCACTTTAAAAGGGCTAATTTTATTTATGTGATTTTCACTTCAATTATATATATATATATATATATATATATATATATATATATATATAATGGTATTTACCAAGGATAAATATAGAGCAATAGAATATAACAGATGACTTAAAATATTGATGATTTAAGAGATTATTGAAGAGCTTTTAATATGACACAAATGTCTTTCATTTTGGTGGGAAAGCAATGGTTTATTTAACAAACAGTTCTAGAAAAATTGACTATGAAGATGAAATCAAATTTAAATCCCTACTTCACACCATTAGCAAAAGTGAATTCAAGATTAATCAAAATTACATGTGGAAAAACACAATTATTTTAGTAAAAGAAAAATTAGAGAATATTTGTTTTACATTGGCATGGGAAGAACTTCTAAGCAAGATAGAAAATACAAAAGTCACAAAGGAATAGTTACATAAATTGACTATATAAAAATACAAATTAATGGGGCGCCTGGGTGGTTCAGTTGGTTGAGTGACCTGACTTTGGTTTAGGTCATGATCTCACAGTTTGTGAGTTCCAGCCCCATATCCGGCTCTCTGCTGTTAGCACAGAGCCCGCTTCGGATCCTCTGTTCCCCTCTCTCTCTCTGCACTTCCCCTGCTTGTGCTCTCTCTCAAAAATAAAAAATAAACTTAAAAAAAAATTAAGGGGTACCTGGCTGGTTCAGGTGGTAGAACATGTGACACTTGATTTCAGGGTTCTGAGTTCGAGCCCCACATTGGGTATAGAGATTACTTAGAAATAAAATATTTATAAAAAAATAAATAAAAGGACAAATAAAAATTTTTCATAGCGCAGCACCTGGGTGACTCAGTCAATTAAGCACCCCCAACTTCAGCTCGGGTCATGATCTCACGGTTGGTGGGTTTGAGCCCCATGTTGGGCTCTCTGCTATCAGCACAGAGCCCACTTCAGATTCTCTCTACCTCGCCCTCCCCCTCCGCCCCTCCCCTACTGGTACACTCTCTCTTCTCTCAAAAATAAAGTTAAAAAATTGCATAGCAAAAGATAAGTAAAAAATGTATATTCAGAAAATAAACAATAGACCAAAAAATAGTCGCAACAGACAAAAGGTTTTATCTGCAATATACAGAAGTACTTAAAAACTTATAGGAAAAGGACCACACCAAAAATTTCAAAAAGGAGGAGCTCCTAGGTGGCTCAGTCCATTAAGTTACCGACTTCTGCTCAGGTTATGATCTCGGAGTTCAGGATTTCAAGCCCTGCATCTGGCTCCGCACTGACAGAGTCTCTCCCCCACCCCCCCACGCCCCTCCCCACTTGTGCTTGTGCTCTCTCTCTCTCAAAAATAAATAAACTTAAAAAAAGAAGTGTTTAAAAAATTTTCAAAGAGGAAATCCAAATGTTCAATAAACAGGAAGGATCCTCAACTTCATCAGTATGTTAATACAAACTAAAGCAACAAAATCTAGTGCTTATCCCTTAGCAAACTGGCAGGAAAAAGAAGCTACAAGGTCTAGCAGCAGTGATGCTACCATCTATAAAATGGAAATGATGGCACAGAGCTCCACCATCGCCCCCTCCTGGCTCAGAGGAGCTTCTGTGAAGGTGGAACCTTGAAGACCGAAAAGCAGGGTCCGGAACGCCCGGGCTGAAGCCAGTGCAGCCATATTGGTTACGGCCGGTGGGGGCGTCGTTGCGACCGCGGCCATTGTCAGTTAGGGCAGGAGCGAACTTCCGGTCACCATCTTGAATGACAGCAGAGGCGGAGCTCTGACTGACATGTTCATTAAGGGCCGGGCTCCAAGGGCACCGCCCCGAGAGCGACTGAACGCTAACCGCGGCGTGGCGGGGCCGGCAGCCGTAGCCCCGCCCCCGGCTCTGGGCTCCACCTTTCGGCCCCACTTCCGCCGGGCGAGAGGCTTTAGGCGTCGCTGCCGTAAGTCGCGGAGGAGGTTTGCCGCATCACGGAAGATGGCGGCCGCGGCGGTGAACGGGTCGCCCGGCGCCTCGGCCTCAGGGCCTGCGGCGGCCTCGGGCGCAGTCCTGCAGGTCGCGGCCGGCATGTACGAGCAACTTAAGGGCGAGTGGAACCGCAAAAGCCCCAATCTTAGCAAGTGCGGTGAAGAGCTGGGCCGTCTCAAGGTAGGGTTCGGCGGGGGCCTCTACGAGGGGTGTAGACCCAGCCGAGTTCCCGGCCGTGAGCGAGACCAGGGCGGGCAGGGGGATCCAGTAGGGTGAAGGATTCGGAACTGCCAAAGTGCGGGCTTACAGGGGTGAAGAAGTGAGAGAGGCTTGGAACGGATCAAATACGGCCCCACAGTGGGGGGGGGGGGGGGGGAGGTGTGATGGAAATGTTTTGGTACAAGCGAGTGAAAGGTTAATGTTTTGGTGTTCGGAGGCCTAGCTGAGAGTACCGGGGTTTTTCTCATGGCGGGGGCGGGTGGGTTCTTGACGAAACCAAGTGGGGAATGAGGACCGGACAGGGTGATGAAGGAAGCCTGAGATGAGGGGTGTATGGTTAGACCAGACCAAGTCAGGATCAGAGATCTGGAGGTTAGGGACACATCTGTGGGGATGGGAGGGAGCAGCTGAGTTTTGAAGACAGGACTGAACCTAGAAAAAAGATTCTTAAAGAAGAGGACCAGAATGGTGCCCAGGGTGCTTCAGACCAACCGTGTTTGTGAAAGAGTACAAGTATTGTGGGCTGGACCAAGTCCCTGAGGGAGGTGTGTCGGATAAGAAATGATGTGGGCTGGACTATGGGGGGGATGTTGGCTCCCCTCCCTCCCTGGTGTGGATCTGAGGGTGGATGGGAGTTGATAGGATGTGGGAAAGGTCTAACAAGAACTGAAGGTGCTAGTGTCCCCCCACCCCCTTGATTCCATTGAGTCAGGCATGGAGTATGTCTCCTGTTTACCTAGTGGAGCTATTAATAATTGTAACATGAGGTCCTCCTAAATGGGCACTCCGTGTGCCCAGGCCCTGTTCTGAGTGCGTTCTGAGGACTGACTCCTCCTTTAAAACTCACAACAACCTTATGAGTCAGGGATGATGATTAGCTCCATTTCCTAGGTGGGAAAACTAAGGCTTAGAAAATGTAAGTAACCTGTTCTTGCAGTCCCATCGTTTTCTTTCCCTGCTCTCCTTGTCAGCTGGTTCTGCTGGAGCTCAACTTCTTGCCAACCACAGGGACCAAACTGACCAAACAGCAGCTCATTCTGGCCCGTGAGTGTCAACTGGAGTTGGTGGGGGGAGAGGGGGGGAGTGGTGCTGATGGGAGGAATGGTGGTCAGGAGAGGGACTCTGTCACCCCCTGAGAGCCTGCTCTGTCTCCCCACAGGTGACATTCTGGAGATTGGGGCCCAGTGGAGCATCCTGCGCAAGGACATCCCTTCCTTCGAACGCTACATGGCCCAGCTCAAATGCTACTACTTTGATTACAAGTGAGGATGGGTCCTGCCCCTCGTTGGGTGGGGGCAGGGAGTTATATGGTAGGCTTTTTTTTTTTTTAATTTTAAGTAATTTCTGCACCCCTTGTGGAGCTTGAATTCACAACCTCCAAGATCAGGAGTCGTGCATGCTCTACTGACTGAGCCATGCAGGTGCTTTTTTAAATCGCTGCTGGTCCAGCCACTCAGGTCATCTTCCTTCACCCAGGAACTCCCTGTTTGCCTAGCTGTGTCTCCAGAGGCTGCAGGGTCAGGTGGTTGCCCTGGAGGTCCTTATCCTGGGATTGTACCTTCCAGTCTCTGTTGGCCTCCAATCTGTTCCCTTCTCCACATTCCCACACTACATTTCCACTGCCCGCTCCTGTCACCTTTCACCTGCCCTGGCTCCAGCCTTGCCCCCTTGGATTCATCCCTCATGGCAGCCAGTAGAATCTTTGTGATACTAAATTTTGACCAATGTCAGTCCCCTACTTGGAACCTGTGATGGCTTTCCATAGCCCTCAGGCTCCAGACTAAACTCTTTCCTGTGGCCTCCGATGCTGTATCAGCCCTGACCCCTCTGACTTTGCTCCCCCCCCCCCCGCCCCCACATCCTGCACCTGTCTCTCCCACTGGACTCCTAAAAGCAGAGGGATTTTGGTCACTGCTATGTTCCAGTACTGCCTAGCATGAGGCTGGGCGTAGAGCAGGGATTTGCTGGATATGTGTTGAATATAAAACTTAAATGATTTTTAACTCAGTGGTGCCTGAGTGGATTAATGATGAAGAATTTGATATCAGGGGTGCCTGGATGGCTCAGTCAGTGAAGTGTCTGACTCTTGATCTCAGCTCAGGTCATGATCTCGCTGTTCGTGGGATCAAGCTCCGCGTTGGGTTCTGCGCTGACAGCTCAGAGCGTGCTTGGGATTCTCTCTCTCTCTCTCCCCCTCTCTCTCTCTCCGCCCCTCCCCTGCTTGCACTCTCTCTCAAAATAAATAAATAAACTTAAAAGGGGGGGGGGCACCTGGGTGGCTCAGTTGGTTGGGTGTCCAACTTCAGCTCAGGTCATGATCTCGCATTTCGTGGGTTCGAGCCCGGCGTCGGGCTCTGTGCTGATCGCTTGCTCAGAGCCTGGAGCCTGCTTTGGATTCTGTGTCTCCCTCTCTCTCTGTCCCTCCCCTGCTTGCGCTCTTCCTCTCTCTCAAAAATAAATGAACTTATGGGGCGCCTGGGTGGCGCAGTCGGTTAAGCGTCCGACTTCAGCCAGGTCACGATCTCGCGGTCCATGAGTTCGAGCCCCGCGTCGGGCTCTGGGCTGATGGCTCAGAGCCTGGAGCCTGTTTCCAATTCTGTGTCTCCCTCTCTCTCTGCCCCTCGCCCGTTCATGCTCTGTCTCTCTCTGTCCCCAAAATAAATAAACGTTGAAAAAAAAAAAAAATAAAAAAAAAAAAAAATAAATGAACTTAAAAAAAGTAATAAAAAAAAAAAAAGAATTTGACATCAGAAGTCAGGCAAACCTGAGTTTGAAAGTCATTTTACCACTTCCTGATTATGTGGTCTTGTGCAAATGACTTCACCTTCCTAAGGCTCATTTTCCCCCCTAAAGGAAGAATGATAATTCTTAATATCATAATCGTAGCTGACACTCACACAATATTTATTTTAGCCAAGTACTGTTCTGATCATTTTACTTGTAGCCAAGTACTGTTCTGAATATTTTACTTGGATTAAGTCATTTAATCCACTTAACCCTTATTCGTTTGACCCACCTTCTATGAGATGGATGCTGTGATAGTACTCATTTTACGGTTAGGGAAACTGAGGCCAAGTCACTTTACTGAAGTAAAGTCACTTGCTTGGGCCCATATGGCTTGTGACTTCATGCCTCTCTGGGCTTCAGTTTCATCTACCAAGGCCCTGATGCTTCTCCAAGGAGACAGCACAGGGCCATCATCAGGGTCCCTGGAGCCTAGCGTAGGCGGGGCTCCGAGGCACTTAAGCCTTCCTTACCTTGTTTCCCCCACCCTGGTCCACAGGGAGCAGCTCCCCGAGTCAGCCTACATGCACCAGCTCTTGGGCCTCAACCTCCTCTTCCTGCTGTCCCAGAACCGGGTGGCTGAGTTCCACACGGAGTTGGAGAGGCTGCCTGCCAAGGACATCCAAACCAATGTGTACATCAAGCATCCTGTGTCCCTGGAGCAGGTGAGGGGGCAATGGGAGGGGCAGGTGTGAAGGTGGTGGTACAGGCACAGACATTAGGGAAGACTTCCTGGAGGAATGGGCAGGGTTCACCTGTTGTTGGCTCATTTGCTCATTTGTCCACAGCTGCTGAGCCCCAGCCATGTGCTGGGTTGGTTTTCAGACCACTGCAAGCAGAACAGGCTGAAATCCATGGTGGGCATGACATTCAGATGAGGAAGCAGACAGTACATAAAAATATTTTTTTAAAAAGATTAATTTATGTGGTCAGGTGTTAAGTGCTATGAAGAAAAAGTAGCAAGGAGGGTGGTGAGTCGGAGCATGGGTGAATTTTTTAATAAGGTGGTCAGGGAAGGCCTTGCTGAAAAGGTGACATTCGAGGAAGACTTGAAAGGGGTGAAGAACCCAATCATACGGACATCTGGGGGGAAAGTGGTCTTGGTAGAGGGAGCAGCCAGTCCAAGGTCCAAAGGCAGAAACATGCCTGGCATGACTGAGGGAAAGCAGAGGACAGTATTTCTAGAACAAGCTGAGCATGGTCAGGGGAGAGTCTTAGTACCTGAGGTTAGGAAGGAGTTCCTAGAGCTGAGGTCTCATGGGAGGATTTTGTTGGGGTTGGTGGGGAGGATGGGAGAGAGAGCAGTTATGGCCGGCAGCACAGCCAGAGCAAAGGAGTGGAGGAATGAGCTTGGGGTGGATCCAGCTCTGTCTCTCCTGTGATTGGAGGATAGATAAGATAATTAGCTACCAGTCCAAGGCAGGTTGGAGAAGGAATGTGTGTGTGTACGTGTGTGTACGTGTGTGTACGTGTGTCTACATGTACAAACCAGGGAAGGCTTCCTGGAAGAGGATGCGTCCAGTCTGCCTGGGGAATGCATGACTGTATGGCAAAGGGTATTCTGGCAGAGGGGATTATGAAGGCACTGGGGATATGGTGGGGCCTCAGCTGGTAGCCCTCTGTGCTACCTCTTCCTCATCCTCTTTTCCTGCCCACCCCCACCTCTACAGTACCTGATGGAGGGCAGCTATAACAAGGTGTTCCTGGCCAAAGGCAACATCCCTGCTGAGAGCTACACTTTCTTCATTGACATCCTGCTTGACACTATCAGGTGCGTGAGGGGCCAGGGTCCTGTGAGGTTCAGAAAGAGCTTGGACTCGAGTCAGAAGGCCCCAGGTTGAATCCCATTCTGGCCATTTGTGACCTGGGGAAGCTGGGCATATCGGTTCTCCTTTTCTGTGAACGGGAACTTGTCGTGAGATTGTGGAAAACAGCCCTCGTTTTACTCTGGGCCGTTAATCCACGTGCCCATATGTGTCAGATCCCGGGGTGGGCTTGGCACCCGGCCAGCGCTCGGCAGACGAGAAGCAAGCCTGTCGTAGAAGTGCTCCAGCCCGCGAGGCATGTGACCTCACCTCAGATCACCTAAACCGTGGAACCCTCGGTTTCCTCTTCCTGGGAAAGGGGCCATGAAGTCCCACTAGCCCCTCAGGGGTTGCTGCGTGCACGAGACACATCACACGGGCGGGTGGGCCGACATTTCCATGTGCCTTGAGGAATAAAAGGGTCCAGGTGGTGGTGGAGCTGGTTCATGGAGGCAAAGTGCCAGACTGAGCTGGGTTTCCATTTCTTGGATGGCAAAACCAAGCCCAGAGATGTGGTGGGAGTGAAGAGGGGATTTAATGAGTTTAAGCTGTTTGCAATTAATATTTTGGCTCTCCAGAATGAACAGGGAGTGACATAATGAGTGTCTGCTTACCTGCCACTTGGTCTGGGAGATAAAATGCCTCGGAAATGGATGCATACGCTCCCTGTCACTGTTTTTGCCCCGGCGCTGACCCCTCCTTTCACTTCAGTGATTTGATCCTTGGCTGTTTTTCTACTTCAGTGTTAATCTTGGTACCTCTTAACAGTGGTAGCAGGGAACCGTCTCAGGATCAGATCTAGAAATGGGGTACAGCACCCTTGTGTGTGTGTGTTGGGTGGGGTGGGGGTGGGGGGGCGTTCTGTAAAGAGATCCTCTCACGTGAATCCCAGGCTGGGTTTCAGACAGTCTGAAGTCCTCATGGCTGAGAGTGGGATTCAGAGTGTGGGCCCAGGAGTCTGAGAGCTCTGGACCCTATTGTGGCCCTGGCTTTGCAATTCTGGTCAAGCTACTCCCCCTCTCCAAGCCTTGATTAAACGGGGCAGGTAGCATGTTCCAGCCATCAGTGCTGAACTGAAGGGTCAGAGCTCACACGTGTCAGGCCGGGGAGGACAAGGCCTGGAGAGTTGTCTGTGCCCAGTAATGAGAGTCTCATCTTTCCCCAGGGATGAGATTGCTGGGTGCATCGAGAAGGCCTATGAGAAAATCCTTTTCACTGAGGCCACCCGGATCCTCTTCTTCAACACACCCAAAAAGATGACGGACTACGCCAAGAAGGTGGCTGGGGTATAGGGCAAGGGGCCGTGGGGTCAGGGGTGTGCTCACAGCAGGGTGGGATGGCCTAGAGGGACACTGGAGCAGGATTGCTGAGGTCGAAATCCATCTGTGTGACCTCAGGCCGGTTGCTGAACTTCCCTGAGCTTCAGTTTCCTGATCTGTAGAGTGGAGCTAGAATTTAGCATGTGGGATGAGCACAGCACTTGGCATGAGGTGGAGGTAGACACATGATACCTGTTGAGCTGTTGTCCTTAACAGAATTCCTTGGAGGTTGCAGCTTTTCTCCACTAGACTTTGCCTCACTTGGCCTGGGGTATTTATGCAGGAGCAGTGCCCCTGGAGATGGTTTATGCATGTGGTGTACTGACCCCGGTCACTGAGCAGGGTCAAGAGCAGAGCGGAAGAGGTGGAAATGAACTCGAACAATGGTGACAACTGATCTTTAGTGATCGTTTACTCTGGGCCAGACACTTCTCCGTGCTTTAGAGGTGTTGATTCACTGAATCCTCATAGCAGACCCGGGGAGGTGTGTGATCAGAGTCCGTCTCTCAAACATGGAGAAACGGAGGCACAGAGAGGTGAAGTTATCTGTCTAGAGTTGTGCGGGTGGAGTAGGTTGGTAGAGTAGAGCAGAGTAGGGTAGAGTACCAGCAGGCCCATGTCGGTTCGTGCTGGCTCTATGGGGTGGGGAGGGAGCCTGTGTGATCACCCCACCCATCTGTCATCCTTCCCTTTCTGCAGCGAGGGTGGGTTCTGGGCCTCAACAACTACTACAGTTTTGCCAGCCAGCAGCAGAAGCCAGAAGATACCACCATCCCCTCCACGGAACTGGCCAAACAGGTCATCGAGTATGCCCGGCAGCTGGAGATGATCGTCTGAGCCGTCAGGGGCTGGGGTGGGGCAGGGCTTACGTTATTTAAAGCAGTTGCAGTGCAGGGTTCCCCCCAATAAAGGTGGATTGACATTGTCTCTTCCAGGCCCTTGTCTCCCCGGGCGGAATGATGGAGAGACAAGTTCCTCATCTCTGAAGAACTTAGAAGTTTGGGGGCCCTCTGGGGTCTGAGATAACCCTCTGTTGGGTCAGCCTCTGTCCAGTGGCCATTGCTCAGGGTTTCAAAACAGCTGCCCACTGCAGGGGCCCAGTTGCAGAAGGAGCCCCGGTCCCAGGCAGAGGGACTGTAGTAGCCAGCTGTGGACATACAGGGAGGCCAAGCTAAGGCTCGAGTTTTTCAGCGAAGGGGGTGAAGCATCACAATTTTAAAAATGTTTGCAACTAATTAAACCAGTTTGTTAAATGACCTATGAAATGGAACCGGTCTGTGGGCTACCAGTTTGAGACCTCTGTGGAACCATTGGTGTGGGCCCTGGCCTGGGATTGCCCTGGTTCCCACCCTTCCTGAGCCAGTGCTGTGACTTACGACCTCCTGTACCGCCCCCAGCCTGTATCTCCTGCCTTGAAGTTCTCGAGAAGGTATTTTAAGGCAGAGTCCAAATCTGGCTGAGCCATTTG
Organism: Prionailurus bengalensis; assembly: GCF_016509475.1. NCBI lineage: Eukaryota > Metazoa > Chordata > Mammalia > Carnivora > Felidae > Prionailurus > Prionailurus bengalensis. Next base: position 15,870,484 of record NC_057352.1, on the reverse strand, counting down.
TGAGATGTGGGATTTTCAACAAAGTCTTCCAGAGTCCATTTTCCCTGCTGTAAAAACGGAATGATCACCCCTGCTTTCCAGAGTGATTTGTGCTGAACATCTGAACTTGGCACCGATCAGCTCAAATGGAGCTCATGGGGTTAAGGGTAATGCGACTGTCTCACCTCTGGGCCCATCAGTCCGGATGCTGGATCAATGGAACCTCCGTTCTGCTGTTCTGGGTCCAGTCTCCCTGTTTCCAGGATGTGCTGCTTTCATGGAGACCTCTGCCCTCCCGATCCCATCCCTTTGACCCTAAGCAAGTGACTGACAGGTAGCTAGATATCTAGATGGTTATTTTATTGTCAAGGAGGGGGAGGCAGAGGGCATTGAGCAGACTGCACTCAGTTGGAATGGGTGGCCTGCAGATCGTAGTGCTCCAGCCCGGCCACCAGGGAGCCAGCCAGCTTGATGGTGGCAACCCAAGGCGGCTCGCTCAGGTGGTTGGTGGGCGTGCTCAGCCTAGGGGGAGGGTAGAATCAGCAGGGCATTGCCATGTGGCCAGGCCCTTAACCCTTATAGGTTTCACTTTCCCCATCTGTATGAGGGGCCATGTTTGAGCATCAAAACAGTCTAGGGCAAGGCTGTATCGGTTCAAATTTAAAAGGGGGGCTAAGGGTTGCTGATTCTGTGTTCTGAGCATCCCCTCAACCTGTCCTGCCTCCACTGAACCCCAAGGGATCCAGAGCAGAGGGTCTGCCAGTGATTCAGAGTCTCAGGAACCAAGGTCAGATGGACCCTGATGACCAGATCCTGAGATTCAGTGTGTGTGTGTGTGTGTGGAGGGGGGGTGGAAGAGGTGTAACTGAAGGATGCACTCTGGATCTAAGGACTCAGGTGTAGCCTCTGCAGCACAAGGACTGGGGCATCAGTGCCCTCTGGCTGCCAAAGCCTTGCCTCAGGAGAAGAGGCTGGAGGGGTCAGGAGTGCCAGGGGCTAGGCCAGGACTTTTCTGGAGGCATGCATTCCTCCCCTCTGCCCCTCTCCCTGAAAAGCTTGGGACATGGTCCTTCTTGGTGCCCTCAGGACAGGGTCAAGGCCTTGAATAGGATCAGGCCAGCTGGCACCAGCTTCCCTCCCTGATGGCTCCAGAAGGTCACAGGGGCAAGGGTCAGCTTGGAGATCTGGATACCAAGAGGTTGGGCCTAGGTGTTCCCTCTCCCTTGTCATGGGTCAGGATGGTGTCAAGTTTCTTCTAGCTCCCCGGGGGATTGGAACTCATTTGGGTTTGAGATACAGCCAAGGGAAGGGTAATGGTTCAGCTGGAGTCGAGACACCAAAGCTGAATGGGTCTCTATCCAGGAAAAGTCGGGTTCAGAACTTTTAAGAGGTATTCCCTCCCCTCCCTACACCCCGACGACCTTCCCTCACCAGGCAGATACGTTGCGTGGTAGACGGCGATGACGCAGCTGGTGGCGGCAGTAACACTTGCAGGGACAAGAGTTAAGCACCTGGAAGGGCGGCCAGTGGCGAGTGGTGCCCGTGTTAGCCATCCCTGCTGGAGGAGCCCCGCCACCACCACCCCCTCCACCTCCGCTGTCAGTCACGGTGGCTGCAGTACGTTCCCGAGGACCATCTCCAGGGGCGCCCGCCGCGCGGGTCGCACCCCGGGCTGCACGGGGACCCTTGTTCCTGCGCGTGCGGGCCTTGATGGGCGCGGGCGCAGGCAGCGTTGGCTCCGCTGTGGTGGGAGCTGGAGCCGGGGATGGGGCCAGGGCCGGGGCCTGGTCGGCAGCCAAGGCGAGGGGCAGAATGGGAGCCGGGGCGGGAGCCAGGGTCGACTCCAAGTGGCCCGGGACTGGGGTGGGAGGGCGGGCCACGGGCGGCGGCGTTGGCTGGAGCACAGGCGGCTGCGGTGTGGGCGGTGGCGCGGGAGGAGGCGTGGGTGGTGGCGTGGGCGGCGGCGGCGGCAGCAACTCCTGTGGGCCTGTTGGCCCGGGGCTCACAGGCTCGCCGTTGGTGGGCGCCGGGAAGATGAACATAGGCGGCGCCAGCAGGGCTGGTGCAGGCCTCCGGGACCCCGGACCCGGGTGCGTCTGCCCTGGTGGAGGCGGTGGGGAGCCCCAGGGCCCTGAGAGCGTGGCCGCGCGCCGTCGGGGCGCCCCGACACTGCCGCCGGCTCCGTTGAAGCGGAAGTGGCGTTCAGGGCCATCGGGAGGGCTCGCCCAGTCGAATTTGGGCTTCGAGCTTGGAAAGGTGGTGTAGGGTGGCGGCGGAAGGGCCCTGGCATGGGACACAGGCGCCGAGAGGGGTCCAGAACACCCCTCGCCGTCTCCATCACCGCCTTCTGCTTCTTGAGACTCCCGAGGGACCTCTCCCGAGGGTCGAGAGGGCCCAGGAGCCAGGGACCCCTGCTTCAGGACTTCGGCGTAAGAGATGGAACCCGAGGCAGCGGAGAAGAGTCCTCCTCCTCCTCCGCCTCCGCCTCCGCCTCCGCCTCCGCCCCCGAGCGAGGCTTTGGCAGCTGAGGAACTCGACGCTGCCGCAGGGGCCAAAGGGGGCCCCGACTTGAAGGTGACTTTACACAGCAGGCTCAGGCCAGACTCGGAGACCGCGGGCCGGGCCATTTCGCCCTCTCCTGCTTGGGGAGGTGCCCCTCTGCGGGCTCCCCTGGCCGTCTGGCCCTCGCTGCCGTACCCCACCTGGCTTTCTGTGGGGGTTGTGGCGGGTGTGGCCCGAGCAGGAGTGATTCTGTGGCCCGGGGGCTGCCGGTCGGAAGATGGCGGTGGCGGCGGCGGCGGCTTCCGCGGCGCCAAGAAGGGCGGAGTAGGGGATGGGGCCCTCGGGAGAGAGTCGGGGTCCTCTCCAGTTCGTTGCCGGGGCGGCGGCGGCAGTGGACGAAGGCTCGGAGGATCGCCCTGGCCGCGATGGCTCGCCTCCAGCAGACCGCGGATCCGGGGCACCGGCGCCGGAGTGCCCGTGGGTTTTCGCCACTTAGACGGCGCGGGCAGCAGGGTCCCCACGGGGGGCGGGGGTGGTGTGGAGACCGCGGCCGCAGCCGCCTCCTCTGAAAGGGGCGTCACTGGCGAGGGCAGTTCTAAGGTCAGGGGCAGGGGCGAGGGTGAGACCTGGGGCTCCGGGGGTACCAGGATTCCCGGGGGCGCGGAGCTGCCAGGGAACCAGACGCCCAGCCCTCGAGCCAGGCGCATGGCCGGGGAGGAGGGGGTCACCTCGGGCTCCACCGGGGACGTACGGCGGGAGTCAGAGGAGCGGTCCGAGGCCTGCTCTTTTCGGGAGCCTCCGCCCGCGGAAGGCTCCGACTGCACGTTCCCCATTTCTGAAGGAGGTCGGCGACTGTGATCGGAAAAACTTCCGCCAGTCAGTCCGCCCAAACTGTGGGGACTCTACGAGGCTGACTGTATTTGGTCGTACACGTCCGCGCCAGACCCTCCCCTGTGCTCCGAGATCCGTTCAGGCACTCGTCTGTCACTAGTCTCTCGCTGCATTCCTGTTCTCTGACTCTCGAGGCTCAAGCCTTCTTCCCCATCGCCCATTCAGCTGCTGTCAGGCCTTCTCCCTCATGGCCCCATTCAGCTGCTATTCAGACACTTAGGCTCCATCCTCTTAGTGTACTCAGATTCGGTCCCTGTTCCCCCCACCCAACCCTCACCCCGGCTTGTCCCTCAGGTCACATCCCTACACTTTGGCCATGTCCCCGGTCTCCAGGCTCCAAGACACAGGTCTTGCCCGCTTTTCTGTCAGTCTGTCAGGCCACATCAGTGATGATGATGGTGCTCAGTAGCCTACAAAGCCTGCAAGGAGTTCAAGCTTCTCTCCAGGCCTTCAAACCTGGCTCTGGAGACCCAAGCCCCGCCCATGCTCTCTGGTCCCGCCCCCGATTGTGTATCGGGCCTCATCAACCCCGCCCCGGCCTGGCCTCGCCTCCGCGGTATTCTTGTCTTACTAACCCTTCAGTCCTCACCTCTAACCCTCCGATCCCTCTCTCTGTGACGATCATTTGAGTCTCTCCCTCTTCCCAGGCAGCGGCAGATCTTTGGGTCTCACTCTTAAACTTTTACGGCTCCTGGTCTACCCGCCTCCTTCAACACTCAGGCCCCACCCCTTCCCCCAAGCTCCGCCCTGGCCCCGTCTTCGCCCAGAGGTTCCCACTCACCGACTCCTCCAGCCGACCAAAGTTCAGACCGCGGCCCCCTGGGCCCAGGGCAGGGTGGGGAACGGCCGTAGCAGAAAATAACCGAAAAGAACGGGGGTGAAGCGGGTGATGGCAAGTGGGCGAGACGGCGGGGGCGGACCCCGAGATCTAGGCCCCGCCCCCGGGCTCGAGGCCCCGCCCCCCTGTGAGCCAGCAAGGGGCCGGCCCCTGACGAACCTGGATCTCCCTTTGAAATATTCCGCTGTCTTCCTCCCCGCCCCCAGACCTTGTGGCCCTAGGCCCCACCCCTTTAGAACGTTGTCCTTAGCTCCTCCCCTTTATAAATGCTCCGCCCCTCTTCGTTATTCCCTCCCTCGAAGCCCCGCCCGTTACGGACACCGCTACGTAGCTCCTCCTTTTAGGCTCTCATGTGCTCCGCCCATAAGGCAATTTACTTCTAAACTCCGCCCTTTAAGGACCCCCTTGCATCTCTTCCCAAGACCCTCTCCTCCCTCAGGCCTGCCTAGAGGCTCAACCACCGTGGACCCGCCCCTTCCATGACGCAAGTGCTTGTCCGCGCCCTCGGCGTCCTCAACGACTCTCCTTCCCAAGGCCCTCTAGCCCCGCCCCCTTGCGAAGGCTCCCTTCTCGCCCCACCCCTTTTCGATCCCTACCAGGTAGTCAGCCCCTCCCATTTAGAACCCAAAGAGCAGACCCTCACCTTTTTAGAACCCTGAGAACAGGCCATGTCCCGGACCCTTCCCCCCATCCTCAGGGATCAATGGCGCGGATGAGTGGGAAAGTGGGGTGATCTTCTCTGGATCCCGAGAAAATGGGGGCTGGGGGGCTGTTCGCTGGAGCCAGTGGCGGGCTCTAGGACCCAGCGGGCAAGTACGCCCGCCTCGCGCTTACCCCTCCCCCAAGCCGCCCCCTCCCCCTCACCCATCTTCCAGGTTCCCCCTCCCTCCCCCGTCGCCCCGGCTCCCGGTGCCCGTCTCTAGCGCCGCCGGAGCCAGCGAGGGAGCCGGAGCGAACAGGAGGAGGAGGAGGAGGAGGCCAAGTCGCCGCCGCTCGGAGCCCGGCCGGAGCCTCCCAGGCAGGTGCCAAGGGGGGCGAGGGGGCGGGGGCTGACAGACTGCCTGTCCCGGTGAGGGGGCGGCCAGGACCGCGCTGCTCCTCCTGCCCACCGGGGCGCCCCCCAGACCGAGGCTGGAAGGACAAGGGGTTGGGGGCCCCTAAACTGCGCGGCAGCCATTTGGGGTATCAGTCTCCATTTGGGGGCCTGGACTTCTCCGAAGACGCCCCATTCATAAAATTCCGAACTGGACCCCTACCATTGAGGAACTCTGGGGACCACTCCCCCAGGGAAACAGATGTGTGGGGAGCGTAGGGCATTCAGAAATCCCCGCGTCCCATCCCAGCTAGGCCCTGGGGGACCCCTGCCCTCTTTCTCTGCTTCACCTGTTGTCGGGGGAGGCGGGCGGACAAAGGAAGCAGCATCACGTGACTGCTCATTCACAAAATCCCATCCCATTGAGAAAAGGGGGCTGGGGGCGCTGCGACCGCCCCTTACCCTCCCGAAGGGCTGGGGAAAACCGGCAGCCTGCAGGTGGGGGAAGGGGCTAGAGCTCGCTGCCTGGGTCCCTAAGGTTCAGACGCCAGGGTCCCTGCGCTAGGTGGTAGTGAGGGGCTGGACGCTGATCACGATTACTGGGCGGAGGGCTACGTCCCCTGAGCTGGGGGGCGGGGTAAGATGGTTCTGAAGGATGCTGGGGCGGGGAGGGGGAGGAGGAGGGATCAATTCTCCACCTCCCCTCAGTCTCTCTCCCTTGCCTTCCATGGGCTGGGACCTGAGGGAGCAGGCTTGATTTTTGTGAATGAAATGCACTCTGGTTGTGTCTCGGTCGTCCGTTTCTGGCTTCCTCTGCCTCCATCTCCCTTTCGGCCTCTCTCTGGCCATTTCTGGTTCTCTCCCTGCTCCCTGCCCATCTCCCGTTGCTGGGTGACTCAGTGAGCTTTGCATCCGGTCTCATTCATAAATCCGGGAAGGGGTGGGGGGAAGAGAGCCTGGGTTTCTCACCCAGCCAGTGGCCTGGGCGGCCGAGTGTGGAGGCAGTGTAGGGGGATCTGGAGCTGAGTTGATGGGCTCTAAGAAAATACATATGCGCAGGCACCCAGCTGTGAGGGGGAATGATGGGTGGGGCTGTGGGAATGTGCTGAGGGATGAGAAGGAGACTGGGTTGATAGGGGAAGAGCAGGGAGGGGGAAGGGAAGTGGAAAACTGGGGCTGTGGGGGTCAGGATGGGAACGATGGGGAAAGGGACGAAGGTGGGTGCGGAGAGAAAAGGTGGATACGGAGAAGGTAAGCATGGGAGAAAAGAGGTGGCATGACAAGAAAGAAGCCATGCTGGAAGAAGGTGGGCATGGGGGGTGGGGGGAGAGGCAGGTATGTAAGGGAAGGTGAGAATCGGGGCCCGACGGTGCAGTGGATCCAGATGTGAGGGAAGAAGAGGGAGATGAGGCTTGGGGCGAACGCTGAATGGCAGAGCAGGATCGGAGCTCACTGACTTTGTCCCTGTCTCCCCACCTCCTGCAGGTACATGGTTCAGGTCCGAGCCGTGGTGATGGCCCGAGATGACTCCAGTGGGGGCTGGCTGCCTGTGGGGGGCGGGGGCCTCAGCCAGGTGAGCGTTTGTCGGGTCCGAGGGGCCAGGCCCGAGGGGGGGGCCCGCCAGGGGCACTACGTCATCCACGGGGAGCGCCTTCGGGACCAGAAAGTGAGCCACCCCGGGGCGTGGGGGTAGGGTGGGGGCATGGGGAAGTAAGGGGATGGGGCTGGGAGTGCAGAGGTGAGGTGAGGTCGTCTCCCAGCCCAGAATCGACCTGGGGTGTGGGATGTGGTTTGGAAGTGAATACCTGTCTTTGGATAAGAACTGGGAGTTTGGGGAATATCTGGGGTATTCGGCAGGTCCTGTCCACTGCCGTTGCCTGGAGGGCTATCACAGCAGCCTCCTCACTGGCCTTGCCCTGCTCCTGCTCTCTCCCTCAACCGCAGTCTGTTCCACAGGGGCCCTGCTGACCCCTGACTCAGAACCCTCCTGTGGCTCCATCTTGCTCAGAGATCCTTGCCAGGAGGCCCTACACCACTGGCCCCTGTCTGCTCTAAGTATATGGAGGCATTTGGTGGGGAACCATCTGGAAGTGTCAAATAGGGTTTCCAGTCCTATATGTGGGTTCAGCAGGAGTATCCTGGGCTGTCTGGCATGAGCTGGAAGGACACTGTCAAAGTTTCAGCTGGGGATGTGGCAGAAAGACGTGGATTGTTTGAAAAGGCTTGGGGGATGGGTTGCATCTCAGAGCCGAGGTCAGAAGGAACAACGTAGGGGGATTTGAAATGGTGTGAAGGAATACAGTGACGTTGGGCCAGGATATGAGGAAACATCTAGGGCGTTGACCAGCATCTGAGGGGGAAATCTATGGGAGTTTGATAAGAATTTGGGGGTAGTGTTTTGGGAGATTATTGGGGCATCAGAAGGAGATTAATAGTAATACCTTGAGATGTTCAGCCATGTTTGGGGGGGTGTTATTGAGTCAGAAGGAGGGATGTTGGGTTATCAGAAGGGGCTACTAGGAAAAGGAAAATGTGGAGACCAAGGGCTTGGGAGAAATATTGGAGCATCAGAGGTGTGCTCAATAAAATTGGGGAGTGGTGTTGGGGTGTCGATCAGGGTTCAAGGGTACACCTAGGGTTGAGAAATGAAGTTTGTGGGATGCTTAGGTATGCAGATAGACTGAGGGTTAAGAGGAAGACACAGGCATGTCTGGAAGGGGGTGTCTGACCTGCCCCCTCCCTGCCCCCTCAGACCACCTTGGAGTGTACCCTGAGGCCAGGCTTGGTTTACAACAAGGTGAACCCCATCTTCCATCACTGGAGCCTGGGCGACTGCAAGTTTGGGCTGACGTTTCAGAGTCCCGCAGAAGCGGACGAGTTCCAGAAGAGCCTGCTGGCTGCACTGGCTGCACTGGGGCGAGGTGAGCAGTGCAGGCCGTGGTACTGGAGGATGGGGTGGAGGGGTGGGAGAATCTGGAGCCTGGCCTGGGGAGCTCACTGTCTGCCTCTCTCCTTGCCCCAGGCTCGCTCACCCCCTCTTCCTCCTCCTCTTCCTCCTCCCCTTCCCAGGACACCGCAGAGACTCCCTGCCCTCTGACGGTGAGTCTCCTCCAGGACACGGCTCTGCTGGGGGTGCCGGGGGGCTGTCTCTATCCTACAAACATTCTTGAGCATCTCTGTATATCAGGCACCATGCCACATGCGGGGGACACAAATCTGGGCCCGGACTGTTAGTGTCAACTCAATGCCAGCTATCCTTGTTTTCCCATTCTGTCGTGGGTCACACATTCATTCAAGGGTATTTATTGAGCACCTTCAGTAAGTAGTGTTTTAGGCACTGGGGATACATCAGTGAACAAAACAAAGTCCCTTTCCTCATGGAGCTTCTATTCTACTGTGGAAAGGCAGAAATTTTTTTTAAAAAATTTACTTTAGAGCGAGTGAGAGAGAGAGAGAGAGCGTACACGCGTGAGCGGGGGAGAGGGGCAGAGGGAGAAAGAGAGAGAATCTTAAGCAGGCCCCACACTCAGTGCAGAGCCCCACGCGGGACTCAATCTCATGACCCTGGGATCATGTCCCGAACCAAAATAAAAAGTCAAATGCTCCACCGACTGAGACACCCAGGCGCCCCAAGGCAGAAACTTTTTTTTTTTTTAAGATAAACTATCTTTTACAGTGAACAAATTAATGACAAGTCCAGCCTTCTAGTTATTCAGGGTATAATCCTTGAACTCATCCCTGACTTTTCTCCTTTTTTATGCCCCTCATCCAATCTGTCATCAAATATTGGCCTCCCTTTCAAAATGATTAGAATTTGAATGTCCAGGCTCACCCTCCAGCTGCAGCATTCCCACCAGCTTCCTATTGCCAACTGCCCCCCTCCTCTTCCCTACTGCCTGGAAGTTCCCCCCACACGGCCAGAGAGACGCTATTGATATCTGAGTCAGATCATGGCCATTCCTCTACTCAGACCCCTTCCAGGGCTCCATCTCACTCAGGGTAAAGGACAAAGCATATAAGATCCCATAGCGTCCGGCCTCCTATCCTCCATTTTGCTGACTCTGTTCCAGCCACACTGGCCTCCTCACTGTTACTCCTACAGAGCAGACACGTTCCTGTCTCGGGGTCTTTGCACCGCTGTTCCTTCTGTCTTGGAATACTCTTCCCCAAATTTCCACATGGCTCGTCCCCTTATTTCCTTCAGGGTTTTATACACATATCGCCTTTCCTGAGTAAGCTGTTTAAAAATCACGTCTTCCAATGCTCCTTATCCTGTTCTAATTTTTTCCCCATCTTCTAGATATTTCCCCTATTTCCTTTCTAAATAGACAATTTTCTTACCTGTTAGCGTATTGCCTGTCTCCTGTGCTAGAATGCCAGCTCCAGGAGGCAAAGATCTTTTGTTGCTTTCTTGCTGCATCTCCAATGCCTAAAACAGTGCCTGGTATACAGTAAGTGTTCAGTAAATATGTGTCGAATAAATTTATTGAATGAATAAATGCACATAATGTCAGACGCGATTTGGCATTTGCTGGGAACAGTGGGAGTTGCTGAGACTTAGGAGAACAAAACTGGTTCCCGGGGCAGAAAAGCCGGAGTCCCAGGGTCAGGGGAAGATGTGGGTGGGGCTACCCAAATCACGCAGACAGTTCCCACGTACTGAGTGCTCACTGTACTTTCCGCTCTCTGAGAGTTACGCTGTACTTTCCATGCTCCGTCTTACGTCCTCACAGTGGCCTTTGTGAGCCTGGCATGTCATGGGTGCTCAATGAATGTTTACTGAAGCTAGTAATGGATGAAGTCAGAATGATCCCCAAGCGACAGAAAAGAGTCCGAGGTCTGAGAAGTGACGTTTCCGTTTGTAAGGGACGGTTGGTTTGGGTGAGGAAGGAGAATATTCCTGGTGGGTGAAGCTGCCCCCGTAAAGGTGTGGTGGTGGGAATGAGGCAGGAAGGTGGCTGGCTGGCCAAGGGAGAGGGGTTCTGGGAAGGGAGGATATTTTGATGTTCTGTAGGTTGGTGAGCTGAGCAGATAAGAAGAGGGGGTCAAATAACAGTAACCGTTTCCAGTCTCCCCATACTTCAGGCATCCTCATGCCCTTTACAGTGGGCCCTAACCACATCCTTATGAATAGACACTATTATGATCCCCATTTTGCAGAGAAGGAAACTGAGGCTCAAAGAGATGAGCTCACTTGCCGGAGGTCACACAACCAGTCAGTGGCAGAGCCGGGGCTTGAACCGAGGCCTGTCTGGCCGCAGAGCCCTCGCTCGCCACGGGAGGGGGTCTATGTGAGGGCATCGGCTGTGCCGGGGGTTCGGCTCTGAGGCCGCCAATCTCCTCCAGTCCCATGTGGACAGCGAGTCCTCCTCCAGTCACAGCCACCAGGAGACGCCTCCCACCGCCGCGGCGGCCACTATCATCACTGTGGAGTCAGCTTCTGGCTTCGGGCCGGCCACGTCCCCCCAGCGCCGGCGCTCCTCCGCTCAGGTGCGACCTCTGACCTCCAGCAGAAGTCTGGGGCTCCGGGTGAAGTGGGGTAGGGTGCTGGGCCCCGAGGTAGGCGGGAGCTGAGACCCCCAGAAGGGCAAGAAAGCCACAAACAGATCCTGGGGGCCGGCTGACTTGAATTGATGGCAGTCGTGGTGGGAGGGTGCTTGGAGACTTCGGTCCTTCCGAGGGTTGGGTGAGGGCTTCCCGTGTCTCCTGCGCTCTTGAAGATTTTGGAAAGTTCTGAGTTCTGAACTCAAGGGTTTGGGGGACGGCTGGGACAATTCTTCGAGTGTATGAGGGAGTTTTTTTGTACTCATGGAAGGAGTTCTTTAGACTGCTTAATTTGTTAGGAGGGCCATGGTATCCAAGGAGGTTAAAGCTCCCTGGGGACCAGATTCCTGCGTCCTGAAGGAGGAGATGGCTGGGGGTCCAGAGCTCCCAGATCTGGGAGCTGGGACTTCCTGAGTCTTGAGAAACGACAGGCCTGGGAGCCTGGACCACTGGGTCCTTAAGGTGCGGGCTTGGTGCCTTTGGTCTGTTCTTTGATATCCTCTGTCCCCTGTGAGAGGAGTGGGCTGAGGGCTTGGAAGTCTGAGTGCCGGACCCACACACTCAGGATCCCAGGACAGCCTCCTAGGATGAATGAGGCCTGAGGCGGGGGTCTGGATTCTCAAGTCTTCTGCGACTGGGATGGATTGTGGTGGAGTGTGGGGGTCACAGACCCTGCTAACCTGTTCTCCTGTCCCTTCGTCCCGCAGAGCTACCCTCCGCTCCTACCGTTCACGGGAATTCCGGAGCCCTCAGAGCCCCTGGCCGGGGTAGGGGGCCCGGGCTGGGGCGGCCGTGGCTATGAGGATTATCGGCGCGCTGGGCCGCCCGCACCCCTCGCCCTGTCCACCTGCGTCGTGCGCTTCGCCAAGACCGGCGCGTTGAGGGGTGCAGCCCTGGGGCCTCCCACCGCGCTACCCGCCCCTCTCGCCGAGGCGGCGCCCCCAGCGCCGCCGGCTCGCCCACCACCCGGCCCCGGCCCTGCCCCTGCGCCGGCCAAGGCCTCCCCGGAGGCAGAGGAGGCGGCGCGCTGCGTGCACTGCCGTGCGCTCTTCCGCCGCCGAGCTGACGGGCGTGGTGGCCGCTGCGCGGAGGCCCCGGACCCGGGTCGCCTGCTGGTGCGCCGGCTCAGTTGCCTGTGGTGCGCCGAGAGCTTGCTCTACCACTGCCTGTCAGACGCCGAGGGCGACTTCTCGGACCCGTGCGCCTGCGAGCCGGGCCACCCGCGTCCCGCCGCGCGCTGGGCCGCGCTGGCCGCCCTCTCCCTGGCGGTGCCCTGCCTCTGCTGCTATGCGCCCCTGCGCGCATGCCACTGGGTCGCGGCACGATGTGGCTGCGCTGGCTGCGGGGGTCGCCACGAGGAGGCGGCGCGGTGAGGACGGCCTGGTGGGTCCAGTAGCTGCACCGAGGACCCAAAATTGAGGGTCCAGGACCCTGGACTCTGTTCGGACCCCAAACCCAAACCTAGGCACACCCGGAACTTGGAGCTTGAGTTTGGATTGAGAGACCCCAGACCTGGAACCTGGACCCCAAATCTAGGACTGAGAGACCCCAGACCCAGCTTCATTGGGATGTCTGTCCAAGAGGTCCCAGGCATCCTGAGTTCTGGTGTCCCCATCCTGCCGCCATCCCCTCCCTGACCTAGACTGAGGAGACTCCAGGCATCCCCCAGACTCTACACCTCGGGCAGGCTGGGGAGCATCTGTATCCCTGAGAGATGCAGGGCCCTGAACCCCAACTCCCTGTTCAAATAACCAACCCAGACCCTATCATGCCTGACACCATGAACCCTCAGATTACAGCCCCGGAGTTAGTCAGGAGTTACCAGTACCCGACCCTGCCTGTATACGATTCCTCCCAGATCTTGAGACCATAGAACCCAGATTCACCCCAGATGGTCACCGAATGCTCACCTAAAACTTGGGGCACCCATATCTGAGATGTTCTTGTAGCCTCCAGGACCCCTGAGACACCAAACTCTCTTACAATGCCCTGAGTTGTTCGATATGCCCAAACAGATGTTCTCTGACCAAGATGACTTGGGAGACCCATCTCAGAGTCTCTCCCATTCCCCCCAACCAAGATCCAGATGTCAGACTCCAAGATGCTCTGGGAGCCAAGGACCAAAGACGTCTGTAGACCCACCCACCCCAAGGCAGTGTTCCAAGGAGCTTTGGATCTCCTATATGGGACTCTGATGTGCCTCGTACTCCCCTATGTAGTACTGAAGGGCACCAACACCTTGGGGCCCAAGACACTGGTCCCAAGTCCCCAGATAACCCTTTTTCAAAACCCATTAGACGTGGATTTCAAGCCCCATAATAGTCTGGAATCTTTGGCTGCTTTGTATCCACAGATCCTCAATTCCCTAAAGGCTGGAAGCCCAGCTCCCAGAAGATGGGATGTTCATGGCAACCCAGACCTCTGACCCCTTGGCCCCCAGCCCCTGAACGACCCCAAGGTGCTTTGGGAGCACTGGTCCCAAGACCCCAAGGTGCCATTGATACCCCAAATTCAGGGCTCAAGCCTACACAACATTGGGATTGTCCCTGCTCAAGACCTTGGTCCCTCCATACCAGAGACAGAACTGAAGTGCCCCAGGGCCATAGCACCTTCAGATCCCAGATTTCTTTGGACTCAAGCCTCTTAAGCCTGATATTCCCCAAGACCTGCTGCCCTTGAATCCTGATGTCTATAAGCCCCTGAAACCCCAAGGTCCCAGACCTCTGAATTCAAGTCCTAAGGATCCCAGCCCAAGCCCCCAGCATCTCACAGAACTACCCTTTTACTAGGGTAAAAAACAAACATTTTGAGCTCATGTTTCTGAATTCCAGAACTACCCCAGAGCTCCCCCACTCCCATCTTTAGGACCTAGCATTGCCGTAGATGATTGTGCAAGCTGTTCACTAATCAAAGCCACACAGTCAAGGTGGGGGTGTGGCTGGAATTCACACTGCACTCTGCTGACTACACTGTGCACGAAGTCACTTTTTAGGCTAGCTATGGATCTACACACACACACACACACAGACACACATGCACACCCCTTGCACTCAGCCCCAAGCCCGACCTTGAGCCCAAGTCCTAGTCCAAACTTCTTCCGTTCTGCCCTGTTAACCCCTTCCCTTCCATCTCAGAGTTGGGGATTGCTTTGCGAAGTTTGACAGCCTATTTCGTGGCCCTCTGTGATCCCTCTTCTGGGCAAGGGGGGATGTCACAGTCTCTCTCCAGAGTGGGATGGGACTTCCAGGGTACCTCAGATCTGATGGCCTGAATGGGAGGATCAAGGCCTTGGAGCAAGACAATCTCAATGCTCTGTGGGCTTGGGACCTGCATGTGGTCCCAAGCATCTGGAAATGTGCACTTACCTTTCTTCATTACCCAGACTTGGATGACCTTGTAGGAGTTCAAGGGATAGGTCAAGGGGGTCAGAGGGCTAGATCCTTCTGTCACTTCCTTTAAATTATTAACTATTTATTACATCCGGAACCTGTGAGATTCAGCTCTCCCAACCAGACCCTGGGATGGGTGAGAGAATAGGGGGATGTCCCTCCCATCCCCACTCTGCCCAGCTCTCATCACTGTCAGACCCACCAGAGCTGAGGGCGGAGGGACCGGGGGCTGGGGCAGCCTGGGTCCCCATCCCCCTCTCTGTGCCTCGGTCTCCTCCCTTCCGTGGTGGGCGGGGGGAAGCTCCATTCTTAACCTACCTCGTTTTGGGGAGGGGTGGGACGGGGACCAGAGTGCTGTAAGGTGCTGTGGGATCTGCGGATGAAGCGGTGGGAGCCGGGGAAGGTTCCCCCGGCCCCCACCTCCCAGCACCGCCTCTCCCAGGTCTCCCGGTCCTGTTCCCTGCTGATACCCACCTCTGATCCATGATTCCTCTTCATCACCCCCAAATCAGGGGTGCGTGGAGGGCTGACCCTGGGAGCCAGGAAGACCTCAGACCCTGGAGCCCCCAGGCCCAATTTCCCAGCTGCCTGCCCCTCAGATTGGATGCTTGGCCCCCAGATTTGGGGGAGGCACCCCAACATTAATCTTCCTGATCTCGATTCCAAGCCAGTCTGTGACCTCAATATTGTTATCAGTGCAGGCTGCAGTGGTGGGGGAGGATGGGGGCCAAAGACCCAGCCTTGTCATTGGGGAGGGGGCATGAAATATTCGCTCCAAGAAACGTCTGTGACAAAGTCTCAGCCTGTGTCATTTATTTGCATTGATACACCCCATCCATTACCTTCCTGAACACCAAGCCAGTCTCCTACCCAATTCATCCTTTCTCCACTTCCTTTAGTCCCAGGCAGGCCCTCCGGCTGAGTTGCACACATTCAGTCACTCAGGTACATTTACTGTACACCCATTATATGCCAGGCCCTGTCCTAGGCACTGAGGATGAAGCAGTGAACAGAACAGACAAAACCCCTTTCCCACGAGAAACTTCTGAACTTTATCGTGGAGGAGACAGTAAATGACATGTTCGAAATGATGTGTACTATAGAGAAGAATAAAGTGGAGAGGGGGGTACAGTCATTTTTAGCCAGGGTGGTCAGGGATGCCTCACTGAGGAGCTGACATCTGGACAAAGCCTCGAAGGTGAGGGAGTCCTGCGGACGTCTGCAGGGACATTCTAGGTAAAGGGGAACTGTTCCCTGCAAAGCCCTGGGGGAGGAGCATGTCTGGTAAGTCTGAGGGACAGCGGGGAGTGAGTTTCTGGGGGGGGAGGAAGCAAGGAGGAAGATACTTCAGGGATGAGGGCAGACCTGTGCGGGTCCTTGCAAGCCATCGCGTGGACTTTGGTGTTCACCCTGAGTGTGATGGAGATACAGGAAGGCTCCAAGCATGGGAGGGATGTGACCTGACTCAGGTGTTTACACGTTCCCCCTGGCTGCCTGCGGGGAAGACACGGGGAGTGGGTGGGAGGGAGATGGAGAGGCGGCTGCTGTGATGGCCCAGGAGGAGACCAGCACCAAGATCTGCGTGAGAACAGTGGAGGCAGGGAGAAGTGGGCAAGATAACGGATCTATTTTGAAGACAGAATCCACCAACTTAAAGAGTTTACCAAAAAAAAGGAAAGGAATCAAGGCTGTGATTCCAAGGTTCCAACTTGAGCAATCTTTAATGTCTTGTTAAAGTCAACAAATGGTCCCAAGTACCCAGCCTTGGGGTAGGCAGGAGCATGCAGGATTAGGTCATGATTTTAACAACAGCAACAAAAACAGAAGTGGTCCTAACAGCAGTACTAGGTTAAGTGATTAAAAGCAAGGACTTCAGGATCAGGTCTGAGTTTGAGTCCTGGCACCACCACACATACTCTCGGCTGTATCCTCTCTGAACCTCATGTTTCTCCTCCCTAAAATGGATCTGAGATGCTTTAGTAGCACACACAAAATATTCAATATATGTTGTTAGTTACTGAGTACCCCGGGATGTCTACTAAACATGTACGTACAGGACTCATTCTCACGACTAGTTTTATTCTTGTACAGCTAGGAAGCAAGTTGGCACGGAGACACAGGTGGTGAGTGGTGGACGCAAACCCTAATCCTAACCCAGGGTGCAATCTCTTAATCACGACGGGATATTGCACCTGCTCCCTTTCCAAGGCCTAGGGAGCCAGAGGGGTGAGGGCCCAACTCCCGCATTGTGATCGATGAGAAGGAGGGCCTCGCTCTGTTGGGGGTGTGTGTGTGAGGGGGTGAGCCGGGTTTCCTGAGTCCCTGACAGAATTCCAACCCTCAGTTGGAATGGTGGAAACAAGGTCCTGCATTTGGAGCGGAGCTGGGAGGACAACACTTGGTCTAGGGTGCTTCAAGAGCAGAGGGCATCTGAGGGAGGATGAGAAAAAGGAAACCGAAGTTTCTAAGCTGCAGCAATAGCGACACCCGCTGGCCTGTCGCGACAGCTGGGATCCTGAACGCACGCGCGGGATTCACAGAGCTGGGGGGATTCCACGGTCCTGACTGAGTCACCCGAAGGGCGGCGCTCTAGGTCTCCGCGCCGGCAGGTCTGGGGGCGGGTCCTACTGCCTCCTGCACCAATCGGAACGCCGAAGGCCCTTAGGGGCCGATTGGACGGAGCCGCAGCGGGGCGCCGGGCGCGCACGCCGCTCCTGGGGCGGGGCCTCCCTCCGGCCGGCAGGGGGCGCGCGCCTGGAGAACAGGCAAGCTTTCATGGAGGGGGCGGAGGCGGAAGCGCGGGAGTGGGTCGCTGTGGCCCGGGACCTGCAAGCCTTAGGGTAAGGGGAACGGGGGGGAGGTGGTGGCTAGGGGCACAGGAAGGGACAGGTTTGCCCTCAGAAATTCCTACTGACCTCTCCAGCCCCCTCCCGCTGCCTCGGCCCCGCCACAGGTATGAGGGTTTCTCGGGGGCGACGTCGCTGGGCACCTCGTGTCCAGACTTCAGGGCGCTGTGCGCGCGGCTGGCGGCGGAGCTGGCCACTCTGGGCGCCCTGGAGCGGGAGCGGGAGGAGAGCGCGGAGGTGCTGAGGGCCGGCGACGGTACGTGTGGAGCGGGCGGCCCGGAGGGGTGGGGCCGCGGAGGTCGCCGCCGCGCCCTGACGTGTCTCGCCTCCTGCAGGCCCCGGCGCAGAGGAGGAATTCCTGCGACAGTTGGCCGACCTGCTGCGGGAGTTGCATTGCCCCGACCGCGCGCTCTGCGGCGGAGACTGCGCGGCCGCGCTGCGGGAGCGCGGCGCGTGCCTGCGCCTGCTGCGTGAGCCGGGGGCTGGCCCAGGATGCGGAAGTGGGCGAGGCTACAGCTTCTAGAGGGGCGGGCTCAGCACCTTGGGGTGGAGCCAGGGTTCCCCTAAGGGGGCGCAGTCAGAATTGAGGCGGAACCGGAGGGTTGGAGGTGGTGGGGTTCGAATTTTGACGAGAAAGTCCTGATGTTTGAGTGGGTTGGGTTTGCTGTTGCGGGCCAGGTGTTTCCGATGTGGGCCGGGTTCGAAGTGCGAGCGGGGGACAGGGTCTCGAAGTGGGTGGAGCTTATCCTGGAAGTAGAGTCGGGGTTCTAAGGGGGCGGAACTAGAAGGCGCGAAGCAGATGGAACTTTCTGACCCCGGTGGGTCGGTGGGTCGGGTGGCAGCCCTCCTTGATTGCACCGCTCCTTTTTCCTTCTTTTAGGCTTTCTCTGTTCAGAACTCCAGGCTGCCCGCCTCCTCCGTCTGTACCCGCGGCTGGATTCCAGCCCCGCACCGCCCTGTGGGGAAGGGGCAGAGGAGGGAGATGACGTGGTTCAGGAACTGGTCCTTACCTTCCAAGCTCTAGGGCTGCCCAGACCTACGCCTGGGACCGCTGCCAGCCGGCTGCTGTGGGAGTTGCATGACAAGGTAGAGAGCTGGAGTCCCTTCCGCACCGGGGGCCACCCCACTTTCCTTGTGGTAGGGGGAGTCCTTTCTCCAAAAGCGGTTCTGGCAGGAGTGCCCCAGCCACGGGGATATTTTTCTAGAGCAGTGACCACCATTCTTGATTCCGACGCCTGGGTCTTCAGGACCATGGGGAACTGGAATCCACGGAAAGTACATCTGGTTTCTGCCTCGTCAACCTCAGACTCCTCCTTCTCCCGTCAGATCTCTGAGCTGCTGCCTTCCCTGCCCCCAGGATTCCTGCAGCCCCTCCTCAGCAACCCGCTGGACGCACCCAGATGGGTAAGACTGTGTGTGGCTGTATGCCAACAGCGTCCTCACCCAGAGATGAGAGTCAGGGGGACCCCTGGCATGACTGAGGCCTTTTTCCCAGGAGGCATTGGAGTCTCTGTGCCAAAGGCTGAGAGATCAGTACTGCTGTCGCCGCTGCCTTCTCCTCAAGCGCCTGGACCTCACAACATCTGCATTCCACTGGAGCGATCGGGCAGAGGTGTGGGCATAGAGGACCTTGGCAGGAGCAGGGAGGACCAGTTGTGTGGGCTACCAGTACTGGGAGGAGGAACGAAGGCCAGGAATATTTCCTTATACCAGGTTTTTAGATTCTTGTAAGGTTTGGGGCTCTAGAATGGTAGGGCCTCCAGGGCATTCTAAAATCTAGAGGCCCAGGACATTCTGGAATTCCCAGCTTTTAGCTGGGAGTGTCTTTGGAACTATACATAACTCTTGTTTAGAGATGTGGGGGGTGAGACCCTAAGTGGAGACAGAGATGCTTCCAAGATGGCAGATGCCACCTGGGGAGGGCTCTTGGGCACCTTTTCCATGCCCCCCTCCCCAGGCCCAAGGAGAAGCCATGAAGGTAGTGCTGATCCCAATTCGAGAGGCTCTGAGCCCAGAATCAGATGTCTCCATCGCACATGTCCTGGCTGCCCGAGCGGACCTGTCTCGTCTTGTCCCAGCCACCAGCAAGGCTGCCCGCCGAGGGACCTGCTGTGCCATCAACAAGGTGGGCACCTGGGAGTAGGGAAGGGCCCCAGCATCCTTGGCCTTCACACTTGGCTCTCGGGTCTCCGTGTTCATTTTTCTTCCCTGAACCTCAAATCTGATCAACTCTCAGGTGCTTATGGGCAACGTGCCAGACCGAGGGGGCCGTCCAAATGAGCTGGAGGCTCCCATGCCCAGCTGGCAAAGCAGAAGAGAGGACGGAGGTGGGCGGAAGGCAGGCCGCCAGAGCTGGGGTCGCAAGAAGAAGAAGAAGTAAAGGGGAACTGGTGGTCGAGTGGGGGGGGATCCTCTCTGCCAATCCTCGCGGAGTCATTTTGAGAGTTTATCTTGGCATCTGGCTCCCAGGCCCCACATCCTCTGTTCCTAAGGTCCCAGATGTCTTTCCCCCATCCACCACTCAACAGCAAGGACCACGTTCTCTAGAAAATAAATTTAATTTATGACAGCTGTAGGACCTGTCTCTGTGGGGTCAGGCCAGGGGTGCTCAGGTTTGAGAAGGGGTAGGGGTGTCTATGTCCACTGGGTTTCAACAGGCCCCTGTTGCTCTGACCCTCATAGTCCTTTGCTCTTTAGCAACACATCTTTCCCTTCCTGTGGGCATAGGGAGGGAGACATGCCGGCATTGGACGAACAGTTCTCAGGTGCCCACCATGTGCCAGCCCCGTTCTAGGCACCAGGAATACAGTAGCGAAAAGTATAGATTATAAAAACCCCTGCTGTCCTGGAGCTGACATTTCTGGTGACGAGGAGCAGACATTCAATAAGATAAATAGGTAAAAGAGTATTGTTTGTCAGATGGGTAAAGGACTTTGGGGAAAAAAAAAAAAGCAGGAAAACAGAAGCAGGACTGGGGGTGGATTGCAACTTCGAGTATGGTCAGAGGGGCCTCACTGAGAAGGTGACATTTGAGCTAAGTCCCAAAGAGGGAGCCATGGAGGCCTCTGGAAGAGCACTCCAGGCAGAGGGAACTGCCAGTGCAAAGGCCCTGAGGTAGGAGTATTTTTGGCACGTTCAGGGACCATAGGGTTCAGTGTAGTTGAAGCAGGATGAGTAAGGGGGTGGGTGGTGGTAGGTAAGGTCAGAGAGGTGACAAATAGATTGTGGGAGGTGGGCCACAGTGAGGACTCTGGCTTTCCCCGAGTGAGACCGAGGCGTGGAAGGGCTCTGAGCAGAGGAGGGACTCAGGTGTTCACAGGCTCCCTGTTCCATCTCTACGCCAGCCTTCTCTCCTGTCTCTGGAGCCCCAGAGTTAGGAACTCTGCCCAGCCTATCCCCTCCCATCCTGACCCATGCTGTCAGTGTAGCATATTGGTAAGGAGCTTCCGTTTTAGAGGCAGACAGACCACCAGGGTTTGAGTCCTGCCTCCAACACTTAGGAGCTCTGCCACCTTAGAGAGCAGCTTAACCTCCCTGGGCCTCAGTTTCCTTATCTGTAAAATGGAGATGTAAGGACACGGTGAGATGACACTTAGGTCTAAACATATCCACCATGAAACCACACAGATGCTAAGTGCAGGAAAACAGAATACAGGTTGTAGGCACTCTGATGCAAAAGAAGAAACTTTCGGAGTAAGAAATGACAAACTCTTCGCTGAAGGCAGTGTGGATGTGAAGGAGGTGACGCCTTTGGGGGTCCTGCTGGAGGCCGAAGAATAGGACTTGGGACTGACTGTGGGGGAGGTGAGAGAGGTCAGACCCAAGCAGGGTCTAGGAATTCAGCGTGGAGGGCTGGGTGGGCAGGGCCGTCGTTCGAGGGGCACCTGGAAGGAGGAAGACATTGGGTGATGTGGGGAGTGTTTGGTATCTAGGAGAAACTGCGAGGGGCGGAGCCTTACCCAGACTTCTGTTTAGTGGACGGATG
Source organism: Prionailurus bengalensis (assembly GCF_016509475.1). NCBI lineage: Eukaryota > Metazoa > Chordata > Mammalia > Carnivora > Felidae > Prionailurus > Prionailurus bengalensis. The sequence goes on along the minus strand of NC_057352.1, from coordinate 15,849,477 downwards.
AACATCCCCAGGGATGTTCTCGCTTTTTTTTTTTTTTTTTTTAAACTCAATCTGAAGGTCTGTACCTTTGAAGAGTAAAATTTATTCCACTGACATAAATTATAGCTCCTGGTGAATTTGGCCTTATCTTTGTCCTTTTCTTTTTTCTCCTCAAAATTCTTTTTTTTTTTCTTTTTTTAAATGTTTATTTATTTTGGAGACAGAGACAGAACATGAGCGGAGAGGGGCAGAGAGAGAGAGGGAGACACAGAATCCGAAGCAGACTCCAGGCTCTAAGCTGTTAGCACAGAGCCTGACGTGGGACTCGAACTCACAAGCTGTGAGATCACGACCCTGAGCTGAAGTCGGATGCTTAACCGACTGAGCCACCCAGGTGCCCCCTCAGAATTCTTCTTCTGTTCTACTAGTGGCTAGCCCCTCTTCCCACCCCACCAGACTGAAATTTTTATTTTTCCCTCAACATTAGAAATTAACCAGTGTCTATACTCTCCTACCCAAGCAGTTGAGGACTCTTTCACCTTTTTGCTTTGCTATGCTTTTCCAAATCTGCCTTGGTTCCCCCAAGCAAATGGCCTGGTCTCCCCTGTATCCAGCTGGCGGTAGGGGGGCAGTCCCTCCTCACCGTCTGTGGTTCCCAGGAAGGGTGCGGGGGCTCTGTCTGAGTCCAGGCATGGCGAAGATGGTGCCCCGTCTCCGGCTCCAGGGATAGTGTGTAGGAGAGATTGTCCTCTGTGCCTGCTTGTGGGGTGATGGGCGTGGGTGGCGTGGTTACGACCGGAAGGGCCTTGTGACCTTGAAGTTAATCCCCATCCACCAGGCCCCCTTCCCAGGACTGCCACACCCTGGGTCTTACCACAGCTGGCGTGGGGGGCTGGTGTGGGTGGGCCAGGGGCTCCAGGGGGGCTCACATCGCCCTTGGCCCCTGGCCTTTTCTTACACTCTACCTTCACACGGTCTCTGCAGTGTTTGTGGCAACACAGCCCACAGTCTGAGGCAAGGTCAGCAGTTAGCGGCCAGAGGCCCCGCCTGGGCCCCCCAGTCGCCCAGCCTGTAGGTGCTGGATCCCCTCCCCACCACTGATGCCTCACTCACCCCGACAGCGGTAGCCTTGCTTGGTGACGCCCCAGAGCTGGTAAGAGAAAGCAGAATTGGTTACCTAGGCGAGGGGAGAGGGCTGTGGATGGGGGTGGGGTTGGTCCCTGGAAGCATGGAGACCATGTGGTTTGGGAAATTCTCCAGGCTAGGGGCTTAAGGGGGGATCTGGGGATTAAAGGGATTTGGAGGTTACTGCAAGTCTGGGGAGTCATCTAGGATATTAGAATTAAGTAAAATGTGGAATGAATGAAATGTACATTCTATGGGCAGGGACTGGGTTTCCTGTTGCCTGCTTGAGCCCCTCTCCCCAGCCCTCAAGTCTAGAACTGATTGACACACAGGAGGTACTCACTAAATATTTAGTGAATGAAAAATAGGTTTGGAAAAGTAATCCAAGGTATGTGAATTCGTTTTGGTTTGGAGATTGAGAGATCTGTCCATTATCCAGAATTTGAGGATACCTTCAATTTGAAAGTTATCCAGGGTTTGAATTAATCTGGATCCTAAAGACTTGGAAATTGATTCTGTTTGGAGATAATCTACAGTTTTAGATACCCATGGTTTGGCAGTGATCCAGGATGGAGATCATCTGGGATTTGGGCATTATCCAAACTTTGGGTATATCCAGTGTTTAGGGTTTACACGGATGTGGGGATTATTCGAGCCTGGGGGCTTTTCTGGAACTTGGGGATCATCTGGGACTTGGGGACTGTGAGCCCTCCAGGGCAGGGCTGGCCTTTTGAGTCCAGGCCATAAGGAGTTAGGACTTGGGACACTTCAGGGGGGATGGGCACTAGGGGTGATGATAGAGGGGCAGGGTGCTCACGAAGCCACTGCAGCTGTCACAGAAGGTGGGCTTGCGGAAGGTGACTTCATGGAAGGTGTGCAGGAAGGCCAGGCCCAGCTTGGAGCAGATGGCGCTGGCCCGGAGCAGGTACGCCGTCAGCTCTTCTCGGGTGAAGGAGCCATTCCTAGGGGCACAGACCACCTCAGCATGACTGTCCCCCTTTCTCCCAGACTCGGGAGTCCCGGCAACCCCAGCATCCTCATCTCTGGGGGACCCAGAGGTCGGGAGTGCTTACCCCGGGCGGGGCGGTGGGTGAAGCCCATGGCAGGCGAAGGGGAAGTTGCCTGAGAATCGCTCAAAGTCCTCCTGAGAGATGGTTCCTCGGCCTTCAGGGTCATAATTCTTGAACACAGACTTCAGAGGAGCATGGGGAGGGCAGAGTAAGGCCAAATCATGATCCTCAGTCTTAGATCTTGTCCTCTGCGTCGGGACTGTACAGATACCTTCCCTCCCGGCCCCTCCTCACCTCCACCAGCTGCTCCACGTGCTGACCCAGGGTGACCCTGTCAGGCTTGGGTGTCACGCCAGGGGCCCACTCCACCACCAGGGGCGCTTTGAAGGGGGAGGGTGGCTGGGGCAGGGACAGAGGGGCACCGTTAGTCAGTGCATAGGCTGGGGCCGGGGCCAGGGGTCAGGGGTCAGTTCTCACCAGACTCTTGGGGCAGCGGGGCTCCCGGGCGTAAGAAAGCTCATAGATCTCGTCCTCCGTGTAGAAGAGATCCAGGGAAAGCTGCGGGTGAGCAGGGCATTACAGACCCTCCTCTCCAGCCTCTGCCCTCGGCCTGCACCCTGCCTGGATCCCCACTCTCATCCTCCTCCCAAGCCCCTCTTCTCTGGGGACTCCTAGGGTCCTCTCTCCCACCGAGCCACCATTCAGTCTCCACACCCCTGTTCCCTAGTCCAGAAATGCCATCTTCTCACTGAGGCCTTTTTTGGTCCTTTTTAAAATTGTAAACCCCTGTCACTTTCCTTGCTGGTTCCCACTTTGGCCTTCTCTATGGCACTTATCCTCCGAAAGACCATATGATTTACTCACTTTGTTTTATTGGCTGTCTCTCCACTACCGGGAAGTCAGCCCCACAAGAACAGCAGGAGGTTTTTGTTGTTGTTGTTCTTTTCGTTTTGTTTTGTTTTGTTTTTTCTGACGTGCTCACTGCTGTGAGTCTAAGTGCCTAAAGTAGTGTCTGGCTCACAGCAGGTGCTCAATAAATATTTGGGCTTGATAGCCTTCTAGAATCAATAAAGCATAGGGCCTTGGGCCCCACTCATCTCAGGGCAAGGCCAGCTTCACAGGCAGGCCCCATACTTTGAAGGGCCCCCATTTCATTTAATGCCCTGCTGTCATCGTCTTGAAATTCTTAAGAATTTTGAACAAGGAGCCCCACATTTTCATTTTGCGCCGGCCCTGCACATTATGTAGCTGGTGGTCCTGTCTTAGGTCTGCAAATCAGTCTTAGACCTCATGGCCTTCAGAATCCCAGTCTCTCTCAATTTGTAGCTCCTTGGCAAGGAGGGGGGGAGGATATATATGTTGTTATTTATGTTATATAAATAGAATGTAGCTAGAATTGCACACCCTCAATCTCAGGATGTAGTATGGTGGTTAACACGTTAACACACGGGTTCTGAGGCTGAGCTGCTTGGGTTCAAATGCAGGTTGTACTGCTGTGGGACAGTAGGCAAGTGACTTCACCTTGTGGACCTCAGTTTCCCAATCTGCAGAATGGGCGCCACAAGGGTGCAGACGCTGTCGCGCCCAGGACTGTAAACCCCTGCACCCTCCAGGTGCAGTCTAGGGGCGCCCAGCCTGGGCAGGGGTGGGGCGGGGCAGCTCACCGTGAGAAGATGCAGCAGGTCCTCATTGGCACTGCAGGGCGGGTGCTGCCTCTGGAGGGCTGCCAGCTCCTGCAGCCGCAGGTAGAGGTTGTTGAGTTTGGGGAGGTGCAGGCGGCCGTCTGGCAACCTGTCGGGCTGTGCCTCATGCAGGGACACCAGGTCTTTGAGGTGCACGCCCAGTACCGGCAGCCGGAAGCCCGTGCAGTCAGCCCAGGTGCGGCGGTAACGGGCGTAGTTGTTGTGGGCAGCGAGGAGCTCAGACAGTTCTAGCAGGGCCTGTGGGGGAGGGGCGTGTCGGGGGTGGGGACGTTATGGGGGGAGGCCATTTCTGCTCCCTTAGCCACCCGCGTGAGTTCCGGACTCCCAGGGGTCCAATGGCATTTTGGACAGCTCCCCGAGCCCCCCCCCCCCCCATCCCCCATTGGCCTCAGCAACCTCCTCCCCCAAACTGCTTTTCCTTTTGGGTCCCCATTTCAGAAAGCTCCGTATCCCCCATTCCCCAGGCTAGTGATTTTTTTCCGAAACCAAAATCTGATCGTGCATGCCGTCGTCATTACCAAACCTTCCCAACTCCCCATTGCCATCTGGATAAAGCCCAGACACCTTAGTTCAGCTCGCAGGTCTCAACAGGATCCCCCACCCTGGGCATCTCCAGTCTAATTTCCTGCCAGATCCTGACTTCAGCCATACACTGGACTCATGAGTACCTCACTCTCGCCGTGCACTTCCCAGGACACGCCTAACCCACGCTCCTCCCATGGGTGGCCTAAATTTGGTGTCCTTAGGGGCATCATTTCACTCCCCGCCTGGACTGCAAGTTCTCTGCTACCATCTCTCTTACGTGTCTCCCTCCAGTCCTGCTCAGGACCGGAAACACGGAGTAGAGAGGGGTCAGCATGATGCATGCATGGTTGAGGAGGGAGGAAGGCAGGCAGAGGACAGAGTCTGGGGCTCTGTCGGATTTGGAGGAGCAAGGTCTCCAGGTGGCTCCAGGGCCCCTAGGTGGATGGAGGGGATTGGGAGAAAGTGCGGGGTGGTTCAGGATAATTGACCGCTGGAACCCTGGGAGAAGAGTGGGGGTTCACCTTGGTGCTGTCAGGGCTCAGATGAGCATGGGAGTCCTTGAGTCTGGAGATGGCACTGTGACACAGGCCCCCCGTGACCGCCATCAGTGTGTTGAAATTCTGTAGCTGGTGGAGCCTCTAGGAAGGAAGGGTGATGCTGAGATGGTGGGTATCACATGGAGGATAGGCAAAATGGGGTTTCACGTGACAGCATCCAGGTTGAGCTGGGGTGTCAGGCGTGTGTGGGTATGGACCAGTGTGGGCATCAGGTTAGATGTGTCAGGCAGTGGTGGGCTGCAAGCAGGTATATGGGCATTAACGGGGGGGGGGGGGGGGGGGGGGGGGGGGGGAGGGGGCGGGTCGAGCAGGTGATAGACTGATGTGAGTTCAGAGAACAGTGTGGTGGAAAGGGGGTAGTCAGGCGAGTGTGAGGAGTTGGACAGGTTTGGGGACTAGACAGGTGTGGGGGATTCAGGGTGCTGGGCACCTGGGGGTCAGACAGGGAGACAAGACGGCCTGGGCTCTGGGCAGGAGTTAGGAACCGGGCAGAGGTGAATGGGGCCAGAGTGAAATGGAAGGGTCAGAAGGACATGAGAGACAAGTGTGGGGTCAGCCGGGCATCAGGGGCAACTGTCTCATCCTCCTCTTTTTCAAGTTTGCAGGGCAGAGGTCGCTGTGAGGAGGGGGGTGGGGGGGGGGGAGAGCCAGGGAGGAGTGGAAGACACTCAGCCGGAGGAGGCCAGGGGCAGACACTAGAACCTCCAGGTCTTAGGGGCCGGACAGGCGGTCAGGCAGACAGGCGAAGCGGTGCGTTGGAAGACGCGAGAGGAAGGGCGTGGTCTGCGAGGAAGTACGCAAAGGGGCGTGGCCACGGTGGGGGCAGGAGGCTTCCCTTTTCTCCAGAAAGGAGAGAAGGTATCTATTTAGGGAAGGGGAAGAGAGGGGTTGTGACACAGTGGGGCTGGGCCAAGGACAGACCTGACGTGATGGGGAGGGAAGTATGCAGCCGAAGGGACGGCTGGGGCCTAGAGACCGAGGTGAGGGTGACGCAAACGTGGGGGCATGGAAGAGCCGCTTTCACTGCCCCGTAGGCAGAATATTCGGGCATGGGGCTTGGGCAAGGGGGGGAGCATCGTCAACAGCTACGTCTAGGACCAAGGAAGGGAGTGCCGGGGCGGGTTCGACGTGGCGCTATCCAGGCCAGGAAAGAAGCGCACAGTCCGGGTTTAGAACCTCGGGACTGGGGCCTCGGGGGCGGAGTCAGGGTGGGCGTGATGCGAGGGGGCGGGGCCAGGATGTGGATGACGTCACCACTCGCGCGGGTCAGCTGTGGCCGAGGGCAGGGCAGCAGGAATGCGAGGGGGGTTGGGGGTGGGGTCTGAGAACTGCGGGTGGCGGTTCCCTCAGTCCCTGGGGGCGGGCCTCACCTGTGCCACGTGGATGAACTTGTCCAGCACCTGCGCGCGCTGTGCCGGCCCGGGACGGCTCAGCACCATGACCTGCACCCAGCGGGACACGCTGTTGCTGAGGCCTACGGATCCCTCCAGGGCCGGGCAGCCCCGCACGGAGCCCTGCAAAACGTAGCCCCGCAGATCCTGGGGCTGGGGGTGAGGTGGGCATCAGGGTGGGCAGGGGTGCCGCGGCCTTGCCCTCACACGCCCATCCCCCTAGCAGTCGTGACCTCTGAGGCCCTAGTCTGGCTGTCACATGTCCTTGACGTCACCGTGGCCCTCTCCCTCTGAAGAGAAATATTTAAATAAAGTCAGGCGCTGTTCTCAGTCCTTTGTTATATTAACTAATTTAATCCTCACATCAACTCTACGAAGTGAATATCATGAATATGTTATTCACATTTTAGAGATGAGACTGTCGAGGCACAGAGAAGATAACTTGCCCAGGGTCACACAGGCGAGAGTCCGGGTGGGAACCCAGTCTATTGCCCCTACCTGTATACCTGCCTGGTATGCAGTCAGCAAAAGGAAGAATGGCAAAGAGACACAAAAGCGATTTCTATTTGTTCTGCTCAAGGGGTCAACATTCCATGCCCACATGTACTGCACATGTGTGTGTGTGAACAATCAGGATATTTCCAGATGAAGGAACTGGTGGTGACCTTCCCTTGAGGTGGCCATGGCAATAGCTAATACTTACACACACACACACACGCACTTACATATACCATAAGTATACTTATATAGAGGTTGAAGCATATGAAATGATCATTTGGGTAGGCAAAACATGGCAAAATACGACAATTTCAAATGGTTCTACCAGATAGCATTCACTCTGGACCGGGCACTGATCCTACGAGGCAGGAACTGTGAAATCCCCCTTTTTATAGATCAAGGAACTGAAGCACAGTGAACTTCAATGCCTCCCGAATAAATTAATAATTAATAAAATATTCTGAGCACTCACTCACTACTGTGCCAGGTAGTGTGACAAGCATTTTGAAGCGGACATTTTAATTGAATTCTCCTGACCATCTACTGAGGTATGGGGACCGCCATCTTACAAACGAGACACGTGAGTCCCAGAGAGGCTGAGAAATGAATTCAAGGTTACACAGATAAGGAGGGGCTGCTGGATTTGAACCCAGGGGTTCTGTCCTCAGTCAGCTTAACTCCTTTTACTGAACCTTCTGGCACCCATCTTGAGAGTCTGAGATCCCTGCCCAAAGCCCCTGCCCGGGCCCTCTGACTCTTGGAGGCTCCCCCACTCCTAGCCCTCCCCAGCTCGGGGAGGGCGTCCTCACCGTGATAGCCTGGAAGGAGCGAAACTCCAGGTAAGTGAGATGCTGAGCCAGCTCCTCCGTCTCCAGGTGGTCGAAGAGCAAGGACACTTTGCGCTTTTTGCCGAGGCCTGGGCTGCTCAGAGGGGCGGGGGGCCAGGGCCCCCGGGGCTCAGGCTGGGGGCAAAGAGGGGCAGGGTACTGGATGGGTGCGGGGTGGAGGACGTGAGGGTGGGGAGAGAGGCGGCCGAACGGGGGTGGGGAGGGCTGGCTCACAGGGTGGAGGAGTCTCCCAGGCTCCTCTGGGCAGAGTTGCCCTCCTGCTCCACAGTGGCCCAGAAGCGCCCGATAACCTCTTCTAGCTGAGGCTCTTGATGCACTGTCTCCGGGTGTTGGGTCAGCCAGTACCTGCGGGTGGTTTAGAGACAGGGGTGGGGGTGGGCAAGGTCTCTAAAGGAGGTCCCTTGGGCTGAGGAATCTCGGGCCAGGGGTCTCTGGAAGGTCAGGGTTTGGAGAGGCCCCAGCCTAGGGCTGTCTCTAGAAGTGGGACAGGGGGCCTCTTAACACAGGCTGGGGGATCAGTGGAAGATAAGTTGGGGGGAATCTCTTGGAGGTGGAATTGCTAGGAAGCAGGATAGTGGAGGGGTCTCAGGAACTAAGCCGGGGGTCTCTGAGGAGTGAAATTTGGGGAGAACAAGGTGAGGGGGTCTTAAAAGCTAGGCCGGGGTATGCGAGAGGTGGGGGTTTGGGGCATCAGAGCTAGAGGTCTCTGGGCATCAGGTGGGAGAGGGTCTCTAAGAGGTGAGGGTTCTAAGGGGCAGAACTGGGAGGGTCTTAGGAACCAAAGCGGGGCTGTCTCAGAAGCGGTATTTGGGGGAGCAGGGTTTGGATCTGTGGGGGATTGGGCTGGAGAATCCCCGGGAGGTGTGTTTTTGGGGGGAAGGAGGCCGGTGGGGACCCCAGGTCATGGGAGTAGCGTTCTTGACCCCACCCTACCTGACCAGGTGGCAGATCTGCAGCCGTCTCAGCTCCTGTGTGTCCCCTGTGGCTTCCTGGTACTTGAGTTCCGGTCAAGGCTCTGCCAACCTGTCTGCTCACCCTGCCCCCATCTTCCAGACCCGCCCGTCTCTGCCCTCCGCCCTCCACCCGCTGCTCATGGCCCTGGGAGGATATAAGGTCAGCAGGCGGGCAGCGAGGTGGGCGGAAGGCAGCACCCAGCTGTGCGTGGCCAGCACCATGTTGAGAACGTGGTCCCCACGGCGCAGGCTGCCAGCTGAGTCTGGGGGCGGGAGGAGGGGACTCTGTGTCAGAATGGCTCCTGGGCCAAAGACTGCAGAATCTCCGCAGCCAGTTGGACTAGCTGGTTCCGACTCCGGCTCTACCGGTGACTCCCTGCATGAACTAGGGCAAGCCACTTAGCCTCCTTAGGGTGTCTCAGTTTCCTGGTCTGCGCTGTGTGTAGACCAGCACAGTACCTGGCAAGCCATGGTGTGGATGGAAATAGCATCAGACCTCCTCCTCCTCCACATCTCGGGAAAAAGAAACGCACGTGTTTCTCTCATCCCTAATGTAGTGCTTGAGATTCACTCCGCACACCCTTGCTCCCATTTTATACCCCCGCCCCCCCCAAACTGAGGCCTACAGAGAGGTGGGTGCTTTACCACCTGAGGGCCAGGGAGGCTGGCCAGGGAAGGGGACACTCACCGAAGGACTGAATACATTTCTCCAGCAGCTCATCTTCGCTGCAGCCGCCCTCATTCAGCATGCCCAGAGCCATGGAAGCCATGACCTTGCTGATTTCCCGGGGGCTGGGGCACGTCTTGTGGCGCCGGGCCTGTCGGGGCCGGCCCCGCCCCCCTGTCTTTGCTGGGCATTCCTGGTGGGACTTCCTGTGGGCACACCCCCCAGGGAATCATGGGAACCCCTTCCTTTGGGCTGACCCTCAGAATTCTTCTTGACCCCTAAGACCCGAGGCATTATGGCAGAAGCTTCCCAAAGGCAAAGCCCCAGACGAAGCCTCCTGACCTACCATGGACTCATGGGAGAAAACCCCTGCAGTATTCCAGATAATGGGAGCCTTCTCTTACAGGTAAACTGAAAGGATTACTCCTGCCCCCCTCAGGGAATCGGGAGAAAAGACTCTCAAGACCACCCTGAACCCCCAGGAAATCATGGGAGAAGACCCCCAGGATTACTACAGACCCTACAGGGAATCATAAGAACTCCTTCCTCCAGGCATTGGCTCCAATTCCCCTTAACTATACAGTCCCAAGGCATTTTGGAGAGACTTCCTGTTGGCCGACCCCTGGGACGACTCTTGACCTCCCAGAGAATCATGGGAAAAGACCCCCCCAGAATCATTCCTGTCCTCCCCAGGTTCTGCCTTCAGGGAGACTCTTGCCAATTGCCCTTTGCTCTAAAGCACGGCCCGCTCCCTCCCCCAGCCCTCAGGAAAGCAGCAGACCCTGAGATCCCATCTGTCATCCCTCTCCCAGCTGGAGCCCCCACTGAGGTGACACACCCCACCCCAAGACAGTACTTTGGTGGGACCTGAGTCTTAGCCACCAGCCCGGGTCCCTGGATTCGGAGAGAAGATACAGGGGCAAAGTGGCCTCACCAGGGCTCTTCAGAGCTGGGCAGGGTCCCTGGGGCTGAGGCAGCTTCAAGGAAAGTTTAAAAATAACCCTCGCTCTGCCTTGTGCCTCCCTGAGGCTCGTGTTCCAGTTGGGGAAAGAGGGTAATGGAGAGTCAGGGGTGGTGGAGGAAGGAGGCAGCAGAATTGAGGGTGGCACGGCCTTGGCTCTCACAAAATGGGATTAGAGACACTTATGTTGGCTGTGTGACTTTGTGCTGGTCACTTCATTTCTCTGGGCTTCGGTTTCCCCATATGAAAAAGGAGAGTCGTCCTGAGACCTTCCCAAGGAATTTATTATGAACATTCAATGCCTTGCTCTTCAGAAGTGCTAAATAAAGGACTTAGTTCACTCAGGCTGTTAAGTGGCCAGAGATGGGAAAGTTGAACTTGAGATAGAGAGAAAGTGATGGGGCAAACCAGAAGCCAGGCCTGGGGCGTGGGGTGAAATCAGAGACTCTCGTAATGAAGGCACTGCCGTGTCCCAGGGGCATCATAAGGGTTCAGGGAATCAGTATTGACTGTGGTTAGCTGGTATCGACTGAGTTCTGAATACTTTTTATTTTTTATTTATTTTATTTTATTTTTTTCTTTTTCTTTTTCTTTTTCTTTTGGGGGTGCCTGGGTGGCTCGGCCGGTTAAGTGTCCGACTTGGGCTCAGGTCATGATCTCACGGGTCAGTGAGTTCGAGCCCCATGTCGGGCTCTGTGCTGACAGCTGAGAGCCCGGAGCCTGCTTCAGATTCTGTCTCCTTCTCTGCCCCTCCCCCGCTCATGCTCTGTGAGCTCTCTCTGTCTCTCTCACACACACAAAATTTTTTTAATGATTTTTTTATTTTTAAGTAATATCTATACCCAACATGAGGCGTGAATTCGCAATCCCGATATCAAGAGTCACATGATCCACCGACTGTGTCAGCCAGGCGCCCAGCAATGTGTTTTACAAGACCTCCAGGGGGTTCTGATGCACACTCGGGCTTGAGAACCACTAGTCAGTCTGTCTCACTGAGGACTTCTGGGAGGAAGACACCAGGGCACAGAGCAGTTAAGTGACTTATATAAGGTCACACAGCCAGAAAATGAGGTAGCCAGGTCTCCACCAGTAAACTGCTGGCTATTATAGGGAGGGGACCCCTTTACCCATCAGAGCCATGCCAGAGGAGGCCGGAGGAGCTACCCAGGCTAGGGACCCAGCCACCATCACGCCTGTGAGGACAGGAGAGCAAGCTTGCCCAGGTGACAGGAAGCCCATTCCAGAAGCTGCTAGGCCCTTACCTGTGGACCGGCTGCTCTCTGGAGTGTCTGGAGCAGCCAGGAGTGGTTTAAGAAGCAGGGGAGCCGCCATGTCCTGCGTCACACTCCCCTCCCCCGGGGCAGGGCCCTGCGGGAGCCTGGAGTTTCCAGTCCAGGGGCAGGGGGTAGCGAGGGAGCGACTGTGATGGGGAGCGAGGAGGACCCCAGGGAGGACAGAGACAGCCAATCTAGGGAGCAGGGATGAGTGGGGGCGGGGTAGCAGAGGATACAGAGCAGCTCAAACTCCAGAGACAGCGAGGACAAGACCCAAGGGCTCATACAAACAGTCCTGGCCCAGCCAGCGGCTCTGGACTCCCTGCAGCATCTTTCGCCTGGTGGCCCCTGCCCCTGCTCCTGTCGCTGAAGGAGCCCAACACCCTACCAGCCGCCTTAGTACTCCCCAGCCTTCCCACGCAGCCCGAGGCGCGCTTAGGGTGCTCCCAGTCTTCCTGGGGAGGGTCCTCTCACCTCTTGCTGTCTTTCCTGTTCATGCTTCCTGGTGGGGGGAGGGGGTCTTGCCAAAGTCTGGCTCAGTTCTTCCTCCTCCCCAGTGCTCCAGCTTCTTAGCCCCTTGGGAGCTGGGGCCTCCTCTGGTGCTTGGGAAGGAAAGAGGAACTTCCCCTCCCCACCCAGCCCCAGGCCAGGGGGAAGGAAGAGGCTGGGGAGAGACCAAAGGTCCCCCTCCCCCCACACGGGGATCCCTTCAGGCTGAGGTTTCCGGTGCTGCCAGCCCCCACCCCCAGGCGCCCAGCGGGCTCTCTATCTCCCCCATCTTTTCTGTCTCGAGACCCGAGATTCTCTGTTCCCTCACTGGTCTGTTCTGTCGCTGTCGTACTTCAATGAGAACAGTTCTTTTGTTTTTTCTTTAAGTACGCCTAATACGACACATTTATGCGAAAACACGTACTCAGAAGTCTGTATTTCTACAAGGACATGTTCGCGTATGTAATACACAAAGGTGTGAGTGGAAAGTCACAAGACACGGTACTTCGTATATTTCTTATGTTTCTTTTATTCCCGATTTTAGTTTTAATGAGACCTTTGTGTCCCAGAAAACATTTTTACTTTATTACCTTTATTGTGACAAACCCTGAGGCAGCGCCTACTGCATACCACACAATGTTACAGGGGCTTTAAAAAATCAACTAATTTAATCACGACAGAAACTTAAAGACTGTTATTTTATTGTGAAAAACATTATAGATGGAGGTAAACCCTCTGGGGAGCCCCTTCCCCGTCTCACTGTCCCTCTTAGGCAGGGGACCCGTAGCACATACTGCTGGGGTACATCTGCTCTGTGAGCTATGCATTTGTTGAGGTACATAAATACGCGCTCCTAGAAACAGACTCTTCTTTCGAGTATGTGTTTTTTTTCTTTTACCTAAGTGTGTCATGCTTGACATATTTTTAAGTTGACGTACAAAAAAAAAGCGCAGATCATACGTGTGTAGGGTGATGAATTGTGATAAGCTGAATGTGTCTACGTGACAGTCACGAAGTCAAGAAACAGAACATTCCCAGCCTGCACGAGCCCCCTGCATAAACCCCAACCCAGCGCCTACCTCCTGAAACTTACCAGTAGCCTAATTTCTAGCAGGGTAGTTTTGCCTAGTTTCAAGCTGTTGATAAATGGAATGATTTATTGTGTCTGACTTCTTTTATTTAGTCCTGTTTTCGTGATGCTTTCATGTTATACCTGGTTGTAGTTTATTCCTTTTTGTTACAGTATAGTCTTCCTTTGTGTCATAGTCTTCCTTTAGTCATCCTTCCATGATGTATTGATCAATTTCCCCGTAATGGACAGTTGAGAGGCTTCTGGCTTGGGGCTATTGTGACTCAGGCTACTGTGAACATTCTAGCACCCGTCTTTTGCTGAACGTTAAAGGGTGCAGTTCTGTAGGTAGATACCCAGGAGTGGAATAAATGGGTCAGAGTAATTAATATGCCTCTGCCAAACCTAGGATGTTAGTCAATTCAACCAAAGTTCTCTTAGAAGTATATTTTTACTCCTTTCTTTTTTTCACTAAAAGAAGTCACCATGGACTTTTTTTTCATGCCAGAACATTTAGACAAGCACAGAGCTCATTCTGTTTAGCTTTTCCATTACGTGATATACCGTATGCTCTCAGGCCCTCTCTCTCTCTTCCTCTCCCTACCTCTTTACCACCCCCCGCCCCTCCCCCCAGTCTCAAGCAGTGCTGTCCATGATGTTCTGTCTGTCTGTCAGCCCGTCTCCCTAGTATCTGTGAGGTGATGTAACGCTGTTGGTGGAGTCTAGCTTGTGGTGTCTCCACACCCCTCCCCCTCGCCCAGAAGTCTCAGGGAGGGAGATCAGTAAAGCCCCTCCCTCCCCCCCCCCCCACCGCAGTAGCGCAACTCTCAAGACCTGCAGGGATGGTTAAAACCAACAATAACACCATCAACCACAAAGGAAAAGACTTCTAAAGCAAACCACAAAAACTCATAAGGCAGAAAAAGGATGCATTTGATAACATCCAAATAACTATTTCTCTTAATGAAGGCACCATGGGACAAATATCTGATAAGATGGCAGAGTGGGACAACGTTTTTAGAATGTCTAAAATCAAGGGGAGGGGCACCTAGGTGGCTCAGTGGGTTAGGTGTCTGATGTCGGCTTGGGTCATGATTTCACAGTTTGTGAGTTCAAGCCGTGTGTCAGGCTCTTTACTGACAGCTCAGAGCCTGCTTCAGATCCTCTGTCTCTCTCTCTGTCTCTGCCCCTACCTCACTCACGTGCAGGTGTTCTCTCTCTCTCTCTGTCTTAAATATAAATAAACATTGGGGCGCCTGGGAGGCTCAGTCAGTTAAGTGACTGACTTCGGGCTCAGGTCACGATCTCACAGTTCCTGGGTTTCAAGCCCCACATCCAGCCCCTCACTGGGCTCTGTGCTGACAGCTCGGAGCCTGGAGCCTGCTTCTGATTCTGTGTCTCCCTGTCTCTCGGCCCCTCCCCTGCTCGCACTCTATCTCTGTCTCTCAAAAATAAACAAACACTAAAAAAAAAAAAAATTCAAATATAAATAAACATTAAAGAAATAAAAAAAAATCAATGGGAAATTAATCTTTAGAATGTGAAAGTTGCAGCTGCAAATCAGCAAGAGAGACAGCGGCTCTGATAGAAAAATGGGCCAAGAGTGTGAGCAAGTGTGAGCAAACCCAACTCTGACAAGCACCTGAGAAGATGCTAGAAATTCTTGGTAACTGACCAAGGAAGTGCAAATTAAAACAATGGTGAGTCACCCTATTGGTCTGGCAAGATTGGAAGTTGAGGACAGTCTCCAGGGAGCTCTGCAAAGCCCCCACAGCCACAGAACAGGTGTCCGTAGAGCTGCATGGGTAGGTCTTAAAACACAGCATGATGACTGACAAAAAAAAAGAAACACTATTAATATCTTATGATATAATGCACAATGACACAGAATAATTTTGTTATACATACAATTCTAAGGAAAAGCTTAATATTTAACATACCATGTATGTATAATAAGCATATAATTATATCGGATTGTGTAATTACATTAGCCCAAATATATAATTATGTAATTATGCATCATGTAATTCAAGAATATGGTACAAACTTATGTGCTATATATGATGATGGTATTAACATTTCAATATTTAACTATTTAACACATAACAACATATATACATTAACATTTTATGTGTAATTTGAGCTGTAAGGTGTTTTTTGAAATATTTATTTATTTTTGAGAGAGAGAGAGAGAGACAGAGATAGAATGTGAGCTGGGGAGGGGCAGAGAGAGAGGGAGACACAGAATCCGAAGCAGGCTTCAGGCTCTGAGCTGTCAGCACAGAGCCCGACGCGGGGCTCGAACTCACAAACCACGAAATCATGACCTGAGCTAAAGTCGGACGCTCAACTGACTGAGCCACCCAGGCGCCCCCAAGGTATTGTTTTGTAGAACTTAATAGATACCATTACATGTTAACAATAATTTTAGTATTATCGATAAGTTACCTGTATCAGTAAGTTACTATGTCATAGGCTCTAAAAGGTTCCCCCCCCCCTTTTTTTTTCCTAAAGGTTTCCTCATGGGATCTTCCCCATGACCCCCGGTTGTGGGAACTATTCCAAATTCGCCCAAGTGACAGATGAGGAAACTGAAGCCCAGCGCCACAAAGGTGCGTGACTGACAGGAGGCCCAGGTGGGTATGATGTCCTGCACTGGGGCTCCAGGCCCCACAGCTGCCTGTTTTAGGGAGCTGCAGAGCCCCTCCGCCCGAGCTCCCCGGAGCCTGTGGGGACCGGGAGGAGCCAGTGCCCCTCCAGGCGCTGGTGGGCCAGAAGCAAGAAAAAGCTGGTTACCCCAAGTCTCCCCTATTTACAAAGCCCAGGGAGCTCAGCTGCATGAAGGGATGGCCCAGCTAGTGGCCCTCAGCGGCTCAGGCTGCCCCTGGGGAGGGAGGTTAGAACTTGGGAGTGGCGTGGGTTGGGGGTGCTGGGCCCCACCCTGGGGATTTGGGTTTTTGTTATAATCAGGAGATTTTATGCAACTATCAAGACAACAAAGTGGGACGGTTAAGAACCCTAGCTCTGGGTTCAGACCCTTTGCTCGGCCTCTGTGCGACCTTGGGCAAGTCGCTCCACCTCTCCGCGCTCAGCTTGTCTCATCTGTAAATGGGCACCACAAGTTACTGACTTCACAAGATTGTTGTGCGAGCTACATCATTCATTCCAGTCGTGTCCTTAAAATTATTCATGGTGAGGACCATGCATGTTGACTTCCTCCTCTAAATGATGGGAACAACAGCAGGATTGGTGTGAGAACCAAACGAGATGCAGTGAAAATATCTTAGTTTGGGGTCTGAAATACAACAGGCCCACGAAAGACACCTCCTATGGCAATTATTCCTGCCTCAAAAGATTTTATCACGATGATGATGATGTCGGCAACACTTCCATAACATTTACTGTGCACTGGTACTAAGTGCTGTAAACACATTATCTCATTTAATCCTTACAAAAGCCCTGTGAGGTCCGTATTATTAATATTCTCCTTACCAGTTGGGGAAACCGAGGCGCCGAGCAGCGATGTGATTTGTCCAAGGACACATAAGGGAGTGGCGAGACTGGGATTCGGATCCAGACTGTCTAGCTCAGCGCTTTTTTAAGCATGGTGCTTTTTAAAGTCGGGAGACCTGGTGTGCATACCGACTCCGCTGTAGGACATATAGCAGCGGCTTCCCGGCTCAGAGCCTCAGTTTTCTCTCTGTGAAATGGGAGAACGACGGCATCTTCCTTACCAGGGAGGTGGAGAGAGGGCAGCTACCTTCCAGACTCTCCCGCTGCAACCCCCCACCCCACCCCACCCACGCGTACCTCCGGGCCGAGGTTTGGGGTCTGCGGGTGGGGCTCCGGTGAGGGGGCGTGGCCTTGGACGTCCTGGCCCAATGGGAACCGGGAGGGGGCGGGGACCTCCTCCCAGCTCTGTCCAGCACGCGAGTCCTCCTCGCAGTTCCATCTACCTCGCGGGTGCCCCGGAGGTCTCCGACCCCAGCCCACCCCCAGCCCACCCGCCCAGCCTGCGGCCCCCTCTTCCTATTCCCGGATCTCAGCCCGCGCCCCTCGGGCCTCGACATCATGGGTGACGGAGGAGAGGGCGAGGATGAGGTCCAGTTTCTGCGGACGGTGAGTATCTCTGTGCTAGGGGTCTCTGGGGTCATCTCTCCGGTCCCTCTGAGTGTCTCTTTGTCTCCGGGTGTCTCTGTCCTGATTGCTTGTAGTCTCTGAGTCTCGCGATCTATTCCTCTGTCCCTTGGGTGACTGTCACTCTGTCTTTCTCCTTTTTTTTGTCCCTCAGTCTCGCTCACCTTTCTCACCATAGAGAATTAGAAGAATTTGGGACTGCAGAATGGGGAGGGGGATCTTCGGCCATCCTCTCTTCTGACATTAGCTATTTGTCCCAGAGAAGAGGGGCCGCTGAGACAACACCCCCCCCCCACCACCCTGGAAGCCAGCACTTGGGGAAGGTGGTTCTAATTCCTGAGCTTAATTTAGCTGTTCCCCTGCCCTGCCCCCCCCCCCCCCCCCCATCTAGGCCTAATTCTCTTCTTGCTGTAGACTCTGACCTAATTTAAATTCTTGGGAAGGGGGCTGGGGTGGGCTGGGGCATCTAATTCCTTTGAACTCCCAGCCCTTGAGGGTCTCCTGGGGTTCCCTTGGGTTCCAGGTCTTTCTTCCCTCCTCCCTTTTGGTAGGAGGGCCAAATATGGCTGCTAATGGTCTCTGGGTAGTGTCTCTCCCTATTCATCTCTTTGGGTTGTCTCTGTGTCTCCGTCTCTCCATCTCTGCCTTCCTGTCTCTCTCTGTCTCTGTCTCTGTCTCTTTGTTCTTTAGCTTTAGGCTCTCTGCATTTCATTCTGCCTCTCTAGCTCTGTCTCTCCTGGCATCTCTGATCCCCGGCTGGGGGCAGGGATGGGAATTGGAACAACAGGTGTCCCTCCCAGAATAGCTGGCTTTTCTGGGGACTGGGCAGGGGACAGGGAGAGGATAGGGGGGAGGGCCTGTCTATCTCAGAGTCCTTTCCACTTCTCCCTCCCGGTGGCTCAGCTGGGTGTGGGGCTATGAGTATGGTGGGGGGGGATGATGTTCTCTCTTCTGGGCCAGGTCTGCTGACCCTGCACTAGCCCCTCTCCTCCTCCTCCCAGGCCCTGGGAAATGCTGACACAGCATTCCAGGCCCCAGAATAGGACCCTGATGAGCTGGGTCCGGTTTCCTGGGAGGGAGGATCGGACAGCTGGGGCTGGTAGTGAAGGATAGGGACAGCTGGACATTCGGCCACGGGAGGAGGCCTAGCTTCACCCTAGACTCTTGCCCCAGCTCCAGCCCCTTAGCAGACACCATGGGTTGGGCTCGCCCCTCCTCCCTGGTCCTAATAAGACCATGGCCATGGCCATGAGCCCTTAGGCAGCCACTCTGCGTCAGGTCCCATGCCCAGGGCCTCGGCCTCCTGAGATATCTAATTATATCCTCGGCTGCCCTATCTTCTGAGGTAGGGCCCTATCTTTATCTCGCTGGGAGATTTGAGGGAAACCAAGGCCTGAGTGGTAGAATCACTTGCCCAAGGTCAAGGCCAGGAAGTGTCATCTCTGGGTGCCTCTGGGAGCCCGCCTTCCTGCTTTCCCAAGAAGAGAACCGAGCTCAGACTTGCCAGGTTAGCCTGTGCTGGGTTCTGGGGGTCTGGCCCCGGCATCTCTTGTCCCCAGACTGGGTCCGTTTTCGTGAACTTTACTGAGATCACGTGGCTTTTCCCTCAAACACTTTGGACCACATCCCACCAGTCAGAAATACATTTTATATTGTCACCTACTACGTGCAGATGCACACATATTTTAAAAATCCAACTTCACCGAGGTATAATCGATACCAATAAAATTGTGCCCATTTTAGGCGTCCCAATTCAGTGAGTTTCGACAAACTTTACACACCCATGTAACCACCGTCATAATCGAGACATAGAACCTTTCCTTCACCCCGGAAAGTTCCCTCTTTTCCATTAGTCACTTCTAGGCTTTCATATACAATATATGCTCCTTTGCCTCTGCTGCTTTTGCCCAGCGCATTTTTGACATTTATCCATGTGGCGCACATCGAGAGCTCATTTCTCTTTGTTGCGGAGTGGCATCGCACTGTGTGGCTATGCCACAATTTGTCTATCGGTTTACCTGCCGACGGACGTTTGGGTTGCCTCTAATTCGTGCTATTAGGGACAAATTGGGTGCACTCACACACACCTATTTTTAACTGGGACGAGTTTCCTAAAATGTAGGTAGCCCTTGGAACCGAGGGGGCATGTTGCTGTGTGCTGTTCTTGCTCCGCTTTATTTCACCTTTTGAGCACGGGGGCACGGCCCCCAAAACGATTTCATTTCCCCTTCGTGGGTGGCGACCTCTAGCCGTGCGAGGCTGGGGTGTCTCAAAGCACGGCCCACGTCAGAGCCTGCTGAGGGCTGGTAATGGTCCCGGTTTCCCGTCCACCCCAGATCCACAGAATCATGCTCTTAGTGTCGGGCGGGAAACTAAGGCAGGAAGGAAGCTGCATTTGTAACCAGGCCACCTTCCTTCATTCTGCTGCAGGAGAAAGTTAGAGAATCTTGGTGTACTGACTAGGCTTCCAGTCTCTGGGTTACATGCTGGCTTTGCCATTGGCCTGCTTCCTAACTTCGGGCAAGTGATTTTAATGTTTCTCTCTGAGCCTCAGTTTCCTAATCCGGAAAGTGGGGACGAAAATAGGTACCATAAGGACTCAAGGGATCCATGCAAAATGTCTCCGAGCTCATCTCCTCCCGCTTCCTTGCTCGTGCTGCCGCCGCCATCCCGTCTCCCTTTCTATTCCTCAGCGCCCTCAGCGCCCTCCAGCCACGGGCCTTTTGCACAGGCTGCCCCCTCTTCCTGGAACGTTCTTCCCCCAGAGATGAGCAGGCCTGATTTCTTCTTGTTATTTGGACCAGGCTCAGCTCAAATGTCACCTCCTTGGAGAGGCTGTCACTTCACCCCCTCACTGATGTCACACACCCCTACCCCCAAAGCCACTCTTCTACATCACCCTGGGTAATTTCTTTTCCATAACACTTATCACTGACATTCACATTATTCACTTGTTTATTGCCTCTCCCCCACAAGGATGTCAGCTCTGTGAGGACAGGGACTTTGTCTGCTTCATTCGCTGCTCTGTGTCCAGTCTAGATCAGTGCCTGGCAAGAGCGGACGTTTAATGAACGTCTGTCAAAGGAATGTAAAAGGTCAGAGCGTAAGGCCTCGCAGACAGTAAGCGTTTAATAAGCGCAAGCTCTATGTCCCTGTGCACACGCGAGTGCCCAGCGCGTGCCAGGATGTGGGGGTTGGAGACTAAAGGGCAGAGCAGTTCTGGGGCCTCCTGCCGACACATCAGACGTCTCCTCCCTTCCCGGCTGAGGGCAGACGGAGGGCTGTGCGTGTGCTTCGAAGCCCAGGACTGGGGCACGTTTGTGTGAGATGCCGGATGGAAGGGCTGGAGGCCGTGTGGCCTCGGGGGGGGGGGACGCCTAACGCCCTGGAACCCGTTTCCTCGGCTGTAAAAGGAAACAACCGCTGCCTGACTCAGCGGTGAAGAGCCGGAGTCTCTATCATTCTCGACTGTCGGAAAAGCGTCGGCCACTCCTCCGCGTACATTGATATCAGTGCTAAGTGTAGATACGGGCAACTTTACTAACACGTGAAGAGGTGGCCTAGTGTTCTAAGAGTGTGACACAGAGAGCTGGGATCAAATCCCAGCTATGCTGTGTGACAGCAGTGTGACCTCTGGGTCCCAGTTTCCACAGGTTTCCATTCTGGTCACCTCCGGGGGTCGCCGTGGGGATCCCGCAATGAGTTCGTATGTGTTAAGTTCTTGGAAGGGGACCCAGCCCATCGAAAACGCTTTATTTTACTTACAACTTCAGCTTATAATCTCGAAAGCACCTCAAACTTCGAGAAAAGCTGCAAGGTTACTTCAAAGAACCCCCACGTGGCCTGAAGTCATTTCCCCCACAGGTTAAGATTTGGCACCCTTGATTTATCTCTCCCCCTCCCTCTCTCGGTCTACACTTCACTTCCCCCCTCAACTCTTTGGGGATAAGTTGCGGACGCGGCACCCTTCACTCCTAAAGTACTTCAGTGTCTGTTTCTGAAGAAGCAAGGGCAGTCGTACAAAACCGCAGCATGGTTATCAACGTCAGGAAGTGTAGCATCGCTCTGATGCCATTATCTGTCGCCGTCCTACCTCGGCGTTTACCGGAGATGACATTGGGTCCATTGCGGCATGTCCCTGCCCACCCTGGATCCAGTCTGGGCTCTGGAGCTGCATTCACATACCCTTAGAAAGAACTCCTCGGGGGCGCCTCGGTGGCTCAGTCAGTTGAGCGCCCAACTCTTGATGGCGGCCCAGGGCGTGATCCCAGGGTCGTAGGATCGAGCCCCGTGTGGGGCTCCGCACTGAGCTTGGAGCCTGCTCGGGATTCTCTCTCCCTCTCTCTCTCTCTCTCTCTCTGCTCTCTCTAAAATAAAATTTAAAAAAGGGAAAGACAAGAAAGCACTCCTTAAATGATAGCCATTACTGAAACAATACACAGAGAGAAATTAGAGAAGGCTGAGCTTAAAAGCCATTGAACTTGGGGTGCTTATAGTTTCCACCCCCAGTGGCTCACCTTGGGGACCCTACTGGAGCCAGCTGGACTGGGGTTCAAATCCCAGCCCGTCCCCTTATCAGCCATGTGGCCTTGGAAAGCTGTGCCCCCTCCTTGAGCCTCAGTTTCCCCATTTTAAAATAGGGATGACACTCGTGCCTGTCTTGTGGGGCGTGAGAAGTGTGTGGAGCCCTGGACACAGGCTCCTGTGTGATGATTTGTGAGGTGGGTGTTATCAGTCGCCACCTGTCCCGTGAGGAGAGGGGCGGGGTGATGGCGCGGTGTCCGCGGGGCCCTGACCCCGAGCTCTGCCCGCAGGACGATGAAGTGGTCCTGCAATGCAGCGCCACGGTGCTCAAGGAACAGCTCAAGCTCTGCCTGGCGGCCGAGGGCTTTGGCAACCGCCTCTGCTTCCTGGAGCCCACCAGCAATGCCCAGGTGTGTGTGGGAGTGTGGGGGTCTGTGGGGGCAGAGGCCAGGGTCCAAAGAAGAGGGGTGTGGGTCTGAAGAGAGGGTGCTGCTAGGAGAGAAAACAGAGAGGGGCTGGGAGGGAAAAGGGGCTGAAGGTTCCAGGCAGGCGGGAGGGGAGGTCTGAGGAGGGAGAGCAGGGGACCTGAGGGAAGAGGGAGGGTGGCCGGGGGCATGGAGGGCCCTGAGTTCAAGGAACAAGGGATCTGAAGGTGGCTGCTGATGAGAGAGAAAATGGGGAGGGGGGTGAAAAGGAAAGAGAGCCAGAGGTCTGAGGCAGGTAGGGGTGGAGAATCAGGGGCTCGGGAGTCTCAGGAGGCAGGTGTCTAAGGGGGCAGAGGGCCTTGGATCCAAAGCCAAAGGCCCTGGAGGGCTGGGGGACACTAGCAGGGGCCTGGGGGGCCGAGTGGGAAGGGTGTTAGAGGCTGAGACTGGAGGGAGCCTGGGTCTGAGGGCGAGGTGGACTCAGGGTCTGAGAGAAGAGGTGACCTGGGGGGTGAGGGCAGGGACTGGGAGAGGGAAGGGACGTGGAGTCAGATCACGTCTTGGCCTCAGAGGAGGCCAAGGGTCTGAGCGGGTTAGAGAGTCTTGGGTCCAAGGGGGAGGGTGTCTGGGAGTCAGGGGATTGGGTGGGAGACTGGGGAGGGAGGAGAAAGGTTGGATGTGATTTGGAAGCAGGGTTCACGGGCGTGTGAGGGAGAAGGCAGGAGTTGGGAGCGTCTGCTGGTGACAGCAGGAGACAGGGGCGGGGGGGGGGGGAGCTCCTTTGGGATTGCAGAAATTCGGGTTATCTGCAGGGGGAGGCATGTCCTGTGGCGTTGGAACAGGTGCAGCGTGTCTGAGAGAGGGCTGAGGCTCGCTTTGGGATTAGGTGCGGGGTGGGAAGCTTCCGTGAGGCTTGGCTAGGGTTTAGGTGTTTGAGGGAAGGAGGCATGTCTTCTGTGTTGCCGGTGTCCGTGGGGGTGGCAGGGTGCAGGGGCTCCTCCGGGGACCGGGGCCAGGTCTGGGTCTCCAAGGGGTGTGGGTATTCAGACCGGCGCTCAGGGGCCTTTGCGCCCCCCACTCACATCCTCCCCCACCGCAGAATGTGCCCCCCGATCTGGCCATCTGTTGCTTCGTCCTGGAGCAGTCTCTGTCGGTCCGGGCCCTGCAGGAGATGCTGGCCAACACGGTGGAGGCTGGCGTGGAGGTGAGGCTCCTGGCCTGGCGGGGCGCGGTGGCAGGGCTGGGTGGGAAGCCACGGGGGGTCGCTCACCGCCTGCTCTTCTTCCTCTCTCTGCCCCGCCCCTCACAGGCCCTCAATTTGGATAAGTGGGTAGGTCTGGCCTTGGGTGTCACCTGCCTCTTCCACCTCTCCTGGCCCCAGGCCCTGCTCTTGGGCCCACGTCCTGCACACAGGGGCTGGGGGTCTCCCCCACCCCAGCTGTCAGGGGCTGTGGAGCCCAGACAGGCCAGCCAGGAAGGAAGGAAGGGGGTGGGGGCTTCTGAGCCCCCCCCCGACCCATTCCCCCGCCTGCTCCTTTGTCCTCTTTCCCATCCTTCCCTCCGCCCCTGATCCCAGCTCTTCTCTGCATGGGACCTCTCCTCTCACTCCCCCCCTGCCCCAAGTGTGGGTCCCCTCCGCTCCAGGAGTGGGTCTGCCATGTGATCAGGTGGCCCCATCACATGGCGCCCTCAGAGCATGGGCATGTGAGAGCCAGGATGGGAGGCATGACGCCATCGAGTGACCGGGTGTATATCCGATGTACCCACCCCGGGAGGGGCCCGGGCTCCTTGTGCTTCGGCGTGTGTGGCGGCGCAGGGCGGGGTCCCTATGGGGATGTTCAAATATTTAACACCTGGTAGGACTACCCAGGTGCACATGGGCTGCCGCTCAGCTGTCTTATGACAGGTTAGGGCGAAAGGGGCCGAGGTCCACGGAATACGAGTTAGGGGGGACTCTCAGGAGACCAACCGGAAGAGCGGTTCGGCCTCCCTGAGGGACTCTGGGGCCTGCTCAACAGGATGAAGGAGGCAGGGAGGACAGAGTGGGCTTTGGGAACTAGAAAACACCCTACCCACAGGCTTCTCAGAGACACAGCCCCTACTTCCATGAATGGGGAAACCGAGGCCAAGAATCTGTTGAGGGTCTGAGCTAAGGCTTTCTCGTGTCCCGGCGAGCATGGTATTTTATGGGGAGCGTATTGCCATATAGGATAGGCCGGATGCCTGGGGCGGTGGGGGGGGGGGTCTGGTCTCACTCTGTGCCCTCTCTCCACCCCCTCCCCCCTGCAGTCGTCCCAGGGTGGGGGACACAGGACACTCCTGTACGGCCATGCCATCCTGCTCCGGCACACGCACAGCGGCATGGTGAGTGTGAGAGCGAGGGGGCGAGGGCAGGGGCGGGGCGAGAGCCGGGAGGAGGCTGACTCCCCTCTGCGATCCTAGTACCTGAGCTGTCTTACCACCTCGCGCTCCATGACTGACAAGCTGGCCTTCGACGTGGGACTCCAGGAAGATGCCACAGGTGTGGGGCTGGAGCGGAGAGGGCGGCGACGGGGGCGCTGCGGCCAGGGGCCCGGGGGGGGGGGGGGGGGAAGGTGCAGGCCCGGCGGGGGCAGGGACGGGGGCGGCGAGGGAGACTCGGACCAGCGTGGGGGGACCCGAGGCAGAGAGTGTGAGGGCGGGAGGCAGAGAGGCGGTGGTCGTGATAAGAGAATTGGGGGCCGAGGGCTGGGGACCCCTCGGGGAAGGGCATTCTGGGTGGTCCTCATCCTGACAGCCCTGCCCCCTCCCTAGGGGAGGCCTGTTGGTGGACGGCGCACCCGGCCTCCAAGCAGAGGTCGGAAGGAGAGAAGGTCCGCGTTGGGGACGACCTCATCCTTGTCAGCGTCTCCTCAGAGCGCTACCTGGTGAGCAATCCCGCCCCCCCCCCCCCCCCCCCCGGCATAGCTACTACTGCCCAGGGCTGGGGGCGCACGGGGTCCCCCGTCTCCCGGTCACTGATTTGCCAGCTCTCTGGCCCCAGTGGTCGGACGCCTGATTCCTGGTTTCCCGACCTCTGACATCCATTTCTCGTCTTCCGGGCCCCGCTGCCCAGTTTGATCTTGGTTTTCCGATCTGTGATCTCTGATTTTCTGTCCCCTGTCTGCCGGCTTCCGCCTTTGGTTTCCGGCCTCTGACTCCGGACTATTCTCACCCACCATCTCTGACCGCCACCTCCTGGTTGCCCCCAGCACCTGTCAACGGCCAGTGGGGAGCTCCAGGTGGACGCCTCCTTCATGCAGACACTGTGGAACATGAACCCCATCTGCTCCGGCTGCGAAGAGGGTGAGGGTCCCAGACCGCCTGTCCCTAAACGGAGACCCCCAGAACAGACCTCCCACCTTGCCCCTCAAACATGTCCATACTGACCCCAAATCCAGAACCCTGGAGTTCAGACTCTAAACCCCACACTCAGTATCAGACACCCAAATCTAGACTCCAAAACTCACATGCCCCACTCAAGGTCCTGGAGGGCAGACCCTTAAACTCAGATCCAAAGCTTAGAGCACCGCATTTGGAACTTAGCCCTCAGATCCGCAAGCCTTAGATGGCAAATACAGACGGAGACTTCAGCTCCCCACACCCAGACCCCCACATTCAAACTCAGATATCCCAGCCTAAGACCTCTAATTCCGACCCCAAATCTCAGCCAACTGACCTCAGATCTCCAAACTTTAACTTCAGACATCTAAAATCATCTTCCAAATTCTTCCCGTGCTAAGATCCCAAAGCACGACCCCAGAACTTTGACCCCAGCTCTTAACACCCAAACCCCACACCCAAGCTGAGACTCCAACCACAGATCCTGAAACTCAGGCCTTAATGTCAAACCCACCAACTTCTAACTCTGAAGCTTCTCCAACTCAGACTTCGAAACTGTCGACGATAACCTCAGACCCCGAACCTCAGAACTCCAAAATCAACCTTCAAAGTTCAGACCCCAACCTCAGACCCAACCATCAAACCTCTAAACCCAGACCCCAAATCAAGACCTGACACTCAGAGCCCAATATCCAGAAATGTTAGACTTAAACCTCTGACCCCCAACCTCAGAAATCCAAACTCAGACCCATATTCCCCCCCCCCAATCTCAGCCCTGTATACCCAGACCCCCAAACTTAGATTCCCCACCTCGGACCCCAAATCTCATACCCCTGCTTCAGGCCTCAAACTTAGCCCAAATCTCAGACTGCCACTTTAGATCCTAAAACTCAGATCCCCAACCTCCCACAGGGGAGAAGCAGGACCCCTGAACTCCACTTTGGCTCCCAGGCCTCTCCAGGGCTCCAGCCCTACAATGATCACTTTCCCTTGCTCCTTTCCAGGCTATGTGACCGGAGGCCACGTCCTTCGCCTCTTTCACGGACACATGGATGAGTGTCTTACCATTTCCCCCGCTGACAGCGAGGACCAGCGCAGGTCTGGGTTGGAGACAAGAGGCCCTGGGGTGTTGGGGCAGGAGGGGAAGGGTAAAAGCAGGCTCAGGGTGCCCGGACCCTATGGGTGGGGTTGGGGATCACATTCTGGGAGGAGGGCGACTGAACCCCTGACCTCACTCTCTCCCGTGTCCCCAGACTCGTCCACTACGAGGGGGGATCTGTGTGCACCCACGCCCGCTCCCTCTGGAGACTGGAGCCACTGAGAATCAGGTGGGAGGGTCTGGGGTGGGGCTAAGAGCTCCTGGGGGGCCTGGGAGGGGAGAGAGGGTCTTGAAGGAAGATCTGAGAAAGAAACTGGAGGATTTTGAGGGGAAATCTGGGGGGCCCCAGAAGGTGATGAAGGTCTTCAGGGTCCCAGAGTCCTGGAGGAAAAGGACCTAGGGGAGGGTGGGCGTTCCTGAGGAGAGATTGGGGATCCCGAGTAAAAGTGTGGGAGTAGAGGGAGAGAAAGTGGTGGGTCTGGGGAAACTGGGAGCACGGGGGAGCCCTGAGGAAGTTGTGAGGGCCTGAGATAGGACTGGGGTTCCCAAAGGAGGGCTAGGGGGTCCTAAGAAAGATTTGAGGGCTGCAAGGAAGGTTTGGGTCCCCTTGGAAGAAGGCTGGAGGCTTGGTGAGGTTTGGACCAAGACTGTGGTGTCCATGGGAGGACTGGGGGATCCTCTGACCCCCCGGCACCTTCACCCTTTGCAGCTGGAGTGGGAGCCACCTCCGCTGGGGCCAGCCTCTTCGTATCCGGCATGTTACCACTGGGCGGTACCTGGCGCTCACCGAGGACCAGGGCCTGATGGTGGTCGATGCCAGCAAGGCCCACACCAAGGCCACCTCCTTCTGCTTCCGCATCTCCAAGGTCAGTGGGGTCAGGGTGCCCTCCCTCACTTGGGGCCCCAAATCCGGCCCCAGCCTCCATTCTGCAGTCTCTCCCCGATTAAAGGCACAGGCAGAGGAGGCTGACCTCTGTCCCCTGCCCCTGCAGGAGAAGCTGGATACGGCCCCCAAGCGGGATGTGGACGGCATGGGTCCCCCTGAGATCAAGTATGGGGAGTCACTGTGCTTCGTGCAGCACGTGGCCTCAGGCCTGTGGCTCACCTATGCAGCCCCGGACCCCAAGGCCCTGAGGCTTGGCGTGCTCAAGAAGAAGGTGGGTGCCTGGCGAGGGGAAGGGGCGGGGGTGCCGGCAGGGGCAGGAAGGAGACCGAGGGGTGATCATGCTTGAGCCTTCAGGAGTTTGAGGGTAGGACTGAGAGAAAGATGGGGATTCAAAGACAAACTGAGATTGAGAGAGGAAAAAGAAAGAGGGATAGATATACAGGGGGGAGAGAGGGAGGGAGAGGAGAAATGGGGTGGAAAGAATGAATAGAGTGAGGGAGAAGGAGAGAGAGGGAGAGGGAGAAAGGGAGAAGGACAGGGAAAGAGAGAGAGGGAGAGAGAAACATAGAGACAGAGAAAAGCAGAGACAAAAAGACATGGAGACGGAAAACAGAGAAAGATAGAGACAGAGAAGCAGAGATGGAAAAGACAAAAAGAGACAAAGACTGTGACAAACGGACCAAGAATAACATTCGGCAAATTATGGAGCGCCCCAGTTGTTCTAGATGTGCGTGTGGAAAAATAGATGAGATATACAGACCTGTGTCCTGCCCTCCCAGACTCAGACATGGTAAATAAACCACCTGTAATGAAGTACATAGCTTTCCAGCTGAAGAATGGAAAAGCTACTCTGGGCAGAGGGCATGGCATGTGCAAAGGCCCTGAGGTTGGAATAAGGTTGATTTGTTGCAATAACAGAAAGAAGATCCAGTTTGGCTGGAGCGCAGTGATTGAGGGACAAGTCTTGGAAGATAAGGACAGAGAGGAGATGGGAGCAGATCATGTGGGGCCTTGTGGGCCATGGGGAGGGTCCCATCTTTTACTCCTAGTGAGATGGAACCCCAGTAGAGTTTTGAGCAGGCCAGGGAGGTGACCTGACTCAGGTTCCTTAGCTGCTCGTGGGAATAGATGAGTTTGGGGTGAGGCCCAGAGTTGCAGTAGGGAGCCCAGGGAGGCGACTGCTGCCATGGTCAGGTGGGAGAAAACAGTGGACAGGACCAGGGTGGGGAAGGTGGCAGATTATGTTTGTAGCTTGAGGGCGGAGCCAGCAGGATTTCCTGACAGACTGGATCTTGAGGTGAGAGGGGCAGGGGTCGAGGATGATACCGTGAGTTTTGCCCTGAGCCACTGGAAGGATGGAAATGCCATTAACTGAGTCGGGGACAGTCAAGTGTCAGCAGCTCAGGATGACAGGGATCCAATGTGTAGAACAGAGCCCCTCGATAAAGAGTGAATGACTGGGAAGATTAGGGAGATGCTCGTTTCAAAAAACAAAGCTTGTAGTTGGATACCTGAGCAGAGGATATAGAAGTGGGCCTGGTCCGAGGGGGGTAGTGGGAGCCGTCAGCGGTGGGTGGTATTTACAGCCACAGGACTGGACGAGGCGCTGGGAGGTCAGCTCAGGAGAAAGCTGGAAGATGGTCTCATCTTACAGAGAAGGTTTCAGGCATTCAGCCTGGGACATGTTAAGTGAGGGTGTCATTACACCTTTCTGGTGGGAGGGTGTTAAGTCAGCAGTAGATACAGGTGGAAAGGGTCTGGCCTGGAGACAGACAGATAGACAGGGCAGTCAGAGAGGGAGACACAAACAGAATCAAAGGCGGATAGAGACAGAAGGCAGAGAGAGATGGAGATACAGACAGAGTGGGAAAGACAGGGAGAAAGAGACAAAGCATGGGGTAGTGATGTGAGACGTAGGGAGAGAGACAAAGACAGAAACAAAGAGGGGCAGGGAGATGGAGCCAGAGGCAGAGGGGAGGCGGGGGGGCAGGGGCGGGGGGGGGACAGAGAATAAGAGTCAGATGAAGAGGGATAGAAGGGGGTGTCTGGCAGAGAGATTCAGTGGAGGATGGGGGCGGCTTTGGGG
This sequence comes from Prionailurus bengalensis, assembly GCF_016509475.1. Taxonomy (NCBI): domain Eukaryota; kingdom Metazoa; phylum Chordata; class Mammalia; order Carnivora; family Felidae; genus Prionailurus; species Prionailurus bengalensis. The sequence continues at coordinate 15,819,911 of NC_057352.1, read as the reverse complement.
CTAGAATCTGGATGGAGATCTGGGGGCAGATGATCCGTCCTTGGTGCTGGGCCCACTCATGACCTCTCTGCCCCCCCCCCCCCACTGCCAGGCCATGCTGCACCAGGAAGGCCATATGGACGACGCCTTGTCACTGACTCGCTGCCAGCAGGAGGAGTCCCAGGCTGCCCGCATGATTTACAGCACCGCTGGCCTGTACAACCAGTTCGTCAAGTGAGCCACCTGCCCACTCTGCCCCCCCCCGCCCCCTGCGGGGCCACGCCTTGACCCCCAGGCTCCCCGTGGTCATACACCTGACCCCTCTAATCCCACCTCTGACTTCCACACCCCTAACATACACAGGATCCCTAACCTCTAAACCTCTGACTTCTGTACACTTGACCCCTAATCTGACCTTGACAACCATGATTTTGACTTCACATCCCTGATCACCCCTGATACCCAGATCCTTGATCCTGGACCTCCCCAGCCCTGACACCTGCTTCCACCCCCCCCCCCCACCCCCCCCCCGTGCTTACACAGGAGTGAGTCCCAGTCCTAGCTCTGTCGCTGGCCACTGTGTGGCCTCAGGCCAATGTCTGTCTGTCTCCGAGTCTCAGTCTCCCCCTCTGTAGAATAGGTGTGTCTGTAAGAGTCCTTTGGGGGCAGGGGGTAGGACTCGCGAGCGCCTCAATGATAGTCAGCGCTCGGGGCTCCTGGCTGACAGGTGCTCCGTCCCCACAGGGGCCTGGACAGCTTCAGCGGGAAGCCGCGGGGCTCGGGGCCGCCAGCTGGCACAGCGCTGCCCATCGAGGGTGTCATCCTGAGCCTGCAGGACCTCATCGGCTACTTCGAGCCGCCCTCCGAGGAGCTGCAGCACGAGGAGAAGCAGAGCAAGCTGCGCAGCCTGCGCAACCGCCAGAGCCTCTTCCAGGAGGAGGTGGGGCCGTGGCGAGGGCGGGGCGGGGCCTGTGGACGTGGGGGCGGAGCCTGAGGGAGGGGTGGGGCCGCAGCGAGGTTGGGGCGGGGCGGGGCGGGGCCGCGGCGCGGGGCGGGGCGGAGCCTGAGGGACCTGAAGGCATCTGTAGTGGTTTCAGAGCCCGCGGGGCCTGTATAAACGGGGCGGGGCCGCAGGCCTTCGGGGAACAAGTGAGGGGGCGGGCCTTGAGGAGAATTTGGGGTGGTGGGCGGGGCCTTGAGAGAAAGGCATGGCGTTTGTCAGAGCAGGGGCGGTGCGGGTGGGAGCGAGTTGCGACCGGAGCGACGCGGGTGGGGCAGGCCTGTTCCCTTACCCCGGAGTGGGGCGGGGCCTAAGCTCAGGTCTGTGCCGAGGCGAAGCCTGTAGAAGCGGCCAGGCCTGGGAAGAAGTCTGAGGATGAGGCTGCGGGACTCGGGAGTGGGGGGTGGGGGTGGGGGGAATGGTGTCTGTGGGGGCTCGGCCCGCAGTTGGGAGGACTGAACCAGAGTGGGGCATGGGAGGAGGGTCAGGGCCAGAGGTGGGTATTGGGGCGTCAGGGAGGGTCCTCTGCTGGAGTCAGGAGCTGGGGGGTCCGTGTGTTCTGAGAGCAAGAAGGGAAGAGATGTGGAGCGGGCTCCGCCCAACAGGGGGTCAGAGTGAGGGGGACCGCACGGGGTGGGAGGAGGGGACTGGACAAAGGCCCGGAGGTCTGATGTCCCCACCGGGTGATAGGGGAGCATGTTCGTTTAAAGGCTAACAACTGACCCTCCTCCTCTCCAGGGACTCCCCAATCTGATCCAAAAGTGATAATAGTAACAATAACGAAACTTATTTGTGGAGTGGAATTAGTATAGGCCAAACGTTTAGAACCGTGCCAGCACGTAGCAGATGATATATAGGTGTTAGTGGTTATTATTACTTTGAATTTGGCCTTTATTGTGTGCTAAGGGTGCTATATACATGACATCCTCCTGATAACCCCCTGGGGGTTGTAATTCCCATATTACAGATGGATTACAGAAGCTCAGAGAGATTAAATAACAGCCATCTATCTCCCCAACAAATATGCCAAGGGGTACAGCTGTCAACAAAACAGACAAAAATCTCTGTCTTTCTGGAACTGACGTGTGGGGAGGATAGATGATGATCAATAAAATAAGAAAATTACATGGTATATAAGATGATAAGTACTGAGAAAAAAATAAAGGAGGGAAGTAGCAGGGAGTGCTGGTGTTGTTGCAATTTAAAATAGAGTGGTCTTGGGGCGCCTGGGTGGCTCAGTTGGTTAAGCATCCAACTATTCGTCTCGGCTCAGGTCATGATCTCACAGTTTGTGGGTTTGAGCCCCACCTCAGACTCCGTGCTGACAGTGCAGAGCCTGCTTGAGATTCTCTCTCTCCTTCTCTCTCTGCCCCTCCCTTGCTCGCTCTCTCTGTCCCGCTGTCAAAAATAAATGAACTTAAAAAATTTTTTTAAATCCTTAAAACAGAGTGATCAGTGGGCGCCTGGGTGGCTCAGTCAGTTGAGCGTCCAAACTCTTGATTTCCGCTCAGGTCACGATCTCAGGATCGTGGGATTGAGCCTAGCACTGAGCACCAAGCGTGGAGTTCGCTTGGGATTCTCACTCTCCTTCTTTCTCTGCCCCTCCCCTGCTCACGCGTGCTCTCTCAAAATAAATAAATAAACTTAAAAGAAAAATAAAACAGGGGCACCTGGATGGCTCAGTGGGTTGAGCACCTGACTCTTGGTTTCAGTTCAGGTCACGATCTCACGATTTCCTGGGTTTGAGTCCTGCGTCCAGCTCTTCACTGCCAGGGCAGAGCCTGCTTGGGATTCTCTGTCTCTTTCTTTCTGTCTCTCCCCCACTTGCGCTGTCACTGTCTCTCTCAGAATAAATAAACTTAAAAAAAAATAAAAAATAAATAAAATAGACTGGTCAGGGAGGGGACCTGAGTGAAGAGAGGCAGCCACATGTACACCTGGGGGAGGGACAGAGAGGAGACAAAGGGGAGAGCAAGTGCACAGGGAGTATGCTTGGCAGGTTCTAGAACCATGAGGAGGCCAGGGTGACTGGGACAGGGTGAGCTAGGGGCAGAGTGGGAGGAGATGAGGGCAGAGAGGTGACGAAGGCCAGGCTCTGGGTGAGGACTTTCACTTTGGGAGCCACAAGAGGGATAGGTTCCCTAAAATCACAACTAGTTAGTGACGCAGCCACTCTGTGTGACTCCAACCGCCCTCTACCCCCGTGTGCTGCCTCTCTTACTAGTGATAGGGGCCCCCAGCATAGAGACACAGTGATTGTCACAGTAGCGCTATACATAATGGCCAAAAGCTAGAAACAGCCCAAATGTCCACCACCAGCATGGATCCTCAAATGTCGCATGTTCACACACACAGTGGATATGGGTACTACTCCACAACGAAAATGAAGGGACTACAGGGGTGCCTGGGTGGCTCAGTCGGTTGAGCACTGGCTTCAGCTCAGGTCACGATCTCACGGTCCGTGAGTTCGAGCCCCACGTCGGGCTCTGTGCTGACAGCTCAGAGCCTGGAGCCTGCTTTAGATTCTGTGTCTCCCTCTTTCTCTGACCCTCCCCCATTCATGCTCTGTCTCTCTCTGTCTCAAAAATAAATAAACGTTAAAAAAAATTAAAAAAAAAAGAAGGGACTACAGCCACGTGAAACGGTGTTCTTGAACTTAAAACATAACACCCAGCAAGAGACTCCATGTCCAGAAGAATACTTATTGTGTATGCCAAGTTCAAAAACAGGCAAAACTCAATTAGACTGTTTACTGACGCATACATAGGCGGTAAAAATAGAAAAGCAAGGAGAGGATTTCTACAAAAGCCAGGACAGTGGTTATTCCTAGCAGAGAGGTTTGTGTGGTCAGGAGGGGCATCCAGGCGACCTCTGCGTGGCTGGCAGTGTTCTCTTTCCGGGCTTGGGTCACGGTCACACAGGTGTTCTTTGTTATCTGTTGAGCCATACATGTTTGATCTTTGGTGTGCACAGATCTGCCTTTGCAAATTTGCCTGCTTGCTAAAATCTGTTTGTGACCCTCACATCAATACTTGTAGCATCTTTGTGGTCATTCGTGAACATGTGCAGAGTGGCAAAAAATTTGTGTCGGTGGCCCTCGTGTTCCCGGCTGAGGCTGAATAGGGTGATGCTGCGCCTTCTTGCTTCAGCACTCGGCCTGTAAACAGGTGTCCTTTTCATGGTATGTTTAGTGCCACATTTTCCACACGCTGGTGTTTTTTGGTTGAGTTCGCTGTTTAAAGTGGCCCCCGAGTGTAGCGCTAACGTGCTGTCTAGTGCTCTCGAGGGCAAGAGGCTGTGGTGGGCCTTATGGAGAAAATAAGGGGGGGGGGATATGCTTCATTTAGGAGGAGTTAGAGTGCTGTTGGCCGTGAATTTAATGTTAATGCATCAACAATATATATTAAATCAGTGTCTTTAAACGGACACACATATGTGCCAAGATTACGTATTGATTGACGAAAACGTGACTCAGAGCAACTCCCTGTGTTTTCCCCGGGAGAGGTGAGTGGTTCAGGATTTGCTAACTCCGTGTTCATGGTGACTTTATAGAACCTAACTACCGCGAATAACAAGAACTGACTGTATGTATTATTGTATGCGCTTTTCTGTATGCCTGTTATAATTCACAATAAGAGAAGACAAAGTTTAAAATGTAAAATGCAAAAAAAAAAAAAAAAATCTCTCGGGTGGTTGGTGCGGAGAGTAAACTGAGCCAGTTAGGACCCGGAGTGGGATGCTTGGAAGTGGATAGGATGGAAAGAAAACTTCGGGAAGGAAAAGCACAATCAGTCCTGGTGTTTTTTTTTTTTTAATGTTTATTTTAATTTTGAGAGAGAGAGCACAAGCAAGGGAGGGGCAGAGAGAGAGGGAGACACAGAATCCGAAGTAGGCTCCAGGCTCTGAGCTGTCAGCACAGAGTCGGACGCGGGGCTTGAACCCACGAACCATGGGATCATGACCTGAACCAAAGTTGGACGCCTAATTGACTGAGCCACCCAGGGGCCTCAGTCCTGACGTTAATAAGGACGTATTATGTTGGGAACTGAGGCAGAGAGGACAAGGACGGATGTGGGGAGCTGAGGAGGAGAGGAGGGTGATGGGAGTGAACGGGAACGTGGAGCTAATGTTGTTGGATCTGGGAACATACTTGCTGGTTGTTGAAGTTAAATGAATTAGCAAATCCAAGAAGGGCAAGGAAGAGAGGGCCTGGGACTCCCATGGTGACCCGCCCATTTTCCCCACCCTAGGGGATGCTCTCCCTGGTCCTGAACTGCATTGACCGCCTAAATGTCTACACCACGGCTGCCCACTTTGCCGAATTTGCAGGGGAGGAGGCAGCCGAGTCCTGGAAAGAGATTGTGAACCTGCTCTATGAACTCCTGGGTAAGGGGCCCGGTTCTGGCTTCCCCTAGAGCACCCCAGCTCCTCAGTGCCATGGGGTCTGATGCCTCTTTTCTACCCTCAGCCTCTCTGATCCGTGGCAATCGTACCAACTGTGCCCTCTTCTCCACCAACCTGGATTGGCTGGTCAGCAAGCTCGATCGGCTGGAGGCCTCCTCTGGTAGGAGAACCCAGGGGGAGGGGACAGGGGCTGGCACAGGGGAGGGGCGCAGTCACTTGCCTACCATTATGCCACCTGCACAGGGATCCTGGAGGTGCTGTACTGTGTCCTGATCGAGAGTCCTGAGGTCCTGAATATCATCCAGGAGAACCACATCAAGTCCATCATCTCCCTCCTGGACAAGCACGGGAGGAACCACAAGGTCGGCCCCTTGCCCTGACCTCTCATCCCCTGAACTCTGAACCCTGACCTTTTCCCAGGGCCCCAGAATTCCCCACCTCCCTCACTCCCTTTCTCCTCCCCATCTTGTCTCTTACCTGGACTCCACTCCCACATGCTTCCATCTCAACACAAGGGTCTTAAGCTTACAGTTCTTAAATGGATTCTGGGCCACAGATGTGCTTCATTAGATCTCTGCAACATTTTTATTTTTTAATTTCTGATTTTGTAGTCTTTAGGTGGGCTGCATATACGCCCTCCAGCTCGCCACAGGTCCTACCTGTTTCTGAGAGAGACAGAGAGACAGTGTGAGTGGGGGCGGGGCAGAGAGAGAGAGGGAGACGCAGACACAGGATCGAAGCAGGCTCCAGGCTCCAAGCTGTCAACCCAGAGCCCGACGCGGGGCTCGAACTCACAGACTGCGAGATCATGACTTGAGCTGAAGTCGGACACTCAACCGACTGAGCCACCCAGGCACCCCGCCCCACTGAACAATTTCTAACCACCTCACATATGTACATTATCCACCTGGCACCCGAAGACACATGTGTGCAGCCCCTGCTGATCTAAAATCTCCTGACCCCCCTGCTCTCACTAACCAACCTTTTCCCTCCTCCCTCTGACTCCTCACCTCCTACTCCAGTCCCTCCTTCCTTAACACTGCTGACGTCTTACCCCAGATCCTGCGGCCCCCGGCCTGACCTTTCTCTTTGACCCTTGACCTTCCTCTGTGAGCCCTGACCTTGCGCTTCCACCACCTCCTTGCCCATCAAAATCTCCACCTCTTGTCCTGGCACATTATCCTTAACTTCTGACTTTCCACCCCAGATTCCCCACCCTGGTGCTCTCACAACCTGACCTCTGACCTTGACCTCCAGGTGCTCGATGTGCTGTGTTCCCTCTGTGTGTGCAATGGCGTGGCCGTGCGCTCCAACCAAGATCTCATTACCGAGAACTTGCTCCCTGGCCGTGAGCTTCTGCTGCAGACAAGCCTCATCAACTATGTCACCAGGTCTGGCCCGTAACCCCTGACCCCAGCCTGACCTCATCCTGACCCCAGACCTCTTAACCCTTTCCCAGATCAGAGACTCCACACTCAGGTGGATGTCCCTTTCTCGGTCTCCCACCCCAAGACTTAACACCTGGTCCTCACAGATGTCCTCTCTTGCCCCAGCTCACCCCCGGCCCCCCCTCCTCTTGTCCTCTCTCCCTCTTCCATTTCTGCCTCTGTCTGTTCCTCTCTCTTTCTCTGTTTTTTTCTGCATTTGCTGTTTTTGCTATCTATCTCCCTCTGTATCTGTCTCTATTTCTCCTCCATTTAGTTTTCTCTGTCTCTCACCCATCTCTCTGTTTTTTGAGGTCTCTGTCTCTGCTTTCTCTCTCTCTGTCTCCATGTCTCTGCCTTCTGTTTTTCCTGTGTGTATCTCTCCTTCTCTTCTCCCTTCTCCCCCCACCCCTGCAACAATGTGGCTTTGCTCCCCACCTCTCCCTCACCCCCTCTCCTGTCCCATCTTCCCTGCAGCATCCGCCCCAACATCTTTGTGGGCCGAGCAGAGGGCTCCACACAGTACGGCAAATGGTACTTTGAGGTGATGGTGGACGAGGTGGCTCCGTTCCTGACAGCTCAGGCCACCCACCTGCGGGTGGGCTGGGCCCTCACTGAGGGCTACAGCCCTTACCCCGGTGGCGGCGAGGGCTGGGGCGGCAACGGGGTCGGTGATGACCTTTATTCCTACGGATTTGATGGGCTGCACCTCTGGACAGGTACCTGACCCTTCCGGGGGCCCTCATCCCCGATCATTGGCCCTAGAGCTTCTCAGACTCTCACCATACACCTTAGGCTTCTTGGGATCTTGATCCCCACAAGAGGCCAAATTTTGACCTCTGATTCCTAATTTTCCAAGACCCCAACCCTAACGCTTCCAGAATCTTGCCCCTAACCTGCTTCCTCATACTCTCCAGAACTCTGACCCCAAGAGATGTATGATCTCTGACCCAAGAGATCCTTGAAAACTGCCCAGATCATTATGACTTCTGACCTTTGACTTCCAGCCCCCAAGGGTTCCAGAATTCTAACTCCAGGGTGACTGTAATCTCTGACTCCACAGCTCTCAAGACCCTAACTTCAGGGGAACCTTGACCTCCTCCCTTATCTCAGAGATCCAGGACCCTCCTTGGGAACACTTGACCTTAGGGTTTCCAGGATCCAGATCCCATAAGATTCTCTAATATCTGCCTCTTGCCTCTTGAGACTATTAGACTCTGACCAGTGAGGTCTTGAGACCCCTGACTTTTGACTCTTCCCTGTGACCCTGGTGCAGGACACGTGGCACGCCCAGTGACTTCCCCAGGGCAGCACCTCCTGGCCCCTGAGGATGTCGTCAGCTGCTGCCTGGACCTCAGCGTGCCATCCATCTCCTTCCGAATCAATGGCTGTCCTGTGCAGGGCGTCTTTGAGGCCTTCAACCTGGATGGACTCTTCTTCCCTGTTGTCAGTTTCTCGGCTGGTGTCAAGTGAGGACTTGCCTTTGCCCCTTGCCAGGCCCCAGACCTGGGACTGTCCCAAGACACCTTCCCTAGTTACAACATGGCCTACCATAAGGCCAGGAGCCTACCCTCACTGGGCAGCCTACCCTCAGGACTGACTGGTCAGATCCCTACAAGAAGGTCCCAGTGATCTCTACATGGTCCCAAACACTTTAGTGTCCTCCCATTGATCCAGACCCTCCCAAAGACCTCAGCTTCTTCCCAACCCCATATCCTTCCAGCGACTTTCACGTGTCCTCCAAATTGCACAATGACCTTCTAATAACTCTTCCAGTTAATTCCCAAATGATGTTAGACTCTCCCAATGACTCTATGTCATTCCAGTGACCTCCAAATGACTCCAGAATCTGACAGCTCTCTTCCAATGACCCAGACCCTCCCAATGACCCCCCAAATTATCTTGGATTCTCCCAATGATTCCATGCTTTTAACTGCTTTTCAGTGATCCCAGCATCTCCCAGTGATCTTCTAATTACTCCATGATCCCCCAGTGACCATAATTCCTCAATATCCCCAGTTATTTCAAAGGTCTCTCAGTAACTCAGTCTTTTCCCAATGATCCCAAGCTCTGTAAAGAGCTTCCCAGTGTCCATTCAGTGATGATTAGGGTTATCTCATAGTTACACCAGATTTTCCGTGATTTCTGGATGACCTTCTTGGTCTCCCAGAAACCTTCCAGTATCCCCAAACATTCTATTGAGCCAAGGTCTCTTCCAGTGGATCTTTCTATGACCTTGCATTAACTCTCAATGAACCCACACTTTTCTTTTCTTTTTTTTTAATGTTTATTTATTTTTGAGAGAGAGAGAGAGCACAAGTGGGGAGGGGCAGAGAGAGAGAGAGAGAGAGAGAGAGAGACAGAGTCCAAAGCAGGCTCCAGGTTCTGAGCTGTCAGCACAGAGCCTGACGCAGGGCTCGAACTCACAAGCCGTGAGATCATGACCCAAGCTGAAGTTGGACGTTCAACCGACTGAGCCACCCAGGTGCCCCCTCCTTTTTTGATTTTCCACTGATTCTCGTTGACCTCAGACATTCTCTTTGACCTTAAATGACCTCCATGACTCCACGGCTGCCCAGTGATCTTTCCCAGAACTTTCCACAGATCCCAGGATTGCTCCCTTACCCCCACTGAGCACAGATTCTCCTTGTAATCTGCCTCACCAGTGACCCCACTCTCCCACTCAGGGTACGGTTCCTTCTTGGTGGCCGCCATGGCGAATTCAAGTTCCTCCCTCCACCTGGCTATGCCCCATGCCATGAAGCTGTGCTCCCTCGAGAGCGACTTCATCTGGAGCCCATCAAGGAGTATCGGCGGGAGGGGCCTCGAGGGCCCCACCTGGTGGGCCCCAGCCGCTGCCTCTCACACACTGACTTTGTGCCCTGCCCTGTGGACACTGTCCAGGTACTGCCTGCCCTGCAAGGGTTTCCTGGTGAGACAAACTCCCTTAGGAGTCAGGGAGGTGGGGAGCTGATTTGGAAGCTGGGAATCTTGTTGTTTAACAGATTGGGAAGCTGAGGCAGAGTGGAGGCAAAGAACTCTCGGAAGACAGAATCCCACTTTCTGGGGGTCCTCACTATAGCCCCCTAAAGAAAGGACAATTATTAAAGTTTTTGGGTTTTTTTTTTTTTTTTTGAGAGAGAGAGCATGAGAGCATGTGCACACACACCAGGGAGGGTCAGAGAGAGTCCTGAGCAGGCTCTGTGCCCACAGCACAGAGCCCCATGTGGGGTTCAATCTCACAAACCGTGAGAACCATGGCCTGAGCTGAAATCAAGAGTTGGATGCTCACCCGCCTGAGCCAACCAGGCGCCCCAAGGAAAGACTATTATTGCCCCTGATTTATAGATAAGGAAAGTGAGACCCAGAGGAGTTAAGCAACCTATATAAGCCACACAGCCGATTTGAACCCATGTGCGGATTCCAAAGTTTGAGATCTTTTCCACTAGTCTGTTGGCATCCCTTCCATCTGGGCCTTCCCACTCCTCCTGTCCCAACTTGAACTCCCCACCCCCCCCAAACATGTCCCTATCAGAAGCCACATAAGTTGTGTTCAAGAGCCTGACCACGAGGGTCTGATTTTCTGTGTGTTACCGTACATATGTGGCTTTACTTCTCTGTGCCTCAGTTTCCTCATCTGTGAGGAAAGGGGATAACAACAGAACCTACCTTGTCTCACAGTTGTGGAGGTCAGATGAATTAATATCTGTGAAGCACTCAGCACAGTCCTGAGTAAATAGGAAGGACTCAATACAGTTAGTGTTATCAGTAGCAATAGTGATATTATTTCATGGTGAACTAGCCATCCCCTGTAGCCAGGACAGAGCCTGGGCCCCCTTCTGGATGTCTCCCTCCTGCTCCCCCAGCTTCTCAGCCTCATGGGCTGTCCACTTGGCCTCCTGGACATCCCTCCCACCCCCTCTGCTTCCCCCCATGGCCTGCCCTGGTCCGAACCATCATTATCTCTTGTCCGTAGAACACTAACAACATAAATATTTATTATGCACCCACTGTGCGCCAGGCACTTACATAAACTACGTAAGATTGAGTAGTTATCTGGATTATATCACTGAATCCTTATGAGGTAAGTATTGTTCTGATCCTCATCGTACAAAGAAGGAAAGAGACTCGCCCGTTCATTCACCAACCACTTTCCAAGCATCTCCTCTGAGCCTGGCTGTGGGATGGGCTGGGGAAGTGGTGGAAACTGAGGCAGCCCCAGGCCCTGTCCTCATGGAACAACCAGTCCAAAGGGGGAGAGAGTCCCAATTCCTAGATAATTCCTTAATTCCATGATTCGAAGTCCTTACTCAGCTGGGTGTCAACCCTGGAGTCAGGTGATGGTGATGAGGAGCAGAGCTCAGAATAGCAGGGAAAATCTGGGGGAACCGTCCAGGGCTCATACGTATCCTTGGGGAGAGGGGTCATGGTGCAGCCTGAAAGGAACACAGGGATCTCATGAACGTTCCCTGCCCCCAGATTGTCCTGCCTCCCCATCTGGAACGCATTCGGGAGAAGCTGGCAGAGAACATCCATGAACTCTGGGCGCTGACTCGCATCGAGCAGGGCTGGACCTATGGCCCGGTGAGGGGCCGCCTGCAGCATGAGGGACTCAGGCTAGACTTGCTGTTGGGGGAGTGAGCAGGGAGGGGGCCAGTGGTTGGGGGAAGGGACTTTAGGGCACCAGGGCGTCCTTGGGGTTCTTGTGGCAGAACCAAGGGCAGGAGGTCAGGGGCCACAGTCTGGGAGTGTTGGGGGGAGGGAAGGGACCCTGAAAGTTGACACTGGGGTTTCTCCAGGTTCGGGATGACAATAAGAGGCTGCACCCGTGTCTTGTGGACTTCCACAGCCTACCAGAGCCCGAGAGGAATTACAACCTGCAGATGTCGGGGGAGACGCTCAAGTGAGGGGGGGGGGCGCAGGGAGCAGGGGCCTGAGACCGACTGCTGGTGAGGAGGAGGGCAAGGAGAGACAGGGATTGTGAAGCAGAGACAGACAGCTAGAGAGACTAGAGAGCTAGTCAGTAAGAGAGAGAGAGAGAGACGTGGAATCAGGGAAAGAAGTAAGTGGCCAGGAAAAGATGGGCACTGTCAAAGAGATACAGAGACAAAGAAGCAACGCCAGACAGGAGTCAGAGAGACAGAGACTGAGACAGAGGGATGGGGACAGACACCAGAAAGTCAGAGCAAGAGATGTGAGAAACCGACAAGGGCGGGGGAGGAGGGAAGCCGGGGTGGGGGAGGGGAGGCCAGGGGCAGGAAGGCTGTGTGAGGTGACACTGCCCTCCCACCCCGCCCCAGGACTCTGCTGGCACTGGGCTGCCACGTGGGCATGGCGGATGAGAAGGCGGAGGACAACCTCAAGAAGACCAAACTCCCCAAGACGTGAGTGTGGGGGGCCCGGGTCCCTCTGGGGAACAGAGTTGGGGGGGGGGCTGGGGATGACGTGATAAAGGCTGGGCAGTTGAGGGGTCTTGTATGAGGCTGAGGTCAGAGACAAAGGGTCACAGGTTAAGGTGAAGGTCATAGGACAAGGGGTCAGGGCCTGGAGTCAGTGGTGAGTGTCCTGAGGAGGTGTCAGGATTATGGAGGCAGGAGTCCCAGAGGGACAGTGGGTGTGAGTCAGGACCCAAGGTCAAGATCTGCCATGGAATCAGGGATAATGAGAGAACAGAGGTAATTTCTCCAAGTCAGAGTCAAGGAGTCAATAGAAAGAGGTGAGAAGCTGTTGGAGTCATAAGTGAGGGACCCTAAAATTATAGGTGAGAGGTCCTTGGGGATAGAGGTCAGCGTTCAGAGGTCAAGGTCTCCAAAGCCAGGAATTTGAAGCGATAGAGTTCTGAGGTCAGCGGTAAGAAACCTCAAAGTTAGAAGTGAGAGGTCAGAGTTCCAGGGTTGAAGAGGAGGCTGCCAAAATCACAATGCAGGGGTCAGAGAGGCCAGAGGTCAGTGACATGAAAGCCCTTGCTAGGCTCACAGGATCCTGGGTAAAGAAGCCAAGTATCTCAAAGCTTATTCAACAGAGTCGTAGAAGCCTGATGTCAGAGATCAAAGGTCAGCAATTCCAAAACTCAGAGCTCAGGATCATGGAATCCTGGAGCAAGGGTCAGAAGTCAGAGATCCCACGGAGCAGAGCCCAGGGGTGGAGGTGAGGGTCTCATCTCACCAAGCCCTGCCACACCCACAGGTACATGATGAGCAATGGGTACAAGCCGGCGCCACTAGACCTGAGCCACGTGCGGCTGACACCGGCGCAGATGACGCTGGTGGACCGGCTGGCAGAGAATGGGCACAACGTGTGGGCACGAGACCGTGTGGCCCAGGGCTGGAGCTACAGCGCTGTGCAGGACATCCCAGCGCGCCGAAACCCTCGCCTCGTGCCCTATCGGCTGCTGGACGAGGCCACCAAGCGCAGCAACCGGGACAGCCTCTGCCAGGCCGTGCGCACCCTGCTGGGCTATGGCTACAACATTGAGCCGCCTGACCAGGAGCCCAGTGAGTGCAGACCTCAGGTCCCTGACCCTGACTCCTACCGTGATGCGGACCTCATCCCTTGACCCTTGATTTCTGACCTGACTCAGCCCCTGAATGGGCTACATCTACCACATTGAGCCTTTCTGCACTCCATAACCGTGACCCTTACTCTGACCCCGACCCTGAACCCAATCTTGACCACTGACCTTCATCATACACAAGCCCTGCCTGGGCTATGGCTATAACACTGAGCTGCCAGGTCAGGAGCCCAGTGAGCACTATCCCTAATCCCTGACTCCAATTCCTGACCCCCAACACTGACTCCTAACCTCTAACCTCTGGACCATAGCTTCAACATGACCCAGCTTCAACATGACCCAGCCAAGAGCTCAGAGAGCTTCTAACCCCTACCCTTACCCTGACCCCTGACCTATCCCAATCCCAACCTCAACCACCCATCCTGGCTGTGGTCCCCAACTCCAATTTCCCTCCCCTCCTAGAGCCTGACTCTGACACTCTCTCCCTGATCTGGCTCTAGATGCTTAAATCTAAACATCGACCCTAATCTTGACCCTTAACCCTAGACCATGACAGTGACAGACCTGACTTTCTGTCTCTGTCAGCATCTCTTCTCTCAGGGCTCTGACTGCTAAGGAGAGGGGGTGGGGGAGGAGTCTCACTGAGTAGGTCCTTTCCACCTCTGGCTAGTCTGAGATTCACCAGTTCTTCTCCTATAATACCAAGAAATCGTCCCTCTTTCCCCAGCCCCCCGAGGCCCTTACCTTCTCTGGTGTCTCCCACCAGCCTGTCAGTGCCTTGGGATCCACTCCCCACCCAGTCTCTGACTCTGCTTGGCCCCTGACTCTGTAGGTCAGGTGGAGAGCCAGTCTCGTTGGGACCGGGTGCGCATCTTCCGGGCAGAGAAATCCTACGCGGTGCAGAGTGGCCGCTGGTACTTTGAGTTCGAGGCAGTCACCACCGGTGAGATGCGAGTGGGCTGGGCGAGGCCTGAGCTGCGGCCTGACGTGGAGCTGGGAGCTGACGAGCTGGCCTATGTCTTCAATGGGCACCGCGTGGGTATTCCCTGGGCTCCCGTCTGCCAGGCCCTGTGGTCCCTCCGCACAACTCATACACTCCAGCCCTGCCTCTGTCTGTGTCCCACTGTCCACTCATCCCTGATCTGCCTTACCACTCGTCCATCTGTTCATCCATCCCTCGCTGTCCATGCACATATCTATCCATCATCCATCTTTCCATCCAACCATCCATCTGTCTATTCATCCATCCACCTATCCACAAATCCGACTATCCACCCATCTACTCATCTGCCCAAATAACCACTTACCCATCCACATTTCCATCCGTTTATTCTTTTTTTTTGTTAGTTTAGCCGTTCACTTATTTAAGCAATTTGTGATTTCACTTATCGATCAAATCATTTGATGCATGCATCCATCCACTCATCCATTTATCCACCTGTCCACCTATCCATCCATCTCCCCACCCACTCATCCATCTGTCTGTAATTTCTTCCTTCCTTGTATCAACCAATGTAGAGTAAGCTTCCATTCCATTCTTCCATCTGGCCGTGCACCCTACTTCCCATCCATCCATCTCGTTATCCATTTACCTATTCTGGGGGCATATAGGTATATGTGAGTCTGTAGAGGGGACATTGGTAGGTTCACTTTTCCCTTCCATCCCTCTAACTTACCACGGCCCTGAACCCCCGACTACCACTTTGGTGGTCTGCATAACCCTAGCACCAGCCATGGAAAGAGTAAAGAACGCAGGCAGAAGGGATGGGATACAGAGATCAGTGGGAAGGGAAAGCATGAAAACCTATCCTTTACATTCCAAAGATCATGGATGCAAATATGGGAAAAGATGGGAACCCTGTGGGGGTGACCCCTTGTCTGTCCCACATGTCTTGAACCCAGTGCCTTGCATGTGTATCTTTACATGTCTCTCCTTGCTTCTGCATGTCTCCATTTCTCGGTGTCTCTCTCACCCCACATCTTCCCCTCACCTCCTCACAGGGCCAGCGCTGGCACTTGGGCAGTGAACCGTTTGGGCGTCCCTGGCAGTCAGGCGATGTCGTGGGCTGCATGATCGACCTCACAGAGAACACCATTATCTTCACCCTCAATGGCGAGGTCCTCATGTCCGATTCAGGCTCTGAAACGGCCTTCCGGGAAATTGAGGTTGGGGATGGTAAGGGCTGGCCTCGTGGCCCCTTTCTGGTTTTCTCTCATCTGACCCTATACTGCATTCCTAGTCTCCCCCTTTCCATCCTTTCCTTCCACAGTACCTCCTCCCCTCCTGCTCCCACCCTGCCCACCTATCCTCACCCCTGCCCATCCATCCCCTCCCACCAGGCTTCCTGCCTGTCTGCAGCTTGGGACCTGGTCAGGTGGGTCACCTGAACCTGGGCCAGGATGTGAGCTCCCTGCGGTTCTTTGCGATCTGTGGCCTCCAGGAAGGCTTTGAGCCATTCGCCATCAACATGCAGCGCCCGGTCACCACCTGGTTCAGCAAAAGCCTTCCCCAATTTGAGGCTGTACCCCTTGAGCACCCCCACTATGAGGTGAGGACTGACCCCACTCAATACCCTCTGATCTGCCTCCAAACCTCATTCTTCCCACAATTCTCTTCCCCAAGTGTCTCCTTTTCTTCCATGTTAGCCCACAAACCACGTAGAAGGGCATGTTGGGACAGTTGAGCTCCCAGGGCTACCTTGTCAGGTATAACCTCAGCAAACTACAACCTGTCTGAGCTCCAGGGGCCTTGCCTATAAAATAGGGGGAGGGGAAAAAAGAAGAGCTGGATTAATCCCTTCACCCCCCCCCCCTTCTGAATCATTTAAATACATTGGAGACATCATGCCTCTTTTTTTTTTTTTTTTAATGTAAACTCTATGCCCAGCGTGGGGCTTGAACTCAGGACCCTAAGCTCAAGAGTTGCCCACTCTACCAACAGAGCCAGCCAGTCGCCCCCACGATGGTTCTTTGTCCCTAAAGATTTCAATATGCATTTCTTCAGAACAGGCTATGCTCTTACAGAACTGCAATTACAGAAGTCAGGTCATGAAAATCAGGAAATTTAACACCAACACGTACTATTACTTAATTCATAATCTGTATTCAAATTTTAGTAATTGTGGTGATTAAAAAAATTTTTTTGGTACAGAATCAAATCCAGGATTACATGTTGCATTGAGTTGTTATGTCTCTTTATTCTTTTAATAATTATTTTTAAAAATTTTTTTGAGTGGGGGAGAGAGAAAGCATGAACATGAGCAGGGGAAGGCAGAGGGAGAGGGAGAGAGAGAATCTTAAGCAGGCTCCATGCTGGGCATGGAGCCAGATGCAGGACCCGATTTCATGACCAATTGTGAGATCATGACCTGAGCTAAAATCAAGAGTTGGATGCTCAACCAACTGAGCTACCCACGCTCTCCTCTTTATTCTTCAATGTAGAACGTTCCTGAGTCTGTCTTTGTCTTTCATGACATTAACATTTTTGGAGAGTACACACCAGTTATTTTGCAGAATAGCTCTCATTTTGGTTTGCTGAATGTCGCCACCTGATTAGGTACAAGTTACACCTATTTGGCAGAAATACCAAGACATTGTGTCCTGCCTGATGGAGAATATCAGGAGGCACATAATGTCATTATGTCTTATTACCCATTACATTAATTTTGACTGTTTGATTTAGGCGGAGTCTCTCAGATTTCTCCACCATAAATTACTTTTTTCTCTTTGTAATTAATCAGTAATTTGTGGGGAGGCATTTTGCAACTAGGTGAGAATGGATGGGTTTAAAGCAGGGGAATGTCCGGTTTGGATGTGACTTTTGGAAAGGTCTCCATTGAGAATGGATTGTAGGGGACAATAGCAGAGGCAGAAAGACCGGAGCCAGAGGAGGGAGAGGCTGGTGGAACAGATGTGGACCTCCTAATTCCTGCTACTGCCAGGTGTGTTCTCAACCCAAAGAACAGAATGCTAGACAGCCATGAGAATGAATAGACTAACCTACACACAACCATCCGGGTGAATCTCACAGACATAATCCCGAGAGAAAGAGGCCAGGCACAGGGTGCCTGGGTGGCTCAGTCAGTTAAGCGTCAGGACACTTGATTTAGGCTCAGGTCATGATCTCATGGTTCGAGTGATTGGGCCCTGCATCTGAGCTGACAGGGCAGAGGCTGCTTGGGATTCTCTCTCTCTCCTTCTCTCTCTGCCTGCATCCCTCTCCCCCATCTCAGCACTAAATAAATAAACATTTTAAAAAATTTAAAAAGGAAAGGAGCCAGACACAAAACACATCTTGTGGGATCCCATTCGTAGAAAGTTCAAGAGCAGGCAGAGCTAATTTATGGTGTGCTAAATCAGGAGGATGTTACCATGAAAGAATACCTCCGAAGTTTAGTTACTTTGCACACAAATCACAGGAGGGAGGTGGTCAGTAGACTCTTGCCCAAGAGCAAAACAGGGTCTATAAGAGATGGGAGAGAGTAGAGAAAAAGACCCTGCAGACATTCTGAGAACAGCAAATCTTGGCCACAGTTTCTGGGTAAAATTTGTTGGCTGGCAGAAAGGGAGCACAGAGGTCTTGGTATTTGGTCTTTGAAGAGAGACATCAAAGAGTGGGAACCACTCCAGTTGTTTATGGAGTCTCCAGAAAACCTTGGAGAGCCTGTCTTTGGAACGTAGAGGCCAGGCACCTGCTCTCTGTCAGCTCCTGCCTCTTGTTTAAGCCAGGCTGGTACATTTCTCTCATCAGAATCCCTCACTGCCTTTGAGAGAGTGGTGTCTAAGTGGGCACGAAGAGGGCTCCTGAGGGACTTGGTCAATTTTGTTTCTCCATCTGGGTGCTGGGCACACAGGTGGGGCCACTCTATAACCTCGTCATGTTGTGCATTATGACGCGCCCCCTTTCCTTAATGTTGTGTCTCCATATACAGAAAGTTTAGCAAAAGTTCATCTGGGGAGCCTTTACAAAACTCTGCCCCTTCTGGCCTGCTCTCCCTGAGACTCTCCCCAAGAGACCAGGAGGGCAGGGCCTTTGTCCTGTTCGCTGATGTGTTCCTGGCACTTGGAACGGTGCCTGGCACACAGTAGGCTCTCAGTAAGTATTTGTGGAATGGACGGATGGGTGGATGACTTAGTCTGGAGTGAGACGCACAGGTAGGTCCTGGAAACTCCCCAAGTGATTCCAGTGGATTCCAGTGTCTGACCAGGGCTGCCACTGTACAGGTGCCTAGACAGAGATTGGCAGAGGGCTGAACGCACCCCGCAGCCAAGCTGTGTGTCCCACAGGGAGCGCATCGACCCAGAGGAGCGAGTCTGGCTGATTCTCACACAGGTGCTCTAAGGCCTAACGGTGGCTCTGTGAGTACCAGGTTTTGGACCCATGGCCTAGCCTGCCTGCCTGGCTCAGTCTTCCTGCTTCCCTTCAGGTGGCCCGCGTGGATGGCACTGTGGATACACCGCCCTGCCTGCGCCTGAGCCACCGCACCTGGGGCTCCCAGAACAGTCTCGTGGAGATGCTCTTTCTCCGGCTCAGCCTTCCGGTCCAGTTCCACCAGCACTTCCGCTGCACGGCTGGGGCCACGCCCCTGGCGCCCCCAGGCCTGCAGCCCCCCGCCGAGGATGAGGTCAGAGCGGCAGAACCCGACCCGGACTATGAAAACCTGCGCCGCTCAGCGGGGCGCTGGGGCGAGGCTGAGGGGGCCAAAGAAGGAACTGCCAAGGAGGGGGCACCCGGGGGCAACGCCCAGGCTGGGGCAGAGGCCCCGCCCGCCAGGGTGGAGAACGAGAAGGATGCTACCACAGAGAAGAACAAGAAGAGAGGGTGAGTCAAGGGTGGGGCCGGGGTGGGGTTTGGGACCCGCAATTAGGTAACCTCGATAACTTGAGGATTGGGGCGCCTGGGTGGCTCAGTCGGTTGAGCGTCCGACTTCGACTCAGGTCACGATCTCCCGGTCCGTGAGTCCGAGCCCCGCGTCGGGCTCTGGGCTGACGGCTCAGAGCCTGGAGCCTGTTTCCGATTCTGTGTCTCCCTCTCTCTCTGCCCCTCCCCCGTTCATGCTCTGTCTCTCTCTGTCTCAAAAATAAATAAACTTAAAAAAATAATAACTTGAGGAACCCCAATGTATCCCAGAGTGGCCCCATATATGTTAAGAGGAGTCAGAACACTGAGGGAGACTATCATGCCTCAAGTGAACCCCATTATTTTCCTGGGATGCCCTCATTTCCTTGAGAATGTAAAATCAGAGTACCCCACTCTATCTATGGAGAACTCCACTATCCTTGGGGGTACCTAATGGGCCTCAAAGCGTTTCACCCAATGGACTTCATTATCCATGGACACTGTAGTGGACAGACACTAAAATATCATGGGAGAGTTGATGGTACCCCAGGGTATCCCAGTGAACACCACTGGTCTTCTAGATTGGGGTCACTTCTCTGTCTCAAATGTGCCCCCAAAAAGCTAACTTCAAAGGAGACTCTCAAAAGGCGTTAAACCTGATTTGAAGCAAATGTGTTTTCTTCTACTAGGCAGTGGTTTTCAATGGGATGTAGTTCTGTGTCTCTTGGCGGGTGTTTGGACGTGATGGACGATTTTGGTCATCACGGTTCGTTGAGGTGGTGGTACTGCTCCAGGAATCCTGCATGCCTTCAGTGTATAAGACAGTACCACACAATGAAGAATTGTCCTTTCCCAAATGCCTTTAGCCCCCATATGAGAAATGCGGACTTGGGGAACCACTGTATGCCCCAAAGGGAACCTCCATGTTCCCAGAGGCACTTTTAAATTTGGGTGACTGGGTATCAGCAAGCACAGAGCACAGCATCTCCAGAATGGATTATGCTGACACAGTTGGGAGTTTTGTCCTTCAAGAGGCGAGGTCTTGGGCATTAGAAATGGGATGTGTTTAGGATGGACGTGGGGGCCATGAATGTTGTGGTGAAGAGGCCTGGGGGGACTGGGCTTGAAAGCTGGCTCTCACGGTAGCCTTTCCTCATCACCAGGTTCTTATTCAAGGCCAAGAAGGCCGCCATGATGACCCAACCACCAGCCACTCCCACTCTGCCTCGACTCCCTCGAGAGGTGGTGCCTGCCGACAACCGTGATGACCCCGAGATCATCCTCAATACCACCACGGTGTGAACCCGGGGCCCTTAACTCCGAGACCCCTCAGATTTCCAAATTTCACGCTGCCATCTCTAGTAATTTCCCTTCCTGGGGACACCCTGATATATACCGAAGTCCACGAAATAGAGCACACACTGAGTTAATCCCTTGAACCCCTGAATCCGTATAGCTAGGGGTCTAAAAATTGCAGGGAACACCATGAAGCTATAAGGCACACTGATAAAACTCCCAGGGATCCCAGAATCCAGAGTATATAGCAATGTAGACTTGGGACCTCAATATTTGGGTTCAACCATATAAACTCGATACCCCCAAATGTAATAGCTACTCTAGTATATTCCTGGGAAGCAAAATTGACAATTATCTCAATATAGTTTAGGGATTTCCCAAATCTGGAATGTTTTCTGAGACAGGTAGCTTCGTGGTTAGGATTATGGGCTACCTGGGTGCCAAGTGGGTAAGTCACCTCAACTGTTCTCTATGCCTTCTCCTTTATGAAAGCTTTATGGTCCTCCCATCAGTAAAATGAGGATAAAAGTTGTACCCACTTGATGGTGATTATAAAAGTTAAGTAAATTAACTTGTGAAGTGTTTGTTAACTATTATTTATCAGTAACTTTGCGATTTGGAGAGGGACCCAAATTTGGGGGTATCACAAATAGTCCCAGAGGATTCCCGAGTCTAAAAATATATCAGTAGACACAGAAATAGGGACATAGACCCAGGGGGTCTCCAATCCAGTAATTTATTGTTGAACTCCCAGAGGACACTGCAAATCCAGAGAGGCCAACTTAGAGTCCCAGGGAAGCCCTGTGTCACCCGCCTTCCAGACTGACCATTGATCCCCCTTTGCCTCTCTAGTACTATTACTCCGTGAGGGTCTTCGCTGGCCAGGAGCCCAGCTGTGTGTGGGTGGGCTGGGTCACCCCCGACTACCATCAACACGACATGAACTTCGACCTCAGCAAGGTCCGGGCAGTGACGGTGACCATGGGGGACGAACAAGGCAACGTCCACAGCAGGTGCCCAGGAGGGGGTGGGGACAGTGGGAAGTGAGAGGTCAGTGCTGGGCACCTGGCTCGGCAGCTTCCCTCCCCCTCTTCTTCTCCTCTTCTCTTCCTGTTGACTTTCCAACAATGGCTCCTGCTCTTGGTTTTTTCTCCTCTTCTTTTTCCATTTGTTCTTTTCCATTTTCTCTTCCTTCTTCATCTCACCCTCCCCTTTCTACATTTCCTCCTTTCTCTGTTCTCTCTTCCTGCTCTCCTTCCCTCTCTTCCTCCCAGAACCCCCAGCCAACTTCTAAGAACCTTCACTCTGAGGGGCTCAGGGTTTCGGCATCAGGTCTGCAGGTGGTGGGGGTTTAGGTGTGGAGCTCTGAGGTCATGGTGTCCTGGGAGTCTGGGGAAGGAAGTGTCCAGAGTCCATGCACTGACCACTCCTGTTTCCTCCAGCCTCAAGTGCAGCAACTGCTACATGGTGTGGGGCGGGGACTTCGTGAGCTCGGGGCAGCAGGGCCGGATCAGCCACACGGACCTTGTCATTGGCTGCCTCGTGGACTTGGCCACTGGCCTGATGACATTTACTGCCAATGGCAAAGAAAGCAACACCTTTTTCCAGGTGAGCCCGGCCCTCAGCAACTTAGCAACAGTGTTCTCATGTCCCACTACACTGGGATGACCCTTCCAGACCTCCTCTGAGGACAGATCCCAGAGAGACAGGACAAAAACAGCTCCTAGTCTGCCCTCAGGACAGGCCAGACCTGGGTAGTTGCGGGGGGACCACCTAGTTAACCTTGCATTGAACTGACACCCAGAACGGAGGAGACAGCCTTGACCCCGGAGAGTGGTCCATAGTCCCTCTTAGGCCAGGTGACATCAATTGCCAACCTTTCACCAATCAAGGAACACCCTAGGATGAATCCTAAGGTAGCCTTTTCCTTTTCAACATTTTATGATGAAAGATCTCAAACGTACAACAAAATGAAAGGAATCGTACTTTGAACACCCACATACCCACTACCAAGATTCTACCACCTACACTGGCTTTATGACATATTTATCCACCTATCCACCCAGTAATCCATCTAACTTGGATTCTGTAAAACTTTATTTTATTTTTATTCTTGAAACTTTACTTGTTTTGAGAGATCGAGCAAGCAGGGGAGGGGCAGAGAGACAGGGAGAGAATCCCAAGCAGGTTCCATGACGTCAGCCCAGAGCCCAATGCGGGGTTCAATCTCACAAACCGTGTGAGATCACGACCCCAGCCGAAATCAAGAATCGGATGCGTAACCGATCGAGCCACCCAGGCGCCCCTAAAACTTTATTTCAAATGGAGGATTTTCAAAAACATGCAAAAATAGAATAGCGTACTGAACCTCCATGTCCCCACTAGCCAGCTTCAACGAGTACGCACTCACAGCCAATCTCGTGTCGTCTTTGGCCTCCACACCCCCCTCACTGCCATACACTCTGGATGGTTTTGAAGGAGTCCCCAGATATCTTTCATCTCTTTTCAGTATGTATCTCTAAAAAAATAAGGATTCTTTTAAAAAGCATGACCACAATACCAGTTGGATCTAAAAAACAAACACATGGGGCGCCTGGGTGGCGCAGTCGGTTAAGCGTCCGACTTCAGCCAGGTCACGATCTCGCGGTCCGTGAGTTCGAGCCCCGCGTCGGGCTCTGGGCTGATGGCTCGGAGCCTGGAGCCTGTTTCCGATTCTGTGTCTCCCTCTCTCTCTGCCCCTCCCCCATTCATGCTCTGTCTCTCTCTGTCCCAAAAATAAAAATAAAAACGTTGAAAAAAAAATTAAAAAACAAACACAAACAAATCCAATAATTCCTAATTAATTAACCAAATATCCAGTCCATGTTCCCATTTCCCCGGTTGTCTCAAAACTGTCTTTTTCCCATTTGTTCATTTGAACTGGAATCCAAATAAGGTCTTCTATTTTAATTGGTTGCTAGACCCCTCGAGTCTCCTGTGTAGATTTCCCTTCCAGCTCTCTCTCTCTTCGAAATGTGTTTGCTGAAGAAACCAGGCTGTCTGTCCTGTAAAGCTTTGCTTCTCAAAGTATGGTCCCTGGACCGGCAGGGTCTGCCTCACCTGGGGGCTCATTAGAGATGCAGACTCTCAGGGCATCTTGGGTGGGTCAGTCGGTTAAGCGGCTGGCCCTTGGTTTCAGCCCAGGTCATGATCTCACGGTTTCGTGAGTTCAAGCCCCGCATCGGGCTCTGCACTGGCAATGCAGAGCCTGCTTGGGATTCTTTCTCTCTCTCTCTCTGTCTCTCTGTCTCTCTGTCTCTGCCCCTCCCCCCTCAAAATAAATAATAAAACTTAAAAAAATTTTTTAAAAATGCAGAATCTCAGGCTTCCCCCCAGACCTGCCCAATGAGAATGCCAAACTTAATCCTGGGAGATTCGTGTGTCTACCGCCATCGGGAGTGCCGGCCTAGCTTCTCAGTCTGCATCTGGCTGTCGCATCCCCCTGGTGTTGTTTTAACATTTTCCTCTGTCCCCTGTATTTCCTGGGAGCTAGGAGTCGGGTCCGGAGGTGCGGTCAGATTCAGGTTGGGCAAGACGACTTCACAGACGATGGTGTTTGTGGTGATGAAGGCTTGGGGGGGGGGGGGTTCCGCTGCGGAGATCAGAGGGGCTGGAGGGAAAGCGCAGTCAGAAGAACTTTCTGGGTTTTGAAGCATGAGTCTTGGGAGAGAAGTGGGAATGGTGGCGGGCATGATATGCACAGTGATCCCGGGGGAGCTGGAGGTTGGCCTGGCTGGATCAGAGTGGGGACAGCCCGTGAGCAGCCTCGGGGTCATTGGGGCGCTTTCAGTGCCTGAGTTTGGATCCGTAGACACCAGCAGGATCAAGCTGGGGCAATCGACCCCAGGGTTCAGAATCCACACTGAACATCACCTCCAGGTCACCCGCTTCCTCATCCTGCCCTCTTCTGTCTTGCCAGGTGGAGCCCAACACGAAGCTGTTCCCTGCCGTCTTTGTCCTGCCCACCCACCAGAATGTCATCCAGTTTGAGCTGGGGAAGCAGAAGGTGAGGGTGCGGTGATGGGGCAGGCTGAGGCAGTAGGTGCGGGAGGTCAGGCTGGCAGAGTGGCTGAAAAGTGGGGCAATCCGGGAGGTCTCCCTGGAAGCAGAGTGGCAGGACAGAGAGGGCTGGGCATTGTGACCGGTGCCCACCTCTGTGCCTCCAGAACATCATGCCGCTGTCAGCCGCCATGTTTCTGAGTGAGCGCAAGAACCCGGCCCCGCAGTGCCCGCCTCGGCTCGAGGTGCAGATGCTGATGCCCGTCTCGTGGAGCCGGATGCCCAACCACTTCCTGCAGGTGGAGACGCGGCGAGCCGGCGAGCGGCTGGGCTGGGCCGTGCAGTGCCAGGAGCCACTGACCATGATGGCGTTGCACATCCCCGAGGAGAACCGGTCAGGGCCGGCCCAGACCCGCAGGGGTGGGACGGGTGTTGCAAGCCCTCTGGGGTCCAGATCCCCCTCGGTGCACCCCTCCGCCCGTACCCCAGGACTCCAGACGACACCCCAGGAGGCCCCAGAGCTACCTCAGGGAACCCTGACTCAGCGCGGGCATCCCCAGATAAGACTCCAGGGGACTCCAGACCCACCTCAGAGGGCTTTAGGCCCATATTAGTGGACCAACGACTCACCTCCAGGGACCCCAGACCTGCCCCACAGGGCCCCAAGCCTATGTCAGGGGGCCCAGGTCCACACTGAGGAGCCACACAACACTCCAGGAGCCTCAAGTGCACCTCGGAGGGTCACGGACGTTACTCAGAGGGGCCTGCACGCGCCCCCGGTTGTCCTGGGAGACACGCCCACGGAGACTTCGGATGTGTCCCGTGGGGATCTCAAACCCAGTCCAGGGGACCCAGACACACTCGGGGTACAGATGTGTTCACATGTATGGCAGGAATGCTCTTAGTTACTCTGAACACACAGTCCAGTCCCAGACTCACTCCAGGAGGCTGTCACGTGTGTCATCTTCCTTTTATTCATTCATTCAACAAACGGCTCTGAGCTTTCCCTACGTGGCCAGTAGCATTCTGGGCTGGAGACACCAAGCTCTTGTGAACAGACACTCCAGCAATGCTCACGTATAACTCTGGGGCTCAGACTTGCCCAAGGGGGCTCAGGCCCACCTCCGGGAGTCCCAGATTCGCTCGCTCACTCGCTCGCTCACTCACTCACTCTATCTATCCATCATCCACCCATCTATCTATCTACCTATCTGTCTAACAAGCATTTATTGAACACTCACTATGTGCTAAGTCCTGTTTAGGTTCTGGGAATACAGCAGAAAACAAAAACAAAAACAAACAAAACCCCAAAAGGCAGACAGGTCCTGCCCTGGTGGGGTTTACATTCTCGTTGCACTCAAACATCGCCAAGTTACTCAGCCCTGCCAGAGGGAGGTTCAGTTTCCATTTGGGGATCCCAGACGTATCTTAGGGTCACCAGATCTCCTCCGGAGATTCTCAGATACTGAGTACCAGACCATCCCAGGGATCCCAGATATATCCCAAGGAGCACCCCAGACCACTTAGGGACTTCTAGAACCATGGAAAGACCCAGCTCCACACGCCTCACAGAACCCTGACCCAGCGGGCCCCCGGGAACCCCTGCTGGGGTGGCCGCCACTCTCACCGGTACCCGTCTCTGCCTCTCTGTGCCCCTGCCTCCCACCTCCTCTGCTGGCTCTGGCCCGTCTCCGCCGCAGATGCATGGACATCCTGGAGCTGTCGGAGCGCCTGCACCTGCAGCGGTTCCACTCCCACACCCTCCGCCTCTACCGCGCCGTGTGCGCCCTGGGCAACAACCGCGTGGCGCATGCTCTGTGCAGCCACGTGGACCAGGCGCAGCTGTTACACGCCCTGGAGGACGCGCACCTGCCGGGCCCGCTGCGGGCGGGCTACTACGACCTGCTCATCAGCATCCATCTGGAAAGTGCCTGCCGCAGCCGCCGCTCCATGCTCTCTGAGTACATCGTGCCCCTCACGGAGGAGACCCGCGCCATCACTCTCTTCCCGCCCGGAAAGAGTGCCGAAAACGGCCCCCGCCGCCACCGCCTGCCTGGCGTTGGCGTCACCACCTCGCTGCGGCCTCCACACCATTTTTCACCGCCCTGTTTCGTGGCTGCCCTGCCGGCTGCCGGGGCGGCAGAAGCCCCGGCCCGCCTCAGCCCCAGCATCCCTCTCGAGGCCCTGCGGGATAAAGCACTGAGAATGCTGGGGGAGGCCGTGCGCGATGGTGGGCAGCACGCACGTGACCCTGTCGGGGGCTCTGTGGAGTTCCAGTTTGTGCCCGTGCTCAAGCTTGTGTCCACCCTGCTGGTAATGGTTTCCTCCTGCTTCCTTCTGTCCCGTTCTTCTTCCACATTCCAAACAATCCATCCATCCGTACGTCAACCTCCCTCTCATTTGTGCCTCCAACTGCCCGTTTATCTCTCCATCCTTTGTTCACTTTTCCTCCCATCCGTTCATCTGTCATCTGTTAATCTGCTTATCGTTGTTTTCCCCCTTCTTTCCATTCGTCCATCCAACCAACCATCATTCATCCATCAATCCATTCATCCTCCACCTACCTTTCCATCCACCCAGTTATTCAAACTCCCATCTTCCCATCCACAAGACCATCCACTTACTCTTCTATTTTCTGCCCACGTATCCATCCATCCATTCATGTACCATCCATCCAGTTTTCAATCTAGTTTCCATTCATCCTTCCATTTACTCATACATTAGTACACCCACTATTCCGTCTGTTCATTTATCCACCTACCCACTTATTTATTAATCTGTCTTTCCTTTCATGCATCCAGCTATCCGCTTTCCCCCTGTGCCTCCATCCATCCACCCATCTACAGATTCATCCATTCCTTCATCTTCCACCTACCTGTCTGTTCACCGATGCATCTCTCAATCCATATGTATGTGCACCCATCCACCTACCCACAAATCCGCCCAACCATCTACACCCATTCATCCACCTCCCATCCACCCGTTCTTCATCCTCTATTTCATGGGCCCTTTCATTCACATACCCATATGATAACTCATGAATATATACATCCATCCAAATTTTCGTGCCCAAACTATCCACCCATCCATCATCCACGCATCCCATTTCATCCCATCCCCTGGCTATTTACCCATGTATCTGTTTACCCATCCACTCATTTACATACTCATGCACCTGTCACATCATCCATCCACCTACCCACCCATCCATACACTACATATCCTGTCATCTATCCGCCCATCTCTTCCTCCACCTTTACTTTCATCTTCCCATCCATATCTTCCCATCAATTTCTCTCCCCTTCAGACCTCTGATATCCCATCTGTTAAGTCAGCCACCCAGTCCCCCCTCCCCCACTTACCCATCTCTCTTCTCCCCACTGTTTTTCCCTTTCATCTACCTTCTCTCCCTCCATCTGTTAGCATTTTCATTATGTTTACTGAGTGCTAGCATATGCTAGGAGCTATGAAGGCATCCATCAGGGTAGGGTATGGTCTGTTTCAGAGTCACATATGCTCAAGTTTAGGAGAAAGAACATTTGCTAGTGAAGGGAGAGGCACTCATGTTTGGCTCTGTGGTCTGGTTGGCTATGTGCTTAGGTGGGACACAGGGTGTGGATCTGGGGGGATCTTAAGGAGGCTGGAGAGCAGGGCAGGGGTGACACTTCTCTGTGTCGGAGGAATCACATCTAGCCCATGCAGGAATGAATTTGGCATATTCAGGAGAAGTAGGTTGGGGAGTGAGGCTGGGACTTAATTTGAGGTCTTGTGGGCCACAGTGAAGGATCCAGGCTTTGTCCTATAGGTGATGGGCATCTTTGATGATGAGGATGTGAAACAGATCTTGAAGATGATTGAGCCTGAAGTATTCACTGAAGAAGAAGAGGAAGAGGAAGAGGAGGAAGAGGAAGAAGAAGATGAAGAGGAGAAGGAAGAGGATGAGGAGGAAGAGGCACAGGAGAAGGAAGATGAGGAAAAAGAGGAAGAGGAGACAGCCGAAGGGGAAAAAGAAGAAGGCCTGGAGGAAGGGCTGCTCCAGATGAAGTTGCCAGAGTCTGTGAAGTTGCAGGTAGGCTGGTTCTTCCTGTTCTCCAGCCTCCACTCATCTGGGCTGGAAAACACAGGATCTGGTGGGGGGTGAGTCTGGTCCTTGCCCTGAGGCAGTGGGGAGCTGTGGAAGTGCCACAGGTGGTTGGCATGCTTCTGGCTTCAAATGGCCTCTCTGGTTGCCATGTGGCAAGTGAATTGGAGGGATGAGACCACGGAGAAGTCTGGCTTAAGGATCCAGGCAGGAAATGACGGCGGCAGATGGGGCAGGGCCATGGAGAGGGGAGAGGAAGCAAGACAAGTTTTTAAGGAAGTCCTGATGGTCTCACCGCCGTCATCCCTACTGCATGGCTGTCCTCCCACAGATGTGCCACCTGCTGGAGTATTTCTGTGACCAAGAGCTGCAGCACCGTGTGGAATCCCTAGCAGCCTTTGCGGAGCGCTACGTGGACAAACTCCAGGCCAACCAGCGGGACCGCTATGGCCTCCTCATGAAAGCCTTCACCATGTCCGCAGCTGAGACTGCCCGACGTACTCGCGAGTTCCGCTCCCCACCCCAGGAGCAGGTCTTCTGACCCCTGATCCCAGCTGGCATTATTTTTAAATCCCAACATCAACCCCTCCCCCCACTCTGATCGCTGATGGTACTAAACCTCCAAGCTCAGGCCTGACCCTGACCCTGTTGATATATTTATCTCTCACTCTTCTATGTCTCTCTGAACCAATAGGACCTCTTAGTAGGACCTCAGACTGACCCTGACTCCTTTCAAACCTCTAATTTCTCAGATAGTCTTCATTAACTCATGGCCTTAGACAGGGACTCACAATTGGATCTTTAATCCTTGATCTCAGAATTTCTGCTCTTGAGCTTCTGACCCTCATTCTAACTTATGACCTTCCCCTAGATAAACATGCTATTGCACTTCAAAGATGGTGAGGATGACGAAGATTGTCCTCTCCCTGAAGAGGTCCGCCAGGATTTGCTTGAATTTCATCAAGACTTGCTGGCACACTGTGGTAAGAGATCAGAGAACCCTTCTCCCAGACTTTCTCTTGGGACCTTTCCTGAAGTTTCCCTAAGATTTCCTGATCTTAAATATTTACAGTTTTGGTGCAATGTAACTTTTGGTTGAACGAATGAATGAACAGATATATTAGTGAACAGATAGAGGATGAGTGGAAGGATAAGCTTATATGGGTGTTTGAGCAGATTATATATGGATGGATGGCTATCAGCAAGTGAGTGATGAGTGTGTAAATGGGTGGGTAAAGAGATAAATGAGTAAAGAAATGGGTGAAGAGATGACTGAGTGAACTTATGGATAAAGAGAAGGATGATGGATGGATGGATAGATGAATGATTAAAAATTGAATGGAGAGATGGTGGGTGTCTGGTGGGATGAATGGATAATTGCCATTGTTTCTGATAACTTAGTTAATAATCTTACTGAGATTCTTTTATATATGATGAGTTGTTTTTCTCTGGCTGACTTTCAAGTTTTCTGTTTGCCTTTGTTTTGAAACAGGTGGGTATATGTGTCTAAGTGTAGAGCTCTTTGATTTTATCCTACTTGGAATTTGTTAAGGTTCTTGGATGTATAGATTAATATTTTTCATCAGATTTGAGGGACTTTGGGGCTATTATTTCTGCACATTTTTGTGGCCATTTTTCATTTCTGTTTCTGGGATTCCCATTATGCATATATTGATATATTTTGTGATGTTCTGGTCCACAGGCTCTAAGGCTCTGTTAGTTTTTCTTCATTCTTTTTTGTTCTTCAGACTGGATAACCTCTATTGTCCTAACTTTAAGTTCACTGATTCTTTCTCCTACCAGATCAAATATGCTATTGTATTCCTCTAGTGATTTTAAAATTTCAGTTATTGTACTTTTCAGCCCCCAAAACTTCTATATGGTTATTTTTTTATATGACCTGCCTCTTTATTAATATTCTCTATTTGAGGCATCACTGTCATCATACTTCTCTTTAATACTTTAGACATGGTTTCCTTTAGTTCTCTAACCTATTTACAATAGCTGGTTTAAAAAAATATTTAAAATGTCTCAAAGAATGAATAAATGAACAAACATATGAACATATAGAGACGTAAATGAAAAACCCAAGAAGGGATACATGAGTGAGAAATGAATGAATGAACCAAGAAATGAATGACTGAGTAGATGAATAAACAAACGGATGGAGGACACCCTCTGTCTTCTTGACCAACTCCAGGAATTCAGCTGGAGGGAGAGGAGGAGGAGCCGGAGGAAGAGGCCACCCTGGGCAGCCGCCTGATGAGCCTGCTGGAGAAAGTGAGGCTGGTGAAGAAGAAGGAGGAGAAACCTGAGGAGGAACCACCTGCTGAGGAGGCCAAACCCCGTGAGGACTGGGGCCTTAGGGAGGGACAGGGATGGGGCAGACAGCCTTGCGTTCGGGGAGCCCCCGGGTCCAAGACAGGCCATGAGGAATAGGGAAGAGGGAGGGGTGGATTAATGAGAGAGGAGGAGTGGGAGGTAGGGTGAGAGAAGAGGCATGCTGGAAGTGTGGCCGAAATGTGGGGGCTGCACAGTATGTGTGTTGGACCGGTGTGCCATGTGGCCTGCCAGAGCAGAGACATGCGTCCCACGTCGGGATGGTGGAAGCTCCTATACCAGCATGGCTTCTGTGTTCTCATGGATTTTCTTTGTTTTTCTCTTTGTTTTTGGTTTTTGGTGGTTTTTTTTTTTTTTTTTTCTGGTGAAACAATTACTATGACGAGGGATTAGAAGCACTGTTATGATAAGTGTTGGGCCAGTGGGTCATTGTACAAACTATACATCAGCTCTATCCAACAAGGACAGAATCCCTGATGTTGGTACAGGGTTTAATTCTACAACAGTCAAGGCACTGTTGGCTTGGCTGAGGGATATTGTAGGGGGAAAAAGTCACAGTCTCTGTTCTTCAGGAGTTTAGAATATTATAACAGATACACATATACATATACCATAATGTCAGGTGGCCATGGGTGCTAAGGAGAAAAAGAAAGCTGAGTGATAGGAGAGAGTGGGATAGATGGAGGGGTCAGAGTGGAGGAGTGAGGTATGCGAAGATCTGGGAAGATGATCGGTACAAAGGGAACAGCCAGTGCGAAGGCCCTGAGGCAGGAACATGCTTGGTATGTTTAGAGGCCAGTGTGGGAGTGAGCAGGAGGCGAGGGGCAGGAGATGAGGTCACCAGTGCAAGGCCCAAACTTTAAAAAAAAAAAAGGGTGGGGGGAGGTGCTGGGTGATTCAGTCGGTTGAACATCCAACTCTTGATTTTGACTCAGGTCATGATCTCATGGTTCGTGAGTTCGAGCCCTGCATCGGGCTCTGTGCTGAGAATGCAGCATTCTCTCTCTCTGCCTCCTGCCCCCACCCCCCACCCCCAACTCTTGCTCTCTATCTTAAAATAAACAAATAAACTTAAAAAAAAAAAAAAAAAAAAGAAGAAGAAGAAGTGCCAGGGCCAGATTGTGTAGCATTTCTGGAAGGTCGTGAATTGATATGACACCATCATTCAGTGTCAGTGCATGGAGGTTTCTCCTAAGCCTGAGACACATGAGACCTCTGTCTTTTCTCCCCCCAAATCCTGGAAAGGAAAAGGGTTGGGAGAGAGAGACAAAGAGAGAAATGGATGCTGGATGTCAGGATGATGAGTCTCAAGGAGGGACTGGGAAAATAAACCCATTAATCTTTTTTTTTTTTTTAATTTTTTTTCAACGTTTATTTATTTTTGGGACAGAGAGAGACAGAGCATGAACGGGGGAGGGGCAGAGAGAGAGGGAGACACAGAATCAGAAACAGGCTCCAGGCTCTGAGCCATCAGCCCAGAGCCTGACGCGGGGCTCGAACTCACGGACCACGAGATCGTGACCTGGCTGAAGTCGGACGCTTAACCGACTGTGCCACCCAGGCGCCCCTTAACCTGTTAATCTTGACATCATTTTCAAATGACACCAAAGTCTAATTTTTTCTTTGTGTCTGTTGTCTCTCTGGAGGAAAAATCAGCAGTACTTTTATTTATTTTTGTTTTTTTAATGTGTATTTATTTTTGAGAGAGAGACAGAGTGTGAGTGGATGAGGGACAGAGAGAGGGAGACACTGAACCTGAAGCAGGCTCCAGGCTCTGAGCTGTCCAGCACAGAGCCTGATTCAGGGCTTGAACTCATGAACCGTGAGATCATGACCTAGCCGAAGTCGGACGCTTAACTGGCTGAGCCACCCACGTGCCCCCAAAAATCAGCAGTATTTTTACAGAACAAGTAGAATTGCGACTTGTGCTTTCAAAGGTGCATTATTTATTTCAAAGGTGCTTATAATGGTGCCCTGGTATTTTGAATGATTCCTTTTTTTTTTCCTCTTGAAACCTTTAGGGGGCCCTTACTGTCTGGGTATTAGGGTAAAGAGAACAGGGAGGCTCTTAAAGCAATAAAAAAAAAAAAAAAAAAGATCTGCCAGAATCTGCCCCCTCCTGGCAGGTGACGGTAGGGGCGGTTAGCAACTGCGAAGCCCTCTGGAAAGAGGGGCCCTTG
Organism: Prionailurus bengalensis; assembly: GCF_016509475.1. Lineage (NCBI taxonomy): Eukaryota > Metazoa > Chordata > Mammalia > Carnivora > Felidae > Prionailurus > Prionailurus bengalensis. The sequence continues at coordinate 15,786,819 of NC_057352.1, read as the reverse complement.
CTGCGTTGTTCGGCTCAAGGCCGCAACCTGGCAGTGCGTTCTGACCCTTGTGTTCCCTTCCCAGAGTCGCTGCAGGAGCTGGTGTCCCACACGGTGGTGCGCTGGGCTCAAGAGGACTTTGTGCAGAGCCCTGAGCTCGTCCGGGCCATGTTCAGCCTCCTGCACCGGCAGTACGACGGGCTCGGGGAGCTGCTGCGTGCCCTGCCCCGGGCATACACCATCTCACCATCGTCCATGGAGGACACCATGAGCTTGCTCGAGTGCCTGGGCCAGATCCGATCGCTGCTCATCGTGCAGATGGGTCCCCAGGAGGAAAACCTCATGATCCAGAGCATTGGGTGAGGCTCTGAGGCTCTGCCCCTTCCCCTGACTTTGCACTTCGCCTGGGAAGGAGGGGAGCCCTCCCAGCTCCAGCACGTCCCCCCGGCTCGTGTCCCCCGATGCAATGATGTCTCCTTCCTCCGCTTCGGGCCCGTCCTTGCGGCGGAGTACTTCTCCCAGTAGCTGGCCCATCTCCCTGGCTAAGGTCTCCTCCCCTTACCTCTCCATCCGACCTCTGGGGTGACAGCTCTTACTCACCTGTGACTCTTGGCACAAGATTGACCTTCTCTGAGCTTCATCTTTATCTCTGGGCTGGGGAAGAGCCGTGCCTCCCTTGTGGAGTCACAGTGAGGCCTAGTGAGCTCCTGCGCGTAGGGGTGGTAATGATGATACGAATGACAGCATTGAGCACTCACTCGGTGTCGAATGTGCCTCATTCATTCACTCAGCAAGCGTTTATTGAGCACCTACTTTGTGCCAGGCCCTTTCTAGGCATCTGGGGATACGACAGGCAACATGGCGAGGGTCTCTGCTCTAGGGGAGCCCACCTTGGATCCATGCCTCAGTTTCCTTATCTGTACAATCGGGGTAGTTTCATTCCTGCCATCCAGAGTAGACGTAAAGATTGAACGGGTTGGGATCTGTGAAGGGGGACGGTGAAGGCTCTGCGGGCTCTCCCTGGACTTGGGTCGCACCCGGCCCCCGGAAACGCCACCGTACTCTACCTATTCACAGGAACATCATGAACAACAAAGTCTTCTACCAACACCCGAACCTGATGCGGGCACTGGGCATGCACGAGACAGTCATGGAGGTCATGGTGAATGTCCTCGGTGGTGGCGAATCCAAGGTAAGGGGCCTGTGTGGGCCGAGGAGCTCAGGGCAGGGGGCCACGGGGGGAGGCACTGACCAGCGGCCCGCTCTGCCCGCCCCAGGAGATCCGCTTCCCCAAGATGGTCACAAGCTGCTGCCGCTTCCTCTGCTACTTCTGTCGCATCAGCCGGCAGAACCAGCGCTCCATGTTCGACCACCTGAGCTATCTGCTGGAGAACAGTGGCATTGGCCTGGGTGAGAACACCCGAGCCCGGGGTGGAGGGAGAGCTGTCCCCCGGGGCCCACGCTCAGCAGTCTATCCAGGCATCCATCTCTGCTGGCTCGCTCACTCGTTCGGTCATTCAACAAACACTCACTCTCAACCCGCCCTGGAGGTAGCCCTTAATGAGCGGTGCTGAGGGTCCACCCAGAGAGCCGTGGCCCTGGCCCTCACAGGGCTCACAGTGCAGCGTGGAGGACACACGGTGACAGCCCAGGGTGCTCAGCCCTGGGATGGGGAAGCACGGGCCAGTGGAGGCACCTGACCCAGGCTGTAGAAGGGATGGTCAAGGAGGGCTTCCAAGAGGAGGTGAGACAAGCAGGAGTGAGACTGTCAACTACATACCTCTGAAGAGCACTCTCTCTGCCTCTCGCCCTCACAGGCATGCAGGGCTCCACGCCTCTGGACGTGGCAGCTGCCTCTGTCATCGACAACAATGAGCTGGCCTTGGCATTGCAGGAGCAGGACCTGGAGAAGGTGTGGAAGGAGGAGGCCTGGCCTCCACCTGGCCCCTTGGGGCACCTGCTAATTTGGGAGCCAGTCTGTGGGATGGTCCGGGATTGAATCAGAGGGGGAATAATTTGCAGGGAAAGAGCAAGGGCCCAGTCACTCATCACAGGGCCGAGTGCAAATCCACGCTTCACCCTCCTGCAGCTGCATGACCTTGGCACATTCCTTGCCCCCCCACCCCGTACTCCCTCCCCACCACTACTGTGTGTAGCAACAAAGGGCAGGGGCTCTAGAGTTCAGCACCTTACAATAACTCCCCTTTCTCCCTTGCTGTGTGGCCTTGGACAAGTGACTTAAATTCTCCAGGCCCCTGTCTCCTCATCTGTAGAATGAATATAATAATCCAATAGGGTTATTCTGAGCACAGAATGGGTTAGTCCATGAAACCATTGATAAAACAGTAAACACTCAACAAGAGTTATCTGCTCGTATAGTATTACTCGTTCAACACACATTTACTGAGCACCTACTACGTGCCAGACCTGACCAAGGCAGCAGGGGTACTACAGTGATTGAGACAATCAAAAATTCTTGTCCTCATGAAGCTGACGTTCTAGTTGGGAAGATGAATAATAAACAAGATAAATAAGTAAAACATATAGTGTATTAGCTAGTGACGAGTGTTAAGGATGAAAAAAGTGAGCAGGGGAAAGAAACATCAAGTGTCAGGAGGGTGTCCAAGTTTAGACAAGTGTGATCAGAGAATGCCTCACTGAGAAAGTGACTTTCAAGTAAAGCTCTGAAGGAGGAGAGGGGCCATGCGGACATCAGGGGAAGACCATTCCAGGCAGGGGAACCGCCAGTGCAAAGACCCCGAGGCAGAAGTGAGCTTCATGAGTTTGAGACCAGTTTGGTTAGAGCAGGGGGAGTGAGGGGTTAGGGGTGGGAAGTGAGGGCAGGGAGGTGACAGGGAAGATTGTGCAGAGGGTCTTGTGGGGCCTCTGCATTTTACCTGGAGTGAGATGGCACCACAGGAGGGCTCTAAGCAGGGAAGGGACGTGGCCTGACTCAGGCTGTTTGCAGGGTCCTTCTGTGCATGGGATAGACTGGGGGAGCAGGGAACCCAGGAAGGAGACCACGTGACGGTCCAGGTGGGAGGTGAGGGCTCAGGGTGAGGATTATCGTTCACCGAGAGATCCAGACGTGAATGAGGTCGCAGAGCTCAAGCGATGGGCAGGGAAGCGAGCCTTGAGGAGGAGGTGGTGCGGGTCTGGCCTCGGTCTGAACCCATCTCCACTCCCAGGTCGTGTCCTACCTGGCGGGTTGTGGCCTTCAAAGCTGCCCCATGCTCCTGGCCAAAGGGTACCCAGACATCGGCTGGAACCCTATTGGCGGTGAGCGCTACCTGGACTTTTTGCGCTTCGCCGTCTTCGTCAACGGTGAGTCAGGAGTTGGCGGTGGCGGGACAGGAGGCCGGGGTCCCCGACCCAGCCAGCCTCCCTCAGGGTGTGGTCCCCGTCCTGGCTCGGCAGGGATTCCTCCAGGCGGGCTGGGGCAGGGTTCAGAGGCCAGTGGGGGGCCCGGGGTTAACCCTTGAGGTGCTGGGTCCTGGGCTGCCGGGGCAGGGTCCCCGGGGCAGCGGCTCATGAGGCCTCCGGACCCGCCGGATCCTCCAGGTGAGAGTGTGGAGGAGAACGCCAACGTGGTGGTGCGGCTGCTCATCCGCAAGCCCGAGTGCTTCGGGCCTGCTCTGAGGGGTGAGGGCGGCTCGGGGCTGCTGGCCGCCATCGAAGAGGCCATTCGCATCTCTGAGGACCCGGCGCGGGATGGCCCGGGCGTCCGCAGGGACCGGCGGCGTGAGCAGTGAGTCTCCCACCCCCTTCTCAGCGGCAGAGCCCAACTTCCCCGTGCCCCTTGCTGCCTCCCCCACACGCCACCCCCCTCCTTCTGCAGCTTTGGGGAGGAGCCCCCCGAGGAGAGCCGGGTGCACCTGGGACACGCCATCATGTCCTTCTACGCTGCCTTGATCGACCTGCTGGGACGCTGTGCGCCGGAGATGCATGTGAGAGCTGGAGGTCCAGGGACAGGGAGGGGCAGGCCTGGGCGACCTCGAACCTCTTCAGTCGGGCACTTGACGACACTGACGGAGCTCTCGTGATGTGGATGGTCTTAGGCTAGTCAATCTTGGGGACACACCAGTGACCAAGACTGCCCTAGGCCTGGCTCTCACGGAACTCCCAGTCCAGCGGGGGGAGGGGGGGCGACCAAGCACTGAGAGCCGGGGACAGTCGGGGCTTCAGTAGAGGAGCACTAGGAGCAGAGGAGTCAGGGCTGGGAGTTCGAGAGCTCGCCCCACGAGGAGTCCTGCTCTGCCTGCCGGTGGGTCAGGAAGGGATGGGTGGACTAACGACCAAATGGGACAGGGGGTGCTGGATGACGTGCCCCCTTCCATCTTCCAGCTAATCCAAGCCGGCAAGGGTGAGGCCCTGCGGATCCGCGCCATCCTGCGCTCCCTCGTGCCCCTGGATGACCTTGTGGGCATCATCAGCCTCCCGCTGCAGATCCCCACGCTGGGCAAAGGTGCAGAGGGGGCAGGACTCAGCAAGGGAGGGAGGCTGGGGAGGGAGCGGGTGGGGCCGAAGGGCAACCCTGACCCCCTGCCCTCGTGGCCCGCAGACGGGGCTCTGGTACAGCCAAAGATGTCGGCATCTTTCGTGCCGGACCACAAGGCGTCCATGGTGCTCTTCCTGGACCGGGTGTATGGCATCGAGAACCAGGACTTCCTGCTGCACGTGCTGGACGTGGGGTTCCTGCCCGACATGCGGGCGGCCGCCTCGCTGGACACGGTGAGCAGCCTGTCCGAGCCACCTGCCGCCCCTGCCGAGCCACCCTCCCCGCCGCCCGTGAGGGAGCAGGATGGTCAAGGGCACAGCGGCAGCGCTTCTGTTTGTTCTGGGCATGTGTACATATCATAATCCTCCCTCCCCACCCCCCGTCAAGATAGAAAACGAAACCAAGATGAACTCTGAGTTCTGGGCGAGGGTGGGTGGAGATCTTCAACATCTCATCTTTCTTATTCGAGAAATGATCATTCTCGGCGATGGCTCAGCACCAAGGAGACAAAGACCTGCGCTCAACAGCAACAATAATAGTTATATAGATATTTAATAGTTATATAGTTAGAGAATAGTAGGGGACAAAGCCGAGTAAGATGAAGACTGAGAACTGACCACTGGTGTGGCCAAATGGAGGTCACTGGTGACCTCGATGAGCACGTTCAGTGAGGCGGTGGGGTAAAAGCCTTACTGGCGAGGGTTTACGAGGGTCTGGCAGGTGAGGTATTGGAGACAGTGAGTGGACGTGACCAGCCCAAATCAAAGTGTGGGTAACTCCGCGGATAGATAATCCAGTTTTTCTAGCAAATAAATAGCCTTGAAAAGAGGAGGAAAGGAGACCGTTACAGATGAAAAGACCTGAGACCCAGCAGCCAAATGCAGTAGGGGGGCCTTCCTGGTGCCCTGATCCAAACAATCCCGGCTGCAAGTGAGACACTTGGAGAAAGTTGATGAAGGACTTTACGCGACTGTTAATTCTGTTAGGTGCGAAAACGGCAGCGTGGGGTGTGAAACGGAAGCAGGTGTCTGAATGGAGACACAAAGCTGAATATCTATGGGTGGAGTGGTAAATGGCTGGAGTTGTATAAAGGTATCACAGGAAAAAGGGTGAGGGAGAGGACATAAGCATGCAGAACTTCGTCTGCAGGGCTGTCTACTCTGGGTAACGAGGGCTCACTACTTGGCGCCCCGGCTGCGGTGGGTTTGAAAATTTGCATGGTTCGAAGAGATCACAGAGACTGGGAGGAGCAGGTGCGGGGGGAAGATCCGAAGCCAGGGCGACCCCACGAGCGCGAAGCGGGCCTGAGACCCCCCCCCCCCCCCGCTCTGCTCTCCAGGCCACTTTCAGCACCACGGAGATGGCGCTGGCGCTGAACCGCTACCTGTGCCTGGCGGTGCTGCCGCTCATCACCAAGTGTGCGCCGCTCTTCGCGGGGACCGAGCACCGCGCCATCATGGTGGACTCCATGCTTCACACGGTGTACCGCCTGTCCCGCGGCCGCTCGCTCACCAAGGCGCAGCGCGACGTCATCGAGGAATGTCTCATGTCGCTCTGCAGGTGGGGCGGGGGCGGGGGGCGGGGGCGGGGCCGCGGGGGGGGGGGGCCGGCCTGGGGGCGAGACCCCCACCGCCCCGCGCCTGTCTCCGCAGGTACATCCGCCCGTCCATGCTGCAGCACCTGCTAAGGCGCCTGGTGTTCGACGTGCCCATCCTTAACGAGTTCGCCAAGATGCCGCTCAAGGTGAGGGTTGAGCCCTCTCCGGCGTGCGCCGCCCTCGGGCCGCCTCGGGGCTCTTCTGTGACGCACCGCCCGGCCCCGTTAACCCGCCAAGCGAGGGCGGCGTCCCCACGGAAACCTCTGAGGCGTTCTCATTGCCGTACTAGGATTTCCAGGACGGTCGCTTGGCGTCGTCGGGGCCCCTAACGCTCCCTAGTTAGCGTTTAATTTGCCTAACAGTGAGCCAGCGCTCGCCTAGATTAGCACGTCTTTGCATGAGCACACCGTTTTTCCTAATCAGCGCGCTTACTCGCACGCCCAGACCACCAGCCTTACGCTTTTCCAACGAGTGCATTCATCTGAATACATAGCACCACGGCTATTCTGAATATTCGCAGTCTTTCCTGTTAGTTTTTTCGTTTGCATGCTGGTTTGCATAAGGAGACACCCCTTGTCTGGACTGATTTACATAATACATTTACATAATACATCTAAATCAACCCCCAACCTGCCTATTGGATGTGGAGGTCCTCTTCCCAATTACCATATATTTGCATGGGGCTCTGCGTGTATTTGCCCGCCATGGTAATTCACAGAAGCGCAGATCCCTCTGTCCATACGTCCATTTGCACACAACCCTACCCGTGGATTAATCTTAACATACTTGCGTAAAACGACACCAGACAAATCCGGCCCTGGCCCAATGCCTATCCTGACTCCACGTCCACTCCAGAGCGCTGCATTTGCGTCATAAACGGCCCCAGACCACTCCCCAATAAGCGCTTTCCCTTAGTACCTGCATGACCCACGTCCCCTTCATAATCTAAAAGCCCCCGGCCTCCTTGGCTTTGCTCTTGCCGGCCACCTACTACACGCCCCTCATTTGTGTGTCGCCCTCTTGCTCCCACCCAGCTCCTCACCAACCACTATGAGCGCTGCTGGAAGTATTACTGCCTCCCCACAGGCTGGGCTAGCTTCGGGGTCACCTCAGAGGAAGAGCTGCACCTCACCCGTAAACTCTTCTGGGGCATCTTTGACTCACTGGCCCACAAGGTCCGGGCACGTGGGGGGGGGGGCGCGCCGAAAGGAGCCTGCTTGGAGGGCTTGGGGGCCAAAGTGGGGGGGGGGGTCCAGAATGAAATTACCAAATTCGGGGGTTCAGGGAGGGAGCTAGTTCTGCAGGTCTGGATCCAGGAGAATCTAGGATTGGGTCTCTGGTTTGGCTGTTACAGAAGAGGCGATGGGCGCTAGTCTGGGGGCTTGGAGAGGGGCGATGCCGGGGTGGTTTGGAGGGTTTGGGTTTCAGGGAGAGAGACCATAACTGATGTCTGGGGGCTCAGGGAAGAGGGGTTGATTAGTAGAGGGGTGAGTTTGAGGCCCTAGGGCTCCAGGATTTGAAGGCTCAGCCAGGCCTGCAGTGACCCCCCCACCCCGGCATCCCCAGAAGTATGATCCAGAGCTATACCGCATGGCCATGCCCTGTCTGTGCGCCATCGCAGGGGCCCTGCCCCCCGACTACGTGGACGCCTCATATTCATCCAAGGCCGAGAAAAAGGCCACGGTGGATGCTGAAGGCAACTTTGACCCTCGGCCCGTGGAGACCCTCAAGTGAGGAGGCCTGGGGGCAGGAGCGGGGTGGGGACTGGGGACCGGGAGAGGGAGAAGGATTCGGACATGGAAGGATGGGCCAGCGCTAACGTCTGCCCACCCTATCCCCCTAATAGTGTGATCATCCCGGAGAAGCTGGACTCCTTCATCAACAAGTTTGCGGAGTACACACATGAGAAGTGGGCCTTTGACAAGGTTGGCGTCAGGGTCTTCCCTCACCCCCCAGCAGCCCCCGTTCCTGCCAGCCTTTCTCAAGACCCCACGTGCCCTCCCACCCCAGACCCAGGTCTTCCCTGAGGCCCCAGATTTCCCTGGGACCCCAAACTCTTCTGAGACCCTAAAGCCTCTTCCAGAGCCCTCTGCCCCTCCAGGGTTTCCCCTCTGCGTCTCCCAGGCTGCTCTCTCCTCCTCATCCTGCCCCCCGCCCCCCCCTCCATGGTGGTGCGACCTGTCCCCTCTCCACCTCCAGATCCAGAACAACTGGTCCTATGGGGAGAACATAGATGAGGAACTGAAGACCCACCCCATGCTGAGGCCCTATAAGACCTTTTCAGAGAAGGTGAGCAAATCTCAGGGCCCAATGCTGAGGGTCCAAAATGAAACCTCCAAATTCGAGCGTTCAGAGAGGAGTGAGGCAGCTTCATCAGCTTGGATCTAGCTGGGGCTGCGGGTTAGGGCTCCGCGTGCATGGACTTTGCCTTCCCTCAAACGTGGCTGCCTCCCCAGACCCCGGACTTCTAGTGTTCCTTCTCTTAGAAAGAGTCAGACTGGATTTGATTCCTTGACTGTGCCATTTAACTTCTCGCAGTCTCCAGAGTAAAATGAGATCATGAGAGTTTTGTTTGGGAGACTCTGTTACAGAGCAGGTAAGAGACCGGAGTTCGAATCCGAGCTGGACCATTTCCTCCTAGCCACGTAGTCGAGGCTTTCCACTTCTTAGGACACTGGAGGCCAGTAAGGCTGAGGCAGGGACTCCTCCCTCTACCTCCCTCCCATGCCATCTCACCACCTCCACGCCTTCCTGTCCACCCCAGGACAAAGAGATTTACCGTTGGCCCATCAAGGAGTCCTTGAAGGCCATGATTGCTTGGGAATGGACGATAGAGAAGGCCAGGGAGGGAGAAGAGGAGAAGACAGAAAAGAAGAAAACGCGGAAGATATCCCAAAGTGCCCAGGTGGGGGCGGGGCCGGGGCAGGGGGCGGGTCATGGGAGGTGGTGAGCGGCGGGGGCGGGGGCAGGAGAGTGTGGGGCCAGGCGGGAGGTGGGGTTGAGAAGGGAGAAGGGCCAAGGAAAGGACGTGGGGGGAGGGGGGGCGGGGGTCAGGGAAATCTTGGGGGCCCGGAGCCAGATGCCCGCCAAGGCTGAGAGATCTGGGAAGGGAGTGGGCGTGGGTCTGAAGAACTGCGAAGGGCAGAGGAGAGGAGGGCGTGACTTAGCGACAGGGCCTTATGGGGGGGAGGGGCGAAGAGCAGGGGTCTAGGGCCAGTGGAGGAGGTAAACTGTGTTGGGGCCCGGACTTCCTGCTAGTCCATCAAGCACCCCCATTTCTCCCTCGTCCTCCCAGACTTACGATCCGCGAGAAGGCTACAACCCCCAGCCCCCGGACCTCAGCGGAGTTACCCTGTCTCGGGAGCTGCAGGTGAAACCCCTGATCCTTTATCTAGAGGCATGGAGGTGTTTGTTGGGGTTGAGAAGGACATCCTCCGAGTCCGGGCCTTGACTCTTTCGTCCATTCCAGGCCATGGCAGAACAACTGGCCGAAAATTACCACAACACGTGGGGGCGGAAGAAGAAGCAGGAGCTGGAGGCCAAGGGTGAGAGCGTCCGTCCCATCCCCGCACAGGCCCCTCTTCACCGAAGTCCCCTAACTCCAGAGTCCCAAGGGCTTAAGTTAGAGTTGTGTGACTTTGAACCATCGCCACCCCCGATAATAACAACATCTACTACCATAGGGCTGTGGTGAGCATATGACGATCCTCTGAAACCGATGATTCGGTTCTCTTACCTCTGTTTTTATTACTCTAATTATGCGTGCTCTCAGCAGCAAGAACCACTTCAGTGAGAGTGGCCTGGGTCTCCCCAGTCCTCTGATTTCTGGTCTTTGCGGCTCCAGGTGGTGGGACCCACCCCCTGCTGGTTCCCTACGACACACTGACTGCCAAGGAGAAGGCACGAGACCGAGAGAAGGCCCAGGAACTGCTAAAGTTCCTGCAGATGAACGGCTATGCTGTCACCAGGCACGTGGGCTGCAAGCCCGGCCAGGGAGGGGCGGGGAATGTGAGAGGAACGAGCCAGGCCAAAACTGGGGAAAGCTGGGCTGGGGTAAAGCGGCGGAGCCAGGGAAGGGAGGTGGCTGAGAGGGGTGGGGCCCGGAGAGCAGAGGTGGGGCCAGAGAGAGGAGGTGGCTACGAGGGTGGGCCCTGGAGAGTGGGGGAGGGGCCAGGGGAGAGGAAGCCAAGATGGGGGGGCCTCCTCAGAGCGGGGAGCAAGGTCAGAGAGTGGGGGGCCGGGAGGGTGGGGCCTCGGGAGAAGAGTTAGGACCTGGGAGGGGAGGAGGCTAAGAGGGTGGGGCTTGGGGGATTGTTTGGGGCCAGAGAGGGGAGGGGCTAGGCCTGGGAGGAGAGGCAGGGCCGGGGATGACAGGAGGCTAAGAGGGCGGGGCCTGAGGGGAGGCGGGGCCTGAGGAGGAGAGGCGGGGCCAGGGAACTGCTAGGACCTCGAGGGGGACCTGGCGTGGGGCAGAAGCCTGCAGCGGCCGGCCGTAGGAAAGCAGAGGGGAACTGGAGAGGAGCGGGGAACAGGGCTGACCCCTCTCTGCCTGTCCACGCAGAGGCCTTAAGGACATGGAGCTGGACACATCTTCCATCGAGAAACGGTTCGCCTTTGGCTTCCTGCAGCAGTTGCTGCGCTGGATGGACATTTCCCAGGAGTTTATCGCCCACCTGGGTACGGGGAGTCCCTCCCCATGCCTGCCATACCTCCAGGTTCACCCAAGGACCCGGCGCATGCATTTCTCCTTCCCTCCCCTCACCTCATTATTGTGCCTGACACTGTTCCTTACAGGTGTTGAAAACACAGCAGTGAACGAGACAAAGATCCTTGTCCTCCAGTGTTTACATCCCTGTGGTTCCTTCAGACGATTAACATCAGATACCTTAAGTTTTTAGAAGGCAGTTAGTGTTTGGGGAAGAAGAATACACTAGAACCATCTAAGAAAGACTGGGACAAGTTGTGCGGGGGGGGGGGGGGGGGTTGGGGGAGTGGAGCCCTTTAAATTTTAAATAGAGTAATTGGGAAGACCTTGAAGGAGGTGGGAGGGGGCTGGCCATACATCCGAGGAGAGTATTCCAGGCAGAGGAACAGCCAGTGTGAAGGTTCTGAGAAGTCCCTGGGGAAACAGGAGGCCCAACTGGCTGAAGCAGAGTGACTGAGTGTGGACAGCGGGAGGAGACGGGGCAGATCACGTAGGGCTTTGCAGGCATAGGGAGGACTGTGGCTTTTTACCCCAAGTGGAATAGCACCACGGGAGGGTTCTGAGCAGGAGAGAGCCCTGACCTGCTTCAGGTGTTCACAGACTCCCCTTGGCTGCATTAGGGACAGATTGTGGGTGTAAGGACCAAAGAGGGTGAGGATTGGGCAGATTCTGGGTCTCTTTTGGGGATGGAGGCTGTTGGTGTGCCCCATACGTGCCTCTTACACCCCACTAAGAATCACAGCTGGCCCCTAGGATCCCTCCCAGCTTCCCCCAGAGATCCCAACATTCCCCCTGAGAGCCACCCAGGACCCCTAGACCCCCTCAGATGAGTGGCACAGCAGGACGCACTCACACACCTCGCCTCGAATCCCACATGCTGATCCTCCATGCTGAGCGCCTCTCGGCAACTCCCTCTCCTCTCTGTGCCTCGGTTTCCCCATCTGTCCACCATAACCAGTCACAGTTCTGTCCTGTTCTTGCTGGGTGACCTGGGCTGAGTTATTTCATCTCAGTTCCCTCATCTGTAAAATGAAGGAGGGGGACCAACTGTACAGACCTCCAAGTTGGGAGGAGATCGTGCGAGGGCCAGGGACATTATTAGCATTATTATTATCATTAATTATTACTCTCACTGTTATTATTACCTGAAATTGACTTCTGCTTTAAAATTAATTCTAGTCTGTCAACATTGACTTCTTGTTTTGTTCATTCATTCATTCATTCCACATTGACTCAGTGCCAAGTACTGAAGTTCAGGAAGAAGAGGGCTGGTGAGGAAGCGGATGTTCCATGACCTTACTCCATCCTAGTTTATCCTCTTCCCCATTTTCAGCTGCAGGAAGGGCTTGATCAAGGAGTTAGGGGGAAACACAGGAAAGACAGGAGAGAGAGGTTTACCTCAAAGTCAACAGAGGTGGCTTTATACCAAGCATTAATCTCCCATATTTTCCTCCCTTAACCCTCGAGTCCCCTCCCTCCCGAGGCACCTTCTGAGTTCCCCAGCCTTGAACCCACCATCACCTCTCTTTTCCCTCCGCCACCAGAGGCTGTGGTCAGCAGTGGACGAGTGGAAAAGTCCCCCCACGAACAGGAGATTAAATTCTTTGCCAAGGTGAGAGGTGGACTGAGAAGCTGGAGGGGGCTGGGGACTGGTGGGCCCCTTCACCCAGTCCCCCTTCACCCAGCCCGCCTCGTCTCTTCCCCACCCCACCCCCAGATCCTGCTCCCTTTGATAAACCAGTACTTCACCAACCACTGCCTCTATTTCCTGTCCACACCGGCCAAAGTGCTGGGCAGTGGTGGCCACGCCTCCAACAAGGAGAAGGAAATGATCACCAGGTGGGCTACCCTGTGACCCCTGACCCCGTCTCCTGACCTCACAGGATTGCAATCCTGGACCCTGTCCTCTCAACCTGGGACTGTCTGGGCTCTGTCCTGGGTGTTGGGCACTGACCACTCTACCTACAGAGGTGACTGAAGGGTGAGGGTGACTCCCTGTCCTCTTGTGCCCAGGACCGAGGGGTCTCCCAGGATGTAGGACTTTCAGGCAAATGGGACGAATTGGTCGCCCTGTCAGAAAGGCAGACCAGCCTCCCCACCCCCCAGCACCCCCGTGTCTGCCCGTTACTCTCAAGCTTGCTCATCTCTCTGCCCCTTCCCCACCCTTCCTGTCACCTCTGTTCTCTTCTCCACCATCCTATGTCCTCCTGGCTGTGTCTTCTGTCCCTCTGTCCCTGTCCCTAACTGTGCCGCTGCTGTCCTTGTCCCGTGGTGTCCTCACTGTCTGTTTCCCCCGTCCTTATGTCCCTTTCTTTCTTCAGCCTCTTCTGCAAGCTTGCGGCTCTTGTACGGCACCGAGTTTCTCTCTTTGGTAAGTAGCTCCCCGCCCCCAGTTCTTCCCTCTAACCTTCCCTCTCTCCCTGCAATCTCCAACCCCACCCTGAAGAAACAGCTCCCGGTTCAGGCCTCGATTTGAACAACCTCCACCGTGTTGTTCCTCTGGACCCAGACATGGACTGGGTAGTCCTAGGGACAGGGCTGTGCCTGGGACAGCGCTGGGCCCTGCCCTCGTGGAGCCCCCAGGCCGGTGGGGACACAGACTCATCCTCAGACAGTGATGGCCCGAAGGTCAGGGCTGGGATGGGGGAGGTGCAGGCAGAGCGGGTTTGGGGAAGGACCAGGTCCTGTGGGGGTCCAGGTGGAGGTGGGGCAGGGGGGAGGTGGATGTAGGGGAAGGCACTGCCCTTGTAGCCCTTCCTTCACCCTCTCCCGTCTCCCTTTCCCAGGGACGGATGCCCCAGCTGTGGTCAACTGTCTTCACATCCTGGCACGCTCCCTGGATGCCAGGTATGGGGCCTGGTGGCCACCCCGCCCCAAACCCCTGTTCTCCTTGACCTCCTGAAATCCCGGATCTCAGATTCTAGAACTGGCACGCCCGGCTTCCCTCCTAGGACGGTGATGAAGTCAGGCCCCGAGATCGTGAAGGCCGGCCTCCGCTCCTTCTTTGAGAGCGCCTCAGAGGACATCGAGAAGATGGTGGAGAACCTTCGTCTGGGCAAGGTGTCCCAAGCACGCACGCAGGTGAAGGGTGTGGGCCAGAACCTCACCTACACCACGGTGGCCCTGCTGCCGGTCCTCACCACGCTTTTCCAGCACATCGCCCAGCACCAGTTCGGAGACGATGTTATCCGTAAGGACCCCTGACCCCAAGGGCAGGACTAGGGCCGGGGGTGGGGTGCAATTCTGCTGACACCAGCCATCCCCGTGTGCCCGGCAGAATCCCCAGGTGTCTGAGTGTGCATTCAGTGAATTGGTAGGTAACAGAATGAGTTAATGAGACAGAATGAGTTAATGAGGATATAAGTTCGGCAGCTTTTTTTTTTTTTTAACGTTTATTTATTTTGAGAGACAGAAACAGAATATGAGCAAGGGAGGGGAGAGACAGAGGGAGACACAGAATCCGAAGCAGGCTTCAGGCTCTGAGCTGTCAGCACAGAGCCCGACGCGGGGCTCGAACCCATGAACCATGAGATCATGACCTGATCTGAAGTCAGACGCTTAACCAACCGAGCCACCCAGAGACCCCTGAGTTCAGCAGCTTCTAACAAAAGACCCTAAGTCACTGTAGCTTAAACAAGAAAGGGGTGTATTTCTTTCTCATGTAAGAGCCTACTTGTGAGTGCATCACCATGTCAGAAGCCCAGGCTCTCTCCGTCTTGTTACCCTGCCATCTTGGAAATACTGCCTTTATCCGCAGGGTCCCGGATGGCACGGCGTTCATTACATCCCCATTCTAGTCTGTAAGAGGAGAGAGGAAGCAAAGAGGAGGGCACTGCAATTCTTTTACAAGAACGACCTAGATGTGGTCTGTGTCAGTCCTGCTTACATCCATCTCGTTGGCCAGAATTCAGCATGCGGCCACATGTCACCGCAAGGGGGGCTGGGAAAGTAGCCTTTATTCTGGGAGGTCACGTGTCCAGCTAAACATTGGAGGTCTGTTCCTAAAGAGCAGAGAAAAGTTAAGAGCAGATATTGGGAGTCTATTAGCAGCGTCTGCTACCGAATGGCACACCTGTTGTATGACCCAGCCTGGGATCTGGGATCACAATGTGCACAGTGTGTTAGTGAGACACAGGCAAGATGCAACACCCAGTGGAGTGTCAGGTCCTCAAACAAAGAGCCTTATGAGATGTGGTCTGGACTGTGGGGGGCGGGGGAAGGACGGCGGGGGGCTGGTGGGAGAGATGTTCAGGAGGCCGAGGAGATGGGCGGTGGAGGGGAGGTATCCAGAGTGAAGCCCAAGGCCCCGGCCTGCGACACTCGGATAGTGGGGCCTCCAGGATACAGGGACTGGGAGCAGTAACGAGTCTGGGGGAGATGCCAAGGTCAATTGGGCCAAGGGGCCCAGGGAACACCCTGGGAAGGTGTCCAGGACGGGCCAGCAGGCCACGGGCCGTGGGGATTGGCGGATGCTGAGCCATGTCTCAGTTCACCGTTTCTTTGAAATTAGAACCTTTTGCTAAAAGTAAGAAAAGTTGAACGTGGTTGGGGCTCTTCCCCCACCCTCACGTTTTGTTCAGAGAATTAAAAATTTTTTTAATGTTTATTTATTTTTGAGAGGGAGAGACAGACAGAGAGTGAGTGGGGTAGGGCACAGAGAGAGGGAGACACAGAATCCGAAACAGGCTCCAGGCTCTGAGCCGTCGGCACAGAGCCCGACGCGGGGCTTGAACTCACGGACCGCGAGATCATGACCTGAGCCGAAGTCGGACGCCCAACCGGCTGAGCCACCCAGGCGCCCCTGTTTAGAGAATTTTAGAGTGTCCAGAAGAGAATTGTTCACAATTTGCCCCGTTTGCTGAACCTTTCACTTTATGAGCAAAAGTATTTGCAGACCTTTTTGTTGAACTTTAGAACGTGAGCTCCACAGACCATGACACCTCATCCCTAAATACTGAGTCTGCACCTCCTGGAACGAGAACCTTCTGTCTGTCATGTAATCACAATATCATTATCACCACCTAACCTGACTGTGCTTGAATTTCCCTCATTACTCTCAAAATGGCTTTGATTTAAAAAAAAAAAAAAAATTCAGAGTCCAGTCAGGTTTTTCTCCTTGCCTTTGGTTGTTATGTCCACATGTCTCTTCAATCTAGAACTGCCCCCTTGCCCTCTTTTTATCTCGAGACATTTGTAAAGTTGCTGAGGTTCCTAACCTGGTCTTCCGGGGGTCGGCAGGGGGATGACCTAAAATTATCGTCAGGGTGGGATGTTTGCATTTTTCTGGAGAGTGTCCATCGCTGTCATCAAAGAGATCCGTGACTCCCCTCCAAGGAAAGAGCAGCCTTTACGGAGTGCCCGTTGTGTGCCCTGTTCCAAATGGTTTCCAAGCATTGATCTTTTGATCCTTACAACCACCCCATGAGGAAGATACTATAGGTCTCCCCATTTTACAGATAGGGAAACTGAGGCCAAGAGAGTGTTGGCACTTTGCTCAAGTCACAAAACTGGTAAATGGCAGGCTGGCTCTCGACTGCCCAGCTCTTACCCAGTATTTGGAGGTGAGGGAGGAGGGCGGGGGAGGACGGGGATGGTGGGTGCTTTCCCCCACCCTCACCCTCCCTCTCTCCCTCAGTGGATGACGTCCAGGTCTCTTGCTACCGAACACTGTGCAGTATCTACTCTCTGGGAACCACCAGGAACCCTTACGTGGAAAAGTAAGAAGAGAGAGCCATAGTTTGGGGCTGGGGTGGGTGCTGGGGGGATGGGGGAAGGAAGGAGCAGGAGAAGATGGGGGTGAGCGAAAAGCAGAAATGAGCAGTCTTCCACGACGGACATGCTCGGCGGCAGCTGCAGTTCACCGAGGCGGCCACTTGAGGGCACTCGGGGGAAGGCCAGTGAAGGAAGCCCGATCGGCCCCAGGCGCCTGCTGGCCAGGATGGCAGGTGGCTCCCTGCCGGGGTGCAAGCTTGCCCGGGCAGGAGGCACACAGAAGGGAGGGTGGTACACAGGAGTCACAGCACGCTGGGGGCACCGAGGAGGGGCCCTGGCAGTGCCCGTGTGGGTGGGCTCTCCTGAGCTGGGATCACCAGTTAGAGCGAAAGGGGCACATGAGAACCCAGGGAAAAGGCCACGTTCGTGCTTTGGGTGGACGGCTGGGCTCCAGAGAGTTCTGGGAAGACGCACTCCTGTGGAGACGGAGGCTGGGACGCAGCACCGGGCGGGGGGGCGTGTCAGAGCTAAGCAGCCCCCTCTTCCAGGCTGCGGCCGGCCCTCGGGGAGTGCCTGGCCCGCCTGGCAGCGGCCATGCCGGTGGCGTTCCTGGAGCCTCAGCTGAACGAGTATAACGCCTGCTCCGTGTACACCACCAAGTCTCCCCGGGAGCGGGCCAGTAAGTGGTGTGGGGCTGGGGCGGGTGTGAGGAAACGTCCTACCCAGCCCGGGCCCGGGGGAGGGCCCGCTTTGGGGGGGCTCCGAGGGCTGAGGATTCCCCAGGTTGGGGGCACTCCAGACTGGAGGATTCTGGAGCCCGTCGGGGCCCGGGTTTGTGGTGGGGACGCCGAGGTCTGGGAGTGATGGGTTGGAATGCCCTGACCCCTCTGTGCACCCCAGTCCTGGGGCTCCCCAACAGCGTGGAGGAGATGTGTCCTGACATCCCAGTGCTGGAGCGGCTCATGGCGGACATCGGGGGGCTGGCCGAGTCGGGGGCCCGCTATACAGAGATGCCACACGTCATCGAGATCACGCTGCCCATGCTGTGCAGCTACCTGCCGCGCTGGTGGGAGCGCGGGCCCGAGGCCCCCCCGCCCGCCCTGCCCGCGGGGGCGCCCCCGCCCTGCACAGCTGTCACCTCTGACCACCTCAACTCCCTGCTGGGGAATATCCTGCGAATCATCGTCAACAACCTGGGCATTGACGAGGCGTCGTGGATGAAGCGTCTCGCCGGTGGGTCTGGGGGGGCACCAGGCTACTGAGAACTGGGGCCGAAGCGTCCTGGGGCTTGGGCCCTTTGATCTCATGGTCTGAGAGGGAGATCTCCGGGGTCTGTGTTTTCCTGGGAGTTGGCAGGAGTCAGAGTCCAGGTTTTCTCAGGCTCAGAAGGCGAGGAGTCATCACAAGTGGTCAGAATCTCGGGCTCTGAGGGCCTGGGGTGGATGGATGGGTCCTGGAAGTCCTCCAGGCCGGATTCTGAATTGCTAGAGCCTTGGAGAGGGTTAGGAATTGGGTCAGAGGCCTGGGTTCCTTAGACAGAGGGTCAGAGAACCAGATCACGCATCAGGGGCCCTGATACAGAGGGGTTTGTAGGTCAGAGGTCAAGAAATGAGTCTTTAAAGGGATGGGATTCCTGGTTCAGAAGTTCTCTGTCAGAAACCGGGCCAAGCTACAGCTTGGGGGCTGGGCTCAGAGGCCGGGGTCAGAGGTCAGAGGCTGGGGTAAGAAACCAGGGGTCATAGTCAGAAATCACACAGTGAGGTAAGAGTTTGGGTAGGGGCTAGGTCACAGGTCAAAGATTAGGGTGAGAGGTCGTAGCCCAAGGTAAGCTATCAGGTTATGAGTCGGTCACGGGGGGTCAGAGGTGGCTGGCGTCACAGTTTCAGGTCAAGGGCTGTGATTGGGACCAGGCGTCAGGGGCTGTGTCAGAGGTCAGGGCCCGAGCTCAGGCATGGGATCCAAGGTCGTAGGTCAGGTGCTGGAGTTAGAGGCTGGCCGGCAGCGCCTGACCCTCCGTCCGCCTCGCCCCCGCAGTGTTCGCCCAGCCCATCGTGAGCCGGGCCCGGCCGGAGCTGCTGCATTCACACTTCATCCCCACCATCGGGCGGCTGCGCAAGCGGGCGGGGAAGGTGGTGGCCGAGGAGGAGCAGCTGCGCCTGGAGGCCAAGGCGGAGGCCCAGGAGGGCGAGCTCCTGGTGCGGGATGAGTTCTCTGTGCTCTGCCGGGACCTGTACGCCCTCTACCCGCTGCTCATCCGCTACGTGGACAACAACAGGTCAGCAAGTCCCCGCCGTCCCCGTGCACATTCAGCCTGACCTCGGGCTTCCCGGAGCCCCATCTGACCCGTCACCTTCTGAGTTACTATAAACTTTTTCCAGCTGTCACCCACCCCCCCCAACCTTCTGACCACCCCCCCCCCATTGCCTCTGGCCCCACAAAATCCAGCCCGCGGGTGTCTGCTCCCCTTCTTCTCCTTCACGCCTCCTGAGACCGAGCCCCCGCGAGGCTGCCACCGGGCTTGGGTGGATGGGGCTGATTCGCGCAGTTAGGCCCAATGGTCAGGCCTTCCTCCGTCACTGAGGGGAAACGAAGATGGTCCAGATCTGGCTAGCCGGACTTTCCTCAGAAACAGGCCTTTAAGAGAAGCAAGAGCAGGTGCAGCACCTGGGTGGTTCAGCCCATTGAGCGTCCAACTTCAGCTCAGGTCGTGATCTTGCAGTTTGTGGGTTCAAGCCCTGCATCCGGTTCGCTGCTGTCAGTGCAGAGCCCGCTTCGGATCCTCTGTCCCCCTCTCTCTCTGCCCCCCACCCCCACTCATGCTCTCTCTCTCTCGAAAATTAAAAAAAAATTTTTTTAAGTCAATAGCAGGGGCCCCCGGGTGGCTCAGTCAGTTAAAAGTGTCCGACTTTGGCTCAGGTCATGATCTCACGGTTCATGAGTTCGAGTCCCGTGTCAGGCTCTGTGCTGACAGCACGGAGCCTGGAGCCTGCTTCTGATCCTCTGTTCCCCTCTTTCTGTGCACCCCCCCTGCCCCGCTCATGCTCGCTCTCTCTCTCAAAAATAAAAATAAAATTTTTTTAAGTCAAAAGCAAGAACAGGTATCAACCAATAGCTAACATCTCCCTAAAATCAGAAGCACGGTTCGGAGAATTATTAACTCCTAGGGGCAGCCTAATCCAGGGATAGTGAATACGTTTCAACTCCTAGTTCCATCCTGGTTGAAAAGATTTTCGGGTTGCATCAGGGCTTTGTAAGAAAGGGGGCTCTGATTGATTAGCTGTGCCTGTCACGGGAGCAGAAATGGGAAGCATTGGTAGGAATGCTGTATACACCCATGCACACCCCTCTTCATACTCACGACGGGGCGTATTGCTGTAGTGTAGGTTCCCAGGAGTCCGTGCACCGCATCGGAGAGTTTGAACAAATAAATTGTGGTGCATTCCCACCGTGGAATACTACACAGCAATGAAAATGAACAAATTATTGCAGCATACAACGATGTGGATGAATGTCGCAAATGTCAGGTCGAAGGAAGCCAGGAAAATAAAAATAGAGTACCTATCACATCTATTCATGTAACGTTCAAGAGCAGACAAAAATAATCCATGGTCAGCATAAGGGTCATCCAAATGAGGGAGAAAGGAGTGGCTGGGAGGGGCGTGAAGATACTTCTGGATTCTGGAAATGTTCTATTTCTTTTTTTTTTTTAATTTACATCCACATTAGTTAGCATATAGTGCAACAATGATTTTAGGACTCCTTAGTGCCTCTTACCCATTTAGCCCATCCCCCCTCCCACACCCCCTCCAGCAACCCTCTGTTCTCCATATTTATGAGTCTCTTATGCTTTGTCCCCCTCCCTGTTTTCATGTTATTTTTGTTTCCCTTCCCTTATGTTCATCTGTTTTGTCTCTTAAAGTCCCCATATGAGTGAAGTCATATGATTTTTGTCTTTCTCTGACTAATTTCACTTAGCGTAATACCCTCCAGGTCCATCCACGTTGTTGCAAATGGCAAGATTTCATTCTTTTTGATTGCCGGGTAATACTCCATTGTGTATATATATATATATATATATATATATATATATATATATCTCCATTCATCCATCAGTGGACATTTGGGCTCTTTCCATACTTTGGCTATTGTTGATAGTGCTGCTATAAACATGGGGGTGCATGTGTCCCTTCGAAACAGCACACTTGTATCCCGTGGATAAATGCCTAGTAGTGCCATTGTGGGGTCAAGGGTAGTTCTCTTTTTAGTTTTTTGAGGAAACTCCATACTGTTTTCCAGAGTAGCTGTACCAGCTTGCATTCCCATATATTTTTTTTAATGTTTATTATTTTTGAGAGAGAGCACAAGCAGGGGAGGGGCAGAGAGAGAGAGAGGGAGACACAGAATCTGAAGCAGGCTCCAGGCTCCGAGCTGTCAGCACAGAGCCCGACTTGGAGCTCGATCTCACAAACTGCAAGATCATGACCCCAGCTGAAGTCGGACGCTTAACTGACTGAGCCACCCAGGCGCCCCTATTTTTTGACTTGGGTGGTGGTTACAACAGTGTGTTCGCTTTGTGATAACCATCAAGCTGACACTTTATGTTATACTTCAATAAAAAGGTTAGAGATAGAAAAAAGGACTTCCTTTTTTTAAAGGAATGGGTAAGATGTTTAGATCATCTGAATGGCCAGCTTACCCTAGAAAACTCCATCCCATCCCTCCCGTTGGAATCTCCAGGTCCCCCCCCCATCCCCTCTCCTGAGAGCTCTCTGTGTGGCATCCTCTCCTGGGGGTCCCTGCCCCCATCCCTCACCGGCCCCTTCCCTGCCCACCCAGGGCGCACTGGCTGACGGAGCCCAACCCCAGCGCCGAGGAGCTGTTCAGGATGGTGGGCGAGATCTTCATCTACTGGTCCAAGTCCCACGTGAGTCCCCATCCGCCCTGGCCCTCCTTCCCACGACCCTCACTGCCCCGTCTGATCCTGACACTGCCTCCCCCACCAGAACTTTAAGCGTGAGGAGCAGAACTTTGTGGTCCAGAATGAGATCAACAACATGTCATTTCTGACCGCTGACAACAAGAGCAAAATGGCCAAGGTGGGTGCTTTGCTCTGAGAGCACGTAGCAGGGAGAGCAGGAGCACCCTCCAGGCCTTCCCACCTGACCTCTTCACCAGCTAGCCTTCCCTGCCCTGGCCACGTTCCCGCAGCCACCACAGCACCCCATCTCCCCTGCCTCATCTCCTCACTCCTCCTCTGTCTTTTCCCTTCCCCCCATTTCTCTCTTCTTCCTCCGTCTCCTCCCTCCTCCCCATCCCTTCCCTCTCCCTCTTCCCCATGCCCTTCCTCTCCCTCCGCATCCCCCTCCTCCCATCCCCCTCCTCCCTATCTCTCCTTTCCCTCCTCCCCATCCCTTCCCTCTCCCTCTTCCCCATGCCCTTCCTCTCCCTCCGCATCCCCCTCCTCCCATCCCCCTCCTCCCTATCTCTCCTTTCCCTCCTCCCCATCCCTTCCCTCTCCCTCTTCCCCATGCCCTTCCTCTCCCTCCGCATCCCCCTCCTCCCATCCCCCTCCTCCCTATCTCTCCTTTCCCTCCTCCCCATCCCTTCCCTCTCCCTCTTCCCCATGCCCTTCCTCTCCCTCCGCATCCCCCTCCTCCCATCCCCCTCCTCCCTATCTCTCCTTTCCCTCCTCCCCATCCCTTCCCTCTCCCTCTTCCCCATGCCCTTCCTCTCCCTCCCCATCACCCTCCCCACTCTCTCTCCCCTCTCCTCCTTCCTCTCCATCTCCCTCCTCTGCCTCCTCCCCACCTCATCCTTTCTCTCCTCCTTCCTCCCCTCTCCTCCCACTTTCCCCTCCTCCATTCCTTCCCTCACCCCAATATCTTCCTCTCCCACCTCCTCATTATCCCACATGCCCCCTCTCCTCTACCCTTAACTTCTCAGCACTGCCCTCTTCGGGGGCCTAAAGACCAAACCCACCTGCCCATTTCCACTCGGGGTCCAGAAATGCCCAGCTAGGGGCTGTGTGTCGGGCTGGGGCAAGGGGGCTGGGGTGGGGCCCACTTGAAGTTGGGCCTAGGGTTCTCTGAAGGGCCGGGGTAACCCTTCTTGTCTTTGTCTGCACCCTGACGAAGCAGGCGGGAGATGTACAGGTCAGCCCCACGTCTGGGACCTTCCGCATGCCTCTTGGCTTAATTCCCTCTTCTCCCCCACACCCTGGCTTCTGCATCCCCTCCAGAAAATTCCTGCCCCTGTTCCCCGCCCCTCGCCCTTGGCTCTCAGCCCCCATCCTTCTTCTCTCCCCCATCCCCACTCCCAACCACCCATTCCCTTCCCAACGCTCAGCTTTTGCCAATTTAACTTTTTTTTTAACTTTTGTTAAAAAAAAAAAAAAATCTCTCAGCTTTCCTCAAAGCAGCGAAGCATTATGGTCTGAGGTCACAGGGAATGGGAATGGGGTGGGAAAGGCACGCGCATGGTTGGGCTTAAGGCTTGGGCTCCGGAACCAGGCAGACTTGGGTTCAAATCCTGACCCTTGGCAGTTGGCTGTGCGACCTTAGTCAAGTGTCTTATTTTCTGAGCCTCGGACGGCATCTGGCCGGTGGCCCCCGGGGCCCCGGGGCTCTGCATGTGGTCTCAGCAGTGTCTGCCTCACACACAGGCCGTGCTCCGTATTGCGAGCCGGAGTGAATGTGGCTCCGGCCGAAGCTTGTCACTGGGGCTTCTCGTTGGCATGACTGGGGTGGCCCTGGCCCTGGGTCCGCACCCAAGGCTCCAGAACACGGCTGTGGGACTCTGTGCCCCGTGTTTCTGCTTCCAGACCTCTCTGGATCTCTCTTACATCTTCTGTCTTCCTGTCTCCTTGTCTGCCTGAGTCTCTCAGTGTGTCTCTTTTTCTCCCAACTTCTTTTGTCTCTTGAGACTCTTTACGGTTCTGCATCTTTATTTCATTCTGGGGACCTCACTCTTGGGATATCAAGTGTAGGGTTGCGCATGTTGTGGGGGAGGGGAGGTGCCGTACTGAAAGTTGTTAGGGGATTCTGGGAGAAGACTGCCAGAGGTTGGGAAAGGCCCAGAATTTGGGGAAATCTGGAATTTGGGATAGAGGTTGGGAACTGGGGACAGAGGCTCGGTCTGGGAGGGTCTGGGGTGAGGGCTGGGGGCCTGAAGTGAAAGATCAGCAAGGTCTGGGGTGGAAATGGATGCGGGCTCTCAGATGGGGGAGGGGATGCCAGGCACCCAGGCTGCGGGCTGGAGCCCGGGGCCGTGGACAATGGCACAGGTTGGGGCTGGGGCCTGGGGCCTGGGGCCGGGCTGCGAGTCGGGCTGGTGCTGAGCCCCATGTCCCCACAGTCAGGTGGCTCGGACCAGGAACGCACGAAGAAGAAGCGCCGAGGGGACCGGTACTCTGTGCAGACGTCACTGATTGTGGCCACGCTCAAGAAGATGCTGCCCATCGGCCTGAACATGTGTGCGCCCACTGACCAGGAGCTCATCGTGCAGGCCAAGAACCGCTACGCTCTGGTGCCTGCACAGCCCCGTTACGGGAACCTGCCAGCACCCTGCTCAGCACCCCACCAAGCCCCCAGGACCCTACTGAACCCCCAGGATCCCACTGGGAGTCCTCTCTTGGGACCCTAATGAATCTTTCTCCAGGACACTGAGGACTCATGGGATCCCCTGGGATGCCCTGAACCTTCCCCTGGGTTGCTGAGAATCCAGGGCTCTGCCCAATATCCTAAGATATCTTAGGATATTGGGCAAAGCCCTGGGACCTAAGGATCCTAATTGGAACCCCATCGAAACCCAGGAATATCATTAAGACCCCTGGGATCCAAGGACCATATTGAGCCTTCAAGGACCCTCCTGAACACCCTCCATGACAACCTATTAACTCCTCTGGGGCCTCGAAGACCCCTGACTTCCCTGGTATCACAAACACCCTCTTTCCTGGAGCCCTAAAGTCTCCTCCCTTCAGGACCTCAATCTCCTCCTAGGACCTGCTGAGTCTTGCCAAGAACCCACGGAGCCCTCCAGGGCCCCTCTGACCCCTCAACTTGGTCTTTGAGGGCCCCTCTCTTCTGGGAATCCCCCCCCCCCCGCTGACCCTTTTTTGGCCTCCATGAAAACCCTACTGGTGACTTGGTTGATCTGCCTGATCCCTCATGACCTCTGCTGATCTTGTTGTCTCCCTTATACTCCCCCCCCACCTCCTTTGATCTTCAAAAACTCCCTGCCCATCTCGCAGCCCCACTTTGACCCTCCTCTGACCTCCAATAATCCCTCGGTGGCCTCATTTGACCTTTGAGGGCATTCTCCCATCACTCCCTACCTCCACTCACATCCCCACAAGGCCCTTCTAATCCTTACTGTCTCTTCAAGGTGCATCTGTGGCCTCTAGGACTCCCTTCTGACAATTCCTGACCATCGGACCCTTTCAGTTTCTCCCAGATGCCCCCCTCCCCACAAGCCTCTCGCCAGCTGCTGGGATGATGGGCCTGGAAGGGAAAGGGATGTGGGTTAAGGAGGATGCTGGGCCATCAGAGTGACCCAGTCTGGCCATGTCTCCCCAGAAAGACACAGATGAGGAGGTCCGGGAATATCTGCAGAACAACCTTCACCTTCAGGGAAAGGTACCCGCCTTAATCTGCAACCAAAAGGGGCGCGTTAGGACAGTAGCAACAATAATAGCCAAGTATACTTACTCTGTACCAGGCAGGGTGAGAAGGACCTTAACGTGTACTGACCCACCGAATGAATGGTCAGAATGAATGGTCACGGCACCGAAAGGGGGGCGGGGCAGCCAGAGAAGCCCACCTCGAGCGAGCGGAGGGGCCCTCAGACGAGCCCGGCTGGGGAAGGGGAGCCAGCAGGGGGAGGGACCCTCACGCCGGCCGCCGTTCTTCCCTCCCGTCAGGTGGAAGGCTCCCCTTCTTTGCGCTGGCAGATGGCCCTGTACCGGGGCCTCCCGGGCCGTGAGGAGGACGCCGACGACCCCGAGAAGATCGTGCGCAGGGTCCAGGAGGTGTCTGCGGTGCTCTACCATCTGGAGCAGGTGGCTGGGCTGGAAGGGTCTTGGGAGGGGGCGGGGAGCTGGGGTCTCTGGGCGGGGCGAGGGGCGGGCCTTGAATCTGTGGGCGGGGTCTGAGGGTGAACCTTGGGTCTCTGGGTGGAGCCTGGAGTTAAACGCGAGGCTTTAGAAGGGAATTTGGAAACCCCAGGGGAAGGACCTGGTGCTTAGATCTCGGGCCTAGGGCCGGGGTCAGGGTCAGAATTTGGGGTCTAGAGTGGGGCCTGGTGAAGACGCCTTGACTCTGGGCAGGACCGTGGGTGGGTCTCTGGATGGTGACGGGCCTGGGTAGTGACCCTGGGCCTGTGGGCGGGCCTAGGACAGACATTTCGGTCTGGAAGCAAAGCCCAGGTTCGAACCTTGACTCTCTTGGTACGGCCGGGGAGTTCCTACAGCCCTGTGAGTTGGGCCTGAATTTGGGCCTGGGCATAGATGAGCAGTTTCACCCAGGGGGTCTGGGGTAGGAATCAGATCGGGGTAGAGGCGGGGACATGACAGATTGCCGCCCGCGTCCCCCCCCCCCCGCCCCCCCCAGATCGAGCACCCTTACAAATCCAAGAAGGCCGTGTGGCACAAGCTCTTGTCCAAGCAGCGCCGGAGGGCGGTCGTTGCCTGTTTCCGCATGACCCCCCTGTACAACCTGCCCACGTAAGACCCCCAGGGTAGAAGGAAGCTTGAAGGGCGGTGGAGAAGGGCTGGCTGAGGAGGCGGGAGGACAGAATGCCGACTCGATGGGGCGTTGGGGAATGGTTGGGAAGGTAGATGTGTGGAAGGACAGAGGAGGCGTGGAGCGGGGATGGTCTCAGTGATGCCACACACCTCCCCCCCCCCCCCCCCCCCAGGCACCGTGCATGTAACATGTTCCTGGAGAGCTACAAGGCCGCATGGATCCTGACCGAAGACCACAGTTTTGAAGACCGCATGATAGATGACCTTTCAGTGAGCTGGGGCCTGCCTGGGAGTATAGGGGCAGGGCTGGATAGGGCTGGGGGTCAAGGCTGCTGGCTGCACATTTCCGGGGGTCGCCCTTCACCTTGAGGGGGGTGGGGAGTGGCGGCCCCTGGCTTGGGTGCAGCATATGGGGAAAGAGAGAAAATCCAGCCACAGCGGGGCTGTGTGTGTGTGGTGGGGGGGAAACAAGTGGGGACTCTAGAACCCCCTTTCCCAAGCCCCACCCCTCCCCTAGAAAGCTGGGGAGCAGGAGGAGGAGGAGGAGGAGGTGGAAGAGAAGAAGCCTGACCCCCTGCACCAGCTGGTCCTGCACTTCAGCCGCACTGCCCTGACTGAAAAGAGGTGAGGACCGCACCCCCCTCGGTCCTGGGGAAGGAATCTGCTTCCTCCCCGCCCCTAGCAACTGCCCTGCTCCTCGAGGCAGACCCTCTGTGTCCTAGGAGAGCCCCACAGCCCATCCTTCAATGTCACTTTACGAGGACAGGCAGGGCCACCGTGGACCATTTTGCAGGCTGACCACTTCACGAGGGCATCGCTTCTGAAGCGTTCACATCCTAGGCAATATCGGTGTAGGCTTGTCTGGATGAAAGTGTCTTGCTCAGACAAAATCAGTAAGTTATGAGAAAGAAATCAGCACGTCATAACAAATTTCCCATAGATGGAAGAAAGGAGAAGAGGGCTTTTTTCTGATGCACACAAAAGCTTTGTACAGGCTAATGACAGTCTTGGGACTAAAACAAGGGTGCTGCTGGGAACAGTAGTAACAGGCAACATTTATCAAGTGCTTATCATGTGTCCGGCCCCGTGCTGGGCCCCTGACGTATCTACTCTCTCAATCTTCGCACTACAAGACGGATACCACCGTCAGCTCCTTTTTGTGGATAAGGAAATAGAGGCAGAGGGATTTACGTTTCACACATCCACGAAGTCAGGAGGGAGAAAGTCCAGGGCTGGGCAGCGGCACGATGGCAGATGGGGACCCGGGCTCTGTTCGGGCTTTCCGCCCTGCCATTCTGACCTTTTGTCTTGTGGTCAGAAGATGGATCGCTGAACTTCCAGACACGACCACATGCCAGGCAGAAAGAAAGAGAAGGCCTTTTTTTCCCTCTGAGCAAAATCAAGACCTTTTTTATTCAAGAAAAGGCGCTCTCCTTGGTGGGCTTCTGTACATCTCTCATCTGCCAGAATTCTGACATCAGGCCACCACCAGCTACACGGGACACTGGGACACTGAGCGTCCTGTTTTCCATCCTTGGGAAAGCCATGACTCTGGAGTTATATTATCCAGGGTTGAATCACGGTACAAGCTGTGTGGCTTGGCCAAGAAGGATCTTTGTGCATCTGTAAAATGAGGCTAGTAGTATCTACCTAATAGGATTATTGTGAGGATTAATTTGTTAATACATATATAAAGCACTTAGAACAGGGACTAACTTAGAGTAAATATTCAATGGGTGTTGGCCGTTACTACTATTATTATTATTATTATTATTATTTTTGCTGAGGAGACCCAAGAAGGTCATAGTGGTCAAATGAACCAACAGGTGGCAAAATGGCCCTAGAAGCTCCAGGTGTCCATCACATCATTTTGGCAACCCCAGTGGAAAGGGAGCACATCTACCAATAGTTCCAGCAAGACTCCCAGAACGAGTTCCAGTGGACCAGCATGAATCCCATAACCATCTCGTATCTATTTATTACGGTGGCCAAGCAGATGGAAAATAATGCCAACTGGCTCATCCTCAGTCACATGCCCACTCTGGCCGTGGACAGTCTCTCCCACCCAAACCACACAGCCTGAGCGTGGCTCTCCAAAGGAAAACCGGAAGCTGTTATGAGATGGGGGTCCTCTCCACCAGGTCCTGACTCTCTCCTCCCTTATTTCCTCAGCAAACTGGACGAGGATTACCTGTATATGGCATATGCCGACATCATGGCAAAGGTGAGGCCCTGCCCCCATCCCCCAGGCCAGGCTCCCTTCTCCCCAGCTGCAGTGCCTGTCCACTGACAGGGCTGGGGGTGAACTGGGGTGTCTGCCCTGTTCACCGCCATCCCTAACTGATGCCCCATCCCCAGAGCTGCCACTTGGAGGAGGGAGGGGAGAACGGCGAAGCCGAAGAAGAGGAAGTTGAGGTTTCCTTTGAGGTAGGTGGGATCAGGAGGTCCCTGAGAAAAGGGATAAGGGACCCTGACTTCGGTCATTCCTCATTCATTCAGCCTGTGTTCACAGAGTAGTGCTCTGGGCCCAGCCCTGTGCTAGGTGATGTTGGGGACACGGCAATGACTCAGTTTACTGGCAAGACAGATACATCGAGCAGACAGCAACAATATTCATGGTGGTGATGAGGAAAGCTCCAGGCAGAGGGGTCAGGGTCGGGGAATCCAAAGAAGCTCAGGGAGACATGGGGGGGGGGGGAGTTTAGGGGACTGTGGAAGCCCAAGCAAGGTGCCTGACCCACCCTGTGGGGGAAGGGTGTCAGGGAGGGCTTCTCGGAGGAGAGGATGTCTGAGCAGGAGGATAAAAGGAGTGTGCCAGATGAAGAAAAGGAGAAAGGTGTTTCAGATCGGGGGAACAGCATGTGCAAAGGCCAGGCAGTGAGAAAGAGTTGGTAACCACGCAGCTGACCCATCCATTCATCATTAAGGCAGTCAGTAAGCATTGCCCCGAGTTTCTTAACCGTTTTTCTGCCAGGGTCCCTTTTGGCATCTGGTGAAGCCTCTCTTAGAAGTATGTTTTTAAATGTATAAAATGAATTCATAGCAGAGGAAACAAGCATATTGAAAGAACCATCAAAATATTGTTTAAAAAATTGTAAGACAGTCATATCTGCCTTTAGGGTTAGGGTTAGGCATCCTTCAAATGACACGATTTCACAGTGGGGCCAGTAGCTACAGTAACTGATGAGTAATGAACATAAGCAGTGTTTTAAGATGGCTGCAAAAATAACGCGGCATGGAAACATCTGTGGTTCTTCTTGGTGACACAACCATGGGTTCTAATATTGCTATGATTTATAATGGAAGGAAATGCTCCGTTTCAGTCAGAGGGCGGTAAACACAAAAATATAATTTTTCCCCTGTTCAGGGCCCCCTTGGGGGTCCACGTGTGGGTCCAGGTTAAGATTGCTCCGTGTCTGGCCCCGTACCGAGCACAAGAGACAAATCGTGGACTTCAGTCCCAGGGGATAGAGGGAGTTCACAATTAAAGAAATGAGAGGGGCGCCTGGGTGGCGCAGTCGGTTAAGCGCCCGACTTCAGCCAGGTCACGATCTCGCGGTCCGGGAGTTCGAGCCCCGCGTCGGGCTCTGGGCTGATGGCTCGGAGCCTGGAGCCTGTTTCCGATTCTGTGTCTCCCTCTCTCTCTGCCCCTCCCCCCGTTCATGCTCTGTCTCTCTCTGTCCCAAAAATAAATAAAAAACGTTGAAAAAAAATTTTAAAGAAATGAGGTGTGGGGACGCCTGGGTGGCTCAGTCGGTTAAGTGTCCAACTTCGGCTCAGGTCATGATCTCGCGGTTCTGTGAGTTCGAGCCCCCACCTCGGGCTCTCTGCTGGCAGCTTGGAGCCTGCTCCAGATCCTCTGTCTCCCTCTCTCTGCCTTTCCCCAGCTTGCGCATGTGCTCTCTCTCACATTTTAATAAACGTTTTAAAAATTAAAAAAAAAAAAAAGAAATTAGGTGTGGTTGGAGCCCGGAGGGTCAGGGTGAGGCTGTGAGGGGAGAAGGCTGGCTGGCGAGCCTGGACTCACTAGGCGCCGCGGGCCTGGCTCTGCCGCAGGAGAAAGAGATGGAGAAGCAGAGGCTCCTGTACCAGCAGGCGCGGCTGCACAACCGGGGAGCCGCGGAGATGGTGCTCCAGATGATCAGCGCCTGCAAAGGTGCCCTCGTGCAGGCCCTCCTCCCGAGCACACGCATCCTGTCCCCACTCCCCGGGGACCCCGGGGCACCCTCGCCCACCCCGCATGCCTGTGCTTTGCACGCCAGCCCTCACACATTCCACTTGCCTCGCGATGTCTCACCCGTCCCTCGCCCTGGCATGCTGCTCCCCCCTCCCCACTTCTCCCACGTACCCTGGGATGGCTGTTTTCTGGTGGGTGGAGAACAGTGCTCTCAAACTGAGCGGACCCTCTTATGCGACCCTCCGTCCCCCCCGCAGGAGAGACGGGCGCCATGGTGTCCTCCACCCTGAAGCTGGGCATCTCCATCCTAAATGGAGGCAATGCTGATGTGCAACAGGTAACAGGAGAAGGGACTTGGGAAGAGGGCTAAGAGGGGTGGGAGGTTCCTGTGCGACTCCCAGCTCCTCCTCCCCGCCCACCCCTTCTGTAGAAAATGCTGGATTATCTGAAGGACAAGAAGGAAGTTGGCTTCTTCCAGAGTATCCAGGCGCTGATGCAAACATGCAGGTAGGGTCTAGGGTTTGCGGTTGCTGTGCCCCCACTCGGTACCACCGCCAGGAACAGAGGCCCACTCAAACTAGCTCAAATACCAGGGAGCTGATTATCATAACAATAGCGAGAGGCTTTAAGAATGAACAGTTGGAGGGGCTCCTGGGTGGCTCAGTCGGTTAAGCATCCAACTTCAGCGCGGGTCATGATCTTGGTTTCATGACTCTTGGTTTCAGCTCAAGTCATGATCTCACGGTTGCTAGGTTCGAGGCCCGCATCGGGTTGACAGTGCAGAGCCTGCTGGGGATTCTTTCTCTCCCTGTCTCTCTCTGCCTCTCCCCTCCTCATGCTGTGTCTCTCTCTCAAAATAAATAAGTAAACTTCAAAAAAAAAAAAAAAATGAACGAACAGCTGAAGCCCAAAGCTTGTGGAGAATTCAAGGGGCACTGAAGCAGCAGGGAACTGGGGCTCTCTCTGATGACCCCTATTAACTTGACTACTACCTCTGCCTTTGTTCTCTTCTGGCAACTGACTCCTTCCCTCCCCCACCAGCTTTGCTAATTGAGGGTTTCTGTTTCCTCCCGATTTCAACTTGTGCATATTTCATCCTGGCCCCACCTTACTTGTGAACTGCGGCCACATGGCTTCTTCCAGTTCTGTTTCTGCTTCCTCTCGATGATTTCAGCTCATTCCTGGTTTACTGTGGCCCTCCACTCGCTCACGGCAGGGTGGGGTGGGGGTGGGGGCGTTGCAGGGCTCTGAAAGAGGGCGGAGGCCTCAGCCCATCTTCCCCATCTTTCCTTCCACCTCCCCCGCCCCTCGCACAGCGTCCTGGATCTCAACGCCTTCGAGAGACAGAACAAGGCAGAGGGGCTGGGCATGGTGAACGAGGATGGAACCGGTGAGGCCCTCTCTTGGGCTTCCCTCTCCTGGGACATCCTCTTCCTTCGGGATCGCCCCCTCGCCCACATTGCCCAAAGCTCCCTTCCTCCAAGACTCCTCCGCTCCACAACCATCCCCAAGCTCCACCCCCCACCCCCACCCCCACCTCCTGTGCAGTGGTCCCCAGTCCTGCCCCCACATTCCTCCCGGGTCTCCCTCCTCGGGGTCCCCACCCTTGGCTGTCCTTCTGTCCTGTGTTCTCTCACCCATCACCACACCGACCCCCGCCCTCCACGTGCCCCAAGTCTCCCACCCTGGTTGCTGTTCTCATTAATGTCCCTAATCCGGGTTAATCGAGTCTCCTCTTTGCCGTGTTGTGACGTGTCTAACTTTTCTGCCCTGATCCTCGCCTCCTGCCCCTCCACCTCTACTTGTACACCTGTTTTTCTCTTCCCTCTTCTTTCTCTCCCTCCGCTTTTACCCTCATTTCCTACTCTTCCTTGGTTCCATCTGTCTCCTTATCGGTCTGATTCTCTGTGGTTGTTCCTCTCTTCGTGTCGATGTCTTCTTCATCTCTGACTGTGTCACTGTTTTTCTGTGTTTGTCTCTGTCTCCTTCCTGTCTCTTTTTTTCCCCCTTTTTTCCTGCTTCCTCCTCCCATCCTGTTGGCTGCCCCAGTCATCAACCGCCAGAACGGTAATTCCCCCAGCCCATTCCCCTTGCTGTGCTGCTGCACCCCTCCCTTCTAACCCCCAACCACCCCCCTCCACCTGGGGGCTGAGGATCTGGGACATCCAGGGAGGGAGGAACCCTTCAGCGACGCATCCCGCCGGCAGAAAGTCTTGAGATCAGGGGTCCAGAGACCAAGATTCGGGTCCCAGATTAGCCACTAACAATACCCGAGACTAAGAACAAGTCTCTTCCCTTCTATAAGCCTCAGTTTCCCCATGTGTAAAATAGAAGCTAAGAGAAGATGGCAAAGATCCCTTTCCAGCTGGATGTTCTCAGACTTCCAGACCCAGATTCGCAGTCCCGGGGTGGGGTAATCCCCACTCCCACCTACCCCGCTCTCTGCGCCCGCGACCCCAGATTGGTCAAATCTGCGGTTCCCATACGCCAACCGGATTGGTTGCCCCCAGCATCCACTCTGATTGGTGTGCGTGCCTCCTCTGCGCCTGCTCTGGTTGGCCCATTCCTGTCTAGCCTCCCTTTCTCTCTTCCCTCCTCTAGAGCCCACGGTGACTGGCTTCTTTCAGATGCCCATTCTGATTGGCCCATGTTTACACGCTTCCCCCTCCCTCCCCCGCATCTCCTGGATTGGCTGATTTCAAGGCATCTGAGCCAATTGGCTGGCTTTGGATCCCATTCCCTGCCCAATCCCCTCCTGCTCAGAGCCTTTGCGTGAAATCGACTCCAATCCCCTTAATCCATTAACTCCGCCCTCCGTGGCCCTGGATGGGGGCTGAGGGAGATACCAGCTGCCTGAACTTCTGCTGGGTAGGCAGACATTCCCAGACGGCACACAAGTGGTGACGTCAGAGGAACACAGATATTTAGAAAGACACTTGAGGCCCCAGCTTCATGACTCAGGACCCTTCAGGTCTTCATTTGCTGATGCCTCTGAAATCGGGACCCCCTGGTGTCATGGATGCCCGTGGCCCTCACAGTGTCTTTGAAGTGGCGGCTGCTCCTCCCTGCGCACCCGTGCTTTGTGCATGCGTGTGCAGTGTGCAAGGGCCGTGTGCATGTGTGCGCTCTCCCCTGACACATCTGACACTTTCTGGGCCCTGCCCCCCCCCCCCCCCCCCTTCCACCCAGGAGAGAAGGTCATGGCAGACGATGAGTTCACCCAAGATCTGTTCCGTTTTCTGCAATTGCTCTGCGAGGGGCACAATAATGGTGAGGAGGAGGGGCGGGTGGGAGAGTGGATGAAGAGGAGGCCAGGGTTTGGGGTCAGTCTAGAAGGGTTGCCTGAGTTAAACTCCAGGCCCCTCCCTCCTTATCAGAGGTGGCCTCACCACTCGCCCTGGCCCCGATTGTCCTCCATCCTTTATTTTCATCCATTATCAAGCCCTGCCCACCCACCTTCTTAAATCGCTCTTGAATTTCTGGAATCTAGCCCCTTTGCTACACTTTCACCTCTTCTAGCCAGCCCAAATTCCCCAAAAGAAATCTGCCCCCAAACCTACCTGCTCCCAGATCAGTTTGCCCAAATGAGCGATTAGCCACATGGCATTTTTCCACAGGCATTTTGCAGCAGCTGCCAGAGTTAAGTAGATGCAGTAGATTTCCATACTTTGGTTTTGTAGAGGGGGCGAAAAATCACATGGCATTTAAAAATGAGTTTATTAGAATCACTTCTTAATTTCACTTCTAAAATACTCTGCCAGGTGGAAGGCCTTACAGATCCTTTCCTAACTTAAACTAGAGTTTCCCCAACTTTTTTTCTGGTTCAGGCGGTTTAACCAGATCAAGGCTGACACAGCAAGCTAGTGAAACATACATAGCTCACAGCCTTAAAGGGACCATCAAACTTCTGTACAGCAAACTTTCTACCCAATGCCATTTCCTATAACAAATATGCAAGTCTCAGGGTTGTGGTTGTGATACTCAGCAGGTAATTGTGAAACCACAGACTGCCCAGAAGCTAAGCTTCATGACAAGAATGGAAGTAATCATAAATCTAACTTCCATAGAACCTGCATCCCATTTGCTAATGTTCGTGAAGGTAACTCATATGTAAATTTCTTTAATCCCACACTCTTCTCTGTTCAAACAAAGGATAAAGCAGGATCCATTGCTCTGCATTCTCAAAAGCTCTTATGTCCACAGTCAGTTTTTATTCAAGGTTCATGAAATACCTTTGTGCCATGTGACGAGGACTTTCTTTAATTGTAACTAAGGTGGAATCAGTCTTTGGGGTTTTAAATGAATGTTATTCCCTGGATCTATGATTATTTGGAAACGAGAAGGTGCTAAAGGGGGGAATTCCTCTCTTCTACCAAATTTACAAGCCAGTCCTCTGCATAAATTCGTGGATCCATTAACCAGCCCAATCAAATAAACATTTGAAATATCTTTCAAGTCTCAGGTGCCTCGCATGTCTTGAGTGTTTGGTGCCATTCGAAGTAGACAACAGGTTCTTCTCTTGTACATGTCTGAGACTATGTTCTTGGTTGACAGCTTTTTACGGGAGAGGGGAGCTGTATATGTAAACATTTAGGCATATAGCCCAGTTGAAATTAACACAAAGGAGTTAGAAAACATATACATTTGCTTCTAAAATATTGAATATTTGAGCATAATCTTCATCTACAGTGTGAAACCAGGCAAAATGGTTTATGAAATAGAAGTGATTATGATCCAGCAATTATGAAATAGATGTCAGATGGACAGTAAAACTTTGGGGAGGGGGGAACCTTTCAAGGGCTGGTAAAGCCATCCTGTGCAACATGACATTGCCATGAACGTGCAAAGGACTTAGCTGAAGTTTGTTTTCATTGCCTTCACAATTTGATGAATTGATCATTTGGCAAATGGGTCTACAGAGGTGGTTCTCCAACTTAAGAGGGCCTCAGAATCACCTCGAGGCCTTGTTAAAATACAGATTTGAGGGCTCCGCCCCAGATTCTCTGATTTAGTAGTTCTGGGATGGAGTCCAGTAATTCTTGTCTCTGACAAGTTCCCAGGAGATGCTGAGGCTCCCGGTCTGGGACCCACACTTTGAGAATCACTGCTCCAAAGTGCAGCCGTTAACCTCAGCACTCTTTAAGGCTCTTTAAGAACAGCTAATGTTTATCGAGCACTTGTACCAGATGGCTATCCTAATTTTTTTTTTTTAATTTGGAAAAAGCATTTATTTATTTATTTTGAAAGAGAGAGAGGGGTGCCTGTGTGGCTCATTCGGTAAAGCGTCCAACTTCAGCTCAGGTCATCATCTCGCGGTTTGTGAGTTCCAGCCCCATGTCGGGCTCTGTGCTGACAACTCAGAGCCTGGAACCTGCTTCCGATTCTGTGTCCCTCTCTCGCTCTGCCCCAACCCCGCTCCTGCTCTTTCTCTCTCTTTCTCTTTCAAGAATAAATAAAACATTAAAATTTTTTAAAAGAGAGAGAGAGAGCAGTGTAAGTGGGGGAGAGAGAGAGAGAGAGAGAGAGAGAGAGAGAGTCCCAAGCAGGCTCCACGCTGTCAGCACAAAACCTGATGCGGGACTCCATCTCACAAATGGTGAGATCATGACCTGAGCCAAAATCAAGAGTCAGACGCTTAATTGACCGAGCCACCTGGGTACCACTGTCCTAAGTTTTTTATGTACGCCAAAGCATTAAAAATTCACAAGAGCTCCATAAAGTAGGGTGTGCTGTAACCACCATGTTACATATGGGGGAACTGAGGCACAGTCTGTGCCACACATAGGGATTCAATAACTTGCCTGAGGTCATACAGCTGGGAATTCATACAGCCCACTCCTACTTACCTTTCCTGCCTCGGTTGAGGTCCCTTCCCCCAGGGAGCCTTCCTTGATTACGTCGTCGTCAGCTGAGTTAGGCATCTCCTCTGGGCGACTGCAGCCGCCTAGGTTTCCCACCTCACAACCCTGATCATTCTGCTCGGTATTCCCCCCCACCATCACCCCTACGACCCATGAACCCATGTTTATAATTATTATTATTACTAACTTCTCAACCGCAACCAAAATAGAGAGAATGGTCTAATAAATGGTACCCATCACTCAGCTGTAGCAGTTATCAGCTTTTTGCCATAGAAGAATGTTTTTCAAACAGTGGGAACCAATGCACCAGAGGGTTGTGAATCCGTGTATTTCAGAGGCTCTCATCTGAATTCCACGCTGATATGCCTGGGGAGCATATTTTTAAAATACACTAAAGCCCAGTGTTCATTCACCCTCAGAGATTGTAATTTAATTGGTCTAGGATTGGGGCTTGAGCAGGAGGACTTTGAAAAGCCTCCAGGTGATTCTAACATGCAGCCAAGGTTGAAAGATTGAGGACTACGAATGTAGTGAGTTAATTTTTTAAAATATAATTTATTGGCAAGTTGGCTAACATACAGTGTATACAGTGTGCTCTTGGTTTGGAGGGGGGGGGTAGATTCCCGTGATTCATCGCTTACATACAACACCCTGTGCTCATCCCAGGAAGTACCCTCCTCAATGGCCATCACCCATTTTCCCTTCTCCCTCACCCTCCACCATCAACCTTCAGTTTGTTCTCTGTATTTAAGAGTCTCTTATGGTTTGCCTCCCTCTCTGTTTGAAACTATTTTTTCTCCTTCTCGAGATCAGAATTCTTTTGTAGGTAACTAGACTAGCACAGGACAGAAAATACCAGAATACATAACACATGTGTGAGTATGTGAAACTTCTGTTTTGGGTATATGTGGATATAATTTCAGTTTAAACACATGTACTGGGTTTTAATGTAAAATGGTTCCCCTACTGTAAGTTGCAGTCAGAAAAGATTGAAAAATTACTACACAAGAATATAAACTTCACAAGGGCAGGGACTTTTTCTTTTACTGCTGTATTCCCAGGGCCCAGAACAGTGCCTGGCACATCATAAATGCTCGATAAACTTGTAGTACCGAAGAATAAGTGGCCAATCTCCATCTCACATTAGCAGATAGTATGTGCTCGATAAATAGATATTGAGGGGAGCCTGGGTGGCTCAGTCGGTTGAGCATCCGACTTTGGCTCAGGTCATGATCTCGTGGTCCGTGAGTTGGAGCCCCGCATCGGGCTCTGTGCTGACAGCTCAGAGCCTGGAGCCTGCTTCGGATTCTGTGTCTCCCTCTCTCTGCCCCTCCCCTCCTCATGCTCTGTCTCTCTCTCTCTCTCTGTGTCAAAAATAAACGTTAAAAATAAATAAATAGATATTGAACAAATATACAAAAGAAATGGCAGATATTTATCTCTTCTGGCTTTGGCTAGGTGCTCAGTAAATATTTTTTGGATAAATGAATGAATAAATAACCAATCTTCCATCTCCCCCATCACATAGTAGGTGTTCGATAAACATTTTTGGAAACAAACGGAAGACTGAATCTCCATTTTCCCCTGCTATACTGTGGGTGCACAAGAAAGGTGTTTGCGGGGCGGGGGGGGGGGGGGGGGGCGGGGATGAATGAATAAATGACTGACCCTCCACCATATCTGGCATGTAGTTGGCCCTCAATAGTTATTTACATAAATGAATAAATGATCTTCATCTTCCTCTGACACACAGTAGGTACTTGATAAAGATTTATTAAATTAACGAGAACAATTATATGCCTCTGGCATACAAGAGGCACTCAATAATCCTATTGCATAAATGAATAAACGACCCACTGTCCCCCTCCCCTAGCACACGGCAGACTCTCAATGAACGAATGGCTTTTCATCTCCCCAGATTTCCAAAATTACCTACGGACACAGACAGGGAACACGACCACCATTAACATCATCATCTGCACGGTGGACTACCTCCTGCGGCTGCAGGTGAGGCTGTGAGGCCGTCCAGGTGTGACCTGGGTGGGGGGTTGTGGGGCCCCG
Organism: Prionailurus bengalensis; assembly: GCF_016509475.1. NCBI lineage: Eukaryota > Metazoa > Chordata > Mammalia > Carnivora > Felidae > Prionailurus > Prionailurus bengalensis. Next base: position 15,748,490 of record NC_057352.1, on the reverse strand, counting down.
GTTGGCCCCAGCACCCCTTCACACCCCGTCGGTCCCCCCAGGAGTCCATCAGCGACTTCTACTGGTACTACTCCGGCAAGGATGTCATTGAGGAGCAGGGCAAGAGGAACTTTTCCAAGGCCATGTCGGTCGCTAAACAGGTGTTCAACAGCCTCACCGAGTACATCCAGGTAGGACCCGCCCTCTGGGGCGGAGCGAGGCCCCCCCACCCCCTATCCCCGCACCCTGCGCCCTGCTTGGCGCTCACTGCAGCCCTCTGCCCCCAGGGCCCCTGCACCGGGAACCAGCAGAGCCTGGCGCACAGCCGCCTCTGGGACGCCGTGGTGGGATTCCTGCACGTGTTTGCCCACATGATGATGAAGCTCGCTCAGGTTCGAGACCCTCTGTTGTTCTTCCTGCAGCTGTTCTCGGGCATCCCCGAAGCGGCTCACTTCCAAGTCAGTTTCTCACCCAAGTCCCCCTGGCATGTTCCAGAAGAGTTCCCTAGGGGTGGCCAAATCCATCTTCCTTCTGGATTGGCTCTCTGCATGACCCCGCCTCCTCCTCTGCCACCACCAATCGGCTGGTTTCCCATGCACACTTCCATTGGTTTGACGTTTGGGCCCCGCCCCCTTGGGCCCAGAGTTCCTCTATGATTGGTTGGTGTTCTTTTCTCTGGGGTGAGTTCCTCTCAGACTCCGACCTCCCTGGGGATAGAAAGGGGGTGTCTTTCTAGAACAGGGACTGGGGCTGAAGGAGTGTTTTGCTTCTTTATTCTGCCTGCGGCAGATGACGCCCATCTCGGGCACCCATGATGTAAGGTCCCTGTCGAGTCCTTCTCCCATTTCTAGAATCCTGTGTACCCTTCCCCTATCACCCCTGCCCCTTTGCAGTCTGGTCAGTGCCTCATGCTCTGCTTCTGTCTGGTAAACACATTCGAGGCTGTACCATCCGCATCCTGAACGGCATAAATGTGACAGTGTTCCAGCAGATGGCAGTACTCTGTACGCCGTATTATAATTTCCCCGCAGGAAGCGTCTTGAGGAAGGGGAGCCTTTTTCTAGTTACTCAAAGGTGCCACAGGGGCTGGCAGAAACCCTGTCTGCTGTCACCTGGCTTTTTGAAAGGAGCTGAACTTAGAATGCAATTCCTTAGTTTCAGTGCGGTCGAAGTTGTGTTATTGGTGTCATCTTCAAAGTCTAGCGAGTACTGGTATTTTAGTCTAGAATTCCACATCCTGCAGTGCTGATGCATTAGCCAAGGACTAGGGCTAGGTTGCATGGGCTGGGAATCCAATGCAAAGTGATGGCCTAATCGGGGTGGGGGTGTGGGAGAGATTTATCAGTTCACACCAGAGATCCAGGGCCTAGAGTGATGTCAGCTGAACTATCTGCCTTCTCTGGCTTCATTCTCAAGCAGGCTCTTCCCCGGACTGAAAAAAATGGTGCCCCAGACTTCTATGCACCCCCCTCCCCCCAACAGCTCCAGAGGGAAGATAATCCCTCTTTTGTCGGAGCTCCCACTCGGGATTCTCTGTTTGGACCATTGGGTCACATGCTCATCCCAGAACCAATCACCGTGGCCAGGGGAGGGCTCTGATTGGCCAGATCTGGTCACATACCCACCTGTGAAACCAGCAAAGTGGGGTTAGCCCCACTTGCTCTGAGACTGGGATTGTTACCGGAAGCAGGGCGCTGCCTCGTGCATCACCGGCAGGCACACACCACGGGCACCCACAGAGTTGGATTTTGAGATTCCGGAACGTTGGGAGTTCAGAGTCAGAATGCCGAGCTTTGGAACTGTGTTAGAACTCTAGAAGGAGCATTCGGGTAGAGGAGCCTTACGTCCCTTTTATCCAGCATCCTTCCCCCTTCTCCATTGTATGAGGTAGAACCAGATGAAGTGACCACTTGGTGGGTCAAAAATGCTCACATATTAGCAGTTTTATGTAGCTCAACAGAATACCTGTGGGGACTATGAGGCAGAACTCTGACCATGTAGGAAGTTTCTGTAGGCACTACATGAGGCAATGTGACTGGGGAGGCAATGTGCCCCCACATTCTTCCCAAATTGTTCACCGAAAGGCCTGTGGCTGAGTCCTCCAGCCTTTTTCCTGAACCCAGAGTCTCGCTTTTTCCATCACATAGTCACTCAACAAACATGGAGCAAGCAGCCGCCATAAACCAGGCACAGTGCTGAGCTCTCACCCCTTCCCAGCTGTGTCTCCCTACCCAGTACGTGCCCCTCTCTGTCTCTCTCAGCTCCAAGCTTCTCTCCCAGCCCTCCTTGTCCGCCAGCTCTTGCCCCCACGTAGCACCCGTTGGGCCTGCTTACCCCCCAAAGTGCCCACCCCACCCCCACAATCTTGTCTCTCTGCCCCTTCCCCTGCTTCCGAGGAACATGTGTGGAGTCGGGTCCCCTCGGAGGTAAGAGGGGGAGAAAAAGGGGTCTTGGGCCCCGTGGGGTGGGTCAGGAGGGGCGGAAGCAGCTGGAGGTGGGGAGGCGTCTCCGCAGAGACCAGTTATCCCATGGTTGGGGTGTGGGGTCTCTAGGACTCGAGCCAGATCGAGCTGCTGAAGGAGCTGCTGGACCTACAGAAGGACATGGTGGTGATGTTGCTGTCACTACTAGAAGGTAAGTGCCCAGCCGGTGTGGGTAAGGGGAGGGTACAGAGGTACAGACAAGCAGGGAATGGCCCTCGGAGACCCAGGAGACCCTAACCTTCAACTTCATCCCACATCGTGTCAGGGTCAATGGGTTGATGAAGGAGTCGCAGTACCAAACTCAGTAAACCCTTACCGAGCACTTATTATATGCCAACTGTACACACGTTAGTTTTGTGAATTCCCCGGGGAAATCTTAATAAGGTGGGTGGCCTGGACACTCTTTAAAACGTATGTACCTGGGGCGCCTGGGTGGCTCAGTCGGTGGAGCGTCCGACTTCAGCTCAGGTCACGATCTCACGGTCCGTGAGTTCGAGCCCCGCGTCGGGCTCTGGGCTGACGGCTCAGAGCCTGGAGCCTGCTTCCGATTCTGTGTCTCCCTCTCTCTCTCTGCACCTCCCCTGTTCATGCTCTGTCTCTCTCTGTCTCAAAAATAAATAAACATTTTAAAAAAATGTATGGACCTAATAGTTATCTATGTTCATTTGTTAAATGTGTCACTTAGCTTTTGCTGCCTCAGGAATGTCCTCAAAACTTAGTGACTTAAAACAACCATTATTTACTGCTAATGAATAAGACATTTTAACTAGTAGACAAAGACTTTTCTACAGAGATTCAGTGTCCTCATTCCTTTCCATGGTTGCATAATACTCCATTATGTGAGTGAACGTGATTCATTTAGCCACACCCCAGTCAACGGACATTCAAATTAAAAAAATGTTTTGCTATTACAAAAAAATGTTGCAATGGATAATCCTCCTATAATCTTTCAATGTTTTTGATGTGTAGTCATTAGCTTTTAAAAATTAGAAGGTTCCTGGGGTGCCTGGGTGGCTCAGTCGGTTAAGCATCCGACTTCGGCTCAGGTCATGATCTCATGGCTTGTGGGTTCGAGCCCCTCATTGAGCCCTGTGCTGACAACTCAGAGCCTGGAACCTGCTTCCGATTCTGTTTCCAGCTCTCTCTGCTCCCCTCCCCTGCTCTCTCTCTCTCTCTCTCTTTCTCTCTCTCTGTCAAATATAAATAAGCATTTAAAAAAAAATTTAATGTTTATTTATTTTTGAGACAGAGAGAGACAGAGCATGAGTGGGGGAGGGGTAGAGAGAGAGAGGGAGACACAGAATCCAAAGCAGGCTCCAGGCTCCGAGATGTCAGCACAGAACCCCATGTGGGCTTGAACTCACAAACCTGAGCTCATGACCTGAGCTGAAGTCAAACGTAAATAAGCATTTTTTTAATTTTATTTTTTATTTTTTAAAATTTACATCCAAATTAGTTAGCATATAGTGCAGCAATGATTTCAGAGGTAGATTCCTTATTGTCCCTTACCCATTTAGCTCATTCCCCCTCCCACACCCCCTCCAGCAACCCTCAGTTTGTTCTCCATATTTATGAGTCTCTTCTGTTTTGTCCCGCTCCCTGTTTTTATATTATTTTTGTTTCCCTTCCCTTATGTTCCTCTGTTTTGTCTCTTAAAGTCCTCATATGAGTGAAGTCATATGATTTTTGTCTTTCTCTAATTTCACTTAGCGTTATACCCTCCAATTCCATCCATGTAGTTGCAAATGGCAAGATTTCATTCTTTTTGATTGCTGAGTATTATTCCATTGTATATACATACCACATCTTTATCCACTCATCCATCAATGGACATTTGGGCTCTTTCCATACTTTGGCTACTGTCGATAGTGCTGCTATAAACATGGGGGTGCATGTGTCCCTTCGAAACAGCACACCTGTATCCCTTGGATAAATGCCTAGTAGTGCAATTGCTGGGTCGTGGGGTAGTTCTATTTTTAGTTTTTTGAGGAACCTCCATACTGTTTTCTTTTCTTTTCTTTTTTTTTTTTAATTTTTCCAACGTTTATTTATTTTTGGGACAGAGAGAGACAGAGCATGAACGGGGGAGGGGCAGAGAGAGAGGGAGACACAGAATCGGAAACAG